>NW_028327176.1:106241002-107491002 GCF_987537825.1 Furipterus horrens | reverse complement strand
CTCTACAGGAGATTCATATTCACATTAACTATTAAGAAATACTGATCTGTCGTATATGACTAAAGTCTATTTTGATCTCCACAGGAAACAACTTGGAATGAGGAGCTAGGATTTTGTCTCGTTTCTATTTTGTAGGGACCTTATTTCTTGTATCTAAAAAAGAAGCTACAGTAACTTAGATTGTAGAACAAATAAGATCAAAGTTTTAATAATGACTATTATGAGATAATATAGTTTAATTATGTTCAAACTTATTAGGAGTTTCAGTGATAAATTTTTATAACTATTGCATACTACTAGTTTAGAATAAGCTGTTTTTTTGGATATTTAGTTTAGGGACTTAATTAAATAATGCTGCTGAAATGAAATATTTATATACAGAATAAAATTAAACTTTATTGAGCAACCTGCTGAATTTTGTTAGAGGTTAGGTTTCCAAATACATACTTAGTTTGCATAGCTGGAAGGCATAAAGACTAATTAGTCATTCCATATAACCTGTTCATTAACTATTCCCAATGGGAAATTGAAAATCAGCCACTATGATTTATTTTTTAATAGAAATTTAGAAGAAGAACTTTGATTTATGTATTGCCTAAAATGGCCGATAAAATTTGAATCCAACTTTAGCAGAACTGTGCAAATTTTTTTCTTTGTTTTGATGTTTCAGTCTGCAGATGTTAGCTGTTTTTGTGAGGAAATAATGGTGTTAGCTATGAGTTTTCTTGGAAAGAAAGAGCTTAAAAGCTTTGGAGCGTTGGACTCATAGTTTGCACAGCCAGATGAACATAGATGGAATGTTAGGTGAAGTCCAGTGGGAGTCATTCCACAGCAGCATCTGGGAGGAAACAATAAGTGACTGGAGGGTGTATTTTTCAGGCAAATGATTAAGAGGCGATTAAATGAAGGTGTTAGGATGTGAAGGAGGGAAGGAAGCACTGAAGGTGTATATATAATATAGAACGGAGGGATTATGGAAGACTTAACAGAATGAACTGTACATCACAGCTGAACTTAACGCAAAGCCGGAATTGGAATTTGGACAGAACAGCTTATAGGTATCGTGTGAAACAGAACATGAGATTCAAATAATACAGAACATACTGCAACATTTTTTTTTTTTAACAGAAAAGGACAGTGATGATGTCTATTTATTCATAGCCACTGGAAGTCGTTTCTTAGAGTTGGAAAGACATCTTGCTATTACACCTTTTATGGTCTTATTCCTATCCTATTGGCCCTACTTTAAAGTCCTAAAAAACCTCTGGACTCTGGAAATAGAAATCCAAGCCTTTTATCAAATGAGTAGTTTTATTTTCATTGTTTGATACTAACTCATGTGTAATGCATAAAGACAGAGTCGCTTTAAATTGCTTTGCATAATCATATCTTCCTGCCCATTTTTTTTGCCTACTAACAGTTCCCCATTCCCAATTGTGAATGAATGAATTAGTGAATGAATGAATGAATAAACTCTGTTTGTCTTAGATGGTGTGGGATGAAAACTAGTTCATTTTTCCCAAAAGGCTCATGTTTACCCTTAAAAGCAAAATCTAGTTTCTTCTGAATATGTTTTTCTTCTTGATATCAGATACTTGAACATCTGGCAAAGTGAGATATTAGAGAGGAAGATAAGGCAGTATTATAGAAGCTAATGCCCTACTCTAGCCCCAGTCATCCTTCCCAGCAGTCATTTAAAGGTCTTTTCATCTTAATGAATGGAGATTCTGCAAATATAAGTCTGACACTCTAGTTAGGCTCCAACCAAATCCTGAGTAAGGCAGGAGTAGTGCTTTAGATTGACACCAACAAGTTAAACTTATATCTAAGTATCTTGTTGTTCACTTGTTCAGCTTGAGACTGTGGAATGAGTTAGGCACAGTCTTCAAGTATATGAAGCACTTTTAAGTACAATATAGGTACCAGCTATACTCTGCACCACAATTTGTTGAGTAGCTCAGTACTCCCTGGTATATGGAGGACATTGAAGTGGCTAGATTTTTGGCTTACAAGGAATGAACAGATACACACTTGATGTAATTTAAGAAGGATCAGAAGTTCAGCGGCCCCAGACCACCGCTCACCAGCCTGCTCACATTCCCAGCATTAGAGACATCTCTGGGCTTCAAGATACAGTGCCTCTAAAATGAAATCGGCCACCTGGAAGAGAAAGTATAATAAAGCCAGTAGCAACCTTATCAGTGGGGTTCAGAGACCTAAGGAACCCAAACATATGCTTTAATTAGAATTGGGGCTGGGAAAGTTCCTTGTGTTAGAAGAAGAGGCAGGTGAGGAGTCAGTGAGAAAGGAGCAGAGCTGGGGTGGCTAAAAGCAAGTGCCCTTGGGAGTACACAGGTGCTGCCAGGCAACCTGAAATGTAGTTTTTGCTGTGGGCTGGCCTGAGCTCAGCTGTCACAGGCAGCCAGACAGAAGAAGGAAGCGCTGTGCTTCAGCAGCTCATAACCTACTTAAAGCTTAGTAACTGGGAAAAAAATAAATAAATCTTGGTATAAGCCTATTTGGTATAAATTAGTATCTTCAGGTGAGCTCTCACTTTGGGAGGGATTGAGAGCAAAACAGAACAAAATATTGGTATTATTAGTGTGATTGAATTTAACTTTATGAAGTGTGAGAAAGCTTCTTATAGGAAAACATTTAGTAGTATTCTGGAGGAAGGTAGGAAAGAGTTTAATGGAGAAGCAGGTTTTGAATGCATTTAACAATTTACGTTCCTTTCCCTTAAGTTTTGGATTGTTTCCTTCTCATAAGTATTCTGACTCTCATTGCATTGTATGTTGTCAACCCTCCAGGCAAAATATGGACCTAAGCTTGCCATCTGTCCTGCCCAGCCTAGGAGTCAGAGACTGACTTTGTCAGGGTGAAATGTTACTCTTCCCTCAGGGTCTCCTCTTGCCTTCTCTACCCATACCCTCCTAATCCAAGCCACCCTCATCTGCCACCTGGATTATAGCTATCACCTCCTAACTTCCGGCCTCATTAGGTCTATTCTTAGTACAGCAGCCACTATGAACTGAGTAAAATACACATCAGACCATGTCATCCTCTGCTCCAGTGACTTTCCATCTGCCTGGTAACACGTGTTTACCTGGGCCCTCGAGACCTCTGATCCCTTATGTGTTTATTCTACTCATTGCCTTTCTTCATTTAACACTGGCATTCTGGCCCTTCCTAGAACAGTTAACACACAAGGTACATTTTCCCCAGTCAATCAGGGAAAATTGCACAGGCAGATAGAAAGCTCTTTCCCAAGGTACATCTGTAACTCTGCGCCCAATCCACAACTGCCTTTCTGTTCTTTTCTCAAGCCACACCTTCTTATGTAGCATTACAACATGTCCTCTATTCCCAGACTCCTCTTTCACTTCCTTGCTTGATTGCTTTTTCTTCATAAAACTTATCACTCTCTATTGTACATTTTTTCCTGTTATTTGTAAGCTCTCTGAAGAAAGAGCATTTTGTCTGTTCCATTCACTGCTGCACGCTAAGTGTTGTCAGATGAATGCGTAGTAGAAAGCTTAGCTTATTAATTATCACAGAATTCCAGGGGCCCTTGAAAAGTTGATGCTGATAACACTTACCACAGCCCTTCCTGTTCCAATTTAGGGAATCTCCCAATTCTAGCACACTAGTAGATGTTTGGGACCTTAGGGTCAAAGACTGTTGATACAGTGTCTTGATATATCAAAACCAGTAATACCAGTGGAAAATATGTATTCCACCTTACCCTGCCCAGGGAAATCTTTATAACAGAACCATATGTATTCCTTTAGACCACAGGACATTCTGTTCTTAAAAGCAGTGGTCCAGGTGTTTGGCCAACCTTCCTTTTGTTGAAACTTCCTCACTATAATACAGCTCTCATTCCAAATAGTTTTGGAGGTTTTCCTTGGGCAATCTGTGTGAAAATATTATTCTAATTATCTTCCTCAGAGCTTCAGGAAACATTGAGTGAATTTTTGTTAATTTTTAAAACTATAATGTGAGTGTGACTCTCTTCCATAATTTTGACTAATCTGTAAACTCTGGATTAATCATATACTTATTTATTCCATAAGTATTTACTGAGCATGTCCTAAATGCTAGGCTGTGTTCTAAGGGCTAGAATACAGAAATGAACTTAAAACGAGTCTGTTCTCTCAAAGGACTCTTTGTTGGAAAGAGACAGATGTTAGGTAGTAAACAGGTACACATATAACATGCAAGGTGGTGATGAGTGCTAGACTCAAAGTGAAGATTAAGGTAGAGGAGTTTTGTTGCTTGTCTTGATTTTTAACTATTATATAGGCTTTTTAAACAGCAGAGGTTTAAAGGGAGTAAGTCACAGAGATTTATGAAGGAAGAACCGTCCAGTAGGGGGAAACGCCAAATGCCCAGGCAGTCACTGAACAGCAGCTGGGGATTCAGTGTGGTTGGAACAGAAGTGAAGGACAAATGGGAGAGGAGCTCAGAAATGTGATAAGGTGCAATATCATGAAAGACTTCAAATGGCAAGGCAAAAACTTCAGTTTTTTTCTGAGGAAAATGGGAGCTTATTGAACCTGAGGAATTATATAATTGGATTTGTGTTTAAAATTATTAATAAGGCTGTTGCCTTGGAAAGTAAGTGTCAAAAGTGGAAGCAGAGAGACCACTTATAATGCTCTTGCAGTAATTGAAGAGAGAAGTAATTGTTTTGACAATATTTGTATTATTTTCAGTTTTATATGAGTGAAATCATATGGTTCTTGACTTTCTGTCTCACTTATTTTGCTTAGCATGGTATTCTCAAGATCCATTCACGTTGTTGCAAATGGCAGTATTTCATCATATGACTCAGTAGTGTTCCATGTATGTACCACAACTTCTTTATCCAGTCACCTGTCAAAGGACACTGGTTGTTTCGATGTCTTGGCCACCATAAATAATGCTGCAATGCTCATAGGAGTGCATATATCTTTGTGAATAAATATTTTCAAATTTTGGGGGTAGATACACAGAAGAAGAGCTGCTGGGTTATTTGGCAACTATATTCTTAAATTTTGAGGAACCTCCATACCATTTTCTATAGTGGCTGCACCAGTTTACATTCCCACCAGCAGTGAATGAGGATTCCTTTTTCTCCACAACTTTTCCAAGAAAAACAAAAACTCATAGACCCAGACAACAGTATGATGGTTACCAAAGGGAGGAGGGTGGGGAGTAGTAAAGAGTAAAGGGGGTCAAATATATGGTGATGAAAGAAGATTTGAGTTTGGGTACTTGGCAGGCATACAATGCAATATACAGATAATATATCATAGAATTGTACACTTGAAACCTATATAATTTGATTAACCAATGTCTCCTCAAAAAGTTTAATTAAGAAAATAGAACATGGTTTGCTGATTGACCTGATAGAGGGTATAAGAAGAAGGAAAGAGTCAAGAATTAGTCCATATGTAGACTTCAGCATTTATTTTAGTCTGTTGGGGCTGCTATAATAGAACACCACCAACTGGGTGGCTTATAAACAACAAAAATGTATGTCTCACTTTTCTCAGGGCTGGAAAGTCCAATCAGGGTGCTGCTGGTTGATTAATGTCTGGTAGGAACCTACTTTCTAGTTCAGAGATAGTTGTCTTTTCACTGTGTCCCCACTTGCTGGAAGTGGAGAGTGAGTTCTAGGGTCTCCTCTAAGTACTGTGATCCCATCCCTGAGGGCTCTACTTTCACAACCTAATGACCTTCCTAAGGCCCTACCTAATACTGTCACATTGAGGAGCAGGGTTAAGCATATGAATTTGGTTCGTGGTGACACAACCTTTCAGTCTGTAGCAGCAGACTGAAAATTTGCAATTTGCTGAGGTGGGGAAGCCTGCAGGAAGGCAGGTTGTAGAGGAATGAATTAAGTCTCTGTTTTCCACAGAACCACTCTTAGCCCTGGGGAAGCAGGGCCCCTGCCCTGGGCTTCATTCCTCAAGGGACCCTGTGCATTGGCACCAATTTTCAAAATTGTCTAAGCCACCTTTCAGTGATTTGATCATTCTCAGTATATTGCATTGCTCTTATATATTTAATGTCCCCAATGATGTGGTTTCTGAAAATTCTGATAAATTTGAGGTCAAAAAGCTTTTTCATTTCATTACCTGTAACAGCAATTAGAATAATTAGTGTACCACAAGAATGATGACAAAATGAGTAACTGAGTTCCTTTAAGGCGTTGTGAAGTCTCATGTCTCTTTTTCTCAAGGGTATGGGTCAACTTAAATTTTATGATGTGGTGTGAATATCTGACCTGTCATCTACCAGCTCTGTATTTCACAAGATCTATGTCCCAAAACTACTCTTTAAAGTTGATAGCAAGCTCCCTGGGGTGAAAGCTTGTGAAGAGGATATAGGGCTTTTTGGATACTCTTGTCTCTGAGCATGTGATACCAATCAGAATTATTAATGTATTTAATTTGCCTTTCAAATTCATATTTTTTCCATAAAAACGTTTCCCACAAGTAAATAGCTGTGACTCCAGTGTTCATTTATGGCATTATTCAGCCAAGTTTCGAATATGAGCTCTTATTTACCCTCATGATGAAGTGAGTGCCCCTCTGTTGCCTCTCATAGGTTCAAACTGAGGTTGACATTGCCAAGTGGAACAGGATGGGTGGAGTTGATGGTGTCAGCACTGGAGGTGGATAAAATTGTTGGCAGACTTCAGAATGGGATAATGTCTCCAAAGTGTTTTGAGCCCCTTACTGAAAGACCTTGAATAATTTCCATGTATTATTTTGATTATGGCAAGAACTGTGTAAGGTAATCTGCTCTGCTATCAACAATGATTCCTTTCATTGCTAATTTTAAACAAGTAGGTATATTTTTAAATGATAAATGGAATAATTTTAAGCTGTGCTTCTTTCAAAGTATAATCAGAAAACTTTTCATGTTCAGGTTACCCTTAAGGAAGGCAAACAATAAACATTAAGTATTCATTCTTCACCAAGCAGTGTGCTAAATGCTTTATATTGAGTCTTATTTAATCTTTACAATAAACTATGGGCCAAGTGACATTTGGCTTACAGGAGAGAGAAATTTCCACTTTAAAAAGAGGAGAATAAGGAAGAGTAATTAAATGATGTTCTCAGGTTTGTGCATCAGTACATAACAGCCAGGTTGTATGTCTCCAGAGTTTTACACCACTACACTGAATGGTTTACTACACCATCATTTAAGAGACAATAGTCTCTTTTAAGAGTCTGTGAGAGACTGCTATTTGCTTCAGTAGTGGTATTAGAAACAAAGCTGCTAGAATAACTTGATGATTTATTTTAGAAATGTTTTAACTAGAGTAATTTTTAAAATTGAATCCACACCAAAATGGATGTTCTTTAACCATGTTCTAGCATAGGTCTCAAGTCAGAATTAAGACATGAGTGAATAAAAAAATGATTGCCTATACCTCTTATTTATCTTATGGCTCTTCTATATAGCACTATTCTTGGTTTCGCCACAACTCTATAAAGCTTTTATGATCTTCATTTTGTAGAGGAGTAAACAAGGTACATGGTGATAAGAACACTTCACTATACCAAGGATGACAAATAGATTTTTATCATGGGTAATGTTCAATTATTGATAATAGTGGATCCCTGGACCAAGATAGTAGAGTCTGTCTGGATAATAGTATCTACCTGATAGTATTTACCTGGGTAGTATATACTAGGGTAGATAGCTGTACTGTGAAGGTTAGGAGAGATCATACTTGGATTTATTGTGCAAGACTGCCATGTTTGATCACTGTTGTCCACTCTGAGTCAGTAATGGAGGAGGAGGAGTATTCATACTTAGCATTATTGGCCAATACAGTGTCCTACAGAGATAGGTTTAATATGGGATTTATCAGACTATTTGATACATTGAATTCTGTTTGGGTATTCAGCAGTCATTTTTATTTTGCATTAATTCTGTAATTTCTTAATGCACATAAATCAAGTATCCTTTCATACTGTTAGAACTTTATTCATTGATACAGTGGATTGATGTGATATTATGCTGAATGTCCAGATAGTTCAGATTCTTTGAAATATATTATGAGAGATGATAGAAGAATTAATATAGCCCTGTAAAAATTCTGTAAACACTATGTTGCTGTCCCAAAGAGATGAGAATTATTTATCTTCTCTTTTTCACCAGGTAGAAAAAAGAATGCATTCTCCTGATCAGTTTGAGTGTGTGTGTGTGTGTGTGTGTGTGTGTGTGTGTGTATGAGGGGGACTCCCCCAAACTGGAATTATCTTAGCAGTACATGCTTCCCTCACTAGGTCAGTGTTCTAAGAACCCATTTGTGTGAGAGTACCAGCTGGTGTTGTTGTGAGAGGCTGTGTTTGGCTTCAGTGAATTTTTTGGGAAAACTCTTCCAACATGTTAGTCCATTTCATGATGGGTGATTTATGAGCGCACCTGCCCACACTGTGCTGAGTGTTCAGAAGCTTTTGACCAAAAATGGTATGATCCCTATGCCCCACCTTCCCTATTCACCCAATCTGGAACCGAGTGACATTTTTTGTTTGTTTGTTTCCCCAGATGAAAAGATGAAAAACATCCTCAAAGGCAAATGTTTTGATGGTGTGGTAGAGGTGAAACAAAAAAAAAAAATGGCAGAAGCAGTAAAAGGCATCAAAATCGATGAGTTCAAAAACTTATTTGAGCAGTGGAAAAATTATCGATAGATGTATTGCATCAAATGGAGAGTACTTTGAAGGTGACTGAAATTTAAACATTTAATAATAAATACACAATTTTTATATTGTAAATAAATTTTGTTTTTGGGGAATCCTTCCCCCAAAGAGAGAGAGAGAGAGAGAGAGAGAGAGAGATCTGTATCTCTATATAGACACACACACACACACACACACACACACGCAGTGTTAGTTTTTGCAGTTACCACAAGTAGCACAGAAGCACAAACACTAAAGTTGGGGCTGGGTTTATGGTAGTACATTGTCAACCTTCAAAATCTTAACATCTTCCTGGTTTTGCTGATTAAAGTAGGGTTATCAGTGAATGGCAAAGTGGTTGTCAGGGGCTAGAGGACAGAAGGATTAGGAAGAGATTGGTAAAAGAATACACAGTTTCAGTTATAAGAAAAATAAGGTCTGAGGATCTAGTGTATAATGTATAACATGGTGATTATAGTTGGTAACACTGTATGAGGTCTGTCCAGAAAGTATTTAGCCATATGGTATGAAAAATAGAGACATTTATTGAAGAAAATACAATATAAAATAAACACTGTTCACAGAACAATGACACCTCAGTCCTCTTCAAAGTAGGCACCTTGGGACCTAACACAATTCCATTCGCCATCAGCTGCCCAGTCATGTTCTCCTGAATCTCATCGATGGCCTGAAATCTCTTCCCTTTCAAGGTGATTTTAGTTTTGGCAAAAGCTGGAAGTCACAGAGTGCTAAATCTTGGCTGTAGTGGAGCTGAGTCACTTGGGTGATTTGATGTTTCATCAAAAACTGTGCACAAGACATGATGCATGAGCAGGCACATTGTTGTGATGAAGCTGCCAATCACCAGATGCCCATAGCTTTGGCCTTCTCGTTCATTCAAATAGTTTCTGCAGAGGAATGTTCAAGCCTAATGCAAAATTTGATGCAGGTTCATTGCTCTACTCGCTCAGTCATTTTGAATGTGATGGCCACACAGTACCCAAGCTCACTCAGTGGCATCTACCACCTCCACTGACTAGTACAGTGAAGTCATCATCATTCACACATAAGCATTCCAGTCCACTCTCCTTGTTTGCCAGATTACATCAGTGTTGTGCACATCACTCTCTTATATTAACAATGGCTGTGCTTTTTCTGGAAAGACCTCGTATTGTGTGATTGAAATTTGCTAAGAGGGTAGACCTTAGATATTCTTACCAAGGAAAGGGTAAATATGTGAGGTGATGAATGTGTTAACTGGATGGCAGAATCCTTTCAGTGTTTGTGTGTCAAATGATCACACTGCATACTTTAAATATCTTACAATTTTATTTGTTAAACTTCAATAAAACTAAAGTTGGTTTATGATGGGACCATCACTCCTGCTTCCTTTATATACTTAAGAATGATAATCTCTACCATTTCTCCCACTTCTCCTAGGTTACTCTTTTTAATTTCCTTTTTTTCTTTTCTTTCCCTCCTTCTCTCCTTTCCTCCTTCCCTCTACCAACTCCCTCCTTCCCTTCCTGTCCTCCTTGACTGCCCTGGATGAAAGGGAGGAATAAACAGTTCCAGAAGCTTCCACTTGCACTTCTCTACTATGATAGCTCTTATATCATAGATCAAGGGAAAAAGAGTGCTACAGTGGCTGTTCCAACTACCAAGTATGTCTATTCCAGTTACATCCAGGTACTGGGAAATGACCATGGGAAAATAGAGGTACATGACTCCATTTATGTGCCCCCTTGTATTCCCCATTCTGACAACAGGGTGTATAATGACACTTTGGGTCTCCAAGTATTAGTGTCAACTTGGACCTTATGTTCAACAGCCTGAAATGTTGGGTAGTTCCCTTTGCCCAGTGTAGTGTACATTATTTTTAAATTTTTTTAAATTTATTTATTTATTTATTTTATTTTATTAGAGAGAGAGGAAAGGAGAAAGAGAAACATCAATGTGTGGTTGCCTCTCACTTGCGCCCCCAACTGGGGACCTGGCCTGCAACCTAGTCGTGTGCCCTGACTGGGAATCAAACCAGCGACACTTGGCTCGCAGGCCTACACTCAATCCACTGAGCCACAGCAGCAAGGGCTAGTGTAGTGTACATTTACTCAAATAAATGGCTGCAGGTTTCTTACATAGTTGGCAAAGTAGTATAGGATCTTCCCTATAGGAATCTGGCTTTGTCTTAAGTTGGTTTTTGTTCTGTAAACCAGGCAAGGGATTTTTATTAAGGCAGCTAGCATCAGTTAGCTGATTAACTATATCCTGGGTTTATTTCAGTTTTATAGATCAGGGGGCCTGAACCTCAACACTGTTGACATTTTTGGTTGGTAATTCATTGTTTGTGGAGGCCTGTCTTGTGTATGGTAATATTGTTATGTAGCAGTATTCCTTATGTCTACCCATGAGTGGCTAGTAGTACTCATTGTGACAACCAAAATGTCTCCAGACATGACCAATGCCCCCTGCAGGGAAAAATACCCTGATAGAGAACTAGTGAATCTTTTAACAATTGCATTGCTACAGATGATCAAAGAGTATTAGTATCTCACATTTTTCTAATAATGAGAACTAACTAAAAAATAACCAGCAAGTAATCTTGCTTCAAGATCCTATTTTAGAAACTTCTTCCTCAGCTCACTTCTGGTACCAATTTTCTTAGGTCTGGTTCCTAGGAAACAGATTCTCAGATAAAGATTCGTGAGCAGGAAGTTGTTGCCATTGATTTCATCTTGTGGGGAAGTGAGGAAAGTAGGTAGGACTAGGCAGAGGGAGAGTTGGAATTATGATATAGTCACACCAAAAACCTCTGTCAATCCCACGGGGCTCCCTGGAGCAGGTCTGGCCTTTCAGAGTTGTACTACCTTAAAGCAAAGGAGTTGGGCTCTTATGTCCCTGCATCAACCACTCATCGGATGGTCACAGGAAAGGGACATGACATTGGATATAGTGGTTCTCTTTAGATGAGGGCCATTCCTGAAAAAGAGCTCAGTGAAATACTGAGCTGCGAAAACTCCAGAGTCTGGGAATGTCTCAGTCTTGAAAGGTTAGAGGAGCAGCACTCCAGAATATCCACTGTAGTCCATTAGTAATAGACATCAAGATTTCTAAAGGTATAGATTTCGCCTAACTTGACTAGTGTAGCATAGTGTTTCTATTCACCTCTTATTCTGCTACCTTTAGGACACAACATTTCATCCCTAAAAAATACCAAAAACTGTTTTATGTGCCATGCAGTATAAGATATGATAAATTATTAGATTGTTTTGTTATTTTCTAAGAATGTTTGGTGTATGTCTGTAACCATGCAAGTGCTTAGTCAGGCATTTCAACTTATTTTTGCCAATCAGAAAATATATATTACATAAGGAAGTGTTTTGATGGAGGGACTTCAGTAAGATCTGAAACATTATATTTAAAGTTTGAATGGATTCTGTGGATGGTTGACTAGTCTCATTGTACTTGAGTATTACAAGCAGAAAGCTCATGCCCAACTCTGATATAATTTCCCAATTTCCATTGCTTTTTGTTTGTAATAATAACACAAATTTAAATAACTATTTTGAGCAATGCATTATGGCTTTTTACCTAAAATAGTAAGCCAAGTTTCTTCAGCAATGGCACTGCTATAGCACCTTGGGAGTATGCACTCTAAAACTGACAAAATTGTATATTCTTAGTTTTCTTAAACTTTGTGGTTATAAGGTTATGCTGCTTGTATAAAAGTTTAATATAATTAGTTGCATTTTCTATTTTAGATCACTTTTTTCAGAAATTTATTCTAAAAACCATTTTCCTGATAAAACTTGGTATATTAAATGACATATCACATTTTATCCTGGGGGATTCAACTTTTCCAAGTATGTATATATGTTTCCATCAATTTGACTGCTTCTGTATTTGTAGAAGACAAAGCAATCTTAGTGGTTTCAAAAATATTATTAGTGAAGACACTAAGGAAAAGAAAAATTTCCATACTTAAAATATTTCAAGTCAAACTTCTTTTTGATTTTTAAATTAACACAGTACCTTTCAACTTTAATACAATAGTAATGATAATAATAGTAATGAAATAGCTATATATAATTTTGGCTATTTTTTATAGAGTTTATTTTAATTTCTTAAATAGCTATGAATGCAATAATAAATAATTTTATTTCTTAAAAATAACTAATGTAAGTAACAGCTGCCACTTAAAGAAGTATTGCTATATATGCAGGATCTCATGTTCTATGAATGCATAGAAATTCTTCTTTTTAAAATTATTTTAAATTTATTTTAATTTTTTATTAGATTGTTTATCAGATATTTTTCACTAAAAATTACTGTTCTTTTTTTTAATTTAATTTTATTGTTTTTCTATTACAGTTGTCCCATTTTTTTCCCCCATTTCTCCCCGCCAACCAGCCCACCCCTTCTCCCACAGTCATTCACCACCCCGTTGTTCACGCCCATGGGTTATTTATACTAGTTTCTTTACTGGACCCTTCCCCTATTTACCCCTTCTCTCCCCCCACCCTGATAACTGCTTTTCTGTTCCTTGTTCAGTTTTATTCATTTGTTTGTGTTGTTCACATATTAGGTGATATCATATGGTATTTTTCTTTCATTGCCTGGCTTATTTCACTAAGCATAATTTTCTCTAGTTCCATCCATGTTCTCAAAAACGGTAGGAGTTCCTTCTTTTTTTCTGCTGCATAGTATTCCATTGTGTAAATGTATCACAGTTTTTTAATCCACTCATCTATAGATGGGCTCTTAGGCTGTTTCCAGCACTTGGCTATTGTAAACAGTGCTGCTATGAACATAGGGGTGCACAGGTTCTTTTGAATTGGGGTACAGAATTTTTCGGTTATAGTCCTAGCAGTGGAATTGCTGGTTCAAAAGGCAGTTCCATTTTCAGTTTTTTGAGGAAATTCCATAATTTTTTTTATAGTGGCTGCACCGGTCTGCATTCCCACCAACAGTGCAGTAGGGTTCCCGTTTCTCCACATCCTCGCCAGCACTTGTTGTTTGTTGATTTGTTGATGATGGCCTTTCTGACTGGTGTAAAGTGGTATCTTATTGTGGTTTTATTTGCATCTCTCTGATGGTTAGTGATGTTGAGCATTCTTTAATATGTCTATGGATCCTCTGTGTATCCTCCTCAGAGAAGTGTTTGTTCAGGTCCTTGGCCCATTTTTTAATTGGGCTGTTTGTCTTTTTGGTGTTGAGATGTGTACATTCTTTATATATTTTGGAAATCAATCTCTTGTCTGAGGTATCATTGGCAAATATATTTTCCCATATTGTTGGTTCCCTTTTCATCTTGCTAATGTTTTCTTTTTTTTTAAAATTTTTTTAATAGGTCATAAACAGCCTGTGTATGAAACATAAAAAGGAGAATCACGTAAAAGTAGACAATGGAATTTGTCTTTATCAGTGGCTTTACAAATGTCATGGAGAAAAGAATGCATGGTCCACTTTCACATTTAGAGATGACACTAAGTTCGTCTAAAAATGAAAAGACCAACGCAGCAAGAATAAGCCACAAGAATCTTTTCTTATAAAAGTACCATATAATGTCAGGTGGCCTCCAGCATGAAAAGGTTGAACTCCCAGTTGCAATGCAGCGAAGCAGACGGGGAACTAATGAGCTTTTGTGCATAGTGAGCATTCTCAGAATGCCAGAAGTGAACAAGAAGACATTTTATTTCCCAAGACAGAACCTGGTGTGGGAGCTGCTGGTTGAGGCCATAACTGGAGTCAGAAAAAATGCAGAGGAAGCATGAGACGTGATGAGTGGGTGGTGTGGGGAGACAGGAAACTTTTTACAGGGCTTCAGCGGTGCTGTTGGGACGTCCAGTGCCATTTGATTCTCGATCCTTTGAATGGGATCTGCTGTTGCTTTGTCTTTTAGGATCTTTTTCTAGGTCTTCCCAAATTTCGCAATAGTGACTCTTGGTGGAGGTTTTTTTAATTCATTGTGCTGTGGTCCAATAGACTGCTGCAATCTAGAAAATTATGTTTTTTTGTTCTGGCAATTTTTTATTTTTTATTTTTTATTTTGGTTTTTCAATTACAGTTGTCCCCTTTTCCCCTAATTTCTCTCTCCCACCCAACCCACCCCCTCTCCCGCAATCATATCCCTCCCCGTTGTCCATGTCCATGAGTCTTTTATACAGGCTCTTTAATTAAACCCTTCCCTTACTTATCCCCCTTCTCTCCCGCTAATGTTTTCTTTTGCTGAGCAGAAACTCTTTAGTTTGATATAGTCCTGTTTGTTTATTCTTTCCTTTATTTCCCTTGCCTTAGGAGATGTATTGGTGAAAATATTGCCATGTGGGATATCTGAAATTTTCCTGCCTATGTTTTCCTCTAGGACTTTTATGGTATCACGGCTTACATTTAAGTCTTTAATCCATCTTGAGTTTATTCTGGTGTGTGGTGTAAATTGGTGGTCTAGTTTCATTTTTCTGCATGTCCTTGTCCAGTTCTCCCATCACCATTTGTTGAAGAGGCTCTTCTCATACCATTTTATGTTTCTTCCCCCTTTGTTGAATATTAGTTGACCATATAGACCTAGGTTTATTTCTGGGCTCTCTATTCTGTTCCATTGATCTATTTGTCTGTTCTTATGCCAGTACCAAGCTGTCTTGATCACAGTGGCTTTGTAGTATAATTTGATGTCAGGTATTGTGATTCCTCCTACTATGTTCTTCTGTCTCAAGATTGCTGTGGCTATTCAGGTTCTTTTTTGTTCCACGTAAGTTTTTGAACTATTTTTTTCTAGGTCTGTGAAATATTTTGCTGGTATTTTAATAGGGATTGTGTTGAATCTGTAAATTGCTTTGTGTGGTATGGACATTTTAATGATGTTGATTCTTCCCATCTGTGAACATGGTATATGCTTCCATTTATTTGTATCTTCTTTAATTTCTTTCTTCAGAGATATATAGTTTTCCAAGTACACATCTTTTTTTCTCTTTGGTTAAGTTTATTCTTAGGTACTTTATTTTTCTTGTTGCCATAGTAAATGGGATTTTTTTTTTTTTTTTTTTAGTTTCTATCTCTGACATTTTATTGATAGTATACAGAAATGCTTTCAATTTCTGCATATTGACTTTGTGCCCTGCTATTTTGCCTAATTCACTTATTGTGTCAAGTAGTTTATTAGTGGAGTCTATAAGGTTTTCTGTATACACTATCATGTCATCTGCAAATAATGACAGTTTTACTTCCTCTTTTCCAATTTGGATGTCTTTTATTTCTTTTTCTTGTCTGATTGCTTTGGCTAGAACCTTCAACACTAAACTGAATAGGAGTGGAGAGAGTGGACATCCTTGTCTTGTTCCTGATGTCAGGGGGAATGCTTTCATTTTTTGTCCATTGAGTATGTTATTGGCTTCAGCTTTCTAGTATATAGCTGTTATTATGTTGAGGTATGCTTCCTCTATTCCCATTTTGATGAGAGCATCATAAATGGGTGTTGTACTTTATCAAATGCTTTTTCAATATCTATGGATATACTCATGTGGTTTCTATCTTTCATTTTGTTTATGTGGTGTATTACATTTGTTGATTTGCAAATATTAAACCATCCTTGCATCCCTGGGATGAATCCCACTTGATTGTGTTGCATGATCTTTTTAATGTGTTGCTGGATTCAGTTTGCCAATATTTTGTTGAGAATTTTAGCATCTATGTTCATCAGTGATATTGGCCTGTAGTTTTCTTTCTTTGTTGTGTTTTGACCTGGTTTTGGAATTAGGGTAATACTGGCTTCATAGAAAGAGTTTGGGAGTTTTCCCTCTCCTTGGATTTTTTGGAATAGTTTGAGAAGAGTAGGCATTAGTTCTCTGCTAAATGTTTTGTAAAATTCACCTGTGAAGCCATCCAGTCCAGGGCTTTTTTGTGCCTTGGAGTGGGCCTTTTCGGGATCATCTTCATTGGGACCCTCTCTGCTTCCTGGACTTGCATGACTTTTTTTCTCAAGTTAGGAAAATTTTATGTTATTACTTTTTCAATCAGGTTTTCTATCCCTTGCTCCTCTTCTTCTTGTATCCCTATGATTCTACTGTTGTTTCATCTTATGTTGTCCTGCAGTTCTCTTAAACCTCTTCGTTCTTTTTAAATCTTTATTTTGTATTTTCTGGGAATTTTTTTCTACATTGTCCTCTAACTCACTGTTCTCTGCTTTACTTAGCCTGCTTTTGATTGATTCTGCTGTGTTCTTCAGTTCAGAACTTATATTCTTCATTTCTTTCTAGTTCTTTTTGATAGTTTCTATGTCCTTTTTTATGCTGGTGTAGTTCTCTGTAAATTCCTTGTAGCTTCCCTGGAGTTCTTTGTAATTTCCCTGGAGTTCTTTGTAATTCCCCTGGAGTTTGTTGTAGTTTTCTCTGAGTTTGTCAAGTTCATTGAGCTTCCTTATAACCATTCTTTTAAATTCCATGTTTGATAGTTGTCTTGCCTCTGTTTCATGTAGCTTTCTCTCTGGGGATTCCTCTTTTCCTTTCATTGGGAGGTTGTTTCTGTGTCTCCCCGTGTTGTATGCTTCTTGTTTGTTTTTGTTTCTTAGATTTATCTGCTTTGCTTTCCCACTTTCGTGGTAGAGATTCTGTATAGGAGACCTGGGGGATTCAGTGGTGCAGTCTCTTGATCTCCTGAGCTTGATGCTCTTGGGATGCCCTTTATGTTGTTTGTTTAAGCTGTCTGGTTATATTTCAATTACTCTTTGGTGGAACCTTCCCTCTGGCTAGTTGATTGAGAGTCACTCTGCCCACCTTGTCTTGAGTTATTTGTGGAGGTGCTATTAAGACCTAAACACAGAACTCAGGCAAGAAACCCACACCCTCAAAAATATCCCCTGCCCACAATCACACTATCAGTAGCAAATGAGCCAGTATTAATATAGATTTAAAGAGGTTAAGACTATTATACTATAAGAAAAACTGATAAGAGTTGTTTTAACTAATAGATGTTTTTTGAGAGGGAAGATGGTAGAATAATAGTAGTAGCAAGTAGTGTCAAGGCTATGAGAAACAGTAAGTAGTATTTACATTGTATGTTGAAAAACGGAGGGAGGAATGCAGAATGAAGTGAGAAAGTGTAAGTGCATATTAATAGGTTTATATAACAGTTATATGCTATATATTTAGTGTGAGAGGGAGGATAAGCAAAACAGACAAACAAAAAAATGAAGAATAGGAGGGAGAGAAGGTAGGAAACAGATTAAAGAAAGATTTTTTCTCCAGTACAACCTTTGGGCGCTGTCCTTTTTCTGGATCTGCCCCTGGTCAAAATTCCAAGGGTTTCAAATCGTCTTTTCTGGCTGGCTGGCCATGAGGAGATCTAGCTGGATTCTGGGGCTGCTATACTCTCACCTGTGGGCCTGCCATAGCTCCCTGCTGTGAGCCGCACTGATTTGGGTCTCTCCCCACTTGTCCTGTGGCGCCCTCCAGCACTCCTCAGGCTTGTCTAGCAACACTATTCTGCTGGCAGGCCAGTGCGTGAGACCCTAGTCCCTGTCCAGCCTCGGGTCCTGTCTCCACTCCTCCAAAAAAGTCTCTGTGTTGCCTCCAAGCTGCAGCACTGGGTTGCGTTCCTGGCTGGCAGCACCTTATTGTGCACCTGTGCGTACCACTTGCCTATCTGGGGTCACTATGGAGGCTGCACTTCCGCCACAGCTTACCTATATGGGCCTCTCTCCATGACTCAGTTCTGCTTTTTTATTTGGTGGAGCGGTGATGCAAGCACCCGGGGCGCAGCATTTCCAGCCCAGGGAGTCCCCACCTATACTCAGTTCATACAGTTTCTCACAGTCTGGGATGTTCACTGTCTTCCCATGCCTCCAGCTGTTTCAACGAAATCTCATTGACTCCCTCCGGGACTTTGCTGGTTGTAGCACCTATGGCGGGGAAGTTTCTAAGCAGATCCCAGCTAATGAGCCGATCTGCAGCTGCCTCTTTCAGGTACGGTGTGGCAGAGGCTCCTGTTTGGGAGACCAAGCAACTCCACTTGGAAAGTGTGGGCCAAGCTTTCTGCCATTTTTCACACCACTCCCACACTCCCTTCCCTGTTTGCGCTACCTGAAACCCACACTCACTCCTCTCCGTGTTTGTACTCCAAATTCTTCCATGATGGGAGCAAGCAGACAACACTGCTACCTACTCCACTGCCATCTTCTTCCCTCCTCCTAAAAATTACTATCCTTGGTTTCTTCAATTTGTTGCTCCATGCTTGGACTTCATCTCACTTTTGTTTTGTTTCTATTTATTACCATCCGTGTTTCATAAACTGTTCACATAATCTGTTTTAACATTTCCATTTTCAATCTTCATATACTCTTATTTATAATACAGTTTTTCTTTTGTGTAAAAACATTAATTAATGGATGACTGTTAAATGGATATGTATGTATTTATTGCTCAGGACACTTTTAGAAATGGAATTTATGTGATGCAGATGTTAAGAGCCTCATTTTTTTATTCTAATAAATTTAGATGATCTTATATTGTTTATCATTCCATTATGTTTCATTTATGTGGCAGATGCCCTAATATAATATTCTTATGCTTGTTTGTAATTCTTCTTTATTAATCAAAGTGTTCATAAAATTTACATATTTCCAGAAGGAATTAATATTTAATCATACTGTATATCTACACTGACATCCAGCTCTACTTTTTCCATCAAATGCCAAGGGCAAACATTAGTATCCATACGTAAAGAGGCCTGTCCACATTTTTAGAGCTTGTTTTTAATCTCTTTTAAAACTTTTCCTGAAAGCAGTTGGGGACAAAGTACTGCACGTATTTTACTTTTCCTTCTGTCTAGCCAAAAATTGTTGAAAAGTAAGTGCTTGCCTTCTTTACCTTTTGATTTAGTAAATTAATATGTATTGTTCATAGAGTTTAAAGTGACTTAATAGTACATTAAATTTTTATTTTTACTTGGTTATAAATAAATTCTTCTTAAACTGCCAGAGCTTGCCTTTGAATCAACCTTGGGACATGGAGATCCTGAAAGAAAGGTTTCAGATATCAGCTTTGTTGATTCAGCCCTTCATCCCAGAAAGGCACCCAGGGAGAGAAATGTCTATAGAGTGCTCCAGAGGACCAAGGTTCCTGTGGATATCTACTTCATTAGTGATAATGCTTTATGTGTTTCTGCCTGTGTTTGGTTAAAAGAGAAATTAATATCTAAGAAATAACAAATATCAGAATGTGGAGAGTTTAACATTACCACAAAATGCACCACATACATATTTCAGAGGAGATGACAAAATTAGATTCTTTTGGAAAAGTAGACATCTAATGCCCCCTTAAAAAGTCCAATTTAATTTTAAAGAAAATCATACAATTTCCTGATTCAAACTTCATCTGTGTAGTGGGAGCATTTGATTTGGTTATGGATAGCAGTTCTCAATGGGAATACTGGCTATGAAACATGATATTTCAATACCCACACAGACTATTTACACATAAAATTACTCCTCAAGAAATGAAGTGGACCATTAACAATCTGCACAGAAATTTCTACTGTGGATGGTGTTATTTTCGTAAGAAGAAAAGCAGTACTTGTTGATTGAATAATAAGGACTCCTATCTGTCACCATCAGGAAGGGCTGATTGTATGTATAGAAGCCAACCATTATGACTGCTGCAAAATTACATATGTGTGTGAGTGTGTGTGTGTATGCATGCATGTTATATACACACACACATATATATAACATATAATGTATGTTATATAAACACAGATTTTTGAGAAATCCTCATCAAAATATGCCTTCCATTTAATTTTATGTAAGATTGAAAACTGTGAGTAAAGCAGGCCATTTATGTTCTATATGAAAGAATGCTCCATTATTATTTTTTTCAACCAAAGCTCAATATTTGGTGATATGTTTAATCTCATCTTAAAGAAAACTGGAATAGGAGCCAGGGAACTTAGTTGGGTAACCTTAGAAAGTCATTTAATCTCTCTTTCAGTTCTGCCTACCTCACAGGGTAGCTTCGCAGATGAAATGTAGATAGAAAAGTGCTTTGGAATAATAAAGACATATAAATGCATGGTAGTATTGCTTTTGTTGTTTCTCTTTGAAAGTGAACCATTAGAAATCTGATTCCAAATGTGAGCATACACTCTGCCATGTAACATGGTTTCTTGAAACCCTCATTCTGTATAAACATCTTTTGTTTTCTACCAGTATCATACACTACCTCACATTAAACAGGATGTACTGAATTCAGTAACATAGGGCTTTTAATGCCATAAAAATAAATTTAGACCGTGGGCCTGTTTTAAGGATGATGTTGCTAACTTCTCCAGACAGCGTTTTTAAACTCAGTTCCTGGGAACTTATAAGTCATTTATAAATTCTCATATATTCAGAGTATAAGAAATAGAAGCTTGTGTGGGCAGGGGTTTTTGTTTTGTTTGTTTTGTCCAGTTCCATATATTTAATAGCTATAATAATGCTAGCTAATGTGTGATGGCTAAATGAAAGGTCAACATTACTTTTCTAAGTTTTAGATGTGAACTTATCCATTCTTTTATTCATTTAACAAACAGTGACCAAGTGGTTGGTATGTGTCCATTCTTGTAATTCTGAAGGTTCATAATGAAAAATAGGGAACAGGCAGGCAGAGAATTAATTACAGATATATTTTAAAAGAAGTCTCTACAAAGTGTTATGGTATCATATTAATTAAAGTACTTAATTCTGTCTGGAGAGGTCAGAAATGTTTTTTTGTGAGTAGATGATAAATCGAATCTTAGGTAATGAATAAGTTTTGATTGAGGACAATAATTGAGTTGAGAAACAAGTCTTCATGGATCTCTCATATCTCTGCATGTCTTACTAGCAAGGCACTGATAAGCTTTCTTTGGAAATACCTTCCAAGGTGTTTTCTAGCAAATGGCCTTGGTGGGCAGAGATAGTGCTCCCTTCTGGAGGAAAGGACAGCTGTGCTTACTGGCTGTAATGTACTCTTCAGGTTCTTCAAGCACAGCTCCTGTAGTGTTTAGGAAATAGGTGCAAGAAAATGTTGATGCTCTGGCTACTGCTATTAAGGTGAGTAATAAACACTCTTGTGTCTGATTCAGGAGTCACATATCTTCTGCCAGCATCCATAAAACTCTGACAGGGTTACTTAGCAAATAGAAAAAAAATCTCAGCCCTTCACAGGTTTTGACAGTTTTGTTGATGTAAATGAAGCTAAGGAAGACATGACTTTCTGAAAGAGGAAAAATGAGGGATTTTCAGGTGTATTAAAGGAGTTTGAGGAACGTCCATGGGAATCAGTAACATGTTGACCAAATATTATACTCAGTTGAGCAATAAATGCTCCTGTACTTTATTGCCTGTTAATGATGAGGAATTGGGGCAATGGATGCAGTTTGGTTTCTGGGAAGTTGGTTCAAAGGCCATGTGGTACCCTAGTCTTACTAACTCTCCTCAGGGCAGGGGAACTTCTGTGGCTATCTGGTAGTCAGTTTCATGTCCACCCATTTTAACAACAAGCACAAAGACAAGTCCTATGTGGGTTGAAGGTCTCTTCCCTCTTTCCATTAACAGTCATTGAGAGTGTAGAAGGAAGAAAATTGGCCAACATTATGGGAAGAAGCCAGGTGAATGAATCTTAAGAACTTTGGTTGGGTTGGAAGATGATGGGGTGGGGTATGTAATGCTTGCTCAGGAGAAATAGCAATAACTGGACATCTGACAGCTTAGCTTGTCCTGCAGTCTATCATGCCAAACTTAAATATAATTGGAAATGGCAGCAAAAGGTCCATAAGATGTTTTGTTTGTTTATTTGTTTGGTCTGAGTCTTGGCTGCCATACGGGAACTTGGGCCCTCTTGGGGAGACTTCGCTGGGGTAGACAAACTCCTGTGAGGAAACATAGATGAGGCATGGATTAATATGTGGGTCCTGTTGCCCCAGATTGTGTTTATAATCCTGGAAGTCAACCCACTGGCAAATGAGAAAGGACCCAAAGAACTGTATATAAATTTTATAGTCAGCCTTGTTATCTTGCAAAACTCCCATAACCATTATATTGTAACTGGATGAAGACATAAGAGATGTTCTTATGATAATCAGGCATGTGCAAATTAATCCCCTGTCGGCCAGATGGAACAAACCCCACTATCCCAATGGAAAACAATGCAGCTATAGATGCTAAGTCCAGGGGTTCCCAAGGTTAAAGGAAATTGTGTCATAAATGATGATTATGATGTTCAATATAGGACTTTGTGTGGAACCAAAACATTGCAAATGCATTTGATTAAGCTGGTAAGCAACTGCTGTGCCACCTGAAATTGAAAAATAAATGTGCCTTTCTTACAGACTTGGAGTGATTTCTCCCTCTGTGTTCCTGATTCCCAATCTTCCTCATTCAGCTACTTTAAGAAAAATGATTATTGGTTCATTGACATCATTCATCTGAGTATATGGAGAACTTTGGGGAGAGCAAGGGCTCAAACTTTTATGACTGTTGGGTAAAAGCATCAAAGTCATCACCCTACTCGGACCTGTGGAGGTGGGAGTCCTGATTCAATTGATAGGGTTTGGGCAGTGTACCCAGTGGGAAAGGAGAGCCAAAGTAGCCTTCTGGGTGGGGCCTTTAGGGTCAATTCAGTGTACTGTTTTTGCTTCCATAGATGAATGTATAGTAAAAATTGATGTGTGGTGTGATTGTAATTCCATGTCTTGCAAATGCCAGAGGGAATCATCTCAATTAGGAGGAGCTGCATGTTGTGAAGTGAACATACCTTTGGTGGTCCCCAAATCCTTCTGATCTCTTTCAGCTACAAGCTTCTGTGACTGGAGATTTTGCAGATTGGAGCTTTGACTAAGTCAGGCAGCTTCCACCTAGAAGGGCTGCTTGGAGATGTGGGCCCCTACTGCCCTGGTGCAGCTACCAGGTATCTTTTGAAAATCAGCTGTTACCTTGCTATTGAGAGCTTACTGAAACTGGACACCTGACTCATGGGGACCTTGTGTTTCTCTGGTCTTTATTTCCATTGGGAGAGGGGGAGTCAATTTGGTCTCAGTGATTAACAAGGTAAGAATTTCAAAAGACTACACTAAACAAATGGAATTTATACTCAAGGAAGTGGTCAGCCTGTCCCCAGTGCAAGCTAAGCTTTACACACAAAAAAGTAGCTGTTGCCCTCTCCTGGCCACTCCTATGACAGAAACAAAGATACTGGCTCAGTGGGACCCTTCTGTTCACAGTGCTTCACATAATGCTTGGGCCTGGTTGGATGATGTTTTGGTTAAGCTGAAACCTGATAATGTCCACTGGACTGCTGTGGTTGTTCAACCTCTGCAACAGCTATGCAGAATT
Source organism: Furipterus horrens (assembly GCF_987537825.1). Classification (NCBI taxonomy): domain Eukaryota; kingdom Metazoa; phylum Chordata; class Mammalia; order Chiroptera; family Furipteridae; genus Furipterus; species Furipterus horrens. Next base: position 107,466,972 of record NW_028327176.1, on the reverse strand, counting down.
GAAAATGAATGGGATCACTCTACTCAGCAGAACTCCAGGCCATCCCCATATTGTTACTGACTCTTGGGTTATAGTCAGAGGTCTACTTATGTGTCTGCCATTTGGAAAACTACAGACTGACAGATTAAAGATGCCTTTCGGGGAGGGGCTATGAAATGTGGCAACAATTCAAAACTGCTGATTGAATCATCTGAGGCTCATACTCTCATGAGTCCCACTAGAGTCAAACTGCTAATTAAGTCTCCCTCACCTGATGACCACCATTGCGGCTCTAGAAACTATAGTACTGATTCATTGTGGCAACATATCCACTATCATAAAATAGGCACCAAGTAAGCCTATGTATTCAGCTGCTTGGGTCCAGGACCATTGGGAGGAGGGAGCAAGGCTGAAGTCAGTACTGAAGGTTGGCCTTATTTTGCTTGTTGGAGTTCTGTTGAGAGTAGCCATAATTAAATGTTTTATGAGATAAATTGAACAGATTTGGTCCTAACCTTTGTTCATTAGAGTAATCAGAGGGGCCAACAGAGTGATTTACTATCAGAAAAATTTACCATACACAGAGATGGTGTAAACATGAGTAGTAGGTATTATCAGAAAATAATTCTCCATGGATGTCATGAATTGCTGTATGTCTAGTAGTAGAGGCATGATTACCTTTTTTCTAGACTTTCTTTTCAAGGATTTTTGTCTGGGGAACAACTTTGAATGATAGAAATATCCTTCTGGAACAAGGAGCAAGTGTACTTAAAGCATTGGATAATAGAGATAATGCCTTCCTTTGAATCAAAAGGCAAGCACGTTCACGGTCAAGCATAATAAACGTAATGTCTGCCTCCGTTTCAAAGGGAAGAGATGCTTACTGTACATTACTAAAGGTTCAGGTTCTCTATGGTTGGGGTTCCTTTCCTGCAATGCAACCAATTGCCTATGCAAGCATCACGTGCTCCACTTTGCTTTCTGTGAGAGTTGGGGCTTGAGGAATCAGCACAAATACTGATCTGATAACTACTGCTATTTGTTGTGAGTAATAAGTTTCTTTTTTTTCTTTTCTGACCCAGGACTCTGGGCCTTCTGTCAGCACCCAAGGCAAGCGCATTTGTTAGCTTGCATGTAAAGTTTCAGACTCTTCACAGATAGAAGCTATAAAAGCTGCACCTCTGATCTCAGTGGTCAAAAATACTTGACATTTATTTTGGTCCATACGAAGTACAAAATAATTTCTTCTTCATCTTAAATAAGAATAGAGTTCTTATTTAAGCACTGATTCAGGAGTGTAGGCTCCTTCAATTTTTTTGGTCTTTATTAGCGTCCAAGTTTGCCATCCTCACCTGCAGCAAGGCTGGCTGAAGGGAAAGGAATGTGGAGGAAGGTGCATGGGGTATTTTCATGGGCCAAGCTTAAACGTGGTGCATGTCATTCACCATTATTTTCATTGACTGGAACATGTTCAAACATTACTCTTAGAGGAGAAACACGGTCCAGTCCTTTTTCACAAATAGATGGTATTTCCAACCAACAGACATGAAAAGTGAGCAAGATAGGTTTTTAACATTGCTAAAATCATAGGCTGCATGAAGTAGTGTAGTAGAAGATGAGAGTCCAGTCATGAATCATCTTGTACCTTAGGTTGGTCTTTCTGGAGGTGACTTGCCAATCCCGAAGGATTTTATTCTTGGAATAACAAGATTAAGGGAGAATATTTATGAAGTTATACACAACAACAGGCTGGGTGAGAAAAAAATGACATTTTAATGAAGCCAGTAACAGACAAGATTCACTAATACAGTAACCAGTGATTATTGAGCACACTCTAAGGGTCATGCATTGTGATGAATGCTGGGTATTTGCCAAATTGAAATCAGAAACAAATGGACCAATGAGACACCAGTGGTAAGAGAGAAGTTAAAGAATAGCATGAAGTGGGAGAATGTGTGAGGACAGGCATGAGGTGAAAAAATAATGAGATCAGTTTTGAATCACTGAATTTGATGTGCTTGTACAACATTTAGGTGGATATGCCCAGCAGGCATTGTTTATGTTATAGCCAAAGCTCCTTAGAAAAGTCAATACAGAGTTGGTAATGCCCAGGAGGAGATTAAAGATCACTAAGAGAGGACTCTCATATCCCACATGTTCAGTAAGTGTGGGTTGCTTGTGTTATTTATCTTTTTTTTTTTCTGTTAAAAAAGTGAACTTATAACTCCTTGAATTACTGAACACATTCTAACTCTTTTGCTTTTTCAGGTATTCGGGTAGAGTTAGTATGTACCCATGCCTAAAAAGGCATAATAGTAGCATTAGCTTCAAGGAGAAATCTAAAATAATACTAAGTGAACGTATACTCCGCTTTGACTGAAATGACAATAATTGGTGGTGGTCTATAATTTCTTCAGATTTCTTTTTTTTTTATTCTTCATTTTATTTTTTAAATGTGTTTTATTGATTAGTGTTACATTTGTTCCAATTTCCCTTCCCTCTGCTCCCCTCCACCTGGTGGCCCCCCTCCCTCCCCTTGTCCCCCCCTTTTAGTCCATGTTCATTGTTTGTGCATATATTTCTTCTCAACCTCTCTCTGTCTATTCCATTCCCTCCTACAATGTTTCTTAATTCCTATACCATCTCCCTCCCTCTCCCCGTTCCCCTTCCTTGCTGACCTCCCCCCAATATGCTCCCCATACCTATAGTTCTTTCCCACTCTCATTGCCTATTTAGTTTGCCTTTGTTTCAATTCCCTGGCTTCTGTTGTTTCTTGTGATGCAGTTTTCATTTTAATGTTCATAGCTTTGATCCTCCTTTTTCTAAACCAGTCCTTTTAACATCTCATATAACAGTGGTTTTGATCTAATGAACTCTTTCAGTTTTATTTTGTCCTGGAAACATTTTCTCTGCCCTTCTATTCTGAATGACAGCTTTGCTGGATAAAGTATTCGTGGTTGTAGGTTTTGGATTTTCATTACTTTGAATATTTCTTGCCAGTCCCTTCTTGCCTGCAGGGTCTCCCTTGAGAAGTCAGCTGATAGTCTAATTGGGACCCCTTTGTACATGATTCTTTTCTTCTCTCTTGCTGCTTTTAAGATTCTCTCTTTATCTTTAACTCTTGACATTTTGATTATAATGTGTCTTGGAGTGGTTCTCCCTGGGTCCAGTTTTTTTGGAAATCTCTGTGCTTCCTGGACCTGTACGTCTACTTCCTTCCCCAAGTTTGGGAAGTTCTGCTTTATTATATTTTCACTTAATTTTTCAATTTCTAGTTCATCTTCTTTGCCCTCTGGCAAACCAATTATTCTTATGTTTGGTCTTTTATAGCTGTCCCAGAGGTTTCTGATCCTCTCATCATTTTCCTTGCTTCCCGTTTTTTCTCTCTGCACTGGTTGACTGTTTGTTCCTTCCCTATGTTCTGGTTTGTTGATTTGAACTCTGGATTTTATTTCCTCACCATCTGTCTCGTGTGTGGTTTTGTTCCTTTCAGTATGAGTGTTTTTCAATTCTTTCTCATCTTTTTCCAGATCTTTTGTTAATTCTGTAAGCCACCTGATAACAATGGCCCTGAACTGAGCCTCTGACAGGTTTCTTATTTGTTCATCTGTCAGGTTCTCCATCTGTTGCCTGGTGAGCTGCGCCACCGGGATTTCTATAGTTGTCTGCCTCATTTTGACAGATGCGTTTTGTTTTCTTGGGCCGGCTATAGGGGGCAGTGCCTGTGTACTCGTTACAACCCAGCGACCGGTGGCGATCTGCAACCTTTTTCGCTGTGCTGTGGCGCTTTGTCGTCACTGCCCAGCGACCGGCGGCGATCGCAACCTATTTCGCAGTGCTGTGGTGCTTTGTGTGGGGGCGGGGGTCCAAGATGGATTCCTGCAGTTATTCCGCTAGGAGACCGGGATCCGTCCTCCCGCCCTCTGGGCCTCACCGTTCAGTGATGTGGTGGTTGCTCTTTCCAGCGTTGGGGTCGGGGGCTGCTAGGGGTTGACTGCAGCTGGGATTGCTCTCCCTGCCGCTGTCCCTGGTGCTACCGCAAGCAGCACTGCCTACTTTCGCTCTTACCTGCCCAAAGAGCGCCGCTGGTTTATAACTTTGTACGTTGGGCTTCTGTGTAGTTTTATTTTCTGGAATTTCTAGTTATCTTTTGTTTTGAAGTAGTTGTATTCCTCTCTAGTTGTAGAGGGAGACCGAGCGAGTCCGTCTAAGCCTCCGTCTTGGCCGGAAGTCCCAGATTTCTTATTCTGCTGGTTACAACAGTGATGCACACGAAGGTCTCAAGCTCTCTCATTGTATTCAGCATATTTTTATGGGCTTAAAATCATATTTTGCTTTTCTTTTTGGTTAAACTTGGCTTTTGCATAAAGGAGTACTTTTCATCCGTGTATGCTCCAAGTTAATTGCTGTTGCAAATGCAGTTTCAAGATATGATCAGTGATAATGGGACCACATGGCTTAAGATTGCCTAGTTTTGTTTCTTTTTTTCGTTTTTGTTGTCTTAGGGCTGGAGGTAATAAAAAATACGAGTGAGCTTCTCTTTATTTACACCACTTTCCCCTGCCATGCCTGTCCTTTGTTGCCTGGTTGGAATTACGGCCACTCTGTAAATGAGGCATGATTTCATGACCACTCTCCAAACGGAGCCCAATGCTCAGGATGGCTGTGCTTTCCTGTCAGCAATCCACCCTCCTACGTTAACTGTGTGCATCACAACCTGCTTAGAAGATGCAGAAATGAGAAGGCTGTTTTCTTCTTGGTTAATTTTTGCTTATTGACTTGCCCAATTTCATGGAAATTGTGAGGGTGGTGTGTAAACATTGTAACAGGAACCATCTGGGTTCTTCCACTGAGTTAGTTAGTACAGGATGCTAATAAAAACAAATAACAGCTTTGGACTCTGAAAGAGCCAGTGAGCATTTTTCTGTGTCATAGAAATAAACTGAGTCTTACATTCAGAACTGCCACTTCACCAATGTGCGTCCCTGTTACAAAGACAGGGTGAAATGCTATTAATTGGCCGACCTACATTTATCACCCCTGATGAAAGCGAGACACAAAACCTTGATCTAGTTGATTCCATCAGCTATCCACTTGAAGAACTTGGTAATAAGTTACCCAGACTTAACTTGGCTCAGAGATACCAGCAGATAGTGTTTGTAGAGTATGAAAAGATGTAGCCCACTTCTAATTTTGACTGCAATATGAAGTTTAGAGAGGCTGTGTCTATTTTTCCTATTTTAAACTAGTGCCCTTCTAAATACGGTGTGTTCATACAACTTATAATAGTTTAGGGACACTAGTTCCAGAGGCCAGACCCTCTTTCCAGTTCAGATTGGGCAAAAAGGTAGAGTAGGGTGTTGTGTTGGGTTGGAGCTAGGCTGTTTCCAGTGGAAGCGGTGTTTAGGTAATGGTTGTGCTGTGTATGCAAGGGAGAAATAAAAAGGATACCTTCATTTCTAGCATAAGCCAGAAAACCAAATCTACATTCCTCAGGTACAAGGTAGAGAGGGCACTATCTTGTATGACTGTGCTTGGTAGAAGTCTGTTAATACAAAGATCTAGTTTTTAATGAACTCTAACAATGGTGAGTTTATCATCACATGTAGAATTACTTGGCAGATTTGCTCTTTAGAGTCTGAGTAAATCACCATCTCCAATTATATCTTAGAAACTAATCTTTGAATTTTATCATAATTATATTATCAGTAAGTTTTAAGAAAAAAATAACCTTGTGTTGCCATAATATAAACTTGGTATTTGGATTGTAGTATCATTGTATTGATTTCTTACTATTTTAACTTTCTGTGGTGAGAATTTAATTTATAAGTTTTAAGTGTTTGACTTTTCAAATCAGTAAGTTTGATGATCTGATCACTGTCTGTTGTTCTTGCCTTGTATTTTCCACTACAGGAATCATCCCAGTTACCTGGACTTCCTGAATATGTTAAAATAGTAGAAGTTGGACCTAGGGATGGGTTGCAGAATGAAAAGGTAAACTGATACCAAATTTACACATCTTATTTTAAATGCTAAATTAAATGTTAATGTTTATTAAGACTCTAAAGACTTACATGGATTTCATATACTATACTATTATTAGTTCTCAATTTCTAGTTGAATTTATAAATCTTAATGACTGTTTCCTTTCAGTTAGGAAGTCATTTTCTGTTTATGCTTTAATAGGCCCTCTACAAATTCATTAGAAAATAACTTTTAATGTTTTCATAGGTTATAGTTCCTACAGATATAAAAATTGAATTTATCAATCAACTTTCCCAGACTGGCTTGTCTGTAATAGAAGTGACCAGCTTTGTGTCTTCCAAGTGGGTACCACAGGTATGTATATCCATGATTCCTTATCTGGATCCTTAATTCAGCTTTGCAAAGACTTAGAAAACAGTGTCATACGCACTGTGATATAATTATTCATTTGCTATATTCTTACAGAATTTTAGCCATGCGGTGAGGTAAGGTTAAAGAAAAACCCTTTTGATGAAATATATCAATGAAATCCTAAAAGGTTACTGAGAACTCCGTCTTAATCCTATGTGAGTATATGGTCCCATAATGTGCAGAGAATAAGGCTTATCTATGATATCTTTTCACCACTACTAAGTTGAAGGTTCCTCTGAGATTCTGCCTTCAGTAATTTCCTCTGCCTGTGCTCTTTTTGCCTATTCTTCCAACATTAGTAGTCACTTCTAAGAGGATGACTAATCTGTGTTTCCAGTCCTCTGCTCACTGTTAAGCTTCAGCTAGCTGTACGACCATCACCTCAAATCAATGGGTTCAAAATCAAACTCATTGTTGTCTATCCTACTTTTGCTAATAGCTCAACCATTCCATTTGGAATCTTGAACTTGAATACTCAATGGGCTGTCTCCTATATCTAATCAGCTACTGACTCATAAAAATTCTAATTCCTCATCTAGCACATACGTATCTCTTCTTTTCAGTCTCACTGATACATTAGTAGTCTACACCTTTACTGACTAATCATTGCGATAGTCCATTATATGCTACTCATAAGCACTGTTTCTCTTTTTCTTTTCCTTATATATTTTCCAACTTATTCTAAAATAGTTTCCCAGAAATACTAGCCTTTTAAAACTTGTGAGTTCTTTAGAGGTTCCCTTCTCCCCATTGAAAAAGTCTGGGAACTTTGGCCTGGTATTCAAGGCTTTCTATACCTAGTACTTTTTTACCTTTCCAGTCTTAACTCTGTTCTCCTACTTCATTTTGCTGAAGCCCTGCCAAGCCAAATTGCTTTTTATTTTCTATTTACATGTCATGCCTCTTAGCTCTATAGTACTTTATCGATACTTGCTTATGCAAATCTCAGTTTCTGCATTGCTCTGAAGTTATAACACGATGATGTGAAAAGGCTTAGATCATTAAAACGTCTTAATTGCATAGAGACTTGGGTTTATTTCTGGGCTCTCTATTCTGTTCCATTGATCTATATTTCTGTTCTTATGCCAGAACCAGACTGTTTATTGCAGTGACCTTGTAGTATAGTTTGATATCAGGAATTGTGATTCCTCCCGCTGTGTTCTTCTTCCTCAAGATTGCTGAGGCTATTTGGGGTGTTTTTGGTTCCGTATAAATTTTTGAAGTATTTGTTGTAGGCCTGTGAAATACGTCATTGGTATTTTAATTTTGCATTGAATCTATAAATTGCTTTGGGTAATATGGACATTTTAATGATGTTACTTCTTCCCATCCATGAACATGGTATAAGCTTCCATTTATTTGTATCTTCCTTAATTTCTTTCTTCTGTAGATTTCCAACTACAGGTCTTTTACCTCCTTGGTTAAGTTTATTCCTAAGTGCTTCATCTTTCTTCTTGGTATAGTAAATGGAATTTTTTTCTAGTTTCTACATCTGATATTTTATTGTTGGTGTACAGAAATGCCTTCGATTTCTGGACATTGACTTTGTATTCTGCTGTTTTGCCAAATTCACTTACTACGCTGAGTAGTTTTTTGGTGGAGTTTATAGGGTTTTCTATGTACACTATCCTGTTGTCTGCAAATAATGGCAATTTTACTTCCTCTTTTCCAATTTGGATACCTTTTATTTCTTTTTATTGTCTGATTGCTGTGGATAGAACTTCTAAAACTACGTTGAATAGAAGTGGAGAGAGTGGATATCCTTGTCTTTTTCCTGATCTTAGGGGGAAAGCTTTCAGTTTTTTTTCCATTGAGTATGATGTTGGCTGCATGTTTCTTGTATATGGCCTTTATTATGTTGAGGTATGCTCCCTCTATTCCCAGTTTGCTGATTATTTTTTCACACATGGGTGCTGAGCTTTATCAAATGCTTTTTCAGCATCTATTGATATGATCATGTGATTTTGTCTTTCATTTTGTTTATGTGGTATATTACGTTTATTGATTTGCAAATATTATACCATTGTTGCATCCCTTGAAACCCACTTGATCATGGTGTATGATCTTTTTAATGTTGCTAGATCCGGTTTGCCAATATTTTGTTGAGGATTTTAGCATCAATGTTCATCAGCGATATTGGCCTGTAGTTTCTTTCTTTGTTGTGTCTTGACCAGGTTTTGGAATTAGGATAATACTGGCCTCAAAGGAAGAGTTTTGGAGTCTTCCCTCTTGGATTTTTGGAATAGTTTGAGAAGGATAAGAGTTATTTCTTCCCTAAATATTTGGTAAAATTTGCTTGTGAAGCCATCCGGTCTGGAGCTTTTGTGTGCCGGGAGTTTTTTCATTACTGCTTCAATTTCACTAGTTGTTTTCAGTTTACTCAGGATTTCTGTTTCTTGATTCAGTTTTGGAAGATTATATGTTTCCGTAAGTTTTTCCATTTCACCCAGGGTGTCAAATTTCTTGTCGTGTAGTTATTCATAGTAATTTTTTACAACCCTTTCTATTTCTGTGGTATTGATTGTGATTTTTCCTCTTAAGTTTCTGATTTTATTTATTTTTATCCTCTCCTTTTTTTTCCCTTGAAAGTTATAGGCTTGTCAATTTTGCTTATTTTTTGAAAGAACAAGCTTCTAGTTTTATTGATCTTTGAATTGTTCTTTTAGTCTCTATGTCATTTAATTCGGCTCTGATCTGGATTATATCCTTCTTTCTGCTTGCTTTAGGCTTTGTTTGTTGTTGTTCCTCTACTTCCTTTAGATGTGGTGTTAGGTTGTTTATTTGATATTCTTCTATGCTTTTTAGGTAGGCCGTTAATACTATGAACTTCTGTCTCAGGACTGCTTTCACCATGTCCCATAGATTTTGGGCTGTTGTGTGTTCATTTTCATTTGTTTCCAGAAATTTTTCGATTTCTTCCTTGATGTCATTGTTAACCAATTCATTATGTAATAGCATGATATTTAGTCTCCACGAATTTGGTTTTTGAGTTATTTTTCTTGAGGTTGGTTTCCAGTTTCAAGTCATTGTGATCCAAGAAGATGCTTGATATAATTTCAGTTTTCTTGAGTTTGTTGAGTTTTGTTTTGTGCCCTACCATGTGGTCTATCTCTGAAAATGTTCCATGTCCATTTGAAAAGAATGTATATTTTGCTTCTTTGGCGTGTACATATCAATTAAGTGCATTTGGTCTAGAGTGTTGTTTAATGCCTCAGTATCTTTGGTGTTTTATTGCTTGGAAAATCTGTTGATTATTGACAGTGGGGTGTTAAAGTCCCCTCTTAATGAGTGTGTTGCTGTTGATATACTTCTTGAAGTCCTCCAAGATATTCCTTATATATTTGGGTAGTCCCATGTTGGGTGCATATATATTTACAAAGGTTATATCTTCTTGATGGATTGTTCCCACAAGTATTATGAAATGTCCTTCTTTATATCTTTTTATGGTCTTTGTTGTGAAGTCTGTTTTGTCTGATATGCGTATTGCTACCCCTGGTTTTTTTTTTTTGTTTTTTTTTTTTTTCATGTCCATTTGCTTAAAATATTTTTTTCTATCCCTTCACTTTCAGTCTGTATAAATCTTTTTTCCTGAGGTGAGTCTCTTGTAGGCAGCATATATGTGGGTCATATTTTCTTATCCATTCAGCTACCCTGTATCTTGTGATTGGAGCATTTAATGTTTACATTTAAGGTTGTTATTGATAGATACTTATTCATTATAATTTTTTTTTCCTTTGTACCTGTGTTCCTTTTTCTCTTTTTCTTCTTCTTAAAACATTCTCTTTAGCATCTCTTGCAATGCTGGTTTGGTGGAGTTGTATTCTTTTAACCTTCTTTTGTCTGGGAAACTCCTTATTTCACCTTCCGTTTTAAATGAGAGCCTTGCTGGGTAGAGTAGCCTTGGTTGTACGTCTTTGTTTTTCATTGCTTGGAAAATTTTTTGCCATTCTCTTCTGACTTGTAGTGTTTCTGTTGAGAAATCAGCTAATAGCCTTATTGGAGTTCCCTTCTCTGATATTAGCTGTGTCTCTCTTCCTGCCTTTAGGATTCTCTCTCTCTCTCTCTCTCTTTTTTTTTTTTTTTTTTGAATTTTTCCCTTTTAATAATGATATATCTTGGAGCAGGCCTCTTTGGGTTCATCTTCTTTGGGACCCTCTGTGCTTTCTGGACTTGCATAACATTTTCTCTCATCAAGTTGGGGAAATTTTCTGTCACTTTTCCAAACAGGTTTTCTATACCTTGAACCTCTTCTTCTCCTCTGGTATTCCCTATGATATGGATATTACTATGTTTCATGTTGTCCTGTAGCTCTCTTAAGCCCTTTTCATTCTGTTTCAGTCTTTTTTCACTTTGTTGGACTGTCTGGGAATGTTCTTCTACATTGACTCCCAGCTCACTAATCCTATCCTCTTCATTATCTAGCCTGGTTTTAATTCCTTCTACCATGTTCTTCAATTCAGAAATTATATTTTTTATTTCCTCCTGGCTCTTATTGATAGTTTCTATGTCCTTTTTTAATGCTGGTGTAGTTTGAAGTAAATTCCTTGTAGCTTCCCTGGAGTTCTTTGTAGTTTTCTCTGAGTTTGTTGAGTTCATTAGGCTTCCTTATAACCATTATTTTCAATTCCATGTCTGATAATTTGCTTGCCTCTGTTTCATTTAGCATTCTCTCCTTTCCTTTTGATGGGGGGTTGTTCCTTTGTCTCCCCAGTTTAGGCGACTTTTCTTGTTTGTTTCTTAGATTGGTCTGCTTTGACTCCCTGTCTTTGTGATGTGACCATCTGTTGTAGGACACCTGTGGGATTTAGTGATGCAGTCTGTTTTATCTCCTGAGCTTGATGCTCTTGGGATGCCCTTTATGCCATTTATTTGGGTTATCTGGTTGTACTTGGGTTTTGGTTGTTGTTGTGTTGCTCTTTGGTGGGTCGTTTCCTCCAGCTAGCTGATCGAGAATCACTCTGCCCACCATGTCTTGTATACTTTTGTGAAAGGGTGCTTTCTTCTCTTTCTGGTTATGCCCCTGGTCAAAGCCTCATGGATTTCATAACTTTTTTCTGGCTGGCTGGCTGTGAGGCGATCTAGCTGGATGCTGAGGCTGCTGTTCTCTCGCTCGCGGGGCTGCTGACCTCTCCTCTTACAGCAGCTCTCTGCTGTGAGCCACACCGGATCGGGTCCCTCCTACTAGTCCTGCAGTGCACTCTAGTCCTCTGCATTTTTGTTTAGCAGAGCCGCTGTGTCCATGTGCAGGCATGTGAGCCCAGAGTCCCTGCCGAGTATCAGGTTCTGCCTCAACTCTCCTTCCAAAAGAGTCTCTTTGTGGCCCCCACACTGCAGCACTGGTCCCTGGAGGTCCTGTTTTCCATGTACTCCTCCTTTCCAAAAATCACACAGTCTCTTACAGCCAGGGCTGGCCTCTGTTTTCCCTTACCTCTGACAGTTTCACCCAAGATTCTCATTGAATCCTTCCCAAATGTTGCTGGGAAGGGCACCTACAGCAGGAGCTCAGTTTCCCAGGCCCGCACCACCCTGGCCCTTCTCTATTCACCCCGTTAGATCGCAGCTAATGAGCTGATCCATGGCTGCCCCTACACGGTGCAGCCAGAGGCACTGGACGAGACAACCCTGGTGATTCTGCTTAAAAAGCACAGGCCTCAGTCTTTGCCCACTTCCGCATGTTCCCTGCGCTCCCGTCCCTGTTGGCACACACTCGCAGCCATTCTCACTCACTCTCCATTCTGTGCTTTTACCCCAATTCTGTTCCGTGATGGGAGTGAGTTGACAGGGTTGTTAGCTACTCTGCTGCCATCTCCTCCCCTTACCCCAAAAACTATACTTTGGACATTATATTTTACTAGTCCATTTCAAGATGCTTTTATTTCCCAGTAGTTTTATAAAACTGCCTACAAAGTATTCTTCTTTACTACTATGCTATGGTCGCATTTATTATTACATGGTACTAAAAACTGATTCATAGTCAGTTTTTGCAGATTGATCTAGGAAATACCCAGTGATATGAAGAAGGAAAAGGAAAGAATGCCTCCGAGAGGGCCAGACTTCTTGCAAAACTAGTGAAAAGATGGACAAACATAAGGGAAGGCAGTCCCACTGTGAGCAATATTTGGAAAATGCCTTCTCGACTCACATTAAGTAGATAAATGCGATGAGGCCATAAAATAATATGATTTATTCTGGGCTTGGTCCTGAGGTGAATTTGGGACTTAACCTATTGAAATTTAATGAACTCTTCCTAGGCTCAAAATACTATGAGATAAATGACATAATTCCTCACATAGCTCTTGAGGACAGCTGTGGTAAGGTACAAGCACCTCTGGTACTGTGTCCCTGTCTACATTTCACCTGGAGCTTGAATAAGTGACTTAACCTCTTTGAACCTTGGGAATCCAGCAGTGATGCCTGTAGTGTGGGAGGTTTAGGGCAGAAAGGCATGTGACTGCGTCCTTGTGTGTAACTGCTCAGAGTCCAGAGCACCTGAGTCCCAACCAGTGTTCAGTAAGGAATGCCAGATTGACTGATGGACTCACTGACTTAGCCTGGGCTCCAAGACATTAACTGCCTTACCTTTGATAAACAGCCTTTTTCTTAAAGATCAAATATGTATTTAGTTTAAATATTTGATTGGGCCCAATCTGAATAATTAAACATTCTAATCTTTTAAATACTAACAAATATGTTCTATATTTCTCTTTTAATACTCATGTGGTTACATGCATTGTAAACCCTTCAAAGAAGTGTTTTAAATAAATCACTTTTTATAAAAGAACAATGTGCCTGAATCAAAGACATATAAGATTCATATTCTGAAATTATACTGGTCACATGTTGTTGGGTTAGCCTAAAGTCCATAAAGATTTTTCTCATAGGATGGCTCTAGTAGCTTTTAGTTGTCTTTAACTTCATTTGAAACAATTTTGTTAGATTGTATTGTGATAGCTCTATATCAGCATGCATTAAAACAAAATAAAAATTGGTCAATTATTGTGCAGCCATTTTAATATTGAAGATGGAAGAAAATATACAACCTTTTTGCCATATTCTGCTTCATTATTTCAAGAAAGATAAAAAGGCAACCAAAACGCTAAAAAAAGACTTGGGCAGTGTATGGAGAAGGTTCTGTAACTGATCAAATGTGTCAAAAGTGGTTTGCAAAGTTTCTTGGTACTATTGACATTTTGGCTAAATAATTCTCTGCTATGGGACTGTCGTATGCATTGGAAGATGTTTAGCAGCACCCCTACCCTCTACCCACAAAAAGCCAATAGCAGGAGATAACTGACATAATCCAAATACCAATCAATAAAATTATTGGTGAAAATGAAAAATGTGTTTTATTTTACGGGAAAAAGGTAACAGACTTTTTGGCCAACCTAATACATAACATATAAAGTGTTTGTCAACAGACAATATTGAGAATATTCCATTTTTGCAATTTTATTCTTCATAGTTGTATTTACATTTTAGAAATCACTGATCTTGCTTAAGCAAAGCACCGTTGATTGTTGTAGCTGCAGATTATCTCATTATGTAACTGCTGATTTTGTTGGTTTTATGCTAACTAAAAAGGCCTGAAGTCAGCAGAACTATTTTATATTGCTAATTTCTCTTTTAAAATGTCATACCATTTCTTCCATTTCTGAAAACTCTTATGACATCAGACTCATCTACATTAAACTACTATCTGAGATTTGTGACAGAACAATAAACAACAGTTTATTGTAATTGTCTTAAGTAAATTCTACTTCTAAAGAGTGTGATCACAAATTGGTATTCTGTTAATTCTCTGCATCTTCTCATTCTTTCTCTCAAATCTAGTTCATGAGAATAGTCTTATTAGTTTATGTTTAGATGGCTGCTTGTTCACTTATTTCTCTTTTTTAGTGTTTTAAAATCTTTTTTTACAGTTTTCCTTATACTGTTTTGTTTGGCAGTGCCTTTCTAACCAAATCAGCTAAGGAAAATTTCCGTGGTAGCAGGGCGCCATATAAAACAGGATCCCACACCTAAAATCTAAATGACCAGAGATGATAAAATACCTGCCATTAAAAAAATGTTCTTTACAACTTATCTAGAAAAAGTTTCCTTAGAGTGACTTATAAAAACATTTAAAGTGAGTCCAGATAGCCCCCCACTTCAATGGAACAAATAATAGTAACAGTAGAAAGAAAACATGTTTATAAAAATAGGTTTACTGCAACTTAGGAATGTGGCTCTTAGTAGTAAGCCATTTAAATCATTATAAATACAGTAATTTAAAAAGTGAACTAGAGTTTTACATGCATTCTTAATTTAGTCATTTGGCTTTAGGCATTTTCATTCACATGAGTGATTAAAGTAAACATCATTTATTTAAAAGTAAGAATACAGTGCTTCCCAGACAAAGTAAACCTAAAGGAGTTCATCACCACCAAACCATTATTACAGGAAATGTTAAAGGGACTTACTTAAGAAAAAGAATACCAAAACCATGAACATTAAAAAGGCAACAAATTCACAACTGTCAACAACTGAATCTAAAAATAAAAAACAAACAAACTAAGCAAACAACCAGAACAGGAACAGAATCCTAGACATGGAGATCATTTGGAGAGTTATCAGCTCGGAGGGGAAGGCGAAAAGGTGCAGGGATTAAGAAGCATAATTGGTAGGTACAAAATAGGGTGATGTTAAGAATAGCATAGTAAATGGTGAAGCCAAAGAACTTGCAGGCATGACCCGTGGACATGAACTAAGGGTGGTGATTGCTGGAGTGAAGTGGGGAACCTGGCAGAAGGGGGCAAAGAAGGAAAATTGAGACAGCTGTTATAGCATAATCAATAAAATATACTTAAAAAGAATATATTAAATGTACACAACACTTTATATATGTCGTATGCGAAGTCTTAGTTATATTTACTCCCTATTTAATTAATTTTTAACTATTGGAATGGGTCGGTCACAAATCTTGACATGTCTGCATGGGCTAGAAATAGATTTTCTCTGTAAAAGTAAAAACAAATATATATATATATAAAAGACTGTAACAATTATTTACAAATCAGTCTAACACTTAAAATATGGCCCAAGTACAATATAAGCAAGAAGGAATGTGGACACTTTTCCCTACTCTCCTTTTACTGTGTGTTACAATTAATTATTTATTGGTAATGAAAACACAGTTACTGGATTGAAATTTAAGATTCAGATTTACATTGATGAGATGCAGGAGGCTGTAGCTTCTGCTACAGAATTTCGTCCTGGCTTCTGTTCCTGGCTCTGCTCTTTCTGAGGGGGAAGGGTGTGTTGCGAAAAAGCAAGGAAGGGGGTTAGTAGAGATGTTGATTTTGTGTGGGCGAGAGGAAGAAGAGGAGAGAGAGAGGAGTGAGAGAGAGAGAAAGAAAACAGGAGAGAGAGAATGCGCCTGTGCATACAGTCACACAGAACCCCCACATTCTTTTGCTTATGAGGCACAGTTAACTGTTAGGGTAGTTTTATCATCTGGGAAGTGTTCCAGTTCGAGTCTCATTCATTATTCCCCAGATGAGTTGGCATCTGCCATCTCCCCAAAGAGAATCCTAGTGAAATTTACCAAAACTGAAGTTCCCATTTTATACAGTTATAGAATTGCTTTTACTCAGCTATCTCAGGAAGAGGGAGAGGGGGCTGGAAGGGGAGCAAGATTTAAGCCACATTCCCTTCAAAGGAGATTGATTTTGAATGCTCAGTTCTCGGTATCATACACTTTTTTACTACACATTAAGATTGACCCTCATTTAATCCCTGTCATATTTGGTACCCTTACGACCTTCCACATGTTAATTCTATAACTGTCATAACGCATTAGAAACCAGCATTTCAAATCACTCAGACTAGTGATCAGTGAAGTCTCCTTTTTTTTTTTCTTGGTAGTTCAGGAGCATACATACACTAGTGCTGCGTCCTTGTCAAAATGCTTATATTAAAGAGGTTTAAAGGTATATTATTTTTAACTATAGTTTCTAAATACACTAGATGTGTTTCATTTTTTTCAACTTGAGCTGTTGCATTTCTTACATGTCACATAATAATTACTGTGTTCAATATTTGGTCTCAGAGAAGAAATAAAGATACCAGGTTTCTTAGTCAATGACCTTAGATGGTTTTTGAAAGTTATATGGGGATAAAATGTTTCTATGAGAGCTATATCCCCATAAAAAATATATTAGCTCATCAGAAAATAGAAAATAAGCATACCATTTTTGCCACCTCATTTTGTTTCCAGCATTTAATATAATGAGCCATAGACTCTTTAGATTGCTTCTGTAAGTCTAATGTATTTTTCATTGACTATGTAGCTTGTGGAGAATATTCTAGCTGTATGTTTGTGCAAATGCATGTGTACATGTTTACTTAAATAGGTGCAGTTGTTACCTATTCTTGAAAGCTAGTTCAGTTGATTGCATAACAATAATTCCAAAATTTAATGACTTAATAACATTTGTTTGTGCTTATGGTTTCTGTGGATCAAGAATTAAGGAATGGCTCCCATTCGGTATCTCTGGCTAGATGTTTCTCACAGATGGTGGTCAGAACTGGAGCAGCAGAGGCTAAGAGGCCCGGGAATCTGAGGGCTTCCGGGTACCCCTCTTACCTCATGTGTTCTCAGAGCGTCTTCATGCGCTCTCTCTGTATGGGCTCCATATGGACTTCCTCACAGCATGCCACCTTTAGACAAAAAAAAAAGGTAACTCAAAACTGCAAAAGTGAGTATTGCAAGAGGCAGGGAAAAGTGATATACCTGTTATAACCAAGCCTTGTAAATTCCATAGCATTTTTCTTTTGTAATTTATTGGTTGAGCCAATTACAAAAGAATCCAGTTCCAAAGGGAGGAGACAAACACCACCTCTTGATTGGGAATGGCATTTTAGAAGTACATATGAGGGGAATATCATTGGAGCCAATTTTATAATCTGTGACAGTTACATTTTTTAAAATGGTCTAATTTCAAGATTAGACCTCCAGAAATGAAAAGTTGCAATTAGATTTTTAGATTTTTACTGCTCTTTGTTAGCACGAAACACCCTGCATCATTTTAAGTTGCTATATTAAAATGTCCCTCTAAATTTGCAGTCAAATTTTCTTCTTTTAAGTGGAAATAATCTCATTTAATTAATCTAGTTATATCCTTTTTCTTACTAATAATTAAAGAATAAATACAGTTGATAGAAAAACAGGTTCTGCATTCTGAAAACCCCAAGTTCAAAAAAAAAAAAAAAGAAAGAAAATATTTTAGCACTGTCAAGGATGCTAATTCTTATCTCACTCCTCCTTGCTCCCTTCATAAAGTTGTTTTGCCTTAAATGGGATTCAGGTTGGTATTTGAGGGAGAGGTGTGTTCCCTAGACAGCTTGAGAGAGGGGGAGGAGAAAGCTGCAGTCACAGCCCCCTTCGGGTCTTTGTCTTCCTCACCTCTGGTCAAGGCAGAAATGGGGTAGAAGCAGGTGAAACAATCATAGACATTTGCTTTCATAGCCATTTGTGCTCTGGAGTAAAGCCAGCCTTTCCCTGAACACCAATTTCTAAACATGTAGCCCAAATTAGAGAGGAAGTTGCAGGAGGGGCGAATCACCTCCTGCCAGAATATGGGGATAGTAGAAAGAAGAAAAAGCCGGAAAGCAGGTGGCAGTCAGAGCTTGCAGTTTTATCCTCCACACCCTGAACCCCTGCCATCCACTCTGAAAACGGTGAGCAACCACAGCTGCAGGAACACTGCCTTCAGTGGGATGTTATTCCTATATCCCCGTGAAGCTGTGCCTTCCAGGCCTAGACCGGCTCGGCAGAGTCCCAGCTTCTAGACTAACACCTCTTCAGAGAGTCTATTATAACCTATTTGGCATGGCTGGCATGTACACGTGTTTCAGTTCAGTGTGTTAAATTATTTAGGTAATGCCTACTTACTTTGAAAGAATAAAGAGCAGATGGCTTTTGTTTTGTCAGAGCAAATGTCAATGTACTCCAGAAATGAAAAGTAACAATTGGATTTTTGTTGCTTTTTGGTTAGCACAAAACAACCTCTATTATTTTAAGTTACTATATTAAAATGTTCATCTAAATTTGCAGTCAAACTTCCCTCCTTTTAAATGAAAATAATCACATACATTCTGAATTGTATAGCAGGCACTGTTTACAATGTGACAACGTATTTGATTTATATCCTATACTAGCATTGGTTATATAATAGTGAATATCACTTATTGTAGTTTTACAAGTGATGATAAATTCCTGTATTCCTCTAATCAGTGGGGGGGGGGGGATTGCTTAACTATTTGTTTTTGAACTGTGATTAACCTGAACGCCTTATTTTTAAGTTGCTTCATTGTGCCCATCATTGTTACTATAATTACTTAGGGCATGCAGATTGCCTAAAGCAGTGATTTCCAACCTTTTTCATCTCATGGTACACATAAACTAATTACTGGAATTCTGTGGCACACCAAGGAATATGTATTTTGCTCTGACCAGACAGGTATAATTTTGACTCATTCATACCAACTGCTGTTGTTGTGTTGGCTATTGTTATTTTTATTATTTGACAGTCTAAGGGAAAAGAGCTCAGTGCCCCTGACTAAATAGTCAGGAATTGCATGTTTTAAAAATTCTTGGGGCACAGTGGTTGAAAATCACTGGTCTAAAGTATATTCACAAATTCTTAAAACATCTTTCTCTCTTGTGAAAAAGAACATGGAAATATTATAGTTATTTTAAAAATTAGAATAGTGGGCACTACTTTTTATTGTTTTAAGCTTAAGGTTATACTTCCCAATAAAACTGGAAAAAAATATATAAGTTCCTAACATGGTACATATTATTCAGCATTCAGCAACTACTTATTCTGTAGCTAAAATGTAGTTTCATTACAGTCTTGCAAAGCAAAGCAAGAAAAACTTATAATTAAGAACAATAATACCAGCAGTTTAACTGGTTAGATTTAAAATTTTTTCATGCTGAAGGTATAATTCAATATTTTTTGGCCTTTTTCCCCCATGAGGCCAAAATTCATGATTATACTCAGATTTATTATGCTCGGCATAATAAGTGGCTTTTCTAATTACTTAATTTGATCAACATTTTGATAAAAAAAAATTGGGTTATAATGGAACCATAACAAAAAATTAAAGTAAAACACTTTACCTCACTTTTTATACAATTATATTGTTTATCATTTATCAAATTTTTGAGTTTTCCCATGAAAGAAACAAATTTTTATATCCATTTTGATTATGTTAAAATTCTCTTTTTGGGTCTGATTAAAATTATCCTAAAATTTGGTTTTGTAGAACTATTGGTATGCATGATAGCTAAATGGTCTGTACTTCATATAATTACATACAAGCTGAACACAGGTACACTCTGGCACAGAGTGGCTTGAATCTAACTTTTTAATGGTCTTTTCTGCATTACTCTGATTTGTTTGTTGATAAACATTGTCACTCTTGTTATAGTGTAAACTCATTCCGTTGATATGACTCCTGACTAAGCCTCTTAAGTGCAGTTTACTTTAAGAGAAGCAGAGTATGCCCGTGGACTAGACTTGAAGGAACTAAAGTACTTCCAGTGTTCTACAGTTATGACCCTCTCACATGGGGAACCACAGTCATCAATGAAAACTAGGTTTAAAATTTAAGGAGTTAAGATATTAAACATGAACTGGTTTGCTCACCAGTTTTAAGTATGTGTTCAAGTAGCACTTCTTTTCAAAAGTTTATGATCCTCGTACACTGAGCATTGAAAAAGAAAATATCATACCAAATAAATTTAAATAGTTAGATTATGATTTTAAATGACTTTTTATGTTTATAAAGAATTGTGTTTTTTAGTTAATTTTTAAAAGTTAACATAAGTAATTTTTTCTAATTTACACACACACACAACACACAGATCTAAAATTGCCTTGTTAAAATCTTGGAAAGTTCTCTAGGAGAAATATGTAATAAACACATAGAATTAAATAAATCTGAATGCTAAAATCACATATTTCAAAAATCATATTAAACAGTAGTTAAGATTTATATTTCAAAAGTTAGACCTGCACAAGACATATATGTTAACATTTTACTTATTCCACATTTGATAAAATAAAAAGACTATAAATTTATATTTTTTCACTTACCATATACTTGTAAGTGGAAAGCATACTTTAAAATGTATTTTATTTTATTATACTTAAAAGTTTTTATGCACATTTGTTTTGCTTGTATATTCAACTCATAGAATTAAAGGGTAACTGGAATTATAATTTTTAGAACAATAGAATATTTTATAACATCTATGAATTTTAGATATTCATTCATTGTTAATATATAGAAAAATGCTATCATTTTATAAATGCCTTGGACAACTTCCAATTTGTAATTGTAAAAGCTTTAATTGCTCTGTTTCTTCACATTCATATTTGCCTTTTAAAGTACATAAGTAAGTACCCTTTGAAATATCAAAAGTGATAGCAAATTTATACTAACTTTAGAACATAATACTACTTACTCCAGACTTCCTTGTGTTGCCCTGATGTGAGACCCATTAATTGTAATATTTTTCTCAGTCAAGGCTGTTGCATTTTATATTGAATTTAGCTAATGGTACATAGTAAGAAATGCATTTCTAAGTAACCCCAAAATAGTTATTTTCCCCAAGTCCTCCACGTTAAGGTTTCCTGCCCTTTTAGTGACAATATATCTGTTGTTTAGACATTACAACATATCTATTTTCTGATGGAGCAATAGAAAATCTGAAACCTGACTCTTATTGGTCATAAGACTTGGCAAAGTTTTTTCATCTCTCTCTATGTGTTGTATCATTCCACTTATTTATTCCTGCATCCCTTACTTTGACTGTGTCTCTGTTGGAAAAAAAAATGCACTGAGTTCTTTGTTGGACTCCAAAATTGAATAACATATAGTTGCTAACAATAACTGTAATATCTACATTTTAAGGCAATTGTAAAGTCAAAATAGATAATGGAAATTAAATCACTAAAAAATTAAAACATATTCAAAAGACTTTTTAAATGAAGTGAATATAATGTAAATGAGTTATGATAAAATTGACCCTAGTGACCAAAATACAGTAAGCAGTTTGTCATTGCTCACTCTGGCCAACCTTTCAAAGTTTTACCTTCATATAGCTCTTCTCAGCCTTTCAGTGAAGATCAAGTGTGAAGTTCTGCCTTCTTTACTATTTACCAAGACATCTCCAGATCCCTATAATGGCCAAATTATATATCATTGTATTTGGATCATATGAGCTATTATAACAGTGGTATTGCTTGTCATGGTAATAAGACCTTTTTTTTTTTTGCTGTGTCCCTTTCTTAGTACCCCTATTTTATAGGCAGTAAGAAGATGATCTCTCTCAACCCAAGTTAACCCTCCATCCCCATCAGTGCAGCTTTTCACTGTGAGCCGAGGTGGCTAACAGCAGAAAGTGTAAATTTTGAAGGGAAACCCCATTTACAGTCAGTCTAGAATGAGTACAATTAGATATAGTGTTTTAGGAATCACTTCTGCTTCCATGCATGGGAAATAACAGTGTCAACAGTGGTATTATCAAACACGAAGGCATGATATATGAGAGGCAACACAGTTGAATGGAAAGAAAATTATACTGGGAGCTTTGAGACTTCTTGCCCCTACTTCAGAGTGATGTTGGGAACATGATTGTTTTGACATGGGAAGACTAGGAGGGTGGTCACAAAAGGCACTGACCTGAACAAAGAATAACTGACGCACATTTGTTCTGTTTATCTTAGGAAACTGGGAAATGTTATTGAATAAATGACTTCGGTTTCTCTGTCTAGAGCAGTGGTCTTCTAGTTTATAACTCATGAATCCATTGGGTAGATTGGGTTGATTTTATAATTTAAAAATGAGTATTTGTGGATGTGAATATATTATAATCAAAATGTCTTGTCTGCATTCACAGTAAAAGAGTAGGCATCATACGCCACTTGCTTTGGTCACTCTTGAGAAGCGTCGATAGAGGGCAGTACAAAAGTTCTTAGGACACAAAGGTAAGGTTGAACAAGGAAGTACTACAGGAAATTATACACCAGACTGAATTAGTTTTAAGGCTTCTGGACTTAAGAAGTTTTCTGAGTACGGTGTCAGACCATTTTAGCAGTGGCAGCCCAGGCAGGCTATTGGGTAGGGGGGAAAAAAAAAAAAACTCAATGTTCAATTTTCCAGAGATTTCCTGTGTTTATTATTGTAAGACTGTGATTTATTAAAACTGTCTTACTTCCTCAAGCAGACCAAGATTTCCTCTGCGCTACTGAGGCTAAGATATATGGGGTTTGTGCAAAGAGTCGGTGAGTGAGACGGGGTTATAGTACCCAGGCTCCAGTGGTATTCATAGCTGGGTAGAGAGCATTTTCACTGTGGGTTGTCAGGAAGAGCTCTAGTCTCATTTTTTCTCATTACCGCATTTATGAATGTATTACCTCTAAAAGGAGTTACTGCTCATATTGAGTTTTGAGTTATAGGGTCTGAAGCCACATTATTTACATTTTAAAGTAATCAATGGCATGTGTTAAAGACATCGCTCGTTCTGTATCCATCTTCCCTGCTGCTCTCCTGCATAGCCAAAGTAATGCCATCAGTTATGTCTCAGCTGGCCAGTGGAGATTGTATGCACATTCTGACATTGCCCTCTTATTTTGAAAATATATGACTGTTGTTCTGGGTGATGGTGGTGAGCAAACAAAAACAAAGATTTTAAAATATTTTTAAAAATTATTTAACAAACAATATTAGTGAGCAGGGGAAAATGAGGGTTATAAGTCCACAAGTTTAAATCTATTTCTTGGAAAAAAATAAAATGGTTTATTAAGCATAGAATTTATAAAAATAAACATACAATTGATTCTTGAGTAACATTAGGGATGCCAAACACCCAGGCAGTTGAAAATTTACTTATAAACTTTGACTACCTCAAAATTTGACATCTAATAACCTACTTTTGAACAGGAAACATTACAGATAACATAGATAATTTATTAATATGTATTTGGTATGTTATTTATATATATTATTTAATGTATTCTTATGATAAACTAAGCTAGAGAAAAATATTATTAAGAAAAACATAGGAAGACAAACTACATTTACAGTATTTATAAAAAGTAACCTGAATATAAGTGGACCTGCACAGTTCAAACCCATGTTGTTCAAGGGGCAACAGTACTCAGAAATATTATGGATATACCAAGAAGAGGACATGCCAAACTGACCGTACTTCTTTCTTGACAGTATTTTTGGAGTGATATGAAAAAAGAATACTAGAGACATCATGAATCTTTTTTTCTGAAAGATCCTTAATTATCTTGATGATATTGCTAAGAGCAAGGTAGGAAATTTCACCAAAGCTGGTATTTTTCAAACTTTTATTCATTTTTTTATCCATAGATCATTTTTCACCCTGGCTAAAACTTTATTTAGAACCTTGATATATAATTTGTATAGGAAAATTAACATAAAATATTTGTATACATCCCTCCCAAGGCCCTTTGAGGACCCTAGCAATATACTCAAATGGGCATGTTTTAGTAAAATTTATAAAAGTTAGATATCTTTATGTTGTTTTTCATAAAGAGGCTTCCACCCAAATTGCAATCATTTCACTTCTGATAAAAATAAAATGAGGCTTCTTTGTGGAAGTAAGGATGGGGGCCTTGAATGCACTGGTTGATTCCCTAAGCCAACCTTGTAACTGAGGCAGCCTCGTAACTGAATCCACTTTGATTCCCAGTCTGGTTGACATCTAGCATTTCTTGAGAAGTTTTGGTGACTACAGATTCCTGTGTCCTAGATAGAACAGAATCAGAATCTCCCAGATGGGTTTAAGAAATCTATATTAAAAACAATACTTCAAGTAGTTCTGATGAATGCAGTTTGGTAGATACTGGGTTAGATGGAAAAAAAATGCCCCCCCAAAACTTTTCACCCTGAGGGTGGGATCTCTAGGAGTTCTTCTCTTGAATTTGTGAAGCATAAACTCTTCAGCAATGACTACAATGAAGATATGGAGACTAGATAAAAGATATAGAGAACACACAGTATTTGTCTGTTAGATTGGCTATCTTCCCATTGCTTAGTTCTCCCACTGGAACCTTGATCTGTTCCCTCTTATGAGCCATACTTCTCTGTCTCCTCATCTTGACAGGCTCCTGTGTTTGTTTGCCTCTGTGTCTTAGGTAGAGCTGTCGCACCTGTTACGTGTGAGGGGCGGAGCCTTAGGTATTCGACCCATTTCACCACATTGTGGCACTGTTGGGGGGGGAGGGGTCTCAGAGGGGACAATACCACTCGCTCAGCACTCGTCCCTTTTCCAGGCACTTCTCCCACTTCCGTATGGGACCAGAGCCTCTCTAGCTGTTGCCCTGGCTGTTGTTCCCAGAGTGAGTGTGCTTGTGGGTGTTCTAGGACTGTGAGGGCCCTTTAAACAAGCGGACTCTATTAGAGACTGGCAGTTTCTGCCTCCGCCCCAACCCACACTGGCCCAAACAGTCAGAAGCAATGAGGCTCCATTTTCCCCGGCGCTGGAACCATGAGCTGTGCCGTCTGGCCTGGTGCTGGGAGCACTCCCCAGGTGTCCCTCCCAAACTTTTAAAAATGTGTGACTGCACTTTCTGCCAGCCTGCCACTGCCACCACTGCTGCCACCACCATACCACATCCTCTTTGCCCCTCCTACCTGTCTGGATGAGTATTTCTTTTTATATATTTGTTTGTTGGACTTACATGCAAGTCAGTTTCTGGAACTTCTGGTTGTCTCTGCTTCTGATGTATTGTATTCCTTCTTAGCTGTGGAGGGAGACGCAGTGTGTCTGCCTAGGCCTCCATCTTGACCGGAAGTCCCAGAGGATCACATTTTTCGAGTAAAATCATGTGCCTTCTACTGGTAACCAGTGTGTCCTACTGGTTTTCTTCAGCAGTTTATTCCCTGATCCATTTCTCTACAGCAAAGCCCGTCACTAGATGAGTTCTCACAGTTGCCTCAGAATTGCCTCCTCTCTAGACTGCCACTTGCACCTGTCCCAGATTACTCTTCCTAAATTACTGCATTTGTTCTAGTCTTCTGGTAATTCAACACCCACCCCCATGGCATTCTATTACTTTCACAACAAATCCTGAAATTTTTAAATAATGTGAACCTAACTCAAAGACATACATCACAATGCGTAGCTCTTCTATAGCCAAATAATGTATTCTTATCTCTGCACCTGCCCCTCCCTCTTTTCCATCCCTGTTGACTTTTCCCTTTAACTGTTTCTGCTTTGGCTATGCAATGAATTACCTGAGAACTTAGTGGTGTAAATAAGCATTTGCTATGCTCATAAAATTTAAGGATTGAAATTAGAACAGGGTAATACCAGGGACAGGTTGTCTGTGGTACACGTGGTGTAAGGCCTCATCTGGTGACTCACATGCTAGAGGTAACATTACCTAAAACTTCCTTCAGTCACAAATTTAGGGGGATGATGCTAACTATCAGCTGGTTGGGGCTGTAGTATTTCTTCACATGTCTCTCTATGTAGGCCTTTTCCTATGGCCTCTGCAAAAGCTAGTTTTTTTCACAGCATGTCAGTTGATTTCTTCACAGTGGCTTCTCCCAAAGAAAAAGAAATATGGAAGCTGTATCCTTTTCTGTGGCCTACCTAGAAGTCACATACTATTATTTCTGCTATACTCTATTTGTTGGAGAAATCACAAGCCTGCCCAGAGTCAAGTAGAAGGTAGAGTCCCTCTCTTGGTGGACATGGGTGAGGTTCTGGAAGATCATGTGAGATTGGAAATATTGCTGTGGTCATATTTTGGGAAATTTTAATATTCCATAGTTAGGGATTACAGGGACCTACCAGCCTTTGTCCATACTGACCTCTTATAATCTGTGCTCTCACTTATAATCAGTATATCCTTTGGCTTATTAACTTTCCATGTGCATCTGTTTTATCTCCCCAACTGTACTGCAAATTATCCAGTTCAAGGACCTTTTCTGCGTTTATATTTCCCATAGGGCCTAGCATAGGACTTTGGACATAGTAGGTGCTCAATAAACACTAAAGTCAGATCAATTTAGAATGAAATGAGAGACTTAGCTTTTATGTAATGTAGATAACTGCAGTAGATAGTGTGTAAAAGATGCAGCTGTGGATTGGGGGATATGATCCCTACATCATAAGAAGTATGTGAGTAAGAATCACATTCTAGACAGCAATAAATGTGTATGGATAGAATGAAACATGGAAGCTTTAATGTCAGTAAGGGATGATGGTATTCAGTAAGATGCACTTTTTTTGCCTCTAAATACTTAATTTTAAATTTCAAATATATTTAAAATTTATTTAATTTATTAAAATTGTGTTCATTGAAAGTATTATATTTAATTCGACTGACGTTTAACTGAGAGTCAGACCAATTGACCAATAGGAGTAAATATTACAATACTTGATATTTTTCAAAAGTGGTTATATTAAGAAAAGCACTTATACTTTTATTAATTTACTCTAATTTCACTTTTAAATTAAAAACAATACATGTTCATTGTAACAAACCAAGATGTATAGAGAAAACACAAGTCTTTCCTTATCCATTCCTATATTGAAGATATAAGTTTTGGCTTGATGTGTGTTTTTACAGCTTTATCCATGCTCATTTTGTGTAATTTTCATTGTTTATATTTTATTCCTCATATTTATTGTTCATGCCATTATTATTATTAAATGTGCAAAGCTCATGGTTATGTCAATGATAATTTCTCTATGTAATTATTATGGGCTTTGATCATCAATTATTGCTCTAAGAGGCTAAAGTATAGACTTTGTGGCAAACTAGAAAATTTGATATTTTAAATCAGTGTTTGATTTTTTTATAGATTAATAGAAAATATAGAAAAAATAAAGTCTTGACAAGATAAGTTAAATTTTCCTTTTGTATACTCCATTGTATTTTTTGTTTGCATTTTGAGAACAAATAATAATCCAATGATAGTACTGCATCAAGCATTTTGACTACCGTGATCTAAAACATGTATGCAATATACTAGGATCTCAGCCTTGTTAAATTATTTTAACAGAGATGTGTAATTTTCCTTTTATGAATCCTTATAAAATTTCATACGATGAAAA
This sequence comes from Furipterus horrens, assembly GCF_987537825.1. Classification (NCBI taxonomy): domain Eukaryota; kingdom Metazoa; phylum Chordata; class Mammalia; order Chiroptera; family Furipteridae; genus Furipterus; species Furipterus horrens. The sequence continues at coordinate 107,439,443 of NW_028327176.1, read as the reverse complement.
TTATTTGGAAGTAACATTTTCATGTAGCAGGCGAATACATAGCATATTGCTTTTCAAACTCTCCCCAGTCTCAGGGGTATTTCAGGCTTGGCCCATGAAATGAAAGGAAGAGAATAAAGACCAATCAAATAAAAATAGTAGAGTTCAGAATTCCTGATTATTTTATAATCTCTTATTTAACAAGATCCTTTGTGTGAATAAGTTAAACCTAGATCTAGGTATTACATATTTATGGCATTAAAAACTACTTATTTTTAGCTATATTAATAACATAGTTTTGTTATTTCAAACATTAATTTATATAATATAAATTAATTGCATGAAATTATATACTTCCTGGAATACTAAAAGCACGCTTGATAGAATATTCAAAGCGACATATTTACATGTAACTGTTATGTATTTAAGATGGCTGATCACACTGAAGTGATGAAAGGCATTCATCAATATCCAGGAGTTAGATATCCTGTCCTTACTCCTAATCTTCAGGGTTTTCACCGTGCTGTGAGTATGCTACTAATTTTTCTAAAATCAGTATGTTGCTTATTGTTTTAAAAGTTTTTACAAAATTAAAACTCAAATGTAAACTCACTTGTTTTCCTGTATAAATTCTATGCTAATATATTCACATGAATACATGGAGGTTAGGAACCTCATGACGTAGATAGGGATTAAAATGCTCTGCATGAATAGTTCTTCCAATTTGATCATTTAAGAATCAAAACACAAAAATACAATTATCCATTTGATTAAATCCTTTTGAAAGTATATTTTGTGCATTCCTCTTAAATGGGGACTATAGAATATAACCTAACCATTTATCAATACAATACTGTGGTTATTAATATTATAATGTATGATTATTTTTGTCAACTTTTTGGGGTCAGCTTTCTGTTGCTGTTGCTCCCTCTAAGTGAAGCAAATTGCTGTCATTGGAAAAGCCTCTAACAACTTCCCTGTTCCTTTTCTGGCTTGTTTCTCTCAGTCCTCTGACTTAGCAATTTATATGCAAAAATATTTTAAAATTACACATGCAAGAAGAATCAATGCAATTTTAAGTAAAGGCTTGAGGTATTATGCTTACATGGCTTTATTGTAAAAGTTTTGCAGCATCTATTTCTGATGTTAATGGGTGTTTTTCACTTTTCTATTTCAGACAGTACTACCTAAAGTTGAGGTTGTGGGTGTTTGTGTATCTTGTTAAAACTAATTTTCTTATGTTCGATTTGATATAATTGTTTATCATATTGTAAAGAAAAAAGGGACATCTTAAAAAATTGTAAATATTACTGTCATTCAGTCCTAAATAAAATAGGGAATGTATCTACCTTGAAAAGATACTAAAAGGACACCTTCATGATAGCTTAGGAAAGCAAGTAATGGAGTGAAACAACTTGGCTTGGGAGGTAGTCAAGCTGTTCTTGAAACACAACTCCAGAATGCACACTAGCTTTGTGAATTTGTGCTAGTTATTTATCCTCTTTGTCTCCAATTTTCTCATCTGTAAAATGGGATAATAATACTTAATATACAAGATTGTTGATTACAAACAGGGCATGCAAAGTACTAAAAACAGTACCGACACATAGTAGGTGTTAAATAAATAGAATTTTAATTTTAGAGGTTAAAAATTTATTTGGATGAAAAAGTGGAAGCCGATTATATATATATTTTAAGTTGCTGGAAAGATGACAGATTTTTTTCTTAATGTATAATAGGGTATCAGAAAGAGAGGGAAATTTAGGCACAATGCTAAAGGTAACATTCATAAAAGTCTTAAATTTCAGCTGGAAAACTAGGAGACTTGACATTTGAAAACAAGTCACTGGAGAAGCCCAGAGTAAGGAGTAGAGATGGCAAAAGAAGCAAAATGAAAAGTGATAAAGTTAATTGTTTGGATCTAAAGAGTGGCAAGAGGATTAGACATTAAACACACAAGAGTATGGTTGAACCAGTGGAAGTTAGGTTAAGAGATGAGAATATTTGGGGCATTACCTAAATGATGAACTGGAAAAATGTTGTTTTTTTTCTGTTGAATTATGGAAAGAGAAGAAAACTTCTGATTTTACTGTACCTTACTGTTTACAATTTTAATAATTGGTCTAAAAATAATGTTTTCCATATATTAAGAGGTTTTATTGGAGTGCTAATATTTTCCATAATTAGGGTTAAATATTTCTGAGGATAACGTAATTTAGAAAAGACAGTGTTATATGGGAACATCATTACTGTTTTCTGTGCCTCCATAAATTTATGAGTGTTGCAGTTTGTAAAGTATTTGTTATAAAATATTTTTACATTTCAAAAGAGTGTATGCAGCAATATGAAAGGAATGCAATTTTAAATTCTAAGGCAGATGTTAAAGAATACAAGTATGCCTTTATAGTATGGTTAATGTTTCTCCAGCTATTATTTACCTTTTTTTTTTAATAATTAGCTTTTGCCTTTAAATTATATTTTTCTAGGTTGCTGCTGGAGCCACAGAGATATCAGTTTTTGGTGCTGCATCTGAATCATTTAGCAAGAAGAATATTAACTGTTCTATTGAAGAAAGTATGGAGAAGTTTGAAGAGGTCATTAAGTCTGCAAGACACATGAATATTCCAGCACGAGGGTATTTATGAAATCCCACAAATTCTATTTAGTCAATGTCAGTTATTAAAGACCATTTATGATCTATCTAGACATTATTTTACCGTTCATAATGATAGACCTAGGGTATCTTAGTTGTACCTTATATATGATCTGAGCCATCACTATATAGTGGTTAATCTCATTAATATCAGTTAATAATTATTAGAGCGTATCTAGTTTGTGAATGAAGTGTATGATGCAGTTGAGATCAGAGGAACAAAAATGGAAACCTGATATTGTTACTCATTTTATTAATACTGAATCATCCAAATGCAGCCATCTTTTGTTTTCAGGTCAGTGTGTGTTAATAAATTGGTGTAAGCTCATAGTAACATTTCAAAAGGAATCATCTAATGTGGTTTCCAGATACTTAAAAAAGTTTTTTAAGAACCTTAACTTTTTATTTCAAAGAATATTTCATGTAGAACTTCGATAGAGTATGTAAAAGCAAAATTGAATCTTTGAGCTGGGAAGCTGGGCCCACAATTTTACCCATTTAACTTCCCCCTCAGCATCCAACTTGCCTGCTTTCCCTGGCTAATAACAAAGCAAAGGTATATAGGGAAGGAGAAGAGAGAGAAAACCTGCTGTGTAATTTTTTAGACCCTTCACTTTCTTTCCCCCTTCTCCCCCTCCCTACTCCCCTCTGTTCACTGTCAGTCTGTTCCTTGTTTCCGTGCCTCTGGTTCTATTTTGCTGGTTTGTTTGTTTTGTTCATTAGGTTCCTGTATTAGGTGAGATCATATGGTATTTGTCTTTCGCTGCCTGGCTTATTTCACTTAGCATAATTCTCTCCAGTTCCATCCATGCTGTGTGTTTAGTGTGCATCCAGGATCAGCAGTTGCAGCATCTGTTGCAAACAGGCTCTACACCCAGGCCTGTGTTCTATGAAATTCAGGATAAGCTCTTTGTTACTTAAGAAAGAAATTTTTGCTAAGACATTAGCTGATTTTCTGTTGAGTTTTATCATTATAAAGATATGACAAACAAACCACATCATCTTTTTATTTAATTTATTTTTTTATTGTTCTATGACAGTTGTCTCAATGCTACCCCCACCCCCACCCTCATGGCTCTCCATTGCCCTGCCCCGAATGCATAGCATTTGTAAGAGAGGCCTGAGCTCTGTAATTGAGTTTACATGCAGATTGTTCTTCCTTTGGTTGAGATGACCAAAGTTCATAGTGGCAGGAAATATTTAGCAATTCATGCAAAAAGACAAGTGGATCCAATCTGGAGGGACAATATTAGGAAAGGATTAGAATTTAACCTAGGTTATTGGAAAAGCAAGTGGAATTAGACTGCACCATAGTGAACTATCTTGTTGGTTTGCTTACTTTTGTTTAACATTTTTCTCTCTCTATATACTAAGTTTCCAATCTGAGTTGTTTAAAGATACATAATTATTTTTGTAAATAAATATATAATTACATGCAAAGAACATAGAAAATTTTTTTTAAATAAGACAATGTATTTCCATAGAAAACACAGGACGCCTGTTATTAAGACAAGGTTATAAACCAAGTCAAAAAGAAGTGATGTATTATATATTTCTAAATTCAAACAAATACAATTACTTTTCTCTTTCCTTTAAATGAATGGGAAAAATAAAGAAGCTATTTCCATGTACGTTTAAATGTGGAGTGTAGATATTAGAGTAAAGTAATTCTAATTGGAAAGTTGAAAAACCATATAAATATAAGAAGTGCATGTGCAGCTTACGTGTCAAATAGAAAGATTTTTAATGCTGAAAGATGAATGTAAACATAAATTGTAAGCTATCAGATGTTCTCATCTTAATTTTCTACTTATAAAACAGAGTAGGTAATGAAATAAAACTAATAGACACTAAATCCTTTTTAATACTGATTATTGAACAATTAATATTGTCCCATCAGTAAAGAAACTTGTAACCATGTTACAACTTAAAAAGTTTTCCAGGCTTTGGCAGGAAGGGTACAGAAGTACAAAATGGAGAAGTAATATACAGTCAAATGAAATTGTAAAGTACAATACATTGGAGACATACTGTAGAGCTATACCACAGACAAACATTTACTTCTCAATGCATATTTGGATTCTTTGGAACATATTTTATGAAACACTATTCACTTTTAGAAATATATCTTTCAGTATATGAGTTCACTGTTTTTATTTTGCAGTTGAAAATTATCTTCTTCCTCCCCCAAACCTTTAAAAAGTTTAAATTAGATTTTATTTTAACTGGTGATCTGGGTTTTAGGTACTCATTATTAAAAATCACAGGCCATTGGTACTCATTTAAAGAAAGGAGCCATACTCAACTACTTGAAACTGAAGGAGATGCTTAAGCATGTCTTTCTATGGCAACAGCTGCATCAACATGGACTTGATCATCATCCAGAAAATTTATGTCATCAGCTGTTATATTTAAAGGCCATAAGGCACTACACATTTTATAAATGCTCACCATTCAAATTTTATTAAAACAGTAAACTTTCATTTGGTCACAGCTTTTATTAAAGATATGAAGGTCAATGTTTGGCTTCCTCCTTTCTGAAACTCACACATACGCATCCTTGTGTACACATTTCTAATACATGCTCAGAATTTTATATAACATCTGGGACACATTGGGAAAAGACACCATACCAAATCATTGACATAAAATGTAGTCAGCTAACTACTGCTGCATATACAATATATGTGAATGAGCAATGAAATGTTTACATTTTGGGCTTCATTCTTTAAGTAATTCACATGGCATTTTTTAAACAATCTAGGTTATTTTCCTATTATGTCTACATTTTAAAAAAGTTAAAAAACAAAAGGAAAGTGTCCTATAAATGTAGTCATTTGCTCTCTTTATCAATGGCATTTATTAAAAGAATCATCTATTAGTTCATGATCCTTTTAAAATTGAAATGCCTGAAAATATCAAATAGTAGTGCTCTACTATATCATACCCCTGGCTGGTTTGGCTCAGTGGATTGAGCGTCGGCCTGCGAGCTAAGTGTCGCTGGTTCGATCTTCCAGTCAGGGCACATCAGAGAAGGAAAACTCTGACTCCAAAAAACCTCCGCTGCCTTGCAGCATACCTCTTCAGGGGAAAGGCTAAGGGAGTAAACCCCGACAGAAAATCCGGAGCCGGAGTCCCTAAGGCGGTTTGACGTTGTAGTCAACACCGGCAACTCCTGCGGCACACCTGAAGCCAAGCTGTATTGACTCCGTCTTTCCCTTGGACCCTTCAGCTGCGAAGAGAGGGGGGGTCTGCTGCACGGGCAACAGCAGACCCTCCATATCACCCTGCCCAGGCTCTGTAGCTTCAGCTTCACTGGAGAGGACACTCCAGCGTCATCGCAAGATGTTGATTCAACACGGGAGGAGACAGATACCGTGTCACTCCCGAGTCGGACTGCACAACCATTCTCGGCGGTGCAGATAGACTCTTAAGAAGCTACACCATCGTGTCTCGAGACGGACAGCTGCCGCCGCCGCCGACGACGACTATATCATATAAGACATTCAGGTTTTATTCCTTTCTGTTTCAAGTAAGTATCAACTTCTCTTTAATGAATCACTTGCTCAAAGTAAGTGATTTTCAATCTGTGTGCCGCAAAAATTTTAAAACATGCAAGACTTGGCTATTTAGTTAGGGACTGAGCACTTTTCTCTTATATTGTCAAATAAAAAAATGGCAACAGCCAACAAAACAATAGTTGTCCAGGGTGAATGAATCAAAGTTATAGCTATTTTTTGTCAGATCAGCAACAAATATTTTTGATGTGTTGCAGAATTTTAGTAATTAGTTTATATGTGCCATGAGATGAAAAAGGTTGAAAATCGCTGCTCTAAGTGTTTGTGACAGGAAGCACATGCTCATGCTGCTTATGAGAATACTGATTTAAAAGGGAAACTATTATTGAAGTGCCTTTATTAATTTTGTTCTTAAAATGCTTATAAATATTAAAATTCAAAAGATAGCAGCTGTGCATATCAAAGCAAAACATCTTAAATTATGTGTTAGGCCTCTCCTGTAAAGTGGCCTAGAATGATTTGATCTATGATTAACCTCCTAAAAGTCTGAGCCTACTGAAAGATTTGAAACAAAAAAGTGTGTTTTAAATATTTTTCAGAAGCCAAACAAAATTATTCACCCATTGTTTAAAAAAATTTTAAATGCAAAAATATTTTACTGCAAATTTTAACTGCAGAGTTTCTTCTCTATAATTTCCAGAAAAAAATAAAGGTACAGAATAATAGGAACAGGGAATATAAGACAAATTAGTAATTAAACTAATAATGACAATCACTTTTAGATACAGAAAAACGAAGAAAATTGTAGAATGTGATAATATTTTACTTTAGTCATAACTTTTTAAATGAGGTAACATTGGTCTATTAACATATGTTTCAGGTGTACAACACTGTGATTCAATATTCGTATACTCTGTAACAGACCACAAAAAGTCTCCTTCTCATTCTTCCGCATACACTTCACTTCCTTTATCCATTTTGTCCTCCCCCAACCCGCTTTCTCTCTAGTAACCACTGATCCATTGTCTGTATTTATGAGTTTGTTTTTGCTTTGTTTGTTCATTGTTTTTTTTCTTTTTCTTTTCTTTTTTAAATTCCACATATGAGTGAAGTCATGTTATTTTTGTTCTTTTAATTCTGACTTCATTTAGTATATAATATCCTTAAGGTCCATACATATTGTCGCAAATGGCAATATTTCATCTTTATGGCCAAGTAGTATTCGTGTGTGTGTGTGTGTGTGTGTGTGTGTGTGTGTGCACGTGTGTGTGAGGCAGGTCGCCCCCAACGCCCTCGGCTCAGTGGAAACTCACCGTCCAGCAGTGGTCTCAGGATCGTGGATGAGAGACAATAAGTAACCCAAACACTATATTTTGTCTGGGAAGAAGAAAGGTGGCTGATCTCTCTAGTAGAGAAGAGCCCTGATCATGTTTTCCAAGCTTCTTTTATTGAGGAGGGTATCCAGGTGATACAGAGTCAGGATACACAAATCATCAATCAATTTCAAATACTTGGATTACTGTTAAGAATCACTGGTTACTAATAACAATGTCAGGAACAAAGTGAGCATTCTGGGTCACAGTCCACTAGGCATCCTGGCACTATGTGGACATCAAGTAAATACACCTTCTGGGTACTTGATGCTACACAGGGTCTATAGCTAACTTAAGAGATGAGAAAAATAGAACAAGCTGCAAAGCAGAATATGCATTCTTTAAATCCATTTTCCATGGGGACCCCTGAATGGGCTTTCGGGTCATGTCTGTCTCCAGCCTTCCTGGTCTTCCAATCAAGACTGACAGACCTCCCAAGGGGGGTGGAGGCTAGGTTGCGGCCGGGCTACAGTTCCCGAAACCACGCAGGGTGGTCCCCTACACACACACACACACACACACACACACACAGGGGAGGAGAAAAGTAGGTTTACAGTTGTAATACAAATAATACAATAATTAATAAATAATAATACAAGCATAAACTCGTGTTTCACATACTCACAACTGTAAACCTACTTTTTCCCACCCCTGTGTATGTGCCATGTCTTCTTTATCCACTCACTGGTTGTTTGCATATCTTAGCTATTATAAATAATCTACAGTGAACATAGGATGTGTATGTGTGTGTATATAATATATAATTTTTTTTCAAATTAGTGTTTTAAGATTATTTGGATAAATACCTGAAAGTGGACTAGCTGGATCATATGGTAGTTCTATTTTTAATTTTTTGAGGAACCTACATACTGTTTTCTATAGTGGCTGCGCCAATTTGCATTCCTACCAACAGTGCATGAGGGTTTCCTTTTCTTCACATCCTATCCAACACTTGTATTTCTTCCTGATAATCACCATTATAAAAGGTGTGAGGTGATATTTCATTGTGGTTTGGATTTGTGTTACCCTAATAATTAGAAATGTTGAAGAACTTTTTATATGCCTGTTGTCCAATTGTATGTCTTCCTTGGAAAAATGTCTATTCAGATCCTCTGCCCATATTTTAATCAGGTTTGTTTTTTTTGTTTTTGCTGCTGTTATTGAGTTGTATGAGTTCTGTATATATTTTGAATATTAATGTCTTTAACAAAAATATCATTTCAAATATCTTCTCCCATTCAATTGGTTGCCTTTTCATTTTGTTGAGGGTTTCCTTTGCTGTGCAGAAGCTTATTAGTTTGATGTGGTCCCGTATGCTTATTTTTGTTTATGTTTCCCTTACTGTTGTAGTCATATCCACAAAAACATTGCTAAAACCAATGTCCAGGAGCTTAGCGCCTATATTTTCTTTATCTAGTTAATGATTATAGGTCTTACATTTAAGTCTTTAATACATTTTACTGATTTTCCTTTTGAGAAATAATTTATAACTCAATATGTTTATTCAAGAACTTGTAACCTGCTTGTTTGTCAGCCAAACCATGTAAGCCATGCTGTACATGGTGTATTTCCTATCTTTTCCCTGTCTACCACAAATGTCATTTTGGATTCTGATCCTGACCCCAAAGGTAATAGATGTCTCAATGAGTCACTTAATGAGCCTCCTATTTTGGGCTCAATTTTTAAATACACAGTGACTGACAGGCTGTGTTTATCAGAACTGATATATCAAATACAGATAACCCCTGTATAACATGGTTGTTAGGTACCTAACAAACGCTGTGTTATGTGAATCCGTGTTATATGAAACAAAGAACTAGTACAAAAAGGGGCGTTAGGTTCCAAATATTAAAAAGACATACTATTATATTTTTATAATTAAGAGAAATATCTTTATTGAAGCAATTTCCATCAAAAATATTACATTTAAATATGAATTAAGTAATGCTTTCTTCATCATCACTACTAAGCTCCATTAACTGAGTGTGTGTTTTTTTTTACAAGATATCTTCATCCTCTGAACTTTCTTCAGTACTACCTTGATTTCTATGCTCTACTTTTTCCAAAAACTCTGTTATTTTAGATTGCTTGCTTTTAGCTGAAAGATCTTTATAAATTTTGTTATACAGTGTTAGGCACTTTTGAAGTTCTCTCTTAAACTTTGTGCTCCTTTCAGTGCAAGGATCTTCATTTACGAAATACAACTCTAACTGTTTGGCTGAGTCTAGGCCTTTCCTTACGCTTTTTAAAGCAAACTGTTTAACTTCTTCATTTTCAACAGTGCTATAATCCCCTAAGTTATCTTGGTACATTCCAGATGTCATTTCCACAAAAATTGCTTCATTAATTTCTTCTTCTACCAGCAATTCTTGGATATCTTCTACAGTCATATCATCAAAACCTTCCCCTCCTAAAGACTTAGCAAGTTCTACTATTAAATCCATCCTGTTTTCTTTTTCTTTTTAATTTTAAGTATATTTTATTAATTATGTTGTTACAGTAGTCCCAATTTTTCCCCTTTGCTCCCCTTGCCCAGTACCCCCCTTTCCCCAGCAATCCCACCCCCCTTAGTTCATGTCCATGGGTCGCGCTTATAAGTTCTTTGGTTTCACCCTTTCCTATATTATTCTTAACTTCCCCCTATTTTGTACCAACCAATTATGCTTCTTAATCCCTGCACCATTTCCCCATTTTCCCCCTTTCCCCTCCAAGCTGATAACTCTCCAAATGATCCCCATACCTATGATTCTGTTCCTATTCTGGTTTCCTTAGTTGTATTCTGTTTTTTTAGATTCAGTTGTTGATAGTTGTGAGTTTGTTGTCATCTTAATGTTCATAGTTTAGATCTTCTTTTCCTTAAACAAGTCCCTTTAACATTTCATATAATAGCTTGGTGATAATGAACTCTTTTAGCTTTATCTTGTCTGGGAAGCACTACATCTGCCCTTCCATTCTAAATGATAGCTTTGCTGGATAGAGTAATCTTGGTTGTAGGTCCTTGCTTTTCATCACTTTGAATATTTCTTGCCAGTTCCTTTTGCCTGCAAAGTTTCTTTTGAGAAAACAGCTGATAGTCTTATAGGCACCCCTTTGTAGGTAACTCTCTGCTTTTCTCTTGCTGCTTTTTAAGATTCTTTCTTTATCTTTCACCTTTGGCATTTTAATTATGATGTGTCTTGGTGTGGTCCTCTTTGGGTCTAGCTTGTTTGGGACTCTCTGTGCTTCCTGGACTTGTATGTCTATTTCCTTCACCAAATTTGGGAAGTTTTTCTTTATTATTCTTTCACACAAGCTTTCATTTCCTTGTTCTTCCTCTTCTCCTTCTGGCACCCCTATGATTTGAATGTTGGCATGTTTAAAGTTGTCCCAGAGATTCCTAAACCTCTCCTCATTTTTTAAATTCTTGTTTTCTCATTCTGTACTAGTTGACTGATTTTTTTTTATTCTTTATATTCCAAATCATTGATTTGAACCCCAGTTTCCTTCCCTTCACTATTGGTTTTATGTGGATTTTCCTTCATTTTACTTAGCATAGCCTGCACTTCTTTCCTTATATGTTTGCCATACTCAAGCATATCTGTCAAGACTGTGAGTATCTTTATCACCAGTGTTTGGAATTCTGCATCTGTAAGGTTGGATATCTCCTCATCACTTAGTTCTCCCACTGGAACCTTGATACCTTCCCCGTTTGGGGCCATACTTCTCTGTTTCCTCATTTTGACAGGCTCCTGTGTTTGTTTGCCTCTGTGTCTTAGGTAGAGCTGTCACTACTGTTACATTTCAAGGGGCGAAGTTTAGATATTCGTCAGTACAGGGTGACCCATTTCACCACGTTGTGGCACTGTATGTGGGGGAGGAGTCAGTGAGGGAACAGTGCTGCTTTCTCAGCACTCACCTCTTTTCCAGGCACTTTTCCCACTTCCGTATGGGACCAGCGCCTCTCTGGCTGTTGCCCTTGCCATTGTCCCCAGAGTAGATGGGTCTGCAGATGTTCTAGAATCATGCGGGCCCTTTGAACAAGTGGACTCTGCTGAGAGACCAGCAGTTTCTTCCTCTTCCCCAACCCCTACTGGTTGTCACAGTCAGAAACAATGAGACTTGATTTTCCCTGGTGCTGTGACCATGAGCTGTACAGTCTGGTCAGGAGCTGGGAATGCTCCCCAGGTGTCCCTCCCCGTTTTTTAAAACATATGCCTGCACTTTCTGCTGGCCTGCCATTGCGGCCACTGCCACCGCCACCTCCACTGCCGCCACCACCATACCACGTCCTCTCCGCCCAGGCCCCGCCCCTTCTACCTGTCTGGATGAGTGTTTCTTCTTTATATCTTTGTTTGTTGGACTTCATGCAGCTTGATTTTCTGGAACTTCTGGTTGCCTCTAGTTTTGAGGTAGTTGTATTCCTTCTTAGTTGTGGAGGGACACCCAGTGTGTCTGTCTAGGTCTCCATCTTGGCTGGAAGTCCCAGCCTTTTTTCTGCTGGCTTGGTTTAATTTTCACTTTGAATTGACTCTGCCCATATATTTTTCTAACAAGCATTTAATGTTGTCAGTTTTATTTCTCTGGTGGATGAGTTTACTAGATTAATACAGTCCAAAATTTTATCACATTCAGTATTGTACGAGGATTTCCCTTATTCTGTGTTATATGAGATTTTTCCCCAATTCTCTAACCATGTTAGTGCAAAACTGTGTTACAGAAGTACTGTGTTGTATGGGGGGTTTCCCCAATTCTCTAACCATGTTAGAGCGAAACCATGTTACAGAAGTACCGTGTTATATAGGGGATACTTATACCTTCTTTGGATGATCTACCCCAGTGGAATGCACTTGCACATATGGCACCATCTCCTTATAAAGGGACAGCTTATCGATCAAGTCCTTTACTACTTCTGCTATTAAACCAAAGGCCTTTGTGTTGGCCTGGAAGAGTAATTTAAATCATAAGTTGAAATATCGTACATAAAACTCTAAAAATCAGACATCTGTTGAAGCTATTTGCTTTCATACATGTGGTCTATATGAGGATTTATACTTTTTTTAACCTGCATGCTGGAATAACACATACCCAGCAATAGTTAATATGTATAAAACTATGTGGAGTCATGCCTAAATTGCCATCATGTAGAGCTTTTGAGGAAAGAATGTGTTTTGACATTTCTCATAGTTAGCATTTTATAGCAAATGGAGAATCTTAGAAGAACTGTTTCTTGAGACCAAGGGACAGTCTTTATTTCTTATATCATCCACAGTGATAAGAGAATAATAGTCACTCAAAAAATCATTTCTGGTTGGTTTATGAGTAAAGAAATGCTGATGGAATAGGTTGATATATTCTGCACTAGTGCGTCAGAGCAGCTCTTATTTTTAAATGTCTTGATTACCTTTAGACATTACATGCCATCTCATAACTCTGGGCTTTTTTTCTTCTTCTGAGGTTAATGGTGGTTGACTCTTTTCACTCTTAACTGTTTGTAGCATTTCTTCAAGGCTTTTACTGATCCTTTTTCTTTTTGCCAAGATGATGGGTGGAACATGAGGTAATTGTGGGAAAGAAGGCTTGGTAAGGCCTAAGTGTAGTAGGTGCTTTTTCATTCTTCATTTCTACTAGGTAAAGTTCTTACAGACTCAGATGCCCTAGTTTGGCCATTTATAATGATTTTCCACAATACAGATGTTCCTCATCTTACAAGGGGGTTGTCCCAATAAATTCATCATGAGTCAAAAATGAATTAAATACACCAAACCTACTGAATATCATAGCGAAGCCTACCTTAAACATGCTCAGAACAGTTGCATTAGTCTACAGTTTGGCAAAATCTTCTAACACAGTGAATACACAGTAGAGTACCATGTGTTTACCCTAATGATTGTGGTGCTGCCCAGGAGCTTCACCTCACTGTCTCTGCCCAGCATCACAAGAGAATACTGTATGGCATGTGGCTAGCCTGGGAAAAGATAACAATTCCATATTCAAAGTATGGTTTCTACTGAATGTACATTGTTTTCTCACCATCCTAAAGTCAAAAACTCCAAGTCAAACCATTATAACTCAGGGACTATCGGTATGATAAATGGCTTCAACAAGCACAAATAACTCCTATTTCAGTCCCCAGAGTTGATTATAACACTGTGTTCTTCGTTAATTTTAATACAATAGGCTTTAAAGTGATTGGTGATTTCTTTATTACTCTGTTATCCTAAACAGTATTTAAAACATGGTTCCAAGTCTTAACTTCCAAATACATGCTATCATCTCTAGCTATAAGATTTAGAACATTAATAACATGGATCTAGCTATACATTTTTTATATAGATAAGGAATTTTATAAAAAATTATTCAGAAGGTGAAAATTAATTTTAACTAACATATTGGTGCATTAATCTATTCAAGAATATGAAGAATATGACATACTGTCTTGTGATACTCTGTGGAATATGAAAATGAAAAATTAGCCTAATTTCAAAGAGTTACCAGAAGACTGGTAATAATTACTATATTGTCAAAAAATAAAGCAAGGGAGATACACATAAATCCGATTAAAGTTAAAATAATACTATATTAAATTTTCAGAGAAAGTTTATAGAGAATGAGTTAATAAAATAAAGTAACTAAAGATAGGTAAATATATGGAACATCCTCAGAAATAATGGCCTTTCAGTCAGGGCAGAAAATCTACAAAGAGCAAAAGCATAGTGAAGAGAAATCTCAAGAAATGTTTGGGTAACAGGAAGAGATTTATTTTTACCAGAATAGGAGTTTTGGAGGCTATGTGATGGAATAGAGGTAGAATTAGTTTGAGGTTTCACAAGTTGCTGAACTTGAATACAAAGCTTATTTGGTAGAAAATGGCAAGCCATTGAAAAATTTTCAAAGTTGAAAAATATCACCTTGGCTGGGTGGCACAGTTGGTTGAAGCATCATCCTGTACATCGAAAGGTTGTGGGTTCAATTCCAGATCAGGGCACATACCTAGGTTGTGACTTCAATCCCAGGTCAGGATGTGTGCAGGAGGAAACCAATCAATGTTTCTCTCATATCCATGTTTTGTTCTCTCTCCTCCCTCTCTCTAAAAAACAAAACAAAAACAAAACATCCTTGGGTGATGATTTAAAAAAAAAAAAAGAAAACTATGTAGTGAGCTCTATTATCTAGGAATATTATTTTGGCAATAGAAATTGGAGTAAAAATGAATGGCATGCGACTAGAGGTGAGGAGAGCAGGTAGAAGATGTCTGTGGCTGTCCAGGAGAGGGTACTCAGGGACTGTTCTGTGTACTTGGTCTGTCACTGGTAGAGGTCACATTCTATAGAGGTTGGGGAGGAAGAATTAACCAACCTTTGAATATATTCTCATAGGTGACCTTCAAGTGATTTAGCAGAACAGACTCTGGAAATGACTGATTTTTTAAAAATGGCAAATGCAGGGGAAACAGAGATTAGCATCATTTTAGACATATTGAGCTTAATATGACATTTGAATGTGTCAAGCAATCAATTTGTAATATTCACAAGGAGATTTGGAGTTGTTCCTAAAGTTATCTGCATAGTGGTGAGAGAGAGAGACTATGGGGAACTGAGCTGATGCAGAGACTCCCTTTCTATTTCCATTGCAAACACATAAATATAACAACTTTTAAAACATGTAGCCAGGCTCAGAAAAGAAAGTCCCTACATTTTATCAAAGAAAATGTGATAAGCATGCAGGTTGATGCTACTAGCACATGGGGTCATCTGTCCCTAGTGGCTTGGAAATAGAATTTTAATATCTATATGGGAAAAGACAGATGCTCTGCTAAAACATGAATGTGTAACTGAGTATTCCTGGAGCCTGAAAACACCTCCTTGCCAGTGTAGTCACTGGAAACTGTGCCTTGTGTAGTTATGGATTGTGGATTTACTACATGTGAGGATTGTAGAAACCCAACTGATAAACTAAGGTAGAAATTTGTCCAGAGACTGATAAAGTCCTCAGGGACATGGGCAAGGAAGTCAGGTTTCCATTATTAGGCACATTTGAATAATGCAAGAGTCTTGCGGAACTTGTGTAGGAGCTTAAAATCAACATGAAAAGGCACTCACTGTAAACATTATAAATTTAACCACCTGTCATTCAAAGATTGACAAAAGTGCTGTGACATAGTAGTGAGGAGATACCTGAGATTAGATACTATCAAGTCTATTTAATATCACTTTTTTTCTGTTTTTTATTTAATCTTTATTGTATTTTTTCATTACCATTTAGTTTCAGTATACCCCCTCTCTCAGCAACCACCACACTGTCATCCATGTCCATGAGTCCTTTTTCCTTTTTGCTCAATTCCTCCATACAAGGGAATCAATAAGGCACTCCAGGTGAGGCAATACTGCTAACAGCTGAGTGGTTTTCAATTTGAATAATGGAACTTTTAAAATTATTAAAAGTATTAATGGTTGGATTTCATTTTCCAGGTTTCTGATTCAATTAGTTTGGAGTGTATCCTAACCATCAGGGTTTTGTTTTGTTTTTTAAGCTTCCCAGGTGATTCTGTACAGCTAAGTTTGAGAACCACTATAACAGCTTGTTGGAGAAGAGCAGAAGTCAAGAAACTGATATTAGCTACTAGTCAAAGCAGTCTTTTCCCACTCATGAAAACGCCTTACTCTTTAGCAGTGTTTGGCAAGCTTTTTCTGTGAAGGCCAGAGAGTAATATTTTAGGTTTTGTGGTTCAGATGGTCTCTGTTTCAGCTACTCAGCTGTGCTGTTATAGTACAAAATAGACAAGGGTAATAGCTAAACAGATGAGCATGGCTTTGTTCCAATAAAATTTTATTTGCAAAAGAATGATGAGCAGGATTTGGCCCATGTGCCTTAGTTTTTTGACCTCTTTTTTTAGAGTGTTTAAGTAGTTTAATGAACACAGCTGAAAACCATGTGTGAACAGGTTAAAGAACTGACTACTCAACTTACAAGGATGGAGAACATAGAAAGATGAAATATGATGGAGTGTGAAGACCAGGCAAACTATAGGCCTGGAGAGGACTAGCAGGAAAACAAGAGAATGAGAGAAAAGGGAACTCTAGCGTAGTGTTGGTGGGGATGCAGACTGTTATAGCCACTCTAGAAAATAGTATGGAGTTTCTTCAAAACATTAAAAATAATAGAACTGCCTTTTGACCCAGTGATTCCACGTCTTGGAATATCTCCAAAGAATCGTAACACACCAGTTGGAAAGAATATATGTACCCCTATGTTCATAGCAGTGTTATTTGCAATAGCCAAGATGCAGAAGTAACCCAAGTGCCCATCAGTAGAAGAGTGGGTAAAAAAGCTGTGGTACATTTACACAATGGAATACTATGCAGCAATTAAAAAAACAAACAAACAAGGGATTCTTACCTTTTTCAATAACATGGATGGAACTGGAGACTGTTATGCTAAGTGAAATAAGCCAGGCAATGAAAGACAAATATGTATGATCTCAATTATAACTGGAATCTAAGGAACAAAATAAACTAACAAACCAAATAGAATCAGAGGCACAGAAACAAGGACCAGTCTGATAGCTGTAAGAGGAAAGGTGGGTCGGTGGGACTAAATGAAAGAAGGTGAGTAGGTTAGTCAAAGAACATATATGTATAATCCATAGAAATGGACAACGGTGTGGTGACGGCCAGAGGGAATGAGGTAGGGACTGGGTGGAGGTGGGCAAAGGAAGGGCAAATGAGGACATCTGTAATAATGTCAACCATAAAAATAACATTATTAAAAAAAAATGTACTCAGAGAGACTTAGAATTATGGCATAAAGTGGTAGCTGTGGCCAGGTAATTAAAATGTAGGAAAGGTTTGTTTCATATCATTTTGCATTTGTAATTTTTTATTTTTCATATTTAGAGGAACCGTGTATAAATGGATGGCTTTGATTTCCCGTTTATTCACATCTAGATATTTTGGATTCAGAATCAATGTACTTATATTTCCAAATGCATTATTTATAATCATTATATCCGAATTGAAAATATTTACTCTTTTTCATCCTTAGCCATCTTCTCCAATGTTACTTTGCACAAGAACATTTTTCACATATTTTTATTAAATATATGGATTATTTAAAGAATAAACTTAGTTTATAGTAATTGGAACAGCAGAGAGATAGGTTTCCTGTATAGCATCACATCTCAATTGTACTTGAATTTGCCTCTTTACCTTCCCTGTCACCGTATCTGCTTACCTGGCTTATGGACCGGTTTATTTAATGTCAAAACACAACTTTATTCACATTTTAATACTTTTGTAGTTAGGTTATATCTTTAGAATCAATGGCTATATATTGAATTATTTACTATATACTATATTTTCTTACTCCAAAACCTGCTAATGATATTCAACAGCATTTTAGAATCAAGCAGATGTGGTATTGTCTTCTCTGCTCTTTTTCCCTCCACCTCTCCTTGACAACCACTTGCACAGTTCCCAAGGAGTTACATTTCTGGAAAACAAATCCAATCTTGTCAGTACCTTACCTAATAATTTTGAGTGCCTTGCTAATTTTGAGTGATCTCAAAGTTCAAACTCCTTGGCATGACATTCACGGGCCTTGCTATCTAAGACCTTTCATATTCAGGCTCAAAGAACCGGATCTCCAGCCTCATTTCCCACCACCCCTTTCTCCCTCATGTGTATTGCTTCATTCCTGACAATCAGATGCATGATGCATTATTTTAATACAAGTGTTGTAAAGTCTCTGAGGGAAGTTTAATAAAATGGGATTGGTGTTGAGCTGAAAATAGCTAAAACAGACTTTTTCTAAAGCTTAATACTTTAAGATGGAAATGTATCGTTGTCCTTGCAGGAAAGGCTTGACTTTTTATATTAAATTGTTGAAGAAGCTTATAGAATATCTTTATTTGGAGCCTTTTAAAAGCAAACTAGACACTCCTCTGTTTGGGATGATTTAGGTATACCCATGAGAGAGAAACATGATGAACTTTGAGGTTGTGGCCAGCTCCAAGAGTTTTGGGGTGATTAATGACTATCTAAATGAGGCCAAGACATCCAGATGGGAGTGAAGAGAGAAATCCTGTTAGTCATCTATATGCTCTTTATATGGTTCCAAAAACCTGGATAGTTGAATGTATGTACTTATTTAAATCAAACTATATATTTCACTAGTATTTTCTACTTTGAATGTTCACATGTCGCTATGATATAAACAACCCCACAAGATAAACCCCTATTATCTTATTCCCATCTGCCATCAAGTAGCTCATATCAAAACTGTAATTATTAGAAACATAAACATGTGCATTAAATTGAAAATGTTCTGAAATTGTTTTTGTTTGGTTTAAGCATAAAATATGATAATAACGAAAAATAGTGTAAAATATTTTTTGATAAATTTTTGGCTGTTTATTCATTTTTATAAAATGGAAATTAGGAAGTGATTTATTTATCATACTAATATTTATATCGTTTTGAATTTTAAATTTAGGTATGTTTCTTGTGCCCTGGGCTGTCCATATGAAGGAAACATCGCACCACAAAAAGTGACAGAAGTAAGATATGCCTCTGGTCTTCTGGTTCCTGGTAAAATGACATAAAATATTGGTCTACTTTCCTTACTATTTAGTGCATCTGCATAACAAAGACTAATGGGAATCGTGGAGTGGGAGACATGTGTGATTGCTTAACTAATAGTTTCATTTTAACACTAAAGACCTATCTATTGCCTATAGCTGTTCAAAGTTAAATAACATTTGAGTTTTATCTTTTGGGTGCTCAAAGCTGAAGGGAATCACAATACCTGCACTGTTCTTATGTGAGTGACCTTTCCATCAGAATGTCCAGGCAGTTAGTGCACAATCTCTTCATCTTTATACTAAAATAATGAAGCTTACACATTGTAGTCCTTCAGTTGCATGGGATCTTTCCAAGACTCTGTTATTAGTTTGTATTCACAATTTTGTATTTTTTTCTTAAAGAACACTTCCAAATGGTATAAATTCAGATTCTACAAAACCTAGATCCAACTCTTTTTGTACACCAAACCCCTTGCTCTTCTGCCTCTGCCTCATGCCATCGCTGGATAGACCACATACCCTCAGGCTCTCCACTCCTGCACCAGAATGCTGAGCAGTTGCTGAAAAGAATTATGTAACAGGCAGATTAGAAACATTAGGAATTCATCACCAGAAACCTTTAATGGGCCTTCTGAGCCATTCAGATGTATTCGTAGCCAACTCACTCTCTTACTCTCTGAAATGACTAATGCAAATTGTGTTCACTCTCTAGTCCTTCAAGCCTCTAGTCCTTTCCTTTACTTACTTCCCTGTATATTCAACTGCTTAGACTCCTTTCTGTGGACAGTTGAACATATTCAAGCTTCTTCCATCTGGAAACTTTCTTAATTCAGCATTCTTATCTAGTTATTGACTTTCTCCATCCTTCTCCATCTGAACTTCAAAAGATTGTTTACAGTCATGGTGTCCATTTCCTCATGTGCCACCAGCTCTTCATCATACCCCAAGTTGACTTATACACCATCACTCAACTGAAATCCCTATTTATAGGATCACTACTTTGCACTAGCACTGAGAAATGTAAGATTATGTTTCATCCTCATCTTGACTTCTCAGCAGAATTTGGGAGTAGTGACTGACCATTCTGCAACACTTGTATCCCTGTATTCTGCTGACACCGCACTTGTGATTTTCCTTTGAAGCCTGATTCTCCTCTCTCATTCTCCTCTCTAGCATTTAATAGGTAGTAGAGGATGAGCAGTATGTTTTGTTTTGTTTTTTTTCTCCAAGTTTCCATTCAGTAATAGTCTTCTCCCTGGCCTAGTTAGGTCTTCTGAGCACTCAACCTTCTCTTTTTTATATTGTTATTGATATTGCCTTTCCAAAATAACAAATCTGATTATATCATTACTACCCCAAATTCTGTCATGCCTTTCTATTGCTCTTCTGATAGAATCTTCAGCCAAAATGCTAAACTTATTTGCAAGGCTCTGTATTGTCTTCCCCATGCCTATCTTTCATCTTCACGTAGCTTCATTCCCCTTTGGTTTTTGCTTTCTGGTCACACTATCCTTTGCATTTGAGTTTTTCCTGCCTGAAATGCTTTTTGTATTTTTCATTTCAGCTGCCTAGAATACACTCACCTCTGCATTTGATATTCTACCTGAAATATTCTCATACACTTTTTTTCAGCCTCCTCAACAAGTTAATGCTTAGTTTATCTTAAGCTGTCACTTGGGCCCTTGCTGCTTGACAGATTTAGGTCAATTTTCTTTGTCACATGCTCTTAGAATCCTGTTACTTTCTTTAAAATGTCTTAGTTTAGCTGTAATTATGCATTCCCAGATGGAATTGATTAAAGTCTGTCTTCGTTTGACTCCAGGCTGAATAACAGCCTGAACCATCTCCATATCTGTCTCCGCATTATATACCAGCACCTAGCACTGTGCCTGACATGAAGTAGCATGGAGGAAATACATAATAAACGAGTTAATGAGTGATCCTGTGCCAGATTTTGTACGAAGTCATTTCTGCATGTTCTCATTTCATTTTTATTGCCAAATATGTTCCTATTGACATCATCGTTATTATTGTAATTCTTAAAAATTAGAAAATGCATATTAGAAAATATGCTAAATAAGGGTATCTTGTTGTTGGTTTTTTACAGACTAGGGACTGAAGTTTAAAAATGTTAATTTTCTACCCAGTATCACATGACTAACATAGGTGACAGATGAGATTAAATCTAGGCCTGTCTGACTCCCGGACCCATATCTTTGTCAATGTACCATGCTGCCTTCATGCAAATCCTTATTGCTCTTCAAAGCAGCATCCGTTATGCAGCTTGAAGAGACCTTGCAATGTATTTCTTTCTAATATTAATACTTAGCACTTGAGTCAAAAAATGTAAGACTATTCCATCTATGAGCCAGAAAAATTAAGCCAGAAATCTTTAGTTACTCTACTAATTATAATGCTACTGAGTGACAGAGCTAAAGTTGGTAGTGATAATTTTTGACTGCTAATCTAATGCTTGAGAAATGGTACTTCCAAAGAAAATTGGTAATGCTTCTGTTTGATTAGTGTTGAGAAAAGTAAGTCTGCCATAGAGAAATTGTAGTTTGTAATTAAACATGTACATTAATAGATGGATATGACTCTAAAGCAAATGGATATTAAGAAAATATAATTACAATAATATCATTCAAGGCTTTTTATAATGCTCAGGATTTAATGAGCATGTAACTGGACCATGATCTTAGTTATGATTTTTACCTCTAGATGATGTTGGCTGAGGGACAACAGGGTTTGAGTCTGTTCATTTCCATTGTTTTCTAAGCTCCTCACCTGTCCCTGCAGGTATCTAAGAGATTGTATGGCATGGGCTGTTATGAGATCTCTCTGGGAGACACAATCGGGGTGGGAACTCCAGGAAGCATGAAGAAATTGTTGGAAAGTGTCATGAAGGAAATCCCGCCCAGTGTTCTTGCTGTTCACTGTCATGACACCTACGGACAAGCCTTAGCCAATATCCTTACGGCCCTTCAGGTATTTTGTATTATTTGTATGTATGTAAGGTGTGTATCTTTATTTGTAATATAAACCTGTTAAGAGTGTCAGTGAGATAACGTTTTTAAATTTCTATGGATATCATGCTTAAACTGTGCCTTCTACATGGCAAGCACTCAGGAGGTATTTGTCAATTGCACATATTTTTTGAGGGTAATGATGTCTCTTATTGCTAATTTGATTTGATAAAATTCCTGAATTTTTTCATTTTAAGGTATTAATCCTCTTAAAGCTATGTCTGCTTTTTTTCGACTTCCATGTGCGTCAAGCTATAAAATATAATAGGTTGAAATGTTATCGCATTTTTAGGAGTACAAAGCACCAAGGTAGTAGAGTATACTGTTGTAACCATGTAACTAAAGTTATTTTTGATAATTTGGTGCTCTATGATGAGAAAATGTGGTGCTGAAATATAGAATATTTGGTTTAAGATGTTTTGCTCATGTTGGCTAGCATACTTTTGAAAGAACCCCAGGTTTTCATCAACTATATTCCTTTAAATGATCAAAATGAAGAGCTCTAGGAAGTTGGAGGATTAAAAGTATTTATTAAATTCTAATGATAACTCAGCTAGCTATTTTGAATATATTTGAAAGAATAGATATAAATGGCATTTTAAAGGTATTGTTTTAAGATTAGTGTTAGTCTTGTAAACTCAGCTAAAAATAGATTCATTTGATGTTCTCAGAATACAAGATTTGGATGACTAAAGATAAGACTGAAGGCATTTTGGTGAAGCGGAAAATCAGTATGTAAAGCTTGATGTCACAGCCCTAAAGTGTACAGTTGCTTGGCAGAAGTTGAAAAACAATGGGAAGATCAAGCCCCATAAGGGCTTATTTTGACTTTGTAACATATGTGCACAAATCCTTATTTATCCTCTGGAAGCAGACAAGGAACATTGTATTGAATTAGAAGAGAAAATCATATCCCATGGACATTTGGACGTGGGAATTTTTACAATTTTTCTTCCTTCGGTATTTTAGTTTCTAAAACAAGAGCAAACTAGGCATCACTTCAGGATTTTGTGTTCAGCTGCAACTGTAACTTATTAAGTGTTCCTAACCAGCAAGTTCTTAAGTTCCTGAAGAGGTGCGTCTCAGCCTTTCTCTCTCTTTCTCTCTCTGTTTCCCTCTCTCTCTCTCTCATATCTTTGTGTAAATATATTCTGTATATGGTAATGCATCGAGTAATATTTCATTCGTGTATTATTATACAATGAATGATTGTTTAGTTCTTTGGGGTACAGATCTACAGTGCAAAATCTGGCAACCTGGACAATCTGCCTCTTGAATATCCCCAAGTCCAAAGTATTGCTGAAACCACATTGTGATTTTAACAGTTTGGGAAGACCCATCTGATAGAGGTTATGTTTAAAATCAGGTCTAAAGAATGAGAAGGCATTAACCCCAATAAGGGGTGTGTGTGTGTGCATGCACACATGTGCACCAGTCTATGAAAACAGTACCTCAAGCAGATGAAACACCATTTGGGCAAAAGGCCTTGAGAGAGGGGAGGATCTTGTGCTAGGAACTGAAAGAAGATCAGTATATTCACAGGAGAAACTAAGCTTTAATAACCTTTGCTGAATTAGTTGAATTGCACCATCTTTATTTACAGAGAGATGAGGACGGAAATCCTAGGGGCATTTGCTTATCCTGTAACAACTTAGGATCCAAGCTAGATGGGGAACATGGGTGAGAACCTGCGTAAGGCTGAGATTCCCCAAGACACCACACCCTCAGTCAAAGGGCGAGGCAGCAATAATTCCATCTCACAGAGGGAGAAGGCAAGCACATTCATTCTCATGGCCTTGGTTCCAAGTTGGAGGAGAAATAAAGTCTCTCTTTGTCTGTCATAACCTTTTGTCTACCCTCATGTGGATTTAGGGATCAGATTCCCTTTGCCGGCAGAATTTGAAAGACCCAAGAAGATAAATTACTTTGAAAAGGCTGGGGGTTAGTAGCATCTTTAGGTACGAAGAACCTTTTCAGAAGTAACTCATCTCCACTTTAAGCCCTGCTGTGGTGTGTGCATGCGTGAGTGTGTATGTGTGTGTGTGGGGGCATGTGTATTCTACTTCTCAGCAGCTCCTGTGGTAGTTAGAAGGAAGTGTGACTATTAAGCATCTGTAACTATTTTCTGTTCTTTTGTTATGTGGCCAAGCTCTCTGAATATATAGAAGGCAGGAGGGAGGCCTGTGTGCTGTTACATTGCCCAGAGCTTAGGTTACACTCACAGTGTAAATAGGTGAAGTGGGTGGTAGTAGCTTGTGTAACAAGCAACATGACATTAAGCCAGAGTGAACAATTGACAAAATGGTCAGAAAGTAGAAATCTTATGAGGAAGCTAAAACTTAGGGTTGTAGGGGATTTTTTTTTCTTTTTGTCTTTTCTGCCATCTACTTCCACATGGTTTAATAAACCAGCCACAACATAAGAAAGAAATATACAACTGCTGCTCTCTTTGAAATTGTATGTAGCTGAAATGATCTTAAAATGTTTTTATGTTGATAAGATAGCCAAATGTGTGCCTGGAATGTCACTGCAAACACACACATGTACTGGTCCTAAGCAGCACCACGTAAAGCAGGGTACTCTTCTCATCTCCCATCCCCTCCTATAAACAGCAACAACAACAGCAAAATAACCGGGTTTCCTTTCCATGGAGGAGAAAAAAATATGTCTTGGAAAAACTGTCAGTGTTGAAATGGAAGGGAAATCAGAGAAACTTTCGCTTCGTTATGAACAGGGCTAACCTTGGCTTCAGGAATCAGTGGTCATACTTCATTTTTTAAAATGGAATCTTTGAAGTGGCTTCTAGTAAAACTGGTATAAAATGTGGAGTGGATATCATTTGCTTTAATTTAGGGGTTGAGAAGCAGTTTACAGTGCTCCAAACTGGATGTTAATATTAAGGCAAGCAGACATGTAATAAGTGGAAACTTGGCCACATGGTAGGAAACAAAAGAGAGTTATAAATAGAACATCCCCCCTCAGTCTGGAAAGCACATAGTAATTGTGTAGTAGAGGGTAGTAGAGAAATTTTTCTTGGGTTTCCAGGTTATTGTATTTTTAATGACATATACATATGACATAGGACTGTATGTAGATGGTTATAATGGAAGTCAAGAATTCATAATTATCAGATTTATTTAATATAGAGAAATAATTTTGAGACTATAGATATAAGTGTAGGATATTTATAACCACTCAAAACCAAAAGAGCAAGAAAATGAGGTGAGAAAATGTACAACATTTTAGTAATAGAAGAAACGTATATGGCCCAATGTACTTGTCAACTTTTTTATGTGAAAATTGAGCTTCACCCTTCTATATACTCCCAGGTACCTAAGTAAAACACCAGTGAACAAACTGTTTAATCTATTTAATAGCAACCAATTGCACAGTTTCAATTTTTCTCCACTCAAATGATTTGAGTCTTCATAAGTGGGTAAAAACAGAATGAAGCAATCAGATCCAGTACCACTAGTAACAGTACCATGTTAACAGGGAGCACAGAAACAGAGCAG
Organism: Furipterus horrens; assembly: GCF_987537825.1. NCBI lineage: Eukaryota > Metazoa > Chordata > Mammalia > Chiroptera > Furipteridae > Furipterus > Furipterus horrens. The sequence continues at coordinate 107,413,822 of NW_028327176.1, read as the reverse complement.
AATAGGAAACATTTAGCTTTCTTCTGAAAAGTATTATGTGCCTTTTTTTTTTTCTTAAACTTAATAGACTTTTAGCTTAATGTGCTTTTCTTTATAATGTTTTCCATATGTTTGGTACTTTCTTTTAGGAAAAAAAATAATTTACCTAATTTTTACATTATAACATTTATTTTTTATATTAACTTTTACTAAACCATGTTTAAATGCTACCAAACAGTACATATTTTTTCATGTAATTTTTTTCTTGCCATTCTTGAGGAGAATTTTTAAAAATTCCAATCACAAGTCTGATGAGTCTCTTCTTAGTTCTGTATATGCAGAAAGCATACAGTTGAGAAATTGAGGTGAGATGCAGAGTTTCTAGAACAATTGTCTTGGTGATAGTGTATTTGGTTAATACTATTATTACAGTCATTACAATTAAAACTAACAATAATAACAATCATAATGATTTTTTTATTTGAAAAATTCTTTAAATTTGGTTGTATTTAGCTGCCTTATTTGGTATATGGTTATTTGTTTTTTTATTTTTTATTATTTTTAATTTTTTTCCTTTTTATTAAATTTATTGGGTGACACTGATTAACAATATTATAATACGTTTCAGGTGCATAATTCCATAGCACATCATCTGTACACTGTATTGTGTGTTCACCATTCCAGGTCAAGTCTCCCTTCACCACCATTTATCCCCACTGTGTTCTCCTCCACCTTCCCCCACCCTCCTGGAAATCACCACACTGTTGTCCATGTCCATGAGATTTTTCTCCCCTTTTTTCTGTTTTGCTCAAAACTTCCACCCCATCACATAGCCCCCAAGCCCCCTACACCCCCACCCTCCCCAACAGTTGTCAGCCTGCTCTCCATCTTATGAGTCTGTTTCTTATTTTGCTTTTTAGTTCATTTTGTTTAGTAGATTCCACATATGAGTGAAATCATTTGGTATTTGTCTTTCTCTGACTGGCTTATTTCACTTAGCATAATGCTCTCCAGATCCTTCCATCACAAATGGGAAAATTTTCTTCCTTTTTTATGACTGAGTAGTATTCCAGTGTGTAAATGTACCATTGCTTTTTTTTAACAGCTCACCTGTTGATTGACCCTTGGACTGCTTCAAAGTCTTTGCTATTGTGAAAAATGCTGCAGTGGACATAGGGGTGTGTATATTCTTTTGAATTAGTGTTTCGGGTTTCTTTGGATAAATTCCCCAAAATGGAATCCCTGGGTCCCAAGCACTTCGTTCCATTTTTAATTTTTTGAGGTAATTCCATACTGCTTTCCACAGTGGCTATGCAAATATGCATTCCCATCAACATTGCACTAGGGTTTCTTTTTCTCCACATCCTCATCTACACTTGTTGTTTGTTGATTTATTGATGATGGCCATTCTCACCAGTGTGAGGTGATCTCTCATTGTGCTTTTAATTTTCATTTCTCTGATGATTAATGACATTGAACATTTTTTCATATATCTATTGGCCATCTGTATGTCCTCTTTGAAGGGGTGTCTAGGTCCTTTGCCCATTTTTAATTGGATGATTTGTTTCTTTTAGTGTTGAATTGTCTGAGTTCTTCATAAGTTTTGGATATTAACACCTTATCAGATGTTATATTGGCAAATATATTCTTTCATTTAGTGAGCTGTCTTAAATTTTTGATGGTTTCTTTTGCTGTGCAAAAACCTTTTAGTTTGATGTAGTCCTGTTTGTTTATATTTCTTTTGTTTTCCATGCTTGAAAAGACATATCGGAAAAGAACATTAGAGAAATGTCCAAGATTTTACTGTCTGTGTTTTCTTCTAGAAGTTTTATGGTTTCAAGTCTTATATTTAAGTATTTAATCCATTTTGAGATTATATTTATATATAGTATAAAAAGGTCTAATTTTCCTAACACCATTTATTGAATAGACTGTCTTTATCCTGTTGTATGTTCTTGCCTCCTTTGCCAACTATTAATTAACCATATAAATGTAGGTTTATTTCTGGGCTCTCTATTCTGTTCAATTGATCATGTGTCTGCTTTTATACCAGTGCCATGCCGTTTGAATTACCATGGGCTAGCAGTTTAGTTTGATAATAGATAGTGTGATTCCTCCAACTTTGGACCTCTTTTTCAGGATTGCTGTGGCTATTCGGGGTCTTTTGTGGTTCTATATAAACTTTTGAGTTATTTGTTTTAATTATGTGAAATACATCCTTGGTATTTTGATAGGAATTATATTGAATCTATAGATTGCTTTGGATAGTATGAATATTTTAACAATGTTAATTCTTCCTATCTATGAACATGGTATATATACTTCCATTTCTTTGCATCTTTCTTAATTTCTTACTTCAGTGTCTTATAATTTTCTAAATACAAGTCTTTTACCTCCTTGGTTAAATTTATTCTTAGGTATTTTTTGTTGCAACTGTTAATGGGATTGTTTTCTTAGTTTCCCTTTCTGATAGTTTGTTATTGTTGTATAAAAATAAAACTGATTTCTGGATATTCATTTTGTATCCTACTGCTTTACTGAATCTATTTATCAGTTCTAGTAGTATTTTGGTGCAGTCTTTAGGATGGTCTGCATACAGTATCATGCCATCTGCAAACAATGGCAATTTTACTTCTTCCTTTCCAGTATGGATATCTTTTATTTCTTTTTCTTGTCTGATTGCTGTTGGTGGACTTCTAGTACTATGTTGAATAACACTGGAGAAAGTGGCCATCTGTGTCTTGTTCCTGATCTTAAGGGAAATGCTTTTAGTTTTTTCCAATTAAGTTTGGTGTTAGCTATGGATTTATCATATATGAACTTTATTAGGTTATGATATGTTCTCTCTATTTCAACTTTCCTGGGAGTTTTTATCATAAATGGGTACTGGATTTTGTCAAAAGCTTTTTCTGCCTCTATTGCTGTGATCATATGATTTGTATTCTTCATTTTGTTTTTGTGGTTTATCACTTTAATTGATTTGCAGATATTGTATTAACCTTGCATCCCATGAAAAAATACCACTTGATCACCATTTGATCGTGGTGCGTGATCTTTTTTTTTTTAAAGTCCTCACCCAAGGATATTTTTAATTGATTTTAGAAAGACAGGAAAGGGGGCGGATAACATTGTCCTTTCTCCAAGTGGGGGAGGGGAGGAGCGAGAAAGAAAGAGAAAGAGAGAGAGAGAAACATCGATAGGCTGCCTCCCATATATACTCCAACCAGGGATTGAACTTGCAACCAAGTATATGCCCTGACCAGGAACCAAACCCTCGACCTTTTGGCGTATGGGACAATGTCCCAACTAACTGAGCCACTCCACCGGTGCCATAATCTTTTTAATGTATTTCTGGATTTGGTTTGCTAATATTTTTTGAGGATTTTTAGAATCTGTGTTTATCAGGGATACTAGCCTATAATTTTCTTTCTTTTTAGTGTCTTTACCTTGTTGTGGAATTAGAATAATACTGGCCTCATAAAACGAGCTTGGGAGTTTTCCCTCTTGTTGGATAGGTGTTAGTTCTTTGAATGTTTGGTAAAATTCACCTATGAAGGTATCAGGTGCAGAACTTGTGTTTGTTTGAAGTTTTTTGATTACTGCTTCAGTGTCATTAGTTGTAATCATCTGTTTAGATTTTCTGTTTCTTCTTGTTTCAGTTTGGGAAATTTATCCATGTCTTCCACATTATCCAGTTGGTTGACATTTTCTTGTAATTTTTTAAAATTTCAATGGCATCAGTTGTTACTTTTCCTCTTTTATTTCTAATTATAATTATTTGGGTCCTCTCTTCTTTTTTTCTTAATTAGTGTGGTTAAAGGTTTATCAATCTTGTTTATCTTTTCAAAGAATGAGCTCTTGACTTCATTGACCTTTAGTATTTTTTTTTTAAGACTTTATTTTGTTTAATTTTGCTCTGATCTTTTTTATTTCCTTTATTTTTCTCACTTTGGGCATTTTTTTCCCCTAGTTCCTTAAGTGTAAGATTAGAGGGTTTATTTCACTTTGTTTTGTTTGTTTCTTGTGGTAGGCCTATAATGCTATGAATTTTCCTCGTAGGACTGCTTTTGCTGTTTCTCATGATTATATATTTTGCATATTAACCCCTTGTCAGATATATGGCTTTCAAATATTTTTTCCACTCCATTGTGTGTTTTTCCTCTTTGTTGACTGTGTTTTTTATTATAGAGAAGCATTTTAGTTCGATGTATTTCCACCTATTTTTTATTTTGTTTCTTGTGCTTTAGGTGTCATGTCCAAAATATTTTTGTCAAGACCCATGTCAAGGAGCTTTTTTGCTAAGTTTTCTTCTAGGGATTTTATGGTTTTTAGATTTTACTTTTAAGTCTTTAATACATTTTGATAAATTTTTCTGATTAATATAATATATGGGTCTAGTTTCATTTCTTTTTCACTTATTCATGTGAACATCCAATTTTCCCAACAACATTTATTGAAGAACTGTCTTTTTGCCATTGACTATCTTTGGCTCCCTTTTAAATATTATTAGATTGTATGTTTGGTTTATTTCTGTGCTCTCAATCTGTTCCATTATCTATGTATCTTTTTATGCCAGTCCCATACTGTTTTGATTACTGTAGCTTTCCCATGTAATTCACAAAGTTTTATACCTCCCATTTCATTCTTCTTTCTCAGGATTACTTTTGCTATCCAGGGCCTTTTGTGGTATTGTATAAATTTTATGATTCTTTTTTTTTTTTTTTTTTTTACTTTCACAAGTGCCATTGAAATTATGATAGGGGTTTTGTTTAGTGGAAACTACTAATACTTTTATATTATATTTTCTATGCTGCGACTTTACTGAATTAATTGATTAGATGAATGGAACTAATTTAATTTATGGAGAATTTGCTTGGATAAGTCTTTATTTCTCCTTCACTTATCAAGGACAGTTTACTGGGTATAGAAATTTTGGTTGACAGCTTTGTTCTTTAAATATTTTGAATATGTTATTTCATTCTCCCTGGGTATTAGGAATTTCTATTGAAAAATCCAGTTTTAGTCTTATCGGGATTCCTGTGTATATATTTCTTTCTTTTCTCTTGTTCCTTTTAAAATTATCTTTATTTGGCTTTAAACATTTTAATTATAATGTGTGTTAGTGTAGTTTTATTTAGACTTCCTTTGTTTGGTGTTCTTTGGATGTCTTGGATATGGACCTCCATTTTGCTCTGCAGGTTTGGGAACTTTTCACCCATTGCTTTAAATATAACTTCTATCCCTTTCTCTTTCTCATTTTCTTCTGAAATTCCTATAAAGTTAATTTTTTTCACTGTGTTCCATAAGTCCCATCAGCTTTCTTTACTCTTTTTTTCTCTCTCTTCCTTCTTTCCTTCCTTCCTTCCTTCATCTGTCTCTGTCTCTGTCTCTGTCTCTGTCTCTCTCTCTTCTAACTGGATAATTTCAAATATCCTCTCCAATTGTGTGCTGATTCTTTTCTTCTGTATGGTCAACTCTGTTTTTCAAACTCTATTAAATTCTTCAATTCATTTACTACATTTTTCAGTTTTAGGGTTTCTGGCTGTTTGTATTTTGATGGTTTCTATTTCTTTATTGCACTTCTTTATCATTTATGTATTATTTTCAAACTTTGTTTACTTGTCATTTTTGTGTTCTTTTAGTTCATTAAACTTCTTTGAGAAATTGTTCTGATGTTCTGTCTGTCATTTCATAGATCTCCACTAACTTAGGGTCACTTATTGGAGCTTTATTTGTTTCCTTTGGTGATGTCATATTTACCTGAATTTTTTTGGGGTCCTCAACTCCTTACATTGGTATCTGTGCATTGGAGCAAGTAGTTTCCTCTTCCTGACTTTCAAAGTTTGCTTTGGCAGATATACTTTTCACCATTCAGCTCAGTTTGGGTTCCTGGATGTGTCTGCTGGTAACATACTTTGGCAGGTAGGGCTTGCTGTTAGGGTCTGTTTGGGGGGCAAGGTAACTATTTTACCTCTGGGGTCAGGGATGGGAGGTCTGCCACTGGCTGAGAGCAGCTGGATGAGACTGCTGGCTTGATTCCCAGCCCTAATGAGGCGGTAGGATAGGCTCTGTAATTGTCTCGATTCTCTGGTCAGGCTTACTAGATGGTTTTGACTGTGCCCTATACTCATGAATCAGTTTCCCTGCCATGGCAGAGTAGCAGGAAGGGATGCAGGGCCTGCATTGGTTTGTTGTTTGGGGACCCATGCAGGGCCTGCATGGTTCTTTACGCAGTAGCTATCCTCAACAGGTGAGGCCACTAATTTTGCTCTGCAGACAGAGAAAGCCGTGGCCTGGGCAGTCTGGTCATTTGCTACTCTAAGCGGGGCTTTTGGATGAGCTACACAGCTTTCTGTGTACTCTGGTAAGGTTCTCAGATCAGGGGGGCAGAAGGCTATATTTAGCAATATGTGAGCCTACAAATTAGTTTCCCTCCCAGTACTCAGTGGGATAAGCAACTCCGAGGCTATTAAGGATCTGTTTTTGCAGTCCTGTCTCAATGTGAACTGTGCTCCAAGTCTCCTGCCCCAACAGGGCCACTGGCTTTAGTCTTGGGGTGAATTTCAAGTCAAACTGCTGGGTTAGGCAGCAGCTTCCAGGTGTTCTTGCCAGTGCACTAATCAGATGGGGTCAGGAGGCAGGCTCCACAGTGGGGTATGTATGTGACTCAGCTCTCCTGCCTGGGAGGAACTGGGAGGACATAATTCAGCAACTCACAGATTTTCTCAAACAGGTTTTTGGTTAGGGGGCAGTCAGGACCAGCAGTTAGCAGAGGGAGATACTAAGAGTTAACCCTCTGACTAGATGGTGCAAGGGGAACCCTCCATGACCATAACTGGCTTTTCTCTGAGGCTGAACAGCCTCTTGGCTCCAGTGTAGCTAGGTATCACAGCTTCCAGGTGTTCTGGCTAGCCCTTTTGGTCAGGTGAGCCTGGGAGCCACGCTCTGCAGTGGGTGGGACTGTGACTCAGTTCTTCTACCTGAGCATAGTCTGGCTAGTCTCCAATGCTGGCAGAAGCCCTCATCTGAGAACCCAAATTAGGCCAGTCTAATCCCCACCAAGTTCCCTGGTCAAATTGCACCACCAAGTTGGTTCTGCAGAAGAGCAGAGCTGCTGGTTGAGACTGCTACTAGGACTCTTCAGGTAGGAACTCGGTTTGCCAAGATCCAGGTGGTGGTTGTTACAAGTGCCTTTCCCCCTACTCAGTCACAATCAAATTCTCAATGGTGGAGCCCCACAGATTCCCCTACAGTCTCTGAGGGGCAAAACCGGTGTTGGATTTCCCACAAAGAGACCTACAATTCTGAGGAGCCAGCTGTCACCCCTAAGCTCTCTCTTTTCCACTGGAGATACCATAGGCTAAGGGGAGGCCTCTTGGCATGGTGCTGTGCTGGCTTGGGGGAGGGGCAGTGTGGTCAGTGTGTCAACATTCCTCTTCCCTTTATAATAGAATCTGTCTTGGTTTCTGTGGTGCAGAGGGGTGCTTCAGCTTCACTCCATGTTCTAGCAGTCTCTCAGTGGTGTCTTGTCCATGAATAGTTGCTATTTGTTCTTCCTTTGGGGGGCAAAGTCAGGAATCCTGTGTTGATATTGCTCAATTGTATCTTATACTGATGTAACTTTTAACAGATTACCAAATAAATATAAAAATTATAGTAGCCTTATCTATCTAACCCAAAAAAAATTTTGAATTTTATTTTCATCCATAGTTTGGGAAAATTTTGTATCCTGATTTTTACTTTATTTTGTAACTTTAAAAATTTAATTCAAACAATGAAGTACTCTAAGACTAGGGAGGATGCATAGAAGAGTAAGCTCAGGTTACTGACCTTGGAGAGTTTCCAATGCAAGCAGAAAAGTCAAAGGAACTGAGAAGAGATACCCTTTGGACCAAACATGAGAGAGATTTTTGTTTTGTTTTTATACTTTTACTGGCAATGTACAGCCACTGGATATGTTAAATTGGAGTGGTTTGATTAATGCCTTGTTTCAGGAAATTCATTCCAAATTCTGAGTGGAGGATGGACTGTTATGATTTCGGGTGCTGCAGAGATGAAAGGTGAAGTTAGAGACCAGAGACATAGACACTAGGAATAAGAACAACAATGATCGTTTCTAGTGATAAATTATGGGAGAAAAGACAAAATAAAGGACACATATGAGAGATATTATTCTAATTCACAATCAGTTGGACTGAGAATTGCATCAGGTGAGGGTAAGGTAAGGTGAGGGTGGTAATGAATAACGGCCAGGGAGAAGGGCAGAGAGTAATCACTCTGACATTGCAAATTAGGAAAAATAGGTGATGTCATTAGGATATTTGATCCTTCCAAGGCATTGCTAGTTTTGTGAAAATAAATCCAGGGACTGTTAATGACAGTAATCCATATTTCATGAAATCATGTTTCACAGGGCCATGGCTATTATGCAGAGTTCCCCCTCAAAATATAGTGGAAATAATTCCTCAGGGCTTCCTCAATCCCTCAAGCAAATAGACTTGTGGAAGGCCTGCCTGCCAAATAATATAGCATGTATAGTCAAACCTAAATTCTGAATTTATTACTTAGTAATTTACATTTATTATTTTTGATTAAAGCAGTTATAAAGGAGTTTACTGGTTGGTTTACTGATTTTTTTTCAATTTTATTTAAATATAGTTGACATATATGACCATATGAGTTTCAGGTATCCATCCTGAAGGTCTGACTTCACATATATTATGCAATGAGTTTACTTAAGTTTGCTTAACAATTTAATTAATACATAATTATATGTAACTTATGGTAATTAATAATATGTTCACTTAAGTTTTATTTAGCATTTATCATCTCAAATAAATACAAGAAAACAGATTTTCTCTTTGTAATGAGAACTCCTAGAATTTACTCTCTTAATTTTCCTGTATATTATGCAACAGTGGTAACTACAAAGATCATGTTGCATATTACATCCCTATTATTTATCTTATAACTCAAAGTTTGTATATTTTGACCACTTCCCTCCAATTTACCCTCGCCCCACTCCTCGCCTATGGTAACCCAAAATCTAATCACATTTTTTTGTGGTTTTTATTTGCATATTACTGATGATTGGTGATGTTGTGAATTTTTTTTAATGTCTTTTGGTCATTTTGAATGTCTTCTTTGGAAAAATGTTTATTTATACTTCTGTTAAATTTTAAAATCAGATTGGTGTTTTGTTATTAAATGGATTGAGTTCTTTACGTATTTTAGATATTAATCCATTATCTGATATAGCTTGCAAAACTTTTCTCCCATTCTATATGTTGCCTTTTCATTTTGCTGTTTTGTTGTTGTACAGAAATTTTGAGTTTGATATAGCCCCATTTGTTGATTTTTGCTTTTGTTGTTTGTGCTTTTGGTGACATGTTAAAAAAATAATTGCCAAGACCAGTATCATTTAGCTTTTTTCCCTACGTTTTATTCTAGAAGTTTTATGGTATCAGGTTTTGTGCCCTTTGATCCCTTTTAAGTGATTGGTGTGAGATAGGGATTCGGTTTTATTCTGCATTTTTAAAATTTTTTCCAGCACCATTTATTGAAAAACCTATCTTTCCCCTTTTGAGTATTCTTGACTCCCCATGTTCAATATTAATTAACCATATATACTGCAAATTAATTCTGGTCTCTGTATGGTATTTTTTTATGTATATTTTATTGATTATGTTGTTACAGTAGTTCCAATTTTTTCCCCTTTGCTCCCCTCTGCCCAGTTTCCCTCCAGCAATCCCACTCTCCCCCTTAGTTCATGTCCATGGGTCGTGCATATAAGTTCTTTAGCTTCACCCTTTCCTATATTATTCTTAACTTCTCCCTGTCTATCTTGTACCAACCATCTTCTTAATCCCTGCACCATTTCCCCATTTCTCCCCCTTATCCCTCCCAGCTGATTACCCTCCAGATGATCCCCATACCTATGATTCTGTTCCTATTCTGGTTTGCTTAGTTTGATTTTGTTTTTCCTTTTTAGATTCAGTTGTTGATAATTGTGAGTTTGTTGTCATTTTAGTGTTCATAGTTTTGATCTTCTTTTTTTTAAATAAGTCCTTTTGACATTTCATATAATAATGGCTTGGCGATGATGAACTGCTTTAGCTTTACCTTGTCTGGGAAGCACTTCATCTGTCCTTCCATTCCAAATGATAGCCTTGCTGGATAGAGTAGTCCTGGTTGCAGGTTGCCTTTCATCATATTGACTACTGCCTGCCATTCCCTTCCTGCCTGCAAAGTGTCCTCTGAGAAATCAGAGGCACCCCCCTGTAGGCAACTCTCCACCTCTCTCTTGCTGCCCCCAGGACTCTCCCTTTATCTTTCATATTTGGCATCTCAATCATGATGCGTCCTGGTATGGTCCTCTCTGGGTCCAGTTCGCCCGGGACCCTCCGTGCTTCCCAGACCTGTATGTTCATCTCCTTCACAAAATTTGGGAAGTTTTCCTCATTTTTTTTCAATTCTTGCTTCCTCATTCTGCACTGATTGACTGTTTTTTTCTTCCTTATGTTCCAAATCATTGATTTGAACCCTGGTTTCCTTCTCTTCACCATTGATTTTGTGTGCATATTTGTTCATTTCACTTAGCATAGCCTTCACTTCTTCTCTTATGTGTTTGCCATACTCAGGCATATCTGTCAAGCCTGTGAGCATCTTTATCACCAGTGTTTTGAATTCTGCGACTGTTAGGTTAGCTATCTCCTTGTCGCTTAGTTCTCCCAGTGGAACCTTGATCCGTTCCCCCTTTTGGGCCATACTTCTCTGTCTCCTCATTCTGACAGACTCCTGTGTTTGCTTGCCTCCACGTCCCAGGTAGAGCTGTCGCTCCTGTAATGTTTTAAGGGGCAGAGCCTTAGTGATTCGTCAGTCAGTACAGGGAGACCTGTTTCACCACGTTGTGGCGCTGTATGTGGGGGAGGGGTCCAAGAGGGAACAATGCTGCCTGCCCTGCCCTCGCCCCTTTTCCAGGCACTTCTCCCACTTCCACACCGGACTGGTGCCCCTCTAGCTGCTACCCTGGCCGTTGTTCCCAGAGTGGGTGGGTCTGCGGACATTCTAGGACTGTGGGAGCACTTTAAACAAGTGGACTCTGCTGAGAGACTGGCAGTTTCTTCCTCCACCCCAACCCCCACTGGTGTGCACAGTCAGAAGCAATGAGGATTGATTTTCCCCAGTGCTGGGACCCTGAGCTGCTAGGTCCAGTGAGGATCTGAGAATTCTCCCCAGGTGTCCCTCCTGACTTTAAAATGTGTGACTGCACTTTCTGCTGGCCTGCCGCTTCCACCACACTGCGTCCTCTCTGCCCTGGCTCTGCCCCTCCTACCTGTCTGGATGAGTATTTCTTCTTTATATCTTTGTTTGCTGGACTTCCATGCAGTTTGATTTTCTGGAACTTCTGGTTGTTTCTAGTTTTGAGGTAGTTGTATTCCTTCTTAGTTGTGGAGGGAGACACAGTGTGTCTGTCTATGCCTCCATCTTGGCCGGAAGTCCTCTGTATGGTATTCTTTTGATTAATGTGTCTGTTTTGGTGCCGGTACCATACTTTTTTTTTTTTTTTTTTTTTAGTATTATGGCTTTGTAGTATAGTTTGAAATCAAGAAGCCTGACACCTCCAAGTTTCTTTATCAGGATTGCTTTGGCTATTCTGGGTCTCTGCTATTTTGTACAAATTTTAGGGTTGTTTCTTCTATTTCTTTGAAGAATCTCTTCAGATTATGGTAGGGGTTACATTGAATCCATAGACAGCTTTGGGTAGTACGATCATGGTAACAATAGTTATTCTGTCCTATGAACACAGGATGTCTTTTCATTTGTTTATTCTTCAGTTTCTTTCATCAAAGTTTTATAGTTTTCAGCACTTTTTATGTTGTTGGTTAAATTCATTCCCAAATGTTTTATCATTTTTGATTTTATTTAGAATGGGATAGTTTTATTTTTTCTTCAGATGCTTCAGTTAGTGTAAAGGAATTCAGTTGATTTTTACCTATTTAATTGTATTCTGCCACTTTATTGAAATTATCAGTTAAATCCAATGATTTTATTTACTTTGTGGAATTTTCTATTTATAAAATCATATCATCAGCAAATAGTGAAAGTTTTACTTCTTTTTTGATCTGATCTGGATGTCTTATATTTCTTTTTTCTTTTTTCTTTCTTTTATTATTTTTTTTTTCTTCTTTCTTTGGCCTCTTTGCTATCAGTGGAACTTTCAATATTGTATTAAATAGAAATCATGATTCTGGGGATTCTTGTCTGATTCCTGCTCTTAGAGGAAATGTTTCAATTTTTCTTTATTGAATATAATGTTAGCTGTAGGTTTCTTGTACATAGAATTTGTTATGTTGAGACATGTTTCTTATATACCCAATACTTTTTTTTTAATCATAAAAAAGAATGTATTTTGCCAAGTGTTGTCTTTTGTTTTTTTTGAGATGCTTATAGGATTTTCTGAGATGTTTATATGATTTTTATCTTTCATTTTATTGATGTGATCTATTATGTTTATTGATTTGTGTATACTGAACCATTCTTACATCTCAGGGATAAGTCCTACTTGATCACAGTGTATAATTCTTTTAATGTATTCTTAAATTTGGTTGGCTGATTTTGAGAATTTTTGCATTATATTCTCCACAGACATTGGTTTGTTATTTTGTATTCTTGTGCTGTCTTTATCTGGCTTTGATGTCAAAGTAATGTTGGCTTCATAGAATGACTTTGGAAGTATTTAAGGAGAATTAGTGTTAATTTTTCTTTTAAATGTTTTGTAGAATTCTCCAGTGAAGCCACCTAATCCTGGAGTTTTCTGAGTAAACAGATTTTTGATTACTGATTTAATCTCTTGTTATTGGTTGTTCAGATTTCTGTTTCTTCCTGATTCAGTCTTGGCACTTTGTGCTTTTTCTTTAGGATATGTTAATTTTGTTGGCATGTAATTGTTCATAGTCTCTTATAATCCTATGTATTTTTGTAGTGTCAGTTATAATCTTTCATTTCTAATTTTAAGTTTTACTTTTTTTCTTAGTCTAGTTAAAGGTTTATCAATTATGTTTATCTTTTAGCAGAACCAGCTCTTTGTTTTGTTCATCTTTTCTTTTGTTTTTCTGGTCACTAATTTATTTCTGCTTGAATCGTTATTATTTTCTTGCTTTTGCTAACTTTGGTCTTAATTTGTTTTTATTCTAGTTTCTTGAAGTGTGAAGATTGGTTGTTTAATTGAGAATTTCTCAATTCTTAATGTACACAAGCACTTATTAATATAAACTTTCTTTTCAGATCTGCTTTTGTTATTTCCTATAACATTTGATATGTTGTATTTCCATTTTCAATTTCTGGAGATAATTTTTTATTTTATTTTGATTTCTTTTGACCAATGATTGTTTAGAAATGTGTTATTTTTCAAAACATCTATAGATTTTCTCTCTCCTCTTGTTGTTGATTTCTGTTTTCAAACCATTGTGGTCAGAGAAGATATTTCATATGACTACAGTCTTCTTATATTTGCTGAGGTTTGTTTTGTGGCCTATCATATAATCTACTCTGGAGTATGTTTCGTGTACACTTTAGAAGAATGTGTTTTTACTGCTATTGGTTGTAATGTTCTGTGTGGATGTATTAGATTCTTTTGTGCTGAAGTGAGGTTCAGTAGCAGCATTCCTTTGGTGATTTTCTGTCCAGATGATGTATCCATTGCTGATAGTGGTATAATGAAGTACCCTACAATTATTATAGCATTCTTTTTCTTAATATCTGTTATTGCAGTCAGCGGCCCTCTGTACTGTAGGTTCAGTATTCATGGACTCAACCAACTATGGATCTAAGATATTTGGAAAAATAAATGCTTTTTTGTGTCTCACATGTACTGTGTAATTACATGGATGCATCTCTACTAAATATGTAGACATTTTTTCTTATTTACATTCTATTTGCATTCTATTATCATAATTAATTAAAGTTTACAGGAGGATGTGCCTAGTTTATATGTGTGAATAGTATTCCATTATACATTAGGACCTTGAGTATCCTCAGATTCTGGTATCAGTGGGGATAGAGGCAGTTCCTGGAACCAATTATCTGTGGATCCTCTCAGTGGTGTTTTGTCCATGAATAGCTGTTGCTTATTCTTCCTAGAGGGAATGAAGTCAGGAACCACCTATGTTATTCTTGGTGATGCCAGTCCTACCATTGTGGGATTTTTTCCAAATATCTGGAAAATATAGATAACTCTGTTTGCTTAATATATTTAGGTGTTTGGCTGTTGGAAGCATATAATTTGTGATTGTTATATTTTCTTGATGTGTTCACCCTTGTAATATCATTAATAACCTTCTTTTCCCTTGTTAATCTTTTTGGCTTGACATATACATATATTGTCTGACATATATGTGACTCTGCTTGTCTTCTAATGGTTTACATATACTTACATATTATTTTTCATCCTTTCACTTTAAGCCCATGTGTGTCTTTGGAGCTGAGATGAGTCTCTACTATAGATACATGCTTTGTGATTACCATGAGGTATACATAAAACTTTATATAAATTACATAGTTCTTTTGCTAATAGTAATTTACCTTTGTTATCAAGTTATAGTAGCTATAGTTGCTTTTATTGAACCTTTCCTTTAACCTTTATGCTATAATTGTTTGCCATGGTGCTTTGACAGAGACAGTTCTTTACCAGCAAGCTCTGTTGGGTTTCTGGGCATATCTGCTTATTACCTTCTTAGGCTGGTGGGACCTGTTATCAGGGTCTGTTTTGGGGTAAGTCAACTGTTTGAGCTCTGAGGTTGGGTGGAGGGTATGCTACTGGCTAGGAATAGCTGGACAGGACTGCTGCTTTGGTTCACTGCCCAAGTGAGGCTATAGGATGAACTCTGCGGTTGCCTGGATTCTCTAGTCAGGCTTACTATATGGTTATACCTGGGTAACTATCCTCTACATTACACGGAGCTATTAATTAGCTTCCCTGGCAGAGCAGCAGAACAGGGCTCAGGGCCTGTACAGCTCACTTGTTAGGGAACCCAATCAGGCAAGAGTATACACTGAATATGCTGGTCAGATAAAGCCACTAGTTTTTCTCTGCAGAAGGGGAAAGCGGTGGGCTATGTTCTCTATTCAAGTTGCGCTGTAAGTGGGCTGTGGATGGACTATGCAGCTTCCCATGTGCTCTGGTAGCTCCTTAGTCAGGCAGGCTAAAGCCTATATCCAGCAAGGAGACGAGTGTGAATTGGTTTCCCTGCTTCTGGGCCACAGAAGAATCAAAACTAAGGACTGTAAAACCCTTTGTTTTTGGCCTTAACTCAAGCTGACCTGTACTCCAAGTTCCCTGGCTGAACAATGCCACTGGCTTTGCTCTGTAGACTTTATGTGAAGTGTATGAATACCTTGTGTGGTTTCTTGGTGAAAAACTTTCCTTGGAGAACATGGAAAGTATGTTTATGATATCAGCTTCCTGAGATTAAAAATAGTTAAGAATTGAAAAGGATGTTTTGAGAATTAGGTTCCATTAACTCTGATCTCATAACTACAGATAACTAAATAAAGTTCATGTTTTTTTAGTAAAATGTTTTCAGTTTGGCAAATTTTATAAAGAAAACATTTTCTTCAGTAACCAAAACCCGCTGTTTTCATTAAAGGTCCAAATCCAAAGAATACTGTTTCTCTTCTATAAAGAGAAACCTTATTTATTTTTCTACATAGACATTTTGGAGCACTTCCCCTTGAAAATACACAGGCTTTATAGATATCAGACCTTAGAGTGCAAAGTAATAGTAACTGTATTTCCTGTAAGAAAGCCAACAAAGTTACCCTCTACCCAAACTTACTTTTAAAAAAAAAGAAATAAAGGGGAACTTTTGATTGCTAAGACAAAACATCAATAAATAGGTAAAGGCAACTTTCTAAATTTTATTTTTAACAAGACATAGAACTCTCCCAGGAATTAAGAGCCCCCAATGTGTCTGCGACCATGTTAATTCTAAGCAGTTGTGATTTAGAAATGTTAATATTTTGCAGTGTGGTTATGGTATTTGTTTGCTTCTTTAAAATCATGGTATCTTACTGTAGGCTCAGGAAACAATAAGTGTGTAGTGTCCCTGTCTGAAATTTCAGGTGAGCGAGCTCATGTGTGGAAGATGTGACTAAATTATGAAGAAATTAAAAGAAAACCACTCTTCCTCTAAGGAAACTATTTGTGCATTAAGCAAAAAGCAGAAGCAGCAGTAGGGTTAGGCAGATGAATCCAAGCCTTTCTTGGATATTTGACTTGAACTATGGAATTGAGAGAGAACATTAGTAAGGGAATATCTTAGGGAAAGTATGTATATTATTTTTCTCTTCAGTCCTGGTGCACAAAGTTAGATAAACATAGATATATAGGCATTGATGGCCTATCTTCCTAAATTGTGAGATTTCACATGAAAATCCTGCTGTGAGGTGGATTTTAATGAAGTGCTAACCTGTTTATTAAAGTGAGTTCATATTCTTGCATGACAAAAATATACTGAAACTAAGTTGCAAGTGCCTCTTGAAATAAGGCATGCCCTCAGACTGACTGAGCATGCTCTAACATCTTAGATCTGGTTTGCTTCTTGTATACCACTTACTTATTTCACTTCTGCAAGCAATTGAGCTTTAGAAACCTGATCTAAATATTTCAAAGGAGAGAGAGTGGTAGTGGGGTTAGAAAATGGTAAATTGATAAACAGAATTTTGGACTCCTTAGTAATTCAGGATCCAAGCAGAGACTCTTGTCTTTAGTAAGTAGAGGACTTCTGGATTAGATTAGTAGAAATTAGAGGTTAAAATGAATCTTTCTGAATTATAGTGAGCTAGAGTGAGTAAAGGTAATAGATCTGTACATATACATTTGTAATTATCTTTCTGTATATTTTTTAACATTAGGCTTCCACAGACTAAAGTACTGTTTTCTTTTTTTTTTTCAATTAAGAAAGGAAATCATTAAATGTCTGCAAGTGAGTTTCTACATTTTGCTGATACCAAAATAGAAAGGATAAGATTATGTGAAGATCACGTATAGTTAATATAAATTCAGAGGTTAGGATGAAAGTGGCAGGGGATTTGTAATTTCATGTTCCATGAAAATAATTCAGGAAATTTACTAAACCTGCTCAGATTTTATTAGGACTCCATATTTCAAATGTACCACACTTTTTTTCTTCAGACATGTGCAGCAGCATCAAAATACAAACATTATGTAAGGAAGAGTGTGCCATTTCTGTGTTTCAAAGCCATATGTTTTGGTTAAGAAAAATAGGATTGACAAAATTGTTCTCAGCAGATGCTAGACTAACAAACAGTAAAGGCTGCCACAGAGAATGCAGAAAGGCTGGGAAAGGGCTTTCATGTTGCAGAGTAAATGATCTGGAGATCAAGTGCACACATCCATAAACTCAGTGTCTTCAGCTGTAAAATATGAGAGTTGACTGGGTGATGTCTGAGATCCCTTTTGGTTTTGATTTGTGTTAATGTCAAAGACACTTAAAGCTATATTTAGTTCAATTAAAGATACAGGAGAAAAAGATAAATTATGAGACATGTGGATTTTAAAAGTTGGGAGACCGTGGATCTAAAATTTAGTTAGAGGGATACAAGTGAAGAATAAATTTATAGATCTTTTCCCTCACATAATCAATTTATATATTTATCATGAAAAGAAATTAATTGGAGTGAAATATTCCCTCAATAAATACAGTTCAATGTGAGAACATCTTAAAAGGATGGCAACAGGTTGTTCCTGACTTTGCCTGCCCTCCACCCCACCCATAAGAGAAACAAGTAACAACTAACTATTCATGGTCAAGGTACTACTGAGAGAATCCTAGACCATGGAAGTGAGGCAGAAGCACCCCTCTGCACCTTAGAAACCAAGATGGACTTCATTAGAAATGGTTACACACTGACTATCTTGCACCACAGGCTGGCACAACCCCATGGTAAGACGTCTCTGTCTCCGCTAAACCCATGGGAGTGATATTCACCCCCCCACTCACAATGAAAATTGTGTTCCCCAATGAGGATTTCTCCAGAGACATTTTCAATGAGGAAAAAAAATTAAAAATACTATACACAGTGAAGCTGTCCTTCAGAAATGAAGTAGGGTTAAAGACTTTCCCAAACAAAACCTTAGGG
This sequence comes from Furipterus horrens, assembly GCF_987537825.1. Taxonomy (NCBI): domain Eukaryota; kingdom Metazoa; phylum Chordata; class Mammalia; order Chiroptera; family Furipteridae; genus Furipterus; species Furipterus horrens. The sequence continues at coordinate 107,395,681 of NW_028327176.1, read as the reverse complement.
AATTCATTACCACTGGACCTGCCTTACAAAAAATGCTAAAGGTAGACCTCTGAATGTAAGTAAAAGGATGTTAATTAACAACAACATGAAAAGTCAGTGTAAAACTCACTGGTAACAGCAAATATGTAGTCAAAGTTTGATTCTGTAATATGGTAATTGGTAATGCGCAAATTCTCACAAACTGTTCAAAAAAATTGAAAAGGAGGTAGCATAACCAAATTAATTCTCCTCTACAGGCATCACCATGATAGCAAAATCAGAACAGAACACTACCATAAAAGAAAACTACAGACCAATATCCCTGGTAAATATAGATGAAAAAAATTCTCAATATAATACTAGCAAACTAAATTAAGTGTCACATCAAAATACCATGATCAAGTGGGATTTATACCTGTGATGGCCAGATGATTCACTGCTTGCAAGATGATTCAATCAATGTGATCCATTACATTATTAGACTAACATTTTTAAATCATACGATTTTTTCCAATAGACTGAAGAAAGCATGACAAAATTCAACATTTGTTTATAATAAAAATGTTAACTAATTAAATATAAACATGACATACCTCAACATTATAAAGGCTATATGTGATAAGCCTACAGCTAATAAGGTACTCTCTGATGAATAATTTAAAGCTTTTCTTCTAAAATCAGGATCAACACAAAGGTGCCCACTCACACCACTCCTATTTTAAACACAGTACTTGAAGTTCTTCCCAGAGCAATCAGGCAAGCAAAAAAAGAGTATCATAATTGGAAAGTAAGAATTAAAGTAGTCTCTATTTGAAGATTACATGATGTGCTATATTGAAAATCCTTAAGGCTAATCCAAAAATCTTTAAATCTAATCAACAAATTTAGTCAATTTGGAGGATACAGAATTATTCAAAAATTAGTAGTATTTCAATGTACTAATAAGAATTGTTTTAAAATGAAATAAAGAAAATTATCCCACTTACAATAGGATCAAAAACGATAAAATACGTAGCAATAAATGTAACCAAGGAAATGAAATATCTGTACTCAAAAAATTATAAGATATTTATGGAAGAAATAAAGACAACTAAATGAAATGTATCCTGTATTTGTGGAAGAATTAATATTGTTAAAATGGTTATGCTACCAAAATCATCTATAGATTCAATACAATCACTACCAAGACTCCAATGGGCAGTTTTTACAGAAGTAGAAAGAACAATCCTAAAATTCAAGACAACAAAAGACTTCAAATAGCCAAATCAATCATGAAAAAGAACAAAGTGAGAAGCATCACAATTACTGATTTCAAGCTAACTATAAAGCTATAGTGATCAAAACAGTATGGCAAGAACATAAAAACAGACACATAGATCAATGGAACAACATCAGGAGTCCAGAGATAAACCCAATGCATATATGATCAACTAATACTTGACAAGGGAGCTAAGAATACTCAATGGAAAAAAGACAGTCTTTTCAATAAATAGTGCTGGGAAAACTGGATACTCAGTTGTAAAAGAATGAAACTAGACCCCTGTGTTACATTACTCAAAAATTAACTGAAAATTGATTAACCATTTAAACATAAGACTTGAAACTATGAAACTTCTAGAATAAAACATACGGGAAAAGCTTCTTGATGTGGGTATTGACAATGACATGACAATGACATGACAATAAAATAAAAAACAGGTGAGACTACATCTAACTAAAAAAACTTCTGCACAGAAAAAGAAGTCATCAACAAAGTGAAATGTCAACATATGGAATTATAAAAATATATAAATAAGGGGTTAATATCCAAAATAAATAACGTATACAACTCAATTGCAAAAAACCACGAACAGTCCAATTTAAAAATTGCCAGGAGAACTGAACAGACATTTTCCCAAAGAAGATATATGAAAGGCTAAGGCTAATGGGTACATTAAAAAAAGAAAACAAACAAACAAAACAAACAAAAAAAACCATTTATCATTATTACTCATTCCTCAAATGCAAATCAAAGTTGCAATGAGATATCACCTGGCGCCTGTCAGAATGGCCATAATCCAAAACAACAAGGGATAACAATACTGGCAAGCATGTGGAGAAAAGGAAACCCTTGTGCACTGTTACTGGGATTAAACTGGTACAGCTACTATGGAAAACAGTATGGAGGTTCCTCAAAATATTTTAAAAGGAATTACCATATTGATAAAGCAGTTCCTCTTCCAGGAATATATCCAAAGGACACTAAAACACCAACTTGCAGCCCCCTGTTCATAGCAGCATTATCTACAATAACCAAGACATGGAAACAACCTAAGTGTCCATTGATGGATGAATGGATAAAGAAGTTGTGAGCATAGATAGATAGAGATAGAGATAAATGCACACAAACATTTTTTATTCAGCCATAACAAGTGAAAATCCTGCCATTTGCAACAACATAGGTAAGACCACTATGCTGAATGAAGTAAGTCAGACAGAAGAACAATACTCAAGTATTGTGCATAACCAAATACAAAATCTAAAAGAAAAACCAAAAGTCATAGAAAAGAGATCATAAATGTGGTTATCAGAGGTGGGGTGCAGTATAGGAAATTGGAGAAAGGGGGTCAAACTACAAACTTCTGAGCACAAGATAAATAAGTACTAGGGATCTAATACAGAATGATGACTAGTTGAAACTATATGTAGGATATATATGAAAAGTAAAAATAAATCCTAAGTTCTTAGCATAAGGAAATTTTTTTTTTTGCTTTTTTTTACTGCATCTATATATGATAGTGGATACTAGTTGAAAGTATTGCAGTAATCATTTTACAATATATGTAAGTCAAACTATTATGCTGTACATCATAAACTTATACAGTGATGTATGCCAATTATATCTCAGTAAAACTGGAAAAAAATTAGCTTAACAAGTAGTTAAATAAGAGGACCACTTGAAGTACAAATTTTGACTCCACATAAGACAAGGAGATTCACCTGCAGTATTCCTATATCATTGAAAAAATAAACATGTAAACTTTTTAATATATATGTGATTACAGATTCATTTCTGTTTTCACATTTTCTCTAAATATTTTCATATTTAAGAACTACCTTGTATGCAATATTTTGATAATAAATTTATTATTTTTAAACACATATTTATTCTTTTACGATAATTTACCCAAAGAAATTGCTGCTCTGCAAATGTGTAAGATTACTTTCTACCAGATCTGACAGATCAAACTCATAAGCTCATTCATGTATACTTCTATTTAATTCTTACTTTCACACCTCTGGTCCAGTTTAATATTTATGTGAAAATTGGGTATGTATCTCTTCAACTTCTATATAGAATTGCTTATTTTTATATGAAATTTTGAATTGCCTCATGAGCTTTCCGAATCTTATTTATATCATATGGTGAGATGAGAAATGGAAAGAATGAAAATGGGCACATTGCAGATATAGCACAGATCAAAACATAGGAAGAGGTTATTGTGAAATGGTTATGCCAATTATTTGAAAACTTGTGTGAAAACCAAAATGTGTAGAATAATACATAATATCAGAAGTGGAAAAAATAAATAAACTCCATCAAATTATTAGTTTACTTTTTTTTCACAATGAAAACATCAGATCCAAAAGCTTTTATAGGTGAATTATTTTGAAAGTGAAATAAGCATTTAGTTTAAGTATTACACAGATCTTTTCAGTGAATATTGAAGTACAGAACCTACCTCATTTCATTTTACCAGTACTCTTGTTTCCCAAATCAGATAAGGACAGCATATAAAGGTATATTTATGGCCATTGTTCTTTTTTTTAATTATATTTTATTGGTTATATTGTTACAATAATTTCAATTTTTTCACCTTTGCTCCCCTCCACCCAGCACCCCACCTCCCCCAGCAATCCCCCACCAAACCCATGCCCATGGTTTGTACATACAAGCTCTCCCGCTTCACCCTTTCATATAGTCTTCTTCTTCTTTTTAATAAATAAATGATTAATTAATTATTTTAACAATAAAAAATAACAATCCCTCCCTCTCAGATATTAAGACCTTTTATAATCTTATAAAGGACAATGGGCAAAGGTCTCAAGCTCCTCTAACTGCTTTAAGCTGGGCATGGTCGTCATCCTACCTACCCTTGGATCCAGAAATCCCTAATAAGAGTGGGAGATGTGGAGGGGAGGGTGGCCTTCTCACATGGGGAAGGATCGTGCAGACTCCAGGTCGGTTGGCTGTCCCCAGACAACAGCGTGCTTGGTTTAACAGGCCGACATCCTTGTTGTATTCTGGGGGCAACAGATTTGGCAACAGGATTAAAAGATATCATTCAATCCATAACCACTAGATGACAAAAGGCAGGGATTAATTTTTCAATGTCCCACATTAGGGAAAAAAAAGGGGGGAGGAAACTTCTTTGGAGGAAGGTGTGCCAGGCACATCTCACCTGTCCAAAACCCTTTTGGCCATTATACTTAGTTTGGGCTAAGGGGAATATTTTAGGTTTCCCTTCTCTCAGACCTCTGAGCCCTTTCGGTCCAAGCCATTAGGATAGAAAAGAGGAACCAGTTTTAAAGTGAAGCCCACAGACCATGCCATTCTTCACCAAACCAGCCACTTAGTTCAGCCAAACCATTGAGTCTCAGGAGGCAGCGCTGCAGACAGGATTAATTGAGGCCTATACATATAGATAATCACTCAGGTAATGAGATCATAGGCTTATGCCCTTTGGAAACAGAAAACACATGTTAATTTATGTAACATAACCCACAAACAAGTCTCTAAATCTGTAAGACTGTCTTATTGGAAAGACACCCAGTTGCAAGGCATTTGACATTCTTCTTGCCTGTAAATTAAATATCTTTGATGATACCACAGACATAGTTTAACTTTCAAGTGAAAACATATTTTAAATGAAAATAAATTTTAAAGATGGTTAGCTGCACTACTTTATAGTCTACCACTGATCATTGTGATTTTCCTTGAATAATGATTTTTCTCCCTAAGATTACCCTCCTTGTCATTAAAGGGACTGCATTAAGTCCATTTGTAATTTATCCTGTTCATTTGCATAAACACAACAAGAGCAGCAAATGATCACTTATGATCTTTAGTTCCGCTTTGCTGGAACTTACGCAAGGAACATTTAGGGTGACCCTCAGTCTGCCCTTCAGGGCACAGAAGCTGAACCACATACCTGGCATTCAGCCTTGCCTGTACACACCTGTCTTTTCCAAATCCTTCTGGTTTTCCATTGTGCATTAAGGTCCCTTCTAGCCATCTTTCAGGAAAACAGCCTTCATTCCTTCCTTGGAAAGATTGCTGTGTACCGCACAACCAACAATGGTACCAGGCCTTTTATCTCGTGGGCTTTTATTACCTTCGAAAGTCACTTCCAGTTCCTCAGAGCTTTTTGGTAACAACCAGAGCCCAAACATGTCTCATTTAGGCATGACAGTCCAGTCAAAGTCTTAGTCAAAAAAAAAAAAAAAAAAAAAGGAACCTCTATTAACAACTGGTCTTATTAGTTTTATGCAAAGAAACCTATGTCATTACTTACTTCTTTAGAATGCCAAACTCTGGAGGGATCAGATAGGGAGAAAAATACATAGTGTGAAGGAAAATCCTTGTCCTTCTAATATTCACTGAACTGGCATTTCCATTCCTCATATTTTCATAATTCCCCAACTAAAAATTTTGTTTGTTTTTCCATTACAGATGTCCCATTTTTTTTCCCCTCTTGCTTCCTTGCACCCTGTCCCCTCCTTCTCCAACATTTAGTCACCACCCAGTTGTCCATGTCTGTGGGTCATTTATACATGTTCTTTTGTTCTTTGACTAGACCCTTCCCCTTCTAACCCCCTTCTCTCCCTTCCCCCTTGTTACTGTTAGTCTACTCCTTGTTTACATACCTATGGTTCAATTTTGCTCATTTGTTTGTGTTGTTCATTAGTTTCCTGTAATAGGTGACAGCATACGGTATTTTTCTTTCATTGCCTGGCTTATTCCGCTGAGCATAATTCCCTCTAATTCCATCCACGTTGTTGCAAATGGCAGAAGTTCCTTCTTTCTTTCTGCTACATAGTACTCCATTGTGTAAATGTACATCAGTTTTTTGATCCACTCATCTACAGATGGGCACTTAGATTGTTTCCAGCACTTGGCTATTGTAAATAGTGCTGCTATGAACATAGGGGTGCATAGGTTCTTTTGAATTGGTGTTTCAGGATTTTTTCAGATATAATCCTAGCAATGGAATTGCTCTTTCAAAAGGTAGTTCCATTTTCAGTTTTTTGAGGAAATTCCAAACTGTTTTCCATAGTGGCTGCACCAGTCTGCGTTCCCACCAGCAGTTCACCAGGGTTCCCATTTCTTCGCATCCTGTCCAGCACAAGATGTTTGTTGATTTGTTGTTGATGCCCATTCTGACTGCTGTAAAGTGATATCTCAGTGTGGTTTTTATTTGCATCTCTGTGATGGCTAGTGATGTTGAGCATTCTTTCATATGTCTATGGACCTTCTGTATGTCCTCTTTGGAGAAGTATTTGTTCAGGTCCTCTGCCCCTTTTTTAATTGGGTTGTCTGTCTTCTTGGTGTTGAGTCGTATGAGTTCTTTATATATTTTGGAGATCAATCCCTTGTCTGAGCTGTCATTGGCGAGTATATTTTCCCATATGGTTTGTTTCCTTTTCATCTTGCTGATGTTTTTTTTAGCTGAGCAGAAACTTTTTTATTTTGATGTAGTCCCATTTGTTTATTCTTTCCTTTATTTCCCTTGCCTTAGGAGATATATCAGTGAAAATGTTGCTACGTGGGATATCTGAAATTTTCCTGCCTATTTTTTCCTCTAGGACTTTTATGGTGTCACAGCTTACATTTAAGTCTTTGATCCATTTTGAGTTTATTCTGGTGTATGGTGTAAGTTGGTGGTCTAGTTTCATGTTTTTGCATGTCCCTGTCCAGTTTTCCCAGCACCATTTGTTGAAGAGGCTCTTTTCACTCCATTTGATGTTCCTTCCCCCTTTGTCAAATATTAGTTGACCATATAGACCTGGGTTTATTTCTGGGCTCTCTATTCTGTTCCATTGATCTATATGTCTGTTCTTATGCCAGTACCAGACTGTTTTAATTACTGTGGCCTTGTAGTATAGTTTGATGTCAGGTATTGCAATTCCTCCTACTCTGTTCTTCTTCCTCAGAATTGCTGTAGCTATTCGGGCTCTTTTTTGGTTCCATATAAATTTTTGAAGTATTTGTTCTAGGTCTGTAAAAAATATCATTGGTACTTTAATAGGGATTGCATTGAATCTGTAAATTGCTTTGGGTAGTATGGACATTTTAATGATGTTGATTCTTCCCATCTGTGAGCATGGTATATGCTTCTATTTATCTGTATCTTCCTTAATTTCTTCATTGTTATGTAGTTTTCTGAGTACAGGTCTTTTACAACCTTGGTTAAGTTTATTCCTAAGTACTTTATTTTTTTTTGTTGTTGCCATGGTAAATGTAATTTTTCTTTCAGTCTCTATCTCTGAGATTTTATTGTTGGTGTAGAGAAATGCCTTTGATTTCTGAATATTGACTTTGTACCCTGCTATTTTGCCAAATTCACTTATTAGTTCGAGTAGTTTTTTTGTGGAGTCTATAGGGTTTTCTATGTACACTATCATGTCATCTGCAAATAATGACAGTTTTACTTCCTCTTTTCCAACTTGAATGCCTTTTATTTCTCTTTCTTGTCTGATTGTGGTGGCTAGAACTTCCAAGACTATGTTGAATAGGAGTGGAGAGAGTGGACATCCTTGTCTTGTTCCTGACCTCAGGGGGAATGCTCTCAGTTTTTGCCATTGAGTATGATGTTGGCTTCAGGTTTCTCATATATGGCCTTTATTATGTTGAGGTATGATCCCTCTGTTCCCATTTTGCTGAGAGTTTTCATCATAAATGGGTGTTGTACTTTATCAAATGCTTTTTCTGCATCTCTTGATATGATCATGTGTTTTTTTTTCTTTCATTTTGTTTATGTGATATATTACATTTATTGATTTGTGAATATTAAACCATCCTTGCATCCCTGGGATGAATCCCACTTGATCATTGTGTATGATCTTTCTAATGTGTTGCTGGATCCGGTTTGCCAATATTTTGTTGAGGATTTTAGCATTGATGTTCATCAGCGATATTGGCCTGTAGTTTTCTTTCTTTCTTGTGTCTTGACCTGGTTTTGGAATTAGGGTAATACTGGCTTCATAGAACGAGTTTGGGAGTCTTCCCTCTTCTTGTATCTTTTGGAATAGTCTGAGGAGGATAGGAGTTAGTTCTTTCCTAAATGTTTTGTAGAATTCACCTGTGAAGCCATCCGGTCCAGGGCTTTTGTGTGCCAGGAGTTTTATGATTACTGCTTCAATTTCACTAGTTGTTATTGGTCTATTCAGGCTTTCTGCTTCTTCTTGATTCAGTTTTGGAAGACTATATGTTTCCAGGAAATTGTTCATTTCCTCTAGGTTGTCAAATTTCTTGCTGTACAGTTGTTCGTAATAATTTCTTACAATTCTTTGTATTTCTGTGTTATCGGTTGTGATTTCTCCTCTTTCGTTTCTGATTTTATTTATTTGGGTCCTTTCTCTTTTTTTCTTGATGAGGCTAGTTAAAGGCTTGTCAATTTTGTTTATCTTTTCAAAGAACCAGCTCCAGGTTATATTGATCTTTTGAATTGTCTGTTTAGTCTCTATGTCATTTAATTGTGCTCTGATCTTGATGATTTCCTTCCTTCTACTTGATTGGGTCTTTGCATGCTGTTCTTCCTTTAGTTCTTGTAGCTGTAGGGCTAAATTTTTTATTAGAGATTCTTCTAGCTTTTTTAGGTAGGCCTGTATTGCTATGAACTTTCCTCTCAGGACTGCTTTCGCTGTATCCCATAGGTTTTGGGTTGTTGTGTGTTCATTATCATTAGTTTCCAGAAACTTTTTGATTTCTTCCTTGATGTCATTGTTAACCCATTCATTATTTAATAGCATGTTATTCATTCTCCATGAGTTTGAATGTTTTTGAGTTTTTTCCTTGAGGTTGATTTCCAATTTTAAGCCATTGTGATCTGAGAAGATGCTTGATATAATTTCAATTTTCTTGAATTTGTTGAGGCTTGTTTTGTGTCCTACCATGTGGTCTATCTTTGAAAATGTTCCATGCGCACTTGAGAAGAATGTATATTTTGCTTCTTTGGGGTGAAACGTTCTATATATATCAACTAAGTCCATTTGATCTAGAGTGTTGTTCAGTGCCTCAATATCTTTGGTGTTTCTTTGCTTAGAAGATCTGTCCATTGTTGACAATGGGGTGTTAAAGTCTCCTACTATGTGTGTGTTGCTGTCTGTATCTTTCTTGGAGTCTTTCAAGATTTTCCTTACATATTTGGGTGCTCCTAAGTTGAGTGCATATATATTTATAAGGGTTATATCTTCTTGATGGATTTTTCCCTTAAGTATTATGAAATGCCCTTCTTTGTCTCTTTTTATGGCCTTTGCTGTGAAATCTGTTTTGTCTGATATAAGTATTGCTACCCCAGCTTTTTTTTTCATGTCCATTTGCTTGAAATACTTTTTTCCATCCCTTTACTTTCAGTCTGTGTAGATATTTTGTTCTAAGGTGGGTCTCTTGTAGAAAGCATATATGTGGGTCATTCTTTCTATTCCATTCAGCTACCCTATGTCTTTTGATTGGAGCATTTAATTCATTTACATTTAAGGTTATTACCGAGAAGTACTTACTCATTGTCATTTTCCCTCTTTGTACTCGTGTTCCTCTCTGTCTCTCTCTGTTTCTTCATCTTCTTAAAGCAGACCCTTTAGCATCTCTTGCAATGCTGGTTTGGTGGAGATGTGTTCTTTCAGCCTTCTTTTGTCTTGGAAACTCCTTATTTCGCCTTTCATTTTGAATGAGAGCCTTGCTGGGTAGTGTATTCTTGGTTGTAGGTTTTTGTTTTTCATTGCTTGGAATATTTTTTGCCATTCCCTTCTGGCTTGTAGCCTTATTGGAGCTCCCTTGTATGTTATTAGTTGTTTCTCTCTTGGTGCTTTTAGGATTCTCTCTTTGTCTTTGAATGTTGCCATTTTAATTATGATGTGTCTTGAAGTGGGCCTGTTGTGGTTCTTCTTCATTGGGACCCTCTGTGCTTCCTGGACTCGTGTGACTCTTTCTCTCCTCATGTTAGGGAAGTTTTCTGTCATTAGTTTTTCAAAGAGGTTTTCTATCCCTTGGTCTTCTTCTTCTCCTTCTGGAATTCCAATGATACGGATATTATTACGTTTCATGTTGTCCTGCAGCTGTCTTAGAACCTCTTCAGTATTGTTCAGTCTTTTTTCATTTTGTTGCACTGCCTGGGAGTTTTTTCTACGTTGTCCTCCAGATCGCTGATCCGATCTTCTGCTTCCTCTAGCCTGCTTTTAATTTTTTCTACTATGTTCTTCAATTCAGAGATCGTATTCTTCATTTCCTCCTGGCTCTTATTGATAGCTTCTATGTCCTTTTTCATGCTGTTGTAATTCTCAGTAAGTTCCTTGTAGTTTTTCTGTAGTCCTTGTAGTCTCCCTGGAGTTCTTTGTAGTTTCTGCTGAGCTCATTCAGCTTCTCCATAATCCATCTTTTGAATTCCATATCTGATAGTTTGCTCCCCTCTATTTCATTTAGCACTCTTTCTGGGGATTCTACCTTTTCTTTCGATGAGGGGTTGTTTCTCTGTCTCCCCATTTTTGTGACTCCTATTGTTCGTAAGTGCTTCTTAGAATGATCTGTACTTCCTGGACCTACTCCTGGTGGCATCAGATCATGTACCAGTCTGGCTCTAGGCAGCCTATTGGAGACTTCCAGGGATCTACTGCCTTTGTCTGTCTCCTTTAGTTGTTAATCTATTCAATCTGTGATTAGCCGTCAGGCTTAAGGAACGTGGGTGTGGCAGCTTAATTCCTGGAGGCAGGGCTTTTGCTTCCCCTCAGACTGACACCACTTGGAGGCGGGGAATGATCTGCCTGCAGTACTGGGGATGAGTCAGCTCTGGGACCCGGTCAGCTGCTTCCCCAGTTCTCCCCTCAAAGCCACCGCGCCAAATTCTCCCCAAGTGTCTCCAGTCCTCTCTGCCTTCCCTCTGCTTGAGCCCAGGGTAAGTGGGGGCCAAAATATTTTCGTATGTGATCCACTTAAGAGCTCTTTTTCTCCCGCTATTTCTCTCCAGCTAGCAAGAAACCCTGTGGCTTTTCGCTTTTCACAGCTGATACTATTTTACTTTCCACTCTGTTGCTGTAGGCTGGGAAGCCCAGCTGGGGGTTTAGACCCTGCCCTTCTCAGTGGGAACCCCTGGCTGCTGAGCTGTTTCTCAGTCCCTTCAGCTGCCACCCCTGTGAGCCCAGCCAGCCCTTCCGTGTCTCCGCGCTCCCTACCGGTCAAGTTGTGACATAGGGCCTTTTCTGTCTCTCCGTGGTTATAAGACTTCTTTCCAGCTAGTGTCCGGTTGGTTATTCCAGATGATTTCTCCAAAATCAAGTTGTAAATCCAGACTGGTCCTGGGAGGTTAGTGTAGCTTCCACTTACTCCTTCACCATCTTGGATCCGACCTATTTATGGCCATTTCTTACTGAGGAACATTGATGCCAAATCTTAAATATTAGTAACAGAATTCTACTAGTAAAGTATAAAAAGATAACATATCACAAAGGGTTTTGTTTTCTAAGAATTCAAGTTAGGATCATTATTAGAAATCACTACCATGAAAGGTTGAAAAAGAAGACATGATTATCGCGATGTTTATAATATGTATAAACCATGCCTTATTTATTTACTAATCTGTTCTCCCTTCATGGAGCATTTAGGTGTCTTTTTTTTTTTTCACTACTCAATTTTTGTTTTCTTGACTCTGATTTAAAAACAGTTCTTTAACACTAAGGAAGAAAATTCTTAAGTTGCTTCAGGAGCAGCTGTTGCTATTGAGGCTCTGTGTGATATTAGATGCTGAATTCCACTGTTCCTCCTCCCAAATCATTTCATGAGGCCTGTATAATCTTGAATTACAAATCCTACAATGATATTTCAATGAAGAAAAATCACAGGCAAATCTATTTCCTGATGTCCTAAATAAAATACTTCTAATGAAATCCCATGACATATAAAAACACTAGTCTATTTCTACCAAGTTGAGTTTATTCCAGAAAGTTTAGTGACATACTTTAAAGTCGATCGGTGGAATTATCACATTAATAAAATAAAGAATAAAAATCTTATGATTATTTCAAATGATGTAGAAAATTATTTGACATGCTTAATAAAGTATGTGGTTCTATCCAGTGCAATAAAGAAGTATAACATATTTAGACACACTATTAAAATCAATAAGTAAATTTAGAAAGACTGCCAAATTTAAACAGCATACAAAAAATAAATACTTCTGTATATACTAGTGGAAAATATTTCATTACAATATGAAATAGCAAACTTTAATTTTCAGTTCATTAAAATATAAGGCATAAATTGAACAACACTCATGTGATTTTTCTTTGTAGACAACTATATCTAATATTTCAGGAAAAAGTTTTTTTAAAGATTTAAATAAGTGTCGAGATAAATTTCTGATTAGTTTTCACCAAATTGACCTATAGATTTAGTGCAAGTGAATTCTAAAATTGATGTTGGACTGCAAATGATACAAAATTGACAAGCAATTTAGACAAGAAATCTCAAATCTGGAAAACTTATCAGATAATGTACCTTATTATAAAATAAAATGAATAAGACATCATAGTAACAAACAAAGAATAGACATACAGACCAAGAGAGCAAAATAGCTAAGAGATTCAGACATGAGCAGTCACATGATTTGTGATAAAGGCATCATCACTACAATTTATGGGAAAAGCATATTTTCAATCAATGATGCTTATTCAGTTGGACATACACAGAGAAGAAAAATCTTAACACTAACTTCTAACTGTACACAAAATCAAGTCCTAGTGTATTATAAATCTGAATATGGAATTAAATAACATGAGAGAAAATAATTTACATGGGCAGAGACTTATATAAAATTTACATTGGCATTATTACATAAAGTTTACATTATTATTATTACATAATAAAGGACTAACAGGATATAAAAATACTATTGATAACCAATCTACAGTAATTTTAGAATTTTCTAGCCATAAAAAGATATATTATGATATTCTGCTGTCATAAGCACATGTAAAGAGCTTGGAAATCATCATCCACATCCTCAAAACTGGAAAAAGCTACCTGGCTGCTGTGGCTCAGTGGATTGAGCATCAGCCTGCGAGCCAAGTGTCACTTGTTCAATTCCCAGTCAGGGCACATGACTAGGTTGCACATTAGATCCCCAGTTGGGAGCGCAAGTGAGAGGCAACCACACAGTGATGTTTCTCTCCCTCTCTTTCTCCTTCCCCCCTCTCAAAAAATAAATAAATAAGCAAACAAATAATTTAAATTTAAAATTTTTTTTAAAAAACTGGTAAAAGCTAGACAAACTACAACTAAATGACTTTCTTGGACCCATCAGAAAACTGAGATTCTAAGGCAAAACTTCCACTCTGCTGTGGAGAAAATAGACAAAACAAGACATGCACAGCCAAGATCTCCTTACTTGGTAGGAACACTTAAAAATGTTAATTTTTACAAATTGCTGGAGGCTAACTGTAGATACAGGAGAGTGACAAACTCCTGGATCCAGAGTTTAAAAGGAGTCACAACAATGTGATGTGTTTTACTTCCAGGAAGCATACCAGGTCTGAGTGAGGCTATGAGAAAAATCTTCCTGTGGGTCAGGTAAGGAGAGGGGAAGAATCATCACCATGTCATACTACCAGAACAGTTTCCATAAAAATACCTTACTCCAGAGAAAAAGATCTTATCAGAGTCTAATCCTGGCTGATGAAGGGCATTCATCCCGTTACAGTCTATGCTCGTATTTATATCTCTTCAATGGGGCAGAAAAAAATTGATACTACTGGAGAAATACTTGCGAAAGCCACCTCCTGAGACACAGGCCCACTAAAAAGCTGAGATTTAATCATAAGATTATAGAATGTTTTCCTTTCCCCAAACTTACCAGCATATCAACAAGTCTTCGGTATAGTAACTGAGTTACATTAAAAAAGCTCCAAGATGCAGACTCTGAGGAGAAGTAATTAGGGAAGCCTACAGTGAAGAGGAGAGACGAATCTAGGAAATTAGAGAAACCTGAAGGCTCTGGCCATTACAGCACCAACAAACATTAATCACAGCCAAACTCATAGCCAGATTAATACATTTTCATACTTACATGGCCTTTTTACCTCAGTTCCTGTCATCAGATACAGTCTGGCTTTCAATGTAACAAAAAGTCACAAGACTGGTCAAAAGTCAAGAGACAAACCAAGCTTCAGAACCAGACCCAGATACAACATACTTGTTTAAATGTTCAAACAGGCAGTTTAAAGTATCTGTGAATAATATATTAAGGGGTTTAATGGCAAGTTAGAAAGATACAATAAGAGATGGAATATAAGCAGAGAGATTGAAACTAAGAAAGAATTGAAAGGAAATGCTGGAATATTTTTTTAACTAACTATAAAACAAATGAAGAATGCCTTTAGTAGACTTATCAATATACTGCACATGGCCAAGGAGGGAATCAGCAAGCTTAAAGATAAGTCAATAAAAACTTAATAAAACTAAAATGCCAAGAAAAATAAAATCAAAATAGGTTATACAAGAACTATGGGATGATTTTAAAATGTATGACATATGCGCCATTGGTATACTAAGAAGAAAAAGACAAGAACAGAAAAAATATTCGAAGTAATAATAGCTGTGGATATTTCAAAATTAATGGCAGACGTCAAACCACAGAACCAGGAAGCTCAGAGAACTCCACATAGGATATAAACCTAAAAATACACCTATGCTTATTATATTCAAGTTGCAGAAACTCAAGGAAGAAGATAAAATCTTGAGAGAAGCCACAGGAAAATAAACATCTTACCTATAGAGAAGCATAGATTAAAATTACATTAAATTTGTTGTCATTATCCATGCAAGTAACAGGAGAGGGAGCGTGAAATATTTAAAGTGTGGAAAGGAAATATTTGCCAAGCTTGAATTTTATATTCAACAAAATTACTCTTTTTAAGTGTCAGAGAAACAAATACTTTCTCAATCAAATACAGATGTATTGCATCGTCAGTACATTTGCCCTACTAGAAATGTTAAAATATATTTTTCATAGATGAAAATTATATATGTAAAACATATATAAAATCTGATAGGGAACTTTAACTGTGAGTAATATGTTAAGGGACTTAATGGCAATCTACATAATAAAGAACATCAGCAATCTAATAAATGAAACTAAAATATAAATTCTAATTTTTAATTTATCTAATAGACAACTGTTTATTCAAAATATTATTTACAAATTTCATGGTAATTTTAGCATACAGATAAGTGAGATGAATGATAGCAATGTTATAAGGGACGGGAGGGAGAAATTGGGAATACTCTGTTATAAGGTACCAGCACTGCACATGACATAGAATAATATTATTTGAAGGTGAACTTAGACTAGTTGAAAATGTGTAATGGAAATTCTAGCAATATCACTAATATTTTTGAAAAAAAATTAATTGTTATGCTAAGAGGAGATATATAATAGAATCATATAAGATTCTAATTTAAAACTGGAGAAAGCTGAAAAAGAGGGAAAAATACAGTGAATAGAATATGTTCACAAACATGATGGGTATTATTAATCCACTTATCTTACTATGAGGATCTTAAATGTGAATGGGATAAATATTCTGATTTGAAGACAGAGATTGTCAGAGTGGATAAAAAGCAAGAGCTACCAGTACACAGGTGTGTTAACTATATAGATATATATATATATCCTGTTAACACCAATCATATGAAAGCTCAAGTAGGTACATTCATTTCAGACAAAGGAGACTTCACCTCAGGGCCAATTATAAGGGATAGATAAGGATATTGCATAATGATAAAAGGATATTTACCCAAGAATAAATAACAATTGTGAATGTGTGTTCATCTAAATAGCATGGCATCAAAATTCATGAGACAAAACTGATAGAACTGAAACAAATTTACTATTATAATTGGAGACTTCAAATATTCTTTCCAGTTATTGACAGCTCCTGCAAGCAGAAAATCAGTAATGCTATAATTGTTCTGGACAGCACTATCAACCAGTTTGTTTTAATTGACATTTGTAGAATACTTTATCCAAGACAGCAGAATATACATTAATGAAAATTGTTAATAATAGGAGATTGGATATTGTAAAAGGGTATGGTTGATATGGTAACTCTCTGTAATATACATTTATTTTCAGTATGATTCATATGGTAATTTTCTGTACTACCTATTTTTAAAGCCAATCTAAAACTTCTCTAAAATAAAAGAATTTATTTAAACAAAAAGATAATTATGAGAGTAAATAAGCAAGCCACAATGTGGGGAAAGATATTTGCAGTTTGTATATCTGACAAAGAAATAGTATACTGAATGCATATAGAACTTTTACTAATCTATGAAAAAATAAAGATTAATAATCCAATAGAATAAAGGGCAACTGACTTACAGAGACATTTCACAAAAGAGGGTATACTAAATGACCCTTAAACTATGAAAAAGTAGTCATTCATCAGAGAAATGTAAATTAAAACCACAAAGAGATCCCACTACACAGTCACAAGAATTGCTAAAATTATATAGTCTAGTCAGTATTGGTAATGATTTCAGTTATGTGTGGAACTAACTAACTGAACTAACAAGCAAAATAGATACAGACTCAGAGCAGGATGACAGCTTTTGGGTGGGTGGAGGTTAGGGGGTGGAAGGACTGAACAAAAAGGAAAAGGACTTGTGAACATGGACAACAGCGTGGTGATTGCAGGGGTGTGTGTAAGGGGGTTAAATGGTAATGGAAAATATACACTAAAAAAGAAAATATGAAGGATAAGCAAAAAGTATAGAGAAAACAAATACAAATTACTCAAAATTTTAATACCTGGACATAACCATTGCTAACACTTTGGCATAATTTCTCTTGGCACTATTTCTGTGTGTATGTATGCCTGGCACACATACTCATATATAACATATATAACATATTTGTATGTATACAATATAGTATATACATGTATAATATACAATATGTAAATAATATACACACATAAAATAATAGGTATACCAGATACGTTGATTTTATAAATACACATGCACACATGCACACATTCTTAGTCTCTTATAATCCTCTCAATAGTTATCTGAGAAAATATTACCATTCTCATTTTACAGATGACTGAGGCTTGAGAGTATTAATTTGTTTGCCTAAAGTCAATGATACGATAGATCTGAGTTACAAATATAGATCCAATTATAAAATCTATAATCTCAACCATTATGCTACAGGACTGCCTGTATGTTTCTATATCTTAAATTAAATTAACATAAAAGTAATTTTGATTCAGCTTTTTATTCTTTCTGTGACAGTTTATATCCTATACTAATGGCTTTATGATACTTTTAAGATTATTGAAATAATAGAGGAAGTAAAACTGTCATTATTTGCAGATGACATGATAGTGTACATAGAAAACCCTATAGACCACCAAGAAACTAATCAAACTGATAAGTGAATTTGGCAAAAATAGGAGGGTACAAAGTTCATATTCAGAAATCAAATGCGTTTCTGTACACCAACAATAAAATATCACAGATAGAAACTAAAAAATAAATCCCACTTACTATAGCAACAAGAAAAATAAAGTATCTAGGAATAAACTTAACCAAGGAGGTAAAAGACCTGTACTCAGAAAACTACATAACACTAAAGAAAGAAATAAAGGCAGATACAAATAAATGGAAGCATATACCATGTTCATGGATGGGAAGAATCAACATCATTAAAATGTCCATATTACCCAAAGCAATTTATAAATTCAGTGCAATCCCTATTAAAATACCAATGACATATTTCACAGACATAGAACAAATACTTCAGAAATTTACAGTAGTCCCTCTCTATATCACGGGTCACTTATCGCGGCCTCACTGTATCACGGGATTTTTTTAAATATTGTATTTAATTATTTATGGCGGATTTTTCACTATCGCAGGATTTTGCGGTACTATATATGTATGTTGTTAAAAGTTATGTAGGTTTAAGAGTGTAGAATATGTTTAAGAACATACGTAGTTTGTAAAAGTGTGGAAAAGGTTAATAAGGGAGTATGAAAGGTTAATAAGGGACTGGGAGTGGTTTATAAGTGTGTAGGAAGGGTTTATAAAGCCTTAAAATATACATAAATACTAAAATAAATGTAAGGTTCCTACTTTGCGAATTTTCACCTATCATAGGGGGGTCTAGAACATAATACCTGCAATAAGTGAGGGAATACTGTATATGGAACAAAAAGAGACCCCAAATAGCCAGAGCAATCCTGAGGAAAATGAACACAGCAAAAGGAATCACAATACCTGATATCAAACTATACTACAAAGCCAGTGTAATCAAAATACCTGGTACTGGCATAAGAACAGACATATAGATCAATGGAACAGAATAGAGAGCCCAGAAATAAACCCAGGCCTATATGGTCAACTAATATTTGACAGAGGGGGAAGGAACATCAAATGGAGTGAAAAGAGCCTCTTCAACAAATATTGGGAGAACTGGACAGGGACATGCAAAAAAATGAAACTAGGCCACCAATTTACACCATACACCAGAATAAACTCAAGATGGATAAAAGACTTAAATGTAAGCCATGATACCATAAAAGTCCTGGAGGAAAACATAGGCAAGAAAATTTCAGATATCCCAAGTAACAACATTTTCATTGATATATCTCCTAAGGCAAGGGAAATAAAGGAAAGAATAAACAAATGGGACTATATCAAACTCTAAAGAGTTTCTGCTCAGCAAAAGAAAACAGCAGCAAGATAAAAAGGGAACCAATCATATGGGAAAACATATTGCCAGTGATACCTCAGACAAGGGATTGATCTCCAAAATATATAAATAACTTACATGACTGAACACCAAGAAGATAGACTACTCAATTTAAAAATAGGCAAAAGACCTGAACAGACACTTCTCAAAGGAGGATATACAGAGGGTCCACAGGCATATGAAAGAATGCTCAATATCACTAGCCATCACAGAGATGCAAATAAAAACCACACTGAGATACCACTTTACAGCAGTCAGAATGGCCATCATCAACAAATCAGCAAACAACAAGTGCTGATGAGAATGTGGAGAAATGGGAACCCTAGTGCACCGTTGGTGGGGATGCAGACTGGTGCAGCCACAGTGAAAAACATTATGGAATTTTCTAAAAAAAACTAAAAATGGAACTGCCTTTTGATCCAGTGATTCCATTGCTAGAATTATACCTGAAGAATCCTGAAACACCAATTCAAAAGAACCTCTGCACCCCTGTGTTCATAGCAGCGCTATTTACAATAGCCAAGTGCTGGAAACAATCTAAGTGCCCACCTGTAGATGAGTGGATTAAAAAACTGGTACATTTACACAGTGGAGTACTATGCAGCAGAAAGAAAGAAGGAACTCCTACCATTTGCAGCAACATAGATGGAACTAGAGAGAATTATGCTCAGCAAAATAAGCCAAGAAACGAAAAGACAAATACTATATGATATAACCTAATATATGAAACTAATGAACAACACAAACAAACAAGCAAAATGGAACCAGAGGCATGTAAACAAGGAGCAGACTACAGTGACCAGGGGGGAGAGAGGGAGGGAGAGAAAGGGGTTAAGTAGGGAAAGGGTTTAGTCAAGGAACTAGTTAGTATAAATGACCCGTGGACATGGACAATGGGGTGGGGATTGACTGTGGGAAAAGGGGTGGGTGGGGTTGGGGGGAGCAATGGGGAAAAATGTGAACAACTTTAATGGAAAAATGGTTAAAAATAAATTTTAAAAAAATTTAAGGATGAAATGTCAAAAAATTATTGAAATTATGAATAAAATATATTTTATATATTTATAATAATATACATTATTACACTTCTCTGGTAAACGATAGACTTCATAGATGCTCCAGTGTTTAGACTCTGTCATCTTAATATTTTTTTTTACATTCTGTATGATATTCTCTTTTTCTTGTCTCTTACTATATAAATTATGTATTCTTTGCTTTTCAAATCCTGTTTAATGCTTTGGAAGTTATACATTTTGCTTTTATTCTAAACGTGCTTACTTTAAATTAAAGAATAACATCTCATTTTAAATATCACAATGGAATAATAGCTCTTGATTTCTCCTATGCAAGATATGGTATTTAGCACCCTTTCCTTTCCCTTCATTCTTTATCTCCCACTCCCCAACCCTTCAGCTTGGTTTTTCTTCATGCAACCTGGCCTTTTCAACCTTGATTATTTCTCTTGATTATTTTTCTTTTTTTACATTATGTACTTTCTTGTAGCGTTATATATTTAAATAAAGTTATTTTATGCATAAAAAAAGAATAACAAATGCCACTCTCACACAACACTGCTAGGTGTTTAAATTGGTGTCACTTTGTAACATATGCATATTTTAGAACCCAGCAATTCCATTCCTAAATTTATACGGAAATGTATACACACATTCACCAAAAGATATGTTCAAGATTACTCACAGTAGTACATTTGTAATAGCCCCAAATTAGAAGGAAATCAAATGCACATTAGTAGTAGAATTCATATATAGATTTTGGTATCTACTTTTATCATTTATTAGAATTAACATGACACTGCTATATGCAACATGGTTAATTTTAAAAACCACGTTGAATGAGAGAAACAACACCTGATAAAATATATATCACCTGATAAAGTATATACCATAGAATTATACTTATGTTACATAACTTATAGTGACAGATGTTAAGATGGGAATTAGATAATGTGGCAGGGGCATAAGAGGAGTGTTCTGTACTGGTAATATTCTATTTTCTGATGTAGGTAGTATCTTTACATTGTGAACGCTCATTGTCCCATACACTTATGATTTGTATTTTTCTCTATATATGTTAGTCTTAAAAAGTTCCCTTTAAAAACAGATGAAAGAAAGAAATCAGTGGAAAATAGTCAAAGGATTTCATTAGGTATTACATACAGAAAGAAATGCAGTTGCCACATAAATGTAAAATATAGTATTTCCTCACTTATCACAGGTATTATGTTCTAGAACCCTCCTGTGAAGCACGAACCTTACATTTATTCTACACTCTTAAACATACGTAACTTTAACAACATACATATACAGTACCGTAAAATCCTGCAATATAGCGAAAAATCCACAATAATTAAATATAATATTTTTTAAATGCCGTGATAATTTGAGGCTGCCATAAGTGAACCACGATATAGAGAGAAACTATTGTATATCCAGCTTTGTTATTAATCAGAAAAATGCAAATCAAGTAATTTCAACTTACACCTGGTATATTGGCAAAAATTTAAGTCAGACAGTATCCAGTGTTGGTAATAATGTGGATTTACAGAAAATCTCACATAGTGCTGGTGAGAATATGTGGTGATACACCCACTTTTGAATAATGTTGACTCTTTATGGTAATTTTAAGAATTCGCAAATTCTGTGATCCAGCAATTAATTCCTTGTTATAAACTTAGAAAATCTCTTTCTTGTACCTGGAAATCAGGAGACAGGGCAAAAGACTGTAGCAAATGTGTTCATTAA
The DNA here is from genome assembly GCF_987537825.1 of Furipterus horrens. Taxonomy (NCBI): domain Eukaryota; kingdom Metazoa; phylum Chordata; class Mammalia; order Chiroptera; family Furipteridae; genus Furipterus; species Furipterus horrens. Next base: position 107,373,933 of record NW_028327176.1, on the reverse strand, counting down.
AAAAACTGAATTAGTTCTAATTTCCATTTCAAATTAATGGGATAAAGTATGGCATATCCACACCATGAAATATCCCATGATAAAGAATATCTAGAGCTAGGTGTAATCACATGATAGATCTCAGAAACTTAATAATGTGTGGAGAAAAGCCAATTATTGAAGAATACATAAAGTAATATTCTGGTTATATAAAGTTCAAAAGGAGACAAAATTAACAATCATATTGTATTGTATGACTATAAAGAAAAACAAAGGGATTTACAGAATATTCTGCAGGGGTTGGGAAAACAACATATTCAAGGAAAGCTACAGAGGGTTCAAAAATATTGGTGATGCACTAGATCTTAAACTGTGTGGTAAGTAGATGTTTACTTTATTATATTTTAAACTGTATGATTACTTTAAATATACTTTTTCTGCTAAAAAGTAAAAGTTAAAAGAAGAATGAAATATGTCAGTATAATTACATTTGGACTTTTGGCCAGGATCCTAAACCAAAGCTATTAATTAAAATAAAAAAACATTATGGTGTCAACTCCTGTTGTTATTTTAGAAACTGTCCATCTGATATCTTTGAGCCTGTGGTCATTTGAGAACATAGCGGAGGGACCTATAGGGTAAATCACCAGGCCGTGTTTACACAACAAAAAATGTGGCTGGTAAAATATTCTCTGCTGATGTTTCTGAAACCGGAGACCGGAAACTTACAGTGGAAATGAGACCCTTTACTTTTCTTGCGCCAACACAAACAACAATTACAGAGCTATGCGAGAAAACTTGTAAGAAATATTGCTGGGTTTCAGTGGTTCAACCAAGTCAGCAAAAATCTGTAATTGTGGCAGATTGGACCCAAAAACTTTATGATCTTCAGCAAGGACTGGCTCTTAGACATTAAATTGATCCCTGATAAAACAACCCGGGGTCATGAGAAGGCTATTCTGCCAATTTCATTTCACTGTGGGACCCACTGACATCTGGCTCAGCTGCGGAAACTGGAAAACATCTTTAAAATTCTCTTGACAATAAAAATGGACATGTGGAAAACATTCTAATCTGTTAATCTTTGGTGCTCCTGAAAAAGGGACATTTGGCTTTATACTGCACGATGATAAATATGAAACCTCCAGATCTAGCTGTACCTAACTTAATGGCATTTGAGGATAGAATGAATACTCATTTCCAAAATTATGAATATGCACCTGCATCAACCACATGACACAGAAGCCCCCTGGATTCTTTGTTCACACTTGGGTTTTATATATTTCCCCTTCGACATTGGCTCTATTTGGCCAGTAAAAATTAGCAAACAGTAGCAACTAATTTCCTCTCCTCTTCCTCTCCCTCCCTTCCCCTCTCTCTCCCCTTTAGTCTGTCCCTCTCCCTCCCCTCCCCTCTCTCTCCCCTTTAGTCTCTCCCTCTCCCTCTGCTAACTCGGTCTGGTGCTTGCTCTAAGAATTCTTCTTATCCTTCCTTCCCTTGATTCAGTATTTCAAACAACCAAGAAAATAAAACAAGAAAACAAACGAAACAAGGATATAAGTATTTTCACTTAAATTACTTTCATGTTATCAATAAGTGACTTAATTTAGGATCACAGCATAAATGTCTGGTTTCAAGAGCAAGGGATTGTAGAAGCTGCCTGTACCTGGGAGTACCTACAGGTATACAGAACAGTAGTAAACTACAGCCGTGATTGCTCACTTGGCCTCACATGCTGACTCAGTCTGCCTGTTGCTCCCACTTTGTGCATCTCGTTTCCCTGCCTCAAACTGCTGTTTGAGGTAGGGTTTTCTTCTTTTGTGTTTTTCTCCAGGATTTTCTTTTTTAACTTCCACTGGATTTCTCTTTTTAGTCTTAATATATGTGTTCTAATTTTCAATACTATCCTAAAAGTCCTTGATTGAAAGTCATAGAAGTAATTAGAGAATAAAGGAAAAACGCACAACTAAATATAGGTCTGTGTGATTCCCCATTAAATGCATGCTACTCAAAGAGTTTTGCTTTCACTACTCTCAAACATCCTGTGAGGTCTCTAGTAAAAGCAAGTATGCACATACATAAACAGTACATAAATTAAGTAATTAAAACAATAAAGGACTTTGCAGGGTCCTGGTGCAAAATGATGATGTAGGAGAACCCTGGGCTCACCTTTTCCCAGGGTCACACGCAATCTACAGCTACAAATGGAAGAGCTTCCTCTGAAAAATATAACCATGGTCTTAGCCACTCCTATGCATCTGGCAAACTAGAGGCGCCCACGTGGAGGCAAGTGGGGCGGCTGAGGACAGGCCGGCCCTAAACCCCAGCCTCAGCTCAGCCACTCAATATCGGGAAGGAGCTCAGAACCTGGAGTTTCTCTCTGAGGAGCTAAGAGTTCAGAACCCCACACAAGGCACCTGAGAGATGAACCCCCCCCCCAAAATCTTTGGAAACCAAAAGGGGTTAAGTCTGAAAAACCCACAAGGCTATAACAATCTGAGGAAACAACTCTTAAAGGCCTTGCACCTCGGACTCACCCACCTGAGGGCTCAGCACAGAAGCAACTGATTAAGAGGTGCCCAGACTTTATGTGATTGACACTCATTTGCTCATCTTAAAGTGCTAGCCCAAGGGGCAGGCATCTATCTATCACATATCTGGGGGCCTGCTGGCTGGTCAACACCACCATCATGTCCTCCCTCTGCCATGCTCTGGAGCACCAGTACCTCCCAGAGGAGAACTTTTACATGTCCCATGCCCTGGGTTTTGTGGCTGCCACCCAGGAGACCTCCCTTTACCACCCGGTTCTGAAGGTCAGGGGACTTGCAATCTTGGTTACTGTGGGACTGTAACAATCAGAGAGACAGTTCTTGGCAGACTACCACTTATAGGATACCATAGATAGCAGACAAACACACCCTGGTCTAAGAAAGAAACCTATCTTCCTAGGATCTTCAGTGTGAGGGGCAGGCTCCTGGTGTCCACACAAGTATGAGACTATGGAAGGGCTTGGAGGGAGCAGGGGCTGGTGGACTCAGTCTTGGCCTGTTCTCTCTCCTTGCTCCAGCTCTCCAGTATTTCCCAGAAAGGAGCTTATACCTTAGTCTAGCATTCACTTTCTGTGGCTGCCACCAAGGGGACATCTCTGTATTACCTGGCACTGGTGGCTAGTGGATTTTATGCCTGTGGGTCCCACAGGACTTTAACCAAAGGAGCAATTTTAAGTGACTTCCACCCCCAGGGCACAGGAAGAGGCAACAGACCCAGGAGTTTACCCTTCAGTGAAAATGGCCTATTGTCTTATCATTATAACTGCAGTCCGAGGTGCAGAATTCTAATTAAACACACATCTAAGGACTGACCGTAATCCTTTCCAGGGACCTCCAAGGGTAGATACTATCTTTGCACTCTCCCAGCTGAGCTCCAGAGTGTCATTATCTACCAGAGGAGAGTTTTAATGAGCATCTGGTGTCTCAGTTTTTGCAGCTGTGGTCTGTTGATTTCCCAGGTCTAGTGGCCAAGTGGGCTTGTTCTTGGGTCCCCTGGGATTGTAACAATCAGAGAGACAGTTCTTGGCAGGCTACCCCTGCTATGGCACTGAACAGATGACTGAAACATATTCACACTCTTTCTATGAAAAAGAGCTATTTGCTTGCCCTGGAGCTTAGGTCTAAGGGGCAGTTTCAGGTTTGGCAAGATCAAAGGCCTTTGCACTGACCTCAGGAAACTAGGCCAAGGGATGCAGTCTTTGTGCTGCTCTTCTGGCTTCTTTATGCTCACTGGTACCTCCCAGAAAAAAGTGTACATTCACAGAGCCTCAATGTTTGCAACTGCCACCCAGGGGACACCTGCAGATCACCTGGCTCTGGTTGCCAGTGGGGCTCACGTTTGCAGTCTCACAGGACTGTGCATATCTGTATACTTTAGGGACTGCTGACCGAGACTCTGGCTTTCAGTCAGCCTGAATCTAGGTACTGAAATCCTCCCTGTTAGGACCCTGACTGGTCTTGGAACAAATACTATGATCCATTAAGAATAAAATAGGCTGCTTGGACAAAGGTTTGAGAGACAAAACTCAATTATGAAGAAATAGAAAATATGATTAGTCCAGTTACTACTAAGGACAATGGATCACTTATCAAAACCCTCCCAAGAAAAATAGTTCTAGACCAGATGGCTTCACCTGTGAATTCTACCAAATATTCAAAGATGATTTAATACCTATCCTTCTCAAACTCTTCAAAAAAATTGAAAATAAAGGAATTCTTCTAAATTCATTTTATGAAGCCAACATTATCCTTATATCAAAACCTGACAAGGACTCCACAAAAAAATTAAAATTACAGGCAAAAGTCCTCAACAAAATATTAGCAAACCCATTTCAGCAACACAATCAAAAGATCATATACAATGATCAAGTGAGATTTATTCCCAGAATACAAGGATTGTTCAACGTCTACAAACAAATTGATTTTGTTACACTATATTAACAAAACAAAGAACAAAATCATATGATCATCTCAATAGATTCAGAAAATGCATCGGACATTGGTTTAAGCAAAAATTTTTAGATTTTCCTCCTAAGGCAAAGACAACAAAAGCAAAAAATAAACAAGTGGGATTACATAAACTAAACAGCTTCTACACAAAAAAGGATACCATCAGCAAAATGAAAATACAACCTACCATATGGGAGAAAATACTTGCAAATCATATCTCTAAAAGGAGTTACTATCCAAAATATATAAAGAACCTACACGACTCAATAGCAAAACAATAACAATGACCACAAAACCATTAAGAACTGGGCAGAGGATCTGAATAGACATTTTTCCAAAGATAGCATACAAATGGCCAACAGGTATGTGAAAAGGTGCTCAACAACACTGATCATCAAGGAAATGCAAATAAAAACCACAGTGAGATATCACTTCACACCTGTTAGAATGGCTACTATCAAAAAGATAAGAAATAATGGGTGTTGGCAAGGATATGGAGAAAAGGGAACCCTCATGCACTATTAGTGGGAATATAAGTTGCTGCGGTAACTAAGAAAAACAGTATGGAGGTTTCTCAAAAAATAGAACTATATGATTTATCTATTCTATTTCTCAGTACAGTGGTATCTTGGTATTGGTTGTTAATTCATTCTGGAACTCATGATGAGTGCCGCAACCTATGAGTACCAAACAATGAAGCATTTTTTCTGGCGGGGTGGCGCTGTGACTCATATAAGTTGTAGCAAGTTCGACGATTCCTAAGGAAGTGCTGAGTGCCAAGACACATTTTTTTCTCATCAAAACGTGGCACGTACTGGGTTTGATGAATTCTGAAGCTGACAAGTGTGATTGTATTTATTTAAAGACAGCACAAACACTAATTTGGAAGGATATCTGTACCCCATATTCATTGCAGCATTATTCACAATAGCTAAGAGATGAATATAAACTTAGTGTTCATCAACAAGGGAATAGATAAAGAAGGTCTAAATATATATATATTTTATGTGTGTGTGTGTGTGTGTGTAATATGTGTATATGTATGTGTATATCTAGTACATATATATGTATATATGTGTGTGGGGATATTTAAATATATATCTCCATCCCTGTTCACATACAGTGGAACATTTCAGACATGAGAAAGAAGATAGTCCTGCCTTTTTGTGCAACTTGGATGTCCCTTGAGGGTATTATACTAAGTGGGATAAGTCAGACAAAAAAAAACAAATATTGCATGATATCACTTATATGTGGAATCCCGAAAAGCAGAATGCAGAAAAACAGAGAGTAGAGTGATGTTTTATCAGGGACTTGGAGGGGGGCAGGGAATAGGGAGATAGTGATCAAAGGTTGTAAAAGTCCAGTGATAAGATTAACAGGTTCTGGGATCTAATGTGCAGCGTGGTGGTTACAGCTAATAATACTGTATGGTGTATTTGAAAGTTGCTAATCGAAGAGGTCTTAAATGTTCTCACCTGGTAAAAAAAATGGTAATTATATGATGGAATAGAGGTATTAGCTAATACTATGGTAGTAACCATTTTACAGTGTAAAAATGTTTCAAATCATATGTTGTATACTTTAAACTTACACAGTGTTACATGGCAATTGTATTTAAATAAAGTGGGAAAAATATATGAGTAAATGGGAAAAGTAAAAACGAATATTTTAATAAGTTGGGAGACCCTGCCTTATCAAGCTCTTATCAGGAAAGATTTCTTCATGATAAAACACCATGGGGACTTTTTCTATCTGGAATTCTAGACTGGTTCACAAAGCCTGGCATGATGATCGATACTTAATTCTAAGGCTTTACCCTTCCTACTGGAAGGGTGGTCTGGGCCCAAGTGTCAAGAGTTCTCACATGGCTAGAAATTTGGTTTTACTTATGGAGATCCATTAGAGGAAACTGTGTTTTATTGTTAATTCTGACTAGGTTTTTAATCTGAATGAATTGAATCACAATCAGAACTGAGTACCAGGCTCATCTAGTGACACATGATTTTTGTTTGGAGAACTTTGTTTTAGGTTATATTTACTTAAAATATTCTTTAGGAGATACAGAAACACCTGGCAATAGAAATATTTTCTTAAAGTACAAAAAATAATTCACTAAAAGTCACATTTGTCAGTGGTATAGCTGCAGAACAGAACTTATACATATTTTCCTTTGCTTCTTTTATTTCTACTTGAAATTAGGAGTCTAATTTTTTAATAATAATGTTGTGAAGCTTTTAAAAACCAGTAAGTCATCTGTATGAAAATCTAATGAGATAGACTTAATTATGTCTTCAGGTGATATCATACAGGCAACATAAAAAAATTTCTCTTGGAATTTAATGTTAATATTGCTCACAGTCATTGTCCCTAGAAATGTGTCTTGACCAAAAAAAAAAAAAATTGTTGCTAGGAAAGTGTACAAAATCCTGATTACCAATTTTATATTAATATTTAAAGTATATTTAATAAGTGAGGAATGTAGCAAGCTAAAACCAAAATAACATAAGACATTGTAGTCTAAAGCCCTGTGTGTTTCCTGGTTTCCACCTGTTTTGTGTCCTCATATTTTTTAAATGATCCTGTACATAGAGAGCATTGCCCTGAAGGTGAAACATAAGACATTCAGAAGAGCTTGTAAATATTTTATCCTGAAAGTGTATCCCATGTGCTCTCTCAGGAAGGCAGGAGTAGGAAAGCAAACAGCTCAATCAGAAACAGAACAAAAGACAGAGCTCACTTTCCTTCAGTGATGATTCCATCTGGAGAGGTGCCTAGGGGTTACTACATTCAGGAAGAAAAAGTAAATATTTTGTTTGAGACACTTTAAAAATCTGCAGTTACACCAGTGTATCAGACCAGAATTTTTATGTTTCTATTATATTTTGAAACACTTGCATCAGAATGAATTTTATTGTTTTATAGGAGTGTTTTGCAAATGTGTATATTCTAACATAACTTCTCTGAAATTTCCTCTTCATTAGAGAGTTCTAAATCAAGGAAATTAAAGCATAAAATAAATAAATTATGAATTATAACTTCCCCTTTTCATTTGCTTTAAAGCAGCTACACAATTTTTCACATTGGAAGGGCCTCTTTTCCCATATATTTTTATCTCTCTTCTTAGGCAAAAACTGTATAATCCTAGCATCATTTCTTTCTGTTGACCACACACATTGCTTCATGTGGAAGAGATTCTTTGTAACTTCCATCACTATTTTCTTCATAAACTGTATTTTTAATCGTGCAGTGAACTCCTGAGAAGCCTATTGGCTAACATGCACTGCAGCAATATGAGGTCTAGAAAACTGACGCATCTGAGGCATGCCTACCACACAGGAAGTTCATGTGCTCAGTTTGATCTTAAGCAGTATTCAAAATAGCCCTTAGGCCTTTTTGTAGCAGCTTATCTAAGCACAGGTAAAAATGGTTGACATTTTTATTGGTCATTTTTGGACTCTAGTTTATATCTATTTAAGGAATTTATAAGAGTATATTGGCATAATACTGTGAATTATGTTTTGAAACTTAAATCTCTAAGCAAATGAAAATCATATAATTATGATTCTTGATATAGAGTTGAAGGCAGACATGGGAAGGAGAGAGGAGAGCTCTGGAAGTCATGGGGAGAGGGAAGAAATCTATGGTGTGGTATAATTAAAAAAAGGAGCAAAGCACAGAGATTCAAGAGGTGAACATTAATGGTCAGCATAGGAAGAGAGAAAAATGATTTTGTATGTGTCTACCACAGATGAAGGTGAGAGTTTTGAGGAAGGCAAGGTCCCAGAAAAGCAGATTGCAGCGTTTGATACAAGAAGTAACTCATGTTTTAGAAAAGTAAGCAAAGAGAGCCAAAGCAGTCTTTCTTTACACATTTTTTAAATTTATAAGCATCTGGCCTTGGTTCACAGCATAGTGCTCCCAAGTATTTCCAAGCCCAGCATAGCAGCAATCAATTGCAGATAACTTTATAGCTCACACTAGGCATTCCCAAGCCAGGCACAAAGTGCAGCTGAACATAATGGAGTCCCTCCCAAGAGGATCCAGAACCAACGTATTTGGTGGCCAGCTTCAGATCAGACCAGAGAACCACTTAACCACCACTCAAAATGACAAACCTGAGGTAACACTCAACTGGCACCTGAGCTTTGCTAAAGTAACCACAGCGATGCGTTATCAGCCCTGCACAACAGCTTGTCCAAAGTAGTCATGGCCAACCCTCACCAGCAGTCAGCCTGAGGGTCAGTCCTACCCAATGACACATTAATAGCAATCAAGGCTCAAATACAACAGGAGGGCACACACTCAAGACATCACTAGAACAGCCACCTTAGGTGAACACAGAGACTGTGCTGCTGGGCCTCATGGGATATCTACAAATAAGGCCACTCTGCCAAGACAGAAAGACATAGAAAATCTGTATAATATCATAAACATAAACACAGGGAGTCAGGCAAAATGAGACAAAGAAACACAGTCCAAATAAAAGAATAGGACAAAACTCCAGGGAAAGAAATAGACAAAATGAAGAAAAGCAATCTATCAGATAGAAAGTGCAAAATAGTGATTATAAAGATGCTCAATGAACTTAAGGAAAGTATAGATGATCTCAGTGAGAAGTTCAACAAAGAGATAGAAGGAAATGTATAGTTATACTGACCTACCTTAACAAATAAGTAAAATCTCAAATAAGCAATCTAACCTTACACCTAAAAGAACTAGTAAAAGAAGAACAAATGAAGCCCAAAGTGAGTAGAAGAAAGGAAATAATAAAGATCAGCACAGGAAAAAAAGAAAAGAAAAAAGAAATAGAGTCTACAAAAACAATAGAAATGGTCAATGCAATCAAGAGCTGGTTCTTTGAAAAGAGAAACAAAATCAACAAGCCTTTAACCAGGCTCATCAAGAAAAAAAGAGAGAGGACCCAAATAAATAAAATCCGAAATGAAAAAGGAGAAATCACAACCGAAACCACAGAAACACAAGGGATTGTAAGAAATTACTACGAACAACTGTATCAGAAGAAATTTGACAATGTAGATGAAATGGACAAATTTCTGGAAGCATATAATCTTCCAAGACTGAATGAAGAAGCAGACTGACAGAATGATAACAACTAGTGAAATTGAAGAGTAATCAAAAAACTCCTGGCACACAAAAGCCCTGGACTGGATGGCTTCACAGGTGAATTATAACAAAACATTTAGGGAAGAACTAACTCCTATCCTTCTCAATCTATTTCAAAAAACCCAAGAAGAGGGAAGACTCCCAAACTCTTTCTATGAATCCAGTATTACCCTAATTCCAAAATTAGGTCAAGACACAACAAAGAACGAAAACTACAGACCAATATCGCTGATGAACATAGATGCTAAAATCCTCAACAAAATTTTGGCAAACCAGATCCAGCAAAACATTAAAAAGATCATACACCACAATCAAGTGGGATTCATCCCAGGGATGCAAGAATGGTTTAATATTCACAAATCAATAAACATAATACAACATATAAACAAAATGAAAGACAAAAACCATATGATCATATGAATAGATACTGAAATAGCATTCGATAAAGTACAACACCCATTTATGATTAAAACACTCAGCAAAATGGGAATAGAGGGAGCATATCTCAACATAATAAAGGCCATATATGAGAAACCTAAAGCCAACATCATACACAATGGGCAAAAACTGAAAGCATTCCCCCTAAGATCAGGAACAAGACAAGGATATCCATTTACTCCACTCCTATTCAACATAGTCTTGGAAGATCTAGCCACAGCAATCAGACAAGAAAAAGAAATGAAAGGCATCCAAATTGGAAAAGAGAAAGTAAAATTGCAATAAAAAAAGAATGAAACTTTGCCATTTGCAACAACATGAATGGCCTAGAGGATCTTATGCTAAGTGAAATAAGTCAGACAGGGAAAGACAAATAGCATATGATTTCAGTTATTTGTGAAATCTTGAAATAAAATAAATGAACAAATAAAATCATAGACACAGAGAACAAATTGACAGCTGCTAGATGCAAGAGACGTAAGAGGCTGGGGAAAAGGTGAAGGGTGTAAGAAGTATAAAATTTGCAAACCTCCACATATCTGCGTTCAGCCGCTCCCCACCTTGATTGATTAGTAGGCATCAAAATACTACCTAAACATTTTTGATAGCAGTAGTATTTTGTAGATATAGTATTATTTATTTGGAAAATTACTATGTGGTTTGCCTTTCTTGTTTCACTTTTTGAAAGTTTTAAAATACTGTACATGTATCACACACAGAGATTTCAGAAAGCTGAGGAATGTATTCCACATGTTTCTTTTTCTGACTGTCCAAAAAACCATTTACTTAAAAAAAAGCTTTATTGCCTTAAAGAATGTCTAGATGACTAAAATATATAGTGGGTCATTATTCTTTACGATGTTTACATGGCAGGCCAAAAAAACTCAACAAAATAGATTGCATACATTAGGTTGTATTTTATTTTAATTTTTTTTCATATTTAGAGTATAGAGTTAAATGATTTTGGTTCCAAATCCTGTAGCAGCACTGTAAGGGCAAAAGTCTTAATAAAACACATTAAGTTGTTTCTCATGAGAAGATATTACATCTTATAGTTTATATGTCGCATAGAGATTTCTTACTTTACTTGGTCAGATAAATGTTACCAGTGTTGTAACAATAAATAAGGAATGTTGACATTAAAACTTATCTTTATACTAAATTTCAGATATTGCTGGGTTAAAAAGCACCAGCTGACACAAAAATGTTTAGATACATGGGCTACAGAGCTCCCTAGTAACAGTAGAGTGTTTTTCCTCCCTAGGATAAGGGTGACAAGTGAATTTAATATATTTCTTTTAGATAAGCGTTCTGCCCTTGGATCAGATTTATATATATGATTTTGAGTGTGTCTTCTCAGGAGTTTTTTTCTAGCAAATGGATGTAATGTTTTCTTCAGATTCCTAGAGAAATATATGACATAAAATAATTAGGACTGTAACTTAGCAGAAGAGGCATTTTTTTCTTCTATTGGGAATCACATAAACATGTTATTCTCTTTATATTAAAGGTGCATTTTAGTTGCCATATTTTATCAGGATAATATATCAGAAGCAGAAAATATGTTCATTTAATCAATCAACCTTTATAGACTGCCTGCCCTCTGTGGCAGGTAATGTATTAGCACCTTGAATATCATTTTATTAAAATCTCTCATTCCCTTTATAATTAGGAGAGTAACCATGAATTCTATTATTTCTCTTTAAGAAAATCTGTATATATTCTAAAAGTAAGACTTTGAAAGGTAACCACTTCAACAGTCATTTTTTGCATGTGGGAAGGGGGGCCCAAAGAAATAAAGTTACTTTTCTAAAATCAAATACCCAATTAATAAAGAACTTAAAGCAAAACCAAAGGCCTCTACCCCATTTCGCTGAACCTTGTCTGGTTTTAAATAATGTTTATAAATGGAGCAGGTTCTTAAATAACATCATTTTTTTCTTTTTCTTATTTTTTAATATGCTTTATTGATTATGCTGTTACAGTTGTCCCAATTTCTTTTCCCTTTGTTCCCCTCCACCCAGTGACCACCCTCCCTTCAGTTGTCCCCCCCCTTAGTCAATGCCCATTGGTTGTGCATATATTTCTTCTCAACATCTTCTTATCTACTCCACTCCCTCCTACTATGCTTCTTAATTCCTGTACCATCTCCCTCCCTTTCTCCCCTTCCCTCTCCTCGCTGACCTCCCCCCAATATGTTCCCCATACCTATAATTCTTTTCCCACTCTCGTTGCCTACTTAGTTTGCCTTTGTTTTGATTCCTTAGCTTCTGTTGTTGGTTGTTGTGATACAATTTTCATTTTAATGTTCATAGTTTTGATCTTCTTTCTCCTAAACAAGTCCCTTTAACATTTCATATAACGGTGGTTTGGATCTGATTAGCTCCTTCCGTTTTACTTTGTCCTGGAAGCACTTTCTCTGCCCTTCTATTCTGAATGACAGCTTTGCTGGATAGAGTAATCATGGTTGTATGGTTTTGCTTTTCACTACTTTGAATATTCTTGCCAGTCCCTTCTTGCCTGCAGAGTTTCTTTTGGTAAATCATCTGATAGTCTTATTGGGACCCCTTTGTATGTAATTCTCTTCTTCTCTCTTGCTGTTTTTAAGATTCTCTCTTTACCCTTAATTTTTGATATTTTGATTATAATGTGTCTTGGTGTGGTTCTCCCTGGGTCCAGTTTTTCTGGAACTCTCTGTGCCTCCTGGACCTGTAAGTCTATTTCTTTCCCCAAGATAAGGAAGTTCTCCTTCATTATTTTTTCACATAATTTTTCAATTTGTAATTCTTTCTCTTCACCTTCTGGCAACCCTATGATTCAAATGTTGGCCCGCTTATAGCTGTCCGATAGGTTTCTGAGCCTCTCCTCATTTTCCTCACTTTTCATTTCCTCTTCCTCCACTGGTTCACTGTTTGTTCCTTCCCTATGTCCCAATTTGTTGATTTGATCCCTGGTTTTCTTTCCCTCACCACTAGTTTCATATGTGTTTTTGTTCATTTCAGCAGGACTAGCCTTCATTCCTTCTCCGTCTTGTTTAAGATCTGCTGTTAGGTCTGTAAGCATTTATATCACCAAACCTCTGAACTGTGCCTCAAAAAGATTTCTATCTGCTGCTTCATTAGATTAGATATTTACTGTCTGGTCAGCTGAGTCCCAAGGATCTCTATCATGATCTGTGCCATCCTGACCATTTTGTGTTTACCTTTGCTTCCTGGGTGGGGCTGTCATACCTTCTATGCTATAGGGGGCAGAGCCCCATGCACTCATCACTACCGGGTAACCCTTCTCACCACACTGGCATTTTGTGTGGGGGTGGTGGTCCAAAATGGCTTCCTGCAGTTCATTCTCCGCTTGAGATCAGGAGCCTCCTCCTCCGTCCCCACCCCCTCTGGGCCTCACAGTCCAAGGCAATGGGGGTCTGCCTTCCCCGGCTTTGGAATCACAAGCTGACGGGTCTGGTCTGCAGCCATGGGTGCTCCCCAGGCGCTTCTCACCTCTCCTTAAATACGGGTGTCTGTGCTTACTGCTGTCCTGTTGCCATCGCCACTGCTGCCACCAGCACAACTTGAACTCTCCACCTGGCTTTGCCCCTCCTACCCGTCTGAACAAGCACCACTTCTTTATATCTTCATACATTGGACTTCCATTTATTTTCTGGAACTTCTGGTTATTTCTGGTTTTGTGATGGTTGTATTCCTTCTTAATTGTGGGGGAAGACAGAGCATGTCTATCTAGGCCTCCATCTTGTCCAGAAGTCTCCAACATCTTTTTTTCAATGTTGTTTTTTTATAACACTGATGAGATGCCCATAGGAACTAAACTAGTTTAAGTCAATTAGCCTACAATAAAATTTGTTTTGTTATACGTCGTTTTTCTTAACGTCTCAGAACCCATCGCTGATGTTAAGTGAAAATGTACTGTATGTGGTTGGTGAAAGGGACAAACACTTGGGTAAAATTAAGCTTAAGTGCTTTCTATGAATTTCAGTTGCCTTTCAATGACTTATTTGTGTACCAAAATGATTCAGTTTAGAGTTAAATATCAACTTGAAAATAATACTTTTGGTTTACTGTATATTGAAATAACTAGTGCTCTCTTGCATAGATAACTATATTATGTTTTACTTCATTTTGTGTAAAATTTTGGATTTCTCTTATTCCTAGTGAAATATGATATTTGGGAGAGTTCCACCCCTGTAAAAATTGTAATACAGGTCTATATTACAGAAGCATGCATACATTTGTTAGATGGCTTTCAAACTTTGATATAAATTCCTCCTGGACATGTGAGATGATGTGAGCAATTTATACAAGTGTAGGAACTGGCCTAATATTGAGAAAGAATAGTCATACTTCTATTAAGAAATGCAGTAGTACTTAAGAGTTCTGTAGACATTAACTGTAGTGAAAGTAAAAGTTCTAAATTAAAATTATGGGGTAGAGCTGAAATATGTGCACACACATACACAGATAGCCATAGCTATGCAATTCTGTATGTGTAGCTATCTTAAACATATCCATTAATCTAGCATCCGACTGAAATTTATGAAGTATTATTATAGAGATAAATAATAATGCACTTTTTCTTAAAAATTTATTCTGTTAAGCATCTAGAATTATTTATAATGCTGCATATTACTCTTACTTATAGTCCCCCATAGTGAACTGTCCATAAAAGCCATCTAATAAATGTTTTAATAAACAGAGAAGGAATATTATTTGGAACATGTCTACCAAATTGTACCACACAGCAGAAGGATTCAGCATTATGTCAGGGCTAATGTTAAAATGTCAGTAAACAGGAAACTGTTATTACCAAGTTCAGTCATTGATGTTGTTTTTCCTTCTCTCCTGCGGAATGCTCCCCTAGGCCCCATACTGTCTGTAGAATCTTCCTACTCTTCAAGGCCAAATTCAGATGCCATTTCCTCCATGAAACCTGCTCTGATTACCCCAGCCTGAAATAATTTCCTTCCCCCTTGAACTCATATTTTCCTAATTGACCTGTATTAATACTTCTCACAGTTTCCCTTTTATTTTAAGTATTCATATATACATCAGATCTTTTCCACTACATTATAAGTTTTTTCTAGTCAAAGACTGCATTTTAAATACATTGGTATGTTAAGCATTTTGTAAGTAAATAGTAAATACTGGCTCATTATCTGGTTTATTCTTTAGCTTACAGAAAATTGAAGGTGCTACTAAGAGCTATCATTCTGTAGTAATTTTGACAGAAGAGGTGGTCTCCCTGTGAAATGAGAACTTGTTCAACTAATACACATATATAAAATTCACATGGTATTGTCCAGTAAGAAACTAAAATCTCCTGTAATCAGTTACAGGAGACTTTTATTCAAGTAAACATATTTTATTTGACAGGAAATCATAACTAAGACCCCAGTTTATTTGTTCATAGCTTTATATAAGGTTTTGGCTCATAGCATACTTCCTAGTCATTGTGGTTTACTAATCCAAGACATTGTAGCCTATCAAACAGTAAAATATTTTGTGATATGGAAGGAAGTGCAATGCCCAGAGATACTTTCTGTTCCATTTTTATCTATTGCAAAATACTGATTGAGACTGCAATCTGCTACACCACCGATTTTTAACTTGTGTGCCGCAAGAATTTTTAGTCAAGGGCACTGACCTCTTTTCCCTCAGAATGTCAACTAAAAAATGACAACAGCCAACACAATAGATGTCTGGTGTGAATGTATCAAAATTATACCTATTTCTTTTTGTCAGATTGGCAAAAATATATATTTTTAGTGTGCTGTAGAATTTTAGTATATTGTGTGTGTCATGAGAAGAAAAAGGTTGAAAGTTGCTGTGCTACACTAATGATACTGACGTGATTAAAATATACTCATCCACAAGATCTAGCCCTCCTGCTTGTCTGATGTTATTTTCTGTCATAGGCTCCATGGCTCCCTCTACAACAGTCACAGTGGTCTCTTTACTGCTCTCTCAACACAGGCATTCTTCCTTTCAAAGGTTTCTTCTGACCTTGTTCACTTTTGCCTTAAACACTATCCTTTCAGATAAATTCATAGTTCACTTTCCTATTTCATCTAGATCTCAGCTCCAGTACTCCTTTATCAGAACAATGTTTCTTGAAAGCAAGGTGTAAACTGCCATCTCTCTCCTGTCACTTGTTTTTCCACATTATTCTAATCTTGTTGTTTAACCGTTGTTTTTCTCTACCACCAGAATTTTGGGACCATGAGAGTATGATCTTTGTATTCATTATTTTCCACGATGGTATACCTTGTACCAAAAGCCATATAGGAACTCAAAAGCTATCTGTTTAATGATGGGATGGATAGTTACCATTACTGAGCAGTAAGTGTTTAAAGTTTCCCAAAACAAAGACATAGTTACATCAGTGCTTAACACTAGTCAATCTTTTTATGATATTGAATTTTGTCTAGAACATGAGGTCTTTCCAGAAGGTATCCAGTTATGTAATATGAGAGATATTTATTGAAAAATATACAAGATACAAGAAACATTGTACACAGGACAATGACGCCTTAGTCTGCTTCAGAGTACAGTAGTCCCTCTCTATATCACGGTTCACTTATCGCGGCCTCACTGTATCGCGGGATTTTTAAAAATATTATATTTAATTATTTATTGTGGATTTTTTGCTATATCACGGGATTTTGCAGTACTGTATATATGTATGTTGTTAAAGTTACGTAGGTTTAAGAGCATAGAGTATGTTTAAGAACATAAGTAGTGTTTATAAAAGTGTGGAAAAGGTTAATAAGGGAGTGGGAAAGGTTAATAAGGGACTGGGAACAGTTTATAAGTGTGTGAGAAGGGTTTATAAAGCCTTAAGATATATATAAATACTAAAATAAATATAAGATTCCTACTTTGTGGATTTTCACCTATCACGAGGGGGTCTAGAATATAATACCCACGATAAGTGAGGAAATACTATATGCACCTCAAGACCTTACACAGTTCTCCCAATCTCCAGCAGCTGCCCTATCATATTTTTCTGAATTTCATCAACGGTCTAAAATCTCTTCCCTTTCAAAGGAGATTTTAGTATTGGGAAAAGTCAGAAGTCACAGGGTGCTAAATCTGGGCCGTAGGAGGACTTAGTCACCTGCGTAATTTTATGTTTTGCCAAAAAAACCCTTGCCAAATGTGGCACATGAGCAAGCTCATTGTTGTGCTGAAATTGCCAATCACCAGTTACCCATACCTGTGGCTTTCTGAATTATATGAATAGTTTCCATGAAGGAATGTTCGAGCTTAACACAAAATTTGATTCAGAACCATTGCTCTACTTTCTCAGTCATTTTGAATGCGACAGCCACACAGTACACTTGCTCACTCAATGGCATCCACCATCCCCACTGACTAGTACACTAAAGTTGTCATTGTTCGTGCATGCGCATTCCAGTCCACTCTCCTTAGCTGCCAGGTTACATCGATGTGATGCAAACCACTCTATATTAACAATTTCTGGACAGACCTTGTATATTGAGTGGCTTCTACATTAGAAATAGGAATTTAGTTAGTATTTATTGTTTGGTCTGCTCAAGATAACACCCCCTCTTTTTCTAAGAAACTATTCCCTGACCACTCCAACAATGTGGGTTTGTTTTTTGTTTTGTTTTTTTTCTATCCTCACCCGAGGACATTTCTTCATTGCTTTTAGAAAGAGAGGAAGGGAGAAAGAGAAACATCAATGGAAGAGAGAAGCATCAGTTGGTTTCCTCCTGTACATACCGAGACCAGGGATTGAACCCACAACCTTTCAGTTAAAGGACAATGCTCCAACCAACTGAGCCACACCAGCCAGAGCCAACCATGTGGGGTTTATGAGGGCCTAGGAACTATAGCACTTTCCCAATCTCCCACGCCCAGCACACACCCACTCCTCCAAGGTATATGAGAGGACTCATCACTGAAGTGCTGGCCATCTTTGTACTCTAGTGCACTTGGCTTTAATAACTGGTCCAGAGATGAACATGTGACTCAAGGAGGGTCAGTAAAGACCCTTTGCCCAGAATTTTCTGGGTGGAGCTCATAAAAGGTTTTTTTTTTTTTTTTTTCTTATATAAAACCCTGTGGATTTTGTCATAGCAGACATGAAAGTATAAAACCAAACCAGAGAGAAAACAAATGATGAGGAGAGGAGAGAAATAAAGAAAACTAAGAAAAGAAAGAGGGGGAGGAAAGGAAGGAAGGATGGAAAGAGCAAATGAGGGAAAGAATAAGCCAGGGATAAGCTCTCTAGATCAGTTCCACTAAATTCTCCCATGTTCTATGGAAGCGAACCAATACATTTCGGTTCTTGGTGGTGGTTATTGTTAGATAATTCAACCTACTCACCCTGATTAATACAGGATGCAATATAGTAGAATTAATGGACAATATCTCCAGCAGGAGTTTTTAGGATACATAGGAAAAATTCCCCATCACATTTCTTTTTTAATATTTTGTAATGAGGGTCAATAAATGCAAGAGAATAACCCTAAAATGGGATTCAGGGGAATCATCCTTGCAGGATTCTGAGCTAATGAGATGCAGTTATATGTCTTTCTGGTAAAAATAAACTGATACACAGAGCTCAAATTTTTAGAAGAGGATTGACAGTATATTCCTTAAAATATCTTCCTTTAATTTTTTCTGGGTCTGCTTTGACAAGAGCTTACATAGAAATTAATTCAAGTTTAA
Source organism: Furipterus horrens (assembly GCF_987537825.1). NCBI lineage: Eukaryota > Metazoa > Chordata > Mammalia > Chiroptera > Furipteridae > Furipterus > Furipterus horrens. The sequence goes on along the minus strand of NW_028327176.1, from coordinate 107,355,185 downwards.
ACTCAGTGAAAAGGATGCTAGGACTTCTCACAGTCCAGCCAGAAAGGGGAAGACATATAAGCAATTGAGGGTAGGGAATTGTTTTCACAGGTTATGGGAGAACTATAAAACTAAACAATGAGGCAACCCAGAGATGAGCAAGTGTCTGGATTAGGACAGGGCAAACCTGGTGCCTAGGCACAAAATTTAGGAGGCTCTCATTCTCAGATGCTTACTCTGTACTGGCTGGTCCTAAGAGTGAATGCTTCCTTAAATCTAGCACCCTGGGTACCTCACGTTTTAGGAGGCACCCTGAGACTAGAAACAGCAGGAAACCACAACTGCAACATCATAGAGGCCCCTAAACTGGATGAACAAAGGAAGGGACAGGGTTACTGGAGCCCTGCCTCCAGTCACCCGGAGAAGGCTGGTCCATGGTTGAGAGGGCATTGGGAGCCTCAGAGGAAAGAGGCCCTGCTGGAGATACAGAGAGGGGGAAATATTCTGGCTTCTCCCTCCATCAGAACCTTCTATGGGCTGAGCCTGCAGGAGTCCAGTCGTATGGGATTTGGAGGAATGCAGTCTGAGGGATTAGCGCTCTGGGATGAGGAGCAGGAAAAGGATGGATGTGCAAGCCCTCTCAGAACAAGGTCATCTGACTGTCACAGCGCTGTGTCCTTTAGAACTCAGAGGTACAGACGGCACTTTTCTACTTCTGTTGTAAGCATTGTGGAGACTAACTATCATTCCTGCCCAGATGAAATATTTGGCCATATCAATCTGTTTTATTCCATGATTAATATTTTGTGTAATTTCCTACATATCCTATATCTAATTTTTCTCCTCAGAATGTTACCTTTTCAGTGAGGAAAATAGCACTTGAATTAGACCAGATCTAAAGACTCATGTTTGCTTACCTTTTTATTCTTAACTAAGCTGGGCATTCAATTTGGGGTAATTGGGAGTATTAAAGTAAAAAAAAAAAAAAAAAAAAAAAAAAAAAAAAAAAACTATGTTCCAGGTCATATGGAAGCTTTTGTAAATTTAGTGGTATTGGGCAGCTTTGCCACAAATATAGAATATGTGTGGGTTTGGCACCCTTCAGGAGAACCTTCAACAACTGTTTGTTTGTTGTTGTTTTTAAATTATGTTTTATATGACTTTTTCTTGGCTGTTAGCACTGGACAGCACAGTTGTATGCCCTCTGGGGGCTTATTGCATTTTGCCTCCTCAAGAAATCTCTGTGTCGTTGCTCAGAATTTCCCTGTTCTAGTTCACATGCCAAGGAACAGACTCAACCTCAGTAATGTGTTGCTTCAAACTACAACAGCAGAAGCCCTTAATATTTTAATTTTATCTGCTCATGTTCATAACTTTATGACAGAATTACATGTTATTGAGCAAACTAAATTCAACTCACATTTATAGAAAGCCTTAAGATTGGATAAAACCCTAGAGGCCATCAAAAAGATAATAGCTTCACTCACTGTAGAAGGGATTTTTTTTTCTACATAGATTTATATTGCCTTTTTAATACTTCCAGTGGTGGGGAAATTATTTTGAGAGTTAACCTATTTAAGTTTGGGTAGCCATTTAATAATGGCTAGAAATTTATTCATCATAATCAAGCACAATCTACCTCTCTGTGTTCCTCTGGAATCATAGAAAATGTGCCCACTTTCTTGACCACGTAATCATCTTAAACCACGTAACTACAACTATTATTTACCTCTGAGTTTTATCGAAGATATATATGCACAACTGCCTCAACCATTGATTGTATCATATTTTCCAGATATGTTGGTTTGCTCTAAACCTACTTTATCTCCTATATATTTAACTATAATTATTACTTTTGTTTTCCTCCCTTCTTTCAATAATTGACTTCAACTGGAGAAAATCCATTCTGATTTCATGTATAATAAGCTTTCTCTCTTCTTTCAAGTTGTACTCACTGCTCAGAAAAATTAATACCATTGTTACCATAAATATCTTGGAGATATTCTGGTCAAAGGTGGCTCTAGAGTAAACAAGGCCCTTGGTAAATTATTTAGAAATCAAGTTGAACTTTTGTTATTTGAAATGAATAATAAGAATGTGAGTGATAGTACTCATACAGTGATGTAATAATGTAAGATATTAAACTCTATATCTTTGTATATACAGTAGTTCCTCTCTATATAGCGGTTCATGTATTGCAGCCTCACTGTATCGCAGGATTTTTAAAAATATTATATTTAATTATTTATCGCAGACTTTTTGCTATATCACAGGATTTTGCGGTACTATACAGTAAATACTAAAATAAATGTAAGGTTCCTCCTTCGCAGATTTCCACCTATTGCGCGGGGTGGCTGGGTGGGGTTCTAGAATGTAAACCCATGATAAGTGAGGGAATACTGTATATGGCAATGCCCAGTTTAATGAATCTTCCAGTTTAAATGATCTCAAATAAACATCTCCTAATAAATGGCTGAATATGCGTGTTAATCAGCTTAGTCATTTTTCATTTTTAAAAAAGTGTCTCAAGCTCCTCCCTCCCTTCTTTTCCTCCTGTTCCTATGAGTGAGCTAAGTTTGAAAGGAGTTTAAGTATCATCCTGCCATTAGTCAAGGGTTCCCTGGTCTGATGGCATTCTTAGTCCCCAGGGCTCTGAGATGGAGCTTTCCAGGTCATTCAGCCTCTGTCCTTGTGAAGGTCCCCTAACAATGATCTGTGGTTATTGGTGCATATTTTTGGCACCTTCCTAATCATGATTCTAGTTCCTTGATGTCTGCCAGTGCCCTCTCAGCCCTACTGGTGGAAATGGGAAACTGTTGGATGCTTCCTGTGACAGTGTTGAGTGCCCTGTTGTCTTTGAAGTTGCCTTGAATCCCACTTGCCAAGCACCTCACTTTGTCTTTGCTTCCCTGGCATCTCAGCAAGGATGGGAGGTTCTGAATCTTGCATACAACTCCAGTGGACAAGTTTGGAAGCAGGACCAGTCTCCTCTATTCCAGGGCTCCCCAAACCTACCTAAAATTTCTATCACCCATTATCCCCAACCACACCCCTATTACCCAGCAGGAAGGAAGAGCCTTAGAGTCTTCTCAGAGACCCAGGAAGCACATTTCCATATCTTTTAAAATTATTTTACTGCTCAATGGAGGCCAATTCTTTGGGTTATAAGAAGGCTTGGCTATGAATTAGAGAATGCCCAAAGCCATGAAATCATCCCAGATGCAGATGAGCAAGTGGAAATGGATATGTAATGAGAGATTAAAAAATAAAGAAAAGAAAAAGTGTTAGTTTCAAACTAAAGGGATGCTTTAAGAAACATCATGCATTGCCCTGGATGGTGTGGCTCAGTGGATTGAGCACCGACCTATGAACCAAAAGGTTGCCAGTTCAATTCCCAGTCACAGCACATGCCTGAGTTGGAGGCCAGGTCCCCAGTTGTGGGCACAGGAGAAGCAACCACACATTGATGTTTCTCTCCCTCTCTTTCTCCCTTCCTTCCCCTATTGTTTCTCTCCCTTACTTTCTCCCTCCCTTCCCCTATCTCTAAAAATAAGTATTTTTACAAATTTAAAAAGAAAAAGAGAAACGTGTTAACTATCCAGTTTTCTGTATTTATAATGATTTTTAATAAAACAACTTCTACCTTTCACTGGAGTTGATTCTATATCCCATTCCAGGTAATAGATCATCTTCCACTTACTTGTTAAACTAGAAATCACAGTGTTTTGTTAATAACACCTTTTTCTTCCATTATTCCTCATTGATTTAGACAATATACCACCTCATAAATTTATTTCAAATATATCCCTTAAAGTATTATTCCTGCTTCATTTTAAGTTATCACCATAGTTACAAAGTTAGATGCATTGCACTAAACTCGCTAACTAATATTTCTATATACGTATTTCCTAACCTTCTATCCATCTCAATCATTGCTCCCTTGCTTAAAAAAAAAAAAAAAATCTGAGTAAAACAAAATGCTGATGATGGCATGATTATTTATGAACTTTAAGTAGATCTTTATTTCCTAGGGAATAAAGCTCATACCCTATAAAAAGGCATTCAAGTGCTTCATGATCAGGATCTGTATTTCATATACATCCCAGCACTCCTTCCAATAAAAGTTGCATCTCAGTATCTCCGTGGCCTGTTCATCACGTGTCTTTTCTCAATGTTTCCTCTCTGTACAATATTCATTCCCCACTTTTCAACATCTTTCAAGGCCCAATTCAGAGCCAAACTATTCATCAAACTTCTCCTCCTTCCTCTCCTTCCTTGCTCCACTACAAAATATAGAAACCACATCATTGGTGTTTCTGAATAGCTTTGTTTATAATTCTTATAATAGCTACCACAGTCTACCTTGTATTTATGAATATCTTCTTTGGCAGGTCATTAACTTAATGATGTATTAGTTACTACTGTTTGTTTCCAAGTGACAGTAGCCAACTTGAGCTATTATGAGAATACCAGGCTATCTCTGGAAACCTCTTAGAGGCAGTATACAGACAAGTGAAGAGCAGAGATTTGGAAGTCTTTACACTCGATTCTGATTCTCAGCTTTCACTGCTTATCAATATGTGGCATTATATATGATTATAGTAAACATTCAGTGACTCAGTTTCCTCATCAATAAAGTAAGGATAGTAATAATGGGGCTTATTTCCTGGGATTATTGTGTGGTTACATGCATGTGGCACAGTTCTCATTAAATGTTATTTTATAAACAAAGGTAGGGAGGAAATTAAAGCTGGGCTTCAGGAAGGACTGAAAAGCTGTCTGGAATTCAGGTGGCTTTTCTCTGACTCAACTCTGCTTCATTTTACCTTTTACTAGAGACAAAATTTCTTTGCTTCCCATTGCTCATGAAAAAAAAAAGGCGCATATCTATAGGTGCATGCTGTACATCTCCACTCTGAGAATGATAGATTCTGTCGTTGTTTCTGCTCCAAATTCTGGGGGAGGACACCATGGCTGACCCAGTGTAGGTCCAACCAACTGCAGCTAGGATTAATAAAAAGTCACTGAGCAAACAAGCACACAGAAAAACAGTTTCTAGAAACCCGTATTTGTGATAAGGCACTTCTAAAAGAAGAAGGTTTAGAGAACAAACAGAATAGTGATCCACTGATATGTTTTATTTTATTTTTTTGTATCCTTATTATGTAGTTTTGTGTCTCTCAATCAGTTGTATCAAGTTAATATATTATCCTGTATAGACATACTTGCACCCTGTTCGGGGTATTACATGAGTTATTTTTCTATGCATGCCATTTGTTCAATTATTTTAAAAGTATTTGAATAGTAATTTGCTATGCTCTAGGTGCTATGCCATATGCTGAGGGTATATGAATGAGATAAGAGTGAAATTCCTGACCTCATGAAGCTAATACATTGCTTCCTGCATTTTTTCTTTTTTTTTTTAATGAGGTCCTGATATTCTCACAAGCCCTTCTTGGTTTGTAAGTGTTGATTACACTGTTAATCCTTTGTCAGTACCACTGTGATTTTAATTTTTTCTTTTAACAGTTTTTTTTTCTTATTATCACTTACTTATATTTTCCAATAGTAGGTAAACCTCCCACTAACATCCATTGGAACTGGAAATCACTTTCCTCCTATCAGTGAAATTCTGGAAACATGAGGTCTAAGTTCTAGCTTCAGCTCTACAGCTCAAGAACTCATGCTTTTGGTAACTCTCTAAAAGCTCTGGGGCTTTTAAAATCAATGAGTCAATCATGTAAAGGATTTTGATTAAGTTATCTGGATGTAAAAATCTGATTTGGAGATACTTATGAAAAATATATGATGGCTTCCACCTCTACAAAATGTCTATTTACACAATCCTACTTATTGATCTATCTGCTTTTCTTTTTCCTATACATCCTCATTACCATTATTTCCATCCATCTTGCTTTCTGCACATACTGAAAAATACTGTGAGAGCACATAAGAGAAGCAGGTGTCAGGGAGCTAGAAGGATGATAACTTTCCAGAACTCTCAGCAGAAGAGCTCAACTGCTAAGTTTCTGAGAAGACTGAGCATTTATTTTCCTCAAAAACTTTAGGGTCTCATTGTTTCTTTTACATATATCCATACCGGTCTGTCCTCTCCTTTTACTCTACCTCAAGGACAGTTTTCTTAACTAATTTCCTGGCTCAACTCCAACTTAGCCCTGCCTTTCTTAGGTTCATTATCTGTTATTTTTTTCTTCTGTGTGTGGCATCATTCTTTACTCATTTAATTAGCCCTGTCCTTTATGGCTTCCAACTTCCATAACTTGCATATTCCCATATCTCTTTATTCACATGCACCCCAAATTTTTCTCCGACCTTCATTTTATCTCACACACAGGCCCTCTGTCTGCCTCTTTACCTTTGTCAAATACTTGCTAAAACCAGGATTTACTGGGTGTTGAGTGCCAAGATATGGGATAAACTTGAAAGATTCTCATTCTATCCTCAACAAGCTTTACAGTTGGGGCAACAGAGAGGTAAAGTAACCATATCAAGGTCACAGTTAAATAGTGTCAGAGCAAGTTCATACAGAAGTCTGTCTCTTGAAACAGATCTCTTATGCATTAGGCTATATGCTCTACATTTGTTTTTAAATCTGTTGCCAGCTCTCCCCTGTCTTGTCTCTACTGAAATGACCCATTTCAAAATCTGCCCATGGCATAAATCCAGTGGATTTTCTCAGCTCTAATTTTCCTTAACTACTTGCAAGCTTTTATTACTATAAGTGTAACTATTTAGAGAAACATTTGCCACCCTGACTTGTGACATTGAACTTGTCTCTTTCACAAACTCACCTTCCTTATCTTACCTCCAAAATGTAGTGTTCACCAAACACCAGGACTTGAATATCTGCTATTTTTATGCTAGACAAGTTTCTTCAGAGAAGTAAGAAATGAAATCAAGATTAAATTAATTTTTTATTATTTTTAATTGTTGTGAGAGATAACTGACTGATTGCCTAAGGCAAAAAGAGTGACCGTGAATTGTGGGTTTATATATATGTAAGAGTTAAATGGAGGGAAACAACAGGACAGAGGGTGGAAGGAATGAGTTGAGAATATGGTATTGTAAGTTCCTTCCCTACACATAGCCTAGATATTTGAAAATAGTCTATTATTAATTAAAGGTTTATATTGTAAACAATGTACTAAATTGCTAAATAATTTTAAGAGGTAGAAATAGTCAATAGAAGAGATAAAAATTGAATCATAAAAAAGTATTAACAAATGAGAAAGTAAAAAAAGAGGGAAAGCAAAGCAAGTGACAGAACAGAAATAGCTAGCAAATGGTCAGATTTTAGTTCAACCATATCAGTGGGTATATCCATTCTAATTGACTCGGCTGGTGTAACAGCACAGCCCAAAATGAATGTCCCCTATATGTGGATGTTTGTTCTTCACTCATTAGTCCACTGCACACCATCCTGTCAGTGAGCATCTTTCTTCCAGGTCATCATTGAGGGACCCAGGTTCCTTTGATTTTGTGGCTTACCATTTTCTAAGGCCTCACTGTCATCTGCACTTGGCTATTAAAAAGGGAGAAGACACAGTTTTTGAAAAGACCTGTTTTAGAAATGACCTGCATAACTTTGCTCACACACCATTTGCTAACCTACAGTCACATAGCAGCACCTACCCACACGGGCAGCTTGGCGGGTCAGCTAGCTGAGTCCTGGAAGAAGAGGCCACAGATTTCTGGTGCAGAGCCACAAGTGAGCAGTTACATCAAAAGGTTAGAGATTTTCAAACTTTATTAGGCATAAAATTCATCTTGGAGTTTAGAACAAGGCATATACTTTGGCTTTAGGAGAAAAATTCAGATTTGGGGAAAATGCACAGAAATCTGCATTTTAAATGAGGACCTCAAGCTATTCTGATACTTGGCTGGTTGCACTCTGAGAAAAGCTGCACAAGGCAGGAGGGAGCCGCTGCGGCAGCTGGAGCAGAGTATATGGACATCTCAGGTGTTTCCTGGAACAACCTGTTGCCACTCAAGTATGTTCTGGAGCTCAGCATTTTCAGCATAACGTGGGAGTTGTTAGAAGCATGGACGCTCAGGCCCCACCTCAGACATACTAAGGAAAATCTTATGCCCATTAAAGTTTCAGGACAACTGGTCCAAATATTTTGTGCCAATGTATTAGAGAAGATGGAAGATTACTAAAGTGTAGGTGCAATATACACTCAAGAACAGTCAAAAGGAGAAGATTTTGAGAGGAATCATCTGCAGAATTTGAGTTGAATCCAAGAAATGAAAAAAATAGAGTCAGACTGAGTCTACTTTTGGAGGTATTTAGGGAGTAGAAAAAGGGAATGATTGGAAAAGAGGAGTGTGCATTTTAAAATAAGGTTCATCTGACCTAATTATGTGACTGTGTGTGTGTATATTAAAGATTTTTTAAAACTTAGAGACAAATCCTGCCAAACAGTATTCTGCTCTCTCATTTTCCATTTTCTTATAATATTTTTTCATACCATTAAATATTCTTTGAAAATATTTAATTGCTTCATAATAGCCTTGTCTTATAGTTTGTTAACCATTTCCCTCTGGTTGGACATTTAACTTATGGGCTTTTTCCACTGTTATAAATAATGCTACAAAGAGCATCTATCATTGAACATAAACCTATATTAACATTTCTGGCTATTTTCTCAAGTTAGCTTTCTAGAAATACTGTCACTGGGACAATAGTCATTTACTTTCTTAAGTCTCTTGATAACATTGCTAAGTTGCATAGAAACTTCTCAGAAAGTTTAAGGCTCAGAAGACAATGAAGTCTTTTGATTTGTCAGTGCTCTCTTCCTAATTCTCACCCTGCTCCCTAGAGTTTTCATATGGATCAAATGAAATAATCCATGTTTAGTAATGTGTCTGGCATGTAGCCAGTGCTTATTAAATGTTAACTATTAACATTGGGCAGCAGCCCACAGTTGTTAACCTGGGTTTGTGTTCTTCCTCTGTGTCCTACGAATGGTCTGTAGCAGCAAATCCCACTTGCCTTCTCTGAGTCTCAGTTTTCCTCATCAGTAAAGTCAGCATGTAAACTACACAGTGATTGGGGGTGGGGGTGGGGCATTATATAAGGGAAACATATGGTATAAGACCTGTGACAAAATAAGCATTTAATAAATGTTCACTAATAGTATTTATTATCTTCTCAGTGTTACTAAAATTGAGAATCTCCTTTGTATCTTTTTCCCTACTTTCTTACCACCCCTTCTCTGTACATACTCCCATCACTATCTCAATTTGAAATATGCTAAATGAAGCTAAGAATATCTCACTAGATGTGATAAGGCAAGGAGAAGTGAAGTATATGGGAAAACCTTTCTAAGATGAGAGATGTGATATGAAAGCATTAGTAATCATTTATCATTAGTTTAGTTATCTCCCCACAGCAATTTGTATGCCTATCATTATTTAATACCAATTTTGGTAGGTATTGATACTTCATCTTATTAAAACACTGGGCTTCATTCATGTATGTTAACTGTTCATTATCTGTGGCTTATATAGCATGATATTATTTTCACAACACATATAAATAGCAAATAGGGTTCTTTCTCATTTGGTACCATAACTCAGTATATAACAACTGAGAAGCATCTCAAAGCAAGGTCAGAGGTTATTGGAATGAGTGCTGTCACCCATTAGTGACATCTGGTCTGGCCACTGGAAAAGTACTTCATATATGGATAATTGCAGCCCTCTGTTGGAGGGCATTTTGGTTATGAGGAACAAGTTCAGGAGAAAATAATTAGAAAATGAGCACACTTTTAATATTTTATCATCCATGAATATTTGCCTTTTTCCCCTAAGTAACTTAAATTCAAAATGAATATTTTTCCCTGAATAGTGTGACTCAGTTGGTTGGGCCTCATCCTGTGAAGCTTAAGTTCACCAGTTCTATTCCCAGTCAGGACACATGCCTGGGTCGTGGGTTCGGTCCCCAGTCTGGGCACGTGTGAGAGGCAACTGACTGATGTTTCTTTCTTACACTGATGTTTTTCTCTCTCTCTTTCTCCCTTCCTTTCCCTCTAAAAATAAATAAAATCTTTGAAAACAAATAAACAAAAATGAATATTTCCACTATCAGAAAATTTTTATTTAAAATTAAATCTAACATTATTACATATTTTTAAATAAAAATTTGATCTTCAAGCATAAGGAAAGTAGCTTAGTTTCAAAAATATAGCATTACCAAAATTTTACGTTACTTGAGACTTTAGTATTATCAGTACCCACATTTTTCTATTTTATTAAATATTTTGAGATCCCGAATATATTGAAGATTATAAATTTTGCAAAATGATATTTTTACTTCTCTTACTGTATTTCTCAGTTTTGTTTGGGAAATAAGATCTGATAGCATCAAGAAATAGTCAAGATGGCACTTTTCTTTTAGTTAGCCTATTGGCCTGGTCTGGGCATCTAAGCACCATAAAAAATTAATACTCCTCAGAACTCACCTAAGGCTGCACCATAGAGTAATATGTTCATGATCTATCTATAGTCAATTTTTTCATGTTCCAGGAAAAGTGACCACTAATATTTTATCTATTTTCCTCAGTGCTAAGTCTAAGTACGTATCTGGAGAGCTCAGGCAGACAGAGCATTCTAAATGAACTAACTCACCAGGGTTAACATATCCTGGGTTATTGGGTTAATAGTTTTAATCATGAGCTTTGAAAAGTAGGAGCCAAGGACACCTCAATCCTTGGAGTTCTGGGTTTATATTGTTTTAGGGAGAATTAGTTGCCTGAGCTCTAAAGAGACTTGTTTCTCATTTGATGATAATAATAAGCTACTTCTTAGTAGCTTTGACAGACAAAATATATAGTAATTTTAATTCCTAATTCTTAGCTTCATGAGGTACAGGACATTGTATATATTCTAAGTCCCTGGCACATAGAACAGGCCTAATAAACATGTTCAAGTTAAAGGGAGAATAAAATATATATACTGGATATAGACCATTTGTAAATGTTTTCTTATTTTAAAGGAAATATTTAGTTGAATTACATAAAGCTATTGATTTATGTGTTTGCCATTTTCTTGCGTGGGAACACAATGGAGTTGTAAATGCGTGATTTTTAACTCGGTGGATTTTGGAGCTACATTGCCACCCTGTGGTTACTCTTCTAAAGATGTACTTCCCTTCAAAACAAAAAGCAAAGGCTTTGTTTTTGTATTTTATGGCACAAAACACTGCTCATGCTTGTATGATCACACACACACACACACACACACACACACAGGCCCCTCCCTCCCCCCTTCCCCCACCGCCAGGAACCTGAAAGTCTGAAAGTAGTAACTTATGTTTGGAGAATTGAGAAAGGGAGTGTATTTCTAAGAATAATTTTTAATGTAGATAATTTTTTGTATGATGACATCAACTATGTGGCCCCACGAATTATTTTTTTAAGTATAGTATATAGTACAATATATGTAATGGCATTTACTTCAATACCATGATTTCACTAATAAAATACAAATATGTTCCCTCCCTCTGTTTACCATGCAGAATTGAAGAGGAGAAATGTTTTTTCTTCTCACCCTGTTAAGAATTTGTTTACATCATATTACTTGTCATTTCTAATGAGATAGGAAAATAGATGTAAAGAAAATATACATAGTAAAATCAAATTTTCTTAGTTATTATGTGGGTCATATTATTCATCGAGAGTATCTTTATTTCTAAGTAGTAGAATTGCACATTTAATAGAGGACAGAATTTAGGGATAATTCATTAAAAATTTTTTTTAAGACTTTTTTTGAGGAACCTTAAAAGGAACTGTTATCTTACTTAATATTCTCTTTCACAGGTAATATAGACTTTAAAAAACTCTTCAAATTTGTTTCATTAAACTTTAAATCCATATCGCTTGTACAATTGATTTAACTGATTTGTGAAGAGCTTATTGAAAGACAATCTGTGTTTAGAGCTAATTGATACCAGAAGAGAGAAAAGACCATTTTCATCTGTGCCTTTACCACATATGCAGAATTGCCCTTCAGTCTTAAACCCTGGAATGATCAATTAAATGCACAGTAATGATGTTAAGAAATTCAGTCTTGGTTTTATTTATGCCTGTTCTCATTTATTTACAATTATTCTGTAGCAGGTTAAAGTTTGCAGAAACCTTGTTTTTTTTACTTATATGTATAGTAATTAACATTCATATTGGAGGCATTGGAAAACAAAGACAAACAAAATAAAAGAAATTGCCTGTAATCATACCATCCAGTGATCACCACTGTTAGTATTTGGTATGCCCTCGAATCCTATTGTTTTTTGTTGTTGTTTTGGAAAATGTGATCATGATTCAATATATTGTTATAACATTCTCTAATTTGTTTCTTTCCCTTAACTATACATTTAAATACCATTTATCATCCCATTTTATAGCTACACCATAATTAATTTAAGTTATACCCCATTATAGATACTGGAATTACTTCCAAAATTTAATTCTTATAAAATGTACCGTGATGAATAGATGTGTGTGTGTGTGTGTGTGTGTGAGTAGTATGTTTCATGTGATATATATATATATATATATATATATATATATATTAGTCTTAATTACAGGGTGGGCATAGGTAGGTTTACAGTGGGAAAATAATAATAAATTTTTAAAAATACAAGAATAAACTGTGTTTTGTGCACTCACAACTGTAAACCTACTTTTGCCCACCCAGTATTTATTTAGGATTTGTGGACTGTTCCTTGGAAGGACTTTTTGGATAAGAATTACTTGGTTGATGAATATGGGCAATTAAGACTAATTACTGATTACTCACTAGGAAAAACATTGCAATTTATTTTCCTACCAGTTTAAGCTTTCTTGTTTACCTGAAGTTTCAACAGCACTGCTTTTTTTGTCATTGATATTTGTCAAAGTCTAATGCACAGAAGAAAATTGGCTAAATCATAAGCTCACACTGACGAGAATTTTCACGCACTGATATTGGTGTAACCAACCCTAGTTCAAGAAACAGAATGCTGTCAGCACCCTGGGAAGCTTTCCTTGTGCCCATTTTTATTTACATTTCAAAGGTTAACTATCATCCTAACTTACAGCAGCACTGATATCTATATGAAAACTTAGCCAAGTGGAATCATCATGTATGTCCTCTTTTGCCCCTGACATCTTTTATATAACCTTGTGTTTGTGAGATTTGTCTGTTGTTAAAGTGATAGTTTCTTTTTTTAATATTCTGTTGCTGCTCTACACTTTCATGGCTAATAATCTTTTTCAACCTAAAAGTGTAAAATAGCGTTTTAGCTTGCTCTCTGTCTTTGACTTAATGTGAGATTGAATGTGTTTTCCTACCTTCCCTTGTTGTTTCTGACTGCTCTGTGTTGGCATTGGTTATTTATTGTTCCTCTCTGTGACTCCAGTTAAAGTCCTTTACATTTTTTCCATAAAATAAAAGACTTTTTTAAAATTTTCATCAATAACTTCACTGATTTGGATATTTTGAGTATGTCGGCTATCTCCTGCTATTGGCTTCTAGTGGGTAGAAGCCAGGAGAGTGGATAAATACCTTCCAATGCATAAGGCAGCCCCACAGCAAAGAATTATTTCGCTCAAATCTCAATAGTACCAAGAAACTTTGCAAACCACTTTCAACACATTCGATCAGTCACAACACCTTCTCCATACACTGCACACACCTTGTGTGTGTGTATGTGTGTGTTTCAGCTGTGTTTTTACCTTTCTAGAAATAATAAAGCATAGTATGCCAAAAAGTTGAGTATTTTTCTTCTATCTTTAATACTAAAATGACTGCACAAAAATTCACCAATTTAAGGGATTTTTATTTATTTTATTTTATTTTTTAGTGCACGCTGATATGACAGCTGTCACAATACGATCTAATAAAATTGTTTTGTGTGAGGTTAAAGACAGCTAAGCACTACTAGAGCCATCTTAAGGAAAAAACATAATGGACTTTTGGGCCAGCCCAATATAAAAATAGTCCTTTTATGTTAGCCACACAGTAGGACACATTAGCCTTTAGTTACAAAGTAAGAGTGACTTTTGTTTGTTTGCTTTCTCCCCAAAGGGCAATTAACATTGTATTCTTTTGACAAGGCAATAAGTGTGCCTTCTGTAACTCTGTGTGTGCAGGGCCTTCATCCCCAGTATCGGGAAAAGGAACAAGAGCTGTGGATTCCAGCCTTCATGGTAGGCTGAATGAAGCCACCTTTCCCCTATCATGCTGGTACTGCTGACTTTCACTAACTCATATTTTGGGAAGTCTTCTTTCAAAAATTGGTTTCCTTGAAAAATCAGAGTGATGCTTAACTCTTTGTTGCCCCAGGGTACAGAGCTTCTCTGAAATTAAAGCTGACTCAGACCCAGGACTGATAAAGGACAAAATGGATGAGAACCTCTGCCTCAGGTGTTCCCACACCTAGTTACACAACAGAATCACAAGAGGGAGCTTTAAAGAAATACTGGTGCCTGACTTCATTCCCAGAAAGAAATTGTGATTTCATTGGTTTGGGGAGAGGTTCCAGTGTTAAATTTTTAAAAATCCCAAGGTGGTTATAATGGGTAGACAGGACTGAAGACCACTAACACTTCTGTCTTCTTGTGGGATAGATTAAATTCTACTGAACTGATCGATTTTAGCCTGTGAGCAGAGTTCCTCTGCCTATTTGATTGTCATGGCAGACTTCCAGAGATGAGCCAGCATCCTAACATTTGCCTTTGCCAACTACTGGACAATACACAACTTTCACTGCTAGAGCCTAATTTCTTATACTTGTTGTTGTGATTCACAGCAAATTAGATAGACTGTTCTAAATGGACCGATATATTAGCTGGTCACTTGCTAACGCCTGAGTATGACTGAGTTTATCAGAGTATATTTCAGAAGTTGTGGTAATGGAAGAAGAGCTATGAAGACCTTCCCAAGAGGAGTGTAATCAAGAGAAATGAAGGTGCAAAAGCAAATAGATTGTATTTGTAAACTTTCTTTAGGGCCCAGAGACATCCAGGACTATGGTTCTGTCTCGTTGAGCCTTAATATACATCCTCTTAAGTCTCACAAGGAAGCATCTGGCAGAGTGGTTTAAAAAGCTTGGTCCCTTTGCCTCATCAAAGGGACACAGGAGCCAACAGAAAGAGCTCCCAATAACCAAATCTCAAACAGCTTGAGCAACACCATATATAAAGAAATATTGGATTATAACCCAAAGCAAAAAATAAATACCTATGTATTACTGATATAAGTAAATGTTTGAAAATATAATATGGGAGAATAGACAAAAGTTCCATATAGGAGAATTCCAAATAATTTACATAGATGTTTCCCACTCCTTAAGCATGAGCTGCACATAGTGATTTTTCCCAAAGAGTACTGGGGCTGTATAGTACAGAAACCTGGCAAACATCACCTCAGCCAGGTGATAAAGGCTAATATCAGTCATAAACTTTTTTTTTCTTAGTCATAAACTATTTTGACAGTATGTATCTATTTGGGTTTCTGAACTCATTTCCAGTGGGTGTGGGGTGAGGTTTCCCCTCCCAAATGAACAATTCTATAGACACCACTTGGTGTTCTACCATTCAACTATTCTGATGCTGTCTACCCAGAGTCAGACTCAGATTTCACAGGCTAGCATTCAGTCCTACCAGCCTGCATTTCCCACCTTAGGATGCCAGTTGCAAGCCCAAGCTGCATCTGTGCTTCTGCTGACCAGATACAGAGCAGAGCTTCCCACAACCCGCCCCTTGACCTTCAGATGCCAGCCACAAGTCCAGGTTGCTCCTGTACTTTTGATGGACTGTATAAATCAGAGGTTCCCACAACAAGCTCCTTGGGCTCAATTAATTTGCTAGAATGACTTACAGAATGCAGAGAAATAGTTTACTGACTAGGTCACCAGTTAATTACAAAAGGACAGATCATGACTCAGGGACAGCCAGACAGGAGGGGTGCACAGGACCCGGCACAGAAAAGGGCGCAGAGCACCCACATCCGCTGCACGCGCCTTGCTCTCCCAGCACCTGCACAGGTCACCCACCCGGAAATGCTCCAACCCTGTCCTGGGTTTTTATGGAGGCTTCATGATGTAACAATGATTGATTAAATCGTTGAGCTTAGACAATTAACTCAACTTCCATCATGTCTCCCACCTAGAAGTTTTTGACTGAAAGTTCCAACCTTTAATCACAGGGTGGCTCCATTGACAACAACCAGCCCCCATCCTCAGGTGAGATCCAAATGTCCCGTCATTAACATAACAGAGCCTCCTTTATAACTCTCATTACTTCAGAAATTCCAAGGATTTTAGGTGCTCTGGGCCAGGAACCATGGAAGACCAAATATGAGAAATATCCTTTGGTCACCTGAATGACCAAATATATATTTTTATAAAACATAATATCACAGTATATGAGGAAATAAGAATCACCTCGGTCATCTTTCTCACAAAACTCCAGGACTGCAGTCTAACCATGAGAGAGAGAAAAAAAAAAAAAAATCACACAAACCCATACTGAAGGGTACCGTACAAAATACAGGAGAAGTAATCAAAATTGTCAAATCCAACATTTGGAAGCAAGTCTGAGAAACGATCACAGCTCAGAGGGGCCTAAGGAGCCACAAGTACTAAATGTGACATGGGATCCTGAATGAGTTCCTGTGATGGAAAAAGGGTATAAAGTTAAAAACTAAGAAAGTCTGAATAATACGTGGCGTTTAATTAATAATAACATACTGTTATTTGGTCATTAGTTGTGACAACTATGCCACAATAATGAAGATGTTAACAACAGGGAAACTTAGTGCAGAATATGTGGGCATGCTCTGCACTATCTTAAATGTTCTGAAAGTCTGAAACAATTCTAAAATAAAAAAAAGTTTATTAATAAAGGAAAGAAAAAAAAGAAAGAGTGATCCCCAGAGCAGCAGCAGGAGCAGCATCTGGGATCTTGTTAAAAATTCCAATTCTCGGATTTCAGCCAGGACCTTCTGAACCAGAAACTCTGGGGGCCTAACATTCTGGGGGTGGGGATTCTGGTTCCGTGATTGAGAACTGCTGATCAGGCGGACTGGCCGAGAGCTCTGCTTTCAGGTGCTTCTCATTCTATGTGAGGTCATGTTACCTTTTCTTTAATGCCCGGGAGTGAATCAGATATGGCCTCCTGGTCGCTTTCCATTACCCAGTTATCATCTCTCACAAAGGAATGATACATCTGCCTCTCCTCTTCTGTTATTCAAATCTGATCTCCAGGGCCCTTTTCAGACCCTGTTATACTCTTATCTTCCAGAATACACAGACCCCCACCAACTCTGCTGTCTCCAAACACATACCATGTACCAACTCGAATGTTCTCAGAGGCCACAGATCACAGCAGAAAGTGACCTGTAGGCAAAATATGTGATCTCACTGTAACTGAATTTTTTCATCTGTGATTTGGGGTTATAGAAGAGCATCTACCTCATGGATTTTTGTGCAGATTGTGAGTTAATACACATAAGGTGTTAAGAATAATAACCAGTCCTTAGTGAGGACCTAATAGATGTGAGCTGGCGCTATTATTGGTAGTGGATTCTTGCCTCTTAAATATGTCTTCACTTTTCCCAAAGCAGCAGGGTTTGGTGTGTAAAATAATGTCTCAGTAAAAACTAGGTGAATTGAGCCCACAAAAATCCTATTTCAGACATGGTGCTGCTACCACTATCACCACCAGTCTTCTAAGGCACCTTGATTTTGACTTGGTATGTTAGAAATATTTCATGTTGCTTATGTAATGTTTTTAGGATAAAGTTTGGGATTGATGAATATATACAACCTAGGTGTCAATTAATCTTCAAGCTTCACCTCCTACGAAAATATACATGTATTTATGCTCTTTTCAATGAAAATATCATCCTAATGTTGATCTACAATTTTTCTGGTTCCCGAGTTCCTTAGCAGAGGTTGTTAGCCTAAAAAAATGAGGTGAGTCAGAAAAGAAATCAGCACCCCAAGGTCTAACTGTGTTAGCGGCCAGTGGGTAAGTGAGTGTTTGGATAATGGGTTCAAACTTTGCGTATTTGCTCTTTGAAACAGGTTAAATAGAAATGGAGCAATTCAGATGCCATAAATATACAAGGCCCGGGTGTTCTGCTTTGTTTTTCAGATGGGGATTAACGTGGTGGACTCCGCAGTATCAGGATTAGGTGGCTGTCCTTATGCAAAAGGTGCCTCTGGAAATGTAGCCACTGAGGACTTGATATATATGCTTAATGGCCTGGGGCTCAATACAGTAAGTTAGTTTTACATATTTTAATATTCATATATTCTTTGCAGATCCAGATTGGAATGCATCTCAGTTTTGGGAAGCAACTTGCAGGTCAAAGTTTTACTACTTTTGCAATTTGCTAAAATGCACGGTGGGAACATACAATAAAAGTTCTTCGGGGAGCTTTCTAAAGTAACATTGCTATAGTTCAGTTGCCAATAATGCTACCATTCCACATTTTTATAGTGCTTCATGACCTCCAAATAGTTTTTTCAATGTCTTATCTGATTTGATTTTATGCACTTTGTGAATTAGAGCTCCTGTCTTTGTCACAGTTTGGGGGTTTTTATAGATGTTTTCCCTGGAGGAAACAGAGAACTTGATTTTCTCACAGTGACAACTAAGGCTTCTGGACAAGAGCCCAGAGCCCATTTAAAATGGTCAGTAGAAGAGCAGAGCTTGGTAATACTTAGATGTCAGACGCTGGATGGCAAACATAGGCTCTTTACAAGTGGTACCTGAAACGTCACCTGCTCTCTAATAACAGCCACCGAAATCAGCACCTTATGTTGCCACAGGCTTGTTAACATGACTTATGTGTCTGTAAGGCAGATTTTTTGGTTTTTTTTTTAAGGAAAAATATATAAAAGCACAAGAAACAGGTCACAGATGATTAAAAGTTCATAATGTTTTGAGATGTAAAGTATCATCTGGATTACAAATGAAATTTATTCTTTCCTTTCGCCTCTCTCCTCTCATCCAGTCTCTTGTCTGTCTCTCGTCTCTCCTCTCTCCTCTCTCCGTTCTCTCTCTCTCCCCCTCTGCTCTTTCCTCACTTTACTTATATTGATGCTTCTTCACTACTACTACTACTACTAAACTTCCTGCAGTCCCAGTTGGTGCACCATTCTCTCTGCTCAACTCATGGTTTCACAACCACTTGTAGCCTAATCCCCGTACTTACTTTTACTTGAGAGACATAGCCATCCTCAAAAACTTTTTCTAGCATCTCCCTGTCTATTCCTGAGGTCCATACTGTTCGGTTTCTCTCCTTAGTGCTTCCATGCTACCCTCTGTGCCTCTAACTCTGAATCTACAGTGAGGTTGTGGAATGATCCAATTTCTTTGTCTACCCCTCCCTGCCCCCCCGCAGCCAGAGAGCAACTATTACAGCTTATTCTTGCTCCCTGTTACATAGAGATGCCCAACAACATTCATTGATATCATGTGGCACTAAACACCAAAAGCTGTCGCTTGTAAGCACCAAAAGCAATTGGCTTTCTTCTCTGATTATGAATAATTATTATTTCACTTACAAAGTAGCTTAATTATTTTAATTAGAAATGTCTAGCCATGACAGAAACTGAAGAGAAATAGATCTCTTCTTGGATATTTAGTGACCCTATTGACCACAGTAGATGCTTAATGTGTTTTAGGTCATGTTCTATAACTTGGGTGTCCAAATGCAAATAAACCATGTCTTCATTCCTAAGAATTTTATAAAGCAAGGAGAGTTGTTACGTTTAGTAGCAGCTACAATTCAACTAGTTTCCTGTGCTAACTAGCTAAAATTCTCTGTAGAACCCAGTGTCACTATGGCATCCATGCCCAATCAATGACCAAGATTCACTAATTTGACTCATATTTCTTTTGTCCCTTTCTTACTGTTCTTGCCATAAACTACATCAGCACAAGTTCCTGTCTTTTTCCTAGGTATTCATCTTCCATGTTCTCCTGGCTTCAGACCTACCTTTAATTTTTTAAAAATAGATTTGAGAGAGAGAGAGAGGGAGGGAGAGGGGCTGATTTGTTGTTCCACCCATCCATGCATTCATTGGTGTCTTCTTGTATATGACCTGACCGGATATCGAACCCTCAACCGTGGCATATCAACCGACTGAGCTATCCGGCCGGGGCCAGACTTGCTTTTAAATTTATATGCTCCATGATACCATTAGAGGATTTCATCTAAAATATAAATATGAATACTCTTTGCTTCTGCCTGTGTGCTTGTAAGTGGATTCTCATTTCCTATAAAAAAAAGACTGTGTTCTGTCACTTAATACAGCGATTTTCAACCTTTTTCATCTCATGGCACACATAAACTTATAACTAAAATTCTGTGGCAAATCAAAAAATATAATTTTTGCCAATCTGACAAAAAAAAATAGGTATACTTTTGATTCATTCACACCAGATGGCTATTGTTGTGTTGGCCATTGTCATTTTTTTGACACTTTAAGGGAAAAGAGGTCAGTGCCCTTGATAAATAGTCAGGTATTGCATGTTTTAAAAATTCTTATGACACATAAATCGCTGACTTAACATGAACTAGTTATACATTTCCGGTCACCTCTGCCAATCATTCTCCATACATACCACAGTATTTTTCAGATGTCTTGTAGTGCTCTTTCTCTGCGTATAGTACCCCAACCATCCATCCTCTAGGTGACTAATGTGCTCCGTGTAAGACCCGGGTAAGGATTTACCCTCCCTGCGACCCTTCCTTGCCATGTGCCTCTCCATTCTCTTTCACTCAGTGACTTGACTGCCCTGCTGCTTTGCTGTTGTAATCATATGAGCATATCTCTATCGGTGACTTTCATTATCATAGTACAGGGTCCATATTGCCTGCTTCACCATAGCACTGTGAAGACAGAAACTGTATTCTACGTGAGGCTCTTGAGACCTCAAGTAGACATATTTTAAACCTGAAAAATGGAACAAGGATGCAATGTTCTTTTATAATGATATACAGTTAATTAAATAAAATGTACAGAAAGGCCAAAGCAGAACTCTTTTTGGGAGTGATAGCTACAAATTCCATTGCACAATTGTAAATTCAATTCTTGGAAAGTGAAGAATATTGGTGACTAAATTCTTTCTATGGTCTCTTGCTGGATATAATTCAGAAAGGAAACATGTAACTAATTATTTACAAAATTTAAACATCACTGGATTAAGGATGTGAAACTAAAATGTCCCTACTGGATAGTCCACATAAAGCGTTAGTATCCTAAGAACAACTTTATAATAAAAAGAAATATTAAAATTCATTTGAGTCATTTAAAATATATTTCCTGATCATTCTTAAATGATAAACTACAAGGAAAACAGTGTTGTAAAAGTTTCTAAAGAAAGGAAAATTTGGATATATATTTTTGTGGGGACTGCATTTAATTGGGTGTATTAGAATGATGATGTCTTTATAATCATTGTTATAAAAAGCCCCTGATTATTTATACTTGTCTATTTTAAGAAAATTACACTCACACAAATATTAAAAAGTACTTCTTAATGACAAGTCTGAATCTGTTCAGTTTTACATCCACATTGTTTCTAATCCATGTTGAGGGAGGACATAGGAGTTTACGAAATTCTACCTGAGCACAAATTTTTGGTTAATCTACCTACTGCTCTGCCTCCCTCAGCAACAGTCAGGGTGCTGGGTAGAGACCTTGGTGGTGACCCTTTGTTACACCAAGTCCTAGCAATGAGGAGCATGCCTTGAACTTGGCCCTTCTTACTCAACTGCTTATCTATCACATGTGGATCTACCCAAGCCTTTGTTGATCCTATTTAAGCTTTCAGACAGTACAACCTCTCAGGCAAATTCCAGATATTTAATAAATACTTCATTTTACTTGACCTATAACTACCGCCTTTGATAGGATACGTGTAATGTTTTTTCTAAATATGGTTTAAAAATTATACATCTAACTTTCTTGTGTCTCTTATAGCTTTATTGTTTCTTTTTTATACAGTAAAGAGGTATTTTTTCCAAGTCCCTATCTATAAACTCCTGAAAATCACTAATATTTTAATTGCCCTTCACCAATATTTATAGATTGTTTCTAATTTTATTATTATTATTCATGTAATTCAGGTACCAACCCAAATTACATTGATTTATTCAGACATAGCTAGCCTGTTGTTTTATACAAGGATCAAATTCAAGATAGGTTTTAATAAAGAAGAAAAATCTAAAATGTTAACTACATGGTTCATTAAAACAAAGATTGCCACCAAATCAATAATGAGTAATATTTTTTAGTAATTTTAAATGGTTAAGTAACTACTAATAAAATTTAAAGGAACTTGTTTTGTCCTCTTTCTCCTAATTCCTCTTCCCCACTGGTATCCATTCTTTCTCTTACCAGGGTGTGAATCTCGACAAAGTGATGGAAGCTGGTAACTTTATTTGCAAAGCTGTGAATAAAACCACAAACTCGAAAGTAGCACAAGCCTCCTTCAATGCTTGACATGAATAAATGTGCGACTTAAGGCTGAGAAGATCCTTTTTAGCTACAGATATTCATCATAAAATCATTACTGTCAACTTGTCCTGAAATGTGAAGTAACAGAGTGGTAAAAAAAAGATACTTTTTAAAAAAGTACAACTGGATACATTTTGAAGTCAACAGAAAGTAAGAACAGTCATCAGGTAAATTGCAAGCTGAAGCTAAATAATAGAATTTGTAGAAGTGCTTTTGAACATGGAGAAAGGTCTGCTCTTTTGCTCTTATAGAAATAACTTTTTAATTTAGGAGGCGTGAAAATTGACTTCAGATTTCCCTCAGTATGAAATACTTGTGTTAAATACCGAATCGAGCTGGCTTAGCACAGCATACATATTGTCGGTAGTTTATGAGCTCCTGCATAGTGTGCAAAGTGTGTGGCCTCCATATCACGCATTATTCCTCTGGATCTCAACTTCCCATTTGCCAAGTCAGTTAAATTATGGACCAAGCGCCAAATCTCCAGCCGACCCTACATAATTTTGAGCAATAGAACTTTTACATTTCAAGTATGACTAACATCTGTTAACTATTTCAATGACTTTATCTTGTTCCAAGAGGCTGTGGTCAATGGCAAGATGCCATATCCTGGAAACATATTACGACCTCCCGTGTTTGTTACATGCTTCCAGTTTACCATACTTTTTCTTTCATCAGTTATAGTAAAAAACCAGCATGGTGTTACTCAACTGTTGAGAAACAGAAGGCACAACTTTCATCTTGCTGTCTAAATTACAGTAATGAGAATAGATTGATACACGTACCATAATCCACATTCATGACTTTCAGATCATTTCCGAATTGCCTGAGAAATGTCATGTGATCCTAAGAATGCATTGTGAAGCCAGTTTTTAATTCATGAAATAAACTGTTTTCCATTGATTCAGGATATTTTGATTAAATCACCTATTTTTTGTTGTTGTTGACTTTTTTATGGTTATTTTAAAGTTGAAGTGACTGAAATTTTGTCTTTTGTACTAGAAAGAATTGCCAGAAATAGCAAAAGTTAATATATCAAGTTGAGAAGAGAAACAGGAGGACTATGTTACAGAAAACATTTCTGTGACCTATGCAAATAATATGGAGACAGTATTATATGTGGGTCTAAAACGTCAGTTCTATTATTTATATAGACTTCTCCAGCAATATTGAGTGATCTTATCTTTGAATAAATTTGAATATCACTGGAAATATGAATGTGAGCATTGTGGACTTTCTATTAAATATTCATTAAAACATTGCAATGAAAGGAATTCAATAAAATAAGAGAAGTACTGATTACAACTAAGTTAACTTTAAAGATATATAATAAGAAAAGAATCATAAAGGAAACATTGGTTATTGACAACGCCAAACTGTTCTCATGGAAGAGGCTAACTCATCCAGGTTGCAATGGCTGATAGAACAGGATCTTGTAATTCAGTGTACTGAGCAACTCTTTGCATTTGTGTTAGTCTCTGGAGGTGGGAGCAGTGCCAGGAATAAACAAAATTGCAGCTCTTGAGGGATCTGCCTATTATAATACATACACCCTATGCTTCTCCCTTCACAAAGAACACAGCTCTGTGCACTGGGGCGGTAATGGGACACCTGCCCTGATTGTGCACAGCAGGTTACACACCTAGTCATCTTCTGAAATTGACTTTTCCTATCTCTTACAAAACTCTGATGATTTCGGTTTTGAGATATTTGGAAAAGCATCTGTTGATACAAACTGCTTATAGAAGAAGCTAAGGGCAAAACTTCACTGTTTTTGAAATAAAAAGTAAGACTCCTTAAGAGGCTGAGCAAGTAGTCAGAAATCCGAGGAGCAGCCTAGCACACTTATACAGCAGTCGTATCAGTCTGCCGATTGATCAGTTCTGAGAATAATTTCATGCTGCCTAGTCACACTCACCATGAGAAAGTTGGTTTTGGGTCTTTGTTATCCTTTCTCCATTCAAACCACCTAAAGCCCTGCTAGCTTAAAAAAAGTTTCTTTTCTGTTTTTTTGGGGGGTGGGGGGGTGGGGATTACATCATCACACAAAGCTGCCTGAAATCCATAGGCAAAATCCCCCTAAAACTATATTTCAACTGACCAGGAAGACTTGGAGTCATTGCAGGACCCACGCAAGTAACCCACCCACACATAAACCCATGCAAGGGTTAGTCTTGGGGAAAAACTTAGAAATAGCAAAGCAATTATGGCCTTTATCAATATACATGTCAAAATTATCTTTTATGACATCTTCCATTAAATCATGAAAAATTTTCTTTCTAGAATATGTAATATATTTTATCACATGTACGCATTGATGATCTATTATTAAAACTTTAAGGCTAAGTCACCGAAAAATAGAAATTTTCTAAATACTGGATTCATGAAATTCACAAATAAATGGAAACTGAGTGTGACTTTCAGAGAAAATTATAAATGCCCTTTTGCGTTATTTATTCTGATCACTCTAACATTTAATAAATACTCTTTTTAGCTGCACTCTTATGACTGTTTCTATGTGTGTGCATCCTGTAGCTGCAAAATGAATTCCAGATATGTCACAGGTTATTTCACATTCAATAAACAAGTCACAAATATCCCTATCACAATTGTAAAGAAGAGATCATACTAAGGCTTGAGTACGAGCCAGAAGTCTGAATTGAAGTTATAGGCAAGTGAAAGATTGCTCTGTATAACAATAATCATTTGCAAATTGCTTTGTGGACTAGAATATATAAGTTCTTTGCTTGTGTGAGGTAGATCTAAAAGTTAAAAGATTAGTTTTGGAGATACAGAGATAAGGAGGAAGGGATTGAACAAGGGATGGGGGGGAGAAATGGTACTTTTTGCCTTTGAGCAGCTCTGATAGAAGGGCAACTTCTGCTATGGTGCAATATGTCATTTGGCTGCTATGAATTGCACACAATACAAAACCTCAATAGGCTTAAGGAACAAGAATTATCTCAGGTATTTCAGAAATACTGCTTTTCCACCATCATTCAACTCTGTGGTTCAACTATGTTACAAGCAAAGAGTTTCCCCCCATTTTCCTGCTTTTTCCAGCTCAAGGTGTTGGCTCACCTTCAGGCTCCTTCCTGCTCCTCAGAGGTGCAAGGTCCCAGGGCCACTTCCTGGCCTTGCATTCTGTGCAGTGCTCACAGCTGCAGAGGACTATTTGCTTCTGAATGTCTTCTTTTTAAATCAATGAAGAGTGTTTCTTCACCTCTATTCCAATCTTCCTTTCGTGTTTCATTCGGCAGAATATCATCACATGCTCCTTTAATCTCAGATTTATGTGGGAAATAGACCATTGGGATAGACCGACTAAAGTCACTGGTGACTTTGAGCAAATCAGTGAAGTGGTGGGGAAAGAAAATCATAAAACGTGAACATATTTTTATTGTGAGACAGTAGCGAAACTGAAGGCAGATGAGTCACCGACACTAAGCAAGGAGGTATATCTATTATCTTTGAGATTGATGGAAATAGAAAGTTTAAAATTTGAAGGGTGTAGGTTTTAAGGGGAAATTAGTCGATCCTGCTAATTGGTCTCTATCTTATTTAGGGAATAAGAAGTGAGGTCTTCAAGTATTAGAGTTGGGGGGTGGAGTGAGGGTTTAGGAAGGATAAGAAAGCTTGAAACCCACCCAGGGCAGTATTAGAAGTTAACCTACTCTATGAAGGAAAGGCTTCCAGGGCCTGGTAAGTGCCAAACCCCGATCTACCTCTCTGCCCTCAGGCTGTATTTATCACTGTTTATTCCCACTTTCTTGAAGAACTTTTGATTCCAGGGGCACTGCTCTATCCCAGTCCTGCTACCTCTTCAATTTTTTGGTTTCCTCTTTCTCTCCTTTGTGTTTACCTGTTGATTCACAAATGAAAACTGCCCATGCCCCACTAGTCAAAATGTGTTCCAAAGCCAGCAGGTCTGTTACCACTGGGGACATTTTGAGAAATGTAGAATCTTGGGCTCCACCCCAGGCCAACTACATCACAATCTGCGTTTTTAACAACATCCACCCAGGACTCATATGCTCATTAAGTTGTGAAAAGCACTTGCCTGTTGGACACACTTCCTCTTGGGTATCTAATGGGCACCTGAAGCTTCCTATATTCAAAATATCTTGTTCCACTTTCCCTTCATGCATTGTGCTCTAGCACACTCACTGTCTTTTCTCGGCTCCTGGAAGTGTAAACTTACAAAAAAAAATGTTTTTGTTTGTTTTTTAAAATATGACCTTTTTTCCTTTCTTTCCTTTTGCTTCAAACTGACCTCATCTAGCACCCTGACTCACCTGCCTCCCTCTTTCCTTGTACATCCACTCCCTTCACCACTAAGTGCTCATGACAATGAGGTTCTGGTTGGCATCAGTCTTCGGAATAAAGCCTTGGGTCTGTTAACCACAGAGGCAGACTTTCCGTTTCTGTCAAACTAAAGATAACATCTAGGTCTCAATTGTGTTTCAGCTCCAGGCCCAGAAAATGTGAATGACTACACCAACCATACCCTTATGAAACCAGACAGAGTGACACCATGGCTGACATCAGGGCCATTTGCAATGATCAACCACCCCCTACCCTGGCTCCCATCAGTCAGTAGAGACCACGGCCCTAAACCCCCTTAGTCACCATGATTAATGATTTTTCTCCTATGGAACCCATCACTTAAAAATCATCAGGGAGCCAGATTTCAGAGTGAAAGCTCACCTGTGACTCCGGGCTGGGTGCCATTTTCTTAAATAAACCTTTACTTTCTTTGATACAAACTCCTGTTCTCTATTGATTGGTCTTTGAGGTGTGCAGGCAAATGAACCCCTTAAGTTCAATAACAGAACAAGCCAGTCTCTGACCCACCTTTAGGTCCTTTACTTATTCTTTCCATATGTGATGTTCATAGCCTGAATGTGACTGGCTACTTCTTGTCATTCAGGTCTCAGCATAAATATAACCTCCTCAGTGAATCTTTCTAGATAACTCAGTCTAAAGTAAGATCTTAGTCTTCTGTGTCCTCTCACATCAATGCATTTAACTTTTACTTTTACTACAGAACTATTATTCTTTTTTTGTCTTAGTTGTTTATTTTCTTTCTTTCCCCAACTGAATATGTGGTTCATGAAAGGGCTTTGTTATCTTCTTCATTTTTACTTCTTTAGGGCTTAGAACATAATGCTTGGGCCTGGCACGATAGCTGTCTAATAAATGTTAGAAGAAAAATAGAAATAGAAATGAGTTTAATTAAAGCATATGGGTTTTTTTTAATGCCACCTGAACTCTTTTTAATATATATTTTTTAAATATCTTCAGCCCTTAATAGTTTTTCAAGGTTTATTTGCTTCATAACAGTTTGGGAGCAATTCTTAACAGATAATTCTTAAAACCTATGTTGAATAATTGAACTAAGGAACAGATACATATATGAATCAAAAAAGTTAAGAAATGTTAGAGAAACTAAAATTGTCAGAGAAACAAATAATCATTTAAGGAGAAATCTAGTCATCAGAACTGATACAGAAGGTTAACAATATTAATAATTAAAAAAAAAAAAAAAACCTTCCTGAGATGGAAAACAGGCATTAGCTACAATAGGAAGTGCTTATAATTTCTTTCTATCTCTCTGAATCTCTTACATACATTGAGACACACAGACACAAATTCTCACACTCAGAGGTGCACACATATATAATACACATCCCGTTTAAGGTCAGTAAAGCTCAGCTCCCTCATCTACACTTCGTGGAATTGTTTCTTCTACCCAGGGAGTAGGCATTGCACTCTGCCTACTCAGAGGTCTACTGTAACATGTCATCAGAGAAAGCAAGGCTGTTACATCAGCTGTCATCTGCATGATTAAGAGACATAAAAATTTCATAATGATTTGCTACCAAGGCCTAGTTACTTCAGTATTCCTTTAGTAGTTAACATTTATGCTTGTTTCAGAATCAAGTCTTAGGATAGATATAATCCTCAATTCTCAATGTCTAATACATAACAGCAAACTTACTGTGTTATCTCAATTCAGGCTGCACATATGATCCATCAGTGGGGGATGGGAGAGGGAGCTTAACAATACTGATACCTGAACTTTAACTACAGAGATTCGGATTTAATTGGTCTGGAGGGGACCTTCAACCATGAGCATTTTTTAAAAGTATGTATAGAGGGCAGTCTCATGTGAAACCAGAGTTTAAATATCTCCGCTACAGTGCAGAGGTTTTTAAAGTGAGGTCCCAGGACCAGCAGCATCAGCAATGAGGTCTGCTTTTTCTAGGAGTTCTCTCCAGATGAACCTGGATTGTCTAAGAGTCAGCTCACAAAACACATCTCATTAATGTGCGTATACTCCAGAGATGAGGGGAGCAATGGAATAGCAATTCATTAGAATACAATTAGAATTCACTGGAAATACAAATTCTTGGGCCCACACTCGGATCTACTGAATTAGAAGCTCCAGGCTGAGGCCAGCAACCTGTTTTTGCAGGCCCTCCGGGTGAGTCTCGGGCACCCTAAAGTTTGAGAATACTATTCTAGAGTGAATTCCCTTTGCAGTGATTCACCACTCTTGTAATTGAGTAAGGAGAAAAATAGGCAAGAGTTGTTGGTTTATTGCACACTCTAAATATTCACACAACAAAGCATTACTTCAAACCAGAACTCACAATAATCCAAACGACCATATCATTTTACATTCCAAAGGCTTACTGGGGAGAAATGGAGTTGTGGAAGCAAATGGCAACATCCCCTGCCTCGTTCCTCCCACTGGCTCTGTTTCTGTGTTCCATACGATGGAAGAACCATGTGAACAGGCTCATCATCAGAATTTCTCTAGAAGGCTAGGATCTGAGATCAATTCTACTAGTTTCTGCATATGATATCCTTCAAGCTTATTATAAGTGTAAAAGAAAGTTGAAGTGAATGCTAGGGAACCATTGGGATAGCCATAAAAGCAGATTTAAAAGAATGCATCAGTTGAGGGAAAGAGACATTGCCACCAAACTGCACTGTCCCAGTGAGAGAGCAGGTTTAATGGACTTAATGCATATCCATCAGTGTTCAGTCCATTTTGGCACCATCCGGTGTATTACTCAATAGCTATACAACCTTGGTCAATTTACCTTTAAACTTCACTTCAAACCTCACTTCCTTCACCAATAAAACTTGGATTATAATAGCCCTTATTTATACAGCTGTTAGAAGGATTTCATGAAATAATGCTTACAAGTGTTTGGCAAAGTGCCTGGCACTTAGTAAGTGGTCAATAAATGTTAACTATCATCATTTTTATTATCCCTTTCTGTGGTGCTGCCTTGGACTGAAATTTTCCCTCCATTAAGAGTTGTGTAAACCTCAGGGAGGCTCTCACAAAAGATCATCCTTTATCCCGTTCCATGTCAAGAGGGCATTATCTTAAAGAGTCTGTCATGATCCCTGAAGGACAGCTTATCATCAAACCCCAGAGCCACATAATCTTAAACTGACATCAAAACACCAGGCTTGACTTACTATGCTGCATCAATGAGCTATACATTTGGAACTAATTCGCTGTATTTCTTACAACTATAGTAACAAGTAGGCACTATGTATAAACCTGTTTGAAGAACATCATAATAGGTTTGGTCTCCATACTCTATCACTTAAATTCAGAAATGTTATGAACATTAGGAATTTGTCCCATTCTTTTGACAGCTGGACAAGTCAGCAGGTAGACCTATTGCCACATGAGTTGCCAGTATTTATTTGGCAGGCTGTTTTGCTAGGCAGGCTTCAAATTTCTCCTTGTTCTGCAGAATATTATTCTACATCCCTCCATTGTGGAGATGCATGCTTAGTTGGAGAGGGCTATTCTTTGCTTCCATGGGAACCATCTTTACTCTGCCACGGGTCATGATATCATGTTTATGTCTTATGGCAGGGCTTATACCCTTCCAAGAACCTAGATAAAGTACCTCAGAACTTCTGGTCACTGTTTCATCTGAACTGTCCTTTCTCCAGCTGTTCTCTCAGGCCTCTGTCATTGATGAAGTAGACAATACATCACACGTAGCTAAATCATTATCCTGAATTGCCAGAACCTGTAAAGCTGCATCTCAGTCAGGTTTCCAGTGGCCTCTGTACATGAATGCTGATGAGTTGAACTGTTGGGCACACATTCTGGAAGCATTCTGAGAGGCCCGTGGCATTAAAATGAAACATTGCCTGCTTTTCCCAGTGGTTTCATCCATGGGAAACAGGATTAGCTGGGACTCAGCTGACAAAATTCATATTCTGAATGTGTGCATACTTCAAAAGCGGGGAGCAATGAAATCGGAATACCAATGTCTGGTACCTTTTTTTCAAGTTTTCTTTTTATAATTTATTTATTGTTTTTCTATTACAGGTCTCCCACTTTTCTCCCACTACTGCCCTCCCACCCCCCACCCCCTCTCCCACAGTCAATCCCCACCCCGTTGTCCATATCCATGGGTCATTTATACTAGTTCCTTGACTAAGAAATATTTCTGTTGTTAAGTTGTGTTTCTAAAAAATGTATGCCCCACCATAAAACTTCATTATCTATTTATTTTAAAATTACGTATGAAAAATACTATTTCACTTTGTCTAAAAATCTCAGTAGTTTCTTTTTAAATTGTATTTGTTAAAAATACAAAAGGTAATTTCTTCTAAGTTTGCAAGAAGAACTGATAGACATTAGAAAAGCAGCAATATATTTGTAAACTTCAGTCGAATCTTTTCTATGAAATTGGTAGATGATATTTAAACCTTTGGTTGTGGTTTTGTAAGTGTAGCCCCAAATGCAGTTCCATTTATATTCACATGTCTTAGTATAGTAGTCCCTCTCTATATCGCAGTACACTTATCGTGGCCTCACTGTATCACGGGATTTTTAAAAATATTATATTTAATTATTTATCGTGGATTTTTTGCTATTTCGCGGGATTTTGCGGTACTCTATACGTATGTTGTCAAAGTTACGTAGGTTTAAGAGTGTAGAATATGTTTAAGAACATAAGTAGTGTTTATAAAAGTGTGGAAAAGGTTAATAAGGGACTGGGAGTGGTTTATACGTGTGTGGGAAGAGTTTATTAAGCCTTAAAATATATATAAATACTAAAATAAATGTAAGGTTCCTACTTCACAGATTTTCACCTATCGTGGGGGGTCTAGAATGTAATACCCATGATAAGTGAAGGAATACTGTATCGTGTTTCCCTTCTACCACAACTTTATTGAAATATAATTAACATATAATATGTCAAAGTTTAAGGTGTACAACATATTGATTTAATACACACATAACTGCAAAATGATTACCACTATAGTAGTTAATTAAAGCATACCTCACATGGAATAATTACCATTACATTTTTGTGGTGAGAACATGTATACTCTCTTAGCAACTTTTGAGCATATATTGTAATAGAGCATTACTCACTACTATAATCACCATAGTAGAATGGTTGTTATCAGCAGCTGGGGATCAGGGAAGTGGGGTAAACACTGGTCAAAGAGTACAAACTTCCAGTTATAGGATGAATAAGTCCTGGGGGTTGAATATATGGATTTTTTTATAGAAACCTTACCACTAAGCTATCTATTACATTTATATAAAGAAAAACATGGAGACTTCCAACCAAGATGGAGGTGCTACATCTCCCTCCACAACTAAGAAGGAATACAACTACCTCAAAACTAGAAACAACCAGAAGTTCCAGAAAATCAAACTGCATGGAAGTCTAGCAAACAAACACATAAAGAAGAAATACTCATCTAGACAGATAGGAGGGGTGGAGCCAGGGCAGAGAGGATGTGGTGTGGTGGTGGCAGCAGCGGAGGCAGTGGCACGTTTTAAAAAGTCAGTAGGGACACCTGGGAGCATTCCCAGCTCCTCACTGGTCCCTGAAGCTCACAGTGCCAGCACCAGGGAAAATCAAGCTTCATTGCTTCTGACTGTGCAGACCAGTTGGGGCGGAGGCAGAAACAGCCGGTCTCTCAGCAGAGTCCACTTATTTAAAGGGCCCCCATGGTCCTAGAATGTCCACAGACCTACCCACTCTGGGAACGATGGCAGCAGCTAGAGGGGAGGCAGGCCGGTGCGGAAGTGGGAGAGGTGCCTGGAAAAGGGACAAGTGCTGGGCAGGCACTTGTTCCCTCTCGGACCCCTCCCCCACATACAGCGCCACAACGTGGTGAAACAGGTCACCCTGTACTGATGAATCACTAAGGCTCTGCCCCTTACAATGTAACAGGAGCAATAGCCCTACCTGAGATGCAGAGGCAGACAAACACAGGAGCCTGTCAGAACAAGGAGACAGAGAAGTATGGCTCAAAAGAGGGAACGGATCAAGGTTCCAGTGGGAGAACAAAGTGATGAGAAGATAGCCAACCTACCAGATGAAGAGATAGACAACCTAACAGATGCAGAATTCAAAACACTGGTGATAAAGATGCTCACAGGCTTGACAGATATGCTTAAGGACGGCAAATGCATAAGAGAAGAAGTGAAGGCTCTGCTAAGTGAAACGAAGGAAAACCCACAAAAAAACAAATGGTGAAAGGAAGGAAACTGGAGTTCAAATCAATGATTTGGAACATAAGGAAGAAAAAAACAGAAAACCAGTGCAGAATGAGGATGCAAGAATTGAAAAAAAAAAAAAAAAAGAGGAAAACTTCCCAAATTTTGTGAAGGAGATGGACATACAGGTCCAGGAATCACGGAGGGTCCTGGGCGAGTTGGACCCAGAGGGGACCACACCAGGACACATCATGATTGATATGCCAAAGGTGAAAGATAAAAAGAGAGTCCTGGGGGCAGCAAGAGAGAGGCAGAGAGTTGCCTACAAGGGGATTCCTATAGGACTATCAGCTGATTTCTCAAAAGAAACTTTTCAGGCAGGAAGGAACTGGCAAGCAGTACTCAATGTAATGAAAGGCAACCTGCAGCCAGAATTACTCTATCTAGCAAAGCTATCATTTGGAATGGAAGGGCAGATGAAGTGCTTCCCAGACAAGGTAAAGCTAAAGGAGTTCATCCTCACCCAGCCATTATTATATGAAATGTCAAAGGGACTTACTTAAGAAAAAGATCAAAACTATGAACACTAAAATGACAACAAACTCACAACTATCAACAACTGAATCTAAAGAGTAAAAACAAAATTCAACTAAGCAACCCAGAATAGGAACAGAATCAGGTATGGGGATCATTTGGAGGGTTATCAGCTGGGAGGGGGGAGGGGGAAAGGTGCGGATATGGTGCGGGGATTAAGAAACATAATTGGTTGGTACAAAATGGACAGGGGGAAGTTAAGAATAATTTAGGAAAGGGTGAAGCCAAAGGACTTACATGCACGACCTGTGGACATGAACTAAGCGGGGTGGGATTGCTGGAAGGAAGGGGGATACTGGGTGGAGGGGAGCAAAGGGGAAAAAAATTGGGACTACTGTAACAACATAATCAATAAAATATGCTTAAAAAAAGAAAAAAGAAAAACATGTATTGACCTGTCCTTAAACAAAAAAAGAGGATGTCTTTGGTTTTGTTAACTTTCAAGTTCTTCATTGATGCGGAAGATCAGAGGAGTTCAGGTGACAATTACGGATAATGAGGAAGAAAGGAAAATTGCAATGACAAATGTTATGAGCATGAGTGGGAATAAATGTGTGTGTTTAAGGGGTTTGTAGACACACATGAAAGATGGTGTCCAACAAGGGCACTGTGACACTCTTAGTCCTGCTTTTATGACTCAAATGACTAGATTCGTTCCCCAGACCTGCTGGATTTCTGTAGCAGTGCTCCAGGATCATTAGGTATTTAGTGTGTGCAGGCAAAGTTAGCCTCCTGGCTGTCATTTGGGAAGCTACGCCGTGCATGCCAATGACATTATATTTTAGAACTGCAATTTCATTGAGTCTCCCATATAAAAAACTAAATTTTACTAACAGTAACATTCTCCTTTTATACTGATACTGTTAGTATAGTATTAACAATATTTTACTGTTAACAATCATATTAAACAATTCAAGTACCCACATTATTCCTAGATTTGTATTCAAATGATATTCAATTGCTTCTAAAATTCAAATCCAGGCTGACAAGAGGAGTTTTCAACTTTCCAGGTAATTCAAAAGAATGTGTCAAGTTTTTCCTAAAATAATGTCAGTGAGCTATAAATAAACACATTAGCTTCAGAGGCAGGCAGAATGTTTGAATAAATGTCCACAGTTGCAAGGCAGTGACTTTGAAGGGTTATCACTTCTAACTTTAGTTGTTTGTTTTAAACATCATATGTTATTTCATTTTTTATTTCTCATAACTCCTATGTAGCACCAGTTAATATACCGAGGTGAATTAGATCTGGGCTTTAGATGGATTAGAGCTGGGCTTTAGTGATAGTTTTCCAATATGAGTGAAGGTCCACTTCATATCAACTATTTAAAGAACAAGCATTTCTGTAGGAAGTACTGCTGTGGTCAGAACTTGTTTGCTCCCTAATGTTAAAAACTCAAACTCAGGCCTTTTCCTAATATGGATTTAATCTACCATACTAAGAAAATTTTCTGTTATCTTCTACTACTCTATTCTCCACAGCCTCCGTTCACACTCTCTCAAGATGAACCACAGCTCCCAAATGCCCTGCCCTTCCTCGGGCTCATTTCTTGCCCCTGATATTCTCCCCAAGTAGCTGCTACACATCCAGCATGTTTTTATAGCAATTTGTTTATACTTGGTCACTCTTCAGTGTGATTATTTGCTATGTGCCAGTCTTTCTGAATAGACTGTGAACTGCTGAAATTCAGTGGCTGCATCATATCTACCTGTATATCCCAGGGCCTCACATGATGTCTAACATGTCATAGCATCCCATATTGAATAATTAGTATAACTAGTTATCTTGAAATTTTGAGGGATTCATGACAAATTTCATTTCATAACAATCTGCTATTGAAGCCATGCCCTCAATGACTTAATAAGGTGACGTCTTAGAAAATTGTGCCTTCATTTTCTGATTTGGAAGAGTCTTACTCTGAAGTCACCTCTTGGCATTTTTTATTTTATTATGTTAAATCCCTGAAGATGGCGATGCCCAGCAGAACATTAGTAAACAACTAAGATATATTTGATGTTTGAACCACTTTTGCTAGAATTGCTTCAGTTACAAGGTAATAAGCTCTTAATAAAACTTGTCGGTTCCCCTGTAAATGAATTGAAAAGCACAAGTGCAAATCAGGGTTCTTATTTGTCTACAAGTTTAAAAGTAGTAAATTTTATTCATTTAATAAGTACTTTATGAGCACATATATAAGATAAGCACTTTGCTAAGTTCAGAGGTTTCAATACTGAACAAGGTAGAAGTAGCCCCTGGCTTTATGGATATTACACTGTAATTCTGAGAAGGTAATTCAGTTCAAGTTTGATATATGCACCACAGGATGACAGGTAAAGGTGCAATTTAGTAGCTCTAAAGTGTACCTGATGTGCTCGACAAGGTCTTTCACAGAAGGATCTATGTGAAGTCTAAGATATAGAAAAGCTAATGCTACTGGGAACCAATGACTACATGGTGCTTAAGTGGAAAAGGAGGGAAGAATTTCTAGATGAACGGCATTAATCTCATTTTGCACCTTTCTGGCACAGTATGTACTTCTGCGTGTTTGTTTTTATGTCAACGTTTACCTTGGGTTTGACTCACTGTCTGACCTTAAACTCTAGCACGTGTGGACAATCATGTATCACTTTAGGAGTTTATGTCATCACTTCCTCATCACGATGCTCAAGGTAAAGGGCATAGTAGGCAAAGAAAAATATTTTGAGACCTTAGAAGTCTAAGCCTGTGGATACCTTATAAGTTTCCATTGATTTCTTCATCATTTAATAAGTATTAATGAAATAGAAATTAAAAAGACAATAGAAGACATCAATGCAATGAAGTGCTGGTCCTTTGAAAAGATAAACAAAATTGACAAACCTTTAGCTAGACTCACTATGAAAAAAAAAAAAGAGAGAGAGAGCTCAAATGAATAAAATCAGAAACAAAAGAGAAGGTACAACTGATAGCACAGAAATAGAAAAGATCAAAAGAGGGACTTCCGGCCAAGATGGAGGCTTAGACGGACACGCTAAGTCTCCCTCTACAACTAGAGAGGAATACAACTACTTCAAAACAAAGGATAACTAGAAATTCCAGAAAATAAAACTACACAGAAACCCAACATGTGAAGTTATAAACCAGCGGTGCCATTCGGGCAGGTAAGAGTTAAAGAGGGCAAAGCCGTTTGCGGAGCTGCGGGGCGGCGAAAAAGCCCGGAGGCAGTCAAGCCCCAGGCAGTGCGCGACCGCAGCGCTGGGGAGAGCGGCCACCGCATCGCCTTGAACAGTGAGGCCCAGGGGGGCGGGAGGACGGATACTGGTCTCCTAGCTGAATAACTGTGTGAATCCATTTTGGACCCCCGCCCCCAAAGAAAGAAAGCACCACAGGGCTGCGAAATAGGTCGCAGACAGGCGCCGGTCGCTGACTTGTGACACCAAACGGCGCCGGTTGCTGGGTCATTATGAGTACACAGGCACTGCCCCCGACAGCCGGCCCAAGAAAACAAAATGCATCTGTCAAAATGAGGCAGACAACTATAGAAATCCCGGTGACACAGCTCACCAGGCAGCAGATAGAGAACCTGACAGATGAACAGATAAGAAACCTGTCAGAGGCTCAGTTCTGGGCCATTGTTATCAGGTGGCTTACAGAATTCACAAAAGAGCAGGAAAAAGATAAGAAAGAAGTGAAAAACTTTCATAACGAAAGGAACAAAACCGCATACGAGACAGATGGTGAGGAACAAAAATCCAGAGTTCATTTCAACAAACTGGAATATGGAGAAGGAACAAGCAGTCAACCAATGCAGCGAGAGGAAATGGGAAGCAACAATGAGAGGATCAGAAACCTCTGGGACAGCTATAAAAGGCCCAACATAAGAATCATTGGTTTGCCAGAGAATGAGGAAGATGAACTAGAACTTGAAAAATTGAGTGAAAATATAATAAAGGAGAACTTCCCAGAATTGGGGAAGGGAATAGACTTGCAGGTCCAGGAAGCAAGGAGAGTTCCCAAGAGACTGGACCCAGGGAGAACCACTCCAAGACACATTATAATCAAAATGTCAAAAATTAAAGATAAAGAGAGAATCTTAAAAGCAGCAAGAGAGAAGAAAAGAATTATGTACAAAGGGGTCCCAATTAGACTATCAGCAGACTTCTCAAGGGAAACCCTACAGGCAAGAAGGGACTGGCAAGAAATATTCAAAGTAATGAAAATCCAAAACCTACAACCACGAATACTCTATCCAGCGAAATTGTCATTCAGAATAGAAGGACAGAGAAAGTGTTTCCAGGACAAAATAAAACTGAAAGAGTTCATTAGATCCAAACCACTGTTATATGAGATGTTAAAGGGACTGGTTTAAAAAACAGAAGCTAAGGAGATGAAACAAAGGCAAACTAAACAGGCAACGAGAGTGGAAAAGGAACTATGGGTACGGGAAGCATATTGGGGGGAGGTCAACAGGGAGGGGGAATGGGGAAAGGGAGGGAGATGATATAGGAATTGGGGATCAAGGTAGGAGGGAATGGAATAGACGGAGAGAGGTTGGGAGGAACTGTATGCACAACTAATGGACATAATCTAAAAGCGGGGGACAACTGGAGGGAGGGGGCCACCGGGTGGACGGGAGCAGAGGGAAGGGAAATTGGCACAAATGTAATATTTTAATCAATAAAACACATTAAATCTGAAAAAAAAAAGAAAGAAAAGATCAAAAGAGAATACTATGAACAATTATATACTAAAAAAATTGGACAACTTAGAAGAAATGACTAAATTCCTAAAACATACAATCTTCCAAGATTAAATATTAAAGAAATAGAAAATTTGAATAGACCAATTTTTTAGTAAGGAAATTGAATCGATTAAAAACATCCCAACAAACAAAAGTCTAGGTAAAAATGTCTTTAATAGTATATTCTACCAAAAATTCAGAGAAGAATTAGTACTATCAAATACTTTCAAAAAAATGAAAGAAGAGAGACACATTATAAGGTCATTTTATAAGGTCAGCATTACCCTGACACCAGAAAAAGACAAAGACACTCTAAGGAAAGAAAATTACTGCCAATACCCCTGGATGAACATAAATGAAATAATCTTCAACAAAATATTTCCAAACTGAATTCAACAATATATTAAAAGGATCATACACCATGACCAAGTGGGATTTATTCCAGGAATGCAAAGGTGTGTCAACATTTGCAAACCAATAAAAGTATATACCACATTAGTAAAATGAAAGACAAAAATCATGTGATCATTTCAATAGATACAGAAAAATAATTTGACAAAATTCAATATCCATTTATGATAAAAACTCTCAACTTCTGGGTATAGAGGTAATGAACTTCAATATAATAAAAAAAACATATATGACAAGCCCACAGCTATCATCATACTCAATGGTAAAAAACTGAAAGCTTTTCCTCTAAGATCAGGAAAAAAAAATATGCCCACTCTTGCTACTTTTCTTCAACATAGTATTGGAAGCTCTAGTTAAGAAAAAGATAAAAAGATTCAAATAGGAAAGGAAGAAATAAAACACACTATTTACAAATGACATGATAGTATACATAAATAGAAAACTCTCAAGACTCCACCAAAATACTTAGGACTAATAAAAAAATTAGTGAATTTGCAGGATATAAAAATCATTATACAAAATCTGTTTCACTTCTATACACTAAAACAATCAGAAACAGAATTTTTTTTAAAAAAATCACATTTACAACTGCATCAACAAAAGTAAAATATCTAGGAATAAATTTAACCAAGGAGGTGAAAAACCTGCACTCTGAAGATGATCATATATTGATTAAAAAAAAAAAAAACTGAAGACGACAGAGATAAATGGAAAGATAACCCATGTTTGTGGAGTGGAAGAATATAACCAAAATGTCTATACTACTCAAAGCAACTTACAGATTCAATCTGATCCCTATCAAAATTCCAATGGCATTTTTAAACAAACAAACAAAAAAATAGAACAAATAATCTTAAATGTGTATGGAACCAAAACCTTGAATAGTCAAACTGTTACAGAAACAGGGGAGTCCAAAAATCCCCGGAGTTTGTGGCTGGGGGATGGGGAGGAGGAAGCAGCTTTCAGAATGCCCCCACATGCCTGAGGCTGGTGGCTGGTGTCTTTCATTATGCAGAATTGCTTGGATGCTTCCAAGGCCTCAGGTGGATGGGAGGAGTCTTGAACCAGGGGACGGTATGGAAAGCACACAGAGCCTACGTGGGGTTCTGTGAATGGTCAGAACTGTTGGCAACACCCACTGCGTCAGAGGACGCACTCAGGGATATATAGGCAGCTGCGAACACTTTGGGCGTGCTCTGGGGCTGGCTCCCTCGCTGGCAGGTGTTCACAGGGGTGCTCTGGAGAAGGAGAGGAGATCCACGCGGTTTGCAGAAAGAAGACAGTTTGCAAGGAGGCTGAGAATCCCAGCGGTTTTGTATTGAGAGCTGAAGGGCACCACAGCACAGAAAGGACCTCCCCAATCAGATTGAATGATTGGCAGCCGCTGGTAAAGCTGAGCTGTGTTTGGGAAGTAGGGAAACGATGTTTCTGACCTGCCTAAAACTGGCTAGGTTTAGAAGGGGGAAGGCAAGGATATGTGTAACTGTTAAATAAACAATTTTCTTTTCACTCAACTGAAGTATTAAGAGTTGTAATTCTGGCAGCGGGCAATCGGACCCCTAACTAAAGAGCCCGTGGGTTTGTTTTCAATTGGAGCAGCCCAGGGGTTCTGTAACAAAACCAATCTTGAGGAGAAAAAAAAGCTGAACGTGTCATGCTGCCTGATTTCAAACTATATTACAAAGCTATAATAATCAAAATAACCTGGTATCAGAATAAAAACAGCCATATAGGTCAATGTAACAATGCTGAGCACAGGAATAAACTCACATGTGGATAATTAATTCATGACAAAAGAGCTGAGTATATGTAATGGGAAAATGACAATTGCTTCAATAAATGGTGTTGGGAAAACCGGACAGACACATGCAAAAGAATGAAACTAGCCCACTATCATATACCATACACAAGAATTAACTCAAAGTGGATTAAACACTTGAGTGTAAGAACTGAAACCATCAAACTTCTAAAAGAAAGCATACCGTATTTTTCACACTATAAGATGCACCTGACCATAAGATACACCTAGATTTAGAGGAGGAAAACAAGGAAAAACATACTCTGAACTAAATGGTGTACTAAAATATTTAATAAAATATAACAGAATAATATTTCAACCATGTAAAATGATCATCAGTCAACAGCGGTGTTAAGAACCATCATCACTGTCATTAACAAATGAGGAGAGACTTTAAGGTTCAAGTACTCTTCTAGTTTTCTGGGAACCCCAAGAACTCACCATTGCTAGTGTCAGAAGTTATGGGGGCTTTTAATAACAGGCATTGAGGGAGTTAAGAGGTATCACTAGTTGCAACAGTCACTGAGAGTATCACTATCCTAGTTACAGGTTCCGGCGGACTACCCCCGATGCTTGTTATGGCTAGTGATACCCCTTAATCCCCTCAGGGCCTGTGTTACTACTAGAATAGTGACTCCACCATCACTCCCTTTATATACTACAAAGTTCAGCCTTTATGGCTGCTCACCCAGTTACTGCTGGCCTCCTCACACAGAACTCTGGTGTGCACTGGAAACAGTATGGAGGTAGACGAGACAGCTGTAGCATCTAACGGAGCCAGTAGCCGGCGGAGAACATGTTACTTCAGCTTCACCCATCTTCCTCTCATGATTGGCAGAGCTTAAGACACAGCAATTGGTGATTGGAGGCGGTTCTACTGACAGACCCCACCCAGTGTCAAAGACAACTGGCAATTGGTACCATGCCTCACACCCATTATTAGCCTCAGCTGATTCGACAGGTCACTGGTTGTACTGGGAGTGTCTCCAGGTCTTGGGAGATGGGCAGAGGCAGATGGCAACTGAACAGATGGCCTGAGATTCAGCAGTAAAGTGGGTCATTTAAGCGTCCCCAGGGGTTTTGCGTGGGCCCATGGGCCCACCACTTCCTCTTCTAACAGCTGTCGCCACAGCTGGCAGATCAAGCAATACACATCACAGTCCGTGATGCAATATTCGCTCCATAAGATTCACAGGCATTTTGGGGGTGGGGGGGAGTGCGTCTTCCGGAGTGAAAAATATGGTAAGTAGTTATCTCCTTCACATCAGTCTTGAAGATATTTTGGATATGATACCAAAAGCACAGAAAACAAAACCAAAAGTAAACAAAACCAAAACTAAAAGGGTTCAGCACAGCCAAGGGTACCATTAACAAAATGAAAAGACAGCCTGCTAAATCTGAGAAAATATTTTTAAATCATATATAATAAGGAGTTAATACCCAAAGTACATAAAAACTCATACAACTCAATAGCAAAAGCAAAACAAAAAAGAATTCTATTAAATAATGGGCACAGATCTGAACAGACATTTTTCAAAAAAGGACGTAGAGTTGGACAACAGACACAAGAGAAGTTCCTAAGTATCACTAATCATCAGGGAAATGCAAATCAAAACCACAATGAGTTACTACTCCATACCTGTTAGAATGGCTGTTATCAAAAACACAAGATATAACAAATGTTGGCAAGGTCTTGGAGAATAGGGATCCCTTGTACACTATTGGTGGGAATGTAAATTGCAACAGCTGTTATGGAAAACCGTATGGAGTGTCCTCAAAAATTCTTAAAAATAGAACTGTTATATGATCCAGCAATTCTGGCTACTTATCTGAAGAAAACAAGTACACTAATTCAAAAAGACATATACACCCTCATGTTTAT
This sequence comes from Furipterus horrens, assembly GCF_987537825.1. Classification (NCBI taxonomy): domain Eukaryota; kingdom Metazoa; phylum Chordata; class Mammalia; order Chiroptera; family Furipteridae; genus Furipterus; species Furipterus horrens. Next base: position 107,312,747 of record NW_028327176.1, on the reverse strand, counting down.
TGCAGCATTATTCATAACACTCAAGATACACACTGCACACAATGGGATACTATTCAGCCATAAAAATAATGGAATCTTACCATTTGCATCAGCACGGATGGACCTCGAGTACATTTTGCTAAATGCAATCAGTCAGAAAGAGAAAGACAAATATATGATCTCACATATATGTGGAATCTTACAAAAAACAGGTGAGAGAGGGACAAAATGGTTGAAGGGTCACAAACAGCACAAACTTCCAGTTATAAAATAAGTCATGGTATGTAATGAACTGCATGATTAATATAGTTAATAATAACATATAGCATTTAAGAAAGCTGTTAAGACAGTAAACCTTAAATCAACAAGAAAAAAATTGTAACTATGTAGGATAACAGATGTTAACTAGACTTATTGTGTGATCATTTTGCAATATATACAAATATTGAATCATTATATTGTACACTTGAAACTAATATAGGTCAATAACACATCAATAAAAAATAAGTACTTTTGTGCACCTATTGTATACTCAGGATTGTGTTTGCTTGCAAGTAGCAAGAATACAGAGGTACCTTATTACAGTTATTGTCCTGATATCCTGTGTAATAAGATGTCTGGCTCCATTTGCATGTGTGACCACTGATAGCTCTTAAGTCCCCACACCCTGCCGTACCATTCTGTGCTACCTCGGGGCAAGCTGAAAAGAAAGCCCAAGTGCTCTCTCTTGGTGCTGATGGGGAAATTCAGATCATGCCATCACCATCAGGGATATTCAAACTGAGCAGGAACCCCTGCCTTGGCTGTACCCCCAAGCCACAATTTCACCCGGAGCCACTTACCCCTTTCTCCTCACAAGCCATTCTCAGATCTGCTTGGATATCTTTCCCAATATTCTCAGAAAAAGTCCATATGTGAGTAATACACATCCTCATATCCCCTTCGTATGTGAGGCCTCATCAGTCTTAACATCTAAACTAATTTGGGTGGAGGTCCATCCCATCTATGTGTATGATCACAATGCCCTAAATGCTACCTTTCTGCTTCACCATGACAAAACATGTTATCTTTCATCTTTATACTGGTTTCCTCAAGGTTTTGGAATAGCTTCTTAGCTCCAGTCCTTCCATTTGCATTCAAGGACCAAAGAAGGGGTAATAACAATCTTGCCACTTCTGTCTCTTTTTAGAAGGAAAATTCTAGTTTTCCCACTGCCAATTGCCAGAATTGTGTCATATCACTATACTTAGTTGTTACAGAGTCAGGGGATTCATTTTATTTGAGCATACTGCTGCCCCAAACAAAGGTATAATTCTATATATGGAAGTAGGTGACCCTGAATTCTGGATAAGTCACTATCAATGTCAGTCAAGCCAAATAGGGGGTCAGGTTATACTGTGTACTAGGGATATAACCATGAGTGAAATCACCAATGCTTCTTTATATAACTCTCCAATAGGGGACTTACAGAAGTTATCAAGTGACAATTACACGTGTAATAAGTGCTATGAAGGAGAAGCTAATCTTTCTCTAACAGTGTATATGGTATAGGGCATGACATTACTATGTGCATCCATACATGATTCGGGAAATGATATTAGAAAGAACTAATGTGCTAAATAGTAGAAGAGGAGGGAAAAGACCATTTCATGTGAAGAGAATACCATATATAAAGACCCGTTGGAAGTTAGGGATATGATGCATTTGAGAAACTCATAAAAAGCTGAAGCATGATGAAAAAATAAAGGAATATAAATGTGTGAACACAAGTTGAATAATAAAGTGCTTACAAATTATAATATGCAATGAATTCAGATGGGTATATGCTAGAAAGTTGCGGTTTTAGAACCTAAGCCTCTTCTACAACCACGTGCTCCGTTTTGAGACACAGAATTCACACTCCCCATCAATATATTTGTTTGATAAAAGAAGGTAGAAAGAAAAGATGATTAAATTACCTAATAGCAATTAATTTTATCATGTCATGAGAGGTCATTATTCCAATAAATGCTTCTCAAACAATACCCAATTCCTGAAGACTGAACACATATAAAGAAGAGAGACTTATCTTGCCTCTTATTGGGTGGCTGTGAAGGAACATTTAGAATGAGAATCATGGCTTTTTAAAAACTTTTAAAAGTAGCTCTAGGTTTTGGTAATGGGGGAAGGAAATGAATGCTCAACTTCTTCCCCACTATTGACCACAAACTTCATATTCTCCTGTTGGTGAGGGGCTGTAGTAAGTATAGCAAGGAGAAAACTGTCTCTTTGGATCTGGCTACTCAGATGTGAGTAGGAGGATAAAAACAATAAAATATGTTCCAGAAAACACATAGGGTATAGTAACAAACTAGGGATGTTAATTATTTACTACTTAGCCTTAATTACACATGACTTTTTATGTTGTCTGCTTTACACTGGGTGACAAACTGATATGGAAGAATCTGAAAGACTATGCGTAGAAAAGAGTAAGGGGGGAAATCACCCTATAGATTTTTCTTGACTGTGCAAAATATTTAGTAGGCTTAGCATTATTCAGGGGTCAACCTAAGAGTAGTTTGTGAATGGTTGGAATGATTGCATCATTTTCAAAAGAAAGTAAATTCATGTATTTGAAAAAATCTTATGTGGAAAAGGATCTGCAGAGCCTTTTCTAGAAACATCATTTAGGGAAATAAACTGTCTTCAAAGTTCTCTGTGAGCCTCAAAGCTCCTAAAACATAGGCCACTAACTGCTGATGTGCAATTATTTATTGATTTGGTGTTATTTTTGTCAGTATATATGACTTTTTCAGGAATATGGGCATTACTCTGGACAATAACCTATATTAGAGATTTACAAATCTACAGTTCTTTGTAGAATCATGTCAATGTGAACCAATGGCAAGTACTTAGGATGGAAAAAAAATATGAGTTTTATTGACTCAAGGTGCTTTGCTCCAGCTGCCAGACACAGACCAGACTCCTTAGCTATTCTTCACCCTGAATTCATAAAGAATAGCATTCCCATAGGACAATTTTAATTGGAAGCATATTTTACCCCTATAATGCAAACTCAAGGTCACAACAGGTAACCTGGAAGATTGTTCTACCATATGTTATCCCCAGAAGATATATTCCTCGAATATCATGATACACAAGGGGCGAAGATTACATAAGTCTTGAGATAAACTTCCTATCAAGTCAGTTTACCATAACTGAATGGTTGGGTTTCAAATGAAGGCAACATGCAATTTAGATTCTGGTATATATACAAACACCAAAAACAAAAAAAGAAGAAGAAGAAGAATATTATATTATTCACCTGTCTGAGGGTCTGTTACTTTTATGCTAAATTTTACAGTGTACTTCAAGATATTTAAGAATGAACATGATATATGTTCATATATTCTAAAACCAGAGACTATAAGGGTTTTTATTACAGTAAAGTGTATAATACTATCTATTTTAATAGATAGACTAAAAAAGAAGTTTATTAGTAACATAATTTCAGTTCTCATAAGAAATGGAAGAAATATTAATTAACAAAAGCTCTTTTCTACATGAATGTTTATTTGTAAGTATATGTAAAATATTTTTAATGTTGACGTATAATTTATTAAGTATTAAATATAATTTTTAAAAAATCATGAGGAAATTTAAAAAAATTAAGCCTTTGACAATTATAAGTGTCAAGATATTATAAGTTTTTAATTCTTATAAAAATATTTCCAATTCCTGCTTTATGAATGTCCAGGCATGAATAGTTATCATCAAGACTAATGATAACTATTACATAGTGTAAATTAATCAATATGTATTAGTCAGTTTGGGCCGCTATAACAAAGTATCATAGACTGGATAGTTTAATAACAACAGGAATTTATTTCTCAGAGTTTTGGAGGCTAAAAGTGCCAAATTAGAGTTCCAGCACAGTTGAGTTCAAGTGAGACCCTCTCCTTAGTTGCAAACTGCTGACTTCTTGTAGCATCCTCAGGTGGGGAAAAGGAAGCTGGAAAGCTCTCTGGGTTCTATCTTATAATGGCATTAATACCATTCATGAGGGCTCCACCCTCAAGACATAATTTACTTCCCAAAGGCCCCACCTCACCTCCTAATACCATCACATATGGGACTAAGATATCAACGTATGAATTTTGGGGAGATTATCATACAACCATTGTCAATAATGAAATACTGAAGTTGAAGTAATAATTGCTTACTGCTTTTCCATCAAATTCAGGATACCAAGTACAGAAAGTGCAAATAGGATATGTCACCAAAATGGTTTAATGCTGCCATGATTGATATTAATTTGCAAAGGTGTTTGTGTAATTATATATTTAAGTCACTCACCTGACTTCCTGCTCCATGAGGACAGGGTCTTTTTCTGTCAACATCCAGGGCTACTACAAGAATTGGGACATAACAGTGACTCAATATTTATTGAATTAATGACCTTGCCCTCATAAAAAAAAATTACACTGGACAATACCAATGGGGAAGTAAGAACAATTTTGTATGACAAAACATATGGTATCCAGAACACTCGAAAGGTGCTTTTCCAACATCCGAGAATGGCTATAAGGTGGAAAAAGCACTGTGGTCAGTAATTCTTTAATTAGCATGCCCATGACTTGATTACCACAGTTCTGTACTCATATAAAAAAGGATGGCATCTTAAAAAAAACAATGGCATCTAACAGATTTGACTTCTTCCTTTGGTTCTTCAACATACACACACACACACACACACACACACACACACATAACTTCATGTATATTACATTTCAGAAATTTGGTTCAACCTCTTTCAGCTAGCTATCCCAGTCGACCCCCTCATTTTACCAGTTTTCTGATACCTGCCCCCAGGCTTCAGGCTAATTAGCTACTAGTGAGAGAAGATCAGCAGGTCATTTGCAGCTACTTTGGCCCATTGAAAGTTGGTTCCTCGAAGTTAGAGGAAAACTCAACTGGAGTGGTAATGTGAATCTTTCAATTTCTAATTGGCTTCTTTTATTTAAATATTCATCCTCTCTCCTTACCATGTGCAGTACAATGAACAAAATTAAAGACTAGATTGAAGGCAGAAACATTTAGTTCTAATCCCATCTCAGTTCCTTATCAACTGGGCAATCTAGTACAATTATTATACTTAATCTCTCTAAACTCATTGTTCATCTGTGAGATAAAAAACCCTGCACATACCAAACAGGACTTTGATGAGTATTAAATGAATGCCTCGGGAATGCTCTGATCAGAGTAATTACTTAAATAATTGCTATTTTGAGAGACTGTATTATTATCTCCAAATATGTCCTGGGCTTCCCTGGAGGAAAACCATACCTCCTTACCTCACTGATTCAGGCAGCCATATGACTTGCTTTATAATCAGAAATGACTTCCATTGCTCCTAAATGAAAGTTTTAAAACCCAAAATGTACTTTGTCATAATCTCCAATTTCCCTCTGGTAACATGCCTGAGAAAACTGCTTTGTCTGTGTGGGCATTCCAGTGAAGGCAACAGACCAATCAGAACTTATCTGTAAGGAACTTGTAGGTTGAGCAAGAAAAAAAACTTTCAGTAACATTTTGCAATTGCTTCTTACAATAGAATAACTCATCCTATCCTGTTTGATACAATACTAGCAGCATTATAAATAAAGTATATAATGAAGGTTAAATAGAAATAGATATTGGAAAATACACATATTATTGAAATATAAAATAAATAATATTTCTAAAGGTTACATGCAAATAAAACTCTGAGCTTTCTAGCAGCCACATCATGAAGATGAACATATTCAGATACTAGATTCCGTGTTCATTATATAAAAATAGATCAGTTACCATAGGAAATAAAACTACTTCTAGTTCAGAAATCTTAGAACTATGTCTCATGGACCCTAACAAAAGGGATTGTATTTGACCAGCTCCTGGAAGTCAATGTGGGGAAATGGTTTTATTTGGGGTCTTCTCTTATTGACCTGTTGCAGTAATAGTTCTAATGACTTGCCAAACAGCAGTGAGACAGCTACAACTATGAAAGCATTGTCTTTTCAGGTGGTTTTATATCTGGGGTACTTCCTGCTATATTAGGCACTCTCTTGTCTTCTGATTGCAGTAGAGGTCAGATAATACAGAAAATGAAAAAACCAGGGAAGCAGGGCCAATCTGTGATAGTACCTTGTTCTTTCTTTCCCCCTTCTCGCTTTTTCTCATCTCATTCCTTTTCTTCTTACTTCCCTTGTCCTTATTTCCTCTTTCCTCTTTATTAACTCCAGCTTTTAGTTGAAGGATTGTTACATATGTAATAAGAACATAGTGGAAAATCTTAAGCCATCAAAAATTATGTTTTGTTTTGTTTTTCTTGAATTATGATACTCCACAGATCCAAAGCCAGTGAAGTAACAGCACTCATTACTCCTGAGAAAGACCGGGTACAGTCTTAGAACAAAGAAGTCATTGTTGAATTCAGGCTTAAATTTTAGCATTTTTAAGCACATAAACAACAGCATGGAATGCCAAGCTTTGTGTAAAGACAGCAGTGTTTTCTAAATTTTAAAAAGACTTCCTTGTACTTATCGTGATCCAACTCTGGTAGATTTGAGTTGTAAAGCTGTACTAAAAGTTATAGTGTAAAAAATATATATATACGGAGGAGATGCCACAAGAAAAGTCTACATTGGTCAGAAGCTTCTAGCCTTGGAGAGATGGAAGGAAGAGAGAGGGAGAGGCAAGAAGTTCAACTTTGGTATGCTGTCCCAATGCCGTCCTGGTCAATACTGCCTCTTCCCCTAATCACCATCTTATATCATCCATGGAGGATCTCACTATGTGGGACCAGGACAAAAATGCAGAAAATATCAGTATAAGAGACTTTACTTCCTTACTCTCAGCATAACTGGTGTATTGATACTGGAACTCTGGCAGAAAGAAAGGCATGACCAAAGGAGGGACTTGAAATTAGCTTCAACAAAATAGTGCATAATGTAGCAATGCAGAGAAAGTAGCTGACTATTTAGCTGTCCAGAGAAATGCAGTAAGGCTGAGGCCCTCTCTAGAGAGTCAGAAAAGGCCCAGCCTTAGAATTTAAGAAGCCACCATATACTGAAGCCTCAAAACTAGAAATCATGACAAGGAACCATGGTACCCACAGTGTCAGGGCAGGCAAAGCACTGTTCAGCACTCTGTTGCAATATGACCAGAGACTAGATAGGAGAGTCGCTCCACAGCAGAGATCGGCCTGTACACCTACACATGTTCTACATCCACAAATAGACCCTCTTGGGGAAGGAGAAGAGGAAATGAAGCGAGTAGTCCTCCAATTAGAAATTCAAAGTGAAAACAACTGAATAGTTTTCCTAAAAGACTGAGTTAATCTGAATAAGCATTTAGGTTTCTTTCCTTGGCGATTTTAATACTGTATGTTTCTCAATACTACTGAGGGAATAGAGGCTTTGAAAGTCAGACCATGAATAAACAAACTTATTATCTTTGCATACGTGCTGTAACATATTGTAAAGAAATACAATAGTATAATATTTGCACCCTTTACTGTTCTGATCCTTTACCGTTTCAGTTGCTTTGATCTTTACCAATGTTCTGAAATTTATACGCAAAAATGTAAATTATTTTCTAGTAGTTTCTCTTTTTTCCTTCTGAATGACTCAAAAACTCAAACACATATCTGTTTTAGGATATGACTTGAAAGCAAGATTGATTTTTCCCCCAACTTTATTGAGATATAACTGACATGTGACACTGTGCAAGTTTAAGGCGTATAACGCGATGACTTGGTACACACAGATTGAGAAATGGTTGCCACAGTAGAGTCAGTTAACACCTCCTGCCCTCCATCTCTTGGCAATATCTCCTACCACTGAACATGCCCTTTTGAACTTTGAAAACCTCTCCTCTTGGCATGTCCCTGGTACCCTTCTTACTTAGTAGTTACCCCTTCCCAGCAGCCTTGCTTTCTCATCTTCCTCTTCCAGACTTCTGAGTGTTGCAATGGCCAATGGCATTTTTCTGTTTTTTTTTCCACATTTCTTTGCTAAGTGATTTCTTCCATTTTCATGATTTTAAGTAACTTTCATATGCTAATGGCTCAAACTAGACTTTATTTTGGGACTCTCCCTTGACACAACTGTGGATAAAAAACTTTTATTTGAACATTTAGAGACACCTCAGAATTGAGCCAAGAAAACCACAGACATGTATTTTCCTTTGCTCCCAATCACCAAGTACATTCTCAATTTACTTAAGGAAAACAAAAATCCTGTGTTTCTACACTGATTTCCGGATTTTTCTCATGTCCCAAATCTTTTATATCAATAAGCCTGTTGGCTTTATCTCCAGTATTTACATTCCAAATCAGATTATGTTTCACATCCCCACTAAAAGAATCCTCATCTCATCTTCATTTAACCCCCACCCGATACAGAATTAGTCTCCTAATTGGTTTCCTCCCTCGATTTTTGCTCACTTCCAACCTTTTTTTCAAACAGCAGCCAGATTCTTCTAGAACTTAAGTTATACCATTCTCCCCTTTGAAACCATCTGAAGGATTCCCATTGCAATCAGATGAAATGCAACCTCTTACATTGTTTCATCCTGCTTAATTCTCTGACCCTACCTTCTACCACTTTATTCTTTCTCTTTATTCCAACTCCATAACTCTCTGTCATTTGAACATATAAATTTCAATCTAATTTTAAGGGCTTTGCACGTTCTTTTTTTTCTTTCTGCTTAGAATGATTTCCCCCTGCATGTCTTCTTTCATCTCAACTTTTAGTTCTCACTTAACATCTTCTTTAGATTCTTGGAAAGTGTGCCATTAAGAACAATGACATACAACAAAACTGTTCTCACCATAAGCTGATTGATATAATCAAAAGTTAAGTTCCTACAGTATATTTCTGGTCACAAAAAACATCATCAAACTTATAAATAAAGAGCCTAAACACTTCTAGCATTAAACGTTGAAATAAATTTGAGCTATATATACATTTTAGAACAGGTAAGATACGTCTTTTTCAATCTGCTTATTTCAGTTCAGAGTCACAGGTGACCAGTGTCTGTCCCGGCAGCTCAGGGCACAAGGCTAGATCTACCCTGAAGAGGACAACCTTCCATGGCAGGGCCACTCACACACATCCAACACTTGCTCAGACTATGACAATTTAGACTTAATCAATTCACCTCACATTCACATCTTTGAGATGGGGGAGGAAACTGGAGTCCCAGAGAAAACCCATGCAGACATGGGGAGAACATGCAAATTCCAGTGTTCCCCCTCCCCACCACCAGGCATCAATTTTTTCTCATTAACATTATAGTTAAACAATATTGAACTAAAACCTGCTGTAGTACCACCCCCTGAGAGGATTTCTGTGACTTCCTAATAAAAACAGTTTGTTGATTGATGAACTAGGAGAAGGCATTAGTAAATTTGCCTTCAATGTCTTATTGTCTTCTTGCTCACACCTTATACAAGGAGGAATGTATATTTGTTTCACTTTATAAGATATTTCCCTTAAAATGCATTTGTGAAAGAGAATGAGATATGGAGTGACTACAGGGGTTGGATCTAAATGTTTCTACAGGCAGTGCCTCTGTGCCACTTTCACAGGACTCTTATTTTTATTTTTTGCCTGTTGTTTATTGATTTCCCCTTTTTGAGCTTGTTTCCATCCTGTCCTTCATGAAACCAGAAAAAAAAAAAAATTGAATCAGGAAAAAAAAAAATGGGCAAAGAGAAGCAAGAGAAGATAAAAAAGATTAACACCTGTGGTGAAAGACACAGTATTTGTAAGACAATTAGATGAATGTGTAAAAAAAAATATTTTTATTGCCTAGTTGTGTGTTGGAAATAAGAGTGAATGCAATGGGTAGAATACTCCCTATGATTTGTACAGAGAACAATCTTTGGTCATTTGAAGACCAATAAACCTCAGCTGGTTCTACTCACTCCTATCATCACTTGCTGCCACACCACACTTCCATCAAGGTTCAGTACAAACATGGAGGAAGTGCCAAATACATTTATGTTCTGATCAACAATTTCTCTCTGTCAGACCCCTTAAAATTTATCCATATGCTCTTTTTCTACTATTGAGATGTTAGGGGCATTAACAGATTTTGCTTTCCTGTTATACATTGTTAAAGTCTAATATTTTAGCCCAATTTCTTATTAAATTTAATTAATTTCTAATTTTAATTAAATAATCCAAAGAAAATAGGTTGTCTCTGAAGCTTGCTCCTAAAAGACTTCTACTACTTCTGAATTCCCTCTTGATGGGAATTATATTTCCCATGTTTTCTTTCATGTACTGTATCCCCCTTTTAGTTTCTCAGCATTGCCCTTTGTCCTTGATAGTGCAGTTATTTGACATCAGGGACCTCTAAACCCAACTTGATCTGGTTTATTTGTTCAAGGCCTATCCATCATTTATTTGATAATGAAGATTATCTAGGCTTTTGTAGCAGAGATTGTTGGCTACTTTACACAAGAGTGCTCTTCTGTTTTTCCATGCTAATAGAAATCTGGTTTTATTTGGGAATCTATTCTTCTCCCAGGTGATTTAGGATTAATTCTTAATACTAAGTCATATTTTATGAAAAGAGAAGTCTTTCATTAACCATGAAATACCCCCTGTTTAACCTCATTTAAATTAATTGAAGACAAAACAGTAATATTTGTTAAAAATATTAAATTGTGAATCAAAAACTCTGCATAATTACCCCTGTATACTTACATCCAAAGAAAGCTCTGGGCTTACAAATGAAGGTTTTACTTGAAAGATAGTTGTTTAATATTTATAGTTGTATTTTTACCTAGGCATAAAATATCCAGAAAACTATTTTACTTAGTTATGTTCCAATTGCCTCTGGTATAAATCTCAATTATATAATAATATCAAATAATTCATCCCACTCAAAATGGATATATTATTTCATAGCCATATAAACCTAATTATATACACCAGATGGAAACATCCCATTATTTTATGAAGTTTTATGACTTTATTAAATGATAATCTTATCTAAAATTGTAAACTGTCGCATTTTTTTAAAAAAACAATGTATTTATTGTTTATTGTATTTAATGCAGAAATCATTTCCCCCCTTGCTCTCCTCTACCCAGTCCTCACCCTCAGGCCATCACCACACTGCTGTCCCGTGTCCACAGATTATGCATATATTTTGTTCCGCAAATCCCCTCACCTTCTCTCGTCCAGTCACCCCATTCCCTTCCCCTCTGACAGCTGTAAACTGCTGCGTTTTAAAGGCATGTTTTCCTTTTCCTTGTAGAGCCAAAATAACAGACACACCTACGTTATGAACCCCTAATTAAGAATATATTTATTGCAACTGGCTTGTCTGAGGAGAAGGTTTTAGAAACACTCCATGTACCATTCTAAGTCTGGAGGCGCAACCAGTGTGGCCAGAATAGACACGGAAGTCTCACAGAGGCACGTAGGGAATGACTTGAGAAACTCAAGCATAGTAAACACCGCAGCCCGGGTGACATTCACCTCAGAGTTCTAAAAAGAAGCAAAGTGCGGAACAGCGGACAGGGCAGACAAGGACGTGTGAAACTTCCGGTGCGCTGAGGATCCGTGCTAACCTCGCGCTCCCTTAGAAGCAGCAATGCCACCATTTTGACCATCAATCCCTTAGATTTTATTCTTTGGTTGTAGAGCTCATAATTTTGATTGTTCTAATAAAATAAAAAGAAGAAATAACTCACTTATTCTTTACGTTGTTTGTATTCATTTCCCATACGTGGCAATGGAAGAGATGCACATTGCAGAACTCTCCAGGGAGTTTAAAAGTAGGAACAGACGCGAGCCTCAGCTTTGGACGCACCACAAACACCATTTTCCTTCTGCCTTAAAGCTTTTCCCAGGAGACCTTTTTATTCACCTCACTAAGTTCCAGCTGGTACCATTCTGCTGACTCCTAGTGCCCAGGAACACCTTTGGGAGTTTATGGGAAGAATTCTGGGGAAAGAGGCTGTGGGTAAATAGGCAAAAGCAGCTAGCGGCACAAGCTTATTATGGGGATTGCCAGGTTACTCTGGAAGGAGTTTGATCAATGGCTGAATTCTTCTGAGGATCTGGCCACCCTTGATCCAGTGGTTTTTCCCCAAAATCACAGACAACCCTCTGGTGGTAAATTTACCTTCTCACCTGGGGAGAAAAAGGTGGAATGAAGATATTGGAAAACCCTAAGTGCAGTGGGTGTAGCTCAGACCTCGCTTAGCAGTGCCACAACCATATTTTCCAGCAGACTATAGATGGCTCCACACAAATATCCCACTGCTGTCAATCCAAACCTGAAATAATTACCAGTATACTCAATTTAGGATGAACTCTGAGTTATCCAAAGTGGATAACTCAAAGGGTATTTGACTGAGGGAGTCTTTATATAGGTGTAGGTAGTTGTAGGAGAACTACAAGGGGTAAGCCAGTAACTAAGGAGCAGAAGACTGTAACAGCTGAGCCATTAGAATTACTAGTCTTGCAAGAAAAAAAGAGAAATATTTATTGGAATCCAGGAGAGTTTCACTGGAAAAGGCCACTGACAGAAACAGTGACAATCTGTCAAGGAAAACACCCAGCCTGAGGCAGGCCCTCCTGGAGGGACTGAGGAGAGTATATTCCCCATCTCCTATCCTTTCTCACCATTGCCTGAACCCAACTGGAAGCCAGAGGACGAGGGAGATTATATTTCATACAGTTCAGCCTCCTGGGATGTGTAAGAGGTAGATAAATGTGGGAACAGATCTGAAAACCAGTGGCATGCTGCCTTTTTGCATTCCAATTTCATTGCCCTCCTGTATGAGCCAATTTTCTAAGGAGCACCATGGTTCGCCCCATTGCATAAGTCAGAATCTACTCTTCATCCCTGTTCTGCCATCATCTTCACATGAGTTCTCTGCAAATATGTAACCCCAAATCCCCATCCTTCTGTGTATGAAATATTTATGTTTGTTCCATTTTCTCACATCACTACTACTTCTTCACAAGACTCTGCTCTCACTCCCCTCTACCGTTTCTTAGCAGCATCTATCGTTTTCGAAAATGACTTTCTTTACTCTTTGGCTTTTGCATCTCTAGGAGGACCTTGTTCAGTACTCTATCTCCAGTACCTAGCACAGGGGCCAGCAGGTACAGTGGCTCAATATATACAGTTTGAAAAGAAGAATTAATGCAGGCTTCCAATACTTATTAGCTGAATTGACAGTGCATTTTTCAGTCGTGTCTTTCGCCGCCTTCAGTCCCTCACTTACATGTCTGCCAGCACACCTTTTCTCATTCATCCGCCCGATAACGTCGCTATGTTGTTTAAAATGACTTTTTGGCACTTTATAGAATTCCAAGTGAAGCAGTCCATTTCCTGAACAATTTTTATTGAACATACCCTATGTGTAGAGGAATGGAGATCAGAGATAAGCCAACAGATTCCATCAGAATGCTTACAATCCGCTGAGAGAAACAATAATGAACAAACTGCAGGGAGATGTAGTAATATAAGGTAGGGGCAGCACTGAGCAAGAGCACCCGACCTCTGGGTGGGGTGGGGCTGTGCGAAAAGGCTTCCCAGAGGACAGAAGACATTCACAAGCCACAGTGAGTGCCTCAACTCCTTAGCCTCATATTCAATGACCTTCACGGTCTCAGTACTAATGAATGTCTTATATTCTATGTCCCATATTTCTAAAAGCAACTTGACTTCTTTCTGCACTTTTCCAGAGAAGAATTCATCTGTTTCCAGGCATTAAAAGCCTAAATTAAATGGCAGTTTTGGAGATGGAAACACCCACATTCCTCCTGCATTAATTTAGAGCGTTAATAGCCACTGGAATAGGGAGAACTCCTTGAGGGAGATTTGTGACTCAACAAATTATCCCTCCCTGTTTTAAAAGATAAAGGGTGGCTTTCTTAATTGCTCTGAGTAAACCTAGCCAATATTAACTTCAAATGTAACCGAACGCCCCCAATTGATCTGAACTGTAGTGAACAGCACCAGGTGACACCAAACACAAAATGCTCAACCTCTAATTGTAAATATATTATTAATTATTTGAATGCTTGGGTTATTGAATATTTCTGCCTCTGTGCCACTATAGATAAAAAGGAAAACCTCATTTGTTCTTAGTATTGGGTACAAATATGATTGCAGACAGTTCAAAGCATATATGTATCAAACACTTAATAAACATCCTTTCCACAATTATACGCTGATGTCAAAACAATATTATATGTTTCAATAGTGTTACTTTTGGCTTGCTTAATTATGATGTAATAATGATGTAATAATTATGTTGTTACTTTGTTATTGCAGAAGTTTATAATTAGCCTAGAAAAAATTAAATTTACAAATAAAACATTATTATTGAAATACACACTGATTTTTCACCCAATGTAGCTGCTTTACAGCTTTGAGTATGAAATAAAGATATCAAATTAAAAAGTAAAGTTCTATAGTGTTTGAATTTTAAAAATCCAAGATACCCCTTTCAAATTTTAAGGCTAATCATCTAACCAATATATTTAGGAGTTTAAAGTCAATGCTAATAATTTAGCTAATTATATGAAAATAGATATACAAATAACAAATATACTGTTTATTTTTATTCAGCATTTTCCTTTTAGCAAATTAATGAAAATTTGTATAATTGATCAGAAAATAACCCTGCTAACTATGTCATATTACGTTGCAACTAGTTATCATGTTATGGATTCAAATTTATCATGAAATAAATCATGCAGACTGTAACTTAGGTAATACTTTTTGCCTTCAAGAGCAATTCTGTAATTCTGTATCAGTGTCCTGAAAGATACCACTGTATATTTATAATTAAACATTTTCTTAAGAAAACAAATTGAATACCTGCCATACTATTATTCCTTACATTGTTTTACTTAATGAACCAATAGCAATTAAATCCATTTTAATATTTTTTTTATTGATGATGAACAGGATATTCTGTTGACTGGCTGGGAAGACTTGCTGGAGAGGAAGTGATTGTTAATGATCCAAGACTCTCAGTGAACTATGCATCCTCCAGGCATTTGGATTGGTGAAAGATCTGTGGTTTGACTTGATGTTCTGGAGGTTCTACGTAAAAGTAAAAGTAAAAGTCAGCCATACGACATTTTAAGGATTTTACAAATGTATGTGTGCTTATATTTTTGGATGGATTCAGTGCCTGGAAGGCAAAAAGTAATCATCTTTCTGACTGTAAAGATTCGATACTCGAGTATTCTGTGGTCTCTCTAAGAAGTATCATGCATTTAACTATGATTTCCAAGTAATCATTTTCAAAAAGAGTCCTTTTGTTTCTCAAATATTTGTGTTTTAAATTATTGCTTTCTGCACATTCCTTTGAAGATTTGGGGCTGTTTTAATTTAGTATAACATGAAACAAACTCAAAATCTTTAATCTTTCCTGTAGAAAGGTGCTCACATGGATTAGATCTGACTTCCAGGTGAGTGGCATTCAGCCATCTTTCACAGAACAGGCATTATTTACCTCCAGATGTGGAGTAACGCAGGTTTGATTATGAATAATGCTTTTGTTTTGCTTTATTCTTTACTTCTATGATGACTTTTACTTTTGTGGATCTTTCAGATTACATGTGAAGATCAATTTTAAATTGTGTGGAAAATAATTTGTAATTAAATTTAATGTACTTAGCAATATGAATGATTTGCTTTAAAATACATATTAGAGTAAATTCAAGATTTTTGTCTATAACATTTCCTTTCATCCAGTAAAGGGATAGGCAGGCAAGGAAAGAAGGAAAGTTATAGCTGATACACAGGGAATTTTAAATGCCCATCACCTTATTTATCTGTTTCACATCAGTACAACAGTAATCTGTCAGAATCCATGTGTGATAGATGTGAATTTTCTACATTATAGGTGAGGCTCAAAAATAAAGATTGAAAACCATTAAAATAAGATTTTTGCAAAAAAGCCATTTGTGCTTCTCTGAAACAGTATGTCTGCAGTGGAATATCTAGGCAGGCCCAGTAACTGAACAGTGCTCTCAAATATTTCAAACCAAAGAAAGGAAAGTTGAATAAAGTCCAAATGCTATTTCCCCCCCTTGAAACAGACTCTAATTATTTGGCCTTTAAACCTATCTTGGAATCCAAGGAATATCTTCTCACACAAATACAATTTCTAAGGCCATGGAGGGAAGCAGTTTGTTTTCGTACTGGTATTGGTAAGCATCAAGTTAAATGTTTAGAGAAGTTGGATTAAACAAATGGATATGTTTAGCTGGCATTGCTATTAAAAATAAATATTATTGAATGTCCATGGGCAGAGTGTACACTCTCCATGTGCTTGCCCCTTGGCATTGCCATATTCCTCCCCATCTCAGTCTTTCGTTTATCTGCCATTTTGCAAGGACCTGAAGTCTGAGGTTTCTGGGAGCAATATGTATACATGTGTTGCAAAGGGGACTGTGTCTCCCTCCTTGGGTATCATGAGAAGAGAAATGCCCACTGCCTCTGCTACTCTCTAGGTCTATCTTACTGATAAATGTATTTTATGTTATGTTTATTTGTTATATATGATATATGTAATCATATGCACACACATGTATTTATTCATTAACATTTCTGATAAACTATATACAAAAATACATATAGGTATAATGAATTAGGAAATCAACATCACTGATATTTAAATTTGAGTTTTTAATTAAAGAAAGTAATTGCACACTACTTTACATCTGTTTGTAAATTATAAATAAATGGAAGATTTTTAAACCCTATACATTTAGAAATCTAGAGATTGTTGTGTCTCTAATCTTAAATGATGGAACATTACTGCATTTGAACAATGAATGCAGCCAAGAAAAAAAGACTTGGAAAGAGTGAATTAATGTCAGTCAGAGGTAATGTCTTTCTAATGGTACCCTCTGAGGCCTCCAATTACACAAGTCTTGATGCTTGTATATTATTAAAACATAAATAAAATCCATCAGCATAGAAGAAATTAGAATAAAGAGTCAGTCTTTAGGTAAATATAAACTGTATGAAGTACACAACAGGTCCAATATGTAAGTTGATTAATCCTGTAAGTGATTTGAATGAGTGCAGCAAAGTTCAACTTAGATTTTGTAAGAAAACCAGGAAGAAGATTGATAACAATTTAATTGGGGGAACAACACATATGTGCTTGTAAAATGCAATGTAAAAATTCTCTTGTGATCAAATTTCGCTTACGTATGAAGACTGAGAGTACCGTTTCCCTGGACCCAGCCCACATTAAAAGTTGATTTAGTAGGTCTCACTGGAGAAGCTTTCATTCCCAGGCCCTTTGGAAGCCCTGCCATTGTGAAATGTGCTTTCACAGGGCTGCCTCCGTTCCAGCCCTTCCCTTCTGAGTTATACCCAGTTACCTCAGCTTGAACACAACCAAGAGAAGGATCCCACAGGTGACTGTCAGGCACATGAACGCATAAATTACTTCTCCTAGAAACAAAAGATTTTTAAAAATTACTGGATTTCTAGGGAGAATAAATAATAAAATATAGTAACGTACTTTGATTTTTAACTGACCGTTGAAGGGGGAATGAAATCCACTTAGAGTTATTTCCTCTGTATGTTTACTTTTCTGCAATGCAATTCCTTTGACATTGGACAGAGTCGAGTAATCTGAAAGGAAATAATGAAAATGAGATTGAACGTTTAAAGGTAATGCATAACTTTTATCCCATGGGTTGTAATTTGCTTTATAAGGTGGCAATTTATTTCTATGATACTATTTTAATGAAATAGATTAGGGTAAACTTTTCTTAAATTTTACCAGCTTTTTTTCACCTTGCAATCAGATAATTTCCTTATAGAAACTTTTTTTCAAAGCATGATTAGAAAAAAAGATTACATTTTATAAGATGTTTATATATACATTAGGAGAAAAAAAGACAGTAACTTTAGGCTGCCATTGGGATATTGAAAAAGATTCCCTCTTTACAAGGATGATTGTTTTAATATGCTTTTAATGATATTTCATTTCCCTATAGATCCATTATATTAATGGATTCTTAAAAAGAAGAATCCTGAAACCCATCACTCTGTTCCCCTCTCTACTCGGACATTTCAATGTCCAGATTTACTATCACTTTTCCGCCTTTTGGCTAAGATCAAGTGCAGATTTACTTCTTCTCCATGTTCTGGTTCCCTTTTTTAACCCCTTCAGTTTCCACTGTTGTTACCTATTTTTGTCTCACTTAAGGGATCCTCCTAACCACTCTGTGATCCTAATCTTCATGGTCATGCTTTACAAAACACATTTTCACTTCACAAAACAAGATACAAAGATGTCATCCTTAAGACTAATCGATAGATTTACTTTAGGTGACTTTTACTAATAACTTTGAAGTAAAATCACCCTTAGTTTTGACTCAGTTCAACACAAATATTGCCTAACATACCAATAACCCAAAAACAAATTTCTTTGATGATGATGATCCAGGTGAATTTTAAGGCTTAAAAAAAATGTGGTAAAGTCTTCACTTGAGGGAGGCTCTGCTGTCCTCTGGTAGAAGTGCTTTATGCATTTTGAGACATGGAAGTCCAAGTATGAGTAGATAGTTTTTTGCAGAATGAGTATATCAGGTAGCAGGATAATGTGTCCCATGACAACTAGTAACAGTAGGCTCTGAAGAGGAAGGGAGATGAAAAGCTATATTACTAACAGTCCCAGTTAGTTATTTCTCTACCTAGGGCTGCTGCTGTTCAGAAGGCTGCTCCTTGGAAGCCAGGATTTGAGGTCTATGTTAGGGATAATTGGTTGAAAACACAGGGTAAAGCCTGTTTCAGCTCACTAGCCAAACTCTCAGCAGGGTGGAGAAGAAGCAACCCAATATAAAAGCTAGAAAAGTACACTGAGGATTTTGTCATTAGAAAACCCATTCTCAAGGAGTCTAAACTCAATACAGTTAAGACATTTTTAGTTCAAGATTGTTTAATCCCCAACTCACATATTGGGTAATCATTAATATTTATAGAAGTCCGCCCTTCTTAGAAACTAAAAAACCAACCTCTTTTGAATGTAAAAGTAACCAAGGTAAAGCTTGTGAAAATTTTTCACTACTGTGGTTATAGAATGCATTTTGTTATTCACTATAATGTTGAAATGGAAGAGTTCAGCTGTTTCAAATAATTCCATTTCTATTATAGTGGTCCTCCGCTGCCTTGCGGCATACCTCTTCAGGGGAAAGGCTAAGGGAGTAAACCCCGACAGAAAATCCGGAGCTGGAGTCCCTAAGGCGGTTTGACGTTGTAGTCAACACCGGCAACTCCTGTGGCGCACCTGAAGCCAAGCTGTATTGACTCCGTCTTTCCCTTGGATCCCTCAGCTGCGAAGAGAGGGGGGGTCTGTTGCATGGGCAACAGCAGACCCTCCATATCACCCTGCCCAGGCTCTGTAGCTTCAGCTTCACTGGAGAGGACACTCCAGCGTCATCGCAAGATGTCGATTCAACACGGGAGGAGACAGATACCGTGTCACTCCCAAGTCGGACTGCACAGCCATTCTCGGCGGTGCAGATAGACTCTTAAGAAGCTACACCATCGTCTCTCAAGGCTCTGTAGCTTCAGCTTCACTGGAGAGGACACTCCAGCGTCATCGTAAGATGTCGATTCAACATGGGAGGAGACAGATAGCGTGTCACTCCCGAGTCGGACTGCACAACCATTCTCGGAGGTGCAGATAGACACTTAAGAAGCTACACCATCGTCTCTCGAGACGGACGGCTGCCAATGGTCCTTTTTGGAAGAAGTAATTTTATTCAAATTGAGCATACAGATATTTAGTGAAAAATTATTATAATAACATTATATTTATATCAATTTTAATATAAAGGATAAAATATTTTGCTTTTTATTTCAAAGGCATTTGGTCACATTTTAAACAGATACATGGCCTAAATATAAATGTATATAATGTGCATTGATTATTCAAATGATGCTATCATTTTCCTTTTTGAAATTTTATTTCTAAGTATAGTTGGTCTAGTTAGGTATTGTGATTTACTTCTGCATAAGATAAAAAGCATTACTTTGACAATTTAGACTATCTTTTAGATATATAAATGCATAAAGTATGGTTAAACATTCGCCTAAGTTTAGAAAGAATCATCTCATTCACTACATTTAACTCACATGGAACTCATTAACAAGGTTATAATAGATCAATGACAGAAATGCTTGCTAATGATCCCAGTGAAAATTTTAACGTGTCTAGCAATCACTACACAATCTTCAATATTGCGCCCTAGGAGGATACCGAATATCAGTTAGTGAGATTAATGTTACAGAAGGTTTCTTGGCTACTGAAGCCCATTGGAGATTCTTCCCCAACCTTTTATAAACAGTGAGGTTTACAGTGTTTTATAACCATGAAATTAAAGTCAGCAGAGTTAATAACCAACCTCACTCCCACACCATCTGCTATATTTATAGATAAACACTGTCAGTGACTTGTTTATCTTGACTTGTTCCCTAGAGGAATTAAACACTATTACGAACTATATTGTAAAATCCCTGTACATTTGACGGGAAATCAAGATTAATTTCAGCCATACATTAAGAACAAATTTAAATAGTATTCTCCCCAAATGAGCTACAGAGATGTGATTAGTTCTGTTTTTCTTCCAAAATCCTAGTGCAGAAGTGGCTGATGGAGACTAAACTCTACTTTGTATAATTTATATGAAATGGTGGGTGCAATGTACACAATGTGGAGGATCAGATATGAAATAATGTTTTAAAAATAAATGTCAGAATACTTGAAATAGAAATTAAACATATCACAAATAAAATATGTAAATCTTCAATTAAATTTTTAATTAAACATAACCTAGAAGAGTGTGTTTAGAAGAAATAATTTGTAAATATTTTAATAGAATAACTTAAAATATATTTTATAGCTGTTTTTGGAATTGTTAATGTATCATGTGACATTGTTCTTTTTTTTCTTTTCTTTCTTGTCATGGTTAAATAAGAGTGACAATACCATGGCTATATCTTAGTGAAAATGAAAATTCAAGGATCACCTTTTTTCATATCCAAGGGTTGATGCTGTTTTATCAGCCTTAACATATTAAATTTCCAATTTGGTCAACATTGTCTTATCTGAAGGTATACATTCTCCAATAGAATTATTTCATCTAATAATCAGGAGTGAAATTTCATACATCATAAACTCTTTTGATCATTTTTGTCTGAAATCCCCCTTCTAAAATGGATCTCAGAAGCATTGGTATTATGAATATGTATGTATATAAGCATTCTTTAAATCTGAAGGAAACAATACATTAGTACTGTGATAGACCAAGGTATAAACACAAATAATGATGATATAATACCATTGCTGCTACCACTTATGTGATAAAACTAAACCAACTGACTGATACACTTGCCCTAAACAATCATGATCTCTATCAATAAGGCATGTTCATTTATTTAGTTCACAATCTTCAATAAAGGTATAACCATGTCTTAGGTTTATTTTCTACACTGTGGCTAAATACATGGTGGTTACCAGTCAGGGACTATAGAAAGGGGAAACCTTGAGGTATCAGTCAAAGGGTACAAAGTTTCAGTAATACAAGATGAATAAGTCTTAGATATGCACTGTACACTGTAGTGTCTATTGTTAGCAATACTGAATTGTACACTTAAACATTTTCTAAGAGGGCAGATCTCATTTTAAGTATTCTTATCACACACACGAAATAAAGTGAATGGAAGGAGACTTTTGGAGGTATTATAATTGATATGTTTATGGTGTAGATTATGGTGATGGTTTCATTGTGTGTACTTATCTTCAGGCCCATCAAGCCACATACATCAAATATGGACAGCTTTCTATATGTCAACAAAAACAAAGTAAAAACACATAAATGAGTAAGTATACACTCTAGAACATTTGTCTTGATTTTTTGGCATGAACCAAAAAGCTTAGGGTTAGTAAGTGACTGTACAGATGGTCCCTGGTTTATGATGGTTTGACTTAAGATTTTTTTGTCTTTACAAATGTGCAAAAGTGATACAGGTTTAGTAGAAACCGTACTTTACATTGTGACCTTTTCCCGGGCTAATGTTATGTGTTACGATATTCTCATGAACTGGGTAGTGGCAGTGAGATGGTTTTGCCCAACTGTAGGCTAATCAGTATTCTGAGCACACTTACAGTAGGCTAGGCTAAGCTATGGTGTTTGGTAGGTTAAGTGTATTAAATACATTTTCAACTTATGGTATTTTCAATTTATGATGGGCTTGTTGAAACATAATCCATTCTAAGTATATAAATATCTATTGAAAAGCTTGGCAATTGCTCTTTGGCCCTTGGTTGAATGATAGTGTTGTTCACATATCTAGTAGACATGCTTGGTGCTTATGGTGAGTTTCAAATGCCCTAATAAAATCTCCCAAATATTCAGCAGTCTCCTTAACAGTCTGCAAATAATGACATAGTCACTGAGGTAGCAATGGGAGTGAAAATTATGCTATTTCTGACAACTAACACTAAGTTAGACCAATAAAGTATAGTTTTAGAAGGCAATGTTTTTAAGTCTTGGAATTAAAAAAAAAAAATCTGTAGCTTTGGGCTCATACAAACATATCTAAAGATATTGACAGAAAATAGGAATAGAGGATTGCCAGTTAAAATATATGTGTATATCTATAATTACATAAGTGTGTATGTGTAGTAAAATTACAAAACTGGGTCACACTTCTTAGATTATCTAATTTAAATTTTCATTGTAATGATCCATTCTGCCTTATTCTTGATACACAGTCATTACCATTCCAGCAATGAGCCATATAATACCTTCCACCTTTCCCCTACAACTGATGGTCGGTTCTAATAAGATAGAAAATATTTTTCTAGATTACTCTGTTATTGACTCAAAATAATAAATCTACTCTCTCTCTCTCTCTCTTTGTTTTTTTTTTTTTTTTGTTTTTTGTTTTTGTATCACTGCCTAGCTCTCTGGCTGCTTCATATATGCATATGTTTGTGGAGAAAAAGAAAGAGAGAGGTCACATTGTAAGTATATCACATACTGCAGTGATTTCAAACTACAATATGAATCATCTGTTTATCTTAGAATGTCAATTTTAATTCAATAGGTCTGGGGTAAAGCAGGTGATGCTGATACTGCTGGAAAAATATGCATTTGTGTACACATATGACTCTTTGTACAATTATATATTTGCATATATGTCTATAGAATGGGAGAGAAATGCATGTATTGGATTGGCCAAAAAGTTTTTTTTTTCCATACAATGGTTCAAGTAGCACTTAGTTGCCTTTAACTTCATTCAAAACAACTTTGTTAGATTGTATTGTGACAGTTGTCATATCAGTGTGCATTTAAAAAAAAATCAAAATTGGTGAATTTTTTGTAGCCATTTTAATATTGAATATGGAAGGAAATACACACTATTTTGGCATATTATGCTTTATTATTTCAATAAAGGTAAAAATGCAACCAAAACACACAAAAAAAAAGATTTGTGCAGTGTATGGAGAAGGTGCTGTGACTGATCAAATGTGTCATAAGTAGTTTGTGAAATTTCATGCTGGAGATTTCTTACAGGATGATAATTCACGATCACGTAGACCAGTTGAAGTTGATAGTGATCAAATTGAGACATTAATTAAGAACAATCAACTTTATACCGTGCAGGAAATAGCAGACATACTCAAAATATCCAAATCAATAAAGTTATTGGTAAAAATGAAAAATGTGCATTTTATTTTAAAAACCATACAAACTTCTTGGCCAACCCAATATATACTCATACAACACACAAAATGCTTTATTTCTATACATTTACAAGATACTTTGACAAACACAGTTTAATTGTACAATAACTAGCCCGAAAGGAAGAATTATTAGCTCAACTTAATAAAGAATCTCAGACTCAGAATAGCCTTGTCCAAGATCACAGAGTTGGGAAATGGTGGAGATGTGATTTGCAGCAAAATCTCCTACCAATATAGAACATACTTCTTAGAATCCACAAAAAAATAAAATAAAATACTTTTCATTTTTTACAATGGGGCAGACAATTGGATTCAGAAATACATTTGAAAAATAATAGAAGCAAGTTGTATTTGAAGGTGCTGTACAATAGAAAGCATTTACTAGTAGTCTGTGATTGCAAATGTTCATGATTATATATGTTTCTGTTGTTGAAATTCATAATAAAAGAGGTGGCATAAAATCTAATAACTAAAGCATCTGAAATGCGTCACTACACCCATAGAATATTTCAGCTTGCACACACCTGTGAAATATGTTCATCATTTTCAATGTAATCAAACAACTCAACCACTTTAACTTTGAGGTTTAACAGAAGTATTTTTAAAAATGAATGCTGCAATTTTTAAGATGGAATATCTTAGAGTATTGTATAAAAATCATTTTATCTTTTTTACAAATATAGTTAGGACCATATGTCAATCTTTCCAGAGTATTCATCAGACAAAGGGCATACAAAGAATAATACACAAAAGATCAGTGTAACTGTTTAAAAACAGACTTGGCTATATCTTTAGTTGCCAGAATATATGTCTACGTTGATACAAGCTGAGTCTTAGATAAAAATAACCACACTGTTTGAAACTGCCTATGTCTGGAATGAGTTTAATAGAAAAAAAATGTATTCCCAAAATTGAAGTCGTTTTTATCTTGAATTATATCATGCAAGCACTAGGAGAGCTTGTAATAAGATAAATGTAAGATAAGAATTGGAATACTTTACACTATATTTTATCAATTTCATAAGTTCATGTTTTTATATATGGAGGTTTTTTACATACAAAATTTTTATGATAAAGTATATGTGACAATAACATTAATTGTCAGTAAATAGCTTTCTGATGTCTCCATTTGGAATTGAATGATTTACTAATATCTACCCTTTTGGAAATATGTAAGACTTTACCTGGCTGGCTTACGCAATTTTTTCAAGGCTGATTAAAAACATCAGGGAAAAGAGAATTAGGGAAATAAAATAAAAGAATGAAATACATTTTGGAGAGCCTCCATAGTTATTTGGAACGATAAGATAATTCAGAAACTCTCTTTCCTGTACATAAATTTGCAAATATTCAGGGAAAAGCTGAATATAAAAATATGATATATGTTGTTAATTCTCCTTAGACATCAACCTTCTTGAGAATTGAGACCATCTCTACTACAATGTCATGCCCATGCAATTATCCAAAAGTATATATTAGCAACTTTCACATTTGAAATAGCACATCTGTCACTGTATAGCGACATACACTGTGTAGTATGTGATTCTATACTAGGCTTTCTCATCTTTAAAAGACATCAGTCAAGGGCTATCACATAAATCTCATACTTTCATGTGTTATCACCATTTCTTAAAATATAAATTTAATGTCCTAACTGCAATGCATATAGTTAATCAATCCACAAAAATGGTTGTTAATTCTAAGAGTCTGGTTTGTTTGCTGATGGACAAAAAGTAAGCATCTGCATCATTAGATTAGGAGATACCGAAGTGGACACAGTAAATTTGTTAGAAGAGGCAAATTTTCTCAACTGTGTCCCATAAAATACTAGTTCTGTGGAAAACTTTTATATGTTAGATAAATAAAAGATCCCATAAGTAAATGACTTTGGAAATTCTACATTAAACAAAATAAGTTATGTTCAATTTCTTTCTAAGTGGGTTTTTTTTCCCTATGGTAAAGGGACATACTTTACATAAAGTTCTTTTCTCCATGGAATATATCTTGGAGTCCATAACAAAATTTGGAGAATAAGTGATTGATAGACAAATAATTTATGTTTAAAAAATCACTTTATTAAAAATTTTTTATTGTTATTCTATTACAGTTGTCCAAAATTTTCCCCCTTTGCCCTCCTCTGCCCATTACACCCCCACTCCCACAGTCAAATCCCACACTGTTGCCCATCTCCATGGGTCATTCCTACATGTTCTTTGTCTAGTCCCTTCCCCTTCTTTCCACCATTACCCTCCTCTCTCCTCCTCTCTAGCCACTGTCAGTCTGTTCTATATTTCCACGCCTCTGTTTCTATTTTGTTCATTAGGTTATTTTGTTCATTAGATTTCTCTTATATATGAGGTCATATGGTATTTGTCTTTCACTGACTAGCTGATTTCATTTAGCATAATATTCTCCAGTTTCATCCATGCTGTTGCAAAAGGTAGGAGTTCTTTCTGCTGTGTAGTATTCTATTGTGTAAATGTACCACAGCTTTTTTAAAGTATATTTTATTGATTACATTGTTACAATAGTTCCAATTTTTTCCCCTTTGCTCCCCTCCGCCCAGCACCCCCCGCCCCCAGCAATCCCCCACCAAGTCCATGCCCATGGTCATACATACAAGCTCTCCCACTTCACCCTTTCATATATTCTTCTTTTTTAAAAATAAATAATTATTTACTTATTTAACAGTAAAAAATAACAATCCCTCCCTCTCAGACTTAAGACCCTTTATAATCTTATAAAGGACAATTTTTTTTTAATCTACTCATTTACTGATGGACACTTTGGCTGTTTTCAGCACTTGGATATTGTAAATAGCACCACTATGAACATAGGGATGTACAGCTTCTTTTGAATTGGTGACTCAGGATGCCTAGGGTATCTTCCCTGAGTCAAAAGGCAGGTTCATTTTTAGTTTTTTGAGAAAATTCCATACTATTTCCAACAGTGGCTGCACCAGTTTGCATTCCCACCAACAGTGCACTAGGGTTCCCATTTCTCCACCTCTTCGCCCATACTTGTTTTTTATTGATTTGTTTATGATGACCATTCTGACTGGTGTGAGATGATATCTCATTATGGTTTTAATTTACAGCTCTCTGATGGCTAGTGATTGAGCATCCTTTCATATAGATAGACAAATATTTATATATTTGGGTGGGCATAAGATATTTATTGAGGACTTTTATCTTTAGTCAACAAAAAAGCGAGAAAACACAATACTAACAGTATTTTGTGCCTGTAAATGTAGGCATTATTTTATAATATTTTCCTCTACCAACATACATATTCTCAAGGACCTGACACCATAATTTTTCTTGTTCTCTCTTCCTAGTAGTCAAGCTAATGTTCTATCCTGTGGTTTGGGAGATTCTTGACTCTCCAAATGCTACTCCTTTTGCCCATTGGAGATTCAACATTGATTCTACGTTTGCTGTCAGTCAGTCTTCCATTCTGCAACTTCTCCACTTGTCTTTATGGAATATGGTGAATCGCAAATTTTTCTTCTACTTTGGTGACCGATTCCAGCAGAACAAGAAGGAGTTTATGGATCATTTATACCTAGTCACCTGCAAATGTCTACAGGACCATGTGGCAGAAACCACCCTACTTGGACCCAACAGATGTTCCAGTTAAGTAATTACTTCCTATTCAAAGCTAGCACCATGACAATCAAAATCGAGTATATTTGTAGGGTAATACATGAGCTCACTCTAATGAAGTTCTCAATTTAATTTTTGGAAAGGGGAATAATGTGAATAAAGCGAGGTGGGAATAAATGAGGGACAACTAGAGGGACAACTTTTGAGGAATGATGGGAAATAGGGCTGATATGTATTCAGGGTGTCCTTGGAAATCAGAAAGAGTACAGATGTAGGAAGGATGGAAACATGACCCAAGGTCAGCAAGAGCTGTCTTTTGCACATAGAAATAACATGATCAAGGCACAATTCAAGAATTAGTCTAGCTATGGTTAGGCTGGTTTGGCAGGAGATCTAACTAGGAAGCTACAGTAGCAGTTCAGATATGATAAGAGGAAAACTAAAAATAGGTGATGGAATCCAGAGCAGAGAACAGAAAAAAGTCTAAGGGTATATTTAAAACAGAGAGATTTTTGTTGAAAAGCAGAATTGTACAGAGCATAATAATAGTACAGGTGTGTGAATCAGAGATGAATTAAAAACCAGCTCTGCCTCACCCCAGCTCTGTCATTTTAGGCCACTTACTGAGACTCTGTTCCTTTATCTTTAAAATGAGATAACACCTACCACAAAATGTATAGTTAAAAATTAAATATGAACAATATAGAGAGATTTTGGAACAGTGTTTTGGTGCAAAGTAAGTGTTCAATAAATTATATCATTAATAAATATATAAAATATTATTTTATATTGAATAGGAGAAGGTAAATCAAAGATGACTCAGGCTCTTGAGGCAGCATGATGTTTCAGAACAGCTTTGGCATGAAAGATGTAATAATAGAGGAGAGAACTACAACGTCTTTCTCCCCACTTTTCAACCTGACTATTCAGAGAGAACGCTGGCTTTAGAATTAGAAAGAACTCCATCATGATCTTAGTTGCATCATTCATTAGCTGTAACAGCCTTGGACAAACTAATTCAAACTCTGAGTCTCGTGCATCTCATATGCAGAAGGGAAATTGAGACAGATTGTACTATTTTGCACAATAATTCACTCCTTTTTCACTGTGATGAATTATATACCTATTGCCCAAAGTCATATAACTTAAAGCAACAATTTTTGTGGGAGACATATATTTACTGCCCCAGTGACATTGGGCTTGATCTTGACTTGAGTTATTAAAAAATGTGATCAGCAACCTGGCTGGTGTGGGTCAGTTGGTTGGCCCTCCTCCCACGAAGCAAAATGTCACCAATTCCATTCCCAGTCAGGGCACATGCCTGGGTTGTGGTCCTGGGCCCTGGTTGGGACATGTGTGAGAGGCAACCTGTTGATATTTCACTCTAGCATCAAGGATTCTCTCCTTCTCTCTAAATAAATAAATAAAATCTTTTTAAAAATGTGATCAGCAATGATATATCTTATATTCAAGCAGAAACTTAAGAACAATTCTACTGCTTCTTTTTTTATCTCTGCCATCAAAATGGCACCTTCCAAACAGTAGGGAGGCCATTGGCCTGAGGCTAGAAAGGCCTCACAGAAACTCAGCTGTCAACCCACAGCTGCCTCCATGTGCCATGACCTAGAAATCAAGCCACTGAAGTTTGGAGCTTGTATGTAACTGCATGACCCAGCAAAAGGAGAGTAATTTGGAGATAATAACATACCACAAATGAAAATTACTGATGTATGGTAGGTGCTTAATAAACATTAGCTCTTTCTTTTCTCTCTTATGCCAATTGAATTGTAGGTAGAAGGAGAAGAAAAAAGTGAAAGAAGGTTAATAAATGTAAGAAAGGAGAAAGCATTTGGAGAAAGGCGATGGCAATGCTCCCCCTTCTGGGGACAGTGCTGGGCAGTGGGATGCACACTCATTGCTGCCTCTCCTTATAAGTGTTAACTTTAAGTTCACTTTTTTATCAAAAGTAAGTATGAGATGCAACATCATGATCTCTACTGGGATTTAAGTTACACCCCAATCAATTAGGGCCATGTTATTTTTATCCATCAACACCTGTAGGTTGCATTATTTATAATACAAGATATTAGGCCATTGAAAATATGAATTTTCTAGGTGTTCTGTCACTTTAAATAAACCCACAGAGACATAATGAGGATTAGAAACAAGAGTTTACTAGTAAATAGAGGGAAGTGTGTGAATAGAGTGAAGTGATAAGTAGTATGGCATAGTCAAAACAGGCCAGCTTTTGGCTTCAAGACTCAATTCAAGTCCTCACTCTAAAATTTGCAAACAAAACAGCTCTTCTGTGTCCCAGTTTCCTATTATATTAAATGAGGATAATAATATTTATTGGTTTATTCTGAGAATTAAATGAGACAAATGTAAAATATCTTGTAGACGATAGACATGCCATTGAAACTATGATTTTTTTTTTAAATTAGGAAAGTACATTTGATTGTGGTTGTTTTAACTATGCATCATTAATAATGAAAGAGTCCTAGGACTTACCACTATAGATTTTAACTTAATAGGTCAAGGGATAAGTGGGCACAAAGTACTGGACATTCATAATTTCAAAAAGCTGTCTAGACCCTTTCAATACATAATTGAGATGGAGAACCAATGATAGAGAATTGAAAATTCATGATTTTGAAGGTGAAAGAGAGAGAAACCATATTCCAAACAACATATGGTAGGCTAATGAAATATAAGTTCTTTTTTTCAAAAACATTTTATTCATTTATTTTTAGAGAGAGGGGAAGGGAGGTAGAAAGAGAGAGAAAGAAACATTGATTGGTTGCCTCTTGTGTGCCCCCAACTGGGTACCTGGCCCACATCCCAGGCATGTGCCCTGACCAGGAATCAAACTGGCGACCTCTCAGTTTGCAGGATGATGTCCAACACACTTAACCACATGAGTTAGGGTGCAATACAAGTTCTTAATGAGAAAGAGAGAAGAAAAGTCAGGGAGTTATATTTAATACAGAAAGAATTGAAAAAAAAAATCACTAACTCATGGAGAATAACCAGATATAGGGATAGTAACTCTTAAGCCAGTTTTACCAATTAGAAACAAATTTATTTGGATTAGTAAGAGATCTTTTTACCATAAAAATTTCCTTTCAGCTACCTGGCAGTATTAAAAGAACAGAAACAATTAAAAGCAAGAATATTTCCACTGTAGTGGAGGGGTGCTGGAATGGAAGTTTGGGCCAAAGAACAGTGAGAGAAATTGACTGGGTTGAAGCAGCAGTGTAGAAGTGTTGGAAGGCACAATTAGAGTTGTAGACATATGCCCAGTGTACATTTTCAATGTAATAACTACCATATGTACTTTAGACAAAATGCCACTGTACGTCGCAGGCTGTCTGTTACACCAGGAAGAACAAGTGAATAGAGATGCAGGTAGTGACTCATGGCTGGCATGGAAACTTAAAACGTCAACAGTTGCATCTTCCAACCCTGACCACAGTGACACACAGCAGTATATCGCTAAGATAAGTTGCCTGATTTATATGGTTTCCCACCTTTCGGGTTGTGTTGACTTTCAACTAAAATGGAAATATAGTGAGGAACTAGTGGGCTCTGGCCTGTTTTCGCAGTTGCGTTGTTTTGAAAGTCTCTCTCATAAACTGACAGTGAGTGTGTGGCCACCCAGTGCAGGGGCTAATACAACAATGGAACATCGGTCCCTGAGTTCTGGAAAACTCAGAGCATATAGAGAATTGGGAATTCTCAGTCTCCAGCCTCAGGGGCAACCAGAGGAAGCCATTCTGCCCTTATCTGGAAGCTGGCAGAAGAGAAAGAGACAATAAGGAATAGTCTCTGTCACAGGGGTACTTTCAAAACATCATCAAGCATTCACTCTACCCTCCACAGCACCCACTCTGCATTCTTTTATCTAGTTTGAAAACAGTTTTTTGTTTTGTTTTGTTTTGTTTTTACTGTATCGTGTACCACAGGAGCAAAATAAATGCATTCCAAAGAGCAATAGGTGAAAAGACCAAAAGTTATGTTGTGCCCGTTCTTAGAGTTTACTAAATGCCAATGTGCTGTTAGAGCATTATTACAACTTTGAAACTGAGAGAATATTTACTGATGTTTGCAACACTGTGTGGAGATCAGGACCAATGAAATGGCATTTGTCCAATCAAGATAGCATTAAGTATATAAAAAAAAGTGAAGTCACTCATGTCAACCAAAATGGCTGCCAATCAGCCATGACACTTTGGTTCAAGAAGGAAACTACCTAAATCACACTAGACACATCTAGCAAGGAGACACACCTAAGATATCTGTACACATGACCAGAACAACCATGTAAGCAGACTGGGACCACTCATAGATAGGCTCCTGGGGAAATTCCCCACTTGCCATCAGGGGTGCCAAGACACTGATCAAGAGACCCAGAAGGGGGGAGTACAACACTCAAGGGTATAACTGAGTTTCCAGATCATTGCCAAGAGAGCTGAGCTCCACATACCAGGGTGTTGCTCCATGCCACTCTGATACTCCTTGGCATCAGCAGCCAGAGGCTCTGCCCTGCTGGGCTGAGGACTTCTCCTGCCCTGCTGCCCACCTGGCTCCAGAGATTCTTTCTTGCAAGATGTTGACAGCTCCATTGTCCACTGTGCTGTCTCCCAGAACTGCCGACTGAGACTCTGGGACTCGGGTTCTTTATGCCCCATTGATTGCTCTGTGTATGCTATATTTCTCTCCCATAGTTTTGAATGTGAATAGGATATTAATGTATGTTGATATTCTACTTTGACTTGATCCATATTTAGTAAAACCTGAGTGAAGAGCATAGTTACCTTGTGTTCCAAGTTGCTCAGGAGGCAGATAGCCAAGCAGTTGCCTGACTGACTTATAGGAAAGACTATATTGTGAACATATGCTCGCGACACACTCTAAAGGGCTTCCTTGAACCCAACCACGGAACTCTAGAAAATGGTTTGAGACAATCTGATACTAATGGAAGGTAAACAATTGTCATTATCAATAGGTTCTTAACAAATCTCTACTCCTTGCTCACATATCTCATTTTGTCTAAGTACCAAATGTTCTTTCTTCTAAGGAGTTCCCCTTTAAGATGATATCCCAGCATTCAGGTGCCAGGGTAATAACTATTAAGTGCCCACATGTGGTGTTTTATGGGAATACATCTGATTCTATTATATTGTTGTCACAAGAAGACTTGGCTCTTTAAGCCAGGAATACACATGCTCATAATAAATGATTTTTATGACTTCACATAGACAATCATGATGCACAGAAAGTAGAAAGGAAAGGCTGCTTATTTTATGCAGCTCTGGCACCAACTCCAGTCCTAATTACAGGCAACAGGGGGATTGTATGAAGCCAGTGAGAACATGAGGGTGGAAAATGGAAAAGATAATACTATGCTTCCACAGACTGAAGCCTGTTATTGTTCAAGTTGTAACAGTATTGTTTTGTTATTTTATTTCCTTCCATGATCTTTAAATGCTCCTTTCTTTTCTAGTGATTCCAGAATGTGCATTGTCTCACTCATCAATGGCAAGTCTTTAATCTTTTCTTTTTGGCTCAGAGCAAACAACAAAGGTAGTCACGGATGATTCATACCATCTTTCACGCTCAATGGCAGACTCTCCCCCCTCCCTTAACAACGCCTAAGTCTTTAAGGGTAGAGTTGGGAGAAAGTAAAGGTAGGAGACAGCTGTTCTCCTGTTGTTTCTATTGAGGGTTTGTACACTGCAGTATTTCCAGATTACAGTCGTGTGAAGCATTTTCTGCAAAATAGGAAGCCAAGCCAAATTTTCTGGGTTTCAGGTCTGCAGACACAATTTGAACCAGCTGGATTTTATTGGGAACTTTTGTGCACAAGTAAACCTAGTGGTGAAACTAAAGCCAGCGTTTGTCTCCACTGGAATGGGCTCTGTCTTCGGGGCTATCCCCCTCCCTCATGCCTCTTCCCTTGAGGGAGTGTTGAATTTTCAAATGTCCTGGAGAAACCTGCCAGATTATTCCTTAGAGTGTCTGATTGGAATCTTAGCCAGTGAAGGTGGATGGTGCAACCAGATCAGGTGCCTCTCTTCAGAGAGGTAAGAGGAAGCTGGGTCTCGCCCTGAAATCTCATTTTAAATTACCCCATTTAAAATAGCTAATGATTCCCTATACACATGTGCTTATAAAAACAAAAGCCAATGACACACAAATATTCACTGAAACCTTTTCACATGCACACAGAATAGTGTCTGGTCAAAGTGGCAAGTGACTTACATGTTGGTTTTGTATATAGCAAAATTCCACATCATATTTTGAGTATGTCTTAAGTGAAAATTTTCATGTTTCTTGCTTTAAAATATGCCATTTTATAGATCCAAACATATAAGAAGTAGAAGCAAAGAAACATGCCCTATTATGATTATTTAGTGAGTCTGGGATACATCCCTTATAAAGCTATTTAAGATTTGGAAAATAAAGCAATAAAAGGTAATCCAAAAAGAGATAAAAACCTTTTACAGTACTGCAAATCTCAATTTAGGTTTCTGAAAGAATAAGTATTTTTCCAAGGGCAAAGAAAGAACTGATACAGGCTTTCTTAAAGTTTTGGTATAATCATAGGAAGGAAAAGTTCTTGGCAGAGTACTAGTCTTTTGGCATAAAAAATAAAAATCTACTCCAGAGCTGGCCCTATATGCCGGCAGTGTGGAGGTTTGTGAAAATGTACTGGCTTCAAATATATCTTCAGCTATCTAATCCAAGAATACTAGGGCACAATTAACACTGGAGGTCACCTTCTTTTGTTAAACTATTACCAAAATTTAACCTGCAAGAAACCTGTGTTTCAGGGTAAGGGTAACTGATGTCCTCTGTACCACCTGGTATATTTAAAGAACAAACTCCTTTCCTAGGCTCTTGTTTGTTTTTTATATTATAACATGCTGTCTTCTATCAAACACATATTTTCAAGGATTCTCTTGTTATACACACATATATTCCTTGGGAGATGTAACATTTATAATAAATTGACAATTATATATTTCACATCAATAGTATATTAAGGCTGTAAAAAAAATCAGGTTCTGGTGCCCAAAACTGCCTTGTTTAAATTCTGCCTCTATTGCCTTCCATGTGACCTTGGACAAGTTACTAACTTCTAAGTGCTCCAGTTTCCTCTTGGGGGGGGGGAGGGGAGCACCT
This sequence comes from Furipterus horrens, assembly GCF_987537825.1. Classification (NCBI taxonomy): domain Eukaryota; kingdom Metazoa; phylum Chordata; class Mammalia; order Chiroptera; family Furipteridae; genus Furipterus; species Furipterus horrens. Next base: position 107,278,181 of record NW_028327176.1, on the reverse strand, counting down.
ACTTCAAATATTGCTTGTGAAGATAAATTAATCAAAGCATATAAAATGAATAGTAGAATAGTGTTGGACACATAGCACTCAAATAGGTCATAGGACTGAGTCAACAAAAGACAAATACACTAGCTGTTTGCAGCTATAAACTAGCAAGCAGTATCATTATGTGTTTATTAAACATTCACTTGAAGAACATTATATCTTAGCTTCAGCTTCTTCCATGTTATCATTTTTGCAGTATTGAGATGAGTTTGCAAACAGATCCATTAAAATATTCCTTGCACCCCAGTTAATGTGGCTCAGTGGATTGAGCACTGGCCTGTGAACCAGAGGGTTGTAGGCTCTATTTCCAGTCAGGGCACATGCCTGGGCTGTGGGCCGGGTCACAGTTGGGACATGTGAAAGGCAACCACACATTAATACTTCTCTCCCTTTCTTTCTCCCTCTCTCCCCCTCTCTATAATATTAAGTAAATAAAATCTTTTAAAAATTATTTAAAATTAAATAAAAATAAAATTTTTCTAGCAATTTTTCAAATGGTAGGATTATTTTCAAGAGTTTGTACAGCTCTTGATACTTTTAATATTAATGCAACATTTTAAAGATCTGCTTCCGGCTCTTTCTGAAGTTTCTTTGAGGAAGGTGATAATATGCTCAAAGGGTACCAACACCTGATAGTCATTGCTTTCCAAAAGAAGTAATTTCAAATTAATGAAAGCTAAATGCACTAAAGAATATCTGTAGGCTCTACTTCTCTGTTCTAAAGACTGGTGCTTTTCAGAGTAGCCCCAACTATACCTTCAGAGAAGTTAGACCATTCCTCATAGTCTAATCTGGTAAATGTGACTCACTTCATGCTATACATGGATGGTTACATTACAGGGTAAAAGAAGGCCATCCTTAAATTCTCCATAGCCTGTGGTTTGGGGGGTGGGGGAGGAGACAGTGCAGCCTGAGAGATGCCTTTGCTTATCTATGGCAGGTAGCTAGTGTCTTAGTTATGCAAATGGCAATGGCCTTCCAAGGCTCCAAGGAGATGGGAGAGGCTTTGACCATAGAATGGTGAGGAAAGGGCTGATGGGGCCTGCGCAAGGCTCTGTTAATGGCCAGAACCAGGTTACCACAACCCCTATATCACAGGCCATGGTCAGGGACTTAAAAATAAGGCAGCAGCCATTAAGCGGAGAGAGCCATGAGGTCTGAGAGAAGGAAGGAGCAGCTATGCAGTTCACAGGAATGGCCCGGCTATTCGGCCTGAGCTAGTAAGAAAGCTGGCCTGCTGCTGTATTGATTGTGCCAACTTCAGCTGACTCCAAAGCTGCCAAGGACTCTGCTTTGCAGACCTGGACTTTCTGAACTTTTACATGTGGAGAGGGCTCTCTTGGAACTTGTGCCTTTATTGGACTTCACCATAATCCAGTGCAACATGGCACATACTTTCCTGGACATTATAAGGAAGCTGATAACATCTTGCACTATTATGTGGAGGCTGATGACAGCATACCTCAGATCCTGAAGGAGACAGCTGACAGATGAGGGATAGGGAACTTCATGGCATGTTTTTGGCTTATAGCTTTTTGGGGAGCAAGGGAAGTGCTGGGTCCCGTGGGAGAACAGGGCTCTGAGCTGAAGTGCTCACCGCCCTCCCCATGTTGGAATATTGTGAATAAAGACCTGTTTTTCTTAACACTATTTGTTACATCTTACACCAAGGTGCCATGTGAAAGAACCCCAGTTTGCTTGGTAACACGCAAACCTAGGGTGAATTTAAGGGGTTCTGAGATTTTTCTATGTGTGAAGTTCTGATGAGATGCCCACTGCCAGGACAAAGTGTTGTTTAAAATTATAAAGTTAGCATGGGAAATAGGACTTACTCCAATACATTCAGGTTTCATTTCAGAGGTCCAAACAAGTAACCTTACCTGCTGATTTTTCAGCTAGAACCCTTTGGTTGTTCTTTACCTCCAAGCCTAATTTTAATTGGTATGGAGCACACATTCTGTACTTTTTTCTGAATATCATGTGTTGTATGATAAAGCTCAAGTGCTCACACTGTTTTGGTGTTGTTCTGATGTGTGATTTCTATCCATCAGATCAATGGTTATCAATGTGGACAGTAAAACTGTGGGGACAAGGAGAGTTCTGCCAGTGATCCATGTTTACCTTTTTGTGTTTATAGCATGATGATCTTATTACTAATACATCTGGGATATATTAATAATTTATTTATACGTAACATAAAGCAGACATCACCTCACTATTCTTTAATCAAAACCAGCGCCTCTCTTTCTTTTGACTCTGGAGATGTTTTATTGTGTGGGGATAAATCGGAAGTGATGAGATCTTTTGCTCAACAGACTTGGTAAGCAAATTGAAACACATTTAAGAATCATGATTCGAGGGATGGTATCTCTTTTGGTGTCTGAGACCAGCTCTAATGTCTTTGTGTGTGGAGGGGGGGATTCCCCCACAACAAGAATTTGAGAGACACCAGCTGGTGTTTTAGAATTCAATTCAATTCTGACACTACCTATCCAGAAGTAACATCAGATTCCACAGGTTAAGGGTTCAGTCCTATGAGACTGCTTCCACCTTCTGTGCCCCAAAGATGCCAGTTGGAATTTCAGGTTGTTACTTGTACTTTTGACCAACTGGTTATAAATCAGTTTCCAACAATTCCCTCCAACTCAGGGTGCCAACTGCATGTCCAAGTTATCTGTAGTTCTGACTGGCTGGCTATAAATTAGAGGTTTTCGTGATCTCCTTGGTTTGATTAACTTGCTAGAGCAGTTCACAGACTCAGAGAAACATTTTACTTACTAGATCTCCAGCTTATTTTGAAAGGATATAACTCAGGAACAGCCAGACTGAAGAGATGTGCAGGGCAAGGTAAGCGAAAAGGGCAGGGAGCTTCTGTGCTCTCTCCAGGCACGCCACTTTCCCAGCACCTCCACATATTTGACCACCAGGAAGCTCTCTGAACCCAGTACTTTGGGTTTTCATAGAGGCTTCATTACATAGGGATGATTGATTAAATCATTGACCATTGGCCATTGGCCATTGATTCAACCCCCAGCCCCTCCCCTCTCTGGAGGTTGGGGGTTGGGTACTGAAAGTTTCCTCTAATCACCTGGTGGATTCCCCTGGCAACCAGCCTCCATCCTTAGGTTACAGGAGCTTCCCAAAGGTCACCTCATTGACATAACAAAAGACACCCTTATTGTTCTAACTACAGGAAATTCAGGAGCTCTGGGTCAGGAATAGGATGGAAAACCAAATCTATTTTTCTTATTATATATTACAATATCTCAAAACAACCAATGCTGAAACTTCTTTGATGGAGGCAAAGAAATATGTGCCTGTATTGATGATTTAAGTAAGAGAATTTTGCTAGACTCTGGCTGATTTCAGGAAAAATATAAATGAGTTCTCTAAGCCAGTGGGTCTCAAAGTGTGGTATCTGGACAAACAGATTTGCAATACCTGGGAACTTATTAGAACTGCAAATGCCCAAGTCCCATTTCAGGTCTGCTCTAAACCACTATCTCAAGGAGAGTGTTAGGAAATTATAAGGACGTCTGTCTGCTTGAACTTTTTCATGACACTAAGGTACCTAGTGTCCATAAAGAAACACTACTAGATTGACACCATATATCCGGTTGATTGGGTTGGTCTATTTCTCAGTATAACACAGATATATAAATTATTTGATATATAATAAAAGTTCCTTAAGAGGTTATGTAGGTTCACACTACTCAAAGTAAAATTCCTGGGCCAACAGCATTAGCATCGCCTGGATGCTGTTGAAATGCAAATCGCAGGCCCCATTCCAGAGCTACCACAACAGAATCTGCATATTCTAAATGGAAACCACTTTATTATTATACATGTTAAAGTCTAATACCAATTGTCTGAGCTCATCATCTACCTTAACATCATTCAAAGATATCGTATTTAAGAAGTCACTCATCCTGAGATAATAGGACTCCTTGAATCTTCCAGAAACGAGTCTGTCATCAGCATCACCCCTGTGATATTATAATTATTATGCAAAAATTATTTATTTGCATGGTTTGCCAAATCCATCAAAATCTCTAGTAGAGTTACTATTTACTGAATTTAACTATGTTCTGGATATTTCTTTACATAAATTACCTGATATAATCTCTGTACCAGCATTCTGAGTTAAGAATATTATATTGTAGATTTTTACAGGCAAGAAATTGTGACAAAGAGAGTGAGTCACTTGTTCAGTTATTTATCTTGTAGAAGACAAAAAAGTATCGAAACCGGACATGCTGGTGCCATATTACCTCCCTAGCGCTATGATCTCTAATGAAATCTATTAACAGTTTTAACACATTGCATCTGATTATTAGAGTAATTGTTGCTGATCATGTTTTTTTTTACCAAAATTCAGGAGTGGAGCTGAGGAAGAAGGGAGGTGGAAGAGGCGCTGTGTATATTTTAGGTTTGAAAGCTAATAAAAGTTAAATACATTAATTTATCCCTGAGGCCCAAACCCCCCCCAAAATATCCAGATCTCAAAGTCTATAAAATAAATAGCATAAAAGTAAAAAGTTACAGAATTTACCATGGATCTGAATTTTTACATTAGGTGGTAACTAAAGTCATTCTAAAGAAATGGTTTATTTTTTAAAATTCTCTTTATTGCTAACGTATAACACACATGCCTATTTTTAAAGAAATTTAAGAATTTTCAAATAATGAAAAACAATATCCTAAAGGAATAATCACAAATTTCTAAGAAGAAAAACATACATTTATAAGTGAGTGTCTACGAATTTGATGAACTACAAGTTCACCATTGAGCCACTTTAATTCAGAAAATACAAAATACTGGACTATTTAGAGGCTATGTTATAAATATGAATACAGAGCAGAGAAATTCTGTTGAATGTTTTTTGGAAAACCAAGAAACTTTTTTAGCACCTGGACTGAATTTGAAGGATACTGGACTTGAATTAAAGTTTTGTGTAGAAACCAAGAAAAAGTCAGTGGTTTTGGCTAGATGAAGTGACTTATTTAAAGCCAGAATTTAACACAAAGCTCCAGGAATATTAACCTATATGAATTGGCTATAAGGGAAGGTTGTATGTGTGTGTGCATGTAGAAAAGAGAAAGAACTGATTTTTTGCAATGGAAATGTCTTTCACAATTCACTCAGCTCACTGTTTGATTTATAGTCTATAATCTTCCTTTCTTAGATGACAGAATTAAAACAAGAATTTACAAAAGTGAGTTTGGGCCTTTACTAATCCATTTTTACAGGTCTTTAAATTATTTAGCTAAAATAAATGTAAAATTTTATGTAGTTTTGAAAAAATATTAAGCTACCTATTATATACCTTCATATATATGGGTATGTTTAAAAAACTTTCTATGAAAATATTCACTAATGGAATATTATTTTTAGATCAAGACCTTCACTGGGAATTGACAGATAAAATTTTGGAAGGCAAGATGAAATGCAGCCAAGTAATTTATCCTTTGAATGCAGACAAGTAAGATGAATAAAACAGTCTTACTAGCAATCTTGTTATTTAAGATGAAGCCTTAATAAACGGATGGGTTAAAAACAGGTCTACTAAAAAGAAACTGAGCATTAGAAATAGCTACTAATCACAAGGACTCTCTATTCTTAAGTTTCTTAAAAGACTATATATAGTTTTAGGAATTTTTATATTAATATTTCAAAAAAACAGCTAGTTTTGCAAATCTTTGGGAACAATCTTCTTTCATCCTTTTATTAAGAGACAGGGCTAACCATATTATATAGTTTGTTAAGTATATATATGCATTTAAGAGCAAATATGTGTTAGGATCAATTACTTATTTACAGTGTTGATACCACCCAAGAAGCAACTGTAAAATAGTTTCCTACTACTCAGACTTTTTGAAAGTTGATCTATAAAGAGGAAAAGTGTTGGAAAATATGAGGGGCTTGAAATGTTTTTATTAAAGTGGTCAGTAGCAGCTCGGTCTTGTTAATTCCTAATTCCTTTGCTCAAGTATTTAAATTGAAAATTCCAGCATAAGTGGAAACACAAATGAGTGAGGCTCTTAACAGGGAGGCTGTGTTATTAGGAGAGTTCTAATAAAGAAAAGAAAAATAATGGTGTGTTCAGAAGACAGTACTGCCACAGAGATATAGTAGATGTTGGTTCATTCATTCATTCATTCATTCACTATTTATTGAGTGGCTTATGTGTACCAACTGTTTTTAGGCACTGGAGTGAACCAGGACACCTTGAGAACTGCATGGTATTAGCCCTGCTGAGCACAGCCGTTTCTCATTCCCCGAGAGGTGTGAGTGAAAAGAGGCTCCAGGACCTATGGCTGGTGACTGGGTGTTTCCCACATGTGGATTAGAGCTATGGTTCTCAAACTTGGTTGAAAATCAGAACCATCTGGGTTTTTTTTTTTTTTTTTTTTTTTTTAATATAGAGTTCTGTGCTCCACTTAGGCCCACTGAATTAGAATAACTGAGGTTAGGGTCAAATACATATTTCTGAGTGTTAACAGGTTTGAGAACCAAAAATTTCATGTCTATTTTTTTCAGTACGTTAGGATTGTCTTTGTGATCATCAGGTTCTTAATGACAAAAAGCTTTTTTTTTTTTTTCCCTAAAAGAATTGTAGAACCAGCTGGTTTCACTGAAACATTAGAGAAAGAAACCCAATGGTCCTGTTCTCAATCCAGAACCCAAAACAATGGTTTACAAAATCAGGCAATTAAATGTATAGAATATTTGCTATGCCACAGGCACTTTATACACTTAATCTCATTCACATTCTCTGTATGAATATGGAGCATGCCATGCCCTAATAGGAGAGTTACAGCACAGGCTTCTCAAGTTCTGGAACAAAGCTATGCCATCTGCACTGAAGGACCACTTGCCATGTGAAATATAGCTGGTAACATGCTACTAGGTGCCAGCAAATGCACTGAATCATTGGTTCCAGAAAGGTGAAGAGTCTATCAGCGCTAACTGTAAATGGGCAGCTGCCTCAGCACAAACCCATGAGAGGTGGCTTTTGAGGACAGTGGTGAAGGGAAATCCTCCCCACAGGTGGAGTGTGAGCAGCACTCTTAGTCATTCACTTTGCAGAGAAAGAAGTGGATAGAAGTTAAGACTGATGGACAGTGAGAAATTGCTTCATTCGAGAGCTGAAAAGAGCAAACTCTGAAGGCTATAGACAAGGGAATCAGGGAAGAGGCATGTGGAAGGACCCATAGTTGTGGTACAAAGTAGGCAGATCTCTGTATTCATGTTAATGCCTAGCTAAGAGCATCCACCACAGAGTGAGCCCTTAACTAGTAGGTCAATTTGTGATCTATGCGGTGGAGGCCACCTAAAGCCTGTGCAATGAGCATAGAGAGAGCAGCTGTGAAGCAAGGATGGTGCAATGCACGGGTGCCACAGACCCTCTTCCTAAAGCGAACCCAACCAGGTTCTCCCACTGCTGAATCCCACACCTCCCAGCAACAGCAGAGACCTATACCAAACCCTCACTTTGGCAGGTTGAGGCAGATTGATGATTCCAGAATCCTTCCTCCCTGAAGAAGGAAGTGATGCATTTTTACCTGAATTTATTCCTACTCTAGATATGAACCTGTCTTTGTTCCTTACCATCAAAATGCTTCCTCAAATGCTTAATCCATCTCTGTGCCAATGCAACTTGATAGTACTTCACCGTGTGCCAGCTGCTTCCTTTTTCTCCCCACCCAGTGCTTTTCTGCCACCATGGCTGAAATGTACACTGGGCTCCACTCAGCGTTCATGAACACACTACACAGTTTCTAGAGAGTCAAGGCTCATGAGGCCACTCTTGAGAGTTGAGAGACAGGATCCAAAGGATCAATACTTTCCCCTTTCTTCTGTCGTGAAGATAGTTCTACTATGCATTTCTCAAATCGCTTTGGAGTGTTCCAAAAAGATCAAGACAACCCAGGAGAGCTAGAGTGATAATTTGAGTTGATTATTCTTGACTGCATTGTGAAGAGTTTTACAATAAAGATATGGTCGCAGGTAGAACCTGGCCGGGTTTCAAGTAGAGACCAGAGAGATTAAAATGAGGGCTCTATAACATTGAATGCTGACTGCTTCTAGATCCCAAGTGTAAGAAATGAAACAGAAAAAGGTCTACAGTTACAAAGGGCCCAGTAATTCTGAGTTAAACAAATTGACCCAACTATACAAGTCTATTGTTTAGATTAGTTTAAATTGTTAAATTAGAGAGAGGGGCTTGGGGGTGAGACAGCAAGGACATAAATCAGACTTGGGTAGTAAGACAGATTTGGGAACTAAGTTAAGAAACCACTTTTAAAAGATGGGTACTGACAAATGTAACTGATTAAAAACAAATAGATTAGAAACTTAACACATTTTAAAGCCACTGGAGTGTTTGCAAAAAGTGTGTAACTGCTAAACTTCAAAAGAAATTTCAATCTCTTTTACTGCTTGAACAGGACACAGTCTATGAGAACACCATATTTCCAAGGAGGGCATACTCCCTCAGAATTAATTTGGGTAAGGGTATGAAGGCAGATGGAGAGAGAGGAACTCCCAGAATGCAAAATTGTAGCCCCAGAAAATGGTCCTTCCCAGTTAACCAATAAAATCCACACTGCCAGAGAGGCTTCACAATGCCGATCAAGCAGGATCTCATTACTGTGTGCTGTAATGTTCCCATTTTTTCTTATTTTGAATGGGAGTCTTTATTGAGGTGTTGCTTCCCCTGTTAATATACAATATGTGTGGGTTTTTTTTATTTTCATTTTTTGGTGTGTGTGTGTGTGTGTGTATGTTGGGGAAGATGGCAGGGAATAACTAATCTCTATAGTTCATAGGTTGCCTGTGTGCTACAAGGCACTGTAACATCTGGATTGCACACCATCAAAGATCTAGCACAATCTTAAAATCCAAGAGAAAATATCAAATAGTTGGGGAGAAAATTGGCTCTAAGGCATAGAAGAAGGGTCTTCCCTAAAAATTGTAAATCAGCATAAAGGCTAATGATGTGGCCATGGCTGAGATCTCTTAAGGGCAGACTTTAGAGTTAGTTTAGGAGAGAGCCTACAGCTGAACCTTATGCAACACAAGCATTAATTGTCCATTTGGATAAGTCTACAAGGTACAGTATTCCCTCACTTATTGTGGGTATTACGTTTTAGACCCCCCATGTGATAGATGAAAATCCATGAAGTAGGAACCTTACATTTATTTTAGTATTTATATATATTGTAAAGCTTTATAAACCCTTCCCACACACTTATAAACTGTTCCCAGTCCTTTATTAACCTTTCCTACTCCCTTGTTAACCTTTTCCACACTTTTATAAACACTACTTAGGTTCTTAAACTTATTCTACACTCTTAAACCTATGTAACTTTAACAACATATGTATACAGTACCGCAAAATCCTGCGATATAGCAAAAAATCCACAATAAGTAATTAAATGTAATATTTTTAAAAATCCCGCGATACAGTGAGACCGCGATAAGTGAACTGCGATATAGAGAGGGACTACTGTACTTCTAGATGCAGCATTCAGAGTGAGCAGAGGAATAAGAGCCAAATGAATAAAAATAACATTATGTATCAAGAAAGAAAGGATATTAAACTATTTTTGAAGGTGACTTAAAATTCTGGTAAGCAAGGACCTCTAGAATCTCTGACACAGATGTGCTGGTAACTTGTGAGGGGGTTCTCTACCATGAGGCCAGACTGATGTGGGCCTCATGATCAGTATGTAAAGTTGAAGAAACTTAAGTATGGAACACAGGCAACTCTCTGGGGCATTTTGGTTGTGACGGGGAAGAGATACAGTGTGAATTAGTGAAGTGTTTTATTTTTTTTTTTAATTTTCCTATAAATAGAGATCCTTAAGTATATTTAGAAATGAATAGAGTACTTTATTGTAGAATGACAAAATTGACACCATGACCAATCACTTTTCCATAAGAAAGTGCAGCACACGTTTCAAATGAAATTTTCAAATGTAGAAAGTCATTTACTAAAATTTAACATCTGTTTTTTTTTAAAGAGAATTGCTGTCTAGGAATAGAGGAGAACTTCTTAATCTGACACAGAGTATCTACAGAAAACCTAGGACAAACAGTATACTTAATGGTAAAATGGTGAAAGAATGCCCCTTGAGACCAGGAACAAGACATGTGTGACCATTCTCACATATATATTTAGCATTTCTCTGTGGGTGCTAAATATAGGGATGAGGAAGACAAAAAAAAAAAGAACAGATATAAACACTGGACAGAAAAAATAAAATTCTAATTATTGAAGAACATAAAATTATCTACATAGGAAATACTACAAAATAGTTCAATAAATTGTTAAATTTTATGAGTATTTAATAATGTTGCTGTATATAAATGTATAAATCAATTAACTGTCTGATGTTCAAATACAAAGAGTCTAAAATATAATCCTAAAAGATGTGATTTATAGTAGCAATTGCAATATTTAGTAATATCTAGAAATAATTTTAGCCGAAGCTATTTAAGAAAATTGTCATTTTAATTTAGAAAATAATATAAACTAATGTAAGTATATAAAAAAACTACATCCATGTATCAGAAAGCTCAATATCATTTTTAAAAAGGCAAGTGTCTGGCAGCAGGGACAGGGCAGGGGAATGGAAGGGTGCTGAATGGGGCCCATAGCACCATAAAGGGGGCAGGCAGCTGCCTCTCTCAGGAAAGTGGCAGGATGCAGGAACGCATATGAACTAAGGCTCCAAGTTCCTCACATATGCTCCACTGAACTTCATTTACAACACAAATTTAAAGATAAAATCATCAAGAATTTCTGAGCACAGAGACCTGTGTGACAGCACTGGCAACATGGCCATGAAATTGGCCCTGCTGATACATAGGTCCTGCCTCCATATGATGTAATTGTATTAGTTTATTGGGCATCAGTCTTTTTATTCTCTCAATGATAGTGATTCTTATCTTCAGTAATAGTTGAGAACCACTGCCCTGGACAACATCATGCATGTGTGTTTCAGTGTATGGTGGTTACCTCTGAGTTGGGGGAGAAGAGGATATAATATGGAGGGTCACTTTAAAACTTAAAAAATAAAGACAATGTTCTATATCCAAAACTGAATGGTAGATACCATTATTCTTCATACTGTAAATTTTCTTTGGTAAATATTAACCATGAAAAAAATCTTTAAAATGGCAAAGGAAAACATCTAATTGTGGAAGAATGATTGACTATTCAAGAAGTAGTAAAAAATCTTCTTTTTTATATTAGCCAGAAAACACATAGCAGGGCCAATATCTGAGCTCAAAACTACACCAGGTCATTGCTTTGCCATAAGAGAGCATGAATTCAGCATCACTGTAAGAGGTATGCAGATAAGTGAACCCTCACATTCCAGTACAAATGTTTGATAGAGGTAACCAAAGTGTGCTGCAAGACACAAGAAGAAAAGTTAAGTCTGTACGTATCCAGAGGTTAGTACTTAAGGGGCCATTTGTGGCTGAGTACACTTTGATCATGGTGCTCCTTTGCCTAAGTCTGATGCCGCAGGGAAGGTTGGCTCTTTGGTGCATTTTCAAAGCTTAATTCTGCAACCAGAACTAAGAGGTTCTGCCCTAGAGGGCTTTGGAGGACAATGAAAGGACATAAGCTTGCTGTCTACTGTGTCACAGGCAGGAGGACATAGTGGGCTGTGAGTCAGCCAGCCAGGGTTTAGGATCCTGAGTCTGCTGCACTCAGTGTGTAGAACCCTGAGCAAGACATTTAATCTCTTAGCTTCCTTTATCTCATGTGTGAAACAGAGAATATAATAACATCTCGCTCATGGAATTGTTAAGATTAGGTAAGAAAACATGACCAAAATTAAGCACTCAATGAACTCTATAATTATAGTTATTAAGACTCTGACTTGGATACATCTATGTAGATTATTTCCAGATGAATTCGTGCTCCTAGCTAGTGTTCCACAAACTTCAGAGAGAAACACATTAGTGTGTTATGAAATCCATTCAGTGGGCAGTAGTCAACACTGAAGAGAGTTAATGAAATAGAATAACAGTAATTTTTTTTCTAAAAAAACAGAAGACATTGTACATAAAAAGCTAATGGAAAATGTATTGCTTACTGTGGTCTGAGGTTAAGTGAGTTTGAAAAACAATGCTTCTAAGCCTAACAAATGTGCAAACTGAAACTCTTCCCCAATTGTCCTCTCAATTCCACTCAATTCTGACTCTTTCAAGTAAAGTGAGCAGAAGCTAAGGGGCTTCGGAAGCATGCTGTGATGATCTTTTTGATAATGTGCGAGTGTGCTGGAGTGATGTGAGAAGTCAGGAGGAAATAGTTAGAGAGCCAGTTTGTTCAAACTTATCGTTGCTACTTCCCAAGTATATGGGGCAGGGCATAAGGATTTCTAGGAACTAGCCAGGCCTCAGGATTCAGTTCTTGTTTTTGTTTGAAACTTTTCCTCTTAATTCATCTACAGAGACTGTGACAGAAGGTTTTTAAGGTTCCTTTAATTCTATAAACCTGTTGCTTAAAATCCCTGCTTTTAGTAGGCAATGATTGGGAAGCAAATCTCATAAAGTTCAGTCTTACTAGGTGAGTGAAGAAAGTAGTTTTGGATTTTTATTTTACTAAAGCATTAGTACCTCAGTGTTTTTTAAATTAATTGTTTGTTTGTTTATTTATTTATTTTTAGAGAGAGGGGAAAGGAGAGAGGGAGAGAAACATCACTGTGTGGTTGCCTCTCACTCGGCCCCCAACTGGGGACCTGATGTGCAACCTAGTCATGTGCCCTGGCTGAGAATCGAACCAGTGACACTTGGCTCGCAGGCTGATGCTCAATGTTTGTGGATTTTTAAATGACATTTCTAGGGCTTCTCTACAAATATTTTTTGCTCTGTACAAGTTATAGTAGCTGAACACAATGAAAATTAAAAAATAACAATAATTAAATACATGCATAGCCCATAGGCACAGACGGCAATGTGGTGAAGGCAGGGGAGTGGGGTGGAGGTGGGCAAACGGGGAGAAAATTTGGGACATCTCTAATAGTATCAACAACTTTAAAAAGTTTTCAAGATTAAAAAAAATCTGGAAGAAAACCAGGTTAAATTAGAATTAGGTTGCTGGGACTGGCATTTTTAGAGAACTTATACCCAAGGAACAGAGTTATCATTAACTTGTAGGATCTACATTTCTTTTTCTCTGGATACTATTTAAAATGGAGAAATCACATGTAAACAACCATGATAATATAACTATATATTTTCAGTTTAAATTATTTTATTTGCTATTTCTTTCTGTAAAATTATGAGCCATTCAATATAAATCCAATGGAATTAGCCACCTAATATTAATCAGAGAGGAAAATTAAGAAAATATGACTCAGCATAGATCATGCTGTAATATTTCTCTTTGTATCATGTTTCACTTGAAATATATCTATAGTGCTAATTATAAAAATTATAGAATTGCATGGAGAACTCTGTTGGAATTATAACCATATACTCTGAGTTGTATGTCTATTACCTAATACATGACAAATTAAAATTTAAATCACATTAGTATCTATAAAGAAAAATGGAAAAAATTTAAAATATATTTATTTTTACATAGTTAATCAGAGAGATATATAGGGACAGATATAAATATATACATAACTATATCTCTCAAATATTTTTATAAACATAAAGAATTGGTTTGCAATGAAAACATTAAATATCTATTATTTCCTCTTAGAAATGGTGTTTGTAGGTTTGGTGGTTACAACTAGGGGCCTAGGTGCCTGAGGGTATTTTGAAATTTGGATGGTGGCAGTGGCTAACCCTGAAGATGGATAATGGAAAGGTCTTGAATTAGTACATGGTTGCTTTGTTAGATTCTTTCTACAAGATTCATAGACAAATCCCTCTCAACCAGTTGATCACTTTAAGACTCTGGACAAATTACCTAAATTCCTGAATCTCAGATTTCTTCTATCTAAAATTGAGTAAATAATAACTTTAGAAAATGTGTTTTCCAACCCATTGTTACAGCTAGATCAGCAGACATATTAAAGGGCAAGGGGAGAAAAACAAAATTCAAGAGTCAGCATGTTTTACATAGGTCAATGCAGCCAGATAGTAGATTATTAAATCAACAATCCCCCCTGATGAATCCAACCTGGTTCTATACATTCTTGTATAGCCCTCCCTCACAGTTACTCTGGGCTTGGCCATGCAACTTGCTTATCCAATGAGACATGAATAAATGTGACAGAACCAACACTTGATAGGTACTTGCACATTAGGGCCCAGCAACTGGGAAGGCTGCCTTCACCATGTAAGAGTCCCAAGGTCTACTGCTGAAGAGGTCTCAGGAAGAAGAGTCATGCATCCTAGCCCAACAGTGCCTGCTCACCACCATCTTGAACTGTTCAGCCTCAGCTGAGCCACCAGAAGACTGTAGCTACATGAGTGACCCCAGGTAAAACAAATCATCAGAAGAACTGCCCAACTGAACCTAGTCCAGTGTGCAGAACTGTGAGCAAGTAAATGATTATTTCAAGCCTCTGATTTGGGGTGGTTTGTTACTTACAATAGATACCTGATACATTCAGTTATCTGGTAGAAAAACCTTTTATGCTCTTGATATTGAAATCAATAAATAACTAGTAATAACAGATCATATAACTTAAAAACATATGCCACTTGAAGATAAGTGAGTAAAATACCAAATGCACAAAACATAATTGAAAATAATTTTAAAATGGAATAGAAAACAAAGTTATCTTTGTGAATAGATTTTCTGTGCTGGATTACTACTTTGTCCAGTACAGACCAAAACAAGGAATATATTTATTACATATAACTTACTGAAACATGATCTTCTATGAAGGATTTGCTGGAAAGTCTTGCACAGAAGTTCTTCACTTTGTGTAATGGCCCTACAGGTGCACTGCACTTGAAGGACTGTCCCTAGGGTACCAATGTAAGCTGCTCTGCAGTCATCACTTCCTGAGCAAGTGAGGTCCTCCTTGCCCAATATACTGATGCAAGTCTCATCTTCATGGCACTTTCTAGTCACATGCTGCCAGCATTGGGACAGAAATGTTCTATAGCGCCTCCTAGAAGAAGTCAAGAAATGGAATTAGTCTTTGAATAATATTATTTCACACTAACATGAGGTGATTCCTCACCTAATGAAAGGCTGACATAAAACAAAATGCATCCTAGATGCCAGTACATAGCTGAAAACTAAGTTTGTACATTTAAACATCACAACAGAGTGTGGAAGAAAACACAGGAAAACCTTGTGAATTACATTCCTTTTGTGATGAAAGACAGAGGCTGAGTTTACGATTCCCTGGATGAATTTTCCTTCATTACTAATTTTGTTTCAATGGCTGATGATTTGCAGTTTGAACTACTTGGGAGATTTATTAGCAGTATTTTTTGAAGCAGAATGTGGTTTTGGTTGACTAGCAGTTGGCCATTGTTTCACACCAAGTGATTTTAGATAAGGCTCTTGACCTTGCAAGCCAGTTTTCCCACAGGTTGGGAGGTACTATACTCTTCCTTGACATTTCTAAGCAGACTAGTTAGAATTTTAAAAATGCTTTGAGATTCTCAGGCAGCAAGAGCCAGTAAAGCAAAAATTTATGAGTTTATTTAATTGCCAAAATAATCCATTAGAACCACATCCATTCATAGCTTTTCTCACCATGTATTGGATTCGTGCTATACTAGTTTTGAATAAGTCTCAGTAATGTACAATAATTTTATTTTTGAAACTTTCACAGTAACAGGATATTACTCTCAGTGGAACCAAGGATATTAATCTTCCTAGTTAATATTTATTACCTAAAATTACTTTTTACCCTTTCTTGAATAGGTCACCATTAAATCTGTATTAAAACTCTCTGAATACATGACACTTGTCAAGAACTTATTTGTCCACATGGCTTTATTCTGCTTAAATCCATAAACTATATTATTTTTAATAATCTCATATTTTAAATCACCTTAAAAGAATGAACTTTTTAATACATTGGCAAAATTAATTTATACTTAAGGAAATACAACAGATTTTTTGAGTTTATAATTCTGGGGCCAGAAGAACAAATATGTTCCTTTAATGCAGTTATGGGTTATGCATAAGATGTTATGTAAGTATAGGTATTAACAGTATTGATTATCATTTATGAGTTGAATGAGAATAAATTTGTACCTAGGTGCCATTTAAAAAAATATGTTTTTCTAAGTTTAAGTTGCATGAAACCCTAGAGCTCAGTTGGTTAAAGCAGCAAGTGTCCTAATACACCAAGGTTGTGGGTTCAATCCCTGGTCAGAGCACATACAAGAAGCAACTAATGGGTGCATGAATGGATGGAGCAACAAACTGATGCTTCTCTGGCCCTCTCTCCCCCTCTCACTCTAAAATCAATTTATAACAAGGTTTTTTAGTTGTGTGATATATCTATCATGGCAGTTATCTTAATCATTTGAAAGAAAAATTTAAATATGGCAAAAACAATTTATACTATAGAAATTTTGTTTGGGGTTTGAAATGTTTTAATATATTGTATTTCATATTTTTTGATACTCTACAATTTTTTATTTTAGTTTATTGTTCAAGCAATTATGTGATTAGTGATGCTTTAAATGGAGTTTATTGTTTTGTCTTTTTGTTATGATTTCCAGATACATTTCAAAATGAAGGGAATGTGGTATGTATAAATTCTGCACACAGAATGTATTATATTTACTTTTGTGGTCTAATATATAGTAAAATTTTATAAATGTTTAATAACATTTAAAATTAATGTGTGTATTGTAAAGTCTTGCTTTTAAAAAGTAATTTGATGTTTTTCTAAACAAATGCTTTTTTCACTACTTTCTTGAGTTCATAAATATAAAAATACAATGTATTATAATTTTCTGTATGTTCCTAAACAATTAAGATTGGGAAAACATAATCTCACTTCCTAGTATATATCTGTATTGGACAAAATTAATTGGAAAAATAGTCTTTATATTGTCTTTTTTATCCTTTTCAAATAAATGAAGGAGTTTCAAAGAACCTGGAACATGGACAGAAGTTGTATTTTTAAACCCAGGTACTCTCCTTTGCCCCATGTGCAGACTCTTTGGCCTAAAAAGCAAGTGATAAACAGCTTAACATCCTCACTGAAGAAATGATTTCTCTTTTGAAGTTTTTTTTTTTCTATTTGAATAACATTAACAATAATTTAATATATGAGGGGGAACACTAAAAAACCGAAATTATCTTCTGGAGGGCAGGACCCTTGTAGTCCATTCTTCCCTCCATCTGTATCAGTGTACCAGCTGGCATTGTTGTGAGAGGCTGCATTTGGTTTCATTGAATTTTTTTGGAGGCCTCTCTCAACACATTTGCCTGTTTCATAATGGCAAACAGGTGACTGGTTTTTCCACCATGACAACACACCAGCCCACACTGAGCTGAGTGTTCAGCTCTACCCTCCCTATTCACTTACCCTTCCCATGCCCCATCCTCCCTATTCACCTGACCTCGCCCGGAGTGCCTTTTTGTTCCTTTCCCCAGATAAAAAAGTCCTCAAAGGGAAGTGTTTTGCCGATGTAGAAGACAGGAAACAAAACATGGCAGAAGCAGTAAAAGGCATCAAAATCAATGAGTTAAAAAACTGTTCTGAGCAGTGGAAAAAATGTCTCAATAGGTGTATTGCATCATTGTGGAGATTACTTTGAAGGTGACTGAAGTTTAAACATGTAAGAATAAATACACAATTTTTTATAGATTAAAATTTGGGTTCTCCCTGGAAAATGCTGGAAATCTCCCTAAGGCAAAATTTGCTTGAGAAATTGACAAGATTCGTCTTTTCACCTTGACTACTAATATTGTATAATATTTCCATTACTTCTATAAAGTATTCTTTAAGGGACTATTTTCACATGATGAAAAGAAATTGAAGACACACAATACTTAGTCTATAAAAGTTAAAAATTACACGAGGAGATGTGTATATGAACATCAACAAATTATAAAAATTAAGTGCAAAGTATTCAAAATGGAAGAAAACATACAATTTTTGAGTGCTTCTTGTGTTCCAGAGCCCGCAGCAAGCACTTTGAAGAGGTGTTTAAATCCGGGAGTCCTTGTGGAAGAAAATTACCGACAAATGTACCAGTCAATCTGAGAATGTGTTGATGCTAAGGTGAGTTTCTTTCAAGAGTATGTGCTTCAGAATCCATCTTGCCATTAAAATATTTAGTTTGATGGGAAAGCTTAGATATACCATGCTTTGAAGGTCGAATGCAAATATTTTAGGATAATGAGGTAGCATATTTAGGGCTCTTGCGGTGGTATGAGGCAAAGCTGGATGCCCATCCATGCAAACATCTGGTATTCTTACAGGAATTGTTTATAAAAAGAAAAAAGGAAAAAAAGGAACCTCTGGATGAGTAAAATGTTGTTTCTCTATTAGTGTAGATGGCTAATAGATAGATGGTGATATTCTATTTGTAATATAAGAAAAATACTCAAATATTTTTATCATTCATTGATTGTAGGAGATATCATTATTTTATTATAACTAAAATCACTTGTTGGCAATTAAATTATTGTTATAATTTAATAAATGTTTTCTTGTCATTGAGTTTAAGATTCATTCCAAATATGTTAGGGATATAAAAATGTGTAAAAAAATTACATTTTAGAATCAATGGAATACAATATTTGACTAAAATAAATTTTGGGGATTAAATGAATTTGAAATATCTAAACTGAATCATAAAATATTTTATCATTAATATTATTTTTAGCTCAAGAGAAACGATTAATAAACCTTAAAATAAGTGATAAACATTTACATTACAGAATCTTCAAATAAACCTTTCTTAAGATTTTTGGCCTTCTACATAAGCTGAAGCAAAAAAAAAATAGGCAAATGTCCTAGCATTCTGCTTAGATCTTTACCCTTTACCATATTAAATGTGTTATAGGGAAGCAGCTATCTCTTTTAGCAAGTGTTTACAAGATCTGGAGCTATTTGTTCAAGTAACAATGACTGAAATTAAAGAAGGTAAGGTAGTTGACAGCTATCTTTTGACAAGGCCAACAGAAAACAATTTACCAGGAACCAGCCCTTTCAGAAAGTTATCCTTAAATCTTTTAGTTCATTTGCCAGTGGTTGAAGCAAGGTGACAAATGTAACAGGTCTTGCTCTGAGCTCTCACACACTGAACTACTCCTTTGCACTAAATATTTATTTTAATCTTTAAATGAATTTGCTATATATGGAGTTTTATTCATTTAAATAAAATTAAATAAAACATCCCCTGATAGAAGGTACCAGGCAAACAAATTAATATGAAGAATTCCTCATAAAAGAAGCAAAAGAATTTA
Source organism: Furipterus horrens (assembly GCF_987537825.1). Classification (NCBI taxonomy): domain Eukaryota; kingdom Metazoa; phylum Chordata; class Mammalia; order Chiroptera; family Furipteridae; genus Furipterus; species Furipterus horrens. Next base: position 107,258,766 of record NW_028327176.1, on the reverse strand, counting down.
AAAATGATTCAATTTAATGCTGGTTATTAAATGAAGCTCCTTCAATATTAACATCAATGTTACAAGTAGTTTGATTCATCAAATTATTTAGTATTCTCATTTTTTCCTCCATCTTCTTACTCTTGTCCAAAGAGGAAAGAGGCTCACTTGACTGTGGGTTTTCTTTTTACCATTCAGAAGATAAATTCATCTTGAATATACAAGAAAATGTGTTAATGTCCACAGTGAGGAAAAGAAATAGCCACAGTGTTGGATTAGAGTCATGGTTCCCAGGAGTAGTACCTGCAAAACTACAGTCTAGTCTCAACCAGCAGCTAAAGCTGATGTTTTCATAAGTGAGCCAGATTATTCATACATCTGCTCAAAATCCTCCAGTACTTCTTCATTTGATTTGGAATAAAAACCTGAGTTGTTAGTGTCCCTCAAGACCCTATGTATTCTAGGCCCCACACCCCTTGCAGTTAAAGCTCTAACCATTTCTCCCACTGCTCTCCCCTTGCGCTCTCTGCCCTCACTGCTTTTGCAACAAGCCACAGGCACTTGTTCAACACTGCCTGGTCTGTTTGTATCTTGTCTTTCAGCTATCTACTGAGAGAGGCTCATTACCTCCCTCACGTCCTCAATTCTGGTAAATGCTCTCTGCTGGGACCACCGCATTTACATTGCTACTCTTTCTGCCCATGCACAGCCCCCACTTACTCTGTTTTGCTATTGTTGTTGTTGCTAATCTCCAGAGCACTCATTACCTAACAATATAATATTCATTTTAAAATTTATTTTCTGTCTCCCCCACTAGAATATAACTTCTACAAGACAGGCATTTTTGTCTCTTGTACACTGATGGCTAGGTACTTGATAAAATCTGTTTGAATAAACAAATAAATGACTAAGATTTCCCCCATAGATTTAAGGATATAAAGGTAGGAAGGGGAAAATAGGTATTTCTGACATCACGGCATAGGTGTGAGCTGGGGATATCCAAACTGTAGTCAAGCTACTTCTCCTTCCCAATCATCAATCTAAGACAGAAAGATTTATTTTGAAGTTTGACGAGTCACCTTGTCAAAATTCTACGATATTTAAGAACCCTATATGATTATACCAAAAAGCAAATTAAAATACTGACACACAAGAAAGTTTACGAACTGAATTCATTATTCATTGACTTAATTCATTATTCATTAGTCTCATTTGAATTTATAATTTCAATAATGCTATTTCATGGTGACCAAACCCTGACATACTGAACTTTTTAATTCCAGACATGTTCTGCATTTGAATTTCAAAAAGGATACTACACATGTACCACAGATTTAAAAATATGAATTGTCTGGCTTTGTTTACATCATGTTGGGTAATGGTGGGAACTCTAGCTAATGTAATGAGATCAAGTGTTAGGACTGGACTGTAACAAATAAGGTGCCGAAATAAGAAAGTAAGGTATGTGTAGTTTTACTCACCTGCATAATTCATCATTTCGGCAGCTGTGAATTACATTGAGGCAAGTAGGGGGTGGAACTATGTTCACTGCACACGGCTTGCTGTGAAGAGCTTCTTTGGACTGCTGACAAGGTATATCAGATGGAGCACAGTCACAAAAAGCCAACATCTGGGCAATATTAAAAGGCATATTTTGATAGAAGAACCGTATGGCGGCTTGGCAGTGTTTCACATCACACAGATTTCCATTTGCTGAGCAAGCTTTAAGGTAAGGGGCCAACTGTCCGTTACAGACCACATCCTCTACACACATCTCTGCCACTTCCAAACAGGACCGGATCCCTTTCATTTCTGAAAGCAGTGACATGCCCAGGTTGTGAAAATGTAAACATAAAGCTGTCCTTACAGAATCTGCAAAACACTATGAGACGTTTACGAGCAACATACAACTTTGTAGTAATGCTCTATTTGGGGCAAACGGTACTTTGTTCCTTTTTAGAGTGAGTATGAATTTATTGAGACACGAATAGTGGACTATTTGAATCATTTTTCATCTCTACTGGATATGTATTGGGATCCAGAAGAGATAGGAAGTGTGTAGGGCCAAAGCTGAGCTGAAGGAAAAATCCTTGAGTCCAAGTTTCTCAAAGGTAAACAATAAATCTTCAGAAATTTTACTTGAGCTATATAGCTTATGATGCGTTCATTGGCTCATATCAAAGTGATTGTCATTCTGTTGCACTTTCAATTTGGGGGGGTGAAATCTTGAATAAAGACTCCACATAGTTGTTCCAACATATAAAGATGTTCACATTCTAGAAAACACAGGCACATGTGAATTACCCCACAACACCCACAAACATATATACAGGAACAGTTGGCCTGGAACAATTTAATTTATGTGATCAAAATATCCATAAAATTCAACCAAGATCTAGTCTTTGGTTTTAATTGTAAAGTATTCCTCGGCATAATATAAACAGATGACAAATGGGCAAATCAGTTGCTTTGATACTTTAGTGGAAGAAATGCAACGATTTTGTTGTATTTTGTAATACTCAAACTATTTAACAGCTGCACAATTGATTTCACATTGAAATATTTTTAAGAAACCTAGCAACTACGTTTTAAATTATATTGTCCAGTATTTACAATACTGATCAAAATTATAAATTAGAAACATTACCATGATAGGGAAGAGTAGTTAGATTCCACTTGAATTTATTATCCTCTTTCTTGTTATCTAGAAGGGAAATCAAAACTTTAATTAGTGAACCATTTTCTAAATTTAATAGGAGAATGCGGACTACATTTATGAGTGAATCATTAAACAGAAATACATACAAGCTCATAAAAAAACTTGTTTAACCCTTGATACTCAAAATTAGTGAGGTATAGATGAAGAAAAATAAACCCCAGAAATATCATTCAAGTGAGTAAAACAGCCGTGCTGTGAGGATTCAGTTACTTGAAGGTTTAAACAAATGCTAATGACCAGGCCATGTGCACTGAAGTAAACAAAGACCCTGTCTGGGGAGAAAAAAACAGAAGGAATAATGACTGATTCAAAAAACCAAAAAAAAAAAAACAAAAACAAAAACAACCCTTCCCAGTAGGGTCTTAGATTGAAATGCAATTAAAGACTACTTCTACCTCTGGCTATTTTAGCTTCCCAGAATTCTTAGGAATTAAAATTATAGAATTGGATAATATTATTGATGAAAGTAAATTCAGTGGTCATATAGTTCTAAAACTTTTCATTCAAGAAGCATTGATATCAGGTACCATAACAAAGATACAAATCTGCTGTCCCTGCTATGGAACCTCCATAGCCTGGCAGTAAATATATATATGTAAACAAAGGTATAAAACCAAAGTAATAGGGGAATAGTATGATCAAACTTTTAGTTTTAAATATTCAGTTTTCTCTTATAGATCAATACCTCTGCTTTGGAACTGATTAGTATGGCTGTGCCACTGAATAAAACACATTCAGTAAGCTGTCGTTGAAACATAAGTATTGAATTTACTGACTGTTACGGACTGAATGTTTGTGGCTTTCCAAATTTCAGGTGTTGAAGTCCTAACACCCAGTGTGGCTGTATAGGGGATGATATCTCTAAGGAAGTCATCGAGTTTAAATGAGGTCACAAGTGCGGGAATCTGAGCTGAAGGACTGGTCCTAATAAGAAGGAACATTAGAGACCTTACTCACTCTTCCCCATCCATGCACACACAACATGGAATGTCATGTGAGGCCATAACAAGAAGCCAGGAAGATCACAAGTCAGCAGGAGAGCTTGTGCCAGGAAACAGCCCTTGACCAGGAACTTTCAGCCTCCAAAATTTTGAAAAAATAAATTTCTGTTGTTTAAGCCACCAGCCTGTGATATTTTGTTATGACAACCCAAGCAGGGTAATATGCTCACTATATGTTTAATTATTACAAACGCAGCAAAACAGTAATTTTAGCATGGGAAAATTAAGTCTATCTTGGATGCACACTATTTTATATGCTATGAGCAATGTATTATATAAATTCTCTGCACATAAAATTCTAATGTCATATGGTACGTACATATGTATATACATACATATTTTCCCCAGAGACATTTTAAACAGTAGCTTAATTACTAAAAAGGAGATAAAAGGCAACATGTCATGGGCGTAAAGAGAAACATGCAACTACCAGACTGAAATCTAAGTTATAAGATCATATACATAAGAAAAAATACACAATTTCTTCTTATTGATCCACTAATAACAAAATATATCTAAAGTCAGATATTGTCTTACTCTGCTACCACTCTGTTTCAAGAGACTTTACATTTTTTATACTGACCTCTTCTAGTCCCATGGTCTTATTTATCATCTGTGAGTAAATGACCCCCCAATTTATATATACTGTATAGATCTCATTTCTATATGTCATGCATGGAATTTAGACATCAATTTCATATGAAATACTGCCTACTCAATATCTTAACTTCGATATATAATAAACATTTCACACTTAGCACATCCAAAACTCACTTCTCACCTCTCCTCTATCCCCCAACCAAAGCATCTTTTTCCTGTAGTTGTTCCTGTTTTAGTAAATAAAAATAATGGTGACTACATCCTCCTAATTACTCTGTAAAAAAATCTTTGGGATCAACTTTGATTTCTTTTTTTCCTTTGCATTCCCATATGATTCACTAAATGAAAATATAACCAGAATCTGATAACACCCATATGGGCTCATCATCCATTATCTTTTCACTGCATTATTATAAAATCTCCTACCTGGTCTTCCCACCTGGGCCATTCCTCCTCTTCAGTCAGTTGTCAACACAAAAAGCAAGAATCATCCTGCTAAACATATAAATCAGACCAAAATCCTTCAGTGGTTTCCTATATCACTCAGAGTATAGCCAACAGTTTTGAAATGATCTGCAACACCCTTCATGATCCTGAGCCCTGTTCTATATCAGTAGCTGGGAAAATTTGTACCTAGATCATCGAAGGGAGGATCTTAGTAGTAAGGAACAGCATCCAGTATGGGGACAAAGAGGAAATTACCTCCTACACCTTTCTCCCTCAGTCTCTCAACTCTAGCTGCTGTCCTCTGCTTTTCTTCAAACCTCTGGACATACTCGTATTTCCAGCTTAGGATCTTTAACTAGCTGTTTCTTTTGCCTTAAATGCTCTTTCCCTAGAAATTCACAGGACTCATTCCCTTGCCACTTTCAATCTTTACTCAAACATTAATTTCTTAGAGCAACTTTTTGGCCATCCTATTAAAATTACAAACCACTTACTAAGACTTATTTTTTTACCCCCTGCCTGTGTTTAGTTTTCTCCTTAGCACCTCTAGTGTTTAAAATATATATCTTAAAATCATTTATCCTGTTAATTTCCTCTTTGTCCCCGTACTGGATGCTGTTCCTTACTACTAAGATCCTCCCTTTGATGATCTAGGTACAAATTTTCCCAGATGCTGGGAGTATTTTTGGTGTTTGGTCACAATGGTCCTTTTCCTGGCATTGCCCTCATCCAAAGAAAGTTTCCACAGCCACGGTAATGGACTTTCCCAGGGCAAAGCTCATATCTAAGGACTAGGCCATTTGAGGGGTTCAAAGATCTGCTCTCTTGCCTCAATGGTTATGATATTTCTGAAAAGCCATTCCAGACCCAAGCTTCCTAAATCAACTAAATTTGCTGTGGTGACTGTATTGCATTTCAACTTCTCCCTCCATCTAATCTTGTTTTTCTCACTTCCTTCTTTCTTTTCTTCCTGAGACCTAAGCCCAGTATATTATCTGTGTGCAAGCTTCTGTCTCAATTTAGAATGGAAGCTCCTAGACAGCAGTGATTTTTGTTTGTTTACTGCTTTATCCTATCTTAGCATATGCCTAGGGGATGGTAGGCATTTAAAAAGAATATCTATTAAATAAGTAAATAATCATTGTTTACACTTTTATCTCTATCTTTAATTTTTCTAATTCCTTAAAAGACAATAAGCTTCTTTGATGAAGGACAAGGAGGTTTTTTTCTTTTTGGTTTGTTTGTTTGTTTTAGTGTGGCTTTGTAGGACCTAGCACATTGTACATGGCTTGTAAGCATTTCTTCAATGAATGAATAAATTTAACATTATGCTACAACTTTTTAGCATTTGCCTGCTTCTTTATAATCACTTTTGGACATAGTCATAGAATTCAGTTTTTAAAATTTAATTTCCTAAGAGAAACACAGATAGAAATGACAGAGCTGGAAACAGAAATTAAATATTCTTTAGTTAACTCGTATTTGTGCTTACAATTAATGTTCCTAAATTCTTTTGAATACCCACCAGAAACAACGTCCTGGTTGAATCCATCTTCATAGTCTTCACTGAAGGCTGGGACTTGATTCATCTGAGCATCCTGTATACAATTGTCTTCAAACAAACTTCTCCAAATTTCAATGCACTGTACTTTTGAAGGATCGTTGCATTGACAATTCCACAAGACCGTGTCCTTCAGACCTTCTGTTAATGCTGCACACAGGTGGCTTCCATCAAGGGTCTTGCATTGTTCTGATTCCCTCCCACAGGTTTTCTTAAAATTCTCATACGCCACAGTACAATGTTCAGATTCCTGGCAGATACGTGCTGCTACAATACAGTCACTAATTTTTTCCATCATTAGTGATGCATCTTTATGATGGACCCTTTGAGTGATATTTGATTCTGAAGCCAAATCTGAGGACAGTGTTGATACTTCTATGAATAAAGTAAAATAAGTAAAAAAAAATTAATTCATTTACTTATGATCTTTTCCCACATTTTCAAAAAAGAATATAGGCATATGTTTTATAAAATATCAATATCTATAGTCTTTCAAATACCATCAAAAATTATTTCCAGAGTGCTATGATAAATAATCTTCAATTGTTAAAAAAATGAGATATAAAAGACTTTTTTAAAGTTTGTGCAACCATATAATGGTAATTTTAAAGATATTTGTCGTCATCATTTACTTTTGTGTTTTCATTATACTTTGATGATGATTGGTAGAAATCATGTGTAATTTAAAATACTTATAAAATAATCCATTATTTCTTTTGCATATTTTTTATAAATCAATATTTTCTTCTAGAAATGTACCTATACCAAAGAGTTTCTCAAACTTTTTAGTATTTTTCCCTATTTTTAGAGTTTTTCCATAATTTCTCTACTTTCTCATGAAAATTTAATTCCACAAATATACTATATATCTATTTAGGAAATATATATATGTATGTATCTGTATATATACATATATGTATGAATCTGTGCTTTCTACATAATAATTCTTTAAATGGGCAAAATTTTGAAGGGACACTTTATAGATAAAATATAGACATGGCATATGAACACATGAAAATAGCCTCAATTTTATTATTTAATACTATTATTTATTAAGTGCAAATTAAAACCACAGTGTGGGGCCACTAAATATGTAATAGAATGGAAAAAAATCAAGTACTCTGATAATGTGGAGCAACTAGAACTTTTATATAATGGTGGTTATATCAGATTTGAAATACTGTATGGAAGATTTTTATGAAGTTAAACATAAACTTTATCATATAACCCAACAATTTCTCACTGAAGAGAAATAAAAACTTACATTTTGTACAAATCTTGTTTGGGAATATATATATATATATATAAACAGCTTTATTTATAATCTCTAAAAACCTGAAAACAATGTAAGTGATTTTCAATGGTTAACCAAGCAGCTGTGGTCTAACCATACACTGGGTTACTCCTCGAAAAAGGGAACAAACTTATATATGAAACAATGATGAATCTCAATTGCATTATGTTAAATAGAAGAAATCAGGCTCAAAAGGATGCATGTTATATCGTTTCCTTGGTATGAAATCCTAGAAAGTCATAAATTATGAGACAGAAAATTGTTTAATGAGATCACCATGCAGGATTGGAGGAGTTGGACCTTGGGACCATTCAAGATAGATGAAAGGAGAACTTGTCTTATAAGGTGGGAGAAAGTTTATTATGAAAGAAGTGGTGAGAACTCTATGATAAGAGATATATTCCCAAACTTACCACTTTTCAGCAACAGTACATAGGAAGAGTGAGGACCTTGAAATTGATTGTTATAGAACTATTTGATTTTACGTATTCCTTGGAAAGTCTGTATGTACCCTCACGGACATGTGCCCTCACGGATATAGGCAGACTAGTTTGACTACTACTGCTTCAGTGTTAGCCTGGTACCTTGAAGGGGCAATAAATCAATGCATATTAAATGAGTAAATGCTCCTAGTCAAAAGCAAGTATAATTCTATAAAAGTGGTTATATTTTGGTCTTTCTTGGGAGACTCTGAGTTTTTTAACAACAGAAATAATACCTTATTTGTCTTCTATTATTTAGGTCTTGTGCAAAGCCATAGTGAGCCCCACAAATAAATGGGTTGAATGAGTGAATCTATAATTCTAGTGAATTATAATTGAATCAAGCTTGAAATTGTGGTTAGTAATTACAGAAATATGCACATACAGTGATCTACAACTCAAAGAAACTTAAATTGCATGAAGAATTTATCAAATTATTATTTTAAAAGATTTTATTTATTTTAGAGAGAGGGGAAGGGAGGGAGAGAAACATCTATATGAGAGAGAAACATTGATCAATTGCCTCTTGTATGCACACTGCCTGGGGACAGAACCCACAACCCAGGCATGTGTCTTGACCAGGAATCAAACTGGTGACCTTTCGCCTAGCAGGATGATGCATAACCAACTGAGCCACATCAATCAGAGCTCAAATTATTTAAAAGTTAATAAAATTACATAGCTCTGATTAAATTTTCTTTTTCATGACTTTAAATATGCCATATAGCAATGTATTACCTGATTCATTGATGCATTTTTTTCCAAGCAGTTTGTTAACAGTGCAATAGAGGTCATCAGTGCAGAGACAATCTTGAAATTGAAAATTACTTTCCATTAAGGATTGGATGCCCAGGTTACAGCTTGATGAATCCTTCATCTTGCAGGGGTTATCTGAAGTTCACAGTCAAACATATAGCACTCCAGATATTAATTTGAACATAATTTTCCCCAAAGTGCTTTTAATATCTGAATACTTCATTATTATAATAAGATTTTCTGGGCTTGCTGCAGATGTAACATTTTAGCAAAAATATATGTTTTTACTGTCCTTTTCCTCTACTATTTAGTTTCTAAAATATATTTAAATTTTCCATATTTTAAAAGACAGAAAAAAGAAAAGTAATAATAAAATAGTTTTGTACCCACTTTGAATGCCAATTTTTGCTCTTTAATAATCAAGGCTGCCCTTATATGAAGTGAACAGAATGCTCTGCAATCTTAGATCAGTTGTCAGTTTAGCTATTTCATTAACTATTTTGTCTTAACTTGTTATTTTATTTTACATCCTATCCTGAGATTATAGCACGAGATGCGCAGGTGGCGCTAAAATTAGCATGGGAAATGAAGGAGTCTCGACACTTAGAAAACAAATATTATTAAATAATGAATCTTTCATAATTACCAATAATTCATTTTCTGTTTTAATTTAAAAAGCTACATTTATCTACCCAACAATTTTCTTTCTTTTTTTTCTTTTTTCTTTTGTATTTTTCTGAATAAAACTACTTGAAGTTATTTCATTTGTGTATTTAGGAATATTTATATGCCTGCTTCATGCATGGGATAACTATGCAAATATTGTAATTTGCTGCTATTTGTATACTGAAATAATAAATATAATCTAATTTGTGACAATAAATGTGATATTTTAAATTGCTATATAAAATATAAGAAGGAGCTTCATCATCAAAACAAATAACAGATTGTTTTTTGTTACTATCCCCTATTCTCAACTAAAAATACTGTGCCACTTGGAGCAAATTATGCCTTTGAAAATATTTTCCTAAACAGTAATAAGAATGTTTGGATTAGAAAACTATCACTTTTTTTCACCCCAATAAATTTAATTAAAAAAGATAAAATATAGGATTATTTAGGAGGAGTTTAATTACTAATAATATCTATAATTCCAAACCCTGCAAAAAATTAAAAAGTCCAGGAGAAAATCAAATTTTAATACATGCACATGGGGAATTCCAAAGCATGAAAATTCCAAAGACATTGAGCTAAAATGAGGTGTATGTGGTTTTTTTTTTTCACTTCTTTTGTATTATGCACCTTATTTTTTAATTTAATCTTTATTAAGAAGGTTTGGATTAGGGAGCTATAACTTTCTATGGAGAATGATCAGTCTATGTACTCCCTTCAAGGGCAAGGCAGAGAAGGAAATCTTTCTCCCTTCCTCTGCACCCTGTGTAGCTCCTAGAAATCTGATAGTGGGGATTGTAAATATTGGCATTGTCAGGACTACATGTTGCTGCCTCTTAACCCTACACATTCCATCTGACATCTTTTGGGAGGTAGAAGAAGCATATGCAATGCTTCGTGAAACAGATGGAGAAATAAAGTGAGTCATGAAAAAAATATTTTTATTTTCCCTTTTGGATTTCTTTTATTGAATATTTCAGCAAGTTGATCAGCTTATAATGTATAGTAATATTTGTTATACAGGATGATAAAATTATTTTGTAAGAATATGATTTTTTTGAAAAGTTTTGTCATAATACTATTAAGGAAATGTACTATTGTATAATCAGTTTATCTAGTTTTAGTACATGGAATCTTCCTGTAATGCCCTCATTCAATATTTATTCAGCTACTTGATTATTTAGAATGTTTTTTTTTTCTTTTAAATAAGTTACAGAGACTCTCTAATCTTCACATTCTCTACCCTTTGGGCCTCCCCTCAAATGTTTGGAATAATACATATTATTATTTTTAACTTGTCCCAGACACAGTTAGAATGCAAAATAGTGTTTATGTTATGAGAATATAGAATGCATATTATGCACATACAAATAAATAATAATGCCTTTGATCATCACAAAAGTTATTTTCTTTATTTTATCCTTAACATATTCCATCGTCGGCAGCCGTCCGTCTCGAGAGACGATGGTGTAGCTTCTTAAGAGTCTATCTGCACCGCCGAGAATGGCTGTGCAGTCCGACTCAGGAGTGACACGGTATCTGTCTCCTCCCGTGTTGAATCGACATCTTGCGATGACGCTGGAGTGTCCTCTCCAGTGAAGCTGAAGCTACAGAGCCTGGGCAGGGTGATATGGAGGGTCTGCTGTTGCCCATGCAGCAGACCCCCCCCCCCCCTCTCTTCGCAGCTGAAGGGTCCAAGGGAAAGACGGAGTCAATACAGCTTGGCTTCAGGTGCGCCGCAGGAGTTGCCGGTGTTGACTACAACGTCAAACCGCCTTAGGGACTCCGGCTCTGGATTTTCTGTCGGGGTTTACTCCCTTAGCCTTTCCCCTGAAGCGGTATGCCGCAAGGCAGTGGAGGTTTTTTGGAGTCAGAGTTTTCCTTCTCTGATGTGCCCTAACTGGAAGATCGAACCAGCGACACTTAGCTCGCAGGCCGACGCTCAATCCACTGAGCCAAACCAGCCAGGGTGACTTAACATATTAACATATAAGAAAAAGAACATTTTATTTCAAAAACCATTGTCATGCTTCTGAGAAGCATACATATAATTGTAACATTATATATAATGAGATAAACATAAAGCTGCCCACAGTGTCAATGCATTAGGGCCCTTGCACAATTTAAGAATACTATTTTGTAACTATAATTCCCAAATAGGCAACTGCAGGTGAATCACTAGAATATCATGTTCGAGTCAAGTATTTACTCAAACTAACTTAGTTCCTCAGATAGTGAAAGAAAATGTTGAATCCTATTCTTATCTCAATAAAGTAAAATCACTTAAATGTATTTTAAACACTGTGTTTTACCTGAAATATTGCAGGCATCTTCTATTAGTCTCCACGCATGTTTACACCCATCCTCGCCACTCAGGCATTGTTCTCTTAAATATGTACAGTCAATGGTCTGTGAAGTGGATTCATTTTCTGAACACAGCCCAAGAGCTTGAATAACAACTATAACATACCAACAAAAACAAGTTTGCGATATTACAGTGTGGCAGTTATTTACCTCAAATCTAATGTATTTATCATAAAGAGCATAATTATGGAAAATAAAATCTGACAAGATCATTATGAAACTGGAATGAATCTTAACCTCTCCTCTAGCTTTAGATCTATATTTCTTCTAAATAATATTCTTAAAGAACAGCTGAATTTGTTCTCTCTCTTTTTCTTATTGCCTATTTTTTCAACTTATAATTACTCCATTGGAACTGCTATTTAAAATGCTCTAATCATTTTCATAACATCAAATTTGAAAGTTTTAAGACTTTACCTTGCCTACTTTTATCTTTGGGCATTTTGTTGTTGCTATTTTGTTCTTGAAACTCCTTCCTTTGGTAATATTCTCCTCTAGTTCTCTTGATACTTACTTGACATTTTCTGACCACTCAGAATTCTACCCAGGAACCTCTTATTTATCTGCTGATGTCTATTTTTATCTTAGATTTTGTCCTCACACTTCTCCCATTCTCATTAAACACATTCTCTGTGGCTAATTCCATGCACTTTCATGGTTTTAGCTAGCATCTCTAGACTGATAATTCTCAAATGTGTAATTCAATGCCTTATTTTCTAGTATTCCAGTCATAGAGGCTAACTGTTACCTCCACCTAAATGTTCTCAACACACTTCCAGACTATAATACCTTTAATATTGTCCTCATAGTTGCAGTCCCTGATGGACCACCCTACTTCATCAGCAATTCCATCACTCACATAGGCACCCAAAACAGAAAGCTTGGATTTGTTAAAGACTCCTTTTTATCCTGAACATCACTCTTCCATATCCATTCTTGTATATTTAATTGACTTTCATTTAGAATATTTGACCAGCTCATTAGTTAATCAGTCTGCCTCCAATTTTATCTATTCAGATAGATTTTTTACATGCCCAAATTGCCTAATGCAATATTCAAGTCCTGTCGTTTCTCTGCTTTATCCTTTGGATAGTCCCTCCTAGCATAAGTCTCACAATCTTCATCATATGCAATCTGGAGGTCCTGAAGCATTTATAGTTTTCCAAATGTTCTATGTTGTCTTGTACCTCTGAGCTACTTGCTGTATAGTCACTGGTAGGCACTCCTTTTCTTTTTCCTCTGGAATAATCCTTTTTGTCCTTTAAGATTCAACACAATAATTACCTATTCTATGGAATCTTTCCCTTTATTCAATATGCCATTTTCCTATATTCAAATTGAATTTAACACCCTTCATTTGTTTCACTACAATTTTGGGAATTCCTCAGTTATAGCATTTACTGCTCTGGAATAAAGGGATGCATTTTTTGTGCTTGTCTCCACAACCGGGTTTTAGGGTTTTATTGGGCAGAAATGAGGGGTAATTAATAATTGTATCCTCCTCATCAAATGCAATGATGCATTGTATTGGGTTGGCTGAAAAGTTCATTTAGTTTTTTTTTTTTTCCATAAAATAGACACATTTTTTCATTTGGACCAATAACTTTATTGATTTGAATACTTTGAGTATGTCAGCTACATCCCACACGGTATAACATGATTGCTCTCAATTAATGTCTCAGTTTGATTGCTATCATCTTCAACTGATCCACCCAACCATGGAGCATAGTCCAGTGAGAAATCTCTAGCACAAAATTTTGGAAATCACTCTTGACATGTTCTATTAGTCACAGCACCTTCTCTGTACACTGTACAGATCTTTATTTGTATTTCAGTCTCATTTTTACATTTCTTGGACTAATAAAGCACAATACGCCAAAAATGTAGTGTATTTTCTTCCAGCATTTCAATATTAAAATGGCTATACAAAAATTCATCAATTTTGATGTTTTCTAAAATGCATGCTGATATGACAGTTGTCACAGTACCATCCAATAAAATTGTTTTGAATAAAGTTAAAGACAAATGAGTGCTACTAGAGCCATCTTATGGGAAAAAAATTTTTTTTAGCCAACCAAACAGATATTTAATAAATGAATGTTAACTTACACCAACTTGAGTAGTTGTTTATAGAGGAGTTATATATTTAAAAAACTTATAATATTCAATTAAAATAACACTCTTCAGATATTTACAAGTTATTTTGGATAGAAGAGGAAAGGTTCCAGCAAGTTTTCCAAAAATATCAAGAAAGTAGCAATGTTAATTTAATACGTTGTGAAATTACTCAAGTTGATTCTGTAAGCATGCAACCTGACACTTGCTTAGTCAATCCATAGAAAACTGTGAAAATTGCAAATGACTTATAGAGATAATCAAGAGGTGCTTGGCTACATCTTAATCAGATCCAAACAACTAATTTTTAAAAGAGGTGGTATTAATTATCAGTCATCTATGACAATATAGTTATAGGCTTCAAGTAAACCCTTAAAATTTTATCTTTATCTTACCTCTTTCCAAACTTCTTCTCAAAAGGAGAATTCAAGACAATTGATAAGATTATATGTACTACTTGGTGGGTCACCACATTTAAAGGTTAGTGCCATGGATGTTGCTCAATCTCATTATTTTTATTGAGGGCTGGAGCAGAAATTGACATATCAGCTATTTTTTAAAATGTGTTCATTGATAACCTCATCTAGTCAAGCTTCTGTCCCTGTCCTAGGTTAGAGAGCTTAGAGAAAAATAAAGTGAGCCCCTTGGATTCTGACCCAAGGTTACTTGTTTAAATCCAGCTTGCCAAACACCCTGAAGTAGGAATTTTATGCCAGAAATTCAATTTATTTAAAAAATGGAATTATATTTTCCACTAATCATTACATCATATTTAGCTACCTCAAGCAACTTAGAGGTGATGGTCTCCTGGATATGTCATCAAAAGATCACTAATACCTAAATGTAATAATTATTGATGAATTCTACCTATTATTTGTATATAATCTCTTTCATATTTAAATTTTGAGGTTGAACAATTCACTTGATTATTTTACATGATTTTTTATATCTTCCACTCAGATGAAATACATAATCAACTAGAAAAACTATCTCAATGTTTTGGCCCACATGACTATCTGTAGCTTTCCAAAATCTTATTCATTACTAACAGCGATTCATGAGTATGTATTTAATCTAGGAATTTTCAAGGGTTCTCCAGGCAAAAACTAAAAGCTTTTCTCTTAAAATCAACAAGATGAGGGTGTTTGCTTTCACCACTCTTATTTAACATAGTACTGGAAGTTCTAGACACAACGATCAAATAAGAAAAAGAAATAAAAGGTATCCATATTGCAAACAAGGAAGTAAAGCTGTCATTATTTGCAGATGACATGATAGCATAAAGAAAACCATATAGTCACCACCAAAAAACTACTTGATCTAATAAGTGAATTTGGCAAAATAGCAGGGTTCAAAGCCAATATTCAGAAATCAAGGGCATTTTTGTTCACCGACAATGAAATATTAGAAAAAGAATCTAGGAAAAAATCCCATTTATTATAGCAACAAGAAATATAAAGTACCAGGAACAAACTTAACCAAGGAAATAAAAGGCCTGTACCTGGAAAACTATAGAACACTGAAGAAAGAAAGGAAGATAAAAATTAATGGAAGCATATACTATTTTCATGTATTAGAAAAATTAACATCATTAAAATGTCCATATTACTTAAAGCAATCTATAGATTCATTGTAATTCCTATTAAAATACAAATGACATATTTCACAGATCTAGAACAAATATTTTCAAAAATTTATATGGAACCAAAAAGGATCCTCAATAGCCTCAGCAATCTTGAGAAAGAACAACAAACTTGTAGGGATATAATACATGATATCAAACTATACTACAAGGCTACTGTAATCACAATAGTCTGGTACTGGCATAAGAACAAACACATAGATTAATGGAACAGAATAGAGAGCCCAGAATGGAGGCATAAACATACAACAGAGTTAAAATAGCCTCTTCAATAAATGGTGTTGGGAAAAATGAAACCAGGCCACCAACTTACTCCATATATTCGAATAACCTCGATAATGGATAAAAGACTTGAATATAAGTCATCACACCATGAAAATCTTAGAGGAAAACAAGTGGTAAAATTTCAGATATCCCATGTAGTAATATTTTTTCCAATATATTTCCTAGGGCAAGGGAAATAAAGGAAAAAAAAATAAACAATGGACTACATCAAATTTAAAAGCTTCAGTTTGGCTAAAGAAAACATCATCAGAATAAAAAGGGAACTGACTGTATGGGAGAACATATTTGCCAATGATACATCAGACAAGGATCTGATCTCCAAAGTATAAAAAGAGCTTATCCAACTCAACACCAGGAAGACAAATAATCCAATTAAAAAATGGGCAAAGGACATGAATAGACACTTCTCCAAGGAGGACATATAGATGGCCAATAGACATATGAAAAGATGCTCAACATCCCTAGCCATTAGAGAGATGCAAATTAAAACCACAATGATTTGTTGAATGGTCATGAACAAATCAACAAACAAGTGCTGGAGAGTATATGGAGAAAAGAGGACCCTAGTGCATTGTTGATGGGAATGCAGACTGGTGCAGCCACTGTGGAAAACAGTATTGGATTTCCTTAAAAAACTAAAAATGGAAATGCCTTTTGACTCAGCAATTCCACTGCTGGAATATACCCTAAGAATCACTAAATAGCAAAAGAGCCTATGGACCCTTTTATTCATAGCAGTGTTATTTACAATAGCCAAGTGCTGGAAAGAACCCAAGTGCCGATCAGTAGATGAGTGGATCAAAAAACTGTAGTACATTCACACAATGAAATACTATACAACAGAAAGAAAGAAGGAACTCCTGTGTTTTGCGACAGTATGAATGAAAGTAGAGGATATTATGCTAAGTTAAATAAGCCAGTTGGTGAAAGAAATATTACATATCCTCTTTCCTGTAAGAGGAACCTAGTGAACAAAAATAAAATAATGAGCAAAATAGAACCAGAGACCAGGAAACATGAAACAGGCTGACAGCAACGACAGGGGAGGGTAAGAGGGGTAATGGTATAAATAAAGGAAGGGAACTAGTCAAAGAACATGTATGAAAGACTCATGGACATGGACAACGGTATGGGGATTGACTGTGGGAGTGGGGAGCAGTGTGGGCTGGGAAGAGGAGGGTAAAGGAGGAAAAATGGGACAACTGTAATAAAATAACAATAAAAATTTTTTAAATAAATAAAATAAATAAGATGGAGAATGTTGCACATTATATTCACCTTCTTAAAATGTAAAAGACTCATTAGGACATTACTCTCTTCTAATAATTCACTATGTCTCACACTTCTTTGGACTTTCCCACATCGTAAGACCTATTTAGATAATGTTAAACAAGTATTTTGAAGGATAAACTATAATAAGTATTGGTTAAAACTATCAAATAGCACAATTCTGATCATATAAGTATTGAAAACAATTTCTCTTCTTCATTCAACCTAGTGTCAAGGTTAATCTAGAAGTAAAAGTTGAAAACAAGAGGCCGTCATTGCCTTTTCAACTGGACATAATGAGATTGTAATATATCTTGGGTGTTCTGTTATAGTGCTACCTGATCTACAAAAGGTAAACTCTCCTAGATTTCCCTTTATTATAAAAAATATAAATAAGACATTATTATTATTAGAAATAAACACAAGAAATAAAATTTTGGAACATTGAATAACTATTATTTAAACCAAAGGAAAACTAAAAATATATAAAAATTTCTTTCCTTTTTAAAAAAATTTTTTTGACTTGATTTATTTTAACTGCCCTTTTGTGTTCAACATAATTTGAAATAACCTTTGTTTTCTTGCCCACAATTATGCCTTTATTCATCCATATTTATTAGTGTAGAATAAGCAGAAAATATATTTGATTTTTTAATGAATGGATTGTTAATATTTAGCTATGATAATAAATATCCCTTTTATTCTAATAAATGCTGAAGAAAATAGAATAGCTTCTCCAGTAACACATATATCAGCAGATCTCATGAATTAGAATTCTTTTTCACCAGCATTTTACAATATATTTACATCCCCCAATATAAGGGGGATATAACCATATTTTATTTCCAGGTCACAGAAACTGACTGAAATATGAAGTATTTGCTTTAGTGTTGTTTATTTTACTAAACGACTCCTACCTTTTAAATATTAATGCCTTAAAATTAGGAGAACTGAATGATTTAAGTTAATCTCATTTTTATTTAACTTCAAAGAAAAATAGATAATAATTTGAAATTTGTCACCTTAGAACATATAAATAGATACTGGAAGGTTTCATTTCTAAAAGTTTGAGTATATATGTGAGTTCTATAAATCCTAATAAATAATTCAAACTAATTGGATTTTTGTATACAATAAAACAGAGGCAACCTAAGTAACAAATGCAATTCTTACATTATGCTCTTTCTGCAGTTATAAATAAAAATAAGTGGATATTTTGCAAAAGTAATAAACCATGTTTAAAATATAGATTGTAATTGATACTTCATAGCCCCTATTAGCTTAATTGACAGTTGAGTTAGATAGAAAAGCATTTGGTGCATGAAAGAGTTGGTATGAGTTCAGATAAACCAGAAGCATAATTCACTTACCCAGGAAAATGAAGACTATCATGCTGGACGACTTGCGTTGTTCACCTGAAAGAAAGGCAGATGTATTTTTTCCAACCACCTTCTTAACTAAAGTAACTGCCCAGAATAAGCCTTCAGTTTCTGCCCTTGCTTCCTAAGAGCATTACTGATTCAAGTCATCTTCCTATGTCACCATTTCCTCACAAATCTTTTTTGAGCTGTGAACTTTCCTAATTATGTCCAAATTCAATTATTGTGTTCTGAGTGTACTGATTTCAGATATTATACTTCCAAGAAAGCCACAAGCTAGATACTAAAAATGATACATACATGGCACATGCATGGAAAAGTCTCCCCTGTGCCAAATAGAATACTAAAGAGTGTAAGACTTCCAATTATAACCCAGATTTTTCCTAGAAACCTGAGCTTGCTCAGTTTCCACTTTATTAATTAGCCTCATTAAGGCAACTTTATGTTATTTGAAGATATGAAAAAGGAGACAAGGCATCAAAGCTTCCCAGGAAAATGTGTGGGGAATTCAAGGCCCACTAGTATCAAACTGGTGTACTTTATCTTCCCAAATAAGAAATGCTGTCAACATGTGCCACAAACACCAGGATGCTTAAAAGGTGTGCTGCTTCTGCTACAGTTCCTCAGAACCTCTAAACACAGTGAGCATGATGCAGAAATTCTCGGTTTCCCTGGGAATGTAATCCTCTACACGTGCTCATCACCTGACAACTATTTTTTTCGTAGCTTCAATGAGAGGCATTGCTACTGTCTAAATAAATATTTTTGTCCACATAAATTCATATGTTGAAATCCTAAACCCAAAAGTTGATGATATGAGTAGGCAGCCAGTTTGGGAGATGCTTAAGTTGTGAGTGTGAAACCCTCATGAATTGGATTAGTGCCTTGAAAAGAGGCTCCAGAGAGACCCCTTAGTCCTTCTTCCACCTTGTGAGGACATAGCAGGAAGGTGCCAGCTATGAACCGGGAAGAGCGCCCTAATGAGACCATGATTATGCACGTGCCTTGATGGTGAACTGCAGTTTCTAGAACAGTGAGAAATGAATTTCCATTGTTTTATAAGCCTCCCAGTCTGAAATATTGTGTTACAGCAAAAGTGTAATGCCTGGACTAAATAGGAATTCTTTATCTCATCCATACTTTGTGTTCTTCCTCACAAGAATCCAGAACACATCATCTCTTTTTAGGTATCATGAGACTTCCACTTTGAACCCCCCCCCCCCCCGAGACCTTCCTATCATGAATGCTTAGAAATATAAAACTCTGCCTTGACCAAAAATTAGGGAAAAATTTGGTGTAGGTAATCAACTACTGAGATGGGAGAGAAGCATTTGTGTGTATACAATTAAAGAATTGTTGATTGCAATTGTTTGTATTCATTTTATACTGGAAAAGAAGTTATATTTTGTTTTTGGAATGCATGATAAAAAAAAAAAAAAAACAACAAAAAAAAACGTTTCTGGAGTGCTCCCTCTAAAACTGTAACACTGTTTTTCCTCTATAAATGTAGGTAAATGACTTCATATAGGAAATTACACTGGAATTTATTCCTCTATAAAAATGGGCTAATCGTATTCATGGTTACTATATATATTAAGTAGATAAATTTACATCACAGAGATCAGCAAGTGCCAGTTATATTGCACCCAATTACTTATTATTTAACAAAATAATTACAACATCATAAAACTGAGTCTTTCCCTAATTCTGGCCAAGATGGAGGCCTAGACTGACATGCTCTATCTCCCTCCACAACTAAGAAGAAATACAAATACCGAAAAACCAGAAATAACCCGAAGTTACAGAAAAATAAAGCTAAATGGAAGCCCAACGTATGAAGTTATAAAAAAGTGGTGCTCACCTGGACTGATAGGAGGGGCGGGACCAGGGCGGAGAAGTCAAGCTGTGCTGGAGGTGGCAGCTGAGGGAACAGCAGTGGGATGGCAGTAAGCGGTAAGCATAGACACCCATATTAAAGGAGAAGCGAGAAGCACCTGGGGAGCACCCTCAGCTGCAGACCAAACATGTCAGCTCGAGATTCCAATGCGAGGGAAGGCAGACCCCCATTGCCTCAGACAGTGAGGGCCGGAGGCCGTGGGGATGGAGGAGGAGGCTCCCAGTCTCTCAGCAGAGAGTAAATGGCAGGAATCCATCTTGGACCCCACCCCCACACAAAATGCCACAGTGTGTGAGAAGGGTCACCTGGTAGTGATGAGTGCATGAGGCTCCACCCTCTATAGCATAGGAGGTATGACAGCCCTGCCCAGGAAGCAAAGGTAAACACAAAACTGTCAGGATGGCACAGATCATGATAGAGATCCCAGTGACGAGCTGACCTGACAGCAAATATCTAATCTAATGGATCAGCAGATAGGAAATCTTTCTGAGGCACAGTTCAGGGCTTTGGTTATAAGAATGCTTACAGACCTAACAGCATATCTTAAACAAGATGGGGAAGGAATGAAGGCTAGTCCTGCTGAAATGAACAAAAACACATATGAAACTAGTGGTGAGGGACAGAAAACCAGGGATCAAGTCAATAAATCAGAACATAGGGAAGGAACAAACAGTCAACCAGTGCAGAAAGAGGAAACAAAAAGTGAGGAAAATGAGAAGCTCAGAAACCTATGGGACAGCTATAAGTGGGCAAACATCCGAATCATAGGGTTGCCAGGTGAAAAAGAACTAGAAATTGAAAAATTATGTGAAAAAATAATGATACAGAACTTCCCTAACTTGGGGAAGTAAATAGACTTACAGGTCCAGGAAGCACAGAGAGTTCCAAAAACACTGGACCCAGGGAGAACCACACCAAGACACATTATAATCAAAATGTCAAAAAGTAAGGGTAAAGAGAGAATATTAAAAGCAGCAAGAGAGAAGAAGAGAATTACATACAAAGGGGTCCCAATAAGACTATCAGATGATTTACCAAAAGAATCTCTGCAGGCAAGAAGGGACTGGCAAGAAATATTCAAAGTAATGGAAAGCAAAAACCTACAGCCACGATTACTCTATCCAGCGAAGCTGTCATTCAGAATAGAAGGGCAGAGAAAGTGCTTCCAGGACAAAGTAAAACGAAAGGAGTTCATCAGATCCAAACCACTGTTATATGAAATGTCAAAGGGACTTGTTTAGGAGAAAGAGGATCAAAACTATGAACATTAAAATGAAAACCATATCATAACAACCAACAACAGAAGCTAAGGAATCAAAACAAAGGCAAACTAAGTAGGTAACAAGAGTGGGAAAAGAATTATAGGTATGGGGAATATTTGGGGGGGAGGTTCAGCGGGGAGAGGGAAGCCGGGAAAGGGAGGGAGATGGTACAGGAACTAAGAAGCATAGTAGGAGGGAGTGAAGTAGATAAGAAGATGTTGAGAAGAACTATGTGCACAACCAATGGGCATGGACTAAGGGAGGGGGCAACTGAAGGGAGGGTGGTCACTGGGTGGATGGGAACAAAGGGAGAAGAATTTGGGACAACTGTAACAGCATAATCAATTAAGTATATTTTTAAAAATCTCATAAAACTAATCAACTGTTTCCTTTTACAGGCACTGAGTCACTAAACTTGTATTATGACTTTTACCAAGGTAATTGTTCTTTTTGATATAAGCCAACTAAAAATGGCTTAAGCTAGAGAGAGCTTTTGTGGCCCTGTCACTTCACAAACTGGCTCCCAAAGATGGATGGCAAGGAGAGACCTAAAGGAAGCAGACCACTCCAGACTGGTAGGCGGCCGGCGGGCTTAATATGCAAGGGAACTTACCCATGATGAGGCTTGTCTTGGGTGACTGAAAGATTAGTAGATCTCTGCATCTGTCTGCCAGAATTGTCAGTTTATATAAAAACCTTAACTGGTTTCAGTCACATATTCAGTCCAGATGGTCTCAACAATACATTATTCTCTTGTGGTTCTGTCCTTGAAACAGCTTCCTCTGTGGGAACTGTGAACAGAACTCACATTCCAAGGACAGGAGGGGGTGAGGAGCTTCCAACTGCTGAGTCCAGTTTGAGGTCAATAGGCAGTCATGTCCTCTTCTTGACCTCCTCCAACAGACTTCCATAGTGGGAACGTCCAGGTGTAAAACTGATTTCATGCATGTTTTAAACCTTGGCTTTTGGGCCTGAGGGCTTTTCCCCTCCTGTCTTTGAGCTGCTTTCTTCTGTGTCAGCTTCATTCTCAGGCAGCTTCTTTCCTTCAGGGGGAAGATAGTTGTCAAGTCCTGAGTATATGTTCTTTTTTCTCTTAGAAGCTGGAGTTGGAAGTGTGACTCTTTCCCTTTTAAAATTCCAGAATTAAGTCACCTGAGTTCTACCTGTGTTTTATGCCCATCAATTTCACCAGTCGAATCGATCCCATTTGCTGCCCTGCATCACAGATATAGGTGAAGATGGCTCTATTCCAACTACAGGTGCTGATGGCGGGAGAGGAGTACACCACCGAGGACAATCACTGTGTCAGAAGAAGTTTGTGAAAGGATCCTGGGAAGGTGAAAAAGCAAACATCAGGAAAGCATCTAAAGGGTGAATTTATGTAGAGCTACCACAAGCAGAATAAACTGATGAAACAAGGAAAAGAATATCAACTAAAACACAATTTCCTGTTCAAGGGAGGGGATATAATTATGACTTTCTAGAGCATAGTGATACCCAGACCTGAACATATGACACTGGGTGAGTGAGGATGATTTTTGCCAAATAGGTACAGCTGTTGAAGTCTGTCCCACAGGTGCAGAAAGCACCTGTGGTCATATGTCTGCTTATCCCAAGATAATAATTATCAACTGTGTCACCATCTAAATCAGGGAATTTTTAGCATTTCAGTGTGTCATCAGCACCTTTTCTCCATATTGTTATGACTATTTCTAAAGGTACATTTTTAAAAAGGATTGCAAAGGGAATTAACCATATTGAAATATATTTATTAAAATACTTTTAAAATAAATTTGTGAAAAAGTAATATATGTGCTACTTTACCACAGCGGTAAATGTCAAGATCCAGATGGGTCCACACAATACTGTAATTTCAGTGTAGTATTGACCTAAATGCTAATTTGGGATAATTTCTATAAAAGCAGTGTCATGTAAAAACATCTGTAATTTCTATTGGTGACAATAACAGAATCAGAAGTAGTGGATTTCAATTGGAATTTAGTAAAACAGAACATAATTTTGCCCTGGGAGAATTTACAGAAACCACAAATTAATAAACTTTATTCTAATGTCAACAAAAACAATACTTTCTACTCAATTAATTACTCAAACGAAAACCAGCCATTGAATCAGAACATTTTAGAGGTGAAAGGCAATTTAAAAAATATCAGTTTTAATAGTTTACAATGATATCGGTGTGAGATTTAAATATATGTTTTGAATAGAATGCTATTAATGAATAAATTAAAAAGAAGGAAGTAGAGTTGATTTGGCTGAAATCTGGACAGGATACTTTTGCCTTCACCATCCACAGCTGCCAGTGAGCATCCTAAGTTTCCAGGACTCCTAGTCAAAAGCCACTGATCTCATTTAATTGTTCTAAATTTTTTCCCATAAAGAATCCATTCTTATAACAGATAAGTGAAATGCATAAGACCTCATACCTTATCACTGGGTAAAAGATACTAGGGTTTTTATTCAGCACATATTTACTAAAAGCCTACTATATCCAAGCCTCTGTGCAGAAACAAAAATGAGGAATGGTCCCTTGTTTCACAGGTCAGATAAAAGGGTACCAATGAAACTACATATTAGAAAGAAAAAAAAATGTTAAAAAACAACAATGATAGTAAATCAGTGGAACATCTATATATTAGAAGACATTTTCTTTTGTAATGGACACAAGGAAACTACTTTGTGTTTAATGATATTTGACTTCCTCTAAAATCACCCCTGCATTTACACTGAATTTGTCTACTTAAAATTTCATAAGACTCTCATCCAGAGGAGAGAAATAAAATCTAATCAGCCTCAGATTTAGAGTCAACCTAAAGTTTACAGCTCTGGAAAGAATGAATGTATGTGTGTATGTTATATATGAATATATATTCATATATATATTTTTACACAGAGAAAGAGAGAGAGCTCTTCTAAGATAGTAATAAAGGAAGACAAACAGTATTTTGAAGGGAAATAAGAGATTCTCACTGTCCTCTATTGGCAGGCCTCGCTAGAAAAGAAAAATTAGGTAAACATTATGGTGTACATCATCACCTCACTATGAACTGCCTGCTGGTATTCTCCCTAACAAACTGATGTGAGGTGGCTGTGAATGAGGGGACAGGGCAGCCAGATTGGGAGAAACTGAGAAACAGCGTAGACACAGGACCCTGAGATCTCTTCTGGAACTTCATCAGAAGGACTAAGTTCACTGAAATAGTGGATAAGGAAAACACAAAAAAGATAACCATATTGTGTGCAGAATTTTATGCCTTATCAAGGAGACTAGAGTCTATTCACAGAGAAAAGAGGGTATTAGCAAGTTTTAAAAAGAAAGTGATTAGGTTGGTGTATTGAAAAACTGTTTGAGCAATGAATACTAGGGAAGATGGTTTGGAAAGAAAGATAATTACCAGTTATGAGGTTATTTCAGTAGTTTTGGAGAGGCATAGTAATGACTGAATTAAGACCTATTGACAATGGAGAATAGTTGGTAGATCTGATGACCATTTGAGATGCAAATGGGATGGAGGAGTCCAGAGTGAGTCTTCACTTCTAGTTTGTGTAACTTGGTGTTGATTGCTGTCGTTTACTGAGGTGCTGGGCTCACAATCTGATGCTCTACATACAATATGAGACTACCCATTGAAGAACTCAGAATGAGACAACGGTTTCCACAGTCTACATGTCACTGGGGAAGATAGGTTGACTCTCTCCAAGAGGATCAAAATAGCTCCATGGGAAAGCATTGTCGTGGGTTATTATTGTTATACAAGGTCTGGCTCCCACTCTAACAGGGTCAAGAATGGATTTGTCCTTTAGGATTTCACTAACATTAAAAACAATCATAGAAATAGAAATGTTAATTATATTGCCAATTTAATGATTCACAAAAAGAAATCTAATTCCTAGATAGTATATTTACTTTATGTATGCATGTCAACAGGGGAAGTTGGTAGATGAAAGATTTAGATTAAGGAGAATCAGTTCTATAATTAATTCTACGTATCCTGGATACTTAATGGCACCAGGTTAGAATAGTCCCCAGATATCATTCTTTATGATAATGAGGTAAATGCCACATCTGTGCTTTTGGGGGGTAAATTACTGTACTCAAACAAAGCAGCCCAAGCTGCTCTTTCAGCTAAAATTAAACGTCTCTCTTGTGACTGTGTTTTCTTGATTTCATATTTTAAATTTTGGTAAATACTCTTTCTTCCAAGTCTTAAGAACCATTGAAAGTCTAATGTACTAATAATATCCTTTGCTTTGACACGGATGATTTAAATATTTTTAGACTAAAACACCATTTACAATTGGGCTAATCATAAGAGTCAGATGCATGGCATGGACAGTGTTGTCTAAAGCGGACAGTGTTGTCTAAAGCTGCCACTGTTCCTACCTGAAAACAACAGTTCTGTAGAATGGCTCTGACTTTTTCTGGAAAAATCTATTAGTTGGGTTTAATTTTGAGAGATTTATGACACCTCTAAAAACAAAATCAAGACCAACTGTTGAAAAATATTTTTAATTCCTTTAAATTTTGTTTTCCTAACTCTGCTCTCTGCCTCCTATTTAATGCTAATATAGAATCTACCTGTACATTCTGATCATCGTGGTGGTAGGTTGTTATGTATCTGCTGATTTGGCCATTTATTATTAAATGGAGGAGAGATAAGTTATTACCAGGTAACCTCAAATCACCATATATTTATATTTAAATTTAATATATCTTCTTTTATTATTATAAAATATAGAGGCCTTTGAAATAAGGTCATCCATGCATGGTGCAGGCATTATCCTCCAGAGAAATAAATGATTGAATGTAGGGAAATTTTTCTGTTAACTTACAGACTGAACGATTTTTGTAAGAGCAATTCTACCAAGGACGTATCTGAGAAACGATTTGTACATCCCATGGGACAATAACACACAGGAACATGTTATTGTTAATAAGTTGTTAAGGTTCTTTGAAACAGATTATACTGTTTAAATTACCTTCTTTTTCTTTTCAAGGTAGATTTTGTTTCCATTTTAAAATATATGGTACCTAAGTACAGCATTTGAAAAACAACAAATAAAAACATTTATATTTAAATCACTAAGAGATATCCACTATTTACCTTTGGTGTATTTTCTTTAAATTGCTTCACTTTATTAATTACTTTTAAAGTATCATATTTACATACACATTTGTACAAAAATGTAAAAATCAACTTTTTTCTGATTGTGAATGTGAAGAAAAAAGTCATAATAATCTTATAACTATGGGTAACTAATGTAAATATTCATTTTTTATAGTTTTTTTCATACCTACATACATATGTACCCTATAAACCACTTTTCAAAGCATAGATAGCATAGTATTACTCATAAATTGTTGATGAAAATAACATGAAAAAAGAGGGCAAAAGTTAGTATCTGTTGGGAATTTTCAGCTTCTTCCATTAAAATTCTACATTTACTTCTTGAATTTAAGATTTTTTTAAAAAAATCAGGCTTTCTAAATCCTGAATGTTAAAACAGAAATAAAATTTCCATGAATAGCACATAAAATAAACATTTGTTCACATAATGCCTTTTTTTCTATATATGGAAATTAGTTGTCTTTCATAAATGTACAAGTAAACCTATAATTATTGTTAAAATTTTGTAAAATACAGAAAATTATAAATAAGCAAATAAAAATAATTTTTAATTTTACTCCCTGAGATAATTCCTGCTAAGATTCAGTGTACAAGTTTCAAAAATGCTCTAGGCATATTTATAAATATATACCATATATATTTTAACATTATACTCCACATGCTGCTCTATAATTTTGTTTGTTCTCTAAGCAATGCACCATGAACACCTTTCCATGTACATATGTCAACATTAAAATTGTCATATTTATGTCAACCTAGTATCTATTATGGTGATATTTTAAACCTTATTTAGTCTAATATGCATTTATTTATTTAACAAATATTTATTGAGCACCTACTACTTTCCAAGCATGGCTCCTATTTTGGAGATAGGTAATAAAAGAGATATCACTCCTGCTTCATATATTCAAGTTGGGATGTACACAAATAAACAAAATAAAAATTAAATAGTCTCTATATCAGATATCTGTAAGTCTAAGAAGAACAATAAGAGAGGGTAAATGAGATATGAAATGGCCAAGTTGTGGGCCAAAAAATTAGAATTTTATATAGGATAAGTAAATAAAGGGACAAGACATGCAGCAGAACAAGTGGGAAGAGATTTCAGGCAGGGGAGAAGCAAGTGCAAAACCTTGAAATAGGTTAAGTGCTGGGTATGTTCACAGATGAGCTATTAGGCCCCTGTGGCTGGGGTGGAGTGAGCAAAGGGGAGAGTGATAGGACATGAGGTTAGAGGGGCAGATCATATAGGACCTTGCAGGCTTACACTGAGAACACTTCTTTTTTTTTTCACGTGAATAAAATAGAAAGCCATTAGAGAGTATTGAGGTCAGTAGTAACAGGATTTGATTTACTTTTTTAAAAAAGGATTACAATTCCAGCTTTGTGGACAACAGACTAAAGGAGTTAAGGTGAAAGCAGGAAGCCTAGTTGGGAAACTAGTTCAGTGCCCTGGGGTGCACTGAGATACAAGGTCAGGAAAATGACAAGAAACTGGGAAGAGATGGCCAATGAAGTGAAAGGAAGACCACCACAACAGGGCATCTTAGAAGCCAAGGAGAAAAGTTTCAAGGAGAAGGGAGTAACCAGACGTAATAACTCAAGTACAATGAGAACGAAGTATTAAGTTAGCAATGTGGAGGTCATTGGTGATGATAATAAAAGCCTTCGAAAACTTTAGGTGCTAAATTTGGAGTGGACTCAGGGTACAATGGAAATAGAAGAATTTTTGATGATAGGCATTTCCTCTTTCAAGGAAATTCACTGTAGTGAAGCAGAGAATTGGGGAAATATCTGGGGAGGGATGTGAGGTCAAGGGAGAGATATTAGAGATATTAAATTATACTTGTTCCACACCTTAAAGATTTTTCTGGACTGCAAACAAAACTGAAATGAGTTTTTGAGTCACAGCTATACTTTAACTTTGGCTCTTACCTATAGCTCTTCTCTTCCTAAATTAGAAGCACCCGCCTGAGGTTAGCCTTCTCCTCCTCCATTGCAGTGTCATTTCTAGTTGTTCTTTGTTCTCTATCATCCATATTCTACATCTTTGCTGCTTTATGGGAACTGTTAATAGGTCATATCATTTTAAACGGATCATTATATCATCACTCCCCTTCAATTCATTCCTGAAAAAATGTTTTGTCTCTTTAATGGAATTATCATAAAAAATCTTTTCCAATAGCATTTGTTCTTCCTCTCCTATTATAGATTTCTAAATAAATTAAACATAGCTGTTGAGGTAATGCTTATTTCCAAAATCACATTTTCCTAATAGTTCAGTTACTACAAATAGAGCCTGGCATGAATGATATTTGAACCTAAAGCTGTGTATGTAATCTGACTCTTATTCATTAAGACGCTTAGAACAAACTTCCTTTTGAAAGTCTTTTTCTGCAGAGTACTGTATTGTTTTTCTCCTCTTTTATTTCCCCCTATTTTCTCCTACTTCGCATTTTTCTCCATGCCTTCAGTTCATCAGGTTTCTTTTTTCCTATTTCAATGTTAAAATCACACCAAAACTTAGTGTCTTAAAACAATAATAACAATTTAATATAGCTTACTCTCTCCATGGGTCTGATATTTGGGAGTGGCTTGGCTGCATGGTTCTGACTTACGTCTCTGTTGATGTTGAAGAGAGTTCTTTCAGGGGATGATTTTGAAAGCCTCTTTACCATGTGTCTGTTGCCTGAATTGTGAAGCCTTGAACAGCTGGTACTTCTTGGACATAGCCCTTGTCTCTATGTATAATAGTTTCCCCACATAGTCTCCAGCATAGTAACTTCAGGATGCCGAGATTCTTACATGTCAATTGATGGTGTATGTCTCAAGAGAAAGCCAGATGGAAGCCAGTGTTGCCTTTCATTAGTTTGCCTTTGAAATATTGCAACATCACTTCCACTGAATTTTATTGGTCCAGGGAATTACAAAGTTCTATCTAGTTTCAGAGGAAAGGGACATAGACCCCCCTGACTTCTAATGGAGAAACGTTATGGTAGCATTGTAAACTCTGCATGTGGAACTGAATATATATTGGTACAGCCATATTTGAAAGATAGTCTGCCACCACTCCCCCCCCACCAAGCACACCAATCTCCTTCCTTTTCAAACTGTTTTTCCTTGTAATAGTGTTCTTATACTTCAACATAATATTCAGTTCTGTGTGGTCTTCATATTCTCTCTTTACTCTTCTAACTTACTTTCTTGCCTTTCATCCTAAAGCCTATGGTAAGAAATTTCTTTACATTCTTCATTATCCTCAAATGTCTTCTACTTCTGATCCTTAAATACAATAAATATGTCAATTCCCAAATCGAATGAACTCTTCCTCTGTACTGCTGAATCATAATAAAAAATTCCATTACTGCTTGTTGGCATTATTATTATTAGTAGCAATATTAATTTCTATCCTTAACCAGAGTATGTGATACTACTAAGCAGTATTCTTCATCAATTAATTAAAAATATTCCCCATTCTCTGAATTTTTATACATCAATAATGAACTATCAGAAAAGAAACTAAGTAAACAATGCCATTTATAATTGCATTAAAAAAAAAAACCTACAAAAAAATTCAACCAAGGAAGTGAAAGATCTGTATTCAGAAAATTATAAGACATTGAAAAAAAGAAATAAAAAATGATACAAATAAATGAAAGCATATACTGTACTTATGGATATGAAGAATTAGCATCATTAAAATGTCCATACTACCCAAAGCAATGTATAGATTTGTGGGAGACCAGTATGTATAACACAGAGGGCTGTAGCTGCTGTGCCCCACATACCATGCTGCCAGTCCCACACTCTGGGGGGTTTTAGAAGTACAATAGGAATGCAATATGCTCTTTGAAGCTGATGAAGCCTGCTTGCTCTGTGTAGCCCCAAATTCTTATCAGTAGAATGTGAAAACAAAATGTTTAAATAAAAAGAGGCATCTGAATTTCTATGATATGCCTTGACACCTCCCAGTCTTGCTACCTCCCTCCCTATGTTGATTTATGCTTCCCTTTGGTCTTATTCCCAACCATTTGGTGGAGGTCTGCAGGCTTACCCTGTGCATTTCTGCATGTAGCAAACTTAGTAAAAACCCTAACTGAGAAAGGAGTGATCAGTGATTCCCTATGAGAGACAATCCTCTTTCTCTCTCCTCAGACAATGTTTCTGAGTCACTTCTTTCAGCCTCACCAAGGGATCTGTGGGACAGGGAACCTCTCAAGTGTCACAACAAACAGAGACCCACGAGAAGGGCTCGCCGGGGAACCTCACATAGATTCAATGTAATTTCTATCAAAATACCAATGGTGTTTTTCACAGAATTATAAAAGTAAACCAAAAACTTATATGGAACCACAAATGACCCTAAATAGCTACAGTGATCTTGAGAAAAAAAAAAAAAAGTTGACTGTTTCATACTACCTGGTATCAAACTACCCTACAAGGCTATACTAATCAAAACAGTCTGGTACTGGCATAAAACAGGCACATAGACAATGGAACAGAATAGAGAGCACAGAAATAAACCCACACCTATATGGTCAATTAATATTTGACAAAGGATATAAGAACATATGACGGGGTAAAGACAGTCTAGTCAATAAATGATGTTGGGAATATTGGACAGATCCATGGAAAAAAAATGAAACTAAGCCTCTTTCTTATACCATATACAAGAACTAACTCGGAATGGAGTAAAGACTTAAGTGTAAGACTCAAACCCATAAAACTCCTAGAAGAAAATATAGGCAGTGAACTTTTTGATGTTTCTCTTAGCAATATTTTTTTCTGACATATCTCCTTGGGCAAGAAAAGCAAAAGCAAAAATAAGCAAATGGAACTACATCAGACTAAATTGTTATGCAAAACAAAGAACACCACCACCAAAACAAAAAGACAGCCTACTGAATGGGGAAAGATATTTGTCAATGACTCATTCTATAATGGATTAATATCCAAAATTTATAAAGAAATCATATAACTCAAGACCAGAGAAACAAATGATGCAATTTAAAAAATGGGCAGAGGACCTGAATAGATACTTTTCCAAAGAGGAGATACAGATGGCCAGAAAACATAGGAAAAGATACTAAACAGCACTAATCATCGAGAAATGCACATTAAAATCACAATGAAATATTGCCTCACACCTGTCAGAATGACTATCATCAATAAAACAACACATAACAAGTGTTGATGAAAATAAGGTGGAAAGGGAATCCTCGTGCACATTGGTGGCAGTGCAGACTGGTGCAGGTACGGTGGGAAGCACTATAGAGCTACCTCAAAAAAATAAAAGTGGAACTGCCTTATCATCCAGCAGTTCTATTTCTGGATATATACCAGAAGAAATCCAAAACATTAATTTGAAAGAATATGCACTCTTATGTTTATTACAGCATTATTTACAGCAGATAATACATAGAAGCAACCCAAGTGCCCATAGATGAGTGGATAAAAAGTAGTGATACATATATACAATGAAATATTCTAGCCACAAAAAGCATGAAATCAGTCCTGGCTGCTGTGGCTCAGTGGATTGAGTGCTAGCCTGCAAACCAAAAGGTTGCCGGTTCAATTCCTAGTCAGGGCACATGCCTGGGTTGCAGGCCAGGTCCCCAGTTGGGAGCCTGCGAGAGGCAACCAATTGAAAGTGATGTATCTCTCAAACATCGCTGTTTCTTTCCTCTCTCTCTCCCACCCCCTCTCCCTAAAAATAAATAAGCACAATCCTTAAAAAAAGAAGAATGAAATATAACCATTTGCAATCACATGGATGATCTAGAGGGTAACATACTAAGTGACATAACTTAGAGAAAGACAAATACCATGTGATTTCACTTACATGTGGAATCTAAAGAACAAGATACATGAAGAAACAAAATAGAAATGCACTCACAGATGCAAAGAACAAACTGATGGTTGCTTAAAGGGAGGGAGTTTGGGGAGCTGGGTAAAAAAGATGAAGGGATTAAGAAATACAAACTGGTAATTACAAAATAGTTATGAGAATGTAAAAGTACAGCATATAAAACATAGTCAATACTATAGTAATAATTATAGAGTCAGGAGAATACTTGAAATATGGAGGGGGTCACTTTGTAAAATATATGATTGTCTTGCCATTATGCTGTACACCTGAAACTAATAAAAATGATTTTGAATGTCAACTGTAATTAAAATATAAAATAAAAAAATATATCTTTGGACAACGGTAATAGAACAATAAAAAATTTTTTTTTACCTATTTAAACTAAATTATCTGTATATTTTCCTCATTCTCAAAGATGGCTTTTGCAAACATTTACCACTTATCTAAAATTTACCTTTTTACAACTTTACCCTATTAGCAAAAACTTTGGTCTTCTTTTAACAGAAATTTATCTTATTTTCTGATTTTTTTACATCCAAGATTTAATTGATAAAAATCAAATATTAGTTCATTTATTTTCATCATTTTAAAGAATATTTAATACTCTAATTTTTTTCCTTTTTTATAGATATAGCTATTTTGCATGTATTGCTCTTGAAATGTCCTTTTAAATTTTTGAATTAATGTCATTTCAGATTTAATTTTATTCTAAATCAAGTATTATTTAATAGCACAATTTCTAACTTTTTAAGTTAATATATATTTAGCACATACTATATGCCAAAAATATTCTAAGTGCTTTATATATAGTCAATGATTTGATTCTTAAAAGAGCACTGTATAACAGAAACTAATATAATTATTTCTGTACTATGTTAATTAAACTGAGGTAGAGAAGGTAAATAACTTTTCAAGTTTTCCATAAAAAAAAGGACTATGCTAACTATACAGTTTATGTTCACAACTGCATAATACTGCTTTCCATTTATACCTGAGATATTAAATTATTATTAAATTGGCTTATATTGCTAGCTTTCTAGACTTATTAAGGTTTTCTGAGCAGCCAAAATATCACCAATTTCAATATCCAGATTCTTAAAAAATAATTTATATTCTTAGTTTGAGTAGTGTATATATGCATGTTTTAAATACATACACACATATATTTTTATTTTTACTGATACATTACTTTCTGTGATGAATATATTAATGTTGCCTGCTAATTTGAATGGTATCATTTCTTATTTTTATACTATATTTTGCTAATATATTCTTTTTAGTGGATATAGTTGACATATAACATTGTTTAAGTTTAACATGCACAATGTGGTCATTTGATACATATTCTAATACTATTAACATTGTAGTATTAGCTAATACTTCTTTCATCTCACATAATTATTATTTCTTTTTTTGTGTGAGAATATTTAAGGTCTAGTCTCTTAGCAATTTTTGAAGTATGTAATACAGTGTTGTGGATTATTATCACTTTGCTGTGCATCAGATTTTCAGAACTTATTTATCTGCTACTTGCAAGTATGTACATTTTGACCATTATTTCCCCAAACTTCAACCAACCCAGCCCCTGGTTACCACCAATCTACAGTTTCTATAAATGTGGCTCATTTAGATTCCACATATAAGTGATATCATACAGTGTTTGTCTTTCTCTAACTTATTTCACTTAGCATAATGCCCTTAAGGTCCATTCATGTTGTTGCAAGTGGCAGCATGTCCTTTCTCATGGATGAATAACATTCCATTGTATATATGTACAAACCACATGTTCTTTATCCACTCATTCTTGGGTGGACATTTAGATTGTTCCCATATTTTGGTAATTTTAAGTAGTACAGCAGTGATCATTAGGGGACAGACATCTGTGTGATATCCTGTTTTCATTTCCTTTGGTCTGTCCAGAAAGTCTCTACCCATGTACTACTGAAAAATAGAACATTTATTAAAGAAGATAAAAGATACAAGAAACATCATACATAGGACAATGACACCTCAGCCCCCTTCAAAATAGAAACCTTGAGGCCTCACACAGTTCTCCTAATTGCCATCAGTTGACTCATCACATTTTTCTGAATCTCATCGATGATCTGAAATCTCTTCCCTTTCAAAGGTGATTTTAGTTTTAGGAAAAACCAGAGGTTGCAGGGTGCCAAATCTGGGCTATAGGGGGGCTGAGTTATGTGGGTGATTTGACTTTTTGCCATAAAACTCTGCACAAGACATGATGCCTGAGTGGGAGTGTTGTTGTGGTGAAGCTGCCAATCACCAGTTGCCCACAGAGGTGGCCTTCTGAGTCACTGGAATAGTTTCTACAGAAAATGTTCAAGCTGAACACAAAGTTTGGTGCAATTTGTTGCTCTACTCACTCAGTCATTTTGGATGCAATGGCCAAACAGAACACACGATCATTCCACAGTGTCTATCGCCCTCACTGAAACGTACAGTGAAGTCATCATTATTCACACATACACATTCCAGGCCACTCTCCTTGTCTGCCAGGTTACATCAACCTCATGCTAACTGTTCTCATTATATTAACAATAGCTGGAATTCTTATGTACAGACCTCATATACCCAGCAGTGAGTTGCTGGTTCAATTAGTAGTTCCATTTAATTTTCTGAGGAACCTTATACTGCAATCCATAATTACTTCACCCATTTCCACAGACAATGCACAAGCATTCTCTTTTCTTCATGTCCTCACCAACACTTGTTATCTTGTGTCTTCTTGATAATAGTGTATTTTAACAGGTGTAAGGTTATATCCTATAATGGTTTTGATTTGTATTTCCCCAATGACTAGTGATGTTGAGTATCTTCCCGTATACCTGTTGGCTGGATGTCTTTGAAAAAATGGACATTCAGTTCCTCTGCCCACTTAAATACTTTGATTTTTAGCTATTGAGACATATGAGTTCTTTACATAGTTTGGATATTATCCTCTTATCCAACATGTCTTATAAATATTATCTCTCATTCCATAGGTTGCTTTTTCATTTTTTATTGTTTATTTTGTTTTTTAGAAGCTTTTAATTTGGTATAACCCACTTGTTTATTTTTTACTTTTGTTGCTTGTGTTTGTAGTGTCATATCCAAAAAAACCCTTACCAAAATCTGTGTCAGAGATTTTGTTTCCTCATTTTCTTCTTGAAGTTTTATGATAATAGATATTACATTTAAATCTTCAACTCATTTGAGTTTATTTTTATAAGTTCCATAAGACAGGAGTCCAATTTTATTTTTCTATATGTGGTTATTGTTTTCCCAACACTATTTGTTGAAGAGACTCTCTCTTCCCCATTATGTATTATTGGACCCCTTGTCAAATACCAGTTGGCTGTATAAGTGTACATTTATTGATGGACTCTATTTTGTTCCAATTATCTGTATGTCTGTTTTTATGCCAGTATACTACTATCTTGTTTATTACAGCATTGTAATATAGTTTGAAGGCAGGAATTGTGATGCCTCCAGCTTCTTGTTTTTTTTTTTCTCAAGATTGCTTTGGGTATTCATGATCTTTGAGGTTTCATAGACATTTTAGGATTTTATTTCTATGTCTATGAAAATGTCAATGGAAGTTTGATAGTGATTGTATTGAATCTATTGATGGCTTTGGGTAGTGTGAACATTTGAACAATAACAACTTTGTTCCATGAACACAATTTCCCTTTGCATATTTTTTGTGTCTTCAGTTTCATAATTTTCATGGTATAGATCTTTTACCTTCTTGGTTAAATTTAGTTTCAATATTTCATTGTTTTTGATGCTATTGTAAATGGGATAGTTTTCTTTACTATTTCTTTATTGATGTTTAATTGTTAATACATGGAAACCCAACTGATTTATGTATGTTGATTTTATATCCTGTACTTTATTGAATTCAGTGATTAGTTCAAACAGTCTTTTTTTTTTTTGGTTGATCTCTAAGATACTTCATATATAAGATCATACCATCTGCAAATAATGAAAATTTTACCCCTTCCATTTCAATTTGAATGGTATTTTTTCTTGATTGCTCTAACTAGGATTTTCAGTTCTATATTGAATAGGAATAGTGAGAGTGAACACTTTTGTCTTGTTCTTGATCATAGAGGAAAAGCTTTCAACCCTTCACCAGTAACTACGATGTTAGTTGACTTCTGCTCCTGCCTATGCACAGAATTCAAGAATGCCTAAGAGACTACAAGCTTGCGGTACTGAAATAGAATTTTGAATTTCAATTGACTGCAGGTTAGCCCCCTCAGAAATAGCAGTGCAAGTGTAAACTGTACCATTAAAGAGCCCCTAAGACTTGGACCTGAGACAAATTTTGATGTGAAACACAAGAGGAGAAAACTTGGCCTGTGCTCTTCTATATATTCATTAGACATACCCACACTCTCAAACACACCCCCACAAACGCACACTGGAAGAGAAAGAGGGAGAGAAGGGAGCCCTCAGTGGCCATGCCTGTACACCAAAACCACCATAAGCAGGGAAGCAGATAGCAGAGCAGGCTGGTCAAGATTAGTGGCAGATTCTTGGCCCTAAGAGTAGCGAATCATCAGCAGTTTTGTAGTACCTGAGGTAACATACGCCAGAAGGATGGGGGT
Source organism: Furipterus horrens (assembly GCF_987537825.1). NCBI lineage: Eukaryota > Metazoa > Chordata > Mammalia > Chiroptera > Furipteridae > Furipterus > Furipterus horrens. The sequence goes on along the minus strand of NW_028327176.1, from coordinate 107,221,413 downwards.
CATTGGTTAGGGGTAAAGGAGAAAGAGGACAACTCAGAGTGAACATCTAACTAACTTTGCCTTACTCACAAATACACACAGTCAGAAAAAAACCATGTTACCAAGGGGAGGGCAAATTTTAAAAAGCATTTAAAACACCTCAGCTACTGGAAGAGCATTAACCTCTGTTAAAGTGGTTGGTGTCTTGGATTCATTTTTAAAAGGATTAAACATTAATGTGACAGCTCTCTTATTCCCCAAATCTTTATCTATATATTAAAGCTAATGTTTCTTTTTTGGCCCCATTGCCACTGCCTTGGTTTAGATCCAATTATTCTTGAAAATGAGTAGTTTCATAAAAACCTACCTGATACCTAAAATTACAATATCCCACTCTCAAATTCCCAGCTACAGGACTATTAATATACTCTCCAGAACCAAAATCTAATCATATGACTTCTCTGGATAGAATGCCTAAATTGTTCCCTATTACATAACACAAGCTTCAAATTTCCTTGAACATTATGAAAAGCTTTATACTCTCTACCTCTTTCCACCAATTTAATGCCATTTCCTGTCATGGTCCCCCATTTTCTCTTTAAATTATGTGTCATTCCTAAAGGGGTCATACTGTTCCGCATGCCTTTCACATTGTGGATCTGTCCCTTCAGCCCAGCATGACATATTCATTTTTGCTTTCAAACTCCAGCAAAGTCTTTTTCTTCCAAAGTTACTTTCCTCTAGGCAGAGCCAAAAGTTTTATCTTGTCTAACATCTAAAAATTGATTTTTAAAATTTTGTGTATATTCTTCTTCACCAAAGGGTTAGCTTAATGTGGGCAAGGATTTAATTCTTTTCATCTGTGTTCCCCTCTTATTGCAGTGTTTAGGTATGTAGTAAACACTCAGTATTTTATTTTTCTTTATGAACAATGGCCATATTGAGCCTAACAGTTTTCAGAACGTAGTGAAATATAGCACAATGTTGGATAGGTGTTCTTCATTTATTGATTTAGTCAACAAACGTTCATTAAGTGCCTACATCTTAGAAGACACTGTGCTAGTCCCAGAGGTTGACACACAAATGTTATGAATATAGCTCTGCCTTCAAATAATTTATGTGCTAATAGGAAAAAAATAACTAAAAAAAAAAATACCCAAACTATACTTTATTGAAAAGATAAGTGGTACTGCGGGATTCTCACAAATTACTGGATTGTAATTTTTGAGAGAACAGGTGTTTATGGTTCCTAAAAAATGTTTACCTTTTTAGTCTTAAGAAAATCATAAACCTGAAATATGAAACTCCTAGAAGAAAACATAGGCAGTAAGCTCTTTGACATTTTTCTTAGCAATATCTTTTTGGATCTATCTTCTTGAGTAAGAAGAAAAGGAAAAAAGGAAAAAAAAAAGAGCAAATAGAATTATAACAAACTAAAAAGTTTTTGCACAATGAAGAAAATCATCAACAAAATTAAAAAATGAATGAAATATTGTGTCTTTCCCAAACTTCTGAACTACAATCTCACACCATCCCAGTCTAGTAATGTGCAAAATAAATCACTGTAAGAGCATAATTTAGGGTGAAGAGGGTTAAGAGAAGTCTGCCTTTTCAGCAATAAGATGGTAAAAATCATGGAGTATCACTTAAAATTAAATATTCAGATTCTATTGGTAAAACAAAACATAACAAATGAACAAAAACATGGTTTACAGATGCTTCCTTATAATAATAAATCCTAAAAGACTGGACTAGATTTTCACATGAGGAACGTGGGTCTTCAGAATTGGTAGAATATAGATGAAAAGAAAGACATATACTTTGTAAACAGAGTTTTCTAATACACATTTTAATAAATTAAATTAGTCCTTAAAAGCCAATATGTTTGACAGAGCACATAGAGACTCCTCCCTGTAGAGTAGGAAAAATGCAATATTATTAGGTTTATGTTGAAATGAATGGAGCTCTTCTATCTTTTCATGATGGCAGAAGATGGAAAGGTAAGTTCTACTATTACAACAGCTCTCAAAAGAAGGAGTAAAGCCACAGGGTGTCTAAAGTAAAGGAGTCTCAGCTGCAGATGGATTTGAAAGGGATAATTTACTATCTTTAATAGCTAGTTAAGAAAAAATGAGACGACTTACTCCTGCTCCTAAAAACACATAGTTAAAAGTCAAGGTTAGACAATAAGAAGAGTTTTAGAGGATTGGCAAAACAAATTAGGCAAACTTATATGGTCTTAAAGAGAATGTGTAAACAATGATATTATTTTCAGAACAGCTTCTGACACAGAAGAAAGAATAATAAGGAATGATTATAGCAGAGACAGGGTAAAGAAAGTGCTGTAATTAACACCGCAACAGATTTTCCACCTGAAGATATAAGTCATTGGCGTGCAATCCCATGTAAAAGAAGAGTAGTTGGCCTGGCATATCTGATTCAGTAAGGCTTTTACACCTTGCTTGATGCATTTATGCTTAACACTATAGGACAGCAGGCTCTTGGTTGTATGAGAGCTTTATCAGGGCAACAGAAAATTTTAAAGCAAATAATGTATGGGAACATGTGCAATACCATCTGATGGTCTTGTTTGTCTCTGGCTGGGGAAGAAGGTAAGTCCAGGATGGAACTAGTGAACTGGAATTAAATAAAATGATCAGAAAATCCAGGAGTCCCATTGGGGTTCAGAAGGAAAGTTGTAGTGGGAACCTAAGTGTGATATTAAAGAGTGGATGAGTGATTGTTGGCTCAGAATAGACTATAGGGTTTGCATTTCGGAGAAGGATCTGTTGTGAGCAATAAGATAAAAAGTGCAGCCTATGAGCTACATTATATAAAACTGTCAGAGTAGTTTGATAAAAAAGAGTGGAAGTCAGAGACCAAGGAAATGTAAAGCTGGGTTCTGGGTGCATCATCCACATGGACTCAGGGCTGAAGAGTCAGACTTCAAGCCAGGTGCTGATGTATATGAGTGAAAGGAAGTGAGATCAAGAGACTGCCAATGTCAGCAACAGAGAGAGGTCAGTAGTGGCAAAGCCCTGCCAAAGGGCCAACTTTTACTTATGAATGGAAGAGCAGTTATATGGGTTTAGGACCGATGAGTAGGGGAGTTCTGGTGCTACTTCTCAGTTTGAGTATGGTTGGAGAGTGGTAATTAGTATTCTCAACATATGGCTTAATACTGGTAAAGAAAAAATGTCTGCGTATGTCAACTCTGAGAATATAGGATGTTTTGCTCTCAGTGGAAAGGAAGTTATACAAAGCACATGAAAATAATTGGCAGAAAATGGAACAAAAGAACCAAATATGGAAAAAATTGTCATGTGTTATCAATTTATTAATTCAAGAGATATTGATCAAGTGACTTCTATATGCCAGGCACCATTCTAGAAACCAGGGATATAGCAGGGAACAACACAGAGTAGGTCTGCGGCATCAAGCACCTCAGATTCTTGTTGACTACTTACATGAAATACTGGAAGACATTGGCAGTTTAGAGATTCATCTTTCCCATTTGTCACAAATTGTTATAACCATGGGAGTGCTTGCTAAATAAGTAAATGGAAGGAAGGAGGGAAGGAAGGAAAGAAGGAAGGAAGGAAGGAAGGAAGGAAGGAAGGAAGGAAGGAAGGAAGGAAGGAAGGAAAGAAGGAAGGAAGGAAGGAGGGGAGGAAGGGAGGGAGAGAGGAAGGAAGGAAGGAGGGGAGGAAGGGAGGGAGGGAGAGAGGAAGGAAGGAAGGAAGGAAGGAGGGGAGGAAGGGAGGGAGGGAGAGAGGAAGGGAGGGAGGGAGAGAGGAAGGAAGGAAGGAAGGAAGGGAGGGAGGAAGGAAATTGTGTTAGGGAAAGGCTGTCTAGAATAGCAGAAATATGGAACCTAGGTATTTGTAAACATTGAGGAAAACTAGCCACCACACTAAAAGATATAATTCAAGAGAGAAAGTAAACTAGATGGAAAAGGGAAATTTTTAAAAGGCTGGGATATAAACTTAATATACATTGTGGGATACTCTCAGAGTCAATAACTGAGTGATATCTATTTATCTGTCATTGATCGATGGATTGCAATCAATTACCTATAACTCAGTTATACACAGAAATGCATACACACATGTATATATGTTGGTAATATTATAAAATCACTTTTCATTCTTTAATGGCTTTTCTGCATGATCTAGACACAGCTTTATAAACAAGTTCCCCACCTCATTTACCTGAACTATCTAAGGGGAGTTTCTCTATCTGTGCCCCTGTGAAAGGGAACATCACTTCTTTTTTGGAGATGTTCTTGTTAATAGACCTGAAATAAATTAAGCTTAATGTTACCATGTGTTGTTAAGGATTTTCCAGTCCCATATACATTATGTTTGCACCATTCTCCCTTTGGGAATTATCATTTTAACTCAAATGTTGTGAAATTAAATAGAAACTGCATAACAAACAACCATTTGTAATTTTTAAAATTGAGTACTATCTTTCTGTTGTTGCCTAAAGGCTGAGCCTTTGAATAGTAATTGATGAAATAGATGTTGTGTTTTTTTTTTCAAAAGTAGCACAAGCAGTACCTCCTTAGACATATGTCCTTAGTGACCTGCTGTGACCTTGGCCTAACAATCTCAAAATTGGGATCCCTTCCAAGTTGAGGCAATAAGCTTATCTGGTGCTTGGAAAGGGAGCTGACACAGACATAGCATGCCACTGATAAACACAGATATTCTGGGAAGAAAATAAACTGCTTTTTTAAAGATGTTAACATTGTAAATTTTTTGAATATAAAGATGTAAGATGTTTTTTGCCTTTTTCCCTTGAGCTCTGCTTCATTTTTGTTCTCAATTAACCACTTGCCATGGTTTACTACAAGAGATAACAAGAACCTAAGGCAATGAGTCATAGCCATTGTCCGGGGTTGAGCTGAAGGAAGGTCAGAGAACTCTGAAGGCCTGCAGCAGGCTGTGGAGGTAGGTCAGCCCCTGCTTAGCTTGGGAGTAGGACTGGAAGCAAAAACTGCAGCTGGAGAGGGAGAAACAGTGAAAGCAGGGCAAGGCCAGAGTGGTGCTCAAAAATCTTTCCTTTGATACCCATTCCTGGCCACTGGTCTAGGTGAAGGTGAAGATGGCTGTCTTCTCTTCGGCACTGACATAAGGAGGAGTGGCAGGTATCTAGTCTGATAATGGGTCACTCAAAGCAAAATATCCTCACCACTGATACAGGTAGCCTTCCTTGGGATTTTTACTGAGAATTTCACTTTGTCTTTAGAAACCACCCCATCCTCAAATCATAGTCTCTAGGAGGAGTCAGATGTTTACCTTGGCCAGTTAATTCAGCTTCATTTTTGATACAAGTTAAAATAAACAGTGTTGAATAAAAATGAACTTTAAATCAAAATCCTTGGTAGCTGAGTCTGTCGTTTCTCAGAATTATTTAAGTAAATAAAAAGCATAAAATATACATTTTTAAAATTTATCATTAAACTGAAAAGACTGCTAAAAGTTTTACATATAATGACCAAGAAAAAAAAAAGCTTGATTATGTAAATACTACACTTACCAGTCTCCTAAATTGAAAATCAAAAGGTCATCATTTTCTTTAGGTCTCCTGACTCAGATAAAATGCTATATGTACATGTGGTTTTACATAATTGTATGAAATACTTCTTTTTAAATCTTAACCATCTTTATTATAGTCCCTGCTCTTAAAACAACATTAAAAACCTTTTATATCATGATTATCCTTGGTTATATAAACTTATTGGAAAAAATATTTTGGTTATTAAGAACTGTACCAGAGGGCTTAATAATCCTTAACTGCAAAGATTTGACACTAATTATGAGTGAATATCCAATTTATCTAATCAACGAGATTTTTCATACAGCACAGAGGACAATGTGAATGTGATTATTGAATTCTGAATATGTTTTTTACTTAAAAACTACATAATGAGCATCCTTCACAGTCATTGATGTGCTATCACATTGAATTTGATAAAACTTTTTCATGAAGACACAGTAAATCAGCCATAAAGAACTTTAAGTATATAAGATAATTGTTAAACAAGTGACATTATGTTACATACATGGCATACAACAATTATATAAATACATTTTAGGAAAAACTTAAAAGACACTTTAACTCCAAAGTTTATAAAGAAAATGTAAGATAATAGAAATACGTGGCAACTGGGAGGGAGCTTTTTCCCTCCTCTTTAATTTCAGTAGTCTCTAGAAAACAATCCCCTTTAATGTAGGGAGATAACAGCATTTTTCATGCCTTTGTAGTTCATTTTCTGTGGTACACAAGGTAATAGAATATACTTATATCAGTAGTATTTTGTTTACATATTGTCTCTAAAAAATTTTTTATTTTACTTCATGCCATTTGAAAACTAATTGCATATGACCTAATAGAATTTACTCTTTTTTTTTTACTTGTAACCTATAGGAAGTAGAAAAGTCATCTGTTGTAAAATTAATTAGAATTGAAAAGCTTTCTAAATTATAAAGCCTATCCAGGTGTTTTTGAAATGCAAGTGATTATGATTAAGATTTATATCAGGTGAAGCATTCCACTATTACACTAGTATTAAAATAGTAATAGCCCTCCTCACAATTTGTTTCCATAAGTGTCTTCAGGATTTGTCATTCTGATATTTCAGGTTTATGTATATTCAAACTATATGTTATGGGCATATTTACCTGCATCTTCATTAAAACGATATACACTGGGAATGAAATTCAATATCATTATGCCTAACACCTTTGAAATTAATCGATCAATGAATTTTAACAGTTATTTAATATGCAAGTAAAACTCCAAGCCTCAGAGAATTTAGAAGTCGTTTTCCTCAAAAACTGAAGTTAAATTTTTCTAAGAGTAAATTCCACTATGAAACTTTTCATGGGTTTGTAGTTCAAAAATAATGAAATTCAAGTGAATTCTGTATTAGATAAAATTATTATCTCATATAATTAATAACAAATTTCAGTAACATTAATGACATTTTACATTAAATCTTCAAAATATATAAAAAATACCATGTTCTATGTATAGCATAAAACAGTCACAACGCATCCTTTTTATAAGAAGTCTTCTCATTTGTGTTATTAGCACATAATGAGGTACGTAGTTGACCCTTTGTTCCATAGATTGGCAGGTTTGGGAAACACCTATTTCTTTACCTTGTTCCATTAAGGTAACCATTAAGGTAAGAGGATTTAGATCCAGACCTCTAAGAAGGACTCCTGCATGAATGTGTTGAGAACAATGTGCATAGTCTATTATTCCTCCACTCCCTACGTTTCTCACAAGAACTGGTGTTTGCTTAAATGAAATTGGAAATTTCAGTGTTTTGTTAGACACCCAAGTCATCCAGACAGCTATAAAGCATGCACAGGCCTTAAAATCAGTGGTCTTTCACACTGCACTTGTAGCTCAGGGACAATTGTTTTATAAACCATCATCTCTTTGACTGAGGTGACACTGAGTGGCATTCGACATTGATACTTAGCCTCTTCTTTCAGACCTCCAACCAGGCTGACATCAGGGATGACACTGGTGCCTGTTGATGCTTGTGTTGTAAAATACTTTATATCACATGGGCTAATAAACAGATGCCAGGTGGTATTATTTGGAGTAGAGGTGCTCAAATTTTAAGGTGCTTCAGAATCACCTGCAGGGCTTGTTAACACACAGATTCCTGGATACCACCTCCAGTTTCTGATTCAGCAGATCTGAGACAGGGTGGAAATTTGCATGCCTAATAAGATCTCAGGTGATGCTGATGCTTCAGAAATCACACTTGGAGAATTAGTGATTTAGAGCAAAGGAATTCTGATGTCTAAGTCTGACCTTAGCACACAACCACAAAACCCCTGCCTCTCTCTTTCTCTCCCCCTCCTGATCTCTCCCTCTTTCAGTTTCTCTCATTCTTACATGATAAAAAAAAAAATACATATATGATGGTCTAAAGGATTTAGCTCTTACTCTGAGATATCACTTAATTATTAAGGCATATTATCAATATCATCTGAGTTATCTTCAAACTATTTAAAGTGCTAGCTTCCAACACAACCTGAAAATTACAACTCTCCTTTCATGCAGCATAAATAAGAAAAAAGTTCTCAAATGTACAAAGGTGAGAAAGAAGAGTTACAGTATTTTGTTCTCATTGATAATTGTTTTGCTAACTAGCAATATAATTTCAATAAACCTCATGTGCTAGTTTTTGCTTTGAGTAGTAAAAAAGCACAAGGTAACCCCCAATTCTAAAATATGAAAACAACTAGTAGATAATTTGTTTGTTATGACTTCTTGTGATGAGTTGGGTAAATGCAAAAAAAGAACAAGACAATTTTTATCTTATATGACAATCTTTCTTAAGTATTGTTCTTCATATCTCGTTTCAATTAAAATAAGAACACCTGCTACTATCAAATGAGGGGAGCAACTTTTCGTGAAAATATCTTCTACTTTCAAGTTAATTTTGAAGGGAATATTTGAATCAGAAAAATTTTGCAGAAAAACCAATTTGGACTATTCAGTGCTTTGAACCCCAGAGCTTACATTTGTGCAAAATATTCTGCACTCTTAATTCATTTGTGTGTAGGTTAAGAGCAAGCCCCCTCCATTAGCCTAATCACCGGGCTTTCAGCCACAGGCCCTGGTGGAATTCGCTGACATCAGCAATGTCACTGTAATTAAATAGAAACAAAAAAAGTGCCCATCGCTGCACCGAGGAACAGCACCTCCGTGGCATCGCTGCGCTGTCGGTGTGGGAATCCGTCCCCCAGATGCTGTGCTGCCCTGCAGACTGTCAGCGCGCATCCCTCAGTGGACCTGAGCTCTTTTAAAGGCACATTTACACCACCCCCACCTCGTTTCCTAGCACCTAGCACAGCTGGTGCTTTCTGGTAGGTTTTTGATAAATGTTTATCAAGTTTGAATAAATGAAAAAATTTACCATCAAATCTCCATGGCATTAACTTGTGCAATGCGGAACCCAGCGGTGATTTGGTAGTTCACTACTCTTTCTTTGAAAATTGCATTTTTAATTTAATTCACCAAGTCTGACTATATCATTTCCACTAGTTAGAAGAGGATAATAATGTGATTTTATCGTATATAAATGTTGAAGTCTTAGAGATGGAAATTATTATGTTTTTGTAGTTACTCCAAAATTTTTATTTTAATACTGTGTCTTACTGGCCATATGTTGAGATGAAAAATGGTGAAGTTACAAACCTGAGAAAATTGTTTTACTGAGTGATAAAATTCGTGGAAAATAAAATTTAATAGTGTTTATTTTTATATAGTTTTGAAAGGTAGCTTTTGAGTTATCTAATATATGTTATATTGTATATAAATGTTCTCTGAGATATCACAGCATAATGACAGTCTTTTGTGATTTTTCTTAAGCTATAAAGTCAACTAACATGTTTTGTTAATTCAGAGTTAGTTGCCAAAAGAAAATTATTGGAGAACTTTTGGTAATTTTTAACAACCAATTTGAATGTGATATTGAAATAATTAGAATTGGAAATATGTAAACATTTAATTGACACAAATCACAACACAGGAATCTAGGAGTGAAAGAGCCTGAAATAAATTCAGTTAAAGGTTACATTTCTAATATACTTAAACCAAAAGTTGAGAAATTAGTTTAAACTGACTTTTATTTCCAAAGAGTAATAGTTTTTTCTTTTTCAAAAATGGCTCACAAAGTAATTTTATCTTTAGATCGTTCTGATACTAAAATTTCTGTGTACAGAGATTTTAAAAAAAAAAGAAGAAGAATAGTTTCACTCAGGTATCCTTGTCGTGTGAATAAATATTCTACCAGTTTTGAAGCAGCCCCGCTCCATTGGCTTCTGGGAGTGTGCTTATACTGGTGAGCACGACCTGCTCGGAGAGTTTGGATATGTTATCCAAGTTGCTGATCTGGGTGGTCAGAGACTTTCTGCTCTCTGTGCTCGTGCGCCCCCTGGCGAGCCGATCCTCCTGGCGATGGTGCACTCCAAGGCAACAGCAAGAAAATGCAGCTTTAAATTCCTCTCGAAATTTTCCTGGCAAACCAGGGAGAATGAAAGGAAAAAGAACTGTGCGTAAATATGTTTTAACAAATCATGAGTAGGATACAACCGAACTGCTCCCTTGAGCCAAACTAACGATGAGGTGCCACATTTTGCCAAGATGGAGAAAATAGGAAATGGAAATTGCGTTAGTGAAAGCGTGGTAGACTCTTGAAACGATGAGGTATTTTCATCAAATAATGAGACTGCTTTTCATGCGTTATATTTGGAGTGTGTTTCATTCCTTTTGAGTCAAACCTTAAATATTTGTGAATTTGGGTTATTTTTAAGTAGTTAACTATAATAAAAGTGATCATCAGTAGAAGAATACCAGAAATATTTAATAATTTCAAAAATGATAAAACTTACATTGTACACAGCCCAAACTACATAGATATTACCCATTGTACTCTGAGGAAAAAAAACTGTTCTATTGAAACAATCAATTGAACAAAACCTCTAAAAAAAAATCTTAAAATATCTATAGAGTCTAAAGTTTCATAATCTGCATAGGCAGGACAACAAATAGGGGAAAATTTTTTTAGAAGTTATTCCTTGCCTTTAAATTACTCACATGAAATTAGAGAGGTATGAAAATGAAACAATTACCTTTTGAATGGTGACACCATTGGGAAGCATAATTTATTTTCTTTGAGTCTCTATTACCAAATGAGTTATTGAATGATTAAATGCAGAGATGAAGGTTAAGGGCCAAGACAATAGCAGGGACCTAAGTCCTCAGTGATTATCTTTTGCCTTTTCTAACTCACTCTTAACCACAAAATATCCCTCTGACTTGGTACCGAACCTCTTTATTAAACACTTACTGCAAGGCTCAGAGCTTTAGTCATCCCTAACCCCTGGCAATTGCTTCTCCACTGCTTTCCAAGCTACAGCTCCACATGGCCCCTTGTCCCTTCAAACAGCACAAGAGCAGTCCAGTCTTGTTGTCTCAGACTGAACGTAATCTTTGTTTTGGAGACTGGAATTGGGTATGGCAGGAGAAGGCGTGATAAAGGTCAACTGAATACAGAACAAACCTTACACATAGACCACCTGATTTTCTGAAAGGTGAAATAAACATAATACATATATGATATATGCAGTGTTTGAAAAGGTTATTAAAAAAACCAATTGGTTGTCTTTTTAATTTTTATAACCCAGAAGGCCAAATAGGGAGTTAAAAATGCACATACTTTATTAAATATTCAATAAAATAAATTGCTTATTATACCATATATAATTATCATATTATATTTGGAAGTAGAAGTGAAAAAGAAATAACCAACCAGTCAGAGTATAAGACAGTGTAAAGATGTAGCTAATTAAAACAGAATTCTAAACGTCAACCAGATAAATTATAAATAAAACAATAATTAGTTAAATGATTTTTATCATTGTATTGATTCATAAATAGGTTAAATAAGTTACAGATGTGTGTATGTGTTTGTTATTTAGCTTAGGTGTTATTTAGGAGAAATATCAATTTTTTTTTTGTGTGTGTGGTCAGTGAGAAATCTTGAGAAAAACCCATGAGATGTTAGCCACAATATTAATGGAAATAGAAAAGTACATAAAAGTGGAATGTTTCCAATTCAATCTCCATTAGGCTACAAATGAAATATTCTCAGATAGAGTTACTTTACATTTTTATAAATTAAAGTTTAATGTGTGACAAGCAAGATTTTGTGTTATTCAGCTCTCACAATTTTCACTTTCCTCCTATTTCAAAATGTCTTCTAAATTTTATTGGGAAAAAAATCCCTTTGATAATTTTCTCACACATAATGTGTTCCCACTCATAAGGGAGGCACCTCAAGACAAATCAGATCGGGGAAAAACATTTTATTGTAGAGCATCTAAGCTCTTCATCCAGTTGAAGAGTATTCAAAACCTCTGGTCATTGGTCCCTCACCCTTGGTTAGAACCGTGATTTATATGGAAGAAATAGTTGAAAACTTACCACTGAGAAAATTATAAATAATTGGGTTCGCAGCACTATTGGCATATACAAGCCAGTGTGAAAATGTAAACCAGGCATATACAGTCTCTCTGTCTTCTGTATGAGTAAACATTCCAAATACTCTGTAAGAAAAATAACGATAACAGGAAATCTAGTGTGATTCTGGAGAATACATTTTCAATAATTAAATTCAAAGGTGAACAAAGCCCTTTGCTAGAAGCTGCCTGACCCCCTGTCCTCTGCTGCATTGACCACTGATAGATTTATGGCACTATGGTGGGTTTAGGAAAACTTCAGCACATGAACAGAAACTCTACAGCACCATCAGTAAATCAAAAAAGTTAGGTCAGGTTAGAGAGGAAAGATTTTCTCTCCTCTAAACAACAAATGCAATACTATTTCTTACAGTTAAGATGACAGAAGTTAAGTATATTTCTATCTCTCTTTTTTTATTTTGTCTCTAAATACAGTTTAGCAGGTTTAATAATATTCCATTGTGTATGTCATTTAAAAAGCAGTCCTAAATTGCAGTCTGCAAGAACTTCCTACTTTTATTCATGCATTGATCAAAGTATTAAATTTCTTCAACTGCAATATTCCCAGGAATGCTGAAATTTGCCTCTGGGATTTCCTTTATACCCAGAGAAAAACTGGTTTTCAGTAAGCAACATTTTGGCAATTTTTAAAAATTCATGGGTTTTAATGTTTTTATTATTTTTAACTCTGAAAAATATTCATTATAATATTCTTGATAGTCATTTTAAAGATTTGTTCCATATTTGGAAATACCCCACCTATCTAATTTGATTCACTAGCCAACAGCAGGTAACTTGCAATTACCCAATATATTTATAGACTGAAGATTATAAAGCATTTCCTGCTAGAATCCTATCATTGACTGAGTAATTTGTGTCCATGATAGAAATGCACTTCCAGAATAAAGTGATGCTCTGAGGAGTGAAATGTGAACAACTGGAATTGATAATATTATGCCCCTCTACCACAACATAGCTTTGAAATCCTAGTCAAATCAGAACTGCTTTAAAAAGGTTGGTTTGAACTAGTAAGGCAAAAATTTAAGTTTCCAGAAAAGCAATTTAGAAATTTATTTGAGAAATAAAATAAGTATAATATGCCAAAGCAAACAAAGAGAGACATTAAAAGAAAATGTGTGTGTTAAAGAGAAAAATTATTTTCAGGTTAATTTATTTTTTATTTTCTGGAAAAGGGCAGAATGCTCAAAATTTTTTAAATATTTTAAGTTAAACATAGACTTTCTCCTTAGAAGGCATTTTCCTTTCATTGGAAAGGAAGGTATTTAAGTTGAAAGAATAAGAGAAATATTATTTACAAGTAGTTATTTGGAAATAGTTAAAGGAAAGTACAAGTGCTGAGATGCAGGAAATTTAAATGAACAATCCAGAGAGGACTAAATCTAATTTTCATTGAATTTAGACTAAAAGTACAAAAAAGAAATAAAAAAGAAAAGTGCATTCAGTTTCACAGCATATTTACAAGGTTTTTAAGGGCAGAAAACACCACTGGGTGAAAAAATACAATACATTTCTATACGATTGCTGTGGACAAGAAAGACTAAGGAGGAAAATATGAAAAGATATGGACAGTAAAGTCACTCCTTTCCTTGTGAGCCAGTATGTCTCAAAGACTCAAGTGGTTGAAATCATTTACCTTTAAGACTGTGTCTGTAGTAAGTAGTATTATTAAACAAAAGTGTGTTTTTCGCTTTTTCTCCATTGCAAGAGTCATGAAGCAAGGGCCAAAGAGAATGAGAAATCTTTGCAGCTGATTCTACCACCTTTCGTCTGTGAGACTCCAGCCAAAAACTCTCTCCAGAGTCCCCAGCTGTGAGGAACATGATATTGACTCTGAAGCAGGGAAAAGTGAGGGCAGCAATCCTAGTTTTAGTTCTAAGTCTATTATAAACAGAATTAGTATCACCTTGGGACCAGTCTATGTGCAACGGTTCTGATGATTCTCAATAAAGTTGGCTGGCCACGAAGTTCAAGTATACCACTGCCCCTTCATTGGCTGAGTTGCGTTGGTTAATTGTGTTAACTTAGTGTGTCTGCAGTGTAACACATGACATACTTTCTCTGGCTGAAAAATTTTGTACTGATTTTTTATTAATATTCACCCTGAGTTTTATTCATTGATTTTAGGAAATGGGTTTTCTTCCTTCTTTCTGTTTAAACATTCAAAACAGAGTGTGTTGTGATTTCATTTTTTGTGTGCATTTGCTCACAAAGGTACTTTTAATGCTAACAAAATATTTCAATCTCTTTTTTATCATTTAGATAGAATTCTTTCACAATTCCACATGTCTTTGAAAACAAAATTTGGGAAAACCCATTCGTTCTGATCAAAAGAGAACTCCAAGCTGTAAATGAGGGTTTTTTTTTTGCATTAGAACTTCTTTCTGCAATTAGCTTGAAGAGGTCATGGGAACATCTGTTTTGTGTCTGCCACTCAACAAAGAATTTATATGAACAAGAGCATTTCCAGTCTGAGTATCTAAAAGGATGTTTGCCGTACCTGTTGGTAACAACACCACCGAGTTATCAAGCTATCTAAACAAGCTATCTAGACAAAGGGCTTAGGTTTTTCTCTGGCTTCAAAAAAAGTTCTTAAGAAGCAAGAAATGACAGATCACTTCATTTTCAAATAATAGGTGAACTTTACCTCTTTAGCACATTGAGGATGCTAATTGGTAGATAGCAAATTGCAAACACCAAAAGCACAACCATCAGCATCCGGGCTGTTTTCCGTCTGGCTCGGACCTGCTTTATTTCAGCAGCCGCAGCACTAATCCTGCACTTGGTCTGCTGTCCTGGCGCTCGAGGCTGTGAAACAGGCTGCAGGGGCTTCCATTTTCTCTGAACTACAGAAGACGTTCCAGGGATCTGAAAGAAGCAGAGACCCTTTATTGCTATCTGACTTAGGAAATTCCACTTTGGAGAAATAGTTATAAGACACCATAAGGAGAGTGTCCCAGATGCCTGTGATCTGAGAGGTTTGAAGGCATTGAGAGCCTGTTTCCCAAACACTGGCTGAATGGAGCATGTTCTTGAGTAATTCAGTCAAGTGCCAAATAGGAGTTTGAGCGGAAAAAAAATGTGGAAACATCAAAATTTTGTCAAGGTCTAAAAAGAGCTACAAATGGAAAAGATATATCTTTATAAAAAGAGAAGTTGTATATCCAGACAATGGAATATTATTCAATGCTATAAAAAAATCAGCTATTAAGCCATAAAAAAGAGGAACCTTAAATGCATATTACTAAGTACAAGAAGCCAATCTAAAAATGCTACATAGGGTATGGTTCCAACTACATTACATCCTGGAAAAGATCAAACTATGAATACAATAAAAAGGTCAGTGATGCTGAAGGGGAAGGGATGAACAGGCAGAGCACAGAGGATTTTTAGGACAGTGAAAATACTGTGTATGATACCATAATGTTAGATGCATGCCACTCTATATTATTATACAAAATATTTGGATACAACGTCTAAACCCATAGAATGTACAGCATCAAGTGTGGACCATAAAGTAAATTATAGACTTTGGGTGATTATGATATGTCAGTATAGGTTCATCAAACGTGATCACTCTTCTGGGGGGAAGCTGATGACGGGATGCTGTGCATAAGTGGAGCTGGGGCAAGTAGGAATTCTCTGCTACTTTCCACTCAACTGTGCTGTGAACCAAAACTGCTACAAACAAAACAAAATAAGAACCTTAATTAAAAAAAAGAGAGAGAGAGAAGGAAATAAAAACTGGCTTAGAACAGTAAAGGGATGACAACCATACTATCTTCTAAGGAATCCTGGTTTTCAGCTCAGATACCTAAGTTTAAAAGAAGGAAAACCTAGCAGGTAATTGCAAGGCACCTGAATGGATTTTTCATGTTTCACTACTGCCATCTACTGCCAGACGGAGAAATAGGACTTAACTACCCTTTGCTTTTTATTAGTTTTTCTGCTTCTCAAGTTTGGCTAATGCAAACCTCTGAACGAGGGAATAAAAAATAAATAAATAAATAAAATTCTCTGTTGCTTACTATGTATTGTTATGAAATTACTTGAAACTAGCTTTTTGGTCTGACACTTTCACATGCCCACAAAAACCCTGAGAATCCCTGTGGTCTTCCATTAACATTTCAAATACCTGAAATTTGTAAAGATAGTTACACAACTTGTACTTTTCCATTTCTTTCCAAAGTTATCTGATAAAATGAGGGAGTCCCTCCAAGTGTATTTTCTTAATTATAAGCTCATGGAGATTGATACGGTTTAGTGAGCAAAACAATAAAATACAGCATGTATAATTTTTTTTAAAGGAAAATGTGCCAGCAAGTACACCATATGGCCATCTTAAGTTTTATTAAAATAACTCAGCTGTTGTTTTTATGTCTGTGCTGCAAACTGGACAGATCAATGTGTCCCTGTGGTCTCTGAATGGATGTTGGATGGATTCTGTCGCTTTATACATCACAATATCCAAGTCTGTTGGATAATCTTTAATTTAACCACAGAATTTTACTTTGTTCACAAACATGAATTAATATGATGCCCCTTTTAATCATAACTATTTTCTCTTGAAAAGGAGCAAATAAAGTTAATGAAAACCTGCCTTTAAACAAAAATTAGAAAGTCATTTCTCTTCCAACTCTATCTTTCCTGTGTAGACTGATCATTTGATATAGTCCTCCTCAATCTCCTTACCATTGGTTGGCAGGAGATAGAAGCTGAGAATCTTTCCTACACTGCTAGTCACTTTTTAAATTGATATTAAAAAAAAAAAAAAAAAAAAAAAAGGAAAAGCTGCAATGGAAAGTTCCAGAAGATCTTTAGCATGAATAACCATATAAATGTCTGCTAAATGGCCTTGAACGGTCTTATAAGTGATCTCTGAGTGATCATTTAAATTTTAGCAATTGTATTATTGAGTGCTCCCCTGAAGGAGAGATTCAACAGTCTGCATCTGATGACTTCTGGAACCATCAGAAACAGTTCCCATAAAGAGACTCTGTCACAGGGAGCATGGCTCAGTCCTGTAACCAGGAAAAAAGAAAGTCATGATAACATCCTCATAGATGATGATCTAAGTAAAGATAGAAGATATTTTATCTATACTTATCTTCAGGAGACATACAAATGACCCCATTAATCAGTTGTTTATGTCTAGAGAAAGCATCTTAACAGAAATCACTGATGTTAATTGAGCACCAGGAACTATATGCATAATCTTGAGTAATCTTTATACTTTTCTAAAGGTAGATTATTATCAATTTTATTGTATAGATTGTCAAGTAGGCTATGAGAAGGATTCGATAAAATAAGGATTAAATAAATTCATAAAATATCAAGTATATATCTTTAATAATTAACAAGCCAGAATTTGCACTCAGGTCATGACAACGCGCCTGCCCATGCATCATATCTTGTGTGGAGTTTTTTGGTAAAACATTAAATCATGCAGGTGAGTCAGCTCACTTACAGCCCAGACTTGGCATCCTGGGACTTCTGGCTTTTCCTAAAACTAAAATCACCTTTGAAAGGGAAGAGATGTCAGACTGTTAATATGATTCAGGAAAATATGATGGGGCAGCTAATGGCAATTAGGAGAACTGTGTGAGGTCCCAGGTTGCCTATTTTGAAGGGGACTAGGGTGTCATTGTCCTATGTGCAATGTTTCTTGTATTTTGTATCTTCTCCAATAAAAATCTCTATTTTTCATATTACATGGATGGATACTTTCTGGACAGACCTTGTATATAGTTATTCAGTGATTACTTTAGTGAGCGCTGTTTTGGTGTAGCGATGGAACTTGAATCAGAATGAAGTGGGCTGAGAAATCAGTGGCGGCAGGTGTTGAGAAAAAAGAGGCAACAAGTGAAAATGTCAGAATTTTAGCTAGAAGGAGGAGGAACAAAGAGTTAAGTTGGTAACTGGAAAGGTATTCGAGTTTGGTTGATGCTTTTTCTTAGTACTTAGCAAATGCCTGCTCCAGGAAGGCGGGACATTCTATTTCCTTTATACCTTAACTCACTACCCATTTTATGACAATAGAGTGCAACTTACACTTAGTAGGTGCTGTCTCATATGAAATTATAACCTCCAGGAACAATGGGGCTATTTTCTTGTTTCTTACACTGAGTACCATTTGAGAATGATTGTGTTAGAAAACCTAGTGACATTTTGCAAAGACTTTTTGACATTTTTTTACCTCTTTTAATTTAGATGCACATGCTAACTTCTATTATAAAGATCATAAGTCCTTTCTTTGTCCCACCATTTGTTGATAAAATTATAATGTTCCTCATTGAACTGTGTTAGCATCCTTGTAAAAAATCCATTGACCATAAATATAAGGGTTTATTTGCAGACTTTGAACCCTATTTATTGACCTATATCACCATTGATATGAAAATATCACACTATCTTGATTACTTTAGCTTTAGAATAAGATTGAGAACTAAGACGTGAGCCCTCCAAATTTGTCCTTCTTTTGAAGCTTATTAAAATGTCTCTTACATTTTAATGTTAATTTTAGTATCAGCTTACCTTTTTGCAAAAGAAAAGACAGCTGGGATTTTGGTAGGTATTGTGTTTAGATCAATTTGGGGAATTTATCAATATTAATAATATTAAGTCTTCTAATCCATGAACATGGACTATTATTTAGTCTTCCTCTAACTTTTAATAATATTTTCTTGTTTTAAGGGTATAAGATGTGTATTTTTTTATTAAATTTATTTCTAAGAATTCTATATTTTTGTTACTTTTTAAATCAAATTGTTTTGTTCATTTCATTCTTTGGTTGTTCTTTGCTAGGGTTAGAAATAAAATTAATTTCTGTCTATTGATCTTTTATCCTAGAAACTTGCTAAGCTTGTTTATTAGTTCTAATATATTTTTTGCACGTGGGCTTTTCTAATTTTCTATATACAAGATCATATAATCTACAAAAGGTGATAGTTTGCTTTTTACCTTACAATATTAATACCTTTTATATTTAATATTATTAATATTATTTCTAGACTAGTTGACCTGGATAAAATCTAGTTCCATTAAATATTGAAGTGTTAAGAATAGACATCTTTGTCTTGTTCCCGATCTTAGAGAAATCATTCATGTCTTTCACCATTAAGTGTCACGTTAGCTGTGAGGTTTTTGTAAATGATCTCTGTTAAATTGAGGAAGTCCTGTTTCTTTCTAGTTGCTTAGTGCCTTTATCTTTAAAAAAATATTTGCTTTATTTCTTAGAGAGAGAGAGGTAGAAACAGAGGGAGAGAAACATTGATGGTCGAGAGGAACATCGATAGGTTGCGTCGTGCAATCCACAAATCAAGTCCTGGCCCGCACCCCAGGCAAGCGTTTTGACCAGGAGTTGAACTGGCGATCACCAGCCAGAGCAGTGCTTTTATCTTAAAGAGTGTTATGTTTTGACAGATGTTTTTGCTGCAACTATTGAGTTGATCATGTGGTTTTTGTCTTTTATTCTGTTAATATGTTGTATTATATTGACTGATATTCATGTGTTAAGCCCATATTACATTGCTGAACTAAATTACACTTGGTCATCATGTGTAACCATTTTTTATATATTGAATTTGGTTTGCCAGTAGTTTGGAGTATTTTTGCACCTCTATTCGTAAGTATAGTACTAGTTTTCTTGTGCTGCCTTTGTCTGGTTTTAATATCTGCAATTCTGACTTAATAGAATGAGCTGAAGAGTGTTTCCCCCTCTTCTATGTTTTGAAAGAATTAGTTAAGGTTTGAAGCTAACTCTTCTCTAAACATTTGGTAGAATTTAATGGTGAAGCTAGCTGGGTTTTTCTCTGTGGGAAATTCCTTTATTATTAATTCAATCTTTTCACTTATAATAGGTCTAGTCAGTTATTTCTAATTCTCCTTTACTCAGTTTCTGTAGTTTGTGTCTTTTTATGATTTTGTCCATTTCTTCTACATGATCTAATTTGTTGGCATGCAATTTTTGTATTTTCCTGATGGGAAAATACATTTCTTTATTCTCTCACTCTTTTTATTTCTGTCATGTCTGTGATGCTCTCCTCTTTCATTTCTCATCTCACTGATCTGAATCCTCTCTTGTTTCTTAGCTATTTAGGTAAATGTTTGTCACTATCTCTGATTTGTTAAAAGAGCTAACTTTCAGTTTCATTTAATTTTTATTGTTTTCTTATTCTTTATTTCCACTATAATCTTTATTATTTCCTTCCAACTATTTGTTTTAGTTTTTAATATTTTTTTATATTTCTAATTTCTGAGGGTACAATGTTATATTATTGATTTGAGATCTTTATTTTTAATACAGCTATTTACAACTATGAATTTTCCTCCAAGCATTTCCTTTGCTGCATGATATAAATTTTGGTTACTGTGTCTTCATTTTCATTAATTTCAAAACGTTCTTTAATTTATGTGGTTTCTTTTTTTACCTGTTGGTTGTTTAAAAGTGTAATCTTTAATTTCCATATACTTGTGAATTTACTAATTTTATTTCTATGGTTTATTTTTCAGCATAATTTCACTGTAGTAGAATAATGTAATTTTTATGATTTCAATCATTTTAAGTATTTTTAAGCTTGCTTTATGGCCTGTCATATGCTCTGGCCTGGAGAAGATTCCATGTGCTCTTGGGATGAATGTGAATTCTTCTATTTTTTTAAACAATCACTTTTATAGATACTTTTAGATCTATTTGGTTGATAGTTATGTTGAAGTTTTCCATTTCTTGCCAATATTTTGACTAGTGTTTCTACCTATTACTAAACAAGAGTATTGAAATTTTCAACCATTATGGTTTAATTGTCAATCTCTCCCTCCAATTCTGTTAGTGATTGCTTCATGCATTGTGGGTTTCAGTTGTTAAATGACAATGAGTATACACTTTTTATATTTTCCTGATGGATTGACTTATCATTATGAAATGTCCCTCTTTATAGAAAACTATACCACTTTACCAGTTTTAAATAACTAAGACAAATATTATTCTTCAATTACAGTTGAAATATAGTATTTTAGTTTCAGGCATATAGCATTGTGATTAGAGGTTTACATACCTTGCTAAGTGATCACTGTGATGAGTTTAGTACCCATCAGAGACCATGCATAGTTATTAAAATGTCATTAACTATATCTCCTATGCTGTATATTATATCCTTGTTGCTATTTTTATATCTGGCAATTTTTACTTGATCTCTTTCACCATTTTCACTCATCCTCCAAACCTTCCTCACATCTGGAAACCATTAATTTGTTGTGTCTATGAATTTGTTTCTGTTTTAATTGTTTTTTAGATTCTACATCACATTGGTATTAGTAACATTTTGTTGATTATGTCTCCTGAAGCAAAGTCATCAACAGCAACAATAAACAAATGAGACTACATCAAACTAAAAAGCTTTTGTATCAACAAAGAAACCACCAACAAAACAAAATAGCAATGTACTGAATGGAAGAAGATATTTGCAAATGATATATCTGATAAGGGATTAATACCTAAAGTATAAAGAACTCATACAGCTAAACATAAAAAAAATTGATTTAAAAATGGGCAGAAGAATGCAGAATAAACATTTCTGCAAATAGGACATACAGACAGACAACTGACAGACACATGAAAAGATGCTCAACATCATTAATCATCAGGGAAATGCAAATAAGAACCACAACAAAATTCCACCTCCCACATGTCTGAACAGCTATCACCAATTAATCAACAGACAACAAGTGTTGGGGAGGATGTGGGGAAAAGGGAACCCTTGTGCATTGTTTGTGAGGTTTTAAATTGGTGCAGTCACCATAGAAAACAGTATGGAGGTTCATCTAAAAATTAAAAATAGAACTACTGTATGACTGAATGGATAAAGAAGATTTGGTACATATACACAGTAGAGCAATAGCAGCCATAAAAAATAATGAAATCTTGTCATTAGCAGTGACATGGGTGGACTTAGAGGGTATTATGCTAAGTGAAATAAGGCAGAAAAAGAAAAACAAATACCACAGATTAATGCTAACTTAGTTTCCATAATATACAAAAACCTTCCTCTAATATAGTTTTTTTCTTTCCTTTGAATTACATCTTTTTACATTGTAAGCTGAATCTTCAGAGTTTTAAAAGGATTGCTTCATGCTGTTATCTTTTAAGTCAGATTGGGGGAGAACATAATTACAAACAAAATTACATTATACTTTCTTCTATATTTATGTAAATAGTTACATTTACTGATTCTCTTTATTTCTATGTGTGGACTTGAGTTACTGCCTTTTGATTCTGCCACTGCAATTACAATTTTCTGTCTGTTTCTTCATACTAGATTGACTTGTTATCACCTTGTATTAATTAAGTTCTTTTAGAAGAGTATTGAACGATCAAGAAAAGTTGCAAAGATTGATAAAAGTTGAGAAGGGAAGGACTTTCAAAATTTAAAAAGAACTTGTAGTGTTGAAATTTAGTTTCATACTTAAATATCTGTTATAATTCATCTCCATTTCCACACATAGTACCAGACACATAGGTGCTTAATAAATATTTGTGGAATAATTAATATGAGTCCACATGTTTAAGATTAAAGTGTTGAAATATATGAGGGCTTGAACTGGAAAGAAGGCTGAGAGATGCACACAGGGCCAAGTATACTAAGATTAAGCAGGTCTTAAAAAAGAGGAATTTTAGAGAAGAGTCTGTAGAATTTCAAGACTGGGTTCTCTGAGTCACACTGTGAAAGACACAATTGAAGTCACCGATTATAGCAAATCACTGGATAATTCTTTTAATGAAGCTTAAAACTCTTGAGAAAGCCAGAGAATGATACACACTTTGTTCACTAATAATCCTACACTTATTAACTCAAAAGTGCATAACAGGTTCCATGCATCTCCGTAATATGAGCAAATAGGACAGGCCTCCCTTTGATGGCTCATTTGATTTAGCCTATGGCACTCCATGCCTTGAAACTGTTTACAGACATTTACAGTTGGAAATTGAGAGCTGCTCAAGCACAATTCTATATAATCACTCATTTGGGGTTAATTTTCTTTATTGTGGGTGCTAAAGTGAACTCAGCTGCACTTGCCATTTTCTATTCCAATACATTTTTAAATGTTTCTAGTTTTGCAGCCCAGGCATTTTACTGAAAATCTTTTCAATCATGTCGCTTGTACCAACCAGGACAATCCGTCAGAAGAATGTGGATTATTTCTATACTTGTAATACAATTTTGAACTTTTTTTACAGTTTGAGAAATGGAGAACTATAAGGTTAAATAACAGAGAAGTACATTGGTTGGGGTTTGGTAGTTACATAATTAAACATTTTTAAATACTTTCTTTATGCTAATTTTTAGGGTTGTAATTATGAACAATACAGATTCAGTACTCCGGAAGAGTTTTAAAGTTATGCCAATCTGTAAATAAATGAATAAAACAGAAATACCTACTTATGTAATTTACACTAACCAGTAAAAATACATACCTAGGAAATGCTCTTAACATTGAACATCTAAATCCAAATCTCCATCTAAATCTAAAGTGTTTTTATTCTTACATGCTTATTAAATGCTTTTTATATTCCAAGAATATTTTCAAATTTTAATTTTCCTCTGAATTTTTTTTCTGAGCACCTGGGCAATGAATTCCCCTTGTGTTCCTATATCTAAACTTTTTAAAGCCCTTTCTCTTATCTTTTTACTCACTTTTTTTCTTATGAAGTATTTATCAAGCAACTGATATGGGTGAAGCATGTACTAAATACAAGATGAAGGTCAGAGTGTACTGTGTTCAACTTAGTAGAGTAAGGGAGGTAGACAAATAAAAAAAAAACTTATTATAATGTTATTTACAAATGCTACAGACAAGATCTATTTAAGAAAGTAGTTACATATATCAATTCAACCAATGTTTGTTGTTTTAGATTATGCAAGTAGAATTAGTTGAAAGGCTGCATAACAGCATATGCTATTCAAGTATTTTATTTAATAAACGTTTTCTGTGTACCAGACACTTGAATTTCTCTATCTACTAAATGTAACAACACTGTGATGTAGATGCTATGTAATCTTTCTTTAAAGATGATAAAAGAGAGGCAGAAAAATTGAAGTAATTAACAAAATTCATGTATCAATCAAGTTGTAGAGTCAGGATGTAAACTCATACAGTCCTTAAGTCTCTGTTTATGACTTTTCTGTACCTTATCATTTCCACTCCCCAGCTTCTAAGAAGACCCCCATTGCCCTTTGACTTGTAGTGTCTTTCTGTAAGTAAAAGATGCTTCCCTTCTTCATGATCAAGCTTAACCACGCAGCTTGTTTTGACAAATGAAAACTGAGGAGACGAGGCCAGTTCAAAGAAGAAATTTTAAGAGACATTACATGTTTCCTCCAGCTTTCTTGCCCTGTCCCTAGTCCCACAGTGGCATGTGCCAGGAAGTGCTGCCCCTTTAAACTGAGTTTGGAATGAGAGGACTAGTGGGGTGTACTCCCATCCCTTCCTCACCACGGGCATGGAACGTGAGTGGGACAAACTGCAGTTACAGCCCACACACTCTGGGTTTCTTTATGAGCTAAATGACTAAGCAAAAACTGACTAGTATGATAATAGCTATCAAGAAGTGGGGTACAATAGTAACAAACAGCCTAAAATATGTGGTATTGGTTTCATGGACAGGTGGAGAGTTGACGAGGAAACTATTGTTAGGGTCTGGAAAATCACCGCCTGTATTTTACAGTGGTACACATTTGTTATTTTCGTTAAAAAATTGGGGAACAGAATGTTAATAAGTGCTGTTACTGGTTGCATTTATGAATTTATAAAAGGACTTCTTTGAAAAAATAGAGGAAAAGAAAAAATTTGGAATTATGAGAGATATAGGGTTGAAAAATGCAACTATTGCTCATATCCAACCACTAATAGGTGACCCGGAAAATTGCTTTGAATTACAAGGGTTAAAGAAGACCCAAGTTGAGACTCATCCTCAGACAATGACAAATAAAAGGTTTGTGAAGTTATTTTAATGAATTAAAGTGGCTCAATAAATCATTTCAGTTGAGTAAAATCATCGTCGGCAGCCGTCCGTCTCAAGAGACGATGGTGTAGCTTCTTAAGAGTCTATCTGCACCTCCGAGAATGGTTGTGCAGTCCGACTCGGGAGTGACACGGTATCTGTCTCCTCCCGTGTTGAATCGACATCTTGCGATGACGCTGAAGCTACAGAGCCTGGGCAGGGTAATATGGAGGGTCTGCTGTTGCCCATGCAGGAGATCCCCCCTCTCTTCACAGCTGAAGGGTCCAAGGGAAAGACGGAGTCAATACAGCTTGGCTTCAGGTGCGCCGCAGGAGTTGCCGGTGTTGACTACAACGTCAAACCGCCTTAGGGACTCCGGCTCCGGATTTTCTGTCGGGGTTTACTCCCTTAGCCTTTCCCCTGAAGAGGTATGCCGCAAGGCAGCGGAGGTTTTTTGGAGTCAGAGTTTTCCTTCTCTGATGTGCCCTGACTGGAAGATCGAACCAGCGACACTTAGCTCGCAGGCCGACGCTCAATCCACTGAGCCATACCAGCCAGGGGGAGTTGAGTAAAATACATCAGAGCTAACAGACTAAGCAAAGTTTGAAGTACTGGCAATAAATTTATAAGCCAGGTAAGCTCAAAGAACTGACGATAAATTTAGAGACAGATATACATCTGTAAGTAATGTGTCATTTTAATATACAATTTACAAACATAAGACGCTGAACTGTATCCGTTTTCTATACATTTACAAACCACTACATGTGTTTGCAGGTGATATCCTACGAATCAAGGTTCAGCTTAAATGCTACCTGCTTTGAATTCTATGCCTGTTCCACTAAGCCTTCCTCTGATTCCCAGTGCTTATATTTATTAAGGTAATTTTCACTCTGCATCTTACTGCCTTGCTCCTGCAGACTATGAATTCATCTATGATATCAACTTTTAGCTTTTAATCAGATATGCATGAAAATGAAATACAATAAGTAGTTCATGAATGAATGATTGAGTGCATTAATGTATTTAACTGGAAAAAGTAACATTATTTAACAAATTTTAGTACTCCCAAATTAGCACTATAAACAGTTTCTAAAACACTAAATTTTGCTTGATTATTCTACTGTTCTAAAATATAAAATATTTGAAGTTGGATATTTAACCCATATCATACAAATATATTACATAAATCTTACAAAAAATATAATGTTCTTTGCTTATAGTCTCAGAAAACTTTAATGGAATTTTATTTGCATTTCTCATAAATTTAAAATTTATAGTATTAATCCTAGACAAAAATCAAGTCAATTAATCACAGAGGTTTAACATTTAAAATAATTTAGGTAGTTTACGAAATATATTCCCCAAACATCACCCTAAAATATGCCTGGATATATTGCCGTGGTTACAACCTCATTATTTTGGAAACATAAACAATCCTTTGGTAAGCACACTATGTTGGTTCAGTCCACTCTTAACTTTTGTTTTTAAGCATATCCTGAAGAAAACACAAGAAAATTATTTGAAATACATACCTGTCGGCACCAGAGTTTACGAAATATTTGCAGATAGGCCAACACCATAAGACACAGGGGTGCCATGTATGTCACCAGAAAGAAGCAGATATGATACAACTTGGGGTAAATTTCACCTGGAATAGAAGTCAAAATAATAAAATCTTACAATTCATAGATATTTTCAAAAGGCACTTTGTCAATGTTTTGCTTTCAGAGTATAGATTTACCTTCTATATGATTTCACAGGCACACACTTACAAAAAAAGGGAATAATAATTTACAATATTAATTAATTATGTTTACTCAGTATATATGTACTCATCATGAAGTCTTCATTTTATTTATTGTACTCAGAGAGAAATAACAATTAGCTCTTTCTTAATCTGTGCTGCCAGAGTCTATCCAATCAAGTATTCATTTACCACAAAGCCCTTTTTTGTTTTGATTTCATGTGGCTAATTTATAAAATTAACTTGGATTGTCCTATACTTGCATTTACAAGAAGAGACATGACTCAATCAAAATCTAATTACTGATGCTTTTGCAAAATAGCAAGAGAATGTAAACTCAGTTGATTCCTACTCATTAGAATATAACTTTCCTGAGAAACAGGAGACTATTCCCAGATGTACCTTCAAATGTGGGGAAAAATCAGAAAAATAAGTACAGCAAACATTTGATGATGTTTTTGTTGACTTACTAGGTCATATACAAAATTAATCTGTAAGTTTGTTGTATGTGTATATGTTTGTACACATGTACTTTTAATAAAAATGAGATATTTAGGGGTTTCTAAAGTGAGTTTTTCAAACCAATATGGGTATTTTCTCTTTTATTTTCATCTCACTTATTAGTCATAAGATCTCCAGAATTATAGCTATGTCTTACTTATTATTAATTATATAAACACAAGTGCTAGCTATCACAAATCCCTATTATTAAAGTCAGTCAATCAATTAATGACATTGTGACTTAATATTAAATTTTTATTGTTTTTCTAAAATATACCCATCACTGACTTTTTAAATGCTTTAAAGAATATTTTCCTTACAATAATATTTGAATATATTACAGTGATCCAGCCACTTCTACTTGAATGTTAAACAAAAACCAAAATGTATCATACATGAATTCCATAGATATTAAATGCAAAAATTAAATATAATTCTAACTGAAAGCTAACAAAACAAAGTTTTTATTCACTTCTAAAAATTACACAAGTTATTTTGACTTTAATATTGGCAATGGAGTTGGTTCCATACTATCACTGAGGGACAATTCTATCACCTCCATGCATCTTATTAGTGTTAGTGCTTCTGAAAGGACTATGGAAGCATGAAGATTCAGTTATGCCATCAATTTAGACAAGGACAATTTATTGTCAGTATCAACTAATAATAACTGTGATAATCAGCATGCTAACGGTAACTTTTATTGAACATTCATTTAATTCTTACTGAATTTATTTTAAACATATATTTGAGTTGAGTATCCTCCCCTTGATTTCAGAACTTTATCTTCTAGAGTCAACTGAGTTTAATTTAATATTCTCCTTATTCTTCCTTCTAAAACTCTCTTCTCTGATAATGTTTTTCCCCATCATAATCTTCAGAGGTGTGTGTGCTGCTAGGGGGTCTAAGAGCCCAAAGTGTCATTTTTAGCTTTTCTGTGGCCCAAGTGGCTCACACCTAGCTCATCAGTTTCTTACTCCCTTTCAAGTTTATCCCATCAAACAGGCCAGTTACATAAAAAGTGATAGAATACAAGCAGCATTACTGGAGGAATAACAAACAGCCCTTGCCTTTGAAGTGCTACAGCCTGAGCAGCATTTGGTGAGCCAATTTCAAAGGCACCGGGGAGTGACTTCAGCACTTTCCAGGCACCTAAGTGGCTTTGAACTTTTGTTTGTTTTGAAGAAGGTATCACATGAGATTCCCGCATAAAAATATAGTTTTGAAGCTTTATACCTGTGAAGCCTCGATATCTGCAGCAGACTAATTTGGAGAAAGGTAGATTTTGATAGGTATTTTGCTTTGTTTTGTTTTCTTTTAACTGCAGCTATGGATACCATCACTGTGATAACAGTTTGAAGTTTTAAATAGATGGGACAGAACACTCATTCAGAGGTCAGTATATTTATCTAAATAGTTGGAGAATATGTAATTGGCAGCTAAACATATATTATGATAATAAATACCCACACAGAAAAGTTGACCAAGCAAAATTATACTTTCAGCCTAGGATAGATTGTTTTAATAAAGAGATTATTATAGATAACTGGGGTAACATCATAGTCTTAACTTCCTCAGAAATACCATTGAAATTTTAAATTGTATGTGTTGAAACTATCTTTGCTGTCTCTTTGCACTTGATAAGCAATGTCTTAAATACACTTAAAACATTTATATATAACCTAAAATGCAGCTACATAAAATTTGTTCTACTTAAGGATAATCTAAATTAGAAAACAGCATTTCACAGATTGACAACCATTAATAATTGGTGTTTCTACACAACTGATGAACAGGCATATCTAGATAAATTATTGCATATATATCAAACCAACAAATAAGGAGCAGATGTGGCTATTTATGTTAGCTTTGAAATCAGACATTAAAGGATAATATCATATATTAGACCAAACTTAATTTCTCTCAGATGAGTTAAGGTCCATTTTTGAGGCAGCATGTTAATCTAATTATCTAAAAACTTCAAATATTTTCTCCTTCATGGTACACCTCTCAGGGATTTAATGGACAAGTAAAAATAATTTCCCAAATATTTAATTTGTACTGCCTTATCAAAGTTTATGGATTCATTCAAGTTTACCTGAATCTTCAATATATTTTATTGTCTTTTCCCCATTAAATATTTTAATAAATGTCCCTATTAACATACTTATGTATACATATTCAAAATGTACTGAGAGACCAGATTCCATAATGAATTTGGCTGTAAAGAAGAAACCCATTTTTTTTTCAGACAACTAAGGAACAATTTGGCAATAAAACCCAAAAAGGAAAGAGATTTTGAATTACCAGTGTCCAGAACAATGTTTGACAAATAATACATGCCCATTAAACACTGGATAATTGTATAATGAGACCATTATATCATTGATTGAGTGCAAAAAAAAAGCTGCATTCCTCCCAGTAGGATCCAGCCTGTGAAACTATGCATTTATAAACCAAGCAATCAAGAAAGTATGCACATAATTCTGGAAGAATTTTAAAATTTTAGAAGTGTGAATTGATGTGACTGAAGAAAACAATAAACATATACAAAGACATTTTAAAGTCATTAAAATACTAATACATTTTATTTGTTTTTGAGTGTTAAGTGTGCCTGCCCAAAGTTCTGGTTTGTGGTGATTTTTTTTTTTCCTGAACAAGCTATAGGCATAAAATATTGCCTATAGCATTGTTCTGGAAATATTTTCAGTATGACAGAATTCTCAGTTATTTTGCATAATGAGTGAGATAGCATTTTCCAGACTTTCCCAAAGGTGATGTGATAGATGGAAATCAACGGACCACATTGTTTACTGACTTTTCACACTATAATATTGGTTGTAATATGATTATGATATCACTGTCTGCTTTTATAATCTCATTATTCATATAACTTAAAATAAAGAGAAGACACACAGTTCACAACAAATTTTTAAAAGTTGTGCTAAATGGTGTTCAGACTTTAAAGATGTTTAAACTTTAAGAGTGCTGACAGTGTAAAATATAATTTCTGTGATATTTTAAGATTGTAAGTATTGTTTTTAAAATGTTATGAAATGTTCCAAATTATAACATTTTGATTTCAACATCGATTTATCAATAGCCTAAATTAACAAAACTCATGTTATGTAGAAATTATTATAAACTAAATTTTTGAGTGAGTAAAATAAAGAACTGCATTGAATTTTTTTATATTCTTCTTAAAAACATTGGAGTAACAATTTTATCCAATATTTGAAAGCTAATTTCATAGATTTTATTTTTTATTTTGAGGATGATCAAATACAATTTGGTAATCCTTGATTTTAGCTTTTCTAATAATTTTAAGTAATTATGGACTAATATAAAATGACTTTTAAATAGTTTTCCTAAGTGACTTTTGATGGCTGAGTTGAGATTTTTAGGTATTCAATAATAATTGCTTTTGGTGGGGGAAATGTCCCTGATAGAGGGAGAAAATAAAAATAGTCAAGGTTGAAATGAGTTTTATAGTTTTATATATTTATTGCTCAAAGGTAATTAGAAAGTGAAGTGGCTATTTATTTAACCATAACAACTGCCAAGATTCCCTAGCTTTGTAAACATTTTGTTAATCGGAATTAATGTTACTTAATTATTCAGGGCAACAAAAGGAAGAAAAAGTTTATAAAAGTGGCCTACAAATCTATAAATGAAACTACTAAAATACTTTAGTGAAAATATTACACATATTGAGTAGTAGGTGGGTGTTTTATCTAATTACCACCTCCATAAACTTAAAGAAAACCAATTTTTGAGTTGAAAGCTAAGATTTAAATATACTTGTTTGCTTCACAATATTGAGCAAACAATTTGTGGCTCAGTTTCATCAAGAACTAACTCATTAATTCTGACCAAGAGCTCTTTAGGCTATTTCCAAATATAATTAATTGTAAAGCAATTGCATTAGAGACATACCACAATTGGTCTCCAACCCACCTTCTCCCCAAATACAATTCATTAGTGTACATAACCCACATTCCTGAAACTGCCAGTTGGGACCCTCTTTTTTTCTTCTTCCAGTGATGGTGCCCACTGTATGGGGTTTTTTGTTTGTTTTGTTTTGTTTTGTTTTTTTGCTTCCTGGGACACCCTTTTTCCTCTTCCTTGTCTGATGATTACCTGCTCATCTTTAATGCTTTGCTGAAATGTTAACTCTTTTGTAAACTTTTCTCTAAATGTTAGAAAAGAAGAGTAAAGCTCAACAACAAAAAGGATAATACTTGGGGTAATAGAAAAAGTAAATTGTGAAATTTTAGTTATTATAGGACTTCAATAATGTACAAAATGATCCTAGTGTCTTTTATATTTTATCTTCCTGTAGTGAAAGTATATGCTTTTCAGTTTCTGAATTTTTCTCTTTTTAGTGTTCCAGTAAAAATATCAGGGCAAGAATTGACATAAGTTAAAAGTGCAAATACTTGAAGATATCATTCATAAGCAATTTTGGGGTGCACTCCTAATTTTTGGAGATATCTACCTAATAAGCATACATGTACAGCTTCCCAATAAACAGATGCTTTCCTGATGTTTAAATTCTATAATTATGAGCATCGTTACATAGTTATTCAGAAAAGGCCAGATTTTTTCTTTAAATGTCATGCAATAATTTTGTAACTAGTGCATGCTATGCTGAAATGCAGGATTATTTTATTTTCTCTCATTCATTGCTGGGTTCAGATTTGTGCCATCACCAGGCATTGACAGAAGTATTTCCACTGTCACAGAAAATCCTCAAAGACTATCTCTGAGAGTTTTGGATCAAAGGAGCATAAGACTTCCAAGCTTTTGCTTGTTTAAATTTAACTACCATACATAAAAGATGGGGGAAAGAAAGGGTTCATTATTCATATCATCCTTAAAGTATATAATAGTTATGCCAGTGATAACTTTTACTGATTTAATATGTTATAAACAGAGAAAGCAAATGTAGATAATTTGACTCAGAGAACAGCATTGGT
Organism: Furipterus horrens; assembly: GCF_987537825.1. NCBI lineage: Eukaryota > Metazoa > Chordata > Mammalia > Chiroptera > Furipteridae > Furipterus > Furipterus horrens. Next base: position 107,189,133 of record NW_028327176.1, on the reverse strand, counting down.
CCACATACTCAACTCCAGTCATGTTTCTAGGCAGGACATGGTTTTCAAATGAAAAATCAAGCCCATTAAGGAACTTGACACTTGAGGCAATATAATGTTCTGCCATCTCATAAAGTGCGAGTCATTCCAGAATGCACACTTGGGTTCATATACACGAGTCCTTTTTGTTTTAGACTATTTAAGAAAAACTAATAGAATGATATCTGATTTATGGAATAAACTCCTTCTTTCATTTCTTATCTGAAAACTAGGTAATATTACACAGCATTTCTAAAGAACCATGACAGGCGGAGTTATTCTGTGACACTACTTTGGATTTCTGATTGGTTCAACTTTGCTTTTACAAAACTATACTAACAAATACCAATAAAATCTACAAGGCCCGCACTACAATGGCTATGCAAATACAGTAGTCAGTTTGCCACTGTAATAGAAATGTCAGCTCATGAGTCATAATCTACTTACCTCCCCAGCGCTCATCGCACACAGTGAAGAGGGTGGTTTTATTAGCTATGGAGGGAAATGTGGCACTGCACTCCATGACAATGGCCTGAGGAATCATTATAATGCAAGAGACAATCCAGATGATGACAATGCTGTTCCGGGCCCGCTTGGCTGTGCTCTTAAACATCAAAGGGTGACAGATGGCATACCATCGATCCAAGGCAATGCAGCTCAGTGTGAGGACAGACACAGACACTGATACGGTCTAGAGGAAAAAGGATACAGTGAAAGATAAGCCCCATTATTTAATGGGTCACTCTTAATATTGTTACCTTATTAGAAAGGTAGTCACCACAAATAGCTACATTTAAACTTGCCAAAAAACATTCTGTGCACTGCTTTCCAATTAGAAAAAGCCCTGTCAAAATAATATTTAAAATGTATTAAGAAAAAAAAAAAACCTGCCTTTTCTTTTAAACATGAAAAAGGGACTATGAAAATATTATAAACGTTTTTTATGCCAAATGTTTTAATTTATAATCTGGTTGTCTTTGAATGATTACTATTCTTGAAACTTTTCCATTAAGAGAAGAAATCATATCCTCAACTGAAAAAAAATGAAATACATATGTTTAGTCTGCCTGAAAAACTCTCACTTACAGAGAATATGACATGTCTTCCTTTTAAGATATCATATGGGAATTGACTGCAATTGCATTTAATGGGCATTTTTGAATTATGACTCTCTTACTTTATATTTTCAAATAATAAAGATTATCTGTACATCAGTTCATTTTCAACGTGTTGCAACCAAAGAAAGGCATTACTTATGGTAAAAGACAATCCTGTATATGGATCTTCTTACCATAGTTTGCTCATTGTTTCTAAGATTCAAATAAATTTCCCTAGTCAAGATTTCTGTAATCAGTAACACCACAAATGACATTTTAACTTAGAAATTTAAGAAAATATCAAAGAAATGTGTTTAGCATACCTACCCGCATATGGTCAGTTTACACAATTTAATTTATTCTCTTACACTGGAGGAACCGCTGATTCTGATATTATTCTCAAAATTTCATCTTTAAAACAAAGCCTCATTCTCTTTTCTGTTATTTTTATTACAATTTTTTGTTTATTTTTCACTATACTTATAGTAAAATTATTTTTCTTAATTGTTTTATTTATTATCTATCTTCTTTACTGGAAAAATCTCTAGAGCAAAAGAATTGCTAGAGTATTTTTTTTTTTTTCCTCTACCACTGTGTCCTCAGTATTGGGCACAGGATTTTATGTTCTTAATAACTATTAGTTTGCATTAATAAATAGTTTTACACCTCAATCAAAGGTAATACAGTAGATGTTGTCAAGTCATTGATCTCTTTTTTTCTTTTTGAACTGTACTAATTCCACAATATGTAGAAGATCAGGTTTCTCTGTTCTTACATCGGGACCTTCCTTGTTGATGCATTGACTGTAAGAGCATGTGAGTGAAAGGGACCTAAGAGCCAGCACAACGCAGGAAGAAAGGATCTGGGCTAAGCATCAGGATGACCTATCTACACGTATTCTCACTAGTCCTCTCCTGCCAGCTAGCTGTGCAATGTTGGGTCATTTACATTACTTTAGGCCGAACATTACATCGTTTATTCAACCAATGGACCAAGGTGTTATTTGTGCTTTTAAGGTGCTCTGCACCCGGAACGCACTGTAAAACATCATTGAAGCTATGGACTCAGATGAAAACTTCTTGCTAAAGGCATACTAGTGTGAGTACACAATTGCATCGTGTCTCCAAAATATTCAAAAGGCCATAAAGGAGATGAAGAGTGAGACTTTGAGTGCCAGCTGGAAAAAATTGTGGCCAGAAGTGGTCCATGATTAGGGATTCTCTCCTGATGAAATTCATCACTCTGCAGTGGATAAGGCCATGAAGCTGGCAAAAATACTGGGAGGAGAGGACTTCAGTGACATGACTACTGAAGATGTAAATACCCTGATTGATGTGCACTCTCAACCATTGATGGACGAAGACCTGGAGGAGCTGACTAAGTCAGCAAGTGAAGAAGAAGATGAGGAACAAAGTGAACAATGGGCTGAAGAAGAGGAGGAAGTTGGCCTAACACTTGATCATATTGCAACCATGGTCAGAATGGCCAAAGAACTTCAACGAGTGGCTGAAGAATGGGACCCCCATATGGTTCGTTCATTGCAGTTAGCAAATTCAATTGACAGTGCCATGTCAGTTTACAAAAACATTCTCAATCAGAAGAAGAAGCAGTGCCAGCAACTCCCCATAACTATGTTCATCACTTGAATGAAGAGGTTGGTTATGCCTATGCCTTTAGCAGAAGTAGAAGTTACAGATGAGACCGAAGATACTACTGCACCACCTGAAGAAGCACCCAATTAAGTGGTGCCTTTCGAAGAGCTGTAATGCTCTTCTTTGCTGTGCTGTACATTCATCTCATCTTCATCACCTTCTTCGTCATCAGTACTGCACAGCTAATTCATCATCTTCATCATTCAAGTTGTAGTATACTTCACTGGTGAGTACCCGTATAAAATCTTACAGTACTGTATACATATGTTGTTAAAGTTACATAGGGTTAAGAATGTAGAATATGTTTAAGAACATAAGTAGTGTTTATAAAAGTGTGGAAAAGTTTCATAAGAGAGTAGGAAAGGTTAATAAGGGACGGGAATGGTTTATAAGTGTGTGGGGAAGGGTTTATAACGCCTTAAAATATATATAAATACTAAAATAAATGTAAGGTTCCTACTTTGTGGATTTTCACCTATTGCAGGGGGTCTAGAAAGTAATACCTGAGATAAGTGAGGGATCACTGTATATTTGTTGGTATGTAATGCACACTAACATACAATTTACATGACTTTCTTGGGGGGATATAAAATTGCATCTTATCATAAGTGATTAGAATTGCTGCTTTTCACATCTAGGAGTGTACTTGTGGTTGTCTTTTTCATTTAGATTTTGATAATAGCTCAAATCAATCAAATAATTAATCATAAGAAAATGATTCTAGTGGGGATTATGAATGTTGTGAATGAAGTAAAGCAAGATGATGTGAATTTCTTCTTCTGTCAGGTGCATCCTGTCGTCAGCGTAATGGTGGAAGCTTTCTTTGGTAGAGAATGAATCTGTTTTATATTAGCATATAGAAATGACAAAGGATCTCAGAGATCCATGCATGATAAGTAGAAGTGAAAATTTTGTCATATCACAGATTTGGATGATAGGCACTAATAGATCGGAAGGTGGAAGTGTGTGTCTGAGACTGAAGGAGGCTGTCCAACCACTAAGCATCCAGCACCCACATCGCAGCTGGCTTTTGTCCTTCTGTTCTTGGCATTGCCTGTGCAGAGCCTTTTCTGTGGTTTAAAAAAAAATCTCTTTCAAAAAGGAGCCAACTGCTCCTGTGAGGAAAACAAATGACCTAGAATTTTTAAAAAAATTCATGATAATTATTCAGCAAATAGCCCAATATATGTTAATGGTCTTGAATTTTTAGAATTATTAAAGATACAGAAATGTCACTTTAACTATTCATCTAAGATTTGTTATATTTGTGAGATTTTAAAGATTTTTGAGCATTTGCCAAACTGTTATAGAACTCACTCATAAATCTGAAGGCTGTATTGTATTATATTTAGAAGAAAAATAACCTATAAATTACAGAAAATTAGCAAATGAAATATCCAAAGAACCTTTTATTGAGAAAAATTGTTATATTTTATTTTTAAGTATATTTTATTGATTATGCTATTACAGTTGTCCCACTTTTTTCTCTTTGCCCCCTCTGCCTGCTACCCTCATTCCCTCCAGCAATTCCCCCCTTAGTTCATATCAATAGGTCATGCATATAAGTTCTTTGGATTCTCCATTTCTTATACTATTCTTGACATCCCCCTGTCTATTTTGTACCTTCTCATTATGCTTCTGTACCTTTACACCATTCTTCCCCTTCCCCGTCCCAGCTGATAACCCTCCAAATGATCCTCATATCTGTGATTCTGTTCCTGTTCCAGTTGTTTGCTTAATTTTGTTTTTGTTACTTAGATTCAGTTGTTGATAGCTGTGAGTTTGTTGTCATTTTAATGTTCATAGTTTTGATCTTCTTTTTCTTAAATAAGTCCCTTTGACATTACATGTAATAATGGCTTGATGATGATAAATTTCTTAGCTTTAATTTGTCTGGGAAGCACTTTATCTGCCCTTCCATTCTACATGATAGCTTTGCTGGATAGAGTAACCTTGGTTGTAGGTCCTTGCTTTTCATCACTTTGAATACTTCTTGCCAGCCCTTTCTTGCCTGCAAAGATTCTTTTGAGAAATCATCTTATAATCTTATGGGAATTTCTTTGTAGGTAACTCTCTGCTTTTCTATTGCTGCTTTTAAGATTATCTCTTTATCTTTAACCTTTGGCATTTTAATTATGATATGTCTTGGTGTGGTCCTCTTTGGGTTCAACTTGTTTGGGACTATGTGCTTCCTGGACTTGTGTGTATATTTCTTTTGTCAAATTAGGGAAGTTTTTTTGATTACTTTTTTCAAATCCCCCTCTGAATAGTTACTGGAACCAAGAGAAATACAAATCTTTCTGGAACTACCATAGGGATGGTGAAATATTAGAATTCTCTACTAGCACAATTTCCCCTGTGTTTCCATGAAAACATCAAAAGACCCCTTTCTTACTGACTATTTAATGAGGATATTTTTCTCTGTTGCTTAGTGCACTATTTCTCTCATAGAATTTTTCTACAGTTTATTTTTGTAACCTATTCATGGTCTTCAGCCAACTTACACAAACTAACCTTATAGTTAAACTTAGTGCTTGCAGTGAAGATTTCTTCCACTTACTGTTCCCAATTTACTATTCTTTCAATAATTTGACCTAAAAATCTATCACTTCTTTGCATAAGAGGTCATTGAAAAACTTTTGGGCTACAAATATTTTTGTAACATTTCAGATCCAAAAGACATCAATATAATTTCTATTAGTGGGCTATTTGTAGTCTTTCTCAGCTTTTGTTTTTATTAAGGCTTTATTTTTGGAATACTTTTAAGATCACATCAAAATTTAGGAGAACGTACAGATATTTCTTAAATACCTCCACCACATATACGCATAGCTTCCTCTATTATTAACAGCCCCCAAGAGTAGTAAATGTGTTGTAACTGATGAACTAATATTGATTATCCAACTTCCATAATTTACATTAGCATTCTCTCTTGGTGTTGTACATTCTAAGGGTTGGACGAAATGGAAATGTAAAACAACATGTATCCACCATTATACCTTATCATTGTGATGCCTTAAAAACCCTCTGTACTCTCTCTGACTATTCATATTTTCTAGTCCTTGACATCCCCAGATATTTTGACTTTCTCTATAATGTTGCCTTATTCAGAATGTCATATTCTTGGAATCATACAGAATATATATATATATATATATATATATATATATATATATAGTCTTCTAAAATAGTCTTCTTTCATTTAGTAATAAAGTTGTTCCTTGTCATTTCATGGCTTTATAGCTCACTTCTTTTTAGTGCAGAATGACATTCTATTTTCTGGATGTACCGCAGTTTATGTGTTCATTCATCTACTAAAGGACATCTTGGTTACCTCCAAGTTTTGGTAGTTATGAATAAAGCTGCTATACACATTTGTATGCAAGTTTTTGCATGGACATACATTTTTAATTCCTTTGGTAAATACCAAGGAGTTTAATTGCTGGATTGTATTATGGGCTGATGTTTAGTGTTGTAACAAACCACCAAACCATTTTTCAAAGTGGCTGTACCATTTTGCATTCCCACCAGCAGCAAAGATAAAAGTTCCTATTATTCTGCATCTTCATCAGCATTTGGTGTTGCTGGTGTTTCAAAATTTGTCCATTCTAACAGTTGTGTAATGATTTTTATTGTTGCTTTAATTTGTATTTTGCTGATGACATATGAAGTGGAGCATCTTTACATATGCTTCTTTGCCATCTGTAAAACTTCTTTGGTATGGTGTTTGTTAAGGTCTTTGGCCCATTATTTAATTGGGGTATTTGTTTCCTTATTATTGAGTTTTAAGGGTTTCTTGTAATTTTAGATAGCAGTCTTTTATTATGTTTGTTTTTCACAAATGTTTTCTCTTGGTCTTTAAATTGTCTTCTCATTGTCTCATTATTGTTTTTTACAAGGAAGGATTTTTTAATTTTAAAAAGGTTCTTAATTATTATTTTTTCAAATACCATACCTTTGGTATTATATCTAAAAAATCATCAACATATCAAAAGTCATCTAGATTTTCTGTTATATTCTGGGAGTTTTATAGTTTTGTGTTTTACATTTAGGTCTATGATACATTTTAAACAGTTTTTTGTGAAGGGTGTAAGGTCTGTGTCTAAATTCTTAAAAAAGATATTTTTTCCTTGTTAGTGTCCAGTTGTTCTACTTATGCTGACTTTTTATAATTAGGAGCACGTGTTTTTTCTCCAAATCCTATGATCACTCTCTGGGAGATTGGATGGAGTACAGATTGGAGGATGTAAGATGGATATGGGACATAGGGTTGGGGACAGAGGGGGGGTGTGGCCAGCATTTTCTCATAGCCCGATTGCTAAAGGGCTTCCATGCACTGAACATTATGGCTATGGCTCCTCACTTAGTCATTGTTTTCAAAGGTTTTAGAGCTATCAGAATATCAATTAGAAAATTGCTCTATGAAAATATTTGTTCTTATCATCTTATAGTGTATCAGTTATAGGAAAGCTGCTTTTACTGCTGAACAATAAATCATCTAATAATGACGATGATGACTGATAGTACTGAGAATATACTAAGTTTTTAAAAGATCATATTCCAGAGGGTAATCACAATGCCAAGTGATTTATATAAATAATGTAAGTAGATTCATGGAAACCATAGAATATAGCTATAATTAAAATTATTATCCTTTTTAAATAGGTGAATTACAAAGATCTCATGTATTTGGTTTGATAGCATACAATTGGTGATTGGCATAACAGACATTCCAAATCTGGAAATTAGATTCAGAGCCTACACTAAAACCTGTTTACTGTAATGCTTTGATCACATAGCTCCTAATTTCTCAGCATGAAATAAAACCAGTTATAAAAACAGATAACCCTCCATTATTTCAACTGGGAGAAGTTCAATCATTACTTTGTTCAGGCTCCTTATATTATAATCAAAAAATCAGAGTTGAAAGAAGAAAAAGGTTTATGCAGCATCTGATAATGACTTGAGGATTCTGTTACTTTATTTTAACTTAGAACTTAACTTGTTTACACAGAAAGTCAGAAGTATCATTTTCTTAAGTTTGCCAATCCCTGTGTTTTTCTTGCTTGCCAATTCCTTGGGCAAGTATATTTCTTCCTTTGTTAACTACTTAACAGAGCACTATGCCCATAAGGAAAATACTTTTTTAGAAGCTTCTGTGTTTGAACCAAAAAAATTTTCAAAAACAATTACCTGTAAATAAGGAATCACTTTACAGAGGGACTGTCCAAAGAACCAGGTCTCGGTGATGTCCACAACCAGCGTGGCTGGAAGGCAGGTGATGGTCACGAGCACATCGGCCAGAGAAAGGTTGACTATGAAGTAGTTGGTCACCGTCCTCATGTGGTGGTTCTTCCACACTGCTACACAAACTAATTTGCAAAGAAAAAGGAATAGTAATTATTACGGACTGAATGTTGGTGTCCTCCTGAAATTCATGTTCACATTCTAACCCACAACTAGGAAGTGGGCCTTCACCAGACCCAAATCTGCCAGCACCTTGATCTTGGACTTCTCAATCTCCAGAACTTTGAGAAATAAATTTTTGTTGTTTGTAAGCCAACCAGGTTATGGTATTTTGTTATAGTAGCCCACACATAATAAGATAGTAAACCAACCAAACAAACAAACAAAAAAATAGGTACTAACGAGGAAACATTGTCAAGCTAATTAATACTCCTATAAAGTCCACAAATAGCTATTGAAAGGGGAAGATGATTTAAGGCTGTGCTGTTTTCACTGAATTGGTTAGTCTGTATAAATGCTGAATATATACTTAAAATCAGTTTATTGGCCTTGTAAGACATTTCTCAATGGGTCATAAAGATGTGTTTACTTTCACTTGATTATGACTTGTAATTCTCAGAAGTTAAACAACAATCTTTGACTCTTCTTTCTGTTTCCTCATTGCTCAACATGTAATAGATGTTCAATAAATATTTACTGAATTGAGATGAATTAGGAGGTAGCTATTTTCAGTGGACTGTGGTGTTTGCCTCACCGATGACTTTTACCCTTATCTGATCCCAGACTCTGCATTTGGAACTTCAATAGACGAAGAGGTTTAAAGGACAAAAGTCAACAATTATTCAGCTCCTATTATTGCCAAATACTGAGCTAGATGGTTCCTACACTTAGGTCATTTAATTTGGTTGACAATCCCAAGGGAAGACATTATTATCAACATGAGGTAATAGAGACACAAGACATTCATGGAACTTGTCTAAGGACAAATGGGATTAAACACCAAATAAAGAGCTGGTCTTTCACTACACTGGTTACCTTCTTTTGTGAAAATAAAAATCATAACAAAACACATATAAATTCTAGAAATGCAATTCTTTCTATTACTCTTGATGGCCTCTAAACTTCACCTTTAACCAAGTATACTTTTCAATACTTTCACAGCTCAGTTTTCCTCACTGCCTTTCAGTGTATTCTTAAGTTTAAGAGCTGTGCTCTCTCATCGAGTTTCTCTTTATGGAAGAAACATCTGTCCTTGATTCTGTGACCTCTCTCTGGTATGTCTGAAGGTTGCATAATCACTGTCTTCAGAATTATATAGGTGCAAGCACTGCTACCACATGTATTGATGGCTTGCTTCATTGAAAGGAACTGTGAATTTGCCTGGGGTATCATTAACCTGCCAGAGCTGTCTCCCATGCACCCAAATGATGCAGTGATGAGTAAGCTTATACAGTGAAGAAATAAAAGCACATTTTGTTAAATTTAAGTCATTGAATGAGGATTTATTTTTGATAATTATGGTTCATTTATTAGGAGTTTCATGTAATAAAAATGCTTTACTAGCTCCTGAATCTGTAATTACCCTCCAGTCACCAACACATGCTAACTTAATAAAATACATGAATTTTTGAGGATTTAATTTTAAAAAACTTCACATCTGTATCTAACTCCAGCAGCCTAGAATCCAAAAACTCAGGTGAGCTTTATTAGGTGAACTGTAGTTTTTGTTATCTGAAAATGATGCTGCAGAATGATTTATTTCTCAGAAACACTTGACACACACATACACTCTCATGCACAAGCTCATCCTAGCAGGTGACTAACACATTATTATGGCTTGTTACGAGAAAATTAACAAAAACATCATACTTCTGATTTTGCTTAATAAATGGTCCAAATGGTACAATTTTGAAACTACAAAAAAAAAAAGACTGAAAAAATAAAAGCAATTCTAGTTTGTCTCCTAATTTTCCATATTTTGGAGGTACAAAATGGCAGTGATGGAAAGACAGTTTTAATGCATCCTGTTTAACCAATATGAAATATGAAAGCAAGTACTTTTTCAACTAACACTATTATACTACTTACTATCTATCGTCCACTGTTATAAGCAATTTAAGTAATTATCTAGTTTAACCCTCATAATAACACTATGGAGCAATAACGATTAATATTCCTATTTACAGGTGGGAAACTGAGGCTTGGGAGGTTGTGGAACCTAGTTAAGGACAGATAACTAGTTAAGGGCTAGAGTTTAGATTTAAATCTTATGCACCATGTTAAGCCATTATATTGCACCCTTGATTGAAGCAGAAGATGAAAAGGAAGCTGCCAACATTGATTTGACAGGACTTTTACGGAAGTTTGTAGAATTTTGTAATTGGAGATCATTGATTCTAACTTGTCATTTGGTGCATAAATCACCTCAGTAACATCCCTGTTCTATCCTGCCTGAACATTTTTATTTTTATTTTTTAAACATTTTTAACAGCAGAGAATGCTGTTAAAATGTTTGATAAAGACCTTGAGTTCACTTTGTGGTGCCTTTAACTACTAGCAAGTTTTTGTTTATGTTGAGGTGATGTGTGCTTTCCTTTTCTTTCTGCTCATGGGTTTTTGTTTTTTCTAGGAACCAAAGGAATAAATCCTACCATTTTTTTTTCTATATTATACCTGTATTAGTTTCCTGAGTTGCTATAACAATATAACAAATCGGGTCTCTTAAAACAACATAAAGTTATTATCTCACAGCTCTCGAAGCTGAAGTTCAAAATCAAGGAGTCAGTAGGGCTATGTTTCCTCGCTCAGAAGCCTGTAGACAATTCTTCATTGACTCTCTCCTGATCTCTAGTGGTTTGTTGGCAAGCTTTAGCCTTCCTTGACATGCAACTGCATAACTTCAATCTCTACCTTCATCATCATGCAGCCTTCCTCTGTGTCTCCATCTTCACATGGATATCTTCTTATAAGGACACCAGTCCTATTGCATTAGGGGCCCACTCTACTCTAGTGTGATTTCATGTTAACTAATTATATCTTCAATGACTCTGTTTCCAAATAAGGTCACATTCTTAGGTACAGATTGTTAGCACTTCAGTATCTTTCTTAGGGAGGACACAATTCAACCCATAATTGTCTGTCCTCTGTTCCCCAAAATTTGTGCTTTTTCCATAAGCAAAATACACTCATTTCATCTCAATAATCTCCAAATTTTAACCTACTTCAACATCAATTCCAAATCCAAAATTTTATTTAAATATTACCTAAGTCAAGAACAGGTAAGATTTGGGGTATGACCCTTCCCAGGGAAAAATTTCTCTTGACCTGTGGTCCAGTGACATGTAGGAAACAAATTCTCTATCTTCAAAATGCAACAGTGGCACAAGCAGAGAGTACATGTTCCCATTCTAAAAGTGAGCAATTGGAAGGAAAAGGGGTCACTGGTCTAAAGCAGGTCTGCAAGTCAGTAGGGCAAGTCCCATTTATTTTAAGGTATAGGAATAATTCTCTGAGGCTTGGTGCTCTGTTTTCCTCACCCAGCAAAGTGGTGTTCCTGCCCACTGGAGCCTGTAGCAAATGTCCTTCCTTGCCTCTTCCTAGCTTTTGGTAGTTTGCCAGTAATCTTTGGTATTCCTTGCCTTGCAAAATCTGCCTTCATAATCAGATGATATTCTTCTGTGTTTCTATCTTCACATAGCCATCTTGGATTAGAAGCCTAACCCACTTCACTATGACTTCATCTTACCTAATTATATTTACAATGCCTCTATTTCCAAATAAGGATAAATTTTGAGGTCCGGGGGGTTAAAACCTCATATTATCTTTTTGTAGGGATACAACTGAACCCATAACAGTAATCAATCAAATATTTAAAGATCATGCCTATAATCATACCTCAAGCCTTTGGTTACCCAGGCTAAATATCTCCCAGACCATTATGCTCAACTACAGGTTTTGTAACTCACATCACCCTAATACCTTCCTTTATCCTGAACTTACTTGAAATAATCAGTAATGGCTCCAAATGAACTATCTGTAACTGCCACATATTTCCAAGAGTGATCTAACCGGGGCAGCAAGGTACAGGATGATTGCTTTGGTCAGTATTTCTCTGTGAAGACGGCCTGAGATCCTGTTAGCTTTCCTAATAGCCAGGTTATACTTTTTAAGATTATATATGTATACAATTACTAGAACTTGGTTTTCTGTATAGATGTTTCTGTACTTTTGAATCTTGGGGAAAAAATAAAAAAAATCTATAAAGAACATTATCTGTACACTTGAAGAAAATTGAATTTGAACTTTATGTTAGATAATTATACTGTGCCATTTTTAAATATCTTAAGTATGGTCTTTACATTATGCACATTTAAATATTAAAGACTATGGCCATGCCTACTTCCCATGACATTACTTCTCTGGGCTAAATCTCACCACACCCTTCATATATAGTAGCAGGATTTTCCCTCTTATCACCTTGGTCTTTTTATTATGAAAATTCTATATATTACCAGTAGATATCTCAAAATGAGCTATTGAGAACAGCACACAGATCTTCAGGTACATGTTTTCTATATTTGTGTTGAACAAATATCCATTTGTTTGTTCACTCACCCGTTTAAAGTATTGAAGGTACAAGGTGAACACTGCCTTCTCATGATAGCACATTAAGTTTATGCAATATTAAATTCACCATCTTGCCCAACATTTTTCAGCTTGGACTTTATATTTCTCTGAAGTTTAATATCCTTTGCTTTTCTCCCCATTACCTATATTTGAAATCTCCTACCTCTGTAGTTTTCTTTCTGTTCTTTACTGCAAATATTCAGTTGGATTATGTAATTATTAGCTAGCGCACTGCAATAACCTCCTAACAGTTCATCTTACACCCTGCCTATCTAACCTCCTAATAGTTCATGTTGCACCTTACCTATCTTTATTCCTATCCATTTTATCCCTTGATAGCATTCACTCCAGTTGTATTAATTTATTCTTTATTAAAAAAACAACAACAAGATTTAAATAGCCATTCCACCATTAAATTCTCGCTGAACTTTCCCACTGCATCTTGCAATGCCACCCATAAATTACTCAGAGCTACAATAGAAGTCTGATATCTCACTTTGTATCAAATATATTCTATGCTGAGGGCATTGCAAATATTATTGCTTTGTTTGTAAATGACCATACTCATTTCAACGCCATTTTCAACTAATGTAAGCCAACCAAACCCATCCAAAATGAATCAAACAAATTTTTTAAAAGTTTGTTTCACAAAATCTCTCAATTAGCCTAACACAATATGACATCTTTCTTCTTTAAAACTATATCATATGTTGTGTCTTTTCTGACCAGGAATCACAATCTAAAATTATTATGAATTATTATGGGCGTACACATATTTTTTCTTATGTTCCTACTGATACAAAGGCTCATTATCATTTTGAGCTGGTCCTTCACTTTCTTTTACACTCTTGGTTTCAGCAGCTTTTCCCCCAACACAAACACTGCTGGGAACATACTTGGCAATAAATAAATATTTCTGACATTGATTTGTTCATAAACTTATAGTGCATTGCTGACATTGGTATGGTACATTTACCCATGCACTTCTGTAAAAGGATGGAAAAGCCCCACCAGCTTAATAAAGCCTTTATTTTCTTCATTCCTTTTTGAGTAAAGTCTGACAAATGACAGAAAACTTAGTTGCTTGTCAATTATTCTCTTGGCTCATAGTTCGTCGTACACTACATTCTGATGAGCTTTGGTAGGTCCCAAGACATGAACTGGGTACTATTTCTGAAATCAGTTTTCTGAATGATCATGATCCACCAACATTAAAGTCCGTTTGTAGTGAGTGTGCACTTAAAAGTCTGCCCTCATTAGCCAGGGGCAGGGAAGGAACCGCTGAGAACATAGGGGAGAAGGACATAACTGAAGGCACGAATGAAATCGCTGTAACTCCAGCTCTAACACAGAATTTAATGAGACAGAGATTTGTGAGAGGCAGAGGTGCCAAGAAGATAAAATCTGTCTATTCCTTTCTCTCTCACCCCCTTCTGTGGTTTACCTTCTCTCCTTCTCTAAGAATCTAATGATATATGTCTCCTGTCTTTTCTCCAAAGGACTCACAGATGGAAAAGTGGCTCAAGAGGTATGGGAACATCTGAAGCTTGTGATGTTTTTAGAAATAACCTTAGCTATTTTGCTGTTATTTTATGGGCAAAAGGTTTAACTGACTTTCAAAGGGGAAAAGGAAATATTAGTTTAGAAATACCTCTGTCATTTTACTCTGCATTTAAACTGTTTGTTATATTACACACTCATAAAATGATAAACATGTCAAGGAATATCTTTAGAAAAATACTGCAGTTCCACCCTTTGCCACAAAGTGTCAGTGAAAGCCTTTAAAACTGTTTACCCTGTCACTTCAGAGATGAGTTCTAAACATAAAATTAATTTAATATTCGTTATAATATATAAATGAATATATTTTTAAAGTGTAATTTTCTAGACCAAAAATTATTCTTAGAAAGGATAAAATGGTCACCACCTTCTCAACTAATTACAAATGAATGAGTTAAGGTGAAATAAAATATTTCTACATGACAGAAAACAAAAGCAATTGAATATATGGGGAAAAAAAGCCTATACTTAACTCCCATAAGAAAGCACATACTAATGAAGTCATCCAGAACCATTTCAGAATATAGATTTAAGAAGTGAGGAAGTTGACTAGTAGTCCTAAAAAGATATTACAAACACTGCATGAAACCCTAAGGTTTTTTTTTTTCCTTTTTCTCACCTTCTTTGCATGCCACCATTCTGGCATTGGCCCTCCTTCCTATTTTTAGTATTGCTTCCTTCTCTTCCTGGGTCAATACACCAGTATGCCAAGCTCAACCTCCCATTCTCCACCTCCATACCTTGACAAGGAAGTCTATAAATGTCTGTCTGTACTCAGAAGAACAGCAGGCAAACGTGCCACTAGGTTTTTTTTTTTTTTTTTTTTTTTTTACGTGTCTGACAGAGATGACCCTGCCAAGAACCACATGTGTAGTGTGAAATGTGCCACCCAAAAGGCTATATAATGTTAACAGAAAGCAAAATTGTAAAAAAGTCACAATATATATGCACACACAACATGTCTAAAATGTATTTCAGTTTTTGTTTCCTCAAGAAAATATAAAAGTCTATAATTTGACAAATATGTTTTCGCTGGCACCTGCTCATTATGTTAATGTAGGCAGGAATTCTCCTAGAGACTAACTGATGTCACTGTGGTGTTGATATCAGTGCAGCAATGTGGGGAATAATTAAGACACCACAATTAACAATTCATCTGCAACGTGGTTTAGAAAAACAGCATCTTCACACACACAGATGCACAGGGAGAAACTGTGCATAGAAGAATGTTATAAAATGGAAGCCCAAAGAAGATAATTTATAGAACTCAAGTTCAAAAATAAATTCTTCAGAGAAAAAAAACACAGTGTGGAGTGGGAGACTGGGCGTGACTTTTCACCTGTTGGTGTGGCATGATTGCTCCCGGTCACCAAGGCTTCTGTACAGGAAGGAGATGTCAAAGGTCAAAACAGCACTGTTACTAATAGGTATTTCTAGTGAAGGCTGGTCTGTGGGGAAGTTTAGGAGTGTGGAAGGCTCCATGGTCTGAGAATCTGCAGTTCCATTGATGGCTACATCTAGTAGCTGTAATTTCACTTCTGTAGAATTTGCTTATGGAGGAATACTAACTTCCTGGTTATCCATATCTTTTTAGTCTTCATAGGTTAAGTCACTGAAGGTGCTTGCCCCAGTGCAGCTTCTCAGAATGCATCTGGGTCTCTACGTTGTCCTCAGAACTGTACAGACATATGGTTAGTCCTTATCCTTGGTGCCTTTGCACTGATTAACACTCACAAGCAACCTATCCTTCCCATGACATTTGACTTCTGTTTGTCTTCCTGCCTGAGATCTAGATATAGTTATATAATTTTCATTGCTGTATAGTATTTCAATGTGTGATTAGATTACCGTTTATCTACTCTACTGTTGATGGACATTCTAGTTGGTTCTAATTCAGGACTATTGTAAGCAAGGCTGTTACTAACATTCTTGTCTATGCCTTTTGACAGGCATATGTATGGGTCTCTGTTCATCATATATCTAAGAGTGAAACTGCTATCACAGAGTGTGTATATGACCACAATTACTACATAATTGCCAGAGTTCCAAAATATTGTTGTGGTATCAGTTTTTACTCTCAGAAGCAAAGGCGTCTCAATGATTATATTTTTTGCCAAATTAAGCACTGTCAGTCCTTTTCATTCTAGATTCAAGTTTAATATTTATATGTTTATTGGCTATTTGGAAAGGGAAGAGAACATTACTCTCCAGAGTTTTTGTTATTTTAAAGAATTCTTATTAAAATTTTTATGAGACATGTTGATGGCTACTGTATATAAAATTTCTTTTAAAATTAACATGATGGTTCCCTGATTTAAATCTGTACTTGTTTTAAAACTTGGTAGCCCTCAAATTGTTCCAGCCATTTATCTCCCCTCTTCCTGTTGTAGTCTATCAACTTTTATTTTTTATCATCTAATATGGTTTACTTTTCCTAAAATAGTGTCATTTTAAAGAATCTATATTTTACTTTTTATTTTCTAAAGGCAGGGCCTCTATTCTGAATATAGTCTATGTACAATAAATGGTTGCTAAGTGATTGCTTGATTGCATAAAATCTGCATGATTCAGATTTAGTTTACATTAGAGAATTTATCATGACTATTTAATCTTGAAGAAAGTAAAAGAACTCAATATATGTAAATTGTAGTACCTACTTCTTCGGTGGCACTGTCCGTCTACTGACATACATCCCTGATAGAGTTAGTGCCTAAGAGTGTCTTGAATGAAGACTGGAAACACTGGAACAGACTTTTGGATGACAGAATGGACCACATTAAATGCAGTTGCACCTATACTAGAGACTGAAGGAAAACCTTTCTGCTGGGGCATAGGTACATTATAATGGTGAAAACTTCAATCTCTGCTACTAACCATATTGATTTCTATTTCATAGTAATTTTCACTTAATGGACATAAGTAAATCTGCTATATGCTTAACTTTACTGAATAATTTTAAATCATATTTCATTGCTAGCTCTGAGTATAGTTGAAATAACTGAGTAAGTGGAAAGAAAGACTATTTGTACCTTCTCCAAATATTACTAATTTTAGACTTACCCAGGATTATGACATTCAAATGGTACTTAATAATACTGTATGATAACCCTTTTTTAAAACTGGCTAATTAATTTTTAAAAATGCACTTTTGTCTCCCATGTGGCTACAGAAAGTGTATCTCACTTTTCTTAGATCTTAAAACACTCAATTCTTCAAATCACTGCTAAGAGTCTGGAGTGGCATAAATTTTTTTTTTTTTCCTGAAAGAAAAAAAGAGAGAGCGTAGTTTTTAAATCATCATACCACTTTTATTACAAATATTCTCTTCAAACAAAAATAGATTCCATAGAGGTAAAGACCATATATTTAGGAGTTTAAAACCTAATGAAAATCCCAGCTTCAATATTCTTTAACATGGGGAAAGTTACTTAACCTCCCTGTGCTTCAGTTTTGACATGTATCAGATTAAGATACCTGTGCCTGTGTCCTTGAATTGTTTTAATGAAGATAAAAGTACTTCATACAGAGCTTGCAACCTGAATCCACTAAAAATTATATTTTCGACAGAGTGAAACTTAATAAAATTCTCCACAAGTTATCACTGTCATCCAAAAACAAAGACATCTAGCACTGGCTATTTTTAAAATTTTACTGAAGATTCTGATCTTTATTTGATAGCTAAAATTTGACTTGTAATAAGTAATCGATAAACATTTCATAGTTTTAGGGCTTGCACTGAGTAAGGTAAGAAAACATCCTTTTAGACAGCATGTCAGAGAAAATGAGATTTTTAAATTTCAACTCTATGCAAGAGAGAAGACAAAAAATAAATATCCACCTGGCTCTTCTGGACAAGAGCAATGGCATAAATGGCCACAGCTGTTCAAAATTCACATCCCATGGATTCAGTGAGAACTCCCAAGGAAATAGGAATTGCATGGTGCATTTTAATAAGTGAATATGTAAAGATTGTATTAAGTAATTGCTTATTTGACTAAGTAATATTCATACCCCAGTGAATGGGTATGAAAGCGAATTACATGCAAATGAATGTAAATAGTTGCACATTGACAAAGGAGGGATGCTTTTTGAAGCAACTATTAGTATCGTTAAGCTTTTAATTATATGCTGAGGCCAAATGTTTCTGTTAGAATAGATCTTGGAAATAAAAAAGAACATAATTTGAAAAACAACATTTCGTTTAGGAAAATGGGTTAGGACACCTGTTCCATGGAAGATGTGTGACGATTAACAGAGATGGAGAAGTTAATCATAGTAGGAGGAGCAGGGTGGAGGTGAGAAGATGAAGAGTTTTTGAGGACATTTAAATTTGATGTGCTTAAGCAACTTACATCAGGAAATTGGCTGTGGTGTACTGAAATTTAGAGCAACAAAAACAAAATGTATGCTAGAGCATTTATTAATAGGAAGGCTTGTCAAATAGCCCATGCTAGTTTTTCTTTAATTTGTCATTTTGCCATTGCCTTGACAATCTTTTCTCTTTAATGGCTAAGTTCATTGCTTTTTATTCTTTTCATTTCATATTTTTTGTTCAAATAAAACTTTATAATAACTGAATCTGCCATATTAAAGTCATGTATTTCTAATCTGAAAAGACACAAAATAGACAATATTTTTGGTTTAAAAACAATTACTTTTAAAAATACTTGCTTCCTTTCCCTTAGAAAATGCAAGTACCATAGTTTAAATTAGAAATCAACAACCCTGACACTTTAGTTGTTAAAGTAGGTGTTCCTTTTAATTCTGCTCTCCATTAAAACAAAACAATGATCCACTATAATTACATATAGACAGTTTATTCTTATTCCTCTTCTTTTAAAAAAATATTTGCTCCACAAAAATCTAATTTTGAAAATGGATATTGAAATTTTTGCTTGTCAAAGATTAAAAAGTACCCTTAATAGAATATACAAGTCTATGTTTATTTAAAAAATAAGGAATTGCTATCTATAAATTTTATGTACTTTGCTTAGCTATTAAAATACATGTAGATGACTAGTATAAGTAGGATATCAATTAGACCACATTTTTCATTAAAAAAAAAAATGTTTTCTTGGTCCTTACTCATACCACATCTCTGAATGACATCTTAATCTGGAAGGGCTTGGGAAAGAGCCTAGAGGCATAGGAGTGGGAAGTAGCAGTTACCTGGGCTAATTATGAAGCATTTTAAATTACCCAATCTTTCTCACTGAGTCACAGCCCTCAGCAAAAGATTTCATACAGAGGTGAAGTAAGTTCTCTATCATTCCAGGCATATATGCTGAAGTGAGGGTAAGGGGTGACTGGTTGGTTCTTATGTCAGGAAAGTGCAGGGTCTAATATGTGGAATGGGTCTTGGTCTCATTGGTTAGAAATGAGCTAGCAGAGAAGTATTTGAATTATTTCCTTGGGTAATGACAGTCAGATTCCTGACCCATACTGAGTTTTTGCTTGAATTCTTATTCATTCTTTCAAAATATGCTTATTCAAGATAATATTTGAGTTTTCAATAATAACTTACACATGTTTTAACATAGGATTTTTTTATTTTGTGTAAAACACAAAACTATGTACTGTGGTTTGGATTTAAAAAATCTGTTTCCAGGCATTCATATATCTATTCATGTTAAGTGGGAGTTTATATAACAAATATATGTTAATATGCTGTGTATCACTATGCTAGGTGATGGTGAAATATGTTCTGATACCGTCTCTTCAATACTCCCCACTCCACAGCTGTGGACATAAATTCAGGAAAAATAATGTCATTTCTATAACTCATCTTTTGGTTAATTCATATTATACATTTTAAAAGTTACTTTTATTTACTTAAATGGATTTTATTTAAATTCATGCAGAAACTCATCTTTAATTCATATTATACATTTTGAAGATGTTCTCAGAGTTTCTGGATTAGGGAATTACTGCTATTGGCTTATGATCTATACTTTGAGTAATGTGGCTCTAAGGACCCTGTCATCTCAAGCTCTTTCTTGTTGCTTTGTTAATGTTGGTTTTACTAGAAATATTGGTGAAAATAGCACCCATTAAAAATAAAACTATTTATTAAGTTTATATACAGTGGTCAAATTTTACTAGTTTATTATATGTATATCTATACTACAGAATTTAAAATGAAATGGAGAGACCTTAAAAATGTTTCAGTTGTTATGATGTTAAAGAAAGTCATTTTAGAAAAAAAGATAGATATCGAATAGTTTGACCTAAAAAGGTTTAAGAATACAAGTGAATTTGTTTTAGAAAGTTGCCTCCACTTGATCCAGCAAATTGAATGAGACGACAACAGAAAAATGGAATGTAGATGAGATCTCAGGGGCTATCTGTTTGATTGCTGCACAGATTGGGACGTGTTATTGGAAAACATTTTGGTTCACTTAAAATGTCTGCCAACATTATAACTAGTGGTTTACTGAAGAAATCATTGTGGTTCCAATGAGAAAAAATAAATATAATAAATATTATGTCCCTGACTTTTCAATAATCCCAGACACTAAGATGCAGAAAGTCCTAATATTCCAATCTACATTCAAGCTAATGATGATTTGAAACAGCATCACAAACTAAATTTATGTGCTCAGGGTGGCCAAATCCTACAATATCACTTATTGAACTTTTATATTTTGATTTTTGCTTATTATACTCCCTTCCTTCCAAATTGAAACTAAAAATTATTTGTTCTCCAAGTTTTAACATCCTTCTTTGAACGTTTACATACAAATTTCAAATCTTTTTTCTTCCCCCATTCTTCTTGACTTATTTCCACTGGTCCTATCATTATTCATGTTATAAGTTCGCATACTCTTTCTGCTGTGATTCTGTTATTCATCACTGTCCTGGTAATTCTCGTACTACTTCAACCATGACTTCTGCATTTGTTCTGAGTCTTAACTGACTCCTCCCTTACTGTCTGCTTTCACCATAGTGCCTGAGGCCTAAACAAACTAACATACTGAATCATCTTTCAGACTCTAACCAGTGTGCAAATAATCTCCTGTGTTCCAACTGTCAAGTTATTATGTATTAGGATAAATAATAATTGTTATGACCATCTTAATATATCTTCTCTGAACTCTTTATCCAAGATTTTGATATATTCATTATATAGATTTATCTATAGTTCTAAATCACAATGTCACTTTTAGTTTAATTCCCTTATATTTCCTTGTAATCCTTTTTTGTTCACAATAGAAACTGACTCATCATTTTTAATCCCCCCAACATTTTCCTTATCAAGTGTTCCCAAAAGCATCTACTTTGAATCAAGTGCTATAAAACATGGAGAAACTAGGGATGATAAAGTATCTGTTCTCAGAATAATATGGTTTTCATGGGAATATAAAACTACTATAGAAACACACAAGGACAGTCAATAGTCAAATATTAGTTCTGTGTGATTGGCTAGGTATAATGTAAAAGAGAGCCTTTTATGTAGCACCCAATTCCCCACTACAACAAATACATTAAAACATTAATGCTTTTCATGTTACAGAACATTAGAATGGGTTTTTATGTGATGTGCATACACATGTGTACATAAACACACACACACACACACACATTTAAGAAATGAGGGAAAGAAATTGGAGCTGGACAGAACTGGATTCCAATTCAGTTCCAATATATAATAGTTCTATGACTTTGGTAAACCTGTTTTAGTAGCCTAATATTGACAGGGGCATTAATTTCTACTCCATGGAATTCATGTAAAAATTAATTGAAGTAACATATGTTGATGTCTCCATGACTGATTCTTAGTAAGCAATCAATAAATGTCTGCCAAATGAGTGGGTATCAAGGACATTACTAGTGTATGACCTTGGCTAGTCACTTAAACCTCTTTTATGCCCTTTCTGTAACACATGGATATAAATAGTACTGACCTCACAGAATGCTCTAAGGGCTAAGTGATGACATCCAAGTAACAGAACAATGCCTGACATCTAACGAAATACTCAGTAAACATCAATTATAGTTATTAGATTATGCTAATTTTCCCTTGCTTTACATCACCCATCACCTATATTTTAAAATTTAAATTCTATCACTCTTGTAAAATAGGAGCATTAAATTTGAAATAGAATGTTACATTTTTGATGAAAAAAAAAAGCTCTAGTAATCCTCACATCCTGTTTTCATGAGTTCTGTTATACTGCAAAAAATCTTCTGGGAGTTGTCATCACTCCACAACTTGTATAACTCAGAGACTGAACATAACTATAGTGAATTTAGGTGTCCTTATACTTTCTTTATGCCATAAGAATTTTTTTTTCTTTTGGAGTCCATCCTGAACAAATAGAAAGTATTTTAGGGCACTTTAATTCATCTTACATTGTAATATAGATTTAATGAAAACTGTGATGCCACAGAGGGAAAAAGAAAAAGGAAAGTAAGAAAAATCAAGAATAATGGAGAAAGCCTGAGGATCAGCACACTCTAAAGATATATGCATTGGTGACATTTTATATCTATTGCTCTAATAAATCTCCTAAGGATTCTATAACTCAGTGTCCCTGAACTTAAAACCATCTTGTTTTCCCTCCCATTACTCATTAAGGCTCAATTAGGGAAGAAGCACAAAACAGCCTAGCCTCTCTTTCTTTCATTGTTGTGGTCTGGAGCAAATGAAAATAATTTTGTCAATGATAAGCACATGGAGTAGGACTTACCAAAGATTTCAAGTACATAGACCCTCATATAAGGCAAAAAATGCCAAAGGCATTTAATAGAAGCTGTACTTAAAAGAAGTTATTCTTAAAAGAATTATACTTTCAGTTACTGTTGATAAAAATTATTGCAATTTGATTATAGTGTCATGTTTCAATGCATTTACAACATCGTTCTTCATACATCTGAAAAGTATAAACATGTGTATATAGAATTATAATACACTGTGTTGGCATTCCCAGGTACTGGAATACTGGTGAATGAATGTTCTCACATTTTTATTCTCTGTGTCTTGTACAGGTTCTGGAACATATCACAGTAGAACCTTTCAAGAAGCATTTGCTGAGTTATTTATTTTGGCTACAGAGCCCATGCTTACAACTCATGCCTTTGGCTCACCATTTGGGACTAGAGCACTACACCACCACTCTGGTTTATGGTCAATAATTCAACTCGTAGATGGTTAGGAGTGAGAATGAGAACATGTGTTTTTATTTTTAAGGATTTAGGCTAAAAAAAACTATGAAGATATGTGGTCATATGCATCATTTTATAAAGTCATGTTTCTGGTAACGTATTTCTATCATAAAGTTGTAGAAACATTTATCTGAATGTAAACTAGTAGCATACACTATAATTTTCACATTCTATTTCTAACTTTTTTATTCATCAATATTAACATTTAGAAACCAAAATTATTCAAGAAAATAGAATATTTTTAAATGATTCCAAATTGAGACTAAAGAATTCAAGATAATTCTAAATCTGAAAAAATATCTCATCATTTAAATAGAGGATAAGAAATTTGAAAAACAATAGTATAAAAAGTACCAAAGTGATAAAAACCAATAGGTAATAAACCTAGAGTTAAGTATAAAAATCAGTGTCAACATAAGTAACTAAAGTAGTGACAAATATAATTACATAGTCAGAAAGAGATCCATCATGATCCTAGTAAACTAACAATGATTTTATGAGGATAGTTTGTTTCTAAAAGTTAATTGGGATAAAAGAACAACAAAAAGAGGGACTTTATCCCATTTACTGGTATAAAAACCCCTTCAGGAAGTTTCATAAGTGATGCTGTATTTTTAGTTCATGCTTACAGGATAATTATAATTCAGACAAGGCAGAAAGGGGAATTGAGTAAAGGCCTATTCACCGAGGTAACCAGATGGACTGTTGTCACAAATTAACCAAATCTACTAACTGCTTGGCATCACATAGATATGGCTGAAAGGATTCCAGTTGCTAATGGAGAATTTAACAAAATGTCAAATATGGTGTCAATAATTTAGGTAAATTACCTAGTTAGTTCAAAAAATGAGAAATAAACTAGAAAATAATGGGCCATTAGAACAACAACAAAAACATTTATATATTCTGTCTCAGTAAAAATTCCCTAAGCTAATGGGAGAGCTATGTTGACAAATTAAGTAGACTGCTATTTCCTTCTTATTCTTTTTTTTTTTTTTTTTTTTTTAGCAGCATCTTATATGAATGCAAATTATTGCAAGTACATTTGGCAAAGTCTTTAGCAACTGGTTCTTTTTTTAAAGTTGTGGTAAAAAACACATAACAAACTCTATCATCTTCATAAAATTTGAATGTACAGTAGAGTCTGAAACATTGGACATATGCTCAAACTCATTTCTTTCTCAGGGAGAAGCTGGGTTGGCAGTTTTCTCATGCTCATCCCACACTGAGTTGGAGGAGGGACTATGGTGAGTGACTACAGCATGCTCCAAACACTGCCATTGTTCTCAGGGGTCCCAACCTGGTTCCCTTTCCTATCAGTGCTTAGATTTAGGCAAAGCAGAAACAAGTTGTGTGGGCAGTCACCTGAAATCTGCATTCGGCCTTTTCTCTTTTTTCCTCCCAGTTGCTCTGCTGTGTGTCAAGAAGATGAACTATGGTGAGTACCTACCACAAAATTTTCATACAGTTTTGATGTGGCTCATTTCATGTTTACCTGGAATGCTGGAGCTTCTTAATTGGTTTCTAGATTCACACAAAAGGAATTGGTCCATGTATTGTTGAGTTGGCATCTCTGCTAGTGAAAAAGAGTGAGGCTTCCTATTCTGTATTCTAGCTGATATCACCATGCAGTTGCTGGTACAATTTTAAATCTCCCCAAGTTTTTAATAGGTTGCAAGACCCATTAAAAATCATCTACAGACTTCCAGTAAAGATAGCAGCATAGGCAGACATGGCTTGCCTCTTTGCTCAATCACATCAAAATTACAACTAAAATATAGAACAACCATCACTCAGAAGTCAGGACGAATGGAAGCATGACAACTATGGAATTAAAGTAAACACACCCATCCAGAATGTTAGGTGGGGAGGAGCTGCGGAATGGGATAGGTCGTCATCCATATGCAGTGGATAAAAGTTTGGGAGGGATATCTCAGGAGCGAGGAATCCCAGTCCCATACCAGGCCCCCCAGCCCAGGGTTCCAGTGCGAGGAAGATAAACCCCCATAACATTTGGCTGCAAAAACCAGTGGAGACTGAGTTGGTGGAAGGAACTGCCGGACCCCCAAGCAGTTCATCTTAATGAACCTATACCTGGACTCACCTACTCAGACTCACTCCCTCTGAGCTCCAGCAACAGAGTAGCAGCTTGAAAGGCACCAGTGGTATACAGGGAGAAACAGAAGTGTCTGGCATGAAGGCCAGCAAAGACTTTATACCCCACTCCTGCCAGCAATCCCCACACTGTTGTCCATGCCCATGAGTCCTTCATGGATATAGAGAGCATCTGATGGTTGTCAGATGGGAGGTGGCGTGGGAGAATGAATGAAGAGGTGAGGGGATTAAGAAGTACAAGTAGGTAGTTATAGAATAGCCATGGGGATGCAGAGGCGGATTGAACGGCAGGTGCGCCCTGGGCCCTGACTTCTGAAGGGCCCTGCAAGTTTACAACTTGTACGCAGTTAAAATTTCACATACGAAACCAAACTAGGTGTCATTAGAGAAAAGTGTAAAGTTGGGGATTTGCGGGGCCCTTCAGAAGTCAGGGCCCAGGACATGTGCCTGGTGTGCCTGCTGCACCTGCTCTTAAATCTGCCTCTGTGGGGATGTAAAGTACAGTGTAGGAAATGGAGTAGCCAAAGAACTTATACACATGACCCATGGACATGACAATGGCTGAGGGAATGAGGTGTTGTGTATAGGGGGACAAAGAGGGACAGTCAGGACCACTGTAATAGCATAACCAATAAAATATAAGTTAAAACAAGAAAATTTATCTACATAATTGTTTGCTCAACACGTTGATAATTTTAAGATGTCACAAGATTGTCACCTTATTGAAACCTGCCTTTTACTAAGCAGCTAAGCACCCTCTGTTCTCTAGGAGGCTCCACATGCCTTTGCTTCTCTTCACTCCATTCTCTCCTCCCAAGTTCCCCAACACCTCAGGCCATTACATTCCACACTGGCAACTTCTTATTCCTACCCAGGATTTGGACTTGTCTGCACTCTCTCCTCCTGCTTCTCTTTCCTTTCATGTATTTAAATTTTATCCTCTCCATACCAAACAGAAACCAAGATTTATAGATACAGTGCCAATAACAGAATTGTAAGTTATCCCCATTGAACACATGAACACCTCGCTAGGATCTTTTCTGAGACTTTCAAACTAGGTGACCCTTGCCAGATCTATTTTGATTGGACCAAAGGAAGACTGCATCATTTATGTTATGTTTATTTGTAGCGAACAGCTTAAAGTACAAGGACATATTATTTAACAAGAATCCTGGTAAGTTCTTTCCCAGGCCTAGGTCAACACTTTGTGAACTTCCACTCTGCCAATTCAGCACATGATTCTTTCTTCTCAAGTTAGTCATCCAACAATTAAAAAACATCTACCTCCAATCTTAGTATCAGACTTTCTCCATGAATTGAAGCCAGGAAGAAGGAAAAAAATAATGTCTTAAAAAAAGATCTCCTGGGCTATTATTGTTTTCCATTAGTGAGCAAAATCTTTATCAAAATCCCCCAAACTGAATTCCCTTTTAAATTTTATTTGCTACAAGTGACGTGTCCACCTCTGTACCATTCATTGGGGGAGGGAAATAGGACTCATATGGTTGCTTAGGGAAAACCATGTTTCATCACTGACGCTTGACATAGTGCCACCTGAACAAAGTTGAGATGCTCACAGGAAGGAAGAAGATGAAATGACATGGGTAAATATCTCTCTAACCATGTCTACCCCAAGGTCATTTCCAAGTGTGTGTAGTCCTGAGGGGTCAAAATTCCTCCAATCACCCTGGAACCAAACCTCATACTCAGGATAAAACTTCAGCCATGATGAGGTTCTTGGGAGACGTCCTATTCATCTTTCATCCACAGTACTGGCATAGAAATTTATGAACAAATGCTGGACATTCAGCACATTCATGGCATGTCAGTAAAGAGAGGTATTTCCCTATGTGAGTGTTAATTAATTTAACATTTGTTGTTGTTTTGTAGTTGAGCATTTATTTATAGAGAGGCCCTATGCTAAACAGGGGACAGGACAGTGTGGTTTCTGCTCTAATGGCACTCATGCCAAGCATAAGACATCATTGAATAAATAATAATAATAAAATGAGGTAAGTACTGTGGCACATGGTCAAACACACTGTGGGAGTATGTATCCCAGTACCTTGGAAATCATAGAAAGCTTCCCAGAGGAAGTGATGTTCAAAATGTGACCTAAAGGAGAGGAAACTGGCCAAGAATCTCCACATCAAGAATGTTATATGTGCAAAGGCTCAAAATTCAGGGGGAAATGTTATATTCAACAATCTGAGGGATAGCCATAAAGGTAGAGAACAGAGTTGGAAAAGAAAGCTATAAAAGATGGTGCAAGACTATGAAAGGCTCTTAAAATACCAAGACACGTGGAATTTTTCTCCACTCCATAGCAGATAGACACAGGAAACACATAACCTCTAAGTTAAATTAAGTACTGAGCAAAATGGAGATTATAGGGATAGGGAGAAAAGGTCCATCTCTTATAAACATTTAGGCAATACACCTTTTTCAGAACCAAGCAGAGTATTAATTGCAGATATTTTAGCAGGGATATGAATTATAGTAATTTTATGCTTTGGAAAATACTTGTGAGATTGATGGTCCAAGACATTCACTGTTGATCATTTTCTGTACCTTCAAAATATTTATTTTTAATGACCTCATTATCAAATGTAATAATATAAAATAAAACAGACTTTATAATAATATTAAATTAAAACAATGCCAATTGATATCCAAAAGACCTTTTAAATCCAGGAGAATGTGGCAAAGCCAGGTTGTACTGGTCAAGGTCTTTTTTTGCATTAAAGAAACCAATTCTAGCTTATGAAAATAAATATAAATGTGCTATAAAGATACAAGCATGTCTTTCAGAGCCCAGAGGCATGTTTACATCTGGCCACAGATAGGGACTGTGTTGAGGAAATAGAAAACCACCAGGACCATCTCTGTATGTCTCGTTCTCTTTCCTGTCCTTGCTTAACTATTTTATCCTTTTCTTTCACAGTCTCTGTGGGTTGGGATTCCCAAATCCACACTGAAAAAGTCAAATATGTGTACTAGTCTTATTCTGATGGAAGTGATGGCAGAGATTAGCAACAGCTTCTCAGTTCATACCATAAATGTAAAGAAAAAAACAATCTGAGGGCCCCAGGGCAGATGCCCACCTTTGGTCTATTCAGCAAGGGTCAGAATTACAGGGGTTCATGGTATGTCTGCTGGCCATGCAGTCCTATGGTTTTGGAGAGCAGTTACACCCAAAAGATGCTCGTTTGAGATAGGAATGACTCAAAAGTTTTATTACAGTACTAATAAAATAAAGACTTCTCTTATTCTGATAATTGTGTTATTAATTGTATTTAGTAATTTAAGGTATGTAGCCATACCATACTTACTATCATACCAACCTAAAAAGTAATACACTTCTAATAACCTTCCTTATCTATATATTTTAAATATTCAAGAAGCTGTGTTGAGTTATATAGTTTCAAATGATATCAGTCTGAAAAAGAAACCAAAGGATATTTTCTGGGAAAACTGTTCCATTCAATGAGGTATTCTATAATCTTTTTCTAAGTAAATCTTTTTGATCAATAAACATTTTAAAATGATACCTAAACAGCATGATTAAGCCTCTTATTATATGATTGTTTGGCATGCGATTTCAGGTAGCCTACAGATTAAGTCATATCTTGTGAAGCATACCAAAAACATATGGTAGAATATCTCCCTTAGAGACCTCCACTTTAATGGGTTTAAGATACAGTCTGGGTTATTTTTCATTATGTTAATATATCACAAATGTTAATATGCTAAGAGTTAATTTGGAAAATACATTTATAATACAAAAATCATAGTAAGTAAAATAAAAATAATTTTTCAATTTGCAAATGCTTTACATACTTCACATCTCCTTTCTGAGAGATGCCTCAACAGCTGTATCCATATTTAAGCTTTGAGTTAGGTCTAAAAGACATGATTTAAGTAACAATGTAATTTAAGATAGTTTTTATATTTATTCTAAGTATTCTGCTTAGCTCCATTTCAACTTTAGTAAGTAATGCTTTTGCATGAATGCCAATTTAATGCATAATTCTCTCATTTACATAGTTCATCTAAGACTGATGTTGATTAAAACATAGCTTATCATTGAGTCCATCTAAATATAGCTATAAAACATTTTTTATCACTGAATTCTATTACAGATTTAATCTACAGGTCCTGAAATGCACATCACCACACACAAGAAAGAATGACACCAGTTAAAAAGTGAGGGGCAACTTTATCCAAATGTATCAGAGCAGAAATCAATAGATGGCACGAAAAACAAACTCCAATAACTTTTCTGCTCCCATCAAACTATATATCCCTGAGGGTTTAGATCTAATCAGTAATCAGGGAAACTTATGAGTGATATGTTCTTAAATGGGGGATTACAGATAAAATTCAGAAGTCTGCTTTTGTTAAAGAAAAAAATAGCTCTTGTTAAAAAGATTGACTGTTGTGCCTTATTAAGGTAGCAATTCATAATTGTTCAAAGCTTTTCCAAAGAAAAATCTCAAGCCATGTCCCATTATGATATCAATAAAGCTCAGATAGATCCAAGAAAGAGATATTAAAACAAGAAATGTTGGCATGGTTTTAAAAGCTAAATTTGTTATAAAATTACATAAATTATAAACATTTTTTTCAATATCAGGAGTTGCAGCAGATATTTTTTTCATTAAAACAGATAAATTGACATTTCAGCGATAGTGTATTGCATGAATTCTCTTGATACTATATATTTTAAGGGAACAAATAAAAGCGAGTGATGCTATTTTATTGTTAGAAGAAACTTTATGGGTTCCTTTGTTTGGCCTCCCACTAAGGGCAAAAATGTTTAGTAAAATATCCCTGTTATAATGAATTGTTTCCTCCGCTGCCTTGCGGCATACCTCTTCAGGGGAAAGGCTAAGGGAGTAAACCCCGACAGAAAATCCGGAGCCGGAGTCCCTAAGGCGGTTTGACGTTGTAGTCAACACCGGCAACTCCTGCGGCGCACCTGAAACCAAGCTGTATTGACTCTGTCTTTCCCTTGGATCCTTCAGCTGCGAAGAGAGGGGGGGGTCTGCTGCATGGGCAACAGCAGACCCTCCATATCACCCTGCCCAGGCTCTGTAGCTTCAGCTTCACTGGAGAGGACACTCCAGCGTCATCGCAAGATGTCGATTCAACACAGGAGGAGACAGATACCGTGTCACTCCCGAGTCGGACTGCACAACCATTCTCGGCGGTGCAGATAGACTCTTAAGAAGCTACACCATCGTCTCTCGAGACGGACGGCTGCTGACGAATGAATTGTTTAAACACTTAAAGTATTTAAGAACTAAAGCCATCACCTCAGCCTATTACATTATTTGCAATAATTCTTAGGAGTTCTTCCCCATTGTAGCTAAAATTTCCTCCTTATCATTTTCACCTTTTTGTCCTAATACAACCCCACAAAAATATAAATTCGGTCCCTGTCTCCTACATATTCTTAATTTAATTGGACTTTTAGGTTTTTCAAATGGCAAGTTTAAAAGAAATCACATCCATATTATTCAGACTTGATATGGGAACCACTGAAAAGACAAAATAATCATTAAATTCATAAAAACTCAAATTCTTAACTTACTAACTTCAACATACAACTGAGTTCAAAGCAAACATTCTGTTTTATATATTTCATATTTTATAATTGAGTGTTTTTATTTTACAAGCTAGAAAAACACCTATAAAATAATTTTTCTTGTTATTTCAGTAAAATGTATTTATTTATTGATGATTATAAATTTTCATATCTAAACAAAAGGGTTATTTGAGTTATGAGATAATTTGGACATTATCTTCAATTCTCCCATTTTATAGGAAAGCAAACCAAGGCCAAGAAAGTTAGCATATTTTACATGGTCACACATCAGTTAGTTTTAAAGACAGGAATACATTGAAGTCTTCTGTCTTCTAGACATTTTTTTCATTACATAATAAATCCTGAACTTGGAAATTCACCCTAAGTCAATAATACAAAGGATTATCCTACTCTTATTATTCAATTATTTTTCCCATTTCTGATGTGATCTTTACAAGAAGAACAGGTCATGTTAAAATTCTGTGATATTAATTAAATGACAAAATCTTTCTGATATATAATAATGCATATAAAACCTTTCTTGTTTTCAATAAAAGTCTCTTATCTTATTATTGCAGCCATTATTTTTTATCTAGTTAGAATGAAGCAAGGACATGAACCTTAATTCTCAATTTGTTGACATTTTTAAAGGATTTGTGGTTTTGTAAATCTTGATAAGTAGATATTATTTTCACCATATCCCTTGTAGTCATTCTTCTTTTAAAATAAACCACATGCTTATTAAATTCTTATTAGTCTCACACAGTTTCCATTACTTCCACTTTCTCTTTGAAAATTTGTATCTTTTCTCATACTTAATCTTAGCTGTCTTTTGAACACATAGTTTCATAAAAAAAATATGAACATGAGTATAAATATATTTTTTAAAGAATAAAGAAAATTCCCAGGTGTAATCTCAGTCATGACATCATTTCTTGTTTATAATTATTTTGTAATTTTACCTTTCTATATGTTCTATAATTTTCATATTTTTCTAATATTATAAATTCAAATAAATATTTTAATTTTTATATAAATGAATTTGTAATTTGTATAACTATACCTACACTTATTAAAACTAGTTGAGTCATAACTTACTCCTTTCTATTGTCAAAATATCTAAAATTTTCTTCAGTCAATACTTGACTTTCCTTTAGTTTTATTGAATGTTTCTCAAAGTCATATTCAATACTTATTTAGGCCTCAATCTCAAAAAAAATGCTTTCAATAAGTGAGTAAGTTAATAAATATTATTTAACACATGTAAAAAGATCACAAAATATTTAAAAATGAAAGTACAAGCATAATAATAAGTGCATGAGAAAATCCAGGCTAAGTAAACTATAATAGACTAACAATAAATCCAGTTATGTTATAGCAGGCAGCCAGAGCAAGGATAAAAACATGGATATGAATACAAATGGTGATATTTCTCCCATCTCAAACACAAACATATGAACCAACAACAACAACAACAACAACAACTCAAGGAATCACTCAAGACTGTTCTGCCCTTTAAGAACTTCCCATTTCTGGTTTCTTAAATTAATTGTAAGCATCACAGAATATTTGTCTATGCCAATGTCTCTAGTTTCTTTCCTACTCTCTCCTGAATCTATTCTACTTATCCTCACCTACCCCATTACTACACCAAAAAAACGTTTTCCTTACGGTCATTAATGATCCTCACAGTGCTAAACCTTAATGCTCTCATTCCATATCTCACTTCAATTATCACTGCCATGTGACACAACTTAAGACTGAACTCTCCTTAAAATACTTAACTATCTCGGCTCCCTTAGATTTCTTCTCCACTGTCCATTCTTCTCAGTCTCCTCTCATATTTCATTGTTTTCTTAACATTTATTAAAGTACTCTACATCTCAATCTTTCTTTATCTATATTCACCTACTTAGAGATCTCATGAGGCTCAGTACTAAAGCCAAGTGCCTGATGATATTTCCCAAATATATATTTTCAACTGGGACTTTTCTACCAAAATTGAGTCTCATATCTTTAAGCACCTGCTTGGCTTCTCCATTTGGTTATCTAATAGAAATCTCAAGTTCAAATAGTTGAAAGTAAACTTTTGATATTCTTGAATATGAACAGTTGAACTCTCCCAAATCCTGCCTTCCACTTGCTTAGAGCATCAACTTCGGAAACATCAATGAATTCTCTCTCTCCCCTACCACCCCACTTATACTCTTGACTTCAGTCTCAGCTCAGATTCTTCCTAAAAAAAAATTCTAAGTAAAGGATTCAAGCAAATGTAGTTTGTTTTGGAAATAGTCCCCAGAAATACTGTTGAGAAATAGAGAAGTGAGGTTGGAAGGAGAGAACATTAATAAAAATAATGTTGTGGAGAAAAATACCACTGTCAGGAACTTAAGCTTAATTAAGATACTACAGAGCACATAGCTCAGGCTTGCCCCATGAGGGAAGAGAGCTGGGGCATTTATCCACCAACTACTATGAGTCAGATGTCAAGAGTGCCTCTGGTTTGTGCTCCACCGTACTTTCATTCTACTGGGTATTTAGAGACAATGAACGAAAGCAGTGAGTGAAATATGTACAGCCTATATAAAAGGGCAAAGGAAAAGCCTGTATGCAAAATGTCACAAAAATTGAAAGCCAGGCTGAAGAGCTAAACATTGAGCAGATAAGGCAGAGTCAGTACAGCATCAGATGTGTACCCTTGCAGTCTATTTTCAACCCATCAACAGAGTGATCGTGTGAAATGTAAATCAGAAATGTAAATCACTCATTTGCTCAAACCCTTCCAATGGATTCTTATCTCACTTGGAGGGGAAAAAAAGCCTAAAACAAAAAAACAAAACAACAACAAAAACTTATGTTCTTACAATGGCTTAGAAGTTCTTATCAGATATTCCATATAGTCCTCAACTATGTATATCTCTTTTCTGTACCAGTAATGCCTACATTTCCTCATATATACTCTAGGTTTACTTCTACATCAGAGGTCTTGAACTGTCTCCTTTGTTGAGAATGTTCTTTCCTACAGTGTCTGCGTGGGCTGTTTTCTCTCTTCTGAAGATCTTTGCTCAAATGTACCCTTTTCAATGAGCACTTCTCTAACCATGTAATTGTAAAGTGAACCCATACCCCCTAGGCATTCCCTAACTCCTCTCTCATTTTATTTTTTTCATAGCACTTAATTTCATCTAAAATTTAAATGTACATATTTACTTACTGCTTTTGTTCATTGTCTTTCTATTCCCAATAGAAATGAGTTCCACAAAGAGAGGAATTGCTTCTGCTTGTTCATTTTTATATCCCCTGTACTTGAACAAAAACTGGTACATGATAAGCCCGCAGGGAAAAACAAGAAACAAAAAACCCAAACCATGACTACAGCATTGAATATCATTGTTTAATAAGAGATACAGCAAGTAATCAGAAAAAATAAACTGTTTCTCAAGCTTTGAGCTATGTATGTATTAAATTCCTCTCAGGAATTTAATTGTATACACTCATATACTGAGAGAATATAAAACTCAGGGCACACAGTTTATCTCTTTATAGAGGCAATTTTAGAGAGAGAGTTTCTAGAGTATCTCAATATAATTAGGTTGGTGTTTCCTATTCTAATTTTGACATAACAAAATCTGGAGAACTCTGAATAATGGAAGGTGACTTTTCCTTCTAAACCTGTTAAAGCAATGGAAATACATTTAAAACAACTTTGATGTTGAACCAAATATTATATTGATAAAATTTGAACCACTGAAGTTCAAATGGGGTGTTATGTATGGAGAGAGATATTGTCCCCCATACTATTTGTCCCTGCCATACTTTTGACAGGGTTTTATCCAGAGAAATGTCATTTCATGAAAATGGCTCAGCTCCTGAAGTCAGACATGCACATAAAAGGCAAAGATGACAAGGGCTGGGACTTAGATGGACTCTTCCTTTTATGGAGGTATCACCTCCACAAAAAAAGAATGCATCTTACACTTATGAATATTCAATAAAAACTCTCTAATGAGATTAAGTTTTGTGAATGGGCAAAAAGGAGTTAGCAGAAATAGGAGGTAGAAAGAAAATAAACAGATCTATGTAGCTAGCAAGTATTATTTTAAATTTCTATTTTTAAAAATAGAAATTTAAAAAAACTTATTTTATCCAGATAATCAAAGGTTTTCTTTATACTTCAATGAACATATTTGATTTGAAGAAAAAATTTCTTTACTCTTATTCCCTATCTCAGATTCTATGGGCTCTTGTATAACCTTGAACTTACCTCCACCGTGAATGCAGAAAATTTTAATTTTAATTTTAATATTTAAAATTTTTTTTAAATTTATTTTTAGAGAGAGGGGAAGGGAAGGAGAAAGAGAGGAAGAAAGAGAAGGAGAGAAACATCAATGTGTGGTGACCTCTCATGCGCCCCCAACTGGGGACCTGTCCTGCAACCCAGCATTGTGCCCTGACTGGGAATCGAACCAGCAACCCTTTGGTTTGCAGGCCAGCACTCAATCCACTGAGCCACACCAGCCAGGGCTAATTTATAAATATTGTTTTTATCTCTTGTTATTTTCTAATATTAGATTCTTAAAATTGTTTCTTTAATAAATTTATTATTTACATCTCTGGTCAAAAAATATTCAAAACCAACAAAAATAGCATTCATATCATAAATCTGAGTGATATAAGATATTAAGAGATGTTTCAGGTTTTTTTCTAGATACTTGCTAAAAAATTTCAGTTTGTGGATCTACATAACCCGGTAAACTAGATCTACCAAAATTTTCTTGATGTATATAATATTAAATTAACCTCCATGTAGGAAGGAGGTGAAATGTAACTCTTATATTTATGTAAAATTCTTCTAAGCATTCTATGTATTATTTATGGGTTCATTTATACCCATTAAAATTTATTTTGACTGGGCTTTTCTTTTGCTACTAAGAAACCAATGTCGGACTTCCGGCCAAGATGGAGGCTTAGACGGACACGCTAGGTCTCCCTCTACAACTAGAGAGGAATACAACTACTTCAAAACAAAGGATAACTAGAAATTCCAGAAAATAAAACTACACGGAAGCCCAACATATGAAGTTATAAACCAGCGGTGCCATTTGGGCAGGTAAGAGTTAAAGAGGGCAGCGCTGTTTGCGGTCAGCGGCGGGGCGGCGAAAAATCCCAGCTGCAGTCAAGCCCCTGGCAGTGCGCGACCCCAGCGCTGGGGAGAGCAGCCACCGCATCGCCTTGGGCAGTGAGGCCCAGGGGGGCGGGAGGACGGATCCCGGTCTCCTAGCTGAATAACTGTGTGAATCCATCTTGGACCCCCGCCCCCAAAGAAAGCACCACAGGGCTGCGAAATAGGTCGCGGACAGGCGCCGGTCGCTGAATTGTGACGCGTACACAGGCACTGCCCCCGACAGCCGGCCCAAGAAAACAAAACGCATCTGTCAAAATGAAGCAGACAACTATAGAAATCCCGGTGGCACAGCTCACCAGGCAACAGATAGAGAACCTGACAGATGAACAGATAAGAAACCTGTCAGAGGCTCAGTTCTGGGCCATTGTTATCAGGTGGCTTACAGAATTCACAAAAGAGCAGGAAAAAGATAAGAAAGAAGCGAAAAACTTTCATAACGAAAGGAACAAAACCGCATACGAGATAGATAGTGAGAAAAAAAAATCCAGAGTTCATTTCAACAAACTGGAATATGGAGAAGGAACAAGCAGTCAACCAATGCAGAGAGAGGAAATGGGAAGCAACAATCAGAGGATCAGAAACCTCTGGGACAGCTATAAAAGGCCCAACATAAGAATCATTGGTTTGCCAGAGAGTGAGGAAGATGAACTAGAACTTGAAAAATTGAGTGAAAATATAATAAAGGAGAACTTCCCAGAATTGGGGAAGGGAATAGACTTGCAGGTCCAGGAAGCAAGGAGAGTCCCCAAGAGACTGGACCCAGGGAGAACCACTCCAAGACACATTATAATCAAAATGTCAAAAATTAAAGATAAAGAGAGAATCTTAAAAGCAGCAAGAGAGAAGAAAAGAATTATGTACAAAGGGGTCCCAATTAGACTATCAGCTGACTTCTCAAGGGAGACCCTACAGGCAAGAAGGGACTGGCAAGAAATATTCAAAGTAATGAAAATCCAAAACCTACAACCACGAATACTCTATCCAGCGAAATTGTCATTCAGAATAGAAGGACAGAGAAAGTGTTTCCAGGACAAAATAAAACTGAAAGAGTTCATTAGATCCAAACCACTGTTATATGAGATGTTAAAGGGACTGGTTTAAAAAACAGAAGCTAGGGAGATGAAACAAAGGCAAACTAAACAGGCAATGAGAGTGGAAAAGGAACTGTGGGTACGGGAAGCATATTGGGGGGAGGTCAACAGGGAGGGGGAGTGGGGAGAGGGAGGGAGGTGATATAGGAATTGGGGATCATGGTAGGAGGGAATGGAATAGACGGAGAGAGGTTGGGAGGAACTGTATGCACAACTAATGGACATAATCTAAAAGGGGGGGACAACTGGAGGGAGGGGGGCCACCAGGTGGAGGGGAGCAGAGGGAAGGGAAATTGGCACAAATGTAATATTTTAATCAATAAAACACATTCGTCGGCAGCCGTCCGTCTCGAGAGACGATGGTGTAGCTTCTTAAGAGTCTATCTGCACCGCCGAGAATGGCTGTGCAGTCCGACTCGGGAGTGACACGGTATCTGTCTCCTCCCGTGTTGAATCGACATCTTGCGATGACGCTGGAGTGTCCTCTCCAGTGAAGCTGAAGCTACAGAGCCTGGGCAGGGTGATATGGAGGGTCTGCTGTTGCCCATGCAGCAGACCCCCCCTCTCTTCGCAGCTGAAGGGTCCAAGGGAAAGACGGAGTCAATACAGCTTGGCTTCAGGTGCGCCGCAGGAGTTGCCGGTGTTGACTACAACATCAAACCGCCTTAGGGACTCCGGCTCCGGATTTTCTGTCGGGGTTTACTCCCTTAGCCTTTCCCCTGAAGAGGTATGCCGCAAGGCAGCGGAGGTTTTTGGGAGTCAGAGTTTTCCTTCTCTGATGTGCCCTGACTGGAAGATCGAACCAGCGACACTTAGCTCGCAGGCCGACGCTCAATCCACTGAGCCAAACCAGCCAGGGTAAATAAAACACATTAAATCTGGAAAAATAAAATAAAATAAAATGTAACTCTAATGACATCATAACCTTGTATAAAAC
The DNA here is from genome assembly GCF_987537825.1 of Furipterus horrens. Lineage (NCBI taxonomy): Eukaryota > Metazoa > Chordata > Mammalia > Chiroptera > Furipteridae > Furipterus > Furipterus horrens. Next base: position 107,150,850 of record NW_028327176.1, on the reverse strand, counting down.
TGTTCAATTACTTCCCATCTCTTAGGGAATAATATCCTAAGTCCTTAACATGCCATATAATATTGTTAATGTCCTAGAGTCTGTTTTTTTCACAAAAAATTACCAAAAATGATACTGTTTTCCCATTATAAATTAGAATCTAGTCATTACAATTTACTTTTAGAATTTCACACACGTGTTTTGAACTGAACATATGTGTATTTTGTTGCACCTTCTCTAAGCTTTCTGTTCATGATTGCCTGAATAATTAGTATGGCCTAAACACAGAGAAAAGACAACAGCAAAGTTCCATGTCTGAATGGAATTTTACTAACTGCATCATTAATGAAGCTGGGTGGTAATTCTTGGGCTACATATGCTTGTCTGCCTAAAGCACAATAGGACAAATGGCACCAAGGAAGACAAGGTCTGATACATCTGCTCTATCAGCACCTAATTACAAGATGTAAAGAGCTTCAACAACCAAGAAATGAAGATGGTCATACTCTAAAATTTTAGAAAATTTACCAAACATGGCGACCTTAATTGCTACTCTGATTAGTTCAACTCTTTCTGTACTCATACAAACATGTGATGTGGAGACAAACAGGAAGAAGATTAGATTCCTATTTACCCAAGTTTTTTAAAAAATGCAAATGGCACTCAAGCAAGGGAGAATGAGGTGGGGTCAATGTTTGCTGACTAATTCAATCTTTTTAATTTTTCAGCCTCAGCTTTTATTTCAAGAATTAAGAAACAGTTAATTCTAGTTGTATTAGAATATCTCATAAATTGTACAGAAAAGACTTCAATACTAGCCTAGAAACCTGCCTTATGAATTTCATATATTTAGATAGGTTCTGTGTTCATAAACTTAACACTGTGGATTGAATCTGACAAGGAAAATTTGCCAGCACTCAAGTGGGCAGGAGAGGAAGGGAAAACTCCTCTGAAAAACACCACTAGAGGGGCATGAATATCACCCCATGATTTTAAAAAGGGATGGAGGGAAGAAAGATACATCAGTTAAAACAAAACACTGGACTAAAGATGCAAAATAAGGCATAGTTAAAAATGGAAGAACATGGTGACCTCACTGAAAAAAGGGTACAGATTCATGAATGGGCTAAGATAAAGACAGAGAACAAAAAGTAGATGAATTAAAAATAGTACAATGAGACTTGAAATTCAAGGGAAGACTTTAAAAACACACTAGACATACTAGAATCTAGAGCTAACACTGTGCAGAGAAGCATCCTAGGATTCAGTAGAAAAAGAGAATGAAATAAAACTATGTAAGAGAAGAAAATAGAATGCATATAGATACAGTTTAAGAAATACACGCACTAATACAAAAATAAGAACCAAGAAAAGAATAGAAATATTTTCTAAACATAGCCTCAAATCAGAAGGAATATATTCATAATACAATTTCATATAATATGACAGATTACCAGGGAGGGAGAAAAAGGTGTTACTTCTCAAATAGCAAAATGAGCAGGTTTCAGTAAAATTATTTCCTCACAGCACTAAAGTGAAAAGACACGTGGAAAAATGTGTACAGAATCAGATACTAAAATTTTATTACTGAAGAATTTTATGCCCAATCAATCTTACGTTCATTCACAAAGCTAATAAAATTACACTGCCTGCCAGGAAAGGGGAATTTATATTCACAAAACCAATAAATATATAAAAAACAAGACATCAACTCTGGAAAAACAAAGTATGAAACACTATAGTTAAATAGTATAACCAAGTATATTATTGCCAAAACAACAAATAACAAAGTGAGATTTATAGAATATATAATAATATTAGGTAAAATATACTGATCCTTTAATTGTGGATAAGAAGAGTAAAAATTATACTAAATGTTTTCTCGTGAATGGCAAAAAAATAAAAATTATAATTTTAATTTTGAAAATAGGATCAAGAAAATTATAAAGATATATGGAATCATGAAAAAGTATAAGCATGGCAGAGGGAGAATGAGCAGTGAATGTTTTTCCTAAATAATTGGTAGATTTAAAAACAACCATTGTGGAATTGAGCTTGCAAGTCCTACCTTCAAAATTTCTAAAAAAAATGATTTTAGAAAACAAGAAAACAAACAGCCACAAAAAATACAGTAAACCTAAAAAAAAAATTAAAAATAGAGAATACATATAGTAAAAGAGTATCCAGGTTCACATAAATTCTTTTGCAAAAGGATCGTGAGTGATAAATGTTGTCATCTTGATCACTACAATAAAAGCAGATCTTCCAGGTGAAGAAATCAGACAGAAGTGCATGTTCACCTGGGCAGTGAGTGGCAGATTCCAGGTTTCTCAGGCACCAAAGACCAACCCTTAGCCACTGCTGTACTCATTCACGTTCATAGTACAACATGTAGATTTTTTAAATTCATTCATTCAATTCCTGAACACATTGAGAGTATGCAGTGAATGAAAATGTTGTGATGAATTTAGATTTTTGACAGACTGATTAAATCCTTCCCTTATTAATTTTTCATTCACAGATACAGAGGAGAAACCTGGAATTTTAATATAATATTCTTCTCACATCATCAAATATAGTAAACATTTTTTCACTTAGCTGTAAATGGTCTCCCAATTATATATTTTTGTTATTTTTTTCAAAATAAAACAAATTAATTTTTTAAAATGCATAAAAGATATTGAACACTATTATCCTTAAATTTGTGATTATATTTTTATATACCTTCCCATTGCTTTTTAAAAATAATATACTACCAGAAAAATCAATCTAATGCATAAATTCAGATATGTGTATTTGTGGTAGATAAATTAGCAAAAGAAATAAATTCACAGACAAAATACAGTATTAAAAGTTGGAAAGAAAACAAGAGCATGGGCCAACTCTTCCTAGCAAGTACCCACATTCCCCAAGATAGGCCACTATTTACATTCCCGGACGTATTCAATTCTTTCCTTTCTAAACATTGTCAGTTAAGTAATCTCCAAATTTTCAAGATGCTGATCCATCCCCAACATGGTGACATGTTGCACTAAAATAGTAGTCAAACCCACAATATTCTCATTCTTAAGATTGCAAAGCTGGCCTAGACGTAATGAAGAAAAATTCTTCCTAAAAATTTGTAGTGGACATTTGTGTGTTTTGCCATTGAGCATCCATTTCCCTTTCCCCTGGTAACAGTAACTTTATTTTTCTTTTGGAGAACTGCCCAAGCTTTCCACTCTTCATATAAATGCCTCCAATGGTATTGCTCCCCTCTATTTTTGTCTCTGACATTGGGCATCATTTAGACCTGGCCAAGCAGATCATAATTTCAATTTAGCCATGATTAGTTTAAAATGGCCATTTGGCCCAAGCAAATGCAACTAGGTTCAATCTAAACTAATCCTAGGATATATGCTTGAACGACCAGGAATAAAGGAGGACTCTTAACCACTGGAGTTGGTGCAGGTAAGTTATAGTCCTGGAGTGGTTGCAGCCATGTCGTCACAGGGAACTTGAAACTGAAACCAACAGAGAGGTGTCTGGAGTGGGAGACAGACCAAAGCCTGATGGCATACTGGGACATTTGAATCTCTCAGTATCTGTGAAATACAATTTGGATTTCTCAGTTCCTTGAGCCAATGACCCTTGTCCCACCTTAAAACAAACACTTTTGCTTAATTTTGTTAAGCTGTTTTTTTGTGTTTTGTCACTTGCCGAAGGACAAATCTGGATAATACAGTAGATCTAAGACCCTAATTCCTCAGTGCTGTTTTCTGATTATCAAAATGCAGTGAGCGAAGTCAGTAGTGAGTAAAGTGAAGCAGTGATGCTCAGAACACTAGTGGGTGCTAAGATAAGTTATGGATCAGGTTTGGAATTATGTTTAGGGTTAAAGCGGGATTTGGGTTAGAGGCAGGTTTGAGGTTAGTGCTAGAGTTAGAGTTAGAGAGAGCATTGGGGCTAATTTTAAGATCAGGGTAAGAATTAGGTTCTGGCTTTGTTTTAGAGTTGGACACAGAGTTAAAAATAGACCTGAGGTTAATGTTAGGGCCAGGATGAGACAGGTTTGGAGTTACTTTGAAACTTAAGGTTAGTGCTAAAAGCAAGGATGTGGGTAGTATTACGTTTGGGGTAGAAATAAGGATTGGGATTAGTTTTAGGGTTAGGTTTATCGATAGGTATGGGATAGGGTTATAGGTAGGATTTGCATTTTGTTTAAAGCTATATTTTGAGGTAAATTTTGCATTTGGTTTAGGGTTTCATGTCGTTTGCAATTAGGGTGGGGTTAGAGGTGGGCCTGAGTTTTTTAAAAGGACTAAAGGTAGGTTCTGGTTTAGTCATGGGGATAGGTTTATAATCAGAGTTAGATTTGGGGTTAATGTTAGCATTAGTGTAAGAAAACGGGTTTGGATTACAGTATTCCCTCACTTATCACGGGTATTACGTTCTAGACCCCCCTGTGAAGTAGGAACCTTGCATTTATTCTACACTCTTAAACCTACGTAACTTTAACAACATATGTATATAGTACCGCAAAATACCACGATATAGCAAAAAATCCGTGACAAATAATTAAATATAATATTTTTTAAAATCCAGGAATACAGTGAGGCCGCCATAAGTGAACCACAATGTAGAAAGGGACTTCTATATTTTTAGGGTTATATTGTGAGGCAGATTTGAATTATAATTAATTAGAATTAATTAACTTTGCTAGAAATATATTTTATTGATTATGCTATAACAGTTTTCCCAATTTCCCCCCCTTCGCCCCCTTCTACCTGGTGCCCCCCTCTACCTGGTACCCCCCTTCACTCCAGCAATCCCTCACTTAGTTCATGTCCATGGGTCATACATATTAATTCTTTGGCTTCCCCATTTTCTATACTATTTTTGACATCCCCTTGTCTATTTTGTACCTACCAATAATGCTTCTTAATCCTTACACCTTTTCCCCATTTTCCCCCTTCCTGCTCCTGGCTGATAGCTCTGCAAATAATCTTCGTATCTGTGATTCTGCTTATGTTCTAGTTGTTTGCTTAGATTGTTTTTGGTTTTGTTTTTTAGGTTCAGTTGTTGATAGTTGTGAATTTGTTGTCATTTTCATGTTCATAGTTTTGACCTTCTTCTTTTTCTTAAATGAGTCCCTTTGACATTTCATGTAATAATGGCTTGGCGATGAAAAACGTTAACTTCACCTTGTCTGGGAAGTTTTTTATCTATCATTCCATTCTAAATGATAGCTTTGCTGGATAGAGTAATCTACATTATAGGTCCTTGCTTTTCATCACTGAATAGTTCTTGCCAGTCCTTTCTTGCCTGAAAAAGAATTTTATTTTTTGAGAAATCAGCTGATAGTCTTAAGGGAACTCCTTTGCAGGTAACTCTCTCCTTTTCTCTTGCTACTTTTAAGATTCTCTCCTTATCTTCAAACTTTGGCATTTTAATTGTGATGTATCTTGGTATGGTCCTCTTTGGGTCCAACTTTTTTGGGAGTTTCTGTGCTTCCTCGACTTGTATGTCTATTTCCTTCACCAAATTAGGAAAGTTTTCTTTGTCTTTTCAAATAAGTTTTTAATTTCTTGCTCATCCTCTTCTCCTTCTAACACCCCTATGATTCTGATGTTGACACATTTAATGTTGTCCCAGAGATTCCTAATGATATTTTTTAAAATTATTTTTCCTTCCTGCTGTCCTTTAATGTTTTTCCTTCTTTGTGGGCCAAATTGTTTAATTAATTCTCAGTTTAATCCTCTCCACTTAGTTTCCTTTTTATTTGTCTTTATTTCACTAATGCATTCTTCATTACTTCCTTTATTTTGTGGTTGTACTTTGAGTTCTCTGAGCATTCTGATTACCAGCGTTTTGAACTCTGCATCTGATAGCTTGGCTATCTCCATTTTGTTTAGTTCTTGTTCTGGGGTTTTGTTCATCCATATTAACTTAGAGAAGAACAATCTCTGAGGAGTGTAAGCTCTGTCAAATAATAAAAGTAGTCAGAGTTCCTCATGTTGCTTCCCCATTTGTTCTTTGTTTATTTGCTTTTTCTTTCACTCATTTTTCTCTTCTTCCTTTTTACTACCTGTATCATGCAGCTTGGTTACTGTTAATCAGTTTTTTGCAGTACAACCATTCAAATATAATAAACATAAACAAATAAAGCTCATGTACCTGGGAAGGGGTGTCTAACTAGTACTAGGGATTCTAACATTATCATCAGGGTTCTCTCCATCTCTCAGTCTGTGTCTCTGCAGCTCTGCAAACTGGTTTAACTTTCCTAGGAGGTATTATTTTCTTCTGAGTGGAAAAGGGGATGATCTTAGACATCTCTAGGTTTAATCATCTCAAGGAGCAAAAAGCAGACAAACTCTAGTGATTTTCATTTGGATCAGATTATTATCCCTTTGCCAGGCACTATGGTTGGGGACAGGAAATAATTGGCCCTTTCTCTGAGTCTAAGGAGCTGGGTGGAAGTGATGGAGGTGGGTGAGGAATGGGTGGTATTGTGATTGATACTTTCTTTCCTCTCCTCATCACATTTACATGGAATGGCAAAGGGACAGTTTCCTAAAGGAAGAGGTAATGCTGATATGTGAAGAAGGGGGGATGTGATTGTAGGGAAGACAAAAAGCAACGGGTATTTATTACAGGTCCCTATGCTATAGTAACATTTAAAATTTTTGAAATTTAGGTATTTGGGGGATATACAAAATTGTGTTCCTTTTTATCTTGTGTACTCTTTCTATGACTGTTTTAGTTATTGAAATTCTCTCTGATCTCAATTTAAGTCATTTGTTCTGGATTTATTTTGAGTTGGTGCCTGGAACACTTTGATACAACACTTCCTCATGAAACTGTTACCTAAATACATTTCAAAAGTTTTAAGCCAGTGTTCAAGTCGTTTTGGTATGCTTTTCCTTTTGTTCTATTATTCTGGATTTGCATGTGTATGTTTATCTGTGTGTGTATTTGATGCCTACCTCCTGAGGTATTTTATATTGTGATGTTTCTGCCTTTTAATAAGTCAATATCCTATTGATTTTTCATTTTATCTTCATTTATATTTTTTGTTCTATTTTGTTACTGGGTATCTTCATTTATTCTTTTTTTCTTTCAGCCCTTTATTCTGAAAGTTAATGACTTTATAATTATCATTTTCATAGTGCTTCGGTGAGAATTTTACTGGAAAACATGACCAGAGGAAACAATGCATCTCTGTCTGTATTATTAGATTTTAAATATTTTATATGAATCATTTCATGTTTGTTTTTTAATCTAATTTTGTCTTTCCATGTGATTATATTTTCATTGAAAGCCATATCTTTTTGTTTTCTAGAAATTCAAGAGTCCAATATCTTTTTTATTGAGAAAGCACCAGATTTAAAAACAAAGAACTATCATTAATACATCATATTTTAATAGTCATACTTCTAGCCCACTCAGTGACAAATAAATATAATTAAATAGCAAACTTATAGAAACTAAACATTATGAAGCTGAACAGAATTTCCCAAAGTATATCTTAAGTTTATTTCTGACTTTTTTCATCAAATTTGTTTTAAAATTAGACTCTAATACTAATATTTTAAGTCCTATAGTGTTGATAGTGAAGTAGAAATAACATAATTTGAGATAAGATACCATCTCAATTTTCTGATTTTAAATTTGAAAATGAGTATCCACATTTAATTATATATTAAATCATTTTCAAATTTCTATAAATGATGTGTTTCCAGATGACATACTTGTTACTTTTTAAAAGAAAATGGGTTATAATATGAAGTACATGTTTAAATGAATTCTACTTCATTTACTATTGTTGTTCAAAAATAAAGCATTATTCTCCTTTAAAGAGAAGTCACATCGTTACTTAACATAAATTAGGGGTGGGAAAAAGTAGGTTTACCATTGTTCATATGCAAAAAGACATGCATGTTACGATTATAATAATATAATAATAAACTGTTTTGCACAGGCACAACTGTAAACCTACTTTTGCCCATCATTGTATATTTTCCTAGTAGAATTTTAAATTAATAAACTTGCAAATGACCGATGTTTTCAATAATATATTTACTCCAAAGCTGCTGAAAATAAGCAAAACCTAAGCCTTTAAGCTAGCAATAGAAACTCCTATACTAAGATTTGTAATATTCTACTGCCCCTATTCCTAATTATAAATTAATAATAGAAATGCAGGAGATATGGTTCTCGTAACTCATCTACCTGTGACCATGGAAAATAAAGGGAATTTAGACAAATGAACAAAAACATTTTAGGCCACTATTTTTAAACCTGTTATGGAAAGAAATTAAACTTTTTCAAGTGTTACCCACTCATGTTCCATTGCTGAGGAGATAACAAATTGAGAACAAGTCTTCAGGCAGCAAGAGAAGAGGAAAAGCCATGCACAAGTCAGAAAGGACATGGTATTAGCATTCATTAATGGCATTAACTCTGTCCTACACTGACTTCTTTCTAAAAACTAAACTTAAAAGAAAGTAATAATAAACAACCAAGCTACTACATTTGATAAGAAATTTGGAGATAATGCTACTTTGATGAAGTCTCACAGGTAAACAGAAGGATAGGATGGGGACAGGGAGAATTCTTCTATAAATTAGGGTTTGCCAGAGAGGTAAATAAACCCTAAGGTTTGATGCTTGGAGTGAAAGGGAAAAAAACATTCTCTAAGACAGACTTTTTTTTTTTTTTCATCATTTTGAAGATACTAAAAGCTGGAGCTGACAAAGATTAGCTTGCTTGTGCCCTGCCTTTGACAGCACTTTATCATCATCTTTTGTTCCTATGGCCATTCACTTCCTTGATGTCCAAGGAGGGCTCCAGGGTTAACATTTTCTCCTCATTCATTAAGCTAATGTTATGCATACAAACTTATATTTTTATACACTATTCATATCTATTTAATAGAAAATACCACACTGTGTTTTTCTTTAATATATTTCATTTCTGCCCTTTCCAGGAGACTTTTAACTCTTTGAAGAACATAGTATCTTCTTTATCTTTGTTCTTGCTGGTGTCAAGGAGAGTGCCTGGCAATAAACAGATGCCCAGTAAATTATTTCATGAATAAGTGAATGAATGAATGAATAAGTGGATGAATGACTGAATGTTCTTTCATTATTTAGATTTCATTTATTCCCATTCAACAGTAGCAGATCAGCCAGGTCAGATTCCTGAAGAACATCAGGATTCAGAGCGCAGAGGCTGACATTTCTCTCAAGAAAATGGCAGTCTATGACCTTCTGAATGAATCAGCCCCTATGACCTTGTATCCTTCTCTGAAACCCTCAGTGGATTTTCTTTACTTTTTTTAACCTCAGCACAGATCTCGTTTTCTTATACTCACACAATGTTAAAAATAGAGCTTTAAACATTTAAGTAGAATGTTGAATAAAAAATGCTCATAAAACTACAACATATATTGTGTTCCTGGTTATAGTCAGAGTATATAAATTAATATATAATACGTAGAGGTTACCCAAATAAGAGGAAGACAATTATATTTAGTAAAGAATTATTTTAACCTGTTTTATCAATCAACAGTTAATCAATACTCTAACTAAAGAAAACGTAATAACTTGGGATCCAGTTGCAGGGCAATTGAAAATTATGGCTCTCTTAATAAAAGTCAAGACAAATCCTAAATATTTTTCTTTAAATGAAAATGGGAACTTTAAATTTGAGTTCCTTAAATTGAATATAAAAAAAATCAAATTACCTATAATTAATGCCACTAACTCCTTAAAATACATGTGAGTATACACAGGTTTTTATGTATGTATACAACACAGTAGTCCCTCTCTATATCGCAGTTCACTTATCACGGCCTCACTGTATCGCGGGATTTTAAAAAATATTATATTTAATTATTTATCATGGATTTTTCAGTATACCATGGGATTATGTAGTGCTGTATATGTATGTTGTTAAAGTTACATAGGTTTAAGAGTGTAGAATGAATGTAAGGTTCCTACTTTGCGGGGGCGGGGGTCTAGAACATAATACAATAAGTGAGGGAATACTGTACATGCAACCTATAGAAAAATTTTAGACTTACATATTCTAAATCTGAATTATTATTGTCTGTAATAAAAATGTCTCATTTCTAACCTACTGTAACCAAATATAGCCCAAGTCTTCTAAACCTTCCACAATATTTTTTATAATACCTACTCTTTAGAAGTAGAATATTTGCAAATTTCAATATATTGAAGAAAAGGGTAGGTAATCATCTTTCTGCAGTGGATTTAGATGGAGCTTGCTAGAGTCTTATGTTTCCTCCTTGTTTACACACAGAAAGATAAGGCTATTTCAGTGAAAAACTGAGTTTTTAAAATCTCAGTGTGGACAGGCCCTTGGAAGAATGCTCTTATTCTTTGTTTTAGCCCATATCCACACAGTATTTCCATATCTTCATTATTATTACCAAAAATCTTCTGATTTTTTAATAATTTTACATAATCCTAGATCTATTCTGTGACTAGCAGCTACTCACATTTATCATTTAATAAATCATAACCACTAGAACTAAAATTAAAGCCAGTATTTCACATGTTTTTGTGTGGTTAAAAACCTTTTTATAGCAACCCTCAGATGTCTTTTATGACATAAATGATTAACTATATTTATAATGCATAGAAATATATGTGTAGATTTTGTTTAATGGCTCAAGGGACACAGTAAAAGGCAGCAAATTTCATTTCTTTCCTGAAACAGTGACTTCATATAGAAAAATCATAAATAAAAAGTAAAAAAACCTTCGCACTACTAATTTTATTTTTCTATTTTTTCTCTAGAATTTTTCTAAACCTTTGCACTACTAATTCTATATGCAATGAATTTTGCTTCTCATGACAGACTTCTGAGATGTCCTTGTTTTCATTAAAGTTGGATAACAAAAAAATATGTACTGACCATTACAATGATAAATCGAGACAACATGCCCACTGCTACCTCTGCTCAAAGTGTTCTGTAACTATTACTTCAAAGTTATCACTGAACTTTTGGGACTCCCACACCTTTACACCCCCTCCTTTTTCTCCTTATCATCTCCTAATAGTTTTTCTGCTGCATCATCTCATTTTTCTGCTTAATTCCTTTTCAAAGTGGGTCTTCAGATCTTCCGTTTTCCGGTAGCTCTTACAGGCACACTTGAATTTGTGTCAAATGTGACATCACCTGGCTTTCCAGTTGGCCTCCAAAAGCAGAAGTCCTCATGTAATAGAAAGCTTACTTCTGCCCTTTTCCTGTGACAGGGGTTCTCATACTCAGTGTGCTGGGGCTTTATTTTAAATGTTGGTTCTAGAGTTACCACTCCCTAAAATCTGACTAAGTCAAGCATGAACCCTGAAATAAAATTTTTACCATGTACCCTAATTTTTTGTGTTTCTTCATGTATGATTCAAGGTGATTCTTTTCCCAATTTAAGGAAACATATCTGAAATGAATTCATACAGGAGAAAGTCAAGAATAAAATAATATTTAAAAATGAGCTTTGTATTCACTATGCAGTTCTTTCTATAGTCTTTCATATTAATGAAGAATATGTAAAAAGATATGGACATAAAAGATGACTGGTTATAAGTCATAGGTTTACTTCCATCTTGCTTGACTTAATACGCTTGATTTTATATTGAAATGCTCACCATACAACTCCCTGAACTATTTCAGAATGTACAGTTCTTTTGATTCTTTCTCCTTCACTACATGAAGCTAAGTCCTCCCCCAGCACCCCATATCTCAGTAAAGGGCACCAGCATTCATTTACTTGTCATGAAAAGTGTTGACTCTTCTCTTTTTCTCACATTCATATGCAACCCATCAGCAAATGCTGTTGGTTCTACTATCAAAATATATTTTAGACTTCCAGCCAAGATGGAGGCCTAGAGAAACATGCTGAGTCTCCCTCCACAACTAAGAAGGAATCCAACTACCTCAAAACTAGAGACAACCAGAAGTTCCAGAAAATCAAGCTGCATGGAAGTCCAACAAACAAAGATATAAAGAAGAAATACTCATCCAGACAGGTAGGAGGGGCGGAGCTGGGGTGGAGAGAATGCAGTGTGGTGGCAGCGGCGGCAGCAGCAGCAGCAGCAGGCCAGCAGAAAGTGCAGTAACACATTTTAAAAAGTCAGAAGGGACACCTGGGGAGCGCTCCCAGCACCAGGCCAGACTGCACAGTTCGTGGTCCCAGTGCTGGGAAAAATAAAGCCTCATTGCTTCTAACTGTGCAAGCCAGTGGGGTTTGGGGCAGAGGAAGAAACTGCCGGTCTCAGCAGAGTCCACTTGTTTAAAGGGCCCCATGGTCCTAGAATGTCTGCAGACCCACCCAGTCTGGGAACGACAGCCAGGGCAACAGCTAGAGAGGTGCTGGTCCCATATGAAAGTGGGAGAAGTACCTGGAAAAGGGGTGAGTCCTGAGCAAGGGGCATTGTTCCCTCTCAGACCCCTCACCCACATACAGTGCCATAATGTGGTGAAATAGGTCGCCCTGTATTGACAAATACCTAAGGTTCCATCCCTTGCAATGTAACAGGTGTGACAGCTCTACCTAAGACACAGAGGCAAAAAAACACAGGAACCTGTCAAGATGAGGAGACAGGGAAGAATGGATCATGGTTCCAGTGGGAGAACTAAGCGATGAAAAAATAGTCAACCTAACAGTTGAGGGTAGAGCCAACCTAAGAGATGCAGAATTCAAAACACTGGTGATAAAGATGCTCACAGGCTTGACAGATATGCTTAAGTATGCAAACACATAAGGGAAGAAGTGAAGGCTATGCTAAATGAAATGAAGGAAAATTCACACAAAACCAACAATGAAGGGAAGGAAACTGGGGTTCAAATCAATGATTTGGAATATAAGGATGAAAAAAAAAAAAGTCAACCAGTACAGAATAAGGAAACAAGAGTTGAAAAAAATGAGGAGAGTCTTAGGAACCTCTGGGACAACTTTAAATGTGCCAACATTCAAACCAAAGGGGTGCCAGAAGAAGAAAAGGAAGAGCAAGAAATTGAAAGCTTATGTGAGAAAACAATGAAGGATAACTCCTCAAATTTGGTAAAGGAAATAGACATACAAGTCCAGGAAGCACAGAGTCCCAATCAAGCTAGACCAAAAGAGGACCACACCATTACACTTCATCATTAAAATGCCAAAGGTTCAAGATAAAGAGAGAATCTTAAAAGCAGCAAGAGAAGAGAGTTACCAACAAAGGGGTGCCTATAAGACTATCAGCTGATTTCTCAAAAGAAACTTTGCAGGCAGGAAGGGACTGGCAAGAAATATTCAAAGTGTTGAAAAGCAAGGACCTATAACCAATATTATTCTATCCAGCAAAGCTATCATTCAGAATGGTAGGGCAGATAGAATGTTTCCCAGACAAGTTCTTCATCACCAAGCTATTATTATATGACATGTCAAAGGGACTTATTTAAGAAAAAGAAGATCAAAATTATGAACATTAAAATGATAACAAACTCACAACTATAAACAACTGAATCTAAAAAAGAAAAACAAAATTCAACTAAGAAAATCAAAATAGGAACAAAATCATAGGTAGGGGGATCAGCTGGGAGGGGGAAGGTAGAGAAATGGGGAAATGGTTCAGGGATTAAGAAGCATAATTAGTTTGTACAAAATAGACAGGGGTAAGTTAAGAATAACATAGGAAAGGGAAAAGTCAAAGAAATTATATGCATGACCCATGGACATGAATTAAGGTGGGTGGGATTGCTAGAGGGGAAGAGGGGGGTACTTGTCAGAGGGAAAGCAAAGGGAAAAAATTGGGACTACTGTAACAACAATCAAAAAATATACTTAAAATATATATCTTAAATATAACCAGTAGAATATAAGTTTCCTTAGGGAAGGAGCTTTGGCTGTTTGGTTTAGCTGTAATGGGCATACAATAGCTATTTTTTAAACCAATGAATTTTAGTGTTGCTAAAAAGGTCTGGCAACTTGATTCATCTATTAACAATTTATATTTTCTTGTATGCTTCTAATTATTCCAGAAGACATTGTCTAACTAATTCTCATAAACTGTAGAGACTGCTTTCTTAGCTACAAAGAAAAAATCTCTGAGTAGCAAACTAAGTGACATATGGGGATGCAAGCCTAATTCCTACTGAACAGCTACACAAATATTCTCCTCTAATAATTATAACTCAACCTGCCTTAGCTATATTCATGTTGACTCCTTTACTCGCAACACTTGATTTTCTTTCTACAGTTCTTGTGCATGTTAAGAAAAGAATAAGTCGTCGGCAGCCGTCCGTCTCGAGAGACGATGGTGTAGCTTCTTAAGAGTCTATCTGCACCGCCGAGAATGGCTGTGCAGTCCGACTCGGGAGTGACACGGTATCTGTCTCCTCCCATGTTGAATCGACATCTTGCGATGACGCTGGAGTGTCCTCTCCAGTGAAGCTGAAGCTACAGAGCCTGGGCAGGGTGATATGGAGGGTCTGCTGTTGCCCATGCAGCAGACCCCCCCTCTCTTCGCAGCTGAAGGGTCCAAGGGAAAGACGGAGTCAATACAGCTTGGCTTCAGGTGCGCCGCAGGAGTTGCCGGTGTTGACTACAACGTCAAACTGCCTTAGGGACTCCGGCTCTGGATTTTCTGTCGGGGTTTACTCCCTTAGCCTTTCCCCTGAAGAGGTATGCCGCAAGGCAGCGGAGGTTTTTTGGAGTCAGAGTTTTCCTTCTCTGATGTGCCCTGACTGGAAGATCGAACCAGCGACACTTAGCTCGCAGGCCGACGCTCAATCCACTGAGCCAAACCAGCCAGGACCAAGAAAAGAATAAACAAGACAATCAATATTCTTTCTTTGGAAAAAAATGTCTATTAATCAGAAGATTACTTTCTGTTCCCATTAATTCCCTACATATCTATCTCCAGAGTGTTATATATATATATATATATATATATATATATATATATATATATATATATATATTTTTTTTTTTTTTTCTGTATTCAATTCCTCTGCTTTGGTTTCACCCTTATAATCACTTTCCTAAAAAATCTCAACAGGCTCCTAACTGTCTTCCCAATACCTGGTCTCTCATAACTTCCACTTCTTACCATTGCTCTAGACTAATTCTCCTTCTGGAGCTCTGATATATCAGAGCTTATTTTCAAGTAACTCCAGGGATTTTAAACTTTTTACATTTAATCTACAATGATATTTGTGTGGCAGGTACTCACAAAATAAAGATGGTCATAAAAGCAACACAAAGCATCAGAGGAGATTACTTGAAGTTTCTGTTACTTTAAATTACCCAGAAAAGTTCATGGAAAACTACGTTTTACTGAAATTCCCTGAATGACATTTTCAATATATTTATATATCTGCAAGTAATCATAAATTTATTCTGGTTACTTCATCAATTTAGGTGTAATTTCTTTTCATCATTTGGAACTTTTCAAATTATATTCACATGCCAACAATACCTCAAATGTTACTTCCTACACAAAGAAGTACTTCCTACCCCAAGTCAGATCTCACATTGAAGTTTCCATGTTCTAATACTTAGCATATGCCTTTTCAATAACCTTCACAGTATAGTCTACATTTTACATGTCAGTCTCTCCCACAAGATTAGAAATTTCTTGTAGGTAAGGACCATGCATCATTCACTTCTGTGTTTTCTTTACAGAAAGTAATAGAACAGATTACGTGTTGCTGAATGAAATAAGGAAAGGAAACTGCTCCAAATTAGATAAGCCCTAGAAAACCTGTGTGTTGGTTCAGGTTGCTTTATATTTTGTGCACCTTTTGCTGCTGCAGTTGAACTGAACCCTTTGCTTCTCTGTGTTGCTTTTACCTCTATTTGAATGATAAAGATATATTTGCATACTTCAAACTAACAATCTGTAGATACTGCATTGTTGTTGACTGTGAGCACCCAGAGAACTCCCATGAACTCCTGTTTATCAGCAGAGAAAATCTATTCCAGGCTTGACTTTTGCTGTGCTCCTCTTCCCCTCTCTGTGGCCAGGTACCTCCACTGAGTTACAGATCACTGTGGCAGTGGTGATTAGTCACTGCGTCTCCAGACCCATCCAGTTGAGTTTACAAAAAAAAAAAAAAAAAAAAAAAAAAAAGCACATGAAAGTGTGTGTTTTCCTTAAATTACACATATTCTATTTTTCAATTTGCTATGCACGCTAGCATAGCTGCATTGTTCCAGGAGGAATGGAAATGAAGAACAAACCACTGTATTTACTTAGTATTCAGAAATAGGGAAGCAAAGTGATAACACAGAAAGCTATTTGAACAACTAACACAACACCATACACCAGAATAAATTCAAAATAGATAAAACTTTTAAACATAAGCTGTGACACCATAAAAGTACTAGAGGAAAACATAGGCAGTAAAATTTTGGATATCCCATGCAGCAATATTTTCACCGATATATTGTCTAGTGCAAGGAAAATAAAGGAAAAAAGTAAACAAATGGGACCGCATCAAATTAATCAGCCTCTGCACAGCTAAAGAAAACATCATCAAAATTAAAAGGGCACCAACAGTATGGGAAAACATATTTGCCATTACACTTCAAACAAGGGTTTGATCTCCAAACTATATAAAGAACTTATACAATTTAAGACCAGGAAGACAAACAATTCAATTAAAAAATGGACAAAGGACCTGAATAGACACTTCTCCAGGGAGGACATACAGAGGGCCCTTAGGCATATGAAAGAATGCTCAACAGCATTAGCCATCACAGAGATGCAAATAAAAACCACAATGAGATACCACCTCACATCAATCAGAATGGCCAGCATTAACAGATCAACAAAAAACAAGTGTTGGTGAGGATGTGGAGAAAAGGGAACCCTGGTGCACTGTTTGTGGGAATGCAGACTGGTGCAGCCACTGTGGAAAGCAGTATGGAGTTTCCTCAGAACTCTAAAAATGGAACTGCCTTTTAATCTACTGATTCTGTTGCTGGGATTATACACTAAGAACCCTGAAACATCTATTTAAAAGAACCTATGCACCTCTATGTTCATAGGAGCATTATTTACAATAGCTAAGTCCTGGAGACAGTCTAAGTGCCCATCAGTAAATGAGTGGATCAAAAAATTGTGGTACATTTACACAATGGGATATTACTCAGCAGAAAAAAAGAATGAACTCCTACCTTTCACCACAGCATGGATAAAACTGGAGAGTATTATGCTAAGTGAAATGAGACAGGTGGCAAAAGACAGATATCATATGATCTCACATATAAGAGGAACTTAATGAGTAAAACAAAGAAACTAGCAAAATAGAACCAGAGGCATAGAAACAAGGAACAGACTGACAGCTACCAGAGGGGTGAGGGGAGGGTGATAAGGGGAGAAAGAAGGGGAAGGGTCTAGTCAAGGAACAGGTATAAATGACCCATGGACATGGACAACAGGGTGGGGACTGACTGAGGGAGCAGGGGGTGGGTGGGGTAGGGAAGAGCAACAGGGGAAAATTGGGACAACTGTAATTTAAAAAATATCTCTAATATTAAATGTCACTCACTACCTAGGAAAAAGAGCAACTAATAGCCCAATCACACAGGTTGTTGTAGGATTAACTAAAATGCTGAAGAGTTATGTAATTAGGGCAATATATCAGCTCCAAAAAGCCTAACATGCAAATTCTATTGTAATTTACTTAATTCTCAATAATGAGAAATATTGATAAAATTGGCTTAATTAGTCAAGGGTCTGCTAGCAATGCCTCCCTTCTCTGGCAAGACATCACTTGAAATTTTAAAAACTTATAATTTGATGGATATTTTGGGAAATTAAGGTCCAGAGTTAGTCAAAAAAGTTTATTTTTTCCTTATTCCTCATTAAAGTGTCTAGCACTATTTAGCTATTATCAACACTGCTCTTGTGCTCCATCTGAAAGTACGGTTTTTTTTTCAATTGTTTGTACCATCTAGTGTACTTATGACCAGAATTGGCACGTCACTGGCCGTGGGCAGAAAGAGAAAGGATTCCTAACGCTGAAGCTCTGTGAGCATTTCTGAAACATCCAGGGCTCATGTGTGGGTCTGTTTGGCCCTTTTTGTTGCAGAAAGTGTGGGATCCCGGTAACATTCTTTCTCAGCTCTCTTACTGCATGTGGGACACAAATGGTCAAATGTTTCTGTAGACTTTTATAAAAATATAAAAGAAAACAACATAGAATTACTTTGAATCAAAGAGCAAAGAGGGCTTAAGTAAGAATTTTGTACATTACATGTTCTCCTCAGTTATTGTAGAAATATGTCATGCTATTTTCCCCTGGCTGGTTTGGCTCAGTGGATTGAGCGTTGGTCTGCGAGCTAAGTGTCACTGGTTCGATCTTCCAGTCAGGGCACATCAGAGAAGGAAAACTCTGACTCAAAAAAACCTCCGCTGCCTTGCGGCATACCTCTTCAGGGGAAAGGCTAAGGGAGTAAACCCCGCAGAAAATCCGGAGCCGGAGTCCCTAAGGCGGTTTGACGTTGTAGTCAACACCGGCAACTCCTGCGGCGCACCTGAAGCCAAGCTGTATCGACTCCGTCTTTCCCTTGGATCCTTCAGCTGCGAAGAGAGGGGGGGTCTGCTGCATGGGCAACAGCAGACCCTCCATATCACCCTGCCCAGGCTCTGTAGCTTCAGCTTCACTGGAGAGGACACTCCAGCGTCATCGCAAGATGTCGATTCAACACGGGAGGAGACAGATACCGTGTCACTCCCGAGTCGGACTGCACAACCATTCTCGGTGGTGCAGATAGACTCTTAAGAAGCTACACCATCGTCTCTCGAGACGGACGGCTGCCGACGATGTCATGCTATTTGGAAGGACCTTAGTGTAACTTCCTTGAGGGGAAAAACAACAAATGAACAAAACCAAGCCCTGACACAGCTCAGTTTGAAAGTCCCACTTGTTTTTCATGACAAGAGACAAATTCATTTCTTGGTAATGTCAAGGGAATCTCAGTGCTGGGGAGAGATTTGCAAATGGTCCCCTGAAACGTTACTTTAATGATTATACAATATTCTTTTTAACTTGTGTTTTCCTTAAGATATTGACCAAAATTACCACAAACACACTTCAAATGATTGAGGTTTTATTTTAAAATGTACATCAAAGAAATTCAAAGCCTGCAATGCCTATTTTTTAATGTATTCGTAACTAAAGAATTTCTCCTGGTGGAAGTCTAATACTTAATTTAGTTCCTAAAAAGTGCTGCATACTTAGCACTGTTCTACACACTGGGGATGCACCTGCAAAAAAGAAAATTAAAAAATCTATCCTCATGTAACTTACACAATACTCAAGGGAGATACAGAAAAATTAACAAACAAACCAAAAGTATAATTTCAATAGTAATACATTCTATGACAAAAATAAAATGGAATGGTAGCATGGTACATGATGTGGGTGATAACTCAGACTGGGAATTCATAAAGACCTTGTCTAAAGATGTGACAGGGGACCCAAGAAGGAGCCAGCCATGGGAGGGTCAGAGGGGATAGAAACTGTGAAGGCTCTAAAGCAGGAATATATTAAGTGTGTTCAAGAGAATGAACTTATGTCACAATGATCAATGAGATCAAGAGATGCTCCTTCTTACGGAAATGTTAATTCAAGGACATATACATCTCTAGTGTATTTACCTTTTCTTTTTTTTTTTTGCTTCAGAATAGCTAGTTCTTTTACTCAGAGAATAGTTGAAAGTTGAAAATATCTCTTAACTTTGGGAAAGTCAAGGTCTCATACCCAGTTTTGCCATTTTTAATGTTCAGAAGGTAGCTTCTTACTCTTGCCTGAAAAAACTAAGGTGGCCCTTACTGGTGTGGCTCAGTTGGTTATGCCATTCTGCAAAGCAAAAGGTCATCAGTTTTATCTCCAGTCAAGGCACATGCCTGGGTTGCAGGTTCTATCCCCAGTTGGGGAAATCCTCCCAATATATCTGTGTGTGTGCATGTGTGTGCATATGCAAATGTTTTTATTCATGAGTTTTTAAGTTCTTAAAATCTTACTCTCCCCTTTCCCTGGAGAAGTTTGACTGCCTTCCAGTGATTAGTTGCAAAGTTCATTATGCTTGGGAAAAATAAAACATACAAATCTATAAACTTGGGTTACTGACTTTCAGGAATCTATGAGTCACCATCACCATCTCTGATGACTTTAAACAACAAGGTCTTTCTAGGCTTCCTGTGTCTGAAATGTAAATCAAGGCCAAGTATGTAAATGTGCCAATAATTATGAAGTTCTTTCCTGCACTAGCTAGTGGGATTTGTTAATGTATTTTTTAAAGTTTTCTAAAATTGAGGAATTTTTTATATTAAGTATTCTAATTAGAGAGATTAACTTTTAAGCTAATTTCATTATGCATAATGAAAAGTTGAGTCAGTTTCACCCAGTGACAAATGGTTTCATAAGCTCTTAACCATACCTTTGTACTTCCATCCAGAAATATTAGCACAATTTGTACATTTTAAGAAAGGCAAATTGGCTTCAGAATGGTATGTATGGGTAATATAGTTCTCTACCAAAGTGGATGACTTATCAAATTCATTTTGAACTGATGAAATGAATTATTATAGACAGTGCCTTTTGACCTCATTTTTAGCAAAGTAGTAATAAAATCAAGGCCCCACATGGTTATAAAAGATGTCCTTTATAAATTTGTTTTAAGAGTCACTCAACAGGAATAAAGCCTCCCTGAAAATCTAGAAAAGGATATTATGATTTGTAGTCACCACTGTATTCCCATTGTGAACTAGGAATAGTGAATAAAGGCTTTAAAAAATATTTATTTATTTACTTATTTCCTGTTTTAAAACTTCCTATATATATTTATTTTAATCTTTAAAAATAAGTTTATTGGGCTTAACATTCATTTATAACTATATAAATTTCAGGTGTAGAGTTTTATAATACAGCATCTTGGTACTCCACTGTGTAAAAGTTTTTTAAACTAACCACAGTTTAAACATTTTGAGATGTTACTAAGGCAACTTGTAGAGAAATATTTCCTATAATTCTCTCAGGGCTCACCTGGGGTCAATGTGATATCTTCACTGATTATTTGAATGATAAAAATGACATTTAGAATAAATTTTATACAAGCATCTTTAGAAACTTACAAGTAAGTTGGAGTAAAAATTGGGGATTTCATTTGAAAATATTAAAAATTTTGCCCTGACTGTTGTGGCTCAGTGGGTTGGGCATCATCCTTCAAATTGAAAGGTTGTAGGTTTGATTCCCAGTCAGGGCACATGCCTGGGTTGATGGGGTCAGGTCTCTGGTTGGGGGCCTGCAAGAGGCAACCAATCAATTGATGTTTCTCTCACACATTGATGTTTCTCTCCCTTTCTTTCTCTCTCTCTTCCCCTTTCTCTAAAAATAAGTACATAAAAACTTTAAAAAATGAAAGAAAATATAACAAAAATTTCATTACATCTGAAATTTTTCATCTTTTTGGTCTAAGTGTGAGGCCAAAATAATAGGTGGCTAGGAGTATAGCAACTTTTTGAAAACTTCCAAATAAGTTATTACAAAAATGATTTTAGTGAAAACTGTATAGAATATTGGAAAATATTAATAAAGCCATGACATGTAAGATTCTTAAATATATCTTTCAGGAAAAAATAATTTAAACAGAAATTTCTTCTCAAATTTAAATATTCTGTAAAAACGAACATAGCAACATGTTTTCCTATATTTTAGTTTTTTTTCCTTTTCCCTTCCTTTATTTTTCTCATTTCCTCACTTTCTTTTCTCCTTTCCTTTCTTAGACAGCATGTAGAAAACAACATAGAAGTAATTATTTAGAGAATTTTGATTTTTTATTATCAATTATTTTTTATTGAAGCGGGCTTAATTTAATGAGCCCCAACATCAGCATAAAACTTTCACAAATCTTTCTCCTTTTGGATTCTCTTTACATTAACCCCAAAATGTTCTCATGAAAAATTCAGACCAGTGGCAGCACTCTCCTTTAAACCTTCTAAGACTCCCTTTAAATTACAATGTCAAAGCCAGCCAAGATCTTCAGTATGGTACACAAGGCCTTCCACAACCCAACCCTCACTTAATGCTCCAGTCTCATCTCTGGACTCTCCTCATCCTCAGTTACACTTGAATTATCCAATTGCTCAACTTTCTCTTCATAGCCCATGCTATTTCATGCATCTTTGATTTTTCTCATGTTGTTTCCTCTGGTTAGAACATCCTTACCCAATTTTCTTTACCTCCATAACTTGAATTTATGTGTTAAAATTCAGCGTATTGTCATCCCCTCCTGGATCTTTCTCTAATCCCCCAATTGAAATGCAATACTCTTCTTATATACTTCCATGACATTTTATAACCATCTGTCAGAACACTTGCCACCTTACATTGAAAAATATCTATTAATATATTAGTTTCTCCAACTGGAGTGTAGCTTCTTGGTTTCTGTTATCTTTTACCCTAGAGTCTTAGCACAGTAATCAACTTAGCAAAGTTTCCCAATATTATAAGTTACTGTCATTGGCAGAGATCCAAAGTGTGAAGTGGTTTCAGCTATCAGTTTATTTTAGCCTTATGCCACTATGTACATAATTCCTAAATTTCCTTGTTCTGAGTCTACGCAAGTTAAAAATACTTTTAACTATTGTATGGTTTCTATAACAGAGACAGGGTTTCTTTACATTTTTCAGCCCCACTTGCAGTTAGGGTGATACAATGTGTTTGGTTTGGGTCAGATGATTATGGGTACAATTGACATGTGCAGCTTTTGGGTAAAGGTAGTTAAGAGCCAGTATATTTTTATCCAGTTCACACTTCCACTACCATGAAAATTTAAGAGACTGTATAACAACTTATCCCCAAATTAAAAAAAAAAAAACTTAAAACAACAAACATATTATCTAACAGCTTCTAAAGGGTCAGGAATCAGAGAAATTTAAGTAGGTTTTTCTGTCTCAGAGTATGTTATTAAGTTTCAGTTAAGAGTGCTATTGCAGGCATCTCAAGACTCAATCTGGCTGAAAGATTTGCTTTCAAGATGATACATGCGGTGGTTAGAAGGCCATATTTCCTCTATGGCTATTGGATGGATATTTCAATGTCTTATCATAGGGGCCACTCATAACAAGGCATCTTACTTTCTTCACAACAAGAAATCCAAGAGCAAGAGAGAGAAAGAGAGAGAGTGGGAACTCAAGGCAGAAGCTATAATCTTTTATCATGTAATCTTGAAAGTGACATACTACCACTTATGCTGTATGTTTTTAGTCACCCAACCCAATCCTGTGAAAAGGGGACTACACAAGGGTGTGAAGACCAGAAAATGTAGCCATAATGGAGTCTGGTCATCACAGAAGCCACCTATTAAGGTGGCATATAAACATGGAGGACACCTGGACCATAATTGAGTGGATAAAATAGACTTGCCAACCCACATTAGCTATTAAATAAGAAAGAAGTAAACTTTTGTGGTGCTAAGCCATTAAGAATTTCGGGTTTATTTGCTAGACTGGCATAGCCTAGCTATTCAGACCAATAAAGCTCGCATAAAGTTATGTCTACAGAAAGAGGTTGTGATGATTGAAAGGACTTCAAGTATTCTAGGACTTGTGAGAGTAACTTCTTATTTTAAATTAAAACACCAGAACTCTTATTTTCTTTTTTGCCAAGTTTGTGAGTTTGGTAAATGTACATATGAACACATACTGTTGCAAAAACCAGGTATCAAAGATATCACAGCTGAAGGCCAGACAAACGTAGTTAGCATCCCTTATCCTGGCCTCTTCTAATACAGGAAACTGGCAAACTTCTCCCAAGCTGACACACAGTCCCTTGGTATTTCCGTCTACTTAAACTTTTCTTTTAAGGTGATTTTAAATCACTTCAAGTACTTGAATTCCTTTTTTCACTAAATAAAACCTACCTGTTAAGATTGTTGTGAAGAATAAATAAGATAATGACTTTTGAAGAGTGAAATACTATATAAATATTAAATATTGTTCATTTGTATTTGATATTGAAAGCAAATTACTGGAAATGAATCAGTTAATAATCCCAAAATATTTTTAAAGAATAAAGTGCATATTTATTTTGAATAGTTTGTTTTTGGTTTGTGAGAAAATATAATCTATTTTAAATATACATATAAAGTTCATTTACTTGGTTAAGAGATCATCTCTCTTTGAGAACAAAGGTGAAATGAGCAAATTCAATCCTATGAGCCATCTATTAAAATATTGGTTATATATGTTGCATATTTCATCTAATAGCATCTCATAATGTCCTGTTGTCAGTGTCTAATGGTCATTCATATATGGTGTGATGGGTAATGCATCTCTGGACATATGTAACACCCTTATGCTCTAGGAACAGTATTGTGTGATATAAAGAGTAACCTATTGAGACAAATCAAAAGAAACTTGTGATTTTTAAAAAGTAAACACTACTTAGGTCATAGCAAGAAAAAATAAAATGCATGTATTGGCTCAAAAACATAAAAAAGTAGAAAGTAGGCTGACAGCTGTCAGGGGATTTGGGTGGGGGTTTGGAGGGAATTAGCAAAAAAGAAAAAAGAGAAAAACTTCATGGACACAATCAACAGTGAGGTGATTTCAGGGGGTTGGGGTGGGGGAAGTGGAGGAGGTTATGGGGGCATATATGGTAATGCACAGAGTTGACCTGGGAGAGTAAAGACACAATACAGTGTACAGATTTATGTGTTGCAGAACTGTGCACCTGAAACCTGTCTGACTTTTGTTAACCAGTGTCATCCCAATCAATTCGATTAAAAATAAAAAAATAAATAGAAGGAAAAAAAGATTACTAGATCATGTGAGATATTGAATATTAGACCCTCAGTCTTAAATCATGTCTGAGCTTAGCACCTTCAATAACAGAGTAATCCTGGACCACAGTTATCTAACATGTATCCTATAATGAGTCACCCCCCTGAGCAGGCGAAATCATTTTTGGCAGCACCTATTTTACCTTGAAATTTTCTCTTGTGAAGTAACTCGAGCCAGATGAGCTCACAGCTCTAGTCTGTCAGAGAACTGGCATGGCAACATGCCAGAACAACTCTAAATTGTCTAGAGGGCATACCTAAGTATCATTTCCACTTTCCCTTCTGTGTTCCTTAATCAGAATTAGAAGCAAAGGAGGAAGACAGGATAAAGTAATGGAACACAAATAGACCATGGAACCCAATAAATTTATATTTGAAACCTAGTGCTGCTACTTACTGTATGACTAAACTTTGGAACAAGTTAAAATGGCTTTTGAATTTCACTTTTCTTGTCTGTAAAACAAAGCTGTTAATTTCCTCCATTAAAGCTTGTTATGAGGCATCAATGAAATAGTTATATTCCTTGTGGGGCCTGGCACATAGTACTCAATAAAATTCTTCATTTTCCTTTGTGGTGAGAAAAGGAACTCGAGATGAGTACCCTCCACTTCACCCGTCTCATGACATTGACTGAAGCTTACCAGTGAGCCACTACTTAATGGAGTCAGCATCACTAATGGTGTGGGATATGTCAGAACGCTTGCTGCAAGAAGCAAGATGGAAAGATCTTCTTTTACCAGTGAAATAACTCCAGTGGTGGATACTCCTGAAATTTGAGGAGCTGAGTGAGAATTCAGGGACTTTGGAATGCTAATATAGTTGCAGTACCTGAAGATTTGAAATATAATCTAAGCTTTTAAATAATTAAAATCACATAAATATATAAATTGCATATGTATGCCCTAATAAAATTTTAAAAAATTAAAATTATAATATTGCATTTGTATTTGAGTGTCAGATTTGGCCTTTTTTGAAAATTGGTAATATTTTTATTATCACACATTATTCATATTTTTTCAAATATAGAAAGAATTCATTATATTCAAATTATCAGTACACATGTTATCTCATTAGTGGCTATTCACACTAATTGTTGCTATTATATTTAAGAAAGACATTTAAAAATTATCACTGGTTTTGTTAAACTCAAAAACATGATTTATTTTACCCAGTAAAACTAAGTGGTTAAGATTTTAGTAAAAATGTGGAGACACCACTTTAATTCTTATTCTGATAAGCATGTTTTGCAATCTATGTTTAAAAACACACATTTAAAATTTAATAAGCATATTAATATTACCATTTACAGTCACTATTCATGACTTTTACAGAGTCCTGACAGAGATGAGTAATATTTTATCTCTATCCTCTTTCTGCTTCCTGTATAGGAAAGGGTGGATTTGCCCACACCCACAGAGCTGAATTGGGCATTAGGAGAACCATCCAAGAAATGTTTCTTAGGCTGAGTAGTAGTGAGAACTTGTAACTCTGCCATTTCCAAAATCTGAGACATAAGATTAGCTCTGTAAGAAGACACCCTATTACAGATATTCTTCCTAACCCACCCACCCAACTTAGCTTAACTGTTATTGGTAAAGTTAACGGGCAGTGTGCTTTAACTGGGTTAAACCAAAATTATTGCTAGTCTGTGTGTCTGTGTGTATGTGGATGTTATTTAAAACATTAACAGTGATAGACTAACCAAACAACAATTCAAAAACTCTGTGCATGAAATGCAGTGCAGGCACATTGAAACTGTATGTGTGAGAGGAAAAGTTACCATGATAGGAATGACTTTCACAGAGAGGTGGGAAGGCAATGTTAAGTAGTCAGTACAAAAGCACTAAGCACCTGTTAGGGGGTGGGTGGATGTAGCTGGTACGGAAAAGGAGAGTAACGTGTGCCAACTCCATTTTACTAATAGCTGTTAGAAAAATAGTCAATTAAGAAAAAGCAAGATTGATTTTACTAATACCTTTTAGTAAAGCACTTAATTCAGAAACAGGCTAGAGCAGAGGCCACAAAGAGCCACAGAACTACAGACTGGACTTAGAGGCAGAAAGTGGTTGCAAACCACACTGGGAAGAGGTGTAAACAGTGGGAATGAAGTCATAAAAGTTGGCATTTAGTGTTTATTATGCATTGAGAAAAAATATATACACACATATGGTATACATGCATACATACATACAGAAAAGCAAGACATATACATGTGTGTATACTCCTCTATATATCTACATGTAGGATATCTATATATTACATCCTCACCAGATTTCTACAAGGCAGGCATTATCAGCCTTGATTTTCATTTGGAAAAATCAGATTTGTAGAGGTTAATAAGTTTTTAATGGTCACATAAGAAGCAAAAAGAATAGCTAGACTCATGTCATTTGTCAAATATTATCCTCATTTTTCATATGGAAACAACAGAAGAAAAAGAAGTATTCCAGGTAAAAACATATCTTTAAATGCATAAATAAGAGAAGCAGAGAATTGCTCATGTCCTCCAAATGTTTCATGTTTGAACTGACTAGAAACCATCTCTCCATCCTTTTTCAACTCAAAAAATAAAAATAAATAAAAAATGGGAATTGCATTTAGTATTTTCCTTTAAGTTTCCCAAAGAGCTTTCTTTCCCCCAAATACATCAATTTTAAAAACATAATATTGCTCAAAATATACTGGTTAAATAATTGGCTATAATACAAAATACAAATATAATACAAAATATACTTAAAAACAGGTTCTGGTGGGGCATTATTTTAAAGATAGAGGAAAAATACTGCTTCCAAAAAGAACCCTGTTCCACTCTCTTTCCTATGACTTAAATTCTATAATTAAACATTTATGTGCCTTTTATTAGAATGTATACACTAATGAAATTCCATGTAGAATAATATTTGCCTTATTTTTAATTACTTTTTTCACATTTTTTCCCCAGGAAACTTCTCTCTATGTCTGGAAAAATGTATCTGACAGTGGAGAGGGCATATAATGAGAGAGATGAACTGCTGGGTAAAGAAAATAAGATGGGGATGATCAACACTTTGTCATCCTGCTATATGACTTTACAAAAGGATATTGTGGGGGAAATGACTTCTAACCGGTACATTAAATTTGTAAGTTCAACAAGATTGAGATTTTCCAAGTAGTCAGTTACGTGCAACTGCAAATGGTGAATGGACCCAAAGGGTCAGTGATTACATATGCAACCTACACTCTGTGGCATTTCACCTTCCAACCTAATGTTGCCTCTTTATCTTGCAAAATAATGTGATTTCTTGTCCTGTCACTCTGCATAGAATTATTTATACCAAAGGGGAAAAAAAATCAATTCTCAATCTAATTCATTTTGCAAATTTGACAGTGACATCAAAGAGCAGGAAGTTGTCTGTGAGTGATGACACTGCTCATTTGTTTAAATGTCAAACTTAACCTCATCAACTTTCAGGGAATATGTCAGTAAAGAATAGGTTTCATTCATCCGGAGAGGATATCAGTGTCATCCAGTGTTGAAGAAAATAGCTGTCAGTATCTTGAGAGCAGAATGCTTTGAGTAAATATTTCTTTTTAAGCTGAATGCAATTGGCCATTTCAGCACTTGGTGCTATGGACAGTGCTCTCTTCCTTTACTTAAGTCCTTTTACTGTAGAGGTGTTTCCTCCTTGAGATTAAAACACTCCCCAGCATAGCAAGCATGTACTCCTAAACTACTCAATTATGATATAATATTATGCCTCACAGGTCTGTGCAAAGCAATAATGAAATAATAGCAAAGAGGAACAAATTTTGTCACAGAGATTAAGCCTGAAATAAAATTAGAGAAGGGAAATAACTATGATTTGTAGCTATTCCTGCAAAACATGTCAAAAGTTTACTTCAATGCAATAACATCTCTCTACGGCTATGTTTTTGCTGGAGAGAATGACAGAGTCATTAACTTCTTGTGATAATATGTTAGCAGTGAACATAGGCACAAAAGAGAACAGGAAGTACATTTAATAGGCTTGTAGACCATCAGGAGTAAGGAATTCATTCTATATTCTTTCTAGCTAAGAGTGGAATTTCAATGAAGAATACTGGATCTGAGGTCATATGAAATGGAACTGAATCTGAATCATGTTCCTTAATAAGTCCTTTCATTTCTCTAAGCCCAGCTTCTTCTTCTGTCGTATGTAGGTTACTTTGAGGTTTAAGTGAATGAGCGTATATAAAGAGGTCTGTCACACATTAGGTACACAACAGATTTTCAATTTGAATTATTTGTTTATCATTGTGTCGGCATAGTGCAGTGAAATGTTGCTATGCTAGTAGCCATGTGTTGTGTCTTTATAGTTGCAACCATAAGAACACATGACAAGAAGAAAACAAGAAAGGTATTATATTAACAGCTGTATCCTTATAACAAAGGGCATTGACCATATGTATTTCCACCTTCATTCATCTTATTTACATCCCCAAAAGATTCTCCCATGTATACCTTTAAATACCTAAGAAAAATAGTCGAAAATCATACAGGAAAAGCAAAACTAAAGTTCTTAGAGGAGTCTTATTTCTCTTATCAAACACTAGTCTATCAACTTTCTCCAGAACACCTCTCCATCACATCACTACCAACTACTCTACCTGCTGAACTGGAGAGAGACTACCGCCAGTGACTCCTGACCGGACTGACATAGTCGGGGAGAGAAGGTACAAATGAGGTTAGTGCTGAAAGCCTGATAAGTTCCTTATTATCCTCCGTGGCAGCTACAAATTCTCTGCTTTGGACTTTTCAGCCTATCTCACCTTACTCCTCTTCTTCCCTTTTTATAACTGAAAATCAAGAGCATCTTCTCCTAGCTTCCCCCATCCCCTTCTGTTATTTTCAACAGAGATTCCCTCCACACTGCCCTCTGCATATGAAACGCCTCGCATTCTCCATTCATCAAGGTACCTGCTCCTTTCATTCACAATCATGCTAAGTCGTCCTGCCCCTCTCAATGCTTTTTCTTTAAGTGGATTCCCCAGCTGCCCTAGTAAACTCAGCCACCACAGCCACCACATCGCTGTTACACTTAGCCCCAGTCCTCAGAAATTGTGCAGAGGTGGGTAGAGGGGAGGTTTGCATGTCAGCCTAGACAGAGACCAATAGAGCCTAGCATCAAGCTTGGTCTCCTCTTTGGGGAAAAGAAAATCAGTTACAGATCTTTCCCAAGGGGGGCAACAAACATGCTCTGGGGCCACAAATGTTGGTCGAGTGAATGAATGAATGCTGAATGAATGGGTGAATGATTGCGATCTCTTTGCACTTTTCTCAGATGCCCCTCCTTCTTGCTTGCGCCCAGTATGGTCCCTGTGTAAGTCAGCTTCAGTACGTGAATGAACCTCCTTGCTTTCCCTCTCTCCACTCGCTGCCCGTTTATTACCACCTCTAGCCAGAGCCTAAACCTCCACGCCAAAGGGCACGCGTCCTCGCCCACAAATCCTTTGTGACTCCAAAAGCCTAAGCAAGCTCTCTCCTTAGGGGCACAGCTTTGCATTCTGCCAGCTTCACCTCTCCCCAAATCCCCAAACACCCAACCGAGTTGCACAAAAGGATGACTAATTTCCCCACGCTCAAAATCCACCTGGAGATCCCCGTCGCTGCCCTTCTGCTGGGACTTGTAACCCTGGTGCTCGCATAAGAAACGCGGTTCCCCGCTTCTCCCTGCAGAAAAAAAGGAATCACCATTCCAGGGCTTGGTCCTTGTTCCCCAAATCAGAAAACTTTTTTTTTTTTTTTTTTTTTTTTTTTTTTAATAGAAAACCCCACCCCGAGAGCAGCGACCTCTTTGTTTGCATCCCAGGGGGAGGGAGGGGTCTCAGAGCCTTTGCAGCGTGGGTCGAAGGGGACGTGACAGCCCTCTGGAGGGCTGCTGGGGACAAGACTCACCCAGGACATTCCCAATAAGAGCCACCACGAACACGATGATGTACCCGGC
The DNA here is from genome assembly GCF_987537825.1 of Furipterus horrens. NCBI lineage: Eukaryota > Metazoa > Chordata > Mammalia > Chiroptera > Furipteridae > Furipterus > Furipterus horrens. The sequence continues at coordinate 107,120,067 of NW_028327176.1, read as the reverse complement.
GATCAGGACCCACTCATAATCTTTCGGGTGTAGGTATTCCCTCCACAGGTACTGCAGGAATTCCTCGTCTTCATCATAGCCGGTGGGGTTCAAAAAGGGCTCTTGAGTTTCATTTAGCTCCGAAGCAGATGACCAGTTGCGACAAGGGGGTGAGTCCTCCAATTTGGTGCCGGACATCACGGACTCGAGTCCGGTTCGGTTCAGTGCTGCAAGCTGCTCTTCCCCTTCCCCATGAGCGCTGGTGAGTCGCGGTGGGAAAGGCTGCGCGGAGAAGCAAGAAGGGGTTCCAGAGCAGAAAATGACGTGAAAAGTTACCGAGCCAATGCCTCCGGAGTCCTGTGCCGGGCAACTTCTGCGGCGCCTTTGCTGTGTTTGCAAACGATTTTGCACCCGGGGAGGGACCGGCCCCGGCCCCGGAGCCTGCAGCAATGACACCAGGAAGAGACGCTACCTCGGCCTGGGCTCAAGCTCAATTAGTCCTCATTCCAGCACTGAGTCTGCAGCCCACAGCCTCCTCCCGCGCCGACGGAGAGCTGAAGTGGGAGGGAAAAAAGTAATGAAAATTATTTTAACCTGTTTCTCTGTGGGTTCAATCTCCCTCTTTTCTACTTTTTTCTTCTCCATTTCTCACGTGAGGATGGTATAAACCATACAGGTGTAGGTCTGTGGATACAGCGAGCATGCCAACGCATGATTAGCACAGGGTTTATTGATGCATTTCTCTGCTTCATGTAAATATAAAGGTAATGAGGAGGAGCCACTGTGTTCCTCTAGCAGGATTATGCAGAAGTCATTTCAGGCAAGTATTTTAACATTTGTTTGACTTGGCCAGTTTAGCACTTGCTGAATAATCTTCAAGGCATCTCTTCTTCTTCCAGGCTGGGGAATGAGACCCTATTTAAGATATGTTTAGTTGAAATACAGCAGCAAATCCTTAAATTAGGACACTAAGAGTCATAAATGTGCTCCTAGTTAATGTTGTCAAGCAAAGGAGACATACCAGATAGCTTGAAACTGATTCTCAGCAGGATGGAGTGGTATAAACAGTAGTGCTCTCTTTCTGGCAAATACCACACCCCACTTGTCTTTCTTCTTTGACTCAGGACTGATATCACCTGTCATTCTCTCAACTGACTTGGTCTCTAAGAAAAGTCTTTACGGATTTGTTTGAGTTTGAGCTTAGGATCCTTTCATTCTCAATGAGCATGATTGGAATATTGCATTTGATTGAGCCTGGACTTGGGAAGGACCTTGGAATGATCTAGGCTAAATCTTAGCTAAATATTAGAAGCCTCTTGATAACATTGCTGATGTGTCCCTACCCAATTTGGATGTGACCCCCAAAATTTATTACCTTCACCTTTATAGGACTGCTGTAAAGTTTAGAAAACTGTTCCTTACATTGAAACGAGGTCTAAAACCAACATTTGGCTTTCTGTCTTTTACCCCCAGTTCCTAGATTGCACCTTGGTGCTACATGGAATAAATCCTCCATAAAACAATTCTTCAGATATTCAAAATAAGCATCACAGTCACCTCCCCTCCCTGCACTTTTTGCATTCACTTTTTCTCCAATTATTTCTATTGTTTTTCAAATCACACTATCCCTGCAACCTATATTTCCCCAGCCTTCCTTTAGATAATTGTCAATACCTTGCATAACATGCAACTAAGAGGAAATACAATAATCTGGTTTGGGTCTTGCCACTACAAAATGACTACTATTATTTAGATGCAAACAATATTTGTATCTAATTATTTTTTTCAAAAGTCACAAGACATTGAGGGTTAATATTGAGCATTTATTTAGTCAATCTCCTACCCCAACCCTCAATCATAATTCTTCCCATTTGTTTTATACATTATAGTTTAAAAATTATTTTATATACTTTATTTTAAAACCTCCAAGAGGCTGTTATAAGACCTATTCACAGATAAATTGTTTCTGAAAAAATTACATGATTTATCAAAAGTCAAGTGACTACTTGGTTACAAAGCCAACCAGTTCTGATCCCAGCTTGATGCTTCTATTATTCTACAGATGTCATATTTCATAACAAATACCATTGTTGTATTTACCCATTTTTCCTAGTCAAATTTGTTTTTTAAACATACTTTATTTGTTGTGTTAGTACAGTTGTCACAATTTTTCTCCTTTGCCTCCTCTACCTGGTACCCCTCATTCTCTCTAGCATCCCCTCACATTTAGATTAGGTCCATGGGTCATGCATATACATTCTTTGGCTACTCTATTCCTATATTGTTTTAACAGCCCTCTGTCTATTTTGTACCTACCAATTTGTACTTCTTAATCCCTGCACCTTTTCCCCCATTTTTCCCATTCCCCATCCCAACTGATAACCTTCCAAATGATCTCCTCATCTATGATTCTGTCTGTTCTGCTTGTTTGCTTAGTTTGTTTTTTAGATACAATTATTGATAGTTGTGAATTTATTGCCATTTCAATTTTCATAGTTTTAATCTTCTTTTTCTTAAATCAGCCCCTTTAACATTTCATATAATAATGGCTGGGTGATGATGAACTTCTTTAGCTTTACCTTGTCTGGGAAGCACTTTATCTGCCCTTCAATTCTAAATAATAGTTTTGCTTTCCATCACTTTGAATACTTATTTCCAGTCCCTTCTAATCTGGAAAGTATCTTTTAATCAGCTGACAGTCTTTTTGGAACTCCTTTGTAGGTAACTATCTGCTTTTCTCTTGCTGCTTTTAAGATTCTCTCTTTATCTTTAACATTTAGCATTTTAATTAGGATGTGTCTTGGTGTGATCTTTTTTGGGTCCATCTTGTTTGGGACTCTCTTTCCTTCCTGGACTTGTATGTCTATTTTCTTCACCAAATTAGGGAATTTTTCTTTCATTATTTTTTTTCAAATAAGATTTCATTTTCTTGCTCTTCCTTTTCTCCTTCTGGCACCTCTGATTTGAATTTTGGTATGCTTGAAGATGCCTAAGAGGCTCCTTAGCCTATTTTCATTTTTTTTCTTTTTTCTTCATTCTGTTTTGACAAATGCTTTTTCCTTCCTTATGTTCCAAATCATTGATTTAATTCTTAGCTTCATCAGTTCCACTGTTGGTTCCCTGTATGTTTTTCTTTATTTCACTTAGTGTAACCTTCATCTGCCTGAGTTTTTAAAATGCTGTTGCAGTAGCCAATGAGTTCCCTGAGCATCTTAATAACCAGTGTTTTGAACTCTGCATCTAATAGATTGCTTATCTCCATTTCATTTCTTTTTCTGGAGTTTGGTTCTGTTCTTTTATTTGGGCCATATTTCTCTGTCTCCTCAATTTGACGGCCTCCCTGTGTTTATTTCTGTATATTAGGTAGAACTGCTTTGACTCCCTAAGTAGCATGACCTAATATAGAAAAGTGTACTGGTAAGTTGCATGGGGCAGAAGCTTAGGTAATTGCCAGGGTGGGGCAACCTGTGTTGCAGCTCTGTGGCTCTGTGTGAAGGAGGGCTCAGAGACGGGACAATGTCACTGCCTGGCTTCTGGAGTTTTATCTGGGAGAATCCTGTGTCCTGGCACTCACCCTTATGCCAGTCACTTTAATTTCTCCCTGTATGCCACTGGTGCCCTTCTAGCTGTTGCCCTGGTGCTGAATCCCAGGGGGAGTGAGTCTGCATAAGTTCTAAGTCAGTTGGGAGCTCCAAATCAGGATATTTCTGAGAATCCTGCAGTTTCTTCCACTGCCCTAACCCCCACTGGTTTTTACAGCTGGATGTTATGGGGACTTATCTTCCTGGCACTGGAACCCTGGGCTGGGTGATCTAGTATGGGGCTGCGATCCCTGGCTTCCAAAGTATCTTTCCTGGTTTTTATCTACCATGTGTGGGGCTGCCTGTTCCATGTCTCTGTGCCTTCCTGTGCCTCTCCACACATCTGTGTGTGTCTGTACCCCCTACCCCTCTGGACAAATGTGGCTTCTTTAATTCCTCGGTTATCAGAATTCCATATAACTTGATTTTCTGATGATTCTGGGTGATATTTGTTTTGTAGTCTAGTTGTAATTTTTGCTGTAGTTATGTGAGGAGGTAAGCCATGCTTACCTATACCTCCATCTTGACTCCAAATTTGTTTTTAAGAGAAGGGAATAAATAGGCATTTTTTAAAGATATATTTATTTCATGCTCCACTCTTAGTGATACAAGTAATCAAGTTTACTACTTTCACGCTTTTTACTTTCCAGAGAAGTTAGGAAGAAAACAAATCAACTAATAATTACATAAGAAAAATGTTAGGAAAGGGTAAGTGCTATGTTGAAAACCAAACACGGTGAGTGGAGAATTTCAAAGTCCATATTAGAAGCATATGGTCAAAAAAGCCTTTGTGAAGAGGGGATATATAAGTAGGATATCCACATGATATATGCATATATTAATTTATTTTTGTTAATTTGAGGTTTAACTAGAGCTTCTTAATTGCTGATCCTATTATCCAAAGCATTAGCCCATTTCTCCAGACCTCTTGTCATCAAAAATTTAACAATTAGGCCTTCTGTAGTTTCATTCAAGTTCACTGATACAATTCTGCTAACTTTATCCTGTGGTATATGTATTCCTGTGATTTATTATTTATTAATATCAATATTTTCCTCTTCCATGCACTATTCTTTTCAAAATTGGAAAGGTTGTTGCAACTTATATTCATTAATGCCTGTAACTTCCTCACCATTGACAGTTCATAAATATGAACCCAGTATGCTATTTAGTAAGGACTTAGTGCCCTTAGCTTTCATTTTGTGGCACTTCAACATGCTATACTTCAGTCTGCTCTTTTTAAGCCTTCTATCTACAATTAATCATCACTCTTTACTAAATGTGTAAAATAAGGAGAAGACTATTTTCAAGGGTTTGCTCTGTTACCTGATTTATGTTGTAACAAGATGGATTTACCTCAATCCTGCAAGTATGCTATTGCGTTCTGTCCCTAATTTACCAAGTGAGTTATTTTAAATATGTGTTACTCCAATGCCATACAAAAGTTCTAAACAAAACTTCAAATTATTATATATCTTTTCCTAGTACATTAGAGTTGGTAACTATTACAGAACTCATTCTTTCTGAGATCTTTTGATACCTTTTAGGATGTTTTAAAAGAATTTTTAGTTGTGTAGATATTATTATTCTCTTCAATTTAAAAATATTTCTGCTGGAGGTAGGGAAAAGGAGTCAGCTCAATCTCACAAGACGGTGAAGTAAGTTCCAAATTGGTCTGGTGATGACCTCTTAAAGCTGTTATAAGAATGAAATAAATTGACATTTTTAGAACTATTTCTGCTATATAGAAAGTGATCTGAAAATGTTTGTTGAATAAATATAAAACTATATGCTATCATGGTGTGAATAATATTTGCTACACATATCAATTACTCTCTATGTTAAAATATTTTTAAAATGTAGCTCACAATAGTCTGAGTAATTCTGTGTAATGATCCAGCTTAAATTTTTGTCTGTCACTTTTATTTTAACTCTCTGACTCACCTGAATATATTAAAAATGACAAATAAAAGAAAAATAAAACCCAAAACCATTTTTTTTCTTTCAGTGGTTGAAGTTAGGTTGCTCCAAAATCTCAGATTTTGTGGGCTGTCCCAGGTTTCACATTCTTATCCCTGGTGTGAGATCATATATTTTACAGCTCTTTAATATGAATTATCTTTATGTATACATTTCAATAAATATTTTGGAGTACTTCTATGTGCCCATGAGTTTAGCTAAGAGCTAGGGGCATAGAGACCAATAAGATATAGTCTAATCTCAGTGACCTCACAGTCCACTGATGAATTAGATGAGAGAATAACTGTATTTCTAGGGCACAGAGGTACAGTGTCAGAAGAAGATGAAAAAACAACCACCTAATTCAGCCTGGAGAAAACCAGAATAGATGGCTCCCCTACAGAGAAAGTCACTTTTGAGCTGAGCAAAGGAGATTATGGGGTGGTTAAGGGTGGGAGGTGGCAGAGGGAGCAGCATTTCATGGAGACTTGGAAGCATGTGAAAACATGTAGTGTGTGGGAAAAGGAGGGTGAAGTTAGCAAGGTCAGGCTTCCACAACAAATCTCTTGCAGTAATGTAGAGAATACATACTTAAAGAAGGGTGGGACAAGAGATATGGGTTCTGGGTAATAGGGTAATATAATGATTCTGCTGTCAGAAGGAAGGTAATGGTTGTGGAAATTGAGGGAAGTTGGGTATTATTCAAATATTTAACAGTTTTAATAGACACTATTTAGAATGCAGGCATCTTTTATTCCTTCGTTGAAGAAGGCTGACTACATGGAAAGGGTGTGCTGGAAGTTTAGTTTTGTTTCTCTGTGTATTTTGAAGAATAAATTGAAGAAAGAAAGAGAGAAGTGTTCCACTGTTGACTTTTTGATATTTGAAAAGAAGTTGTTTTCCTTCTTTTTTATCTGTCAGAATGAAACTAAAATCAAGCCTGAACACTCTCAGTAATGACTGTACTGCGCTTATTTATTCCCCAAATAAATGCATTAGCTTTCTGGGAAATTATCTGACCTGTCTAAGCTTCAAATACCACATTTTCTTATAATATAGCTTGAGATAAATCTTTCTGGAAAAGTCCCTGAAGCATGAGAGGTCTAGGAATCCAGTTTTCAGATAAAAAGAGAGAAGGGAACTTCTGACAAATTGTCGCTATTAGGAGTGACTCTTGAATGAATTACTAAGAATGAGTAACCTCCTGCCTTAGAAAACTCAGACATTAGCAAACTCACTGTTGTAAATCACTGCAAAATATTTCTCTGTGTTTTTCCCCATTATTCTTTTTTAATTATTATTTTTTTATCCCTCTTTTAATTATGTCTTACTTCAGAAAAGGTTCTCTCTGTTCCTTCTTGTCTTTTATCCTGTATTACTAGGTCTGACATTTCCCTCTCATGGTTCTTTCATTCAAAAATATACAAAAACTCCTGCTTTATTTCTATCCCAAGTTGAGCATAGACAGACATTGTCCCTCTCTCACTCAGTTTTTTTGTCTCATGAAAAGCATAGAGGAATAGGCAAGTAATTTAATTCAGTAAAGCAAATGCCCTTAGGTGTATACCTTGAAAGGACTGGGAGTACAAAAGACATCTACTCTATCAAAGTGGGGTCAAGAAGACTATCCAGAGGATGCATTAATTAAGCTTAGAACTGAATATCAAGAAAGATATTCAGATACAGAAGGGTTGAGAGAGATAGTTGGTACCAGATGAAAGTCAGTTGCTTGTTTGTGAGACATGAATAGTCAGCACTCATCGAGGGCTTGCAGGGGCCAAGCTCTGTATTTAGTTAATGCATGTACAAAATGCACCTTACATGCATTAACTAAATTGATCTTCACAACTCAAGGAGATCTTATGAAATATTATGTCAATTTTACAAATGAAGAAGGTGAGACATGAAGAGGTTAAGTACCTTGTCCAAGCTCACACAGCTAGAAGGGGCCACAGTCCTTGAGAAGAATAGTCATGAATCAATTCCAGATTTTTGGGGGATAAAGGGGCATTCTCTATTCTGTTTCCTCAGTAAAAAAAAAGCCCTCCCAACCCCAACCCAGAAAATCAGTATGATCATCTGCTTACTTCATTAGTAGTAACCATATTTCAAGTTTTGGTTCTTAAAAAGCATATATATAAAATGATATAAGTTTTATATATTTAAAAATTCTTATTTCATTTAAAGTAACATTGAAGAGCAGAATTGCAGGTGAAACTTTTATACTCCTCAAGGTGATGTCTCCCACAAAACAAATCAATGTCCTTCTGTTCTCTCAGATGTAAATGTTTTTGCCAATGATATACACTGAAGGGCATAAATGTTGTCTAATTCACTTTGTATCCCAAGACTTAGCACAGCATTTTGCATGTAACTGTTATCAGTCATTACCTCTTTCTCAGACCCGAACTGAATTAAAGGGAGAGATTCCTTTTCAAAAATTAAATATTTTGTGAAGAATTATAAACATGTGTCACCTTGCTTTATGGAAAATCATGAAAATTTATGAATGTATAAGTATATATTGTTGATTATTACTAAATTTTAGCCTGGAGAGGACTTCATCTTGTTGTCTAATGTGCTACTCTATTAATTCACTTTTTCCAATAACATAACGCTTCTTTCTCCTTTTTATAATAACAATTACTTAAAATAGAAAAATAATAATAGAGAGTAGAAAAAGATAGGTTTCAATGTAAAGTTGAAATAAAGTACATACCAGCCTTATAACCATGGGCAGACAATAAAAACCACTTCATTACAATGTGACTGGCAGGTATTGTGGTGGAGACAGGAAAACCCTGGCTGAGCTCCCATAGGTGGCAGCTGTAGTGCCAGAGGGAAATTTCAGTGTCTGGGGGGTTCCCCTTGACAAGCGTGGGGTCTAAACACCAAGATGGGCTCCCCAGCCCATAGCAGAGCCAGAAAGGAACCCAGATAACATCCAGCTGCAAAAAGTAGTGGTGTTTCTGTCTGCCAGGGAGAGATGGCTGGAGACATAGAGAGCCTCTTAAAAGGCCAACATATAAAATTTTGTTTGCATCCACTTACCCTGGGCTCTGGAATAAGGGGAAAAGAGTGAATTAGAGATGCTTGAGGAGAGTTTGGGGATGGCAGCTTTGGGGAGAGAATTGAGGGAGGAGCTGCAAGGATCCCCATGCTGATGCATTCCCCATATTGCAGAAGCTATCCTGCTCAGGCAGAGCAGTCTCTTCCAAGTGGCATCAGCCTGAAGGGGAGCAATAGCCCTGCCCATAGGAATTACTGTGCCCCACCCTGTGATTTTTAAGCCTGACTGCTAATTACAGATTGACTAGATTAACAACTGAAGAAGACAGCCATAGGCTATTGATCACTGGTACTCTCAGACAGGTGCCTTAGTTCCTGCTTAGGACACCATATGACATCAGCAGGGGTGGACCAGAAGATAAAACAGTGGTAAACACTAGATTCTACTGAGATGAATTCAACACAATCTTCTTCATGATTTAAGTTATTTTCTCACCTGCATAGCTTTTTTTAAAAGTATATTTTATTGATTACGTTGTTACAGTAGATTCAATTTTTTCCCCTTTGCTTCCCTCCACTCAGTACTCCCCTTCCCTCAAGCACCCCCCCCACCTTAGTTCATGTCCATGGGTCCTGCATATACATTCTTTGGCTTCAATCTTTCCTATATTATTATTAACTTACCCCTATTTTGTACCAACCGATTACTCTTCTTAGTCCCTGCACCATATCCCCATTTCTCCCCCTCCACCCTCCCAGCTGACAACCCTGCAAAGGTTCCCCGTAATTGTAATTCTGCTTTTATTCTGGTTTGCTTAGTTGGATTTTCTTTTTAATTTTTGATTCAGTTGTTGATAGTTGTGAATTTGTTGTCATTTTAATGTTAATAGTTTTGATCTTCTTTTTAAGTAAGTGCCTTTGACATTTCATATAATAATAGCTTGGTGATGATTAACTCCTTTAGCTTTACTGTGTCTGGAAAGCACTTCATCTGCCCTTCTATTCCAAATGATAGCTTTGCTAGATAGAGTAATCCTGGTTGCAGGTTGCCTTTCATCACATTTAATACTGCTTGCCAGCCCCTTCCTGCCTGCAAAATGTCCTCCAACAAATCATCTGATAGTCCTATAGGCAGTCCTCTGTAGGCAACTCTCTACCTCTCTCTTGCTCTCCCCAGGACTCTCTTTATCTTTCAGCTTTGGCATCTCAGTCATGATGCATCCTGGTGAGGTCCCCTCTGGGTCCAGCTCGCTGAGGACCCTCCGTGCTTCCTGGACCTGTATGTCCATCTCCTTCACAAAATTTGGGAAGTTTTCCTCATTTTTTTCAATTCTTGCTTTCTCATTCTGCACTGGTTGACTGTTTTTTTTTTTTCTTCCTTATGTTCCAAATCATTGACTTGAACCCCAGTTTCTTTCCCTTTACTATTGGTTTTGTGCGGATTTTCCTTCGTGTCACTTAGCATAGCCTCACTTCTTCCCTTATGAGTTTTCCATACTCAAGCATATCTGTCAAGCCTGTGAGCATCTTTATCACCAGTGTTTGGAATTCTGCATCTGTTAGGTTGGCTATCTCCTCATCTGTTAGGTTGGGTATTTCCTCATCACTTAGTTCTCTCACTGGAACCTTGATTTGTTTCCCCTTTTGGGCCATACTTCTGTGTCTCCTCATTCTTACAGGCTCCTGTGTTTGTTTGCTTCCACATCCCAGGTAGAGCTGTCGCTCCTGTTACATTGTAAGGAGCGGAGCCTTATGGATTTGTCAGTACAGGGCAACCTGTTTCACCATGTTGTGGTGCTGTATGTGGGGGAGGGGTCTGAGATGGAACAATGATGCCTCCCCAGCACTCACCCCTTTTCCAGGCACTTCTCCCACTTCCACACTGGACCGGCGCCCCTCTAGCTCCTTCCCTGGCCGTCGTTCCCAGAGTGAGTGGGTCTGCGGATGTTCTAGGACCATGGGGGCCCTTTAAACAAGCGGACTCTGATGAGAGTCTGGCAGTTTCTGCCTCCTCCCCAAACCCCCCTGGTTTGCACAGTCAGAAGGAATGAGGCTTGATTTTCCCCGGTGCTGGCACCATGAGCTGAGAGATCTGGTGAGGAGCTGGGAACACTTCCCAGGTGTCCCTCCTGACTTTTTAAAACATGTGACTGTGCTTTTTGGCTAGCCTGCTGCTGCTGTCACTGTTGGCGCCACCACACCGTGTCCTCTCTGCCCCCACTCCGCCGCTCCTACCAGTCTGGATGAGTATTTCTTCTTTATATCTTTGTTTGCTGGAGTTCCACTCAGTTTGATTTTCTGGAACTGGTTGTTTCTAGTTTTGAAGTAGTTGTATTTCTTCTTAGTTGTGGAGGGATATGGAGCATGTCTGTCTATGCCTCCATCTTGGCCGGAAGTCCCTGCATAGCTTTTTACCATTTATTCCTTGTCCTTCAAGTTTGTGCCTATTGGGGCACTAGTTTTTATATTATAGTTTATTTCACATCTCATATTTGGATCCACTCTTCTCTTACTCCATTTTACCTTCTTCTTTCCTATTCTTACTTTTGTTTTAAATTATATTTTCTCTATTGCTACAACTTGTTTCCATTCTGCACCCTTACCATTTCTCTCTCCTCCAGCCTCTCAAAAGCATTTTTTTTGTAATTAGCCATCTCACATTATTTTCCCATTTTTAAAATACCCTTATTCTCTCTCTATCTTTGTCAATATTTGCTTGTTTGTTGTAGTATAATGGTTGTTGTTGCATTTCTTCAATTTTATTCCTATATCTTCACTATTTTTGCATTTCAAATCCCAAATTTTATTGTTCCCTCTCCTACTCCATTTTGCTGTATTCCAGGGTTTTTTTGTTTGTTTGTTTGTTTGTTTGCTTGTTTTAAATATAAACTTTCCCTGTTTTAGTCTGTTTTTACTTCCTCATTCTTAATATTTCTCCCCCCTCTATCCTCTCAAAACACTCCTTTTTCTTCTAGACATCTCCTAAGTTTTTGTCTCTTTTTTTCCTCAAGTTCCAATCCCACCTATATTAATCCTTGCTCATTTGTTGTTGATAGTGCTGTGGGTCATTTTATCCAGTTTGGATTTTTTTTTCTCTCACTATATATGTTTTTAATTTTTTGTTTAAAACTAATACTACATGCTTTCCTTCTCTTATTCCATTCTGCCTTCTTCCTTCACTTTTTTATTTACCATGTAAGTTTTACTTTCTTTCTCTTTTCACCTTGTCTCTATTCCATACTCTAATAATTGTTCCTCCCTCTACTCTCTTAAAATCATTTTTTCAGTTTCTCATCTCATTTTTCTTTTCTTATAATAGTCTTAATTCCTTACACCTTTATTAATATTGGTTCATTTGCTATTGACAGTGTGATTATTGGTGGGGGATATTTTTTCAGGTGAGGGTTTGTTTTCTGGGCTGTTTGGTTTTATTCTGGCAGCACTTGTACAATAGCATACAAGGCATGGTGGTGGAGTGACTCTAGGTCAGCCTGCCAGAGGGTATTACCCACCAAAGAATGAATCAACAACAACCAATACCCAACTGCAACCACAGAGACTACATGATGGCATAAAGGGAATCCCAAAAGCAACAAGCTCAGGAGATAAAGGAGACTACACCACTGAATATCACAGGTCTCCTACTACAGAAGGTCACACCACAAAAAAAGGGAGTCAAAGAAGATCAATCTAAGAATCAGAAACAAACAAGAGTCACCTAAAATGGGGAGACAAAGAAACACAATCAATATTGGAAAGAAAAGAGGAATCCCCAGAAAGAGTGCTAAATGAAATAGAGGCAAGCAAAGTATCAGACATTGAGTTCAAAATAATGGTTGTAAGGATGTTCAATGAGCTCAATGAAAACTACAAAGAACTACATGGAAGCTATAAGGAACATACTGTGAACTATACCAGCATGGAAAAAGAAATAAAAATTATCAATAAGAGCTAGAAGGAAATGAAGAATAGAATATCTGAAATGAAGAACACAGTAGAAGGAATTAAAAGCAGGCTAGATGAAGCAGAGGATTGATTCAGTGAGCTAGAGGACAAGGTAGAAATAAAATCCCAGACAGAACAACAAAACAAAACAAAACAAAACAAAAAAGACTCAAAAATAATTAAGAGGGTTGAAGGGAGGTACAGGACAGTATACAACACAATGATATCAGTATCACAGAGATACCATAAGGTAAATAAGAGAAGCAAGGGATGGAAAAACTATTTGAAAAAGTAATGACAGAAAACTTTCCTAACTTAATGAGAGAAAATGTCATGCAAGTTTAGGAAGCTCAGAGGGTCCCAATCAAGATGAATTCAAAGAGGTACACTTCAAGACACATCATAATTAAAATGGAAAAATATAAAATCAAAAAGAGAATCTTAAAGGTAGCAAGAGAGAAACAGTAACATACAAGGGAGCTCCATTAATGCTATCAGCTGATTTTGCAACAGAAACACTACAATCCAGAAGGGAATGACAAGAAATAGTCCAAGTAATGAAAGGAAAAGGCCTGTAACCAAGACTACTCTACCCAGTAAGACTCTCATTTAAAATGGAAGGTGAAATGAGAGGTTTCACAGACACACACACACAAAAGGCTAAAAGAGTAGATCTTCACCAAACCAACATTGCAAGAGATACTAAAGGGGCTGCTTTAAGATGATAAAGGAAAAGAGTGAGAGCAAGCAAGCAAGCAAGAGAAAGAGTGAGAGGAACATAAGTACAAAGGTAAAAATGGCAATGAATAAGTACCTATTAATAATAACCTTAAATGTAAATGGATTACCTGCTCCAATCAAAAGACATAGTATAGGTGAATAGAAAAAAAAACCATGATCTGCATATATGCCGTCTACAAGTGACCCACCTCAGAACAAAAGAACCACACAGACTGAAAGTGAAGGGATGCAAAAAATATGGCAAACAAATAGAAGGAAAAAAAAATACTGGGGTAGCAATACCTTCACCAAACAAAATAGGTTTCAAAACAAAGGCCATTAAAAAAAAAAGACAGAAAAGGACACTACATAATACTTAAAGGAAAAATTCATCAAAAAGATATAACCCTCGTAAACATATATGCGCCCAACATAGGAGCATCCAAATATATAAGGAAAATCCTGGAGGACTTCAGGAAAGATACTGGTAGCAACACAGATTCAATCACTGGGCAACATAATTTTTGTTGAGTTAGACCTGCCACTTGTTTTTTATGAACTTTTGGCATCTGAATCCAAAAATGACCCCAGTTTTTCTCTATCATGTCAACTTTTTAAGGTATAGGGTACCCTCTCTTTGTCCCAAAAATCATACAAAATATACATACAAAGGAAAATAAAGAAAAAATTACATGAATAGACTGTTTATTTAGAGTTATTTTATTCACATAAGGCTATATGTTGTTACTGTAAGTCAAATTGTGTGCAAGTAGTAAATTTCTGCTACTAAACATGCATATTAAAGTATTTTATCTTTTCAAATGACAGGCTAGAAAATGCCAAAATGAGATACTTGAAACAGTCTCCTTCAGTTGGCAAAGCTTTAGCAAATTGCTTCATGAGACCCCGTTTTATGTGCAGAGGTGGGAATATAATGTTCTATCAACAGGTGGCTCATGTAGAATGTTTGGATTACCAGGTTTGAGGTCAGATCTTGGAGGCCAATTCGACTCCATCCAGTGCTTCTCATGAGCTCTGCTGTCCCACATATACAGAAAACAGGGACACTTGGTGTATCTGCATTACTGACCAAGAAGGAAGCAGACCATTTTAAGGTCAACACAGATGATCCACTTGTGCTCTTGATATTGCAACAGATCAATAACTCTTTATATCTTCATATTCTTTACAAAAACAAAATAAATGGTCAATCGGGACTGCACCAAATAAATTGCCATTGTGGAGGAGGACACACTTCAAGTTCTGCTTTGAGCTATTGATGAACAGTCGCCATTCTGTTGCATTATCAAGTGGAATTCCCAATTCCTCCATCAAACCATGTATGTTATGGCAATACACAAAGCCACCGTCACTTCCAAAGTACTGCAGAAATGCACTTTCTCTCGATTGAAAGTAGGATGCCTTTGCTCCTTTTTCAAGCAAGTTTTTCTTGTGCAGTCTTGATGCTAGGAGTTCTGAAGCCTTTTTGGATAGTCCCAAATCTCGTGCCAAATCATTCAACTCATGCTGATCAAATCCCTTATGAACTGAGTCATCTTCAATTTCAAAATCTTCATCAGTGCTGTCCCTTAGTTCTTCACCATACTCCTGTTTTTTTGAAAGAGGGTAGTTCAAGGAAAACTGGCACTGGGATTTCAGCTGAATGAGGCACTGGGTGTATAGCTGAAGGTAGACTAGGATACTCTATTTTACATTGATTTTTCTTGTTATATCCTGACATTTTAACTACACAAAAGTAACAGTCACTTGAATGACCTCTGGGCTCTCGCCAAACCATACGTATATCAAATGACAATTTATCACGTGTTCCCTTCGTCCACATCTGTAAACTCTTGACACACTGCTTGCACACCTTGTGAGGGGCCCGAGACTTATCTTGATGACCAAGTTATACTATAAAATATACAAAATAGGTTTGCCCGACAAGTATGCTGATGTTTGTCCTCTGACTGAGAATGGTGAAACTGACACAGATATAACAAAATGAATCAGGGTTGTTTAGGCACTTACAATGACAAATAGAAGAGGCAGACATGGTCTGAAGAAAAGGAAATAAGTACGTATGTAAATAAAAAAATAAATGCTGCTAACTCCTTGTATACAGACAAGAACTTGGACTACACTTCGGAATATGATTCACTATATAGAGCGGCACACAACCTCTCACCACACTGTCCCATGTGTAACTGAATAGCCTAGACAAGTATGAACCTGTCTCTGATCTCCAAGGTCATCCCCCACCCCTTCCCACTTGAGGGAGGTTTGCTCTGAGCCAATAGGAGAGCACTAGTGCTTCCCTAGATCCAGGCTCGATCCAGCCTATAGTGGTCACATGAAGATAAGCTGTACAGAAAAACTTGATGTGATAGAAAAAACTAACTGCAGTTTTGAAATCAACATGCACATTTAAGTTTAAAACAGCTGAAAAATCAAACTCAACAGGAATTGTGTTAAAAATTGTTCCTCTGTGAATGGATAGATCTTTCAAGCAAAAAATCAACAAAGATATTGTGGCATTGAATAACACTCTAGTTCAAATGGATTTAACTGATATATACAGAACCTTTCACAGCAAAGAAGCATAACACACATTCTTTTCCAATGAACATGGAACATTTTCAAAGACAGACCACACAGTAGGACAAAAAACAAGCCTCAACAAATTAAATAAAATTGAAATCATATCAAGCATCCTCTCAGATCACAATGGCTTAAAACTAGAAATGAACATCAAGGCAAAAACATGAAAATTCATGGAGACTAAATAACATGCTATTAAATAACAAATGGGTTAACAATAAGATTAAGCAAGAAATAAAAAAGTTTCTTGAAATTAAAATAAACACGCAGCAACCCCAAACCTATGGGACAAGCAAAGGCAGTCCTGAGAGGGAAGTTGATAGCACCACCGGACTACCTACAAAAGATAGAAAAACCTCAAATAGACAACCTATCCCTACATCTACAAAAACTAGAGGAACAACAACAAAGCCCAGAGTGAATAGAAGGAAGGAAATAATTAAGATCGGAGCAGAATTAAATAACATAGAAATTAAAAGAATAGTTCAAAGTATCAATAAATACAAGAGCTAGTTCTCTGTAAAGAGAAACAAAATCAACAGGCTTTTAAAAACATTGATCAAGGAAAGAAGAGAGGACCAAAATAAATAAAATCAGAAATGAAAGAGAAGAAATTACAACCAATACCACAGAAATATGAAGGATTATAAGAAATTACTATGAACAACAATATGCCAAAAATTTGACAACCTAGGAGAAATGAACACATTTCTAGAAACATATAAGCTTCCAAAATGAATCAACAAGAAGCAGAAAGCTTAAACAGATCCATAGCAACTAGAGAAATTGAAACAATAATAAAAAAACTCCTGGCACACAAAACCCTGGAGCAGACAGCTTCACAGGCAAATTTTACCTAACATTTAGGGAAGAGCTAACTCCCATCTTTTTCAAAAAATTCAAGAAGAGGGAAGAATCTTAAACTTTTTATGAAACCAGTATTATACTAATTCCAAAGTCAGGTAAAGACACAACAAAGAAAGAAAACTACAGGCCAATATAACAAATGAACACATATGTTAAAATTCTCAACAAAACATTGGCAAACCAGATCCAGCAATAAATTTAAAAGATCATACACCACAATCAAGTGAGATTTATCCCAGGGATGCAAGGATGGTATAATACCCACAAGTCAATTATCATAATACACCACATAAACAAAATGAAAGACAAAAATCGCGTGGTCATACCAATAAATTATGAAAAAAGCATTCAATGAAATACAGCACCCATTTATGATAAAAACAGTCAGCAAAGTGGGAGTAAAGGGACCATACCACAACATAATAAAGGCCATATATGAGAAACCTACAGCCTACACCATACTCAATGGACAAAAACTAAAACCTTTCCCCCAAGATCAGGAACAAGACAAGGGATATGTTTTCACCACTTTTATTCAATATAGTATTAAATGTTCTAGCCACAGCAAAGAGACAAGAAAAAGAAATAAAAGGCAGAAAATTGGAAACGAGGAAGTAAAACTCTGTTTTAAGATGACATGATAGTATACATAGAAAACCCTATAGACTCCACCAAAAAACCTACTCAACCTAATAAGTGAATTTGGCAAAATAGCAGGATCCAAAGTCAATATTTAGAAATCAAAGGCAATTTATACACCAACCATAAAATATAGAAAGAGAAACTTTTAAAAATCCCATTTATTATAGCAACAAGAAAAATAAGATACCTAGAAATAAACTCAACCAAGGAAGTAAAAGATCTATACTCAGAAAACTAGAGAACACTGAAGAAAGAAATTAAGGAAGATACAAATAAATGGAAGCATATAACATGTTCATGGACTGGAAGAAGTAATATCATTAAAATGTCCATACTATCCAAAGCAATCTATAAATTCAATGAAATCCCTGTTAAAATACCAATGGCATAAATCACAGATCTAGAACAAATATTTCAAAAACTTATATGAAACCAAAAACTGATCCCAAAAATCCTCATCAATTTTGAGAAAGAAGGACAAATTAGGAGGGATCACAAACTATATCAAACTATATTACAAGTCTACTGTAATCAAAACAGTTTTGTACTGGCATACGAACAGACACATAGATTAATGGAACAGAATAGAGAGCTCAGAAATAAATCCAGGACTTTCTGGTAAATAAATATTTGACAAAGGAGGAAGAAGCATAAAATGGAGTGAAAATAGCCTCTTCAACAAATGGTGTCAGGAGAACTGGAATGGTATGTGTAAAAAAATAAAACTAGACCACCAACTTACACCATACATCAGAATAAACTCAAAATGAATAAAAAACTTAAACATAAGCTGTGACACCATAACAATCCTGGAGGAAAACAGGCAGTAAAATTTCAGATATCCCATGCAGCGATATTTTTGCTGATATACCCTCTAAGGCAAGGAAAATAAAGGAAAGGATAAACAAATGGAATTATATCAAATTAAAAAGCTTCTGCATGGCTAAAAAAAAAAACAACAACAACAACAACAACAAAATGAAAAGGGAATGAACTGTATGGGAAAACCTATTTGCCAATGATACCCTGGACAAGGGTTTGGTTCTCAAAATATATAAAGAACTCACATGATTCAACACCAGGAAGACAAACAATCCAATTAAAAAATGAACAAAGGACTTGAACAGACACTTCTCCAAGGAGGACATACAGAGGGCCCTTAGGCCTATGAATGGATGCTCAACATCACTAGCCATCACAGAGATGCAAATTAAAACCACAACAATATATCATCTCACACCTGTCAGAATGGGTATCATCAAAAAATCAACAAACAATAAATGCTGATGAGGATGTGGAGAAAAGGGAACCCTAGTGCACTGCTGGTGGGAATGCAGACTGGTGCAGCCACTGTGGAAAACAGTATGGAATTTCCTCAAAAAACTAAAAATGGAATTGCTGTTTGATTCAGGAATTCCATTGCTGGGATTATACCCAGTGAATCCTGAAACACCAATTCAGAAGAACCTGTGGACTCCTATGTTCATAGCAGTGCTATTTACAATAGTCAAGAGCTGGAAGCAGCCTAAGTGCCCATCTGTAGATGAGTGGATCAAAAAAAGTGGTACATTTACACAATGGAGTACTATGTAGCAGAAATGAAGAAGGAACTCCTATCTTTCACCACAACATGGATGGAACTGGAAAGTATTATGCTAAGTGAAATAAGCCAGGCAGAAAATGACAAATACCATATGATCTCACTTGTAAGAGGAAACTAATGAACAAAACAAACACACAAACAAACAAACAAAATAGAACCAGAGACATGGAAACAAGGAACAGACTGACAGTGACCAGAGGGGAGAAGGGAGAAGAATAACAAGGGAAAGAAGGGAAAAGTCTAGTCATGGAACAGGTATACATGACGCATGGACATGAACAATAGTGTGAGGATTGACTATGGGAAGGGCAGGTCAGGGGAGAGCAATGGGAGGAAATTGGGACAACTGTAATAGAACAACAATAATAAACAAATAAAGTGCAGACTGTAATTTTTGGGGTGCTTTCTCATTCTAGGCACACTTTTCTGAGGACCATTGCCCACAGCCATTTTGAATGATGACCTGCCAAGAAGGAGAGTGAAAGTGTAATACTTGTCTTCCCACACATTAGTCTCTGACCCCATGAGGTCCTAATTTACCCTTGGATTTTGGTTTATTGAGATATCCCTTTTTGTAAATATTGTTTTTCCTTGAGCTCATTTGACTGGGCTTTTCTTCCTTGAAAACAATAATTCTTGTTTGAGATAACAGAAATTTTCTCTTAGTAGTAAGCAATGGGTTTATTAAGGCACATGATCTGATTTTCCCTATAAAATATACATTTTATTGTGTCACTAAAATTAATTTAATTCTATTTTTAAACACTTTATTATTTTTAGAGTAGGTTTAGTTAGGTTCACAACAAAATTGAGAGGACAGCACAGAGATGTCCACATATTGCCAAGCCCACATATGCATGGCCTCTTCCATAAAAACCCCACCAGAGTAGTACATTTCTTACAACTAATGAACCTATATTGACATATCATAATTACCCAAAGTCAACAGTTTACATTAGGGTTCACTCTTGGTGTTGCACATTCTATGGATTTGGACAAATGTATAATATGTATCCATCATATATTATTATACAGAGTATTTGCATTGCGCTAAAAATACCCTGTGCTCCACTTAGGTTAGCCTTTTGTTCCTCCAAATTCCTGGACACCACTGATCCTTTTACTTTTTCCATAGTTGTGTCTTTTTATGGATGCTATGTTGTTGGAATCATATACTATGTAGGCTTTTCAGATAGGCTTCTTTTACTTAGGATTATGGCCTTAAGTTTTCTCCATAGCTGATAGCTCATTTATTTTATAGCACTAGAAAATATTCTGTTATTTGGATGTACCACAATGTATCTATTTGCTTACTGGAGGATATCTTAGTTACTTCCAAGTTTTGGTAATTTTGAAAAGAGCTGATGGAAATATTCATGTACAATTGTTTGTGTGGACATATGTTTTCAACTCCTTTGCATAAATGCCAAACAAAAGAATTGCTGGATCATATAATGAGACTATGTTTAGTTTTAGAAGAAACCACAAAACTTACAAAGTGGCTTGTACCATTTTGTATTCCCACCAGTAGTTAATCAGAGTTTCTATTGTTCCACACCTTCACAAGCATTAAGTGTTATCAATGTTATAGAACTTAGCCAGTCTAATAGGTGTGTAATGGTATCTCATTTTTTTTTTTAATTTGCACTTCATTGATGACATATGATGTAGTGCAGCTTTGTGTATACTTCTTTACCACCTGTATATCTTTTTTGATTTGATGTCTGTTAAGGTCTTTGGCTGTTTTGAACAACAGGTTTTATGTTGCCTTATTATTGTGTTTTAAGAGATTTTTATTGTGTATTTTGAATAAGTCTTTTTTCAGATGTGTCTTTACATGTTTTCTCCAGTTTATAGCTTGTCTTCTCCTGAAACTGCCTTTTACAGAGCTGAAATAATTAACTTTAATAAAGTCCAGTCTATCAATCACTTCTTTTATAGACCACACCTTTGGTGCTATATCTAAGAAGTCATAGAGATACCTAAGGTCATCTAGATTTTCTATGTTATTTTCTAGAAGTTTAAAGTTCTGCATTTTATATCTAGGTCTGTGAAAGATTTGTCGATTTTCATGAAGAATATAAGGCCTTACCTATTTTCATGTTTCTTTTTTTTTTGCATGTGAATGTCCATTTTTTCCAGCAACATTTGTTGAAGAGAGTATTCTTTCACCACTGTATTCCTCTTTTTTCCTTTGTCAAAGATTAGTTGACTATACTTATCGGGGTCCATTTTTTTTTTTTCAGATTTAATGTGTTTTATTGATTAAATTATTACATTTGTGCCAATTTCCCTTCCCTCTGCTCCCCTCCACCCGGTGGCCCCCCTCCCTCCAGTTGTCCCCCCCTTTTAGATTATGTCCATTAGTTGTGCATACAGTTCCTCCCAACCTCTCTCCATCTATTCCATTCCCTCCTACCTTGATCCCCAATTCCTATATCATCTCCCTCTCTTTCCCCATTCCCCCTCCCTGTTGACCTCCCCCCAATATGCTTCCCGTACCCACAGTTCCTCTTCCACTCTCGTTGCCTATTTAGTTTGCCTTTGTTTCATTTCCCTAGCTTCTGTTTTTTTTTTTTTTAAACCAGTCCCTTTAACATCTCATATAACAGTGGTTTCGCTGGATAGAGTATTCGTGGTTGTAGGTTTTGGATTTTCATTACTTTGAATATTTCTTGCCAGTCTCTTCTTGCCTGTAGGGTTTCCCTTGAGAAGTCAGCTGATAGTCTAATTGGGACCCCTTTGTACATAATTCTTTTCTTCTCTCTTGCTGCTTTTAAGATTCTCTCTTTATCTTTAATTTTTGACATTTTGATTATAATGTGTCTTGGAGTGGTTCTCCCTGGGTCCAGTCTCTTGGGAACTCTCCTTGCTTCCTGGACCTGCAGGTCTATTCCCTTCCCCAAGTCTGGGAAGTTCTCCTTTATTATATTTTCACTCAATTTTTCAAGTTCTAGTTCATCTTCCTCATTCTCTGGCAAACCAATGATTCTTATGTTGGGTCTTTTATAGCTGTCCCAGAGGTTTCTGATCCTTTCATTGTTGCTTCCCATTTCCTCTCGCTGCATTGGTTGACTGCTTGTTCCTTCTCCATATTCCAGTTTGTTGAAATGAACTCTGGATTTTATTTCCTTTCCTTCTGTCTCATATGCTGTTTTGTTCCTTTCGTTATGAAAGTTTTTCACTTCTTTCATATCTTTTTCCTGCTCTTTTGTGAATTCTGTAAGCCACCTGATAACAATGGCCCAGAACTGAGCCTCTGACAGGTTTCTTATCTGTTCATCTGTCAGGTTCTCTATCTGCTGCCTGGTGAGTTGTGTTACCGGTATTTCTAAAGTTGCCTGCCTCATTTTGACAGATGCGTTTTGTTTTCTTGGGCCGGCTGTAGGGGGCAGTGCCTGTGTACACGTCACAATTCAGTGACCGGCGCCTGCCTGTCCGAGACCTATTTCGCAGCCCTGTGGTGCTTTCTTTGGGGGCGGGGGTCCAAGATGGATTCACACAGTTATTCAGCTAGGAGACCGGGATCCGTCCTCCCGCCCCCCTGGGCCTCACTGTTCAAGGCGATGCGGCGGCCGCTCTCCCCAGCGCCGGGGTCGCGCACCGCCAGGGGCTTGTGCAGCCCGGATTCCTCGCCGCCCGCCGCTCCGGGTGCGACCGCAAACAGCACTGCCCTCTTTAACTCTTACCTGCCCAAATGGCACCGCTGGTTTATAACTTCATATGTTGGACTTCCGTGTAGTTTTATTTTCTGGAATTTCTAGTTATCCTTTGTTTTGAAGTAGTTGTATTCCTCCATAGTTGTAGAGGGAGACCTAGCGTGTCTGTCTAAGCCTCCATCTTGGCCGGAAGTTGGGGGTCCATTTTTGGGTTACTATTTGTCTCATGGATTTTTCTCTCTATTCTTTTACCAATACCACACTTTTTTGATTACTGCAGTTTTATAGTAAGTCTGTAACCATTTAACCATTATAACTATTTAAAGACTCTATTTTTCCCATTGAATGACCTTAGAACACTTCTTGAAAATCAATTATCCATACATGTATGCACTCATTTGGTGGCTTTCCGTTCAATTTCTATTTTTATACCAATATAACAATGTTTTGATTACTATAGCTTTGTGGTATATTTTAAAATTAAGAAGTGTGAATCCTTGCCCTGTCCAGTGTGGCTCAGCTGGTTGGAGTATTGTCTTGTAACACAAAAGCTGCAGGTTTGATTCCAGTCAGAGCACATATCTAGGCTGCACTCACAATCCCCAGTGCAGGCACATGTGATCTCTGATCCAGGCATGTACAGAAGGCCAGCAATCAATGCTGCTCTCTCCCATTGGTGTTTCTCCCCCTCTCTTTCTCTCTCTTGGAAAAGCAGTGAAAAAATGCCCTTGGGTGAGGATAAAAAAAAGAAGTGTGAGTCCACAAATTTTGTTCTTCTTTTTCAATATGTTTTGGCTGTTCAGGCTTTCCTGAAGTTCCATGCCCATTTCTGAAAAAAAGGGGAGGGAAAGGCGGTTGAAATTTTGATAAAGATTGCATTGAATTTGTAGATTAATTTGCACAGTATTGTAACAGCAACAGTATTAACTCTTCCAATCCAAAAACATGGGAAATCTTTCAATCTTTAATTACTTTCAACAATATTTTACATTTTTGCATCTGTAAAACTTGTATGTCTTTGGTTAAATGTTTTTCTAAGCATTTTATTCTTTCAGATGCCATTGTAAAATGGGGTTGTTTTGATAATTCCATTTTCAGGCCATTCATTGCTAGTGTATAGTAATACAACTAATTTTTTCCTATTGACATTATATCCAGCAATGTTGCAGAATTCATTACTCACTCTAGCACTTTGTTGTGTGGAGTCCTTAGAGTTTTCTATATTTATGTTTGTGTCATCTGCCTGAGATAGCTTTAGTTCTTCCTTTTCAATCTGGATACTTTTTGTTTCCTTTTCTTGGCTAATTTGATAGAATTTCCTGTACAATGCTGAATAGAATAAGTAGATCTCCTTGTCCTCTTTCTGATCTTAGGGGGAAATTTTGTATCATTTTACCCTTAAGTATAATGTTAGCTGTGGATTTTCAAGATGTTCTTTGTCAAAGTGAGGAAGCTCTGTGTTATTTCTAGTGTGTTGAATATTTTTATAATAAAAACATTTTTGATTTTTGTCTACTTTTTTAAATGTATGTTGAGATGATCTTGTGCATTTTCCTCCCCTTTTATGCTATTACCGTGGTGTATTATATTGATTGATCAAGTTTAACTAATCTCCTGTGCCTGAGATAAGCCCCATTTCTCCATGGTATCTAATTCCTGCAATATAGTGCTGGATTCAGTTTGCTAAATTTTGTCAAAACTTTTTGCACCTATATTCATAAGAGGTATAGGTCTGTCATTTTCTTTCTTGTGACACCTTCATATATTTTTGATATCAGCATAATACCAGCCTCATAGAAGGACTCGGTTTGATTTCAGTTTTATTAATCACCAGCTCTTTGAGGTAGTCACTCAATAACTTAATGCTTTATACTTGCCTCTGAATAATAACTCCATACATGTTGTTTTTTGTGAGGGTTTAGTGAGATTATTATGTGTGCTTTGTAAACTACCAATCAGAGTATTTACATCAAATGATAAGAAGTATTGGTGTCAGTGTTAAGAACAATGACAGCCAGTGAAGGGGTAGAATTATAAACATCTGCACCTTAACAAAGATTGTGACACTTTATTTCTCTTGGTCTTTATTACATCACCTGTAAAATGAGTCATAATCATTCTAGTTGTGTTACAATAACCACACTAACAACAATAATATAACTCAGGGTTGGGCAAAAGTAGGCCTACAGTTTTCTTATGGAAAATAATATAATAATAAATAATAATAATACAAGAGTAAACTCTGTTTCAGGTACTCACAATTGTAAATCTATATACTTTCCGCCCACCCTGTATAATGATATAGTAATAATAATATATTACTAATATTTTATATATTGAGTATGTACTGCCCAAAGATCTTGTCATGTATTATTTTATCCTTATAATACCATATGAAGGTGCTATTATCTTTCCTCGTTTTCTGAGGATAGTACCTAAAGCTTGGATAACTCTTCCAAGATCACACAGATCAGAAGTCATGGAAAATCAGTTAAGTCTGTGGCAGAGTAATAACCATAAAGTTTGTCATTTTTCACTCTCATCCAGGAGTTGTTCTCATACTTATGTAAAAAAAAATTTATTCAAATTTTAGTCAAATGCATTTTATTCAAATATGTGTGTTTCATCATTTAACCAACGGATTTCAATTAAGAAAGTATCAATCTAATTTTTCTATCACTTTGAAAACCAACTTCTTTAAAAACTTTTGTCTATACAGCTGGGATGAATTAACATTTGCATGTTGAAAATGTCTAACTATCAACCTCACACACCTCTGCAATGAATAGTTCTGAGGCCTTGGCAATTCAGACAACTGTTTCTGTAATAAAACACTATGCATGTATAAAAAACATTTAATGTCAGTAGCTGAATATCTTACCCTAAAGACAACAAAGCCATTATCTAATTATTTTTAGATATCTAGTAATGATCGGAATTGAGGTTGATTTAAATACCCTTGACTTTTATGCTATTGTGTAAAATATTATTTAAATACAAATTTGTCAATCAAAAGAGACTCAAAATTTTGAGATATTTCTCTTCTTTAACTGGGTTTTTTACTTGGTATTTCACATAAGATTAGGTATTTCACATACCTTGAAATTCAATAGAAGCATATCAGTAAAATAAAAGAAAGCCTAATATGTCTGGTAGTAAAATAATAGTCATTTAAATGTATGGCATTAGATGTACCTGGTAAATGTGTCAGCAGCAGAATACAAGTGAGTTTACTTATTATTTTACAATGTGAGTTAATAAGTATGTTTTGGGGTTGCACCCTGCACACTGACATTCACTCAAGTGAGACATCATGACTAGTAATGTTCTTTGGTGCCTCCATCAAAGACAGGGTACTTACAATCACTGTTCTTTATTATTATTATTTTTTATGAAAGGCATTTTAAGACATGTAAAGTTTAGCTAAGGGCAGCATGAAAGTGTTCCAACCTTATCAAATGATTTAAATAACTTCCAATTTAAAGTCTTGAGAACCAAATGCATTTAACTTGCTTAAATGATGTATTCCAAACAATTTCTGAATGTACAAATTATATATAGCTATAATTAAAGACTCGAGACAGGTAAATACCTTCTCAGAATATTTTTTCAAATTGTGTATATGGTTGAGACATTGATATCATATCAAAATATGAATGATGGCTGGCACACTTTATTTAACACATGTTTAAAGAGTTTGTTTAATTTCTAATTTATTATTCATTTAATGATGGTATGTTTGGCTTTGTCAAGATGTTTTGATATGTCCTCACTTGATCTTTCTTGTATTTATGTTTGATGCAAAAGAACAAAAAGCACAGCTAAAATTAATCATAATAGCAATTTCCCTACCTTGCTTTCTACTCTCAATTGTGTCCACTTGCATTTGTTGGTAAGATTCTGAAAAATAATGGCCACATCTGCACTATTTCAGAGAAAAACATTTCTGTGTAATAATGAAGCCTGTTGGGTACACACATTAGTCTAAATATTACATGCACTAATGACCTTTTAAAAAGAAATTATAAGGAAGCAGATTTGGACTCTTAGCATTAAACTGTTAGTTTTTCTCCTATAAAATAAATTCTGTATTTGGTTGAAAGAAAATAAACCAGAACTTTAGAAGAGTTACAAACTTAGTAAGAAATGACCTGGAACAAAAAGATTTAAAAGTCTATAAGACAGGGAAGTTTTCTTTTTATACAGTCCTTTTGTTATGTTCACACTGGAGTAATCAACTAGATAATTGTACTTAGGTTGCAAGTATTCGTTAAAATATTTTTCAATAAAAACATTAATTTTCCACACTCCTGATGTTATCTAAATTTATAAATAAGAAATAAAGTAAGAAAAAAATGTTTCTACCAAAAATGGGCATTTTGCTTTCTTATACTTCAAGTTCCCAGTTTATAAAATGTCATTTAAATGCAATTATTTCTCTAAAGTTCTGGTTCTTAAAATTTGGTGATTCCCATATACATTTAAGTATTTAATGAAATGCAGTGGATCCACTCCCATTGAAATGTTCATATAAACATATATACAGTCTACCTGAAATTCATCCATGCACTTCCAAGTTCACAACACTAGCCCTGTAAAGTCTTAGCAATTGGAAGCATCTCAGAGATATACCACAAACTAAGCAGCATCCATAAACAAAATCTACCAATATATAGGAGGAGGTAAGTGGCTTCCCATTGCAACTCAGAGTGACGTTTCTCTAGCAAAATCCTGCAGGCTACTCTAGCCCCGTTTCTGAAACAACTGTTTCACTCAAGTTTGATGTAAACACTTGGAGAAGAGGATGGAAGGTAGGAAGAAGGTAAGGCCTGAAAGTTACTTGGTATACGAAGAAAGAATTCCTTTTCCTATAATTTTCAATCAACAACTGAAATTCTGGTTTGTAACTATTTCTGTGTGCGTGTGTGTGTTTCCGAACTATTACTTAATGTAATAGTCTTTATTAGGCCAACAATTTTAATTGTTAGTCAAATTAACATATATTTCCCTGTACATTCACTATAAGAGTACCAAGATATAGTATTTATTTTCATCAATTATGTAGATTTAGGGGAAAATTTTATGGATAAATTAATATTTTATGTTTTAATCCAAATATTGATTCATATACTACAAATAAGTGAAAATAACCAAAATAAATAATCAACTTATTCTGTGAGAAAATAAGTAGTAATAGTTTTAAATATCTCCTAAATTGGTGGTTTCACAAATTTGCTCCCTTTTGCTGCCTATTAAAAACATCTGAGAATTTAACAAATCACAACAACCTGGTAAATACTATTTAAATTAAATAAGAATGTTGCAATGACATGCAGACACTAGTATTTTTTAAATCAGTTAATATTTAGGATCTGTATCTGTTCACAATTGAAATGTATTCCTCTTCTTTATTGAATCCATCTGATATATCATACTGTGTAAATTTAAGATGTACAATATGTTAATTTGATATTTAGCACTGGTATCACATTACATAATTATACTTTCTTTTCAGTGGTTTGGAAAAATAACTTTTAGTCTCCCAGGAAGTTTGATGATTGTAGTACAACGCTGTTGTCCCAATTCATTCTATTGTGTGTTAAATCTCTATGGTTTACTACTTGATGCAAGTCTGTGCCCTTAAGGCACAAAATCATTCTTATCCCACCCACACCCTACCTCTCGGTAACCACCATTTTACATTTTTTAAATGAGTCTGACTATTTTAGATTTCACATATAAGTTATATCATACAGTACTATCATTCTCTGACTTATGTCACTTAACCTAATGTGCTCAAGGTCTATTCATGTTATTACAAAAGGCAGGAATCCTCCTTTCTCATGGCTGAATAATAGTCTACAGCATCTTTTTAATCCACTTATCTGTTGATGGGCATTTAGGTTGTTTCCATATCTTGGCTATTATGAATAATGCTGCAATCAACAAGAGAGTCCGTATATCTTTTCAAAATCCTGGTTTTATTTCCTTTGGGTTATATTCACAAGTATCAGAGAAGGAAAACTCTGACTCCAAAAAACCTCCGCTGCCTTGCGGCATACCTCTTCAGGGGAAAGGCTAAGGGAGTAAACCCCGACAGAAAATCCGGAGCCGGAGTCCCTAAGGCGGTTTGACGTTGTAGTCAACACCGGCAACTCCTGCGGCGCACCTGAAGCCAAGCTGTATTGACTCCGTCTTTCCCTTGGACCCTTCAGCTGCGAAGAGAGGGGGGGTCTGCTGCATGGGCAACAGCAGACCCTCCATATCACCCTGCCCAGGCTCTGTAGCTTCAGCTCCACTGGAGAGGACACTCCAGCGTCATCGCAAGATGTCGATTCAACACGGGAGGAGACAGATACCGTGTCACTCCCGAGTCGGACTGCACAGCCATTCTCGGCGGTGCAGATAGACTTTTAAGAAGCTACACCATCGTCTCTCGAGACGGACGGCTGCCAACGACAACGATATATTCACAAGTGGAATTGCTGGACTGTATGGTAGATCTATTTTTAATTCTTGAGAAATCTTTGTATTGGATTTCATAGTGGTTGGACCAATTTACATTCCCACTAGCAATCTATATGTTTCCTTTTTGACTACATCATTAACAGTCCCTGTTTTTTGTCATCTTCTTAATGACAGCCATTCTAACAGGTATGAAGTGATATCTCTTTATGGTTTTGATTTGCATTTTCTCATGATTAGTAATGTTGAGTATATTTTCATGTGTCTGTTGGCCATCTTTATGTCCTCTTAGGAAAAATGTCTATTTAGTTCTTTTGCCCATTTTTTTTTTCAGATTTAATGTGTTTTATTGATTAAAATATTACATTTGTGCCAATTTCCCTTCCCTCTGCTCCCCTCCACCCGGTGGCCCCCCTCCCTCCAGTTGTCCCCCCCTTTTAGATTATGTCCATTAGTTGTGCATACAGTTCCTCCCAATCTCTCTCCGTCTATTCCATTCCCTCCTACCATGATCCCCAATTCCTATATCATCTCCCTCCCTCTCCCCACTCCCCCTCCCTGTTGACCTCCCCCCACTATGCTTCCCTTACCCACAGTTCCTTTTCCACTCTCGTTGCCTGTTTCGTTTGCCTTTGTTTCATCTCCCTAGCTTCTGTTTTTTAAACCAGTCCCTTTAACATCTCATATAACAGTGGTTTGGATCTAATGAACTCTTTCAGTTTTATTTTGTCCTGGAAACACTTTCTCTGTCCTTCTATTCTGAATGACAATTTCGCTGGATAGAGTATTCGTGGTTGTAGGTTTTGGATTTTCATTACTTTGAATATTTCTTGCCAGTCCCTTCTTGCCTGTAGTGTTTCCCTTGAGAAGTCAGCTGATAGTCTAATTGGAACCCCTTTGTACATAATTCTTTTCTTCTCTCTTGCTGCTTTTAAGATTCTCTCTTTATCCTTAATTTTTGACATTTTGATTATAATGTGTCTTGGAGTGGTTCTCCCTGGGTCCAGTCTCTTGGGAACTCTCCTTGCTTCCTGGACCTGCAGGTCTATTCCCTTCCCCAAGTCTGGGAAGTTCTCCTTTATTATATTTTCACTCAATTTTTCAAGTTCTAGTTCATCTTCCTCATTCTCTGGCAAACCAATGATTCTTATGTTGGGCCTTTTATAGCTGTCCCAGAGGTTTCTGATCCTCTCATTGTTGCTTCCTATTTCCTCTCGCTGCATTGGTTGACTGCTTGTTCCTTCTCCATATTCCAGTTTGTTGAAATGAACTCTGGATTCCTCACCATCTGTCTCGTATGTGGTTTTGTTCCTTTTGTTATGAAAGTTTTTCGCTTCTTTCATATCTTTTTCCTGCTCTTTTGTGAATTCTGTAAGCCACCTGATAACAATGGCCCAGAACTGAGCCTCTGACAGGTTTCTTATCTGTTCATCTGTCAGGTTCTCTATCTGCTGCCTGGTGAGCTGCACCACCGGGATCTCTATATTTGTCTGCCACATTTTGACAGATGCGTTTTGTTTTCTTGGGCTGGCTGTCGGGGGCAGTGCCTGTGTACGCGTCACAAATCAGCGACCGGCCGGCGCCTGCCTGTCCGCGACCTATTTCGCAGCCCTGTGGTGCTTTCTGTGGGGGCGGGGGTCCAAGATGGATTCACACAGTTATTCAGCTAGGAGACCGGGATCCGTCCTCCCGCCCCCCTGGGCCTCACTGTTCAAGGCGATGCTGCGGCTGCTCTCCCCAGCGCCCGGAATCGCGCAGGCCAGGAGCTTGATTGGAGTCGCGCACGCCAGGGGCTTGATTGCCTCCGGGATTTTTCGCTGCCCCGCCCGCCGCTCCGCAAACAGCTTTGCCTTCTTTAACTCTTACCTGCCCAAATGGCACCGCTGGTTTATAACTTCATATGTTGGGCTTCCGTGTAGTTTTATTTTCTGGAATTTCTAGTTATCCTTTGTTTTGAAGTAGTTGTATTCCTCTATAGTTGTAGAGGAAGACCTAGCGTGTCCGTCTAAGCCTCCATCTTGGCTGGAAGTCTCCTTTTGCCCATTTTTAATTGGGTTATTTGTTTTCCTGCAATTGGCTTATGTGAGTTCCTTATATATTTTATATCTTAATATTTTAGCAGATATATGGTTTACAAATATTTTCTCCATTCAGTAAGTTACTTTTCATTTAATTAACTCTTTATTTTGCTGTGCAGAAGCTTTTGAGTCTGATAAAAATCCCAATTTGTTGATTTTTGCTTTTGTAGTTTGGCATCAGTAATTTTTAAAGATTCTCAGGTTATACCAAGGTGCAACAAACTTTGGAACCACAGTCTTAAATCATTTCAGTTTAAACTAGCTTCAGTTCAGCAGTATAGGAATCACCTGGGAGCTTGCTAGCAAAGCAGAAACATGGGCCCTACCCTAGACCTATTAAATCAGAATCGATATTAATAGTATTATAATATCTACATAATAGATATAAATAACAGGTAATTGATATGCAAGCTAAAGTTTAAAAACCACAGGCTGAAACTTGACAGATAAATTAACCAAAATTTCTAAGCAGAATAATATATACAGAAAATAGTTTCAGCAAAAGTACTGGCATCAAAAGTGTCTGTAATAGTAATCTTAAGGAGAAAAGAAAAACCATTATTTTTTTTCACTAAACTTTACTTTAACCTAATATTCTGATTTTCTTAATCTAGTATCAGGTACTTTATTTGCAAGATTAATTATTCCAACTTCTGTTCAATAAGGCATCTTGCATCTGCCCAAGACTCAATTAGAATTTTTGACATTAAAATGTCAGTTTTGTTATAAATTGGTATGGTGAAAATTAATGTCTGCAAGTCTTTTCAGTGGAGTAATAAGAATTTTATAACAATATGGACATTTTGCTATAATGTAAATAAATTATAGCTTTTGCATTGGTGCAAGTATCCTTTTCTTAGGTTTTATGACATCTAGATTCGATATCTTATATTGTATATTGTGGCTTTTAGAGATAAATATTAAATATATGCCAATTTCATACCAATCATAATTATTTTCTACTATTCAATTGTTTTAGCTTTACAACATTTTCTGTTTGTCTACTATGTACCAAAAAAATTTTACAGGGAATTTTTCACAAAATCTGTGCAATTAATACAATATACAGTTTATCTTAAAACTTAGGCTTATATAAAGCAAGTATTAACAGATCTAAAGGAGAAATATACAGAAATATAATAGTAGTAGAGCACCTAAATACCCTAGTTTTATCCATGGATAGGTCTTCCAGAGAAAAAAATCAGTAAGAAAATATTGCACTTAAGCAACACATTAGATCAGATAGACTTAACAGACATTTACAGATATTCCACCAGAAAACAGCAGAATAAATATTTTTCTCATGTGCACATGGAACTTTTCCCAAAATAGATCATATGTTAAGCCACAAAATATATCTTAATAAATAAAATAAAATAAAAATTGTATCAAGCATTTTTTCCAAAGTCGATATGAAACTAGAAATCAATTACAAGAAGAAAACTGAAAAATTCACAAAGAGAAGAAATCAAAAAGAAATTTAAAAAAACTTGAGAAAAATTAAAATGAAAATATAACACACCAAAATTTTGGGATGCACAAAAGCAGTTCTAAGAGGACAATTCAAAGCAATAAATGTCTGTATTAAGAAACAAGACTGATCTCAAATAAACAACATACTTTTACACATCAAGGAGCTAGAAAAAGAACACACTAAGCCCAAAGTTGTTAGGAGAAAGGAAATTAGAGAATAAAAAAAAAGAAGAAATAAAAGAGACTTAAAATATAATAGAAAAGATCAATAAAACTAATCAATCGTCAAACTGACACTTGTTAATCTAATCAAGCTGTAATCAGCAGCCTGGTTTAAGAACCACAGGGTAGGGCAGAGTAATTCCTGGGCATTGGGGGTATTGCTTTCACTCAGGCTGATGCCATTCAGAGAATAGTGTTCTGCCTGAGACTAATGGCTTCTACAGTAGAGGAAATGACTCAGCTCAGGGATCCTGGCAACTGCTTCTTCTGTTTTCTCCCTAGAGCCATGAACGCTAGACTCACCTCAAGCATCTCTAGTCCACTCTGGTCCCCATTGCTGGCACCGAGATGAAGTGGCTACAAACAAAAGTCTGTGCTTTGGTCCTTTAAAGGGCTTTCTGAATCTTCTGCCATCTCTCCCTGGCAGATAGAAATCCTGCTGCTTTTCAAAGCTGATGTTATCTGAGCTAATTTCCAGCACTGGGGCTGTAGGTTGGGGAGCCCAGGTTAGGGTTCAGACCCCACACTTCTCAGAAGCTTCCCTCTGGCACTTCAGCTGCCACTCGTGGGAGCCCAGCCACCCTTCTTTTGTCTCCGACATATTCCATGCCAGTTATGTGGTGATGAAGTGGTTTCTTTCTTTTTTAAGTATATTTTATTGATTATGTTTTTACAGTAGTTCCAATTTTTTCCCTTTTGCTTCTCTCTTCCCAGTACCCACCTTCCCTCCAGCAATCCCACCCCCCTTAGTTCATGTCCATGGGTCCTGCATATAAGTTCTGTGGCTTCACTCTTTCCTATATTATTCTTAACATCCCCCTATTTTGTATCAACTGATTATGCTTCTTAGTCCCTGCACCATATCCCCATTTCTCCACCTCACCCCTCCCAGCTGATAACCCTCCAAATGATCACCATACCTATGATTCTGTTTCTATTCTGGGTTGCTTAGTTGGATTTTATTTTTATTTTTTATATTCAGTTGTTGATAGTTGTGAGTTTGTTGTCATTTTAATGTTCATACTTTTGATCTTCTTTTTCTTAAGTAAGTCCCTTTGATATTTCATATAATAATGGCTTGGTGATGATGAACTCCTTTAGCTTCATCTTGCCTTGAAAGCACTTCATCTGCCCTTCCATCTAAATGATAGCTTTGTTGGATACAGTAATCTTGGTTGTAGGTTGCTTTTCATCATGTTGAATACTGCTTGCCAGTCCCTTCCTGCCTGCAAAATGTTCCTCTGAGAAATCAGCTGATAGTCTTATATGCACCCTCCTGTAGCCAACTCTCCGCCTCTCTCTTGCTGCCCCCAGGACTGTCTTTATCTTTCAGCTTTGGCATCTCAGTCATGATGCATCCTGTGTGGTCCCCTCTGAGTCCAGCTCGCCCAGGACCCTACGTGCTTCCCAGACCTGTATGTTCATCTCATTCGCAAAATTTGGGAAGTTTTCCTCATTTTTTCAATTTTTACTTCCTCATTCTGCATTGGTTGACTTTTTTTTCTTCCATATGCTCCAAATCATTGATCTCAACCCTGGTTTCCTTCCCTTCACCGCTGGTTTTGTGTGGATTTTCCTTCTTCACTTAGCATAGCCTTCATTTCTTCTCTTATGTGTTTCACATACTCAAGCATATTTGTCAAGCCTGTGAGCATCTTTATCACCAGTGTTTGAAATTCTGCATCTGTTAGGCTGGCTGTCTCTTCATCTGTTAGGTTGGCTATCTCCTCATCACTTATTCTCTCACTGAACCTTGACCCAGTCCCTGTTTTGGGTCATACTTCTGTGTCTCCTCATTCTGACAGGCTCATGTGTTTGTTTGCCTCCTCATCCCAGGTAGAACTGTCACTCCTGTTACATCGTAAGGGGTGGGGCCTCATGGATTCATCGGTACAGGGTAACCTGTTTCACCACGTTGTGGCACTGTATATGGGGGAGGGGTCCAAGAGGGAACAATGCCACTTGCCCAGCACTAACCCCTTTTCCAGGCACCTCTCCCACTTCCGTATTGGACTGGCGCCCCTCTAGCTGCTGCCCAGAGTGGCAGGTCTGTGGACATTCTAGGACCATGAGGGCTCTTTAAACAAGCAGACTCTGCTGAGGGACCGGCAATTTCTGCCTCCACCCCAACCCCCACTGGTCTGCACAGTCAGAAGCAATGAGGCTTGATTTTCCCCGGTGCTGGGACCATGAGCTACAAAGTCCGGTGAGGAGCTGGGAACACTCCCCAGGTGTCTCTCCCAACTTTTGAAAACGTGTGACTGTGCTTCCTGCTGGCCTGCCGCTGCCACCACTGCTGTCGCCACCACACTGCATCCTTTCTGCCCCGGCTCCGCCCCTCCTACCTGTCTGGATCAGTATTGCTTCTTTATATATTTGTAAACACTGGAGTTCCATGCAGTTTGATTTTGTGGAACTTCTGGTTGTCTCTAGTTTTGAGGTAGTTGCATTCCTTCTTAGTTGTAGAGGGAGATGCAGCATGTCTATCTACACCTCTATCTTGGCCCAAGTGGTTTCTTCTATCAGTTATAAGGCTTCTCTCCAACTAGTGTTCAGTTGGTTATTCTGGATGATTTTTCTACAATTCAGTTGTATTTCCAGATTGTCCTGGGAAGTAGTTCGTGTAGCTTCCACTTACTATTCCATCATCTTGGATCCTTAATCTCAGACATTTCTCATAGGAATATTTTTTCTGGTATATCTCCTCAGGCAAGTGAAACAACAACAAAAAAATAAACAAATGGGACTACATCAAACTAAAAAGGTTTTGCACATCAAAGGATATCATAAACAAAATGAAAAGACAACCCACAAAATTGGAGAACATATTTGCTGATGCATCAGATAAGGGTTAAATATCCAAAATTTATAAAGGATTTATAAAACAAAATACTAAAAAACAAAACAAAAACGTAATCCAATTAAAAAATGGGCAAAAGACCTAAATAAGTAAATGGAGAGAGAGAGAGAGAGAGAACTCAGAGAGATTAGACACTAGTTTAGAGAAAAAATAAGAAAAAGATATCATGTTCTGGGAAAATAAAGAAGCTTAATGTAGCTATAATATGGAGTGAGAGGAGGTAAGGACAAGGGAGTGGGAAAAAAGGTTGGGTAGGATTGGTCTGAGACTTTATACATCACATCAAGGAGACAGTCCATTTTCCTTGGGCATGTGGAATTGTTAGAGGTTCTAATATGTAAGCAACATTAAGGAGAGGGTTATTTTTATAAATCATAATAGATTTTAAAGAAGAAAGTAGAACATGTTGAGCAAAAAAGTGAATGAAAGCCAAGTAGAAGTTTATTACAACAGTCTATGTATCAGCATATGAGGACATAAAGTACAAAGCATCAATAATAAAAGGAATGGGAAGGAAGTAACACATTAAAACAGCATCCGGGTATAAAATCTACAGGACTTAATGACTAGAGAATATGGACGGTAAGGATAGTGAGATAGGCAACAAAGTACACTGGTGCTTTCTTCTGGGGGGTAACATCCTCATGAAAAAGGCTAGGTGAGTTTAATTCTGATATCTTTGTGGAAGATCTCATCACTGCTTTAAGGAGACAATGGTAAATACTAATCCAGAGTTCACATAAAAGCATGGGCTAGCCAACAGAAGTTAGAGTAAGGTGAACAGAAATGGCTATTGATACTGAATAGCTCATATCACTCAGAAATTGATGAAAAAGACCTGAGCCTTAAGATCCTATAGACAAGCGATTTTCAATTGGTGTGCCACAAGAATTTTTAAAACATGTACTGTAATACCTGACTATTTAGCCAGGGCCATAGATGTCTTTTCCCTTGGACTGTTAAATAAAAAACCAGCTAACACAGCTGTCAGGGGTGAATGGATCAAAATTATACTTATTCTTTTTGTCAGTCATCAAAAAATATCTTTTTTGGTGTGCCACAGGATTTTAGTAATGAGTTTATATGGGCCAGGAGGTGTAAAATGTTACCAATCATGGCTATAGACCATCAATATTTGAAGAACACATGGAAGAAAATGATTCTGCAGACAGCATTGAGAAAGTGATAGCGATAGGAAAGAGTCATGTCACAAATACATTTAATAGGAAAACTAAGAGGAAACATTTGCCCGTCAAGGTCTGTTGCTGTTTGTTTTTTCACAGACATAATACATGAATAACCTGTAAGTTCTATTTCTTTTTGAAGGGCCTAAAAATTACATAAAACCAATACAAAAGCCTAGAGAGGATAACAAAATTTTTAGTAACTAACTCAGTGCTGCTTAACTTGGCATTAATCCATATGACAGAAGAGTTAGAGCAAGGCTGTTAGGCAAGAAACCTGGGGCCAGGCTACCTAGTTCATAGCTTGGCTCTCTACCCATGTGTGCAGTGGTCCCGAGTACAGTACTTACATCCCTCTCAATCTAATTTCCCCATGTATTAAATGGGTATCATTGTTCCCAACTCCTGTACAATTATTGTGTGGATTAAATGAGATGCTAAAGGTCAGGTATTTAGAAAGAGCTGGCACAAAGTATATGCACTGAATAAATGCAATCTATTATTGTAAACAAAATGTTTCTTTAGCTTGGCAGATCCTCCAAGGGTATATCAGTTACACAATTTCAAATAAAAATGAAAAAAACAATAGAAGGCATTTTCTAAGCAAGTCAGTAAGTTTCTGGTAAACCTTCCTTGTTGAATAAAATTTCTTTTTCTTTTTTTAACCTTGCTTTAGGAAAGGCAGTAACATTTAGGATGATATTGTCAATAGCAGAACCCAATGATGGATCTATGGGCTCCACTGTATTGACATAATTACAGAAATTGGAGAAGAGCATTTTATTCTGTCTTCTAAAGAAAAATACAAAATAAGACATGGCAGATTTCCTAAACTACAAATTTTAGAATGTATTATATGAAGTTAAGAGACCCAAACCCATCAAACTGTATACAGTACATTAAAAATGTAGTTACAGTACAAGGACTTCCGGCCAAGATGGAGGCGTAGACAGACACACTGCATCTCCCTCCACAACTAAGAAGGAATACAACTACCTCAAAACTAGAGACAACCAGAGGTTCCAGAAAATCAAACTGCATGGAAGTCCAACAAAGATATAAAAAAGAAATATTCATCCAGACAGGTAGGAGGAGCAGAGCTGGGGCAGAACTGTGGCAGAAAGGATGCAGTGTGGTGGTGGCAGCAGTGGTAGTAGTGGCAGGTCAGTGGAAAGTGCAGTCACATGTTTTAAAAAGTCAGGAGGGACACCTGGGGAGTGTTCCTAGGTCCTCACCAGACCTCAAAGCTTACAGTCCCAACACTGGGGAAAATCAAGCCTCATTGCTTCTGACTTTGCAGACCAGTGGGTGTTGGGGAGGAAGCAGAAACTGCCAGTCTCTCAGTAGAGTCCACTTCTTTAAAGGGCCTCAATGGTCCTAGAATGTCCGCAGACCCATCCACTCTGGGAACAACAGCCAGGGCAGCAGCTAGAGAGGTGCTAGTCCCATATGGAAATGGGAGAAGTGCCTGGAAAAGGGGCAAGTGCTGGGCAAGCAGCATTATTCCCTCTCAGACCACTCCCCCACATACAGAGCCACAACGTGTTGAACAGGTCACTCTGTACAGAGGAATCCCTAAGGCTCTGCCCCTTACAACATGACAGGAGCGACAGCTCTACCTAAGACACAGAGACAAACAAACACAGGAGCCTGTCGAGATGAGGAGACAGAGAAGTATGGCCCAAAAGAGGGAACAGGTGAAGGTTCCAGTGGGAGAACTAAGTGACAAGGAGATAGCTAACCTAACAGATGCAGAATTCCAAACACCGGTGATAAAGATTCTCATAGGCTTGACAGATATGCTTGAGTACAGCAAACGCATAAGAGAAGAAGTGAAGTCTATGCGAGGTGAAATGACTGAAAATCCACACAAAACCAATGGTGAAGGGAAGAAAACCAGAATACAAATCAATGATTTGGAACATAAGGAAGAAAAAAACAGTCAACCAGTACAGAGTAAGGAAACAAACATTTAAAAAAAATGAGGAGAGACTTGGGATCCTCTGGGAAAACTCTAAACATGCCAACATCTGTACCATAGGGGTGCCAGAAGGTGAAGAGGAAGAGCAAGAAATTGAAAACTTATGTAATAAAATAATGGAGGAAAACTTCTGAAATTTGGTGAAGGAAATAGACATACAAGCCGGAACCAGAGGGGACCACACCAAGACACATCATGATTAAGTTGCCAAAGGTGGGAGATATAGAGAATCCTAAAAGCAGCAAAAGAGAAGTGGAGAGTTGCCTAAAAAGGGGTGCCTATAAGAGTATCAACTGATTTCTCAAGAGACACTTTGTAGGCAAGAAGGGACTGGCAAGCAGTATTCAATGTGATAAAAAGCAAGGACCTACAACCAAGATTACTCTATCCAGCAAAGCTATCATTTAGATGTAAGGGCAGATGAAGTTCTTCCCAGACAAGTTAAAGCTAAAAGAGTTCATCATCACCAAGCCATTATTATATGAAATGTCAAAGGGATTTACTTAAGAAAAAGAAGATCAAAACTATGAACATTAAAATGGCAACAAACTCACAACCATCAACAACTAAATCTAAAAAATAAAAACAAAATTCAACTAAGCAACCCAGAATAGAAACAGAATCATAGGTAGGGGGATCATTTGGAGGGTTATCAACTGGGAGAGGGAAGAGGGAGAAATGGAAAAATGGTGCAGGGATTAAGAAGCATAATTGTTTGGTACAAAACAGACAGGGAGAAGTTAAGGATAATATAGGAAAAGATGAAGCCACAGAACTTATACGTACAACCCATGGACATGAACTAAGGGGGGTGGGATTGCTGAAGGGGAGAGGGGTACTGGGCAGAAGGGAGCAAAGGGGGAAAAAATCATAACAACTGTAACAACATTCAATAAAATATACTTAAAAAACAAAAAAATGCAGTTATATATCATACCTCAATAAAGCTGTTTAATTTAAAAAAGAAAAAAGAATTTGAGACATGCCCTTTCAAGCTATTTAGAACATTCTTCAATTATATGGTAATTGAAAAATACCAGAAACTGCTTGTGGAACATTTTCCCCAATAGTTTTAAACTCCTGCTAATGATCTAGAAATAAGTTTTTACATATATTGTTTTACCTATAATGCAAGGGCTCTTTATCTATCTGTCATCTCTCTATCTATTCATCTATCTATCATCATCTGTCTACCTATCCACCTACCTACCACCTGCCTATACTTATTTATTGATAGGTCATGTACAGGTTCTGAGATGTTATGGGAATAATAGTATGTGCATTTCAAAAATGTTATCTTCTTCCCTCAAAAGGTTCTCTCTGTTAACCAGTTTTATTGGGCTTGAAGCATAGGCATTTCCTTGCTTAGGAATAATGTGGATGAGTCAGAATTATATGTCTGGTAACACACATAGCTGGAAAATATACTTTATTATTAAATCTTGAAGTGCTGTTTTAATTTGGTGCTACTATTTTAATTTTAAAAAATTCAAAATCACACACTTGGAGAACCATGCTATAAAAACAACAAAAATTTACACATTTGTCCTT
Source organism: Furipterus horrens (assembly GCF_987537825.1). Lineage (NCBI taxonomy): Eukaryota > Metazoa > Chordata > Mammalia > Chiroptera > Furipteridae > Furipterus > Furipterus horrens. Next base: position 107,079,688 of record NW_028327176.1, on the reverse strand, counting down.
TATCAATTACCTAAATTTTGAGGTTCTCAAAAGTTGACACACATATTTGTGTATAAAAAAATAAACATGCAACTAATGTCTCTTTTAGAAAATTGAATGGTCAGAGGAAATGTACTCTAGTAAATGCTGATGTTTTTCTTAAATATTTTTAACTAATTAATTTACTAAAATTTTAAAATTTTGGTGAAAATAAATCTGACTATGTAATTTACTTTATGTACTCTCTGACATCTATCACATCCTGCTTTCACTCCTTAATTAACCATGTTGAACTTTTGTGTCCTTTCTTTGATTTTTATAATGTAACATGTTAAACCAACATAATTTTATAATATAGTCCATCTTTCATGGTTTTATGTTTTATAAATTATTTAGAAAAATTCTTGTATATAATTTATATGGCTTTTGATAGCTTTTACTCTTGTTTTGGCAATGGTTTCTTTACATATCTCATATTGGCAAACCTCTAAATGTGTAAATATAACAGTTACCACTAATATATGTTATCTGTTAAAATAATTTTTATTTCCTGCTTTATTTTTCAACTACTTTCTACCTTTGGTTGTTTAGGAATAGATGCTTCACTGGAAATAGATGTTATAGATTTTTAAACATCCAACTGCTTGTTCCAGATAGCTAATAAACTATTTCATACACTTGATATATATCTTAATTTAAAGGAATAAGCTCGAGGCTTTTTTTTTCAAAGTCAGTTTCTTTAAAATCAGTATATACGATTGGGCAAAAGTAAATTTACAGTTGTTGGTATGGAAAATGACACCATAGTTAATAAATAATAATACAAGAATAAACTCTGTTTTGTGTACTCATAACTGTAAACCTACCCTTGCCCACCCTGAATTTACTGGCATCTAGACCACAGTATAGCATCATGGACAGAGAATTAAAGCATCATGGACAGAGAATTAAAGTGGAGTTCAGGAGTACAGTACAGTATTTCCTTCTCCTGACTTCACTTTTTACATTTAGGTAATTTACTCTGTTTTTCTGGTTTTCTCATCTAGAAAGTGAGATTTTTCTGATACAGGTTTTTGTCACAGTGCCCTTCACTTTATAAGTGATCAAGAAGTACTTTTTGAACAAATTAGAATGTATTCAAAAGATAGTGAGGGAAGCAGCAGGATTCCAGCCCAAGCATAGCCATCCCTTAAAACCCTCCTTTCCTCTATGTTCCTAATCTCTGTCAGGGGAGCTACAGCTGTATCCGATTTAAAATGTTACATTCTTTGTGACATTTGCAAGACTGTACTAACATGCTTGTTCTCGCAACTATGACTCAAGAGAAAGAAATTGGAATGAAAGTTTAATGACATAGGTTAATTTTCTGGTTTTAACACTTACTTCTGTTTATGTGCTTCAGTTAGTGTCTGTGTGTCAATGTGTGCCTGTGTTTTTCAAAAAGACAATCCATTACAGGCGTTTTATACAATCTAAATTTCCATAGAGACTAGTTGCAAATATGTTCTGTGATGCTATCTAAAAAAAGCCTTGATGGGAGGGAAGAGGAACATTAAAAAATGGTTTTCCCTTTCTTTCCTTTCTCCCTGAAATGAAAGGCTTTTGATTGTGGAGTCATCTCCCAGGAAACCATGACAAGATCCGAATGAGGAGAGCTTGGGGACAGGACTGAACATAATTATGAGGAAATAATTAGTCAGATGCAGAGGAAGGAACACCCTAGTAGACTAGAACTCTTCAAAAACAGGCTGGACCTCCTCAACCAGTAATTTTAACTTTTATGTAGGCCTTAATATTTTCAATATAGTGAGGGGGTGAGGGGAGGAGAGTAGACAAATAAGATGAAAAAAAGGATAGGAAGATTGTGAGAAATATCCTGTTGGTTCTCTAGACACTCAAAAAAGAGTCCGATGAGATTAAATTCTTCAAAATCAAGAGCACCATTTTATAATCTCTGTTGCTTATCTGGACAGGAGGGCAGGATGCACAGGCACAGACAGATGTCTGAGTGTTCTGAAATGCAACTATAATTTCAATATAGTCAATGAAACTACCAGGGCTCACTGTTATAATGACAACAGTGACACTTCACAGATATACTTTTTAAATGTTACCCAACCTGATTTAACTATTTCAAATGGTCCATTTTGTGCCTCCCAAATTTCAAGGAGACTCCCCTTCTTAAAAAAAAAAAAAGATATCAAATGATCATCTTCTGATTCCACTTACTTTTCTTGGGGTACTCTGTAGCAAGATTACATTGTAGTTTAGAATGATGTTGGGTTTTTCTTTGACCTGTTCTAGAAAAAACAAAGAGTTCTTTGCTGAAAATCAAATCAGGTCCAAAAATTACACATAATCATACCCAGCATTTGAAGAGCACCATGCTTTGAAGTTTATAGTTTACCCAGTGCTTTTATTACTCATTATCTCTTTTGATACTGTCACCATTACATACAGAGGGAAAGTCAGGCATCACTCTATTTTACTGACAAATGGAACTGAGAATTTAAAGATTTTAGAACTTCTTAACTTCCTCAAACAGTATTAAACAAGTAACTACATAGAGTCACAAATTTCAGCCATATAAAAACTGGAGTTCTTGAGCTTTCAGACTTTAGATAAATTTATATATTAATCTACCTCTTAAATAACAACCATTAAGGCCTTTGATATTTGGAGGTGGGCTTCTGGCTTGTCACAGTTGTCTCCTAGCTGGTTTCCCTACTCACATACTAATCCTTTTTAGTCTTCAGGCTACAGCCAGGGTAGTTCTTAGAAGATAAATTTAGTCATGTCTCTTTCTCCTACCCCAAAGCCTACAGTAGCTGTCATCATATCTCAAAGTGAATCCACAATTTCCATTCTGATCTATGAGGCCCTTCAAGATCTAGCTTCAAGGACTTCCTCATGCCATGGTAGCCACATTTGCTTCTTTCTCAAATACACCGAGGGAACTCGGACATTGGGCTTTTGTGTAGAACACTCTCCTTCCAGACACAAATGCAATTTGTGCTTCCAAATTTGCATATTCAGTTTTGTATGACTGATTGATTTAGGTCTCTGCTTATGTGCAACTCTTCAGCAATGTCCTCTGTCCCTGAAGAGTCTCCACACCCAAACTCACTTTCTATCCCCTTATCTGCTCTATCCCCAGCAACTGGAACAGTGCCTATCCAAGAAAAGTCTCAAATATATGTTGAATGAATGAATGAATGGACAAATCCAGTTGAGTGGAAAGAGATCAAGCAAGGGTGAGTTTTTCCCATGATGGCCTCTTCATATGAAAATATCTGTAAGTGTGTTGGAGATATGAGTAACTAGCTGCTTCTGGAAGCACTTTATTTCCAGAAAATTCCAACCCTCTGGTTGTTCAGGTAATTTAAAATGGCACACCTTAAAATTTCAGTTCTAGAAAAAAATGTGAAAATTATGACTATACTTTTGAAGAAATTAGGTCATATAAAGCAGTATTTATAACCCACACCCACAATTTTTCAATATCTGTTCTTTAATCCACTAGCCTGAACTAAAATACTAGCACCATGGAATATAGAAATATTGCTTTGCAACAATGGGCACGTATTTTATCTAGTAAAGATTTAATTTTAATGAATTATTAGTTTGTTTATTTGATCCAGTTCACCTCTACAGTTTAAATTACAGGATCCTACCCATATACATTTTGTTTAAAAGAACTCCTGTTACCTGTTGGAAATAAATATGCAACCTACATCTCCCTCGATATGGATTAATCACATCATATTGATCATATGTAATATCTTCATAGGCAAATGTTTCAAGACAAAATAACTTTAATTATTTCACCTTTTCAGCATGCTTCAAGAAATAAGGTGTCTTTTTTTCCTTGTATACATGGGTTTTTCACTTGTTATGTAAAATAAATTTTTTTTAAATAGTTCAAAAAGTGATTATTATTCTAGCCATAAAATGTCTTGTACCTGCATATATGAAGGAAAAACAAAGTATGCCATGTTTAGAATACCAGCAATAAGACCTAAGAAAAAAAGAAACTTGAGAGCAGAAAGTTTCTCTGGTCACATTTTTAATGGGCAGGTCATGGTTTTTGTATGTCACAGAATTTAAAAAAATTTTTCTCTATATCAATCCAACAAATTTTGAATAACTACTAAGTTTTATTTTAGTGCTTTACAGTCTAGAGAATGCTTTCATTAAAAAAAAAAAAAATCCCATTGATTTCTCACAATCCCCCTGTAAGACATGTTAATGTTTAAATCTCTTTTTTATATCAACCAGCCTGAGGCTCAATGAATGGTACAATCAAGAACCAGAGCAAGAACATTTGATTGTACAGTTCACTCTTTTTCTATTAAATCATGCTGTTTCTTTGATTTCTAAGATATAAAATTGCTCTGGTCATTTACCTAGCTACTCTTTCAAGCTTTCTGAATTCAGGGCAATACTGAATGATAACTCTTGCTTATAATTGCACGTTATCATTGCCCGATACTTCTAGCTACAAAATATATGGCAGCTCTACCTAACTGAAGTAATACAGCTCTCAGGAGTTTTAATGCTCTGCTATCAGGAAAATAATTATAATTAACCAATAAACAGACCTGCTGCTATATTTATTCCCTCTCTCTGTTTTGGCATTAAGTTGGACCCACCTAGAGGTTCAGTTCCTAAACAAGGATTGCCAGTAATCTCGGGACCATCCAAACTGTTGTCTTCACAGAATGTAAAGAAGGTTTTAGCTGACTGCCTTTCAAGTTATTGGCATTTTAAATGTGGCTAACATACATGATGTGTTTTGGATTTAAATATATTTTATTCATTGATTCTGTCATTTGTAGAAATAAAAAATTAATTGCAGAAAACAGGTATGGAAAATTATTTCATAATGGTTTTTAATGCTCATTTTCATACATGTGAATATTATTCATATAAGGTCACCATGGCAAAAGACTCCTAATGCTTACTCACATCCAATTCTCCACCCCTTTTTGCTCACTGAAGGCTGAGACTTCCCACCATGTGACTATTTCAGAATAATGGTTTTGAGAAGAAATGATGAAGTATTTAATTACTGGCATGAAACACTTTAGTGCTCTCTTCCTAGGCTACAGCAACTGAGGAGACATCAAGTTTCAGATGGTGTAGCTCCAAGATAGAGAAGCTTCATTAGCCAGGGTCCCCCAGAGTAGAACACCCTGCCAAACCATGTGCGCCATATAAGCAAGAGTGAGAAAGGAATCTTTTTGGGGTAAACTACTGAGATTTGGGGTTGTTTTGTTACTGCCTATCCTAATTAAAAATCCTAAGGCTATAGTCAAAGGAGCACAAAAACTGGATGCATAACATCCAACTTAATAGCTTTGTTTACTTGGGTAAGTAATGTAAATTTGTTGAGTTTTGTATTCCTCCTTTATAAAATAAAGAATGATAAAAAAATCTTCCTATTTACCTAAAATAGTGACTATGAAAGTCAAATTGCCTAGTGTAGGCTGAGTCACTCTGCAATTCATATGGATGAATGTGGTGACATGTTTTTGATTACTCTGAAGTTGTGATTTTCTGATTGTAAAATTTCTCTTGCCAATCTCCCACATTCTATTCACCCTGGGAAACACTGAAAGGAAGACAAAAACTAGAATATGGGAGTGTGAGCAGGATGCCATTCTTTGTTTGTTTTAATCCACTATTATAATCACACTGTGGCTCTGGTAGTTAAAATCAAGATTTCTTAGTGTCAGGAATTCCAGACTCATGTTCAATTCCATGACAATCAACAATTTCAAATTTGTATGTTTTTTATCTTTAACTAGCTTTGAGCACCAGTGAACAAAACACTGCCTTATTTATTTATTTATTTATTTATTTATTTATTTATTTATTTTTCCCTGCATAATATGGAATACAAAGTAAACTAAGTGTGAAGGGAGCATCAGATCATTTTCTATTGTTCCTTGGATTCTTAAACCCAATTGCCCAGTCTAACAAAGCAAAAACACCAGCAAAACTAGTACATAGTGATTATATATCGTTTTTACTGATTGAATTGGCACAACTGAGAAGAGAAATAGGCACAAAATTAAATTTCCATATTTTGAACTATGACATTTGACCATGTTTTGTCTTTCCAACATACAAGATGATGGGAATAGCATGTGACTCTTCAAGATCTCATCCAATAGCCTCTCCATTAAAAAACAAAACAAAACAAAAAACAAAGATAGTACCATCATTGGAGAGAGAGAGAGAATTTAGATAGTGGTTAAAGGTAGGCTTTCTAAAACCAGGCTGAACTCCAGCTCTACAACTCACTGAGTTCCCTTGAGCATGTAACTCCTTTATGCCTCAGATTTTTTTAAAAAAATTTAAAGTGGGTATAGTAATAGCACATAACTTACACAGTTGTTTTGAAAATTAATAATGAGATAATATATGTAAAGTATTTAGAATAAGACCCCAGACATACTGAACACTATAAGGATTACTTTTTATTGTCTTCTTTTAACTGAACTCTAAGCTATTATAACACAAGGAAATGGATGTTCTAAAAGCTGGGTAGAGTTTGTGAAAAGAAAGAGGATAACCTTCATGAATATATTAAAGGTCCTGGCTGGTGTGGCCCAGTGGATTGAGCACTGCCCTGTGAACCAAAGTGTCGCTGGTTTGATTCCCAACCAGGTCACATGCCTGGGTTGCTGGCCAGGTCCCCAGTTGGGGGTGCATGAAAGGAAACCACGTATTGATGTTTGTCTTTCTCTCTTTCTCTCTCCTTTCTCCTCTCTGTAAAAATAAATAAAATCTTAAAAAAAGAAAGATGAGTAAAGGTGCTGTTGCATTTCATGATTTCACGATTAACCAGAAGTTTATAGAACTTTTCAATCTTTAGGAAACAGATTTGCGTTTCTTTCCAAAGAACATCATGTTTAAGTTACGGTTTATGTCTAAACTGAACTCTAATTTTCCACAAAATCATCTCGTTCCTATTTCTTATAAAAGTCTGTGTGTTTTCCTGGTTACTCAAACATGAGGCCTCAGTGTCATTTTTTGATTTGGTCTATCTCCCACTTTTAAAATCAACTAGTGGCCAAAACTGGTCAGATATTTTCAGTGTAGCCCTTTTGTACTCCCTTTTTGTTGCCATTTTACAACTTCAGGCCTTCATTATTGCTCTGGACTTTCTTTCCCCTACACTCTTTGCCACCACCGAGGCCCACTACACCCTTGCTAAAGCAAACAGAAGAGCTGGCTTTTATTTTTTCATCCCAGGATAAAGATTTCAGAAAATAGCCATTTGGGTTCACTTCTACCATGACAATTATTAAATTATTTAATAAATAAATTGTTCAAGTAATCAAGTTGCAGTTTTATTCCTAATATGAGAATCTACATATTAATTTAAAAGAATAGCAAAATCCTGTTTATATAGTTGGGGATTAAATGGGCACGCACACATTTATAAAATGGGGCATTACATATATAAAGTGTTTCTTCTTAGAAACTACAATGATCTTCAGTAGACAGATATTTATACTAGTATAAAGGTAGATGTTAGCAGTGAGTTCAGATCCAATAAGAAATTCCTGACTTTACAATTACTATGCAGTAATTGAAGAAAGTTTTGAAATGAATGTCATATTTTTACTTTGGCCACTATTTTTATTTCTGACTTGATGCATACTCTTCCTGAATTTTATAACAACCACCATTGAGGGTGTATACACAAACATACACACATAGAAAGAAAGCAAGTGGGAGGAATATACTTGTCAGCATCAATTTTGTATGCATAAAAATGCATGAGGGAAGGGACTGAAATGTAGGAGCGAAGAGACAGAAAATGTCAAGCTTGATGGGTTAGGCTGAGGGAAAATTTTTCTCTAAAAATAAGTCCTACCATTTAACCTACTGGTGTAAATTTGACTTTATACTCAACACAAATGTTGTATCTATTGGTGATTAAATTAGATTGTTATTCTACCAAGCAAAGACCTGCTGCTCAGTGGAGCTCAGTATGTCAAGTTTTTTAATGTGAAGTTGTCATTCATGCAAGTTTCTAAAGAAGTGTTTGGATGTAACTGCACAACACTCTAATTCATCTCCTATTCTTGCCCTAAAATCTCCTGAGACTTAAAATCTATGGCCACAATGGATCTGTGTTTTCTAGATAAAAAGCTGCTTTCTCCCCTAGAGGATGACTCACAAAAATCACGCCACCCAAACGTAAAGCAATACGCCCCCAAACTGTCTTCTTTTCTCATCATGATTTGTGGGTCAAATAGAAATAAGAGGTAAATGAAGTTGGTCTGCAGCAGGACTCCATTGTCCCTCAGCCATTTCCTGCCTTCCTTCACGCATGAGAGCTGGCTTTTCTGTAATAGGTGTCCTACTGGAGTGCTCATCTTTAAATATCTGTTCATAACTAATTTTCCCCAGCGACACTCCCTCTGCTTCCATGTTCTTGATACTAAATCACATAACATCTCTGTTATTAAGCCACTCCAGGAATGGTATGCAGTGTCAATACAGTATTCCCCTTTCCTGTGCCCACAGCACATATAATCAGTAACTACATTCTTTCCCACTTAGTCCAGGCATCTTTAAAATTATTATCGTTGCACTCCAGATAGTCTTCAGCAATCAGCCAGTACTGAAACCTACTCACTACTCCTAGGTTACTCATTCTCATTGAAAATATATGTATTAAAAAAAAGAGCTCTGGAGATATAATAATGGATCTCTATGTTTATGAGTATTCCTTATTAAATTAACAAATGGGATATATATTATATATATACATATACATATTTATCATATGGAATTATACTTATGACAGTCATTGACTTTTGTATATTTACTCAAAAATATTATGAAATGAAATGCTATATGGATGATTGTTAATTTCATTAAAGAGACATCTATCTATGTTTTATAATAAGTTACAGGTACATGGACATGTTATATTGTTCAGTTTGCAGAAAAAGCTGGCCAAGAGGATGGATTTAAGGTATTTTCTTTATGCTTCCCAAATACATTGTACTTAGCTTGATAGCAACACTTCCCACATTGTTTTGTAATTGCTTCCTTTCCTGTTTTACTGACCAACTAACTCCTTGTAAACAGTAGCTCCTCACTTCTCTTTGCATCCTTAGCACCCTGTAGAGAGCTTTTCTACATACTATCTGCTTGACAAATGATTATAGGATAAATAACTGATTGAATAAGAAATTTAATTCTTTTTAAATGTGGTCTTACAATACTCTGAATAGAGTATTAATCATGAGATTAATTCTATTCTTAGCACATCCAAAGCATTTTAATTTTCTTATCCCGATGAAATTTTGCACAACTATTTTCAAATTTATATTTAACTTAAGTAAATTCCTTCTTTTCTGCTTGTTGAAATATTAATTTAACTGACCTAAGTGTTCATTCTTTTAATAAGTCAATTTAATGTTACTAGTTAATTTAAATTGTAAAATTAATATTTAATAGCTATAGTTATTAAAATTATGTAAGTAATTCAATGGCTTAGGAGACCGTAAAAATATAAGAGTCAGTCACACAAGAATGTTAATTTACAAGTATCTTTGAAGAAGTTTGAAACTCATTTTATACAAAACATTTGGAATTTGAATTTTTTAAATAAATTAATTTCCACTTCAGTTTACAATCCAAATACATTCTCACAGCAGGAAAGAACTGAAAAGTCATAATTTTATAAATGGTCAATTACTGTGTCCTTATTATCAATAATAACAATAATAAATATAAAATCACTCATGATTTTGCGGACTTATTGACATTATCAAAGTAAAGATATTTTAATTATTTATTTTTAGAGAGAGGGGAATGGAGGGAGAAAGAGAGGGAGAGAGACATCGGTGTGTGAGAGAAACATTGATCAATTGCTTCTCATACACACCACAACCAGGGACTAAACCCACAACCTAGGCATGTACCCTTACCGGGAATCAAACTGGCAACCTTCCACCCCACGGGATGACGCCAATCAACTGAGCCACACTGGTCAGGGCAAAGTAAAGACTTTTAACTACAGAAAATGCTGACATGCATTAGGGAGATTTGAAGTTGCTCCTTAAACCTTGTTGATTAATGGCATGGTGCTGGTTTTTTCAAGTTAACCTCACTCTTTCTGAATCCTCAGCTTAATTAAACTCACCACTTGGAATCCTATTTTGTGTTATGAAATTTCGCTATGACTGGTCCTTTCCAGTTTCTCCTTTGGTGCCCAAATTTGTTAAGTCTTGATGGTTATGATTCATGAATCTCAAGGAGATCCCTTTTGTATATGAGGAACTGTCCAAGGCAGAGATTCAGTCTTTGAGGAAATAACTGACCTGGTATATTAAAACAGAGTATATTTTAAAGCATACAAAATATTCAAATGTTTTTTTAGGTGGTAGAATTCTAGGTAATTTTAATTTTTTTCTTTTTGTTTGAGAATATTTCCCACATTTTATGAAATTAATATTTATTAATTGTATAATAAAAATAAAAATTAATAAAACCTATGGGGATAAATATGAAACTTAGCATTAATAATTTACAATGGTACTACTAAGAGTTCTGTACATATTCTATACCAAAAGCTTAATCCAATTATTTCCTACAACATATTGATGGAGTGAATACTATTTTTTTTAAAGAGTAGTATTTACAAGTTGTTTCTGTATATCTGTGTATTGTGGTAATGGATTAATAATGAAAGGAAAAAACATGCACAGCATATAGAAAAACCCTGGGGTATGAGGGAACATTGACTCTTTAAGGATGAGGTTGGAGATTTAAAGGCTAGGCCATGGTCCATAGACCCTGTTAAGAATGTTTGTCCTCATTATAAGAATAATGAGATGTCATTGAAATATTATAAGCAGAGAACTGATACCATTAGGTTTTCACTTTCAAAATATCATCCTGGCTACAGCATGGGAAATGAACAGAAGGGAGAGAGGAATGAACAAAGGAGAGCCATAGCCCAAGTGGTAGGTGATGATGGCTTTGAAAGAAACAGAAATGAGTCCAGAAATACATTAGGGATAATATTCATAGAATCCAGTATTGTGATGCTTTTAAGAAATAAAGGAGAAGAAAATAAAAAGAAGATCCCAAGTCTCGTCTGGGGATAAGTGGCTACATGGTGGTGACATTCACCACACTGGAACATTGGATGGGTATCACAACTGGGAACAAAGATTACAGATTACATGTTAGCCACACTTAATTTGCACTACCTTTGGGATTCGCAAGTGAAGAGCATACATAGGGAGAAAATCCATAAGGAAATCCATAACTTAGAAAAATGTCTTGGATTAGAGGTCAAAATTTTGAAGTTAATGGGTATAGATCCTCTGACACAGTGATGGTTGAACAAGGTAAAAGGTTAAGCCTTACTTGAGTTCAATTCCATTGACACCTAAAATAGGTTTTGAACATTAGCATGGGTTATTCAAATGAAGACACAGTCTTGTGAAACCTTTTTGTAGTAGGTCCAGGAAAACACAGGTGGGTTGGTATTACTAAAATACAAGGTACAAAAAGGAATTTAAATAAATGTGGGTAAGTGGATTAATCAGTTAATAAGAAGTTGTTCTCAAAGACAACTTCCATGGGAGTTGGAATGCCATTTTGCAGAAGTGGAACAACTGAAGATTATTGGCTGAGAAGATGTATGATGAGATTTGTATTTTACATAGAATATGTTGACTGGAGACTAGAGGCCAAAGTTAAGAGCAAAAAGACTAGAATAAGAAAAAAAAAAAAAAAACCTGATAAATGTCTACTGCATTTGTCTGGACTAGGTGCTGTGAGAAGGGGTATTTAGAATACAGAGAAGCCAGACTGAAAAATATTTAGGAAACATGATATGCATTGGAGGGTATAGAGTGAAAAGGAAAAGACTGTAGCATGACTTTGGGGTTTCCAGTCTTGACAGCTAAGCAGATTATACTACCATAAAGGCTGGCATATTTGGGGAGGAGTTCCCATTCTGGACATGTTGATTTTGAGATGACTATGGGCTAATCAAGTGGTACAATTAACCAACAGTTTGATATGTGAGTGAGAAAACTCAGGTTGTGGTTTGGGTTGGAGAGAGATATTTGAGTTATCAGCATATAAGCAGTTGTCCAAAATAGGAAAGTTAATGAAATTGCATAATTAGCATAAACAAAGCAGCAGGTCCAAGACAGTTTACTGGGGAACATGAATTTTAAAGGTTAGGCTGAGAAAGAAAAGGCTAAAATAAAAACAAGACAGACCAACCTTTTTCAGGAGTATGGGGCTGAGAAGAAGAGAAGCCTTGGATTTGAAAGCATGATGTGTTTGGGAGACTCGCATCTCTCTTCTCTGTTTTGGATGATGTTTATTCTGTTAAGTCAATAGGGGAAATTTCTAATATGCCACAGTAGTGTAAAGATCCACCACACCTTTCGCTCCTGCTGAATACAACTTAAAAAAAAATCTGTAAAAAGAAAAAAATCAAAGCATAGGCTCTGGGTAGTCTACAAAGTAAATAAAAACAGGCAGATTGTGGAGGGGAGTCAAAATCTGAAAGAGTGACTGACAATGAGGTGATTTTCCCATTGTCTTCACCCTTGCAGCTTGATGACTGGGTCAGGCACCAGTCACAAAGTGGCAGCATGGTGGCCAAAAGCTCAATAAAAACTTCAGTTTATACAGAGAGAAACCAGGAAAGAGACCCTGGTGGACTGAGAGTGTATTGAGTGACTATGATAACATGTTGAATTTTGCTATCATTGAAAAGAGCACTTCTCTGAGATTCAGAAGACCCCATTCTAATCCCCGATTCACTAATTTAGATCTGTTTGATTCAATCTCATTGAGTATTTATGCTATCCTGTGAAAAAACAACTATCATAACACTTTTTAAGTTCTCAGAACTGTGATATGAAATATAATGATGTACTCAAGAGTGCTTTAAAAGAGCATTAATTTGTACTTAACTATAAGTTAGTACTATTACTCATATTTAAATTTCTGTTAGTTTATAATCTTTGACATTTTTATAATATGAGTTCATATTCCACACAGCAGCTGAACAGTGCCCAAGTTCAGATAATTATCATGACTTAGCTTATCTCAGTACAATTAATGTGATTGTCATTTGATCAGCTGACATCATACTGTAGATGGAGCTTTTTTCTTGATTCTATCTCTCCTTTATATGCAGTTGTAGATGTAGTGTCCTAGTCTTTGTCTGTTATTTAAAGCCCACTGTCTTACAAGCAAGTAATACCCATTAACAATGATTGAAATCTGCCTTCTATGGCCTGTGACTTCTTCACACTTTCCCTTTTCCATATAATTATAATTCTGAGAGGTTTGTGAATCAACTTAATCACTTGGAACTCATATCATTTAGACTGTTAGTACCTCTCATTATTATGACCTTTGAGTAGTTATTTCTGAATCAGAGTCATTAGAATAAGAGCTTGACTTTTTTCTCTTTATAATACTATTTGGAATAATTACTGTTTTTGATATAACCATTTGGACCAGATATCTAGGTCTAATTGAATACCTCACTATGAATTCCTTTTGGATCAGTTGTATTCTGGGTATTTCAAAAGATATAATTTTAATGGAAATCACAAACTGATGTTTCTCTGCTCTCTTCTTCTCTCTACTCTGTCTTCTCTTTTTCTTCTCTCTTTCTTTTTCTACTTTCCTCTCCTCGTCCCCCTCTTCTGCTCCTTCTCCACCTCCCTCTCCCCCCTTTCACTCTTCTATTTACTCTTTCCACCAAGAAGCATTATAGCCCCTTTTAATGTTTTAAAATAAAGGGCCACCTATTAAAGAAAATGTATTCCTTATAATTAAATATAAACATATCAAAGAATTTTAAAAACTTTACAAATTCAAAATTAGTAGGATTCAAAAGGAAACTAATTTGCATTAACAAACCATCTTAAGTCAATATGTACCAGTGAACTACATAATCAATTCCATCTGTTTCATTGACCATTCCATAAAAATTAAAGAATCTCTATAGTCAATCAATAGATTTTGGAGGAGGAAATTTTCTCAAGTTTTATGTGTTAACTCCATTTCTCTTCAAAATCAGTAAATTTCTATTACCACAGCACAAATGTATTGCTAATATTGTTTCTTAAAGTTAGAACATTGAAATTCATCTTATGACAAAAAATTGTAAGCCACTTTAAACTAGAATATTAGCTTGGATTAAAAAAAATCTTGAGACTTCCAGCCAAGATGGAGGCTTAGATGGACACGCTCAGTCTCCCTCTATAACTAGAGAGGAATACAACTACTTCAAAACAAAAGATAACTAGAAATTCCAGAAAATAAAACTACACAGAAGCCCAACATACAAACTTATAGACCAGCGGCGCTCTTTGGGCAGGTAAGAGTGAAAGTGGGCGGTGCTGTTCGCGGTAGCATCTGGGACAGCGGCAGGGAGAGCAATCCCAGCTGCAGTCAAACTCTGGCAGCTTGCGACCCCAACGCTCGGAAAAGCAGCCACTACATCACCTCCAACAGTGAGGTCCAGAGGGCGGGAGGACGGATCCCGGTCTCCTAGTGGAATAACTGCAGGAACCCATCTTGGACCCCCGTCCCCACACAAAGCGCCACAGCGCTGTGAAATAGGTTGCGGATCTCCGCTGGTCGCTGGGCAGTGACAACAAAGCGCCAGAGCGCAGCGAAAAAGGTTGCGATCGCCGCCAGTCACTGGGTAGTGACCACAAAGGGCCACAGTGCAACGAAAAAGGTTGCAGATCGCCACCAGTTGCTGGGTTGTGATGAGTACACAGGCACTGCCCCCTATAGCTGGCCCAAGAAAACAAAACGCATCTGTCAAAATGAGGCAGACAACTATAGAAATCTCAGTGGCGCAGCTCACCAGGCAACAGATGAAGAATCTGACAGATGAACAAATAAGAAACCTGTCAGAGGCTCAGTTCAGGGCCATTGTTATCAGGTGGCTTACAGAATTAACAAAAGATCTGGAAAAAGATGAGAAAGAATTGAAAAACACTCATACTGAAAGGAACAAAACCACATACAAGACAGATGGTGAGGAAATAAAATCCAGAGTTCAAATCAACAAACCAGAACATAGAGAAGGAGCAAACAGTCAACCAGTGCAGAGAGAGGAAACAGAAAGCAAAGAAAATGAAGAGAGGATCAGAAACCTCTGGGACAGCTATAAGAGACCCAATATAAGAATCATTGGTTTACCAGAGGGCGAAGAAGATGAACTAGAAATTGAAAAATTAAGTGAAAATATAATAAAGCAGAACTTCCCAAACCTGGGGAAGGAATAGACATACAGGTCCAGGAAGCACAGAGAGTTCCAAAACAACTGGACCCAGGGAGAACCACTCCAAGACACATTATAATCAAATTGTCAAGAGTTAAAGATAAAGAGAGAATCTTTTTTTTTTTTTTTTTTAATTGTTACCAATTTATTTACAGCACATTTTTACATTTTAAGACTTAATGCATCAATGTACAAAGAGTATCCCCACAAAAAATTAAAGAAAATACATCTGAATCCCTTGGTGCAAAGGAACAAGCAAATGTGGCAGCAAATGAATAAACTCATACAAGGGGGGGGTGACTCACCCAAAATGGAATTTATTTATAAAAATTGTGTATTTATTTATTTTTTTATTTATTTATTTATTTATTTTTTTAAGTATATTTTATTGATTATATTGTTACAATAGTTCCAATTTTTTTTCCCCTTTGCTCCCCTCCGCCCAGCACCCCCCTTCCCCAACAATCCCCTCTCCAAGTCCATGCCCATGGGTCGTACATACAAGCTCTCCCGCCTCACCCTTTCATATATTCTTCTTCTTCTTTTTTAAAATTAATTAATTAATTAGTTAAATATTTTAACAATAAAAAATAACAATTCCTCCCTCTCAGACTTAAGACCCTTTACAATCTTATAAAGGACAATGGATGAAGGTCTCGAGCTCCTCTAGCTGCTTCAAGCTGGACATGGTCGTCGTCCTACCTATCCGTGGGTCAAGAAATCCCTAATAAGAGTGGGGATGTGGAGGGGAGGGTGGCCTTCCCACAAGGGGAAGGATCGTGCAGACTCCAGGTTGGTTGGCTGTCTCTGGACAACGGCATGCTTGGTTTGACAGGCTGGCATCCTTGTTGTATTCTGGGGGCAACAGGGTTAAAGGACATCATTTAATCCGTAACCACTAGATGACAAAAGACAGGTATTAATTTTTCAATGTCCCACATTAGGGAAAAGAAGGGCTTCTTTGGAGGAAGGTGTGCCAGGTACATCTCACCTGTCCAAAACCCTTTTGCCCATTATACTTATTTTGGACTGAGGGAAATATTTTAGGTTTCCCCCATCTCAGGCCTCTGGGCTTTTTCTGTCCAAGCCATTAGGATAGAAAAGAGAAACCAGTTTTAAAGTGAAGCCCACAGACCACCCCGTTCTTCACCAACCCAGCCACTTAGTTCAGCCAAACCATTGAGTCTCAGGAGGCAGCAATGCAGACAGGATTAAGTGAGGCCTATGCATACAGATAATCACTCAGGTAATGAGATTGTAGGCTTATGCCCTTTGAAAACAGAAAACACATGTTAATTTATGTAACATAACCCACATACAAGTCTCTAAATCTGTAGGACTGTCTTATCGGAAGGAAAATCCTTGTCCTTCTAATATTCACTGAACTTGCATTTCTATTCTTTATATTTTTATTCCCCCCCCACTAAAAAATTTTCTGTTTGTTTGTTTTTCCACTACAGTTGTCTCACTTTTTTTCCCCCTCTTGCTTCCCTGCACCCTGCCCCCCCCCACAGTCAGTCCCCACCCAGTTGTCCATGTCCATGGGTCATTCATACATGTTCTTTGACTAGACCCTTCCCCTTCTTACCCCTTCTCTCCCTCCCATCTCCCCCTTTGTTACTGTTAGTTTATTCCTTGTTTACATACCTCTGGTTCAATTTTGCTCATTTGTTTGTGTTGTTCATTAGTTTCCTGTAACAGGTGACAGCATAAGGTAATTTTCTTTTGTTGCCTGGCTTATTTCGCTAAGCATAATTCTCTCTAGTTCCAATCATGTTGTTGCAAATGGTAGAAGTTCCTTCTTTCTTTCAGTACTTATTCATTGTCATTTTCCCCCTTTGTACTCGTGTTCCTCTCTGTCTCTCTGTTTCTTCATCTTCTTAAAGCAGACCCTTTAGCATCTCTTGCAATGCTGGTTTGGTGGAGATGTATTCTTTTAGCCTTCTTTTGTCTTGGAAACTCCTTATTTCACCTTCCATTTTGAATGAAAGCCTTGCTGGGTAGAGTATTCTTGGTTGTAGGCCTTTGTTTTTCATTGCTTGGAATATTTTTTGCCATTCCCTTCTGGCTTGTAGTGTTTCTGCTGAGAAATCTGATGATAGCCTTATTGGAGCTCCCTTGTATGTTATTAGTTGTTTCTCTCTTGCTGCTTTTAGGATTCTCTCTTTGTCTTTGAATGTTGGCATTTTAATTATGATGTGTCTTGATGTGGGCCTGTTGGGGTTCATCTTCATTGGGACCCTCTGTGCTTCCTGGACTTGCGTGACTCTTTCTCTCGTCATGTTAGGAAAGTTTTCTGTCATTAGTTTTTCAAAGAGGTTTTCTATCCCTTGCTCTTCTTCTTCTCCTTCTGGAATTCCTATGATACGGATATTATTACGTTTCATGTTGTCCTGCAGCTGTCTTAGAACCTCTTCAGTCTTGTTCAGTCTTTTTTCATTTTGTTGCATTGTCTGGGAGTTTTTGTGTAGGTTGTCCTCCAGCTCGCTGATCCGATCTTCTGCTTCCTCTAGCCTGCTTTTAATTCCTTCTACTGTGTTCTTCAATTCAGAGATCGTATTTTTCATTTCCTCCTGGCTCTTATTGATAGCTTCTATGTCCTTTTTCATACTCACGTAATTTTCTGTGAGTTCCTTGTAGTTTTTCTGGAGTTCTTTGAAGTTTCCGCTGAGCTCATTCAGCTTCTCCATAATCCATGTTTTGAATTCCATATCTGATAGTTCGCTCCCCTCTATTTCATTTAGCACTCTTTCTGGGGATTCTACCTTTCCTTTTGATGGGAGGTTGTTTCTCTGTCTCCCCATTTTTTTGACTCCTATTGTTTGTTGGTGCTTCTTGGAATGATCTGCACTTCCTGGATCTGCCTCTGGTGGAGTCAGATCATGTACCAGTCTGGCCCTAGGCAGCCTGTTGGAGACTTCCAGGGATCTACTGCTGTTGTCTGTCTTCTTTGATTGTTAATCTATTCAATCTGTGATTAGCTGTCAGGCTTAAGGACTGTGGGTGTGGCAGCTTAATTCCTGTAGGCAGGGCTTTTGCTTCCCCTCAGGCTGACGCCACTTGGAGGGGAATGGTCTACCCGCAGTACTGGGGATGAGTCAGCACTGGGACCCAGTCAGCTGCTCCTCCAGTTCTCCCCTCAAAGCCACCGTGCCAAATTCTCCCCAAGTGTCTCCAGTCCTCTCTGCCTTCCCTCTGCTTGAGCCCAGGGTAAGTGGTGGCCAAAATATTTTCGTATGTGATCCACTTAAGAGCTCTTTTTCTCCTGCTGTTTCTCTCCGGCTAGCAAGAAAGCCTGTGGCTTTTCGCTTTTCACAGCTGATACTATTTTACTTTCCACTCTGTCGCTGTAGGCTGGGAAGCCCAGCTGGGGGTTTAGACCCTGCCCTTCTCAGGGGGAATCCCCGGCTGCTGAGCTGTTTCTCAGCCCCTTCAGCTGCCACCCGTGGGAGCCCAGCCAGCCCTTCCACGTCTCCGCACTCCCTACCGGTCACGTTGTGATGTAGCGGCCTTTTCTGTCTCTCCGTGGTTATAAGACTTCTCTCCAGCTGGTGTTCGGTTCGTTATTCCAGATGATTTCTCCAAAATTACATTGTAAATCCAGACTAGTTCTAGGAGGAAGTTAGTGTAGCTTCCACTTACTCCTCCGCGATCTTGTTTCCCCAAGAGAGAATCTTAAAAGCAGCAAGAGAGAAGAAAAGAATCATGTACAAAGGGGTCCCAATTAGACTATCAGCTGAGTTCTCAAGGGAGACCCTGCAGGCAAGAAGGGACTGGCAAGAAATATTCAAAGTAATGAAAAGCAAAAACCTACAGCCACGAATACTCTATCCAGCGAAACTGTCATTCAGAATAAAAGGGCAGAGAAAGTGTTTCCAGGACAAAATAAAACTGAAAGAGTTCATTAGATCCAAACCACTGTTATATGAGATGTTAAAGGGACTGGTTTAGAAAAAGAAGGATCAAAACTATGAACACTAAAATGAAAACTGCATCACAAGAAACAACAACAGAAGCTAGGGAATTGAAACAAAGGCAAACTAAATAGGCAACAAGAGTGGAAAAAGAACTATAGGTATGGGGAGCATATTGGGGGGAGGTCAGCAGGGAGGGGGAAGGGGGAGAGGGAGGGAGATGGTATAGGAATTAAGAAGCATAGTAAGAGGGAATGGAATAGACAGAGAGAGGTTGAGAAGAACTATATGCACAATCAATGGACATGGACTAAAAGGGGGGGACAAGGGGAGGGAGGGGGGCCACCGGGTGGAGGGGAGCAGAGGGAAGGGAAACTGGGACAAATGTAACACTATAATCAATAAAATACATTTAAAAAAATCTTTAATACCTGAGACATTTGGAAGCTATGGAAAATAGATATAGATAATTTAATATATCACACATACATACCTCATCGATCAATATAAACTTGACATAAGAATTGAAAAAATTGAAAGTGTAAATGTACATATGGCAATTTGAACTTAGAGTAATTTTTTGGATCAATATCAATTTATGCTTATCCTCTCTTGGTTCAGTTATTATCTTTTTCAGGTTAAGCAACAGCTGAAATACCTATAAATCAACTAAATCGACATATAAACATGGCTGGCATGTCAATTCCTTCCCATTTAACTTAACAAAGATTATTGAATAATAATAACCTTAACAAAAATGATAGCTACCATTGTAGAGAATATGCCTGGCTTAGCGCCAAGCAATTCACCCACTATGCACACACGCAAACACACACAATTTCATCAACACAATAAACTTGATGTCACACTACATTTATGCTACAAGTAACTAAGCTGAGGTTGGAAATTGATTAAATTGCACAATTTTATGTAATTACAGTATCAGTGGTGGGATTTGGACACTGACCTATCTGGTTATTCTTTTAAACAAAAAAGTACCTACTTTGTATCAGGAGCTAAGAAAACAGAAATGATAAGCATCCAGATTCTGTACTCAGGCCGTTCACAGGCAGAATTGAGCAGGTAGGTTGGGGACTCATAAGCCAATAAAATCAGTATAGTTTATATAGATAAATGCAATACATAAGTATTTACATGATCAGGCATAGAGCTAGAAGGGACAAATGAGTACACTAGTGTAGGAAACCTTGGATCTGTGGACTTTTGGAGACTCCGAGTCACAGCTTTGCTTTCTGCCATTTGGTTATAGTCTTAAGACCTTGGCTCACACATGTCTAATTTGTATGACTACACACCGGAGAAATGCATTACTCTCGTTGGAAGATAAGGACCTTGTGGCTGTGAAAGACTTACTGCTCCCCAGCCACTTGCTCATTGATCATTAGCGTGGATTTGGCCCCTGCACTCCCTGCTCCGACTGGGATAAGTATCTTCCCCACATTGCAGAGGGCCCTGTGTTCCTGCAGTACACAATCAGCCCTAATGAAACTCTTTTGTGGGCCAAAGTGTGAAGAGAGCAGCTCTCCCTTCCTTGTTGGAGTGTGGAATGCTCTTCATAATATTACCACTTCACCATCATTACTTGCAGATTTGGATAAATAAATTATACATTATTTTAAAGATTTTGTTTATGCACAAAACCAGTTGTATTTTTTTCATATAATTTTTATTCTCTTGTTGCATGGGGTAGAGGGTGTTGTGAAAAAGTTGATTGGACTGGAAATGTTGGATAATAAGGCTTGTCGGCATTTCGTAAAAATATTGTAATTTGAGCTGCAGTGAAGTCAAAGTGAACAGAAGTATGGCTGAGGAGGGAGAACTGTTAATAGTGTCAGAGAGCATAACTAATATGAAGTCATCAATGGAGAAAAGGAGGGATTCACAAATGTGCAAGCAAGTGCCTCTAGTGCACAGAACTAGTTGGTTATTTTGTAAAATAAGTTTATCACCTTATGAAGCAATTGTTTTAAAATATTGCCTTCAGGATAAAACTCTCGTAATGCAATTTGACTGCCATATAACAGTTTGATTTTATGTAGCAGTTTTGTTTAAATCATATTTTTAAAATGCAATTATATTTAGTGTCACCTCTCCTCATCATGGATTTCTTGGTAATGATACACATTAATATCAATCAACATTTTTCATTTTTGTTTTAGTATTAGTGTTTATATTTTAGGTAAAATTATTTAAAATCATGTTTTCAACTAAATATATATAAGTAATTTAATTATAAAATTTTAAATATAGCCTTAAAATAAATGAAAATGCGTTATAATCATAAGGGATATTCAGAAAATCCCATGGAGAGCTGCAATAGCCATGGTGTTTTTTCCAGTGGCTGATCATGTGCATAATAACAAGATGAAATACCCACCTAAGTGAAACGAGTATGTGGTTGTAAAAATCAGCAGTAAATTTAGAAAGTCAAGGACATACCAAAAGATATTTAAAATATTGTTCTCATCGTGAAGTTTTAATGCACATAAAACTTGATATCTTAATGGAGAAACCTGACACAATGTAAGAACTTAGTGAAACTCTCTCTTGCAATAATACAATACTAATACATAAATTTATTTTTTAAATTAGGCCTTTTAAGATAATACTCAAGTAAAAAGACAGAGAGAGAGAGAGAGAAGGGAAATAATGTATAGTACCTATGTTATGGTAATTCTTGCAAATAAAAATAAAAATATATTCATGTAGTTTGTGTGTATATGTATCTACCTGTCTGCTTCTATGTCTCTTACATAATGAGAGAAACATCATCATGTTCATATATGTGTAGAATGTCTCTGAAACAAAAAAACAAGAAGCTTGTGTCAGTAGGTGCTTTAGAGAGATAACTGGGAGATAAGACTTTTGGGTGTGAAAGAGACTTTTCTGGTAAGATATATCCTTTTACAGTGTTTGAACACTTTAACATGCATGTTAGTTTCCATTTCAAAATAATGAGAAATAAAACCATATAAACAATGAAAAATGATGGAAATCTTAAGAAAAAGCACCATAAATATTTTTGTACCTACAAACAAGCTGTCTACACTGAAAGCAAGATAATGACAAATAGAAGTAAACTAGCCATCAATAAGTTTCTGAAGTACTCTTTTGATCATTTGCAGAATCACCTTGGAAGAAAAAACTAGCATAATAAAAGGTGACTTGGTGACTCCTTAAGCTGTGGAGTTGAACCTATTTTGGACTAAAAAGAGGAAAATTGAATATCTATTTAAAAATCAAACTAAACACAGGATCTCTTACTGCCTTAATGAACAATGTTAGCAATGGTGACATTTAGAGCTGTGTAAACAGTATGTGTGACATAACAGTAGATTGGAATTTAATACAGTGTTTTGTTGGACCTTCTTTGATATATTAACATGATGATGTCTGATAAAAATAACTTACAAAATGCCTAGTAGTTAACAATTTAATTAATTACAATTAATATTAAATCAAAATATTTAATAAATTACCATTCAAAAATCAAAATATTCCTTAGAACAATTTCTAAAACATGTAGTTGTTTAATAGCTATTTGCTGAATTGATTTTTTAACAAACAAAAAAGTATATCATAAGTGAATTAAAAGTGTTTTCTGATTGTTCTAACTGCACCATTTCCTAAGAATACCTCACTCAAGGTGCTCATCTCTTGATTTTTTTCAATAAGTCAAAAGGAATTGTTAGACCAAAGTTTTTTCTTATATTTAATGAGCTCTTTTGTAATTACATAAGCAGTAACTTTGAGATTTCATTCTGTTATGGCTAGGCAGGAGAAAGTGCTGATAAGTTTTAAATTCAAGGTTGAATTGTTACATGTCTTTATGAAGAAATATAGTCAGCAAAATGGAGTGAGAGGTGTATGAGGTAACTCCATGCACTGTTTTCCTTTCTTTCTTTCTTAATAGTTTATTTTTTATCGTATTTTTTAATCATCATTTATCCCCCTTATACCTTCTTCCACCTTGACCCCCAGCCTCCCACAATCACTGCTATTGTTCATGTCCATGAGTCCTTTTTCTTTTTTGCTCAATCCTTTCACCCCCTAACACTCCCAGAGCTGTCAGCCTGCTCCCTATCTATGAGTTTGTCTCTATTTTGCTTGTTAGTTCAGTTTGTTCATTACATTTCACCTATGAGTGAAGTCATATGGTATTTGTCTTTCTCTCACTGGCTTACTTCACCCTGTACTTGAGGGATGAGGAATGGCCCAGAGTGGACAATCACAGAAGATTTTTTTGGTACTGAATTTTCATCAATACTAAATAGGCACTGTAATATTTTTTTCTCTTTTTAAAAAATAATCTATAGGTAATATGATCATGAGTGAAAATGAAACTTTAGATTTAGAACCAGAATGCTCTTTTAGTGCTATAAATAATTAGACTGTTTTAATTCACACATTAGAAAAAACATAATTAGTAATCTGACATGCTGAGAAAAATATTTGGGATTGTATTTCCTTATGATAATAAACAAGTTAATTTTCCGCACTAAGGCCATTTTATTCTGTCTCATGCATGTGACTGTATCCTCAACAGAAGGGTATTTTTAATAAACTTTTCAACAATAGCCTAAAAACACTTTTTTACCCCATTCTTTGGAACAGGCCATCTGAATTCTTGAGTGATTACTATGATATATTCATCAATCAGTGAAAAATATTGTATAATTTGAATCTATATACTTATATGCATCAGAATTCTTAAAATACTATGGTATCAAGACAGATAACAGAAATTTCCCAGAGGCAGCATATTACCTGATTCTTACCAGGGATTACATGATTTGCTAGGAAGTGTGCTAGGTATTTTGCGTATGACACACCATTGAAACTTCAGACCAATACTTATTATGTAGTAAGTGCTCTTTCCTCTTAATGATATAAGTGAGAGCAACCCTATTATTACATACTATTTTGTAGCAAAATCTATCAGTGACTTGCCTAAGATGGTAAGTGACAAAGCTGAATTTGAACCCAGGGTGTTCGACTACTTGTTCTAATCACAACAAACCCAATAACACTGTACACCACTGAGATGAATACAAAACTCTTTTGCTTTGATGGTAAATAATTTAAGAGAGTAATTTGTTAATAAAGAAGTCCTGGGAGCATTTCTAACTACTTTTGGTTTGGTGCTGCTCAATTGGAATTGATTGTTTCTCAAATAAACAATTAAATTTTTTAATATACCTTGGCTTCTGTTTTAACATCTTTGGTACCAGAAGAGGGAACCAAAGGTGACTTCTGATTGTCCCCCACCAGGAGCAAGTAACTACCATTGGAGGTGGTGGGTGAGTCCCTGTTGCATCCTAGCTCCTCAATCGTGTTATGAGCTTTCAGACTCGGTGCATTTCTTTTTCCAGAGTGGGTCCAGAAACTGGCCAGAGTTGAACTAGGTCTGGGGTTGGACTAGGTTCAACATAGACACTGGACTGGGGCCAGGATGAGGCCTGGGGTGCATAAAAATATGTTTTAAGCTTAAACAAGCGAGTTAATCTTTCCAAAGATAGTCTTGAATGGAGAACTTTAAACCAGTTTACATAAGCTTACCCATTTATGAAGGGTGCTACAGAAAAAGGGGTCCCAGGTAGGCATTCATTGCAAAGGACAGAGAGAAAGCTATTCTTCCTCCTTTATATAGTTTCAGGATGAGAACTAATATCCCTCTCACTCTGGAGACTGCAGGCACATCCTGAGAAAACTGGCAGAAGCCAGCAAAGGGTAAGAATTCTTACCAAAGTTATCTCTACCAGATCTCTATCTACAGTGCCTGATCAAGAGAAGAAAAAGAAGATAAAATTTCATGTTGCCCTTCTTTTCCAAATTCATATGGGCAGGAAAAGAACATTATCATTTCTTTCTTTCCCATGGATAGCTAGTGTCTTCTTATTTGCCTCATTTTGTGTCCTGAGAATTTGGCTTGGCAACTGTCAGGTTAAAGGCCCTCAAACATGGTCAGACAGAAATGTGGGTTGCACCCTGTTTCTGGTGAGATCTAGCTAGACAGAAATGTGGGTTGCAGCTAGGTCCTACTGACTGTTGCCAGCCTTTAGAGAACTTGTCTAGATCTTTCTTATTATCTTTGGGAGTGGCTCTGGATTCTGGGAGGACAGTACTGTTTTCACTCCCTTTGGAGACCCCTCTTGTGTCTATAGGGTTGTTCAATATGGTTAGAAATGTTTACTATTTGTCCAAACTGAAACCTGACAAGTTTAAAAGGATTTTTTTTAAGTAGCTCTGTGCTCAGAAGTTGCCCAAATTGGATGTTGATTTTCAAAACCCTATAAGAAAACATTTTACACCCTTTTTCCCCTAAGCTAAAGTGAAACTATGTACTCAGGGAAAGAAAAACATTCTCAAGCCACCACGGAAAGGTTTACTAAAACATTTCCAAAAAATTACAACTCTAAATGTAGGCAGTAGAAATTTTTCTCCCTGATTAAAAAAGCAAATTGAGGATCATGTAGTTGGATGACCTGGTCAGAGTCTTACATCATTCTGGTTGCAACCCAGCTCTTTGATAAATTCAAAACGATTTTTGTACTTGTCTTCCAAATCAGATCTGTAGAAAAATAGAAATGTGGTTCTAGAAATAATTTAAATACCACCTATCCTTTTCCCCAGTACCCAAGCCTCTCCTTTACATTTTAAAGGCTTGTAGATATTGTAAAAGATCTGGATTTAGGAAACAAAAGCACTTCTTTTTTAAAATTAAATTAAATTAAATTAATTAATTAATTTATAATCTTTATTGTATTTTTTCCATTACAATTTAGTCCCCTAATAACCCCCTTTCTGCCCCCCCACCCTCACAATCACCCCATTCTTGTCCATGTTCATGAGTCCTTTTTCCTTTTTGCTCAAACCCTCTACCCCCTGCTGCCCCTCAACAACTAGCTGTCATCCTGCTCTCCATCTATGGGTCTTTCATGATATTCTTTGTTAGTTCACAAATGAGTGAAATCATATGGTACTTATCTTTCTCTGACTGACTTATTTCACTTAGCATGATGTTCTCCAGGTCCATCTATACTCTTGCAGAGGGTAAAATTTTCTTCCTCTTTATGGCTAAGTAGTATTCCATTGTGTAAAGTTCCCTTAGTTTTTTTATCCACTCATCACACTTGAGCTGCTTCCATATCTTAGCAATTGTAAATAATGCTGCAATGAACATAGGGGTGCTAAAGTTCTTTCAAATAAGTGTTTTAGGTTCCTTTAGAAGTGGGATCACTGGGTCAAAAGGTAGATCCATTTTAAATTTTCTGAGCTATCTCCATACTACTTTCCACAGTGGCTGCACCAGTCTGCATTCCCACCAACAATGCAAAAGGGTTCCCCTTTCTCCACATCCTTAGCAGCACTTGCTGTTTGTTGATTTATTCATGATAGCCATGCTGACCAGTATGAAGTGATATCTCATTGTGGGTTTAATTTGCATTTCTCTGTTGATTAGTGGCATTGAGCATCTTTTCATATGTCTATTGGCCATCTGTATGTCCTCCTTGGAGAAGTGTTTATTCAGGTCCTTTGCCCATTTTTAATTCTTATTTTTTTTTTTTTGGTGTTGAATTTTGTAAGTACTTTATAAATTTTGGATATTAACTCCTTTGAAGATGTATTGGTGAATGTGTTCTCCCTTTCTGTGGATTGTCTTTTTATTTTGTTGATGATTTTCTTCGCTAAGAAACTGAAGAAGATACAAATAAGTGGAAGCACATACCATGTTTATGGACAGGAAAAATTAACATCATTAAAATGTCCATATGACCCAAAGCAATCTATAAATTCAATGCAATTTCCATCAAGATTCCAATGACACATTTAACAGAACTAAAACAAATATTTCAAAAAATGTATATGGAACCACAAAAGGCCCAACATAGCAACAGCAATCCTGAGAAAGAAGAACAAAGTTGGAGGAATCAAGCTAACTAATATCAAACTAAACTACAAGGCCATAGTTATCAAAACAGCATGGTACTTGCATAAAAACAGATACATAGGTCAATGGAACAGAATAGTATGCCCAGAAAGTAAACCCACACCTTCATAGTTAACAGAGAAAGCAAAGACAGTGGGCTAAAGATAGTTTATTCAATAAAGAGTGTTGATAAAATTGGACAGAAACATGCAGAAAAATGGAATTAGACTATCTTCTTACTCCACACACAAGAATAAATGTAAAATGGATCAAAGTTTTAAATGTTAGACCCGAAACCAAAAACAAAAAAATCATAAAAGCAAACATAGGCAATGAAATCTCAGACATTGCTCATAGCAAAAGCCTTTCTTAAAGAAACTTACATCGTTTCTCTGTGGCTTTAAGATGTAAATGTCCAACCTAGTCTTTTTTAGGAACTCAGAACCATCATTTGAAGTGCAAACTTCAGGGAGGTAACTCTCATAGAAAAAAACTTGAATGGATTAAAAAAAGTTGTAGAAGATTTGTGGAAAAGGAACCTTAGAAACAGTCTTATGTGTCCTCAGGCTGACTATAAATTTTAATGAATTTAATTTTTAAAGAATGAGTCAATATAAAAATACACTGGTGCAAAATTAGAATTTGGTTTTATCTCTGTTAAAGGAACAGCATTTTCTTGAACTATTGGTTTTCTCTTCACAAGAGATTGTGAACGTTTTGTTTAGTTTTTTAATTTTTTGTGTAATTTATCAAGAAAGCAAAGATATTGTAGCTTACCTATATATAAGTTTCTGATAACTTTAAGATTATAAAACAGAACTGGGTAAATTTTTTTAGAACTAATGGAAAAACTGGAATTAAGCAGAAAAAGAATTAATAATATGGGATTAAATAAACTGATGAAGATGATTATCATTTTTACACTTCATTTTTCTTTACTTCATGTTTTATTTTTTTCAAATTTAAGGAAAACCTTTTTGTCTTTTCTCTTAAGTCTACTTTTATAAACATAATTGAAACATTTACTTTTTCTACCTACTTGATCCCTCCAGAATTCAGAAATATTTAAGTATTCTTATTTTCATCACAATACAGTTATTTTCATAAGTTCAGTAAGAATTGGTTTCTTATCAAATAAGCAATAACTGGCTTCAGTAAGCTCCAGGCCAGGCACTAGCAGCAGCCAGCTTAGATTCATCTGGGACTCTCCAAGCCCTGCACAAGTAGCAGCCATCTCAAACTGCTACAGCTCAGGCAGGGTGCCTTGAGAAAAACATGGGAGCGAGGGGTGGGTGGGGGCTGACCTTGCCTTGCACCACCCAGGAAATACCAGGGCCAGTGTACCCAGAGGACAGCTACAGTCCAAACTGGAGCACCATCATCCTACCCCTGCACAACTGATCTTCCATGGAGGGTGGAGGTTGATGGTCAAAGGTCACAGCCAGTCCTTGCAACTGACTAGCCTGGGTAGCCCCCCTCCCCCATTGATCTTCCAAGCAACCAAGGCTCAACTATAAGGGGAGACTGTACTCAGTCCATATGAAGGGCACATCTCAAATACCACTTCGGTAATAGGGGAGGCTGTGCCACTGAACCTTACAGGACACCTACTAGATTAGGTCACACTAGCTAGACATGCAGTCACAATAGCTCTACCTAATACACAGAAGCAAACACAGGGAGGCTGACAAGTTGAGGAGGCAAAGAAATATGACACAAATGAAAGAATAGAAAGAGAAAAAAAGAAAAAAAGAAAAACAGAAAAAGAAATAAATGAAATAGAGGTAGCCAACCTATCTGACGCAGAGTTCAAAATACTGGTGATCAGAATGCTTAGAGAAATG
Source organism: Furipterus horrens (assembly GCF_987537825.1). Taxonomy (NCBI): domain Eukaryota; kingdom Metazoa; phylum Chordata; class Mammalia; order Chiroptera; family Furipteridae; genus Furipterus; species Furipterus horrens. The sequence continues at coordinate 107,050,681 of NW_028327176.1, read as the reverse complement.
ATTTAGTACAGCACAAAATAAATGAAGAAGTGAAGGTTATGCAAAATAAAATAAAGAAAAATATACAGGGAACCAACACTGATGGGAAGGAAGCTGGGATACAAATTAATGATCTGAAGCAAAAAGAAGAAAGAAACTCACACCCAGAACAGAAAGAAGAAACAAGAATTGAAAAAAAAAAAAACTGAGAGGATTAGGAATCACTGGGACAACTTTAAACATACCAACATCTGAATCATAGGGGGTGCCAGAAGGAGAAGAGGAAGGACAAAAAAAATTAAAAACCTATTTGAAAAATAATGAAAGAAAACTTCTCTAATTTGATGAAGGAAACAGACATACAAGTCCAGGGAACACATAAAGTCTGAAACAAGTTGGACCCAAAGAGGACCACACCAAAGACACATTATAATTAAGATGCCAAAGATTAAATAAAGAGAAAATCTTAAAAGCAGCAAGAGAAAAGCAAAGTTACTTATAAAGGAGTTTCCATAAGACTATCAGCTGATTTCTCAGAAGAAACTTTGCAGGCAAGAAGGTCCCAGCAAGAAGTATTCAAAGTGATGAAAAGCAAGGACCTAAAACCAAGATTACTCTATCCAGCAAAGCTATCATTTAGAATGAAAGGGCAGATAAAGTGCTTCCCAGACAAGGTAAAGCTAAAGGAGCTAATCATCACCAAGCCATTATTATATGAAAAGTTAAAGGGATGTATCTAAGAAAAAGAAGATCAAAATTATGAACATTAAAATGACATCTCACAACTGTCAACAACTGAACCTAAAAAATAAAAACAAAAATAAAAACATACTAAGCAAACAACCAGAACAGGAACAGAATCATAGGTATGGAGATCATTTGCAGGGTTATCAGCTGGGAGGGGGAAGGGGGAGAATGGTGTAAAGGTACAGGGATTAATAAGCATAATGGGAAGGTACAAAATAGGGGGAAGTTAAGAATAATATAGGAAAAGGTGAAATCAAAGAACTTATATGCACGACCCATGAACTGGAGGGGGGGGGGAATGGGCAGAGAGGGGGCAAAGAGAAAAACTTTGGGACAGCTGTAACAGCATAATTGATAAAATATACTTAAAAATAAATAAAAGATAGTGTAAATTATCCAAGGGCATTTAATAAAAACATACTATGACACCGTTATGCTTAAATACAGCCTTCAAATGTAAAGAAACACAACCATTCTTCTCTCAAATGTCTGCCTTTTAGATTTACCATTAATACAGAAAAATAAAATGCCATTTTTAAACACACAAACTGTATGACCTTTTAAGCCTCTTTTCTATGAAAAAAAAATGTTTGCTTAAAAAAGGTGCTTTTTTTCCCCCTTGAGAACATGCAGTAAATTGTTTCTGCTTAAATGTAAACACAACAGCATCCCTTATACACCATGGAATTTGCGTTTTGAGACAATTAAAGAGAGCACACCAAATGTATATGGTAGATCAACAGAGAGCATACATATCAAAGCTGTTTCTGAAATTGTTCCAAAATATAAAAAAATAGATATCTCAGACCTTAGGTTGTGGAATAGATTACATTTGAGACTGTATACAAAGGCTTAGAAAACCACTCAAAACTGCAATATATTTTAGTACTTCAAAGGACAAGAAAAAAAGCATGTAGGTGGTTTTGTCTTTCTTTGTTCTTGCTGTCTTGAGTTGTGAAATGGGAGCTCACTGAGTCCCATCAGGAGCTATGGCTGAAAACATTGGATGAATGCTACCACCACCGAACTGTAAAGAAAAGGCTTCATGTTCAATGGCTTACATGAAGCCCTGTGGAAATAGCTTATTTGGGCCACACAGTGTTGGCTTTTATTTATTTAATGAAATTATTTACCAACATTTAAAATGCAAACATTTCTGAGTTTTCAGATTCTCTCGGCAAATCAGGTGGTCTGGAAACTGATCAGCCAATGCCTGGAGCTGAAGAGCAACTGACTCTCTTAGCTTCCCATTGATGTCTTCACTCCTTGCCCTCCCAACTGCTTTTCTTCTTTCTGCTTCCTGCCTGTTCCTTGCAAACATTTGAGCTTACCTCCCTTGTTCTCAACCAAGTTCCACCCTCTGATTTTCACAGTTTGTTTCATGGCACACCTACTTCCAAAGTTTAAGTGCAAGACATTTTCTGGTTATCTTTATTCATCCCATCTTTATTCTTTATTTCCACCACTATCAGTCACAGATTCTACATCTTCATAAGACATACTGCCACTGATCTCATTCAGGACCTAGGACATCATGCCAATTGCTATAAGCAGATACTTAGTTCAATTCCTTATTCTTCTCTGTCTCAAAACATAAGCCATTATTAATCAGTCATTTTCCTAAATTTGTTCACTTTTTACTTACCTACATATACTGATTCATCCTGTCAGGGTACTATGTAGTTTATTCTTAGTACCGAAACATATTTGGAGTCTCTAAGTACCTTATTATGGATAAAACTGGTGGGACAAGCTGACGTCATCTTTGTCCACTTTGCCAAATGATTGTTTTGGGAAAATCTGGGGCTTTTCCTTCTTTGCCCTCTATAACCAATGACGTGTCCCTTCTCCAAAGATGCTTTACCACTCGTTATCTGATGACACAATACTAGTTCTCTCTTCTCAGCTTCTATTTCCCATCCCCAAGTTCTCCATCACCTAACAAATCATAAACTCTTAATGGTAAGCATTACATTTTCTTCTGTACATTCAGCAATGTAATGGGCAGAACATGAATTTCTATTAACACATTTTTGAAATGAAGTGAACTGAATTATAAAAAATCACAACTAGTTCTCCCTAGTCTAATTTTTAATCACAATAAAAAACTTTTGAACAAAGAGAAAGAACCAGTGAGAGAGAGAGTGAGGTTTTGAAACACACTTAGGTTTTGAAGTAAGACATTCAAACAGACAAAAATGTGGATCCCTACCACTGCCTAAGTGCTGTGAGACAGAATCAAATGATTTAAACTCAGAATTTTATGGTCCTTGGTTATAAGCTGAAATTAATGATTCAGAATAATCATATCAACCTTCCAAAGGTGTCTCAAGAATTAAATAGGTTCATCTATTTAACATGTCATTTAACTTACTTTAGGAGAGACAGCACAGGGCACACACTGAATACCTTACAATTGTACTTTAGAAAACGAAGCCACAGTAAAATCTTTTAAATAGTTAAAATTAATCACAGAGTTAGGTTCCACATGCAAAAAAGTAAAAGCATTTTAGAGAGAGTGGACTAGCTACCATAATAAGGAGGACAGACAACAAATTAAACCTGATTCAATAATATTTCTGTATCCCTTATCTGTCCAAAGCACCATGCTGGACAGAGGGGATATTGTAGTGAGAAAAACTAGGTATGTTCCTAATCTCAAAGGATGGGTAATCTGACAAGTGAAATAGAGACATACATTTGGAAAACAATAACAAGTGTCATGAATGGTATGAAGAAGAAATGTGCGATGGCATGCCAGCATGTGTCTGAAGAATCTAACACACCAGGAAAGGGCTTCTAACTTGGTCAGGCTAAGGGAGGCTCACATTATTTCTAGGTGTGCCTGGGAAGGTGTTTCCAGAAGAGATTAACGCTTGAATCAGTAGATTGAGCAAAGACGATGGCTCTTGCCAGTGCTGTGGACATCATCCAATACATAATGGACCTGAAGAGAACAAAAAAGAGTAGAAAGAATACATTTGCTCTTTCTGCTTGAGCCAGACCATCTATCCTTTGCTGCCCTCAGACATCAGAACTCCTGGTTCTTAAACTCTTTGACCTGGACTGGGACTCACACTGTCCCTTTCTTTGTGGGCCTTCAGGTTTGGACTAGAACTATACCACCAGCTTTTCTGGGCCTCGAGCTTGCAGATGGAGGCTGTGGGACTGTTTAACCTTCATAATTATTGAGAATCAATGCCTCATAATAAAAGTTTTTATATATATCCATGTATATTCTGTTGGTTATTTTTCTCTGAACAGTGCTTAATAATACAACTCCCCTGGGAAAGTGTTTTTTTATTCCAAAATTTGAAAACCAGCAAGTGTTACTGAGCTAAGGGAAAGAGTGAGGAGAGTAGACATGGCAACAGGAGAATGAGGTGGATTTAGAAGGTTTCTGACATTCCTTTATATTCAAGGAATTAAATATAAAGTCACCCTTGTCATTTAAAATAGCTATACTCAAATTTAAAATATTGCATACATGTCAGCGTACTTAGCACATGCAAGATATTCAATGCATGTTTTTTGATGTAATCTCGTGAAGAATGAGAAATAAAAAGGATAATATTAGTATTGATTTATTTTATTACCAAAATTCTGGCATAAACCTGGTATAAAAATGTCTAGGCTTCATTTTCCAAAGCACAGTGGTGTTCACAATTTTATTTTCTGTTTCTATCTTTTAGCACAGCTCTGAAGCAGTATGCTGCCCAGGTGACAGAACCCAGTGGCACTGCAGGGTTCATTCTCTATATGTATAGGCATTCTGAGGCAGGCTGCTGCATGGCTCTGATCTTTGTTGGGTTTGGCAATCACTCTTTCTTAATTCTGAAATGATTAACTCAGTGAGTCCATGCAGTGACAAGTTACATTCTTAAGTGGTGCTAGTATCCAAACTGTTATGACATCTAGAATACTTTTATAAGGATTCATGCCTAACACAGAATGGTTTTATTTATTTTTTATTTTTGGTTTTTCAATTACAGTTGTCCCCTTTTCCCCCAATTTCTCTCCCCCACCCATCCCACCCCCTCTCCCGCAATCATATCCCTCCCCGTTGTCCATGTCCATGAGTCTTTTATGCAGGTTCTTTGACTAAACCCTTCCCTTACTTTTCCCCCTTCTCTCCCTCTCCCCTCCCCCCTATTGACTGCTATTCTGCTCTTTGTTCTATTTTGTTCCTTTGTTTGTGTTGTTCTTTAGTTTCCTGTATCAGATGATATCATACGGTATTTTTCTTCCTTTGCCTGGCTTATTTCACTAAGCAAAATTCCCTCTAGTTCCATCCATGTTGTTGCAAATGGCAGGAGTTCCTTCTTTCTTTCTGCTACATAGTATTCCATTGTGTAAATGTACCACAGTTTTTTGATCCACTCATCTACAGATGGGCACTTAGGTTGTTTCCAGCACTTAGCTATTGTAAACAGTGCTGCAATGAACATAGGGGTGCATAAGTTCTTTTGAATTGGTGTTTCAAGATTCTTCGGGTATAATCCTAGTAGTGGAGTCGCTGGTTCAAAAGGCAGTTCCACTTTTAATCTTTTGAGGTAATTCCATACTGTTCTCCATAGTGGCTGCACCAGTCTGCACTCCCACCAACAGTGCAATAGGGTTCCCATTTCTCCGCATCCTCGCCAACACTTGTTGTTTGTTGATTTGTTGATGATGGCCATTCTGACTGGTATAAAATGGTATCTCATTGTGGTTTTCATTTGCATCTCCCTGATGGCTAATGATGTTGAGCATTTTTTCATGTGTCTATGGACCTTCTGTATGTCCTCTTCGGAGAAGTGTTTGTTCAGTTCCTTTGCCCATTTTTTAATTGGGTTGTTTGTTTTCTTGAAGTTGAGTCGTATCAGCTCTTTATATATTTTGGAAATCAGTCCCCTGTCTGTGATGTCATTGGCAAATATGTTTTCCCATATGGTTGGGTTCCTTTTCATATTGCTGATGTTTTCTTTTGCTGAGCAGAAACTCTTTAGTTTGATGTAATCCCATTTATTTATTTTTTCCTTTATTTCTCTTGCTTTAGGAGATGTATCCGTGAAGAAATTGTTACATGAGATATTTGATATTTTCTTGCCTACATTTTCCTCTAGGACTTTTATGGTGTCACGGCTTACATTTAAGTCTTTGATCCATCTTGAGTTTATTCTCGTGTGTGGTGTAAGTTGGTGGTCTAGTTTCATTTTTTTGCAAGTCCCTATCCAGTTCTCCCAGCACCATTTGTTAAAGAGGCTCTTCTCACTCCATTTTATGTTCCTTCCTCCTTTATCAAATATTAGTTGACCATAGAGGACTGGGTTTAATTCTGGACTCTCTATTCTGTTCCACTGATCTATATGTCTGTTCTTATGCCAGTACCAGACTGTTTTGATTACAGTGGCTTTGTAGTATTGTTTGATATCTGGTGTTGTGATTCCTCCTGCTGTGTTCTTCTGTCTCAAGATTGCTTTTGCTATTCGGGGTCTTTTTTGATTCCATATGAATTTATGGAGTATTTGTTCTAGGTCTGTGAAATATGTCATTGGTATTTTAATAGGGATTGCATTGAATCTGTAAATTGCTTTGAGTAGTATGGCCATTTTGATGATGTTGATTTTTCCCATCCAAGAACATAGTATTTGCTTCCATTTATTTGTATCTTCCTTAATTTCTTTCTTCAATGTTATGTAATTTTCAGAGTACAGGTCTTTTATCTCTTTGGTTAAGTTTACTCCTAGGTACTTTATTTTTCTTGTTGCTATAGTAAATGATATTTTCTTTTTTGCCTCTGTCTCTGCTATTTTATTGTTGGTGTACAGAAATGCCTTAGATTTCTGTATATTTATTTTGTACCCTGCGATTTTGCCAAATTCACTTATTATATCGAGTAGTCTTTTAGTGGAGTTTATAGGATTTTCTAGGTATACTATCATGTCATCTGCATATAATGAAAGTTTTACTTCTTCTTTCCCAATTTGGATGCCTTTTATTTCTTTTTCTTGTCTGATTGCTGTGGCTAGGACTTCGAAGACTATGTTGAAAAGGAGTGGAGAGAGTGGACAACCTTGTCTAGTTCCTGAATTCAGGGGGAATGCTTTTAGTTTTTGTCCATTGAGTATGATGTTGGCCTCAGGGTTCTCATATATAGCCTTAATTATGTTAAGATATGCTCCCTCTATTCCCATTTTGCTGAGTGTTTTCATCATAAATGGGTGTTGTACTTTATCAAATGCTTTTTCTGCATCTATTGATATGATCATGTGATTTTTGTCTTTCATTTTGTTTAGGTGATGTATTATATTTATTGATTTGTGAATATTAAACCATCCTTGCATTCCTGGGATGAAGCCCATTTGATCATGACGTATGATCTTTTTTATGTATTGCTGGATCCTGTTTGCCAATATTTTATTGAGGATTTTAGCATCTATGTTCATCAGTGATATTGGCCTGTAGTTTTCTTTCTTTGTTGTGTCTTGACCTGGTTTGGGGATTAGGATAATACTGGCTTCATAGAAAGAGTTTGGGATTTTCCCCTCTTCTTGGATATTTTGGAACAGTTTGAGGAGGATAGGAGTTAGTTCTTCCCTGAATGTTTTGTAGAATTCACCTGTGAAGCCATCCGGTCCATGGCTTTTGTGTGCAGGGAGATTTTTGATTACTGTTTCAATTTCCTTCTTTGTTATTGGTCGGTTGAGACTTTCCACTTCTTCTTGATTCGGTTTTGGAAGGTTGTATGTTTCTAGAAATTTGTCCATTTCTTCTAGATTGTCAAATTTCTTGTCATACAGTTGTCTGTAGTAATTTCTAACTATTATTTGTATTTCTGTGGTATCAGTGGTGATTTCTCCTCTTTCATTTCTGATTTTGTTTATTTGGGTCTCTCTCTCTTTTTTTCTTGATTAGACTGGCTAGAGGCTTGTCGATTTTGTTTATTTTTTCAAAGAACCAGCTCCTAGTTTTGTTGATCTTTTGGATTGTTTGTTTAGTCTCTATGTCATTTAGTTCTGCTCTGATCTTGATTATTTCATTCCTTCTTCTTGCCCTAGGCTTTGTTGTTCTAGTTCTTGTAGCTTTATGGTTAGGTTTTTTATTTGAGATTCTTCTAGCCTTTTCAGATATGCCTGTATTGCTATGAACTTCCCTCTCTGGACTGCTTTTGCTGTGTCCCACAGGTTTTGGGCTGTTGTGTGCTCATTATCATTAGTTTCTAGAAATTTCTTGATTTCTTCTTTGATGTCATTGTTAACCCATTCATTATATAATAGCATGTTATTCAATCTCCATGAGTTTGGGTGTCTTTGATTTTTTTCTCTGAGGTTGATTTCTAGTTTCAAGGCATTGTGATCTGAAAAGATGCTTGATATAATTTCAATTTTCTTGAATTTGTTGAAGCTTGTTTTGTGTCCTATCATGTGGTCTATCTTTAAAAATGTCCCATGTGCATTTGAAAAGAATGTATATTTTGCTTCTTTGGGGTGGAAAGTTCTATATATATATCAGTTAGGTCCGTGTGGTTTAGTGTGTTGTTCAATGCCTGTATATCCTTGGTGTTTCTTTGCTTTGATGATCTGTCTATTGTTGATAATGGAGTGTTGAAGTCCCCTACTATGAGTGTGTTGTTGTTGATATCCTTTTTGTGGTCTTCTAGTATTTGCTTTATGTATTTGGGTGCTCCTATGTTGGGTGCATATATGTTTATCAAAGTCATATCTTCTTGATGGATTGTTCCTTTAAGTATTATGAAATGTCCTTTGTCTCTTTTTATTGCCCTTGCTTTGAAATCCGTTTTGTCTGATATGAGGACTGCTACCCTGGCTTTTTTTTCCGGTCTGTTTGCTTGGAATATTTTTTTATATCCCTTTATTTTCAGTCTGTGTAAACCTTTTGTTTTGAGGTGTGTTTCTTGTAGACAGAAAATATGTGGGTCCTGTTTTCTTATCCATTCTGCTACCCTATGTCTTTTAATTGGAGCATTTAATCCATTTACATTTAAGGTTATTATTGACGTGTATTTATTCATTGCCCTTTGTAGCTCTGTTCCTCTCCTCTCTTGTTCTTTTCTTCTTTTTTCTTAGAACACTCCCTTTAGCATCTCTTGCAATGCTGGTTTGGTGGAGATGTATTCTTTCAGTCTTCCTTTGTCTGAGAAACTCCTTATTTCACCTTCTATTTTGAATGAGAGCCTTGCTGGGTTGAGTATTCTTGGATGTAGGCCTTTGCTTTTCATTGCTTGAAATATTTTTGACCATTCCCTTCTGGCTTGTAATGCTTCTATTGAGAAATCAATTGATAGCCTTATTGGAGCTCCCTTGTATGTTATTTGCTGTTTTTCTCTTGATGCTTTTAGGATTCTCTCTTTGTCTTGAAATGTTGCCATTTTAATTATGATGTGCCTTGGAGTGGGTTTTTGGGGGTTCCTCTTTATTGGAACTCTCTGTGCTTCCTGAACTTGTATAACTTTTTCTCTCATCAGGTTCGGAAAATTTTCTGTCACTATTTCTCCTATCAGTTTTTCAATTCCATGCTCCTTTTCTTCTCCCTCTCTAATTCCTATGATCCTGATATTATTTCTTCTCATGCTAGCCTGTAATTCCCTTATATCTTGTTCATATATTTTCAATCTTTTTTCATTTTGCTCTATTGTCTGGGAGTTTTTCTCTACATTATCTTCTAACTCACTAATCCGATCCTCTGCTTCATTTAGTCTGCTTTTGACTGATTCTACTGTGTTTTTCATTTCAGAGATTGAATTATTCAGTTCTTCCTGGTTCTTGTTAACAGTTTCTATGTCTTTTTTTATGCTGGTGTAGTTCTCTGCAAGTTCCCTGTAATTTTCTTGGAGCTGCTGGTAACTTCCTTGGAGGTTGTCATAGTTGTTTTTAAGGATGTCGAGTATATTGAGCTTCTTTATCACCATTGTTTTGAATTCCATGTCTGACATTTGGGCTATGTCTATTTCATCTATCTCTCTTTCTGCGGATTTCTCTTTTCTCTTCATGGAGGGGTTATTTTTGCATCTTACCATGTTGGATTCTTTTTGTTTTTATTTATTTATTTATTTGTTTTATTTTTGGGGGTGGGTGGTGTGGTCTGCTTTGACTTCCCTCCTTTGTGGTGTGAGATTCTTTATCGGAGATCTGGGGGTTTCAGTGGTGCATTCTCTTTGATATCCTGAGCCTGATGTTCTTAAGTTACCCTTTATGTCGTTTTTTTATGCTGTTTGGTTATATTTCATATGTTCTTTGGTAGGATCTTCCTTCTGGCTAGTTGGTTGAGAGTCACTCTATCCACTTTGTCTTGAGTTCTTTTGTGGATATGCTGTTAAAAACATAAACACACAGCCCAGGCAGGAGACCCACACCCTCAAAAAGTATTCCCCACTCTCTATCCCACTATCGTCAGCCAACGAGCCAGTATTAATAAAAATGTAAAGAGATTAGAGCTTTTATACTATAAGAAGAATAGGTAAGAGTTGTTTTGGGGGAGGAAAAATATAATTTTTGATAGAGTTGGTGATAGATTAATAATAGTTGAGACTGTGCAAGCCAGTAGGTAATATTTACATTGTATGTTAATAAAAATAGAAGAAAAGGATGGAAAAATACATAATATAGTAAGAAAATGCGATTGTATTGTATTGAGTTTATATAGTAATTATATTCTATTATTTAGAGTGATGGGGGGCTAAACTAGACACACAAATAAACAACGATTAAAGAGAAAGGATGAAAAGGAGAGGTTATATGCAACACGTTAAAGTTTGTTTTTCTTTTTGGAAGGGGAGGAAAACCCCCTCCAAAAAAAAAAAAAAAAAAAAAAAACAAGAAAAGAGAAGAAAGAAAGAAAGAAAGAAAAGAAAGAAGAAAGAAGAAAGACAGAAAAAAAATTCAAAAAAAAAAAAAGGGATGTTTTTACTCAGTTTTAGCCTTGGTGTGTCGCCTTCTTTTTCTGCGTCTGCAGCTGGTCTAGTGTGGCGGTTCAGAGGTTCTTGTTTCTTGCAGCAATGGTGTGCGCCCGCGGTTGCCGGCACGGTGCGCTCCCTTGCTGCCCACTGGAGCCAGTTGAGGTGTCCTTGTGCGCAAGCCCCTGCAGGGGCGGGGCGGCCCAAGAGTTTGCCCTGCGGTTGGCGCCTATTGTTGCTGGGCTGAAGTGTTTCTGCATTCATGCCGAGGTGTCCCCGAGTGCGTCCCTGAACGTGTGGGCGGCCCGAGAGTTTCCCCCGCGGTTGGCGCCTATTGTTGCAGGGCCGAGGTGTTTCTGCGATCGCGCTGAGGTGTCCCCGCGTGCGTCCCTTCATGGGCAGGGCGGCCGAGAGCTTGCCCCACGATTGGCGCCTATTTTCCCTGGGCTGAGGTGTTTTCGCGCTGTCGCGCCGCCCGTGCCCTTAGTTCTGCTGAGCCGAGCTCTGGGAGTTGGTCTCTCGCCTCTTTGGGCAGGGCCGCGGACACTTGTGCTCAGTGGAAGTGAGCGTCTGTGAGTCGCTGTGCCCGCTGTTCCCATGCTGCAGCCGCCTGCCTTCCCTCACCCGTCTGTGCGGGCATGAACAGAGCCTGCGCTAGTGGTCTGCTTTCCTGCCTGAGGCCTGGCGCCCACGGGAGCTGTCTAGGGGTATCTGCGCATGGTCCTCTGCGTGTTCAGTGGGCCCTCCCTGTGCCCGTAGGGGCACTGATCTTATGTCCATTGGGGAGTGTCCGAGGGACACCTGGATTCACAGCCCACGCACCTGGGCCACTGAGTAAGAGCACTTCTCTATGTGCGCCCCCGCGACCCAAGGGTAGGGTTGGGGAGTGGATGAGTGCGCCTCTGCGCCCGCGCTCCTCAAGAATGGCCTACCACCCCCAAACTTTCCTCCCCTCTCCACCGTCCACTAGAGAAAAATATAAAGGAGAATTATGTTCTCACTTGCCCGGGAGCACGCTGTCTCCTGTCCTTCAGCGCCAATGCCACTTGGTCAAGTCCGGTCTCTGCCAGTGGGCAGAGATCCGCTCTCCTCCTGACTCCTCTCTGGGGTAGCTTGTGGTCGCCAAAAAGCCTTTGTGTTCTTCCAGCTGTAGCTCAGGCAGCCACCCCAATAAGGAATCCCATTTCGTCCACTTTTCCTCCGCTATCCTCACCAAACAGGTTGTTCCCAGATGGATTTTCTCTAATCCAGCAGTGCCTTGGCTCGACTCCTGCCAGTGTCCAGCTGCTCACTGAGATGTTCTGTCTGCAATTAGCCCAAACTGCAGATGGGTCTCAGGAGCCTGAAACTGCAGCCTCTCCTCACTCCTCCGCCATCTTCCCTCATGCCCTCGTTTTAAAATAGACTCAACCAAGGCCTAGATTAAGGTGATTTTTTCAACAACAACCTGTGCATGCTTTAATCCATTTCCACAAGACTGATTGCATGGGAAATGGACCAAATTGTACCTAAGTATGTCAGTAGAAACTACCTAAATTTTCTTTTGTTTTAGGGCTTGATATAAGGACAATGCATGAGCATGTGGTCCCACAGGCCACATTGTCACTTATCTAAACCCAAATGGAATTTTCCTAAGGAAGTCGCGATTACTTATACCCATGGCCTTTGCTTTGTCATTGGGCCCTCGAACCACTTATATTTACACTCTCATCTACTCACTTGGGGAAACCCTTCCTCCCTACATTGTCTGTGACTCTAAGCTTTCCTGATTCTCATGTACTATTGACACTTCATTTTTCAATTTATTCTTGCCTTCTGTTACTCTGAGCCACAAGATTCTAGCTGGAGCTGTAGACACATTACTCCCTACATCTTGTGCTCCCTGACTGAAGTTTAGGTCCCTATTTTTCACTATGAAAAACAAACCTTCCAAACATAAATTTGTTCAGCATGTTAAACTCAAAACCCTCAAAGTAAAAACAAAAATCAATTTTCTTTCTAAACATACCTTCAAATATGTTTCTTCAAATATAGGGAAGCACAAACAAAACATCATGTGAATATTTTATTGTTATAAATGTGACTTTTCATAAAGTTATAGTCATTCTTTCTCATCCATATGAAATTATATTTTAGAAAAAAGGAAAAGATGCACCTGTTATTTTCCTCAACATTATTTTTGTTGCCTTAATGGTTTGCATTTTTTATAATTACTTTTGCATGATGGCACAAATATGAATGTACCTATCATTTTCCAAAAGTTGATTTCCAGTACCCTGTACAATTTATTTTCATCTGCTTTTAAGTGGCAGGTGCTTATCCAACTGTATCCATTTACTATGTGTTGCTTTGTATTTGGATGAGAAAAAGTAATATTAATTGCTATCTTCTCTATCATACTAAGCCAGTAACTTTAAATGAACTGCCTTTTTTAATCCTCATGATGTTATCATGAAGGAGCTATACCAGTGCTGCAGTTAGTATTTGAACTCAGGTCAATTTAATCTGAAACCTATACTATTTTCACTATACTAAGCTGACATCCCAAGACATAAGACACATTCCAGGGAATGAGCATGTTTTCTTTTTTAAGAGGGCCACCATGTTTACAAAATGTTGGAAATATATGTTGTTGATCATTCTAATCTCATAGTTTTTAATTTTTACAATAGCAGCTATAGAACCAGGATTAAGCACTTCAACCTGTGCTTAAATAAATGTACTCATGAAACCACAAAGAGATACTTAAAGTTCCAAAATAAAGTGAAGCTGTATTGCTCAGTGTCTTTAAGAAGGGATAGCTATACATTGCTAAGCATTGGCAAAATGGATATTTTGTTCTCTTTGTTTACCCAACAAATTACATTATAAAACCTCCATTTGGAGCCATCTCAATTAGAGACAATTTATCTTCCTTTGGGAACAAAGATAGAACTGGATTAGAAGAAGAGATGTTTCTCCTATCTCATCTATAAAATTTAGGTAATTTATGATTTGAGATACATGATATAGGGTCACCAAGGTGGCTGACAATGGTCTTTCTGAAATAACAAAGAAATAAGCTGTTGCAAGAGAATAGACAAGACTATTTCCTGACAACTAGGGCATGGGGATATTTTATTTAATAATTAATAGTGCTAACATTCTGATAGCTAAGTGACCATGACTCATGATATTCTTCCAAGAGATCCCAAGAATCAAAACTACATAGGACTTAGTCCTCCTAGCCAGAGGCAGCATGATTACTAAATCCTGAAGAGATGAAGTTGTAGTATACAAAATAAGCACAAGGACTCAAAGAGCAGCTCTATTAATATCTTCTCTGATGCAGCGGAAGCAGTTTCTGTCCCTCCTTTCCCATTCTCATACAAGCACACACAGACACGCAGTTCACTTGAAAGAAGGGCATTAACCTTGTTAAGATGATTTCTCAAAATCAAGAAACACAAGTAACTACACTTTCTGCATGTGTCAACTATTTGTATCAATCAGAAAAGATTACCTAGCAAAGGTAAAATGAATCATAATTTAAAGATATTTTATATCTAGCTTGACTTTTCTCATTTGTTACATATACTGCAGTACGTGATGTAATAATAATCTCACATCTGTCCTGACATGAAACAGTGGGATGTGTCAAAAATCAAGGAAAATAACATGAAGCAGCAAACAAAAACTGTGTGTCTAATACTATACAGTAGGACCTCAGATAATGTTGATGTGTTATAACTTCGATGAGAAAAATAATTGGTTCCTGGTGGGGGCTATTGTCTGTGTGGAGTTTGCATGACTTCCCATGTTTCCATGGGTCTTCTCCAGCTTTTCCACATTCCTCCTACATCCCAAACATGTGCACATGAGGTGAACTGGAGTGTCTCATTCTAGTACAAAAGAATATGAGTGTGGGTGTGAGTGTGCCCTGTGGTGGAAGGGCATCCTGTCCAGAGTGGGATCCTCCCCCCTTTCACCTTGAGTTACTCAGAAAGTGTCAGGTCATCTGCAACTTGGAACTGGAACAGATTGGAAAATAATTATTTTACTTTTTATTAATCTTTCCTAAATGTAAGTGTAGCTTACATTTATCTCAATGTTTACTATTAGAAGTGTCTTGGTCTTTATTTAGAAGTTTGGTGATATCTTTATTTCCAGAAATATGCTGTCAGAGCCTAAATCTTACTTATATCAATTAGCCTATGTTAAAATTGGTTTCTTTATGTCATTTTGCTTAAAGTTGCACTTTCTAAGAGCTTATTGAGTACATTAAGGGAAAACACACTGTATCTCTACTTCTATTCTTATCTCTATATCTATTCCATCATCTATCATCTATTTACCTAATCTATCTCCTCAACCACAGGCCACAAAAATAAAAATCTTCGAATTATGTGAATAAAATGAGAAAGAGCAAAAAAATTTGTGGTTACCCCTTCAAATCTCAATAGGATAAAGCTTTCATTGAAAAAGGCAGTTGTTGAGAAACTCAATTAATAATATTTTAATTTAAAAAAAGGACATAAGTCTTTTAACTTAAAATAAAATGACATTATATATATATATATATATATATATATATATATATATATATATATATATAACAAATAACTCATAGGAAAAAATGAATGTTGCCTACTTCTAGAATCTATTTCAGGTAAAAATAAAGGAGGATAGGAAAAGGTGCTTAAGTCTTTAACTTACCATTCCATTGAAATGATTTTCAATTTAGACATGTAGATTAGATAAAATGGATGGCTATGAATTGGGTGGGGAACCAAAAAAAAAAAAGAAGAAGAAGGAAATTGGCTTTGCAACTAATGATCAATGTGAGCTGAAAAGAAATGAATAAAGTACAAACTTAAAGACCTGTAACTTGTCAGTTACAAGTTTCACTGAAAGCTTACCATTTGGGGGTTCTGTTGACATATAAAATGAAATGTGGGAATATGGAGGCAAGAAGTGAATTCCAAGGCCAAAAACGTGGTTCAGCTCAAGAGAGTGTTTCAGGACCCAATGACCAAATTAACAGTTAACCTAAGTCATACCTCTGACCATTATGACTTAAGTCTCTGGGGAAAAAAAAGTTCCAAAGAGAAACTTTTTTATCTTTTATTAATTATTAATAGAAACATCTGATGTAAAAGAAAAGCTTAACTACTATTCCCCCTGCTCCTCCAAAAAAAAAGTACATAAAACAAAATAACAACATGAAGAGACAGATGAATATTTTTAGTAAAAAACTATCTGCAGGAAACAGAAGTTCATGCAAACTCAGAAGATGGAATAAGATATAATAAAACAGCTATAGACTTTGAAAAATGTACTAAGAATTAAGAAAAGAAAGGAGAGAGTATACAACAGGAACATTGGGGTCATCTACTTTTGGCTATTATGATATTACAGGAAATAAATTTATTCTCTGATCTTTAAAAAAACTGAAAACTAGACAAAATTTATGAAATAACAGTTCTCATTTATTGGATAATAACCAATGCAGAAATCTAATCTCTAAGAGAAGAAAAATAAATGAAGACCTACAATCACTCTAACTCTCTGCTTCAAAGCAAATTTCACACTGCAAAGTATGTGGCTACCACTAAGTAAAGCAGACAGAAATCAGATTTCAGGGAGTCTGAGGCAGCTAGAAGTTGTGGGACTGAATTCCAGATTAAAAGAGGTTAGAAAAAAAAAAAAAGAGCCCCCATAATATTCATGGAGCCCCATGGAATTCTTGCTGTATCAGATGTACTTGTGTGGGTTCAACTCTATGAAGTCAGCCAAGGACTACCAGTGATCTTTAAGGCAAATAATTCCTAGAGCTCACACAGAAGAGAAAACCTTTGAATTCCCACATGCAGAGTAAAGAAGCTGATCACTCTGGACACATATTATTAGAGCATCTAATCTATTCCTAGTACAACAGCTAATCAGACTTACCCTAAACAAAATTTGAGATAATATACAAAAGGATCAAACTGCATAGCAAATGATTAAGAGACTGAAAGCCAATTCTCTTGAAAATAAGACAACAAAACAACACACTCAAGAGCATAAAATCTGCAAATTCTAATATCCAGTCAAAACTAATATGCATACCAATGAACTTGAAAATGTGGTCCATACACATGAGAAAGGTTATCTAAAAAGAAACTGACAAGCCCTGGCTGCTGTGGCTCAGTGGATTGAGCATCAGCCTGTGAGCCAAGTGTTGCTGGTTTGATTCCCAGTTAGGGCACATGACTAGGTTGGGGCACAAGTGAGAGGCAACCACACAGTGATGTTTCTCTCCCCCTCTTTCTCCTTTCCCCTCTAAAAACAAACAAACAAACAAATAAATAAATAAAAGACACAGACATATAAATAACAGAGATGATTGGATTAATAAAGAAGGATGTTAGCACAGCTATTATAACTATGTTCAAGTATGAAAAGGAAAATACGAACACGGTGAGAATAAAAATGAAAGATATAAATGACTTAAAATGTGACTTTTAGAGATGAAAAACATAGCTGAAACAAAAATTCAAGGGTGAATGTAACAAAGAATAGAAAATTACAGAGAAAAATAAAATGAGTAAAATTGAAAACATAGTTGTAAACAAAGAAAAAGTATATAACATAAAACACTAATTTTAAGAAAGATGGGGTATAAGGGAACTAAATGGTAATAGAAAAAAATACAATAATATTTAAAGATAAATAAATAAAACATAGGATGGATTTACTAATATCAACAAAGATTTAAGAATTCAGACTATTATCAAGAATAAAGAGGGAAATTTTATAATTATAGCATTGTGAATTCATTAATAAATAATCTGAAATGTGTATGCAACCAAAAACAGAGCTTTAAAATATGTAAGGAAAAAATGAGAGAGGTAAAAGAAGCTGTCTGAGTATATCATTACCCTTATCTCAGTAATTTAGACTATAAGTGGGTAGAAATTCACTAAGGATATAAATACCTTAGTAATTCTTTCAACTAACTTGACCCACATGACATTTAGAGAAAGGTCCTGCCAATAACAGCAGGATGCACATGGTGCTCTAATTCATATGGAATATTCACCAAGACATACCATATGCTAGGCCATTAAACAAGCCACATGTAGTAACAATTGCCATCATATTGAATATGTATCCAACCTTAATAAAACAAAAAGAAAAATCTATAGCACAAAATCATTTGGCAATTAAAACCCCCAAATGTCCAAAATATAAGGACGTGAAATAATACACTACAAAGTAACAAATTGGCTAAGAAGAAATCATAATAAAAATTAGAAAATATTTTAACTAAATATAAATAAAAACGTAAACATTGTGGTATGCAGTTGAAGCAGTAAAGGGAAATTTATAGCTTATATTAGAAAGAAGAAAAGTCCAACATTCATGCCTTTAACTTAAATACCAAGAAACCAGAAAATTCAGAGTAAATCAAATATAAAATGTGCAGAAGTAAATAATAAATAGCAGTAATTAGTGGAATATAAAATGAAAAACACTACAGAAAATTAATGAAACAGCAGGCAGGCCTTTGAAAAAACATAAAGTTAATAGATTGCTAGCTACATTGATCATTGAAAAAGGAAAATAGAAGCACAGATTGTCAATATAATAAAAGAAAAGATATTTCTAAGAAGTGTATATTATGAATTGAGCAAAATAAGAAAAAAGAGAAGAAAGAACTCACTGGCATACAGACGACAGCATGGTGATTGCTGGGAGGGGTGGGGGGGTGGAGGAGGTGCAGATGGGTATGGGGAATAAGTGATGATTGACAGAGACTTGGGGTAGTGAACACACAATGTAGTGTACAGATGGTGTGTTGTAGAATTGTGCACCTAAAATCTGTATAATTTTGTTAACCAGAGTTATTGCAATAAATTCAATTAAAAAAATAAAATATCATGACCAACTTTGTGCCAATAAATTTTACAACTAAAATTAAATGGAAAAATTACGTGAAAGACACAAACTACCAAAATTAGTTCAAGAAAAATAGAAAACCTTAATGTATCTACATTAAAATAATTCACTCCATAATGAAATATCTTCCTACAATGAATTAATTAGCTTCAGATTGTTTCACCAGAGAATTCTTTCAAACCTTTAAGAAAAATGTCATGCTGATTCCCTACAAACTCTTTCATTGAAAAAGAGGAAAGGAATACTTCCCAACTCATTTTACCAGGCCAGTGTTACCCTGATAACAAAACCAGGCAAAAACATTAAAAGAAAAAAATTACATGCTAAAACACAGACTTTTTGTTTTTCTTAAGATTGTGGAAAAGGCAAAGAGATGTGCATGCTTACTACTTAATCCAAAATTTGGTAGAAAATCTATCCCATATATCAAGGCAAGAAAGAGAAATGAAAAACATACAAATTGGAAAGACAGAACTAAAAACTTTCTTTAAAGATAACATGACATATGACTACATATAAAGAAAATTCTAATAAATCAACAAAATAACTATGAGAATTAATATGTGAATTTAAGAATGTCAAATGATTTAAGGTCAATGTATAAATTGATTGTATTTATATATGCTAGTAATAACTGAAATTGAATTTAAAATAATAATCTAGAATATATGCACATTTATAAAAATTTAGAAATTTTTAAACAAAATGTATGTAGTTACTACCCACTGAAAACAAAACATTGCTAAAAAAATTAAAGGAAACCTAAATGAATAAGGAGATATACCATGTTTATGGGTCAAATGCTTCAAGTTGTTAATTGTTAATCACCTCTCTACAGAGCCCATTCAAAATGGAGGCAATTTTTTTTCCAATATGCAAGTCTATTCTAAAATATATAAAAATATAAATATAGTAGAAAAGAAATAACATTTTTTAAAAAGAAGAATCAATTTGGAAGACTTGGACTACTTGATTTCAGGATTGCACTATTACAGTAATCAAAATGATACAAAATAGCACATGAATGACACTCAAAACTAATGGAAAATAACAGAGTCCATAAATGCTACTACTCCTATATAGTCAATTAATTTTCAGCAAAGATATGAAAGTAAATCTATATAAAATTATTGTTTTCAAAAAATGATACTATAATAACTGGATTTCCAAATGAAAAATTTTGAACCACAACCTTTACCTGAAACCATATGAAAAAAATTATTTCAAGTAGATTATAGACCTATACACTGAAACTCAAAATATATATATTTATTAAAATTCATAGACTATTTTTGCAACTTCAGTGTGGGCAAAAACTTGTAAAATTAGATAAATATTTAGCATATGACTGGGAAATTTCACTTCTAAATTTTTACACAAAAGAAATGAGAACCTATGTTCACACGGCACTTGAATACAAATGTTTATAAAAGCTTTATTTATAGTAGCCAAAAACTGGAATAGATTTAAAAATGCACTATGTCAATAAAATGGAATATACTCATCAATATCAAAGAATGAACTTTGATAGACAACATGGATGAGACGCAATAACATTACGCTGAGTGAAAGAAGTCAGACACAGAAGAGTATAATTTTGTATGATTCCATTCACATGAAACTGCAGAAAAAAAAAATCTAATTTAGATTAACAGAAATTAGTACCTGGGGGAAGGATGGGTATTGAAGAATGACAATTGATTAGTATGGAGCAAAAGGAAAACATTTGTTGATGGAAATGTCCTATATCTTGATTGTGGTGGTTATATGGGTTTATATATTTGTTAAAATTCATTAAACATAAACTACTAATTTTATTGTATCTATACATCAGTCAATTTTAATTAAAAACAAATCATTATTAGGAGTAGCTAAGCACATAAAATACAAATTAAAATACAGTAGTTCACCAAAAATCATCTCGCTGGAACAAAAGTTGCTCCTATGCTTATATCACCTCAGGAAGTAACAAGGGATTTAGGAGCTCTATGCCAAGACCCAGGGGCAGAGACCATTATACATATTTTCTATTAGTTCACATTTATTTTATGTATTCTTACTACAAAAAAAAAGGGACACACGGAAACTTTGGGAGGTGATAGATTTGTTTATAATCTTGATTCACACAAGCTTATATGTCCAACTTATCAAATTATATCTATTAATCATGTTAAGTTTTTTTATACCAATTATATCTCAGTAAAGCTGGGAGCAAGAGAACAGAACAATGTCTTCCTAGCAAGAAGGCACAATATGTAGGTAATAGGAAAATATACAAAGTGAGAAGTATTACACAAAAGAGAAGCATTATAATTAAATTTTATTAGTTTTAGAAACTAATTTACTAAAAATGCATATGCTGTTTTATTTGGGGAAAGGGTTTTAATTAAAGCAGTGTTTTGCTTTAACTTATCAAACTACTTTATCCCCGTGTTACTAAAGTTCTTTTTATATTTTTCCTCATGTGCCATTTAAATGCAATATAGAATTAGGCTCCAGGCATAAACATTTAAATAAGTGTCTAGCTACTACCTAATTTTTTGTCTCAAAGCATTTGATATTAGTTAATCTCATCTTATTTCCCCATTGAATTTGGAATAATAATATTAGGTGATGTAAATTTTATAATGCTAAATAAAGCCAATCGGCCATAAGAGCCACCAAAATGTAGTTATACTAAAACTGCTCATCATCACAAATATGCTTAAATTCTGTCATTTTATTTTGTTTATTCTGATTTTGATTCCTGTGTTTCTGTAACTTTTTCTGATTCAACCATTATTGGCAGTCCTCTGAGATCCTTTCATCTATGTTTATTACCTGTGGACTAAGTCTTCTTTCCAACCAGCAAGTTATATAAAACTGATGACAGAAAGTATCTCAAGTCTTAGGATTCTAGAGTCTAATTTTCTAGAGTCTCTCTTATATGCTTAGACACCTTATATATATTTTTGGAATATATTTTGGAATTTTTTGGTGGTAAATAAGTACACACATTAAAAAACTCATTGATTGCCTAATATATTTTTATGTATTTAATAACTATTTACTGAGTGTTAGTATACGCTTGGCACTGTTCCAGTTAGGTAGTTTGGGATAATACAGTAAATGACTTTCTTGTCCTCACAGGACTTACAGGCTAATAAACATAGTTTAAACACAGTCTTTTTCATATACTTGTATTAATTTTTCTAAATTGACAACTAGTCCTGGAGACCTCATTTAATTCTTTAAACTTGACTCCCAGAATTGACCATTTCTGAGGACTTGCCCCAATGTGTACTGTGTCCATCTACATGCCAAGGAAAGAAGAGAGTGTCAAACATTCATTCTACTAGTGAGTTGCCAAAAAGTTCATTTGTTTTTTTCCATAAGCAGCACTTAGTTGTCTTTAACATTATTCAAAACAATTTGTTAAATTGTATTGTGGCAGCTGTCATATCAGCATTTAAAAATTTATCAAAATTGGTAAGTATTTGTGTAGCCATTTTAATACCAAATATGGGGAAAAAAGCAATATTTTCAACATATTATGCTTTATTATTTCAAGAAAGGTAAAAACACAACTGAAACACACACACAAAAACAGATTTGTGCAGTGTGTAGAGAAGGTACCGTGACTGATAGAACATTTCAAAAGCGGTTTGCAAAGTTTTGTGCTGGATATTTCTTGCTGGATGATGCTCCATGGTTGGGTAGACCAGTTGAAGTTGATAATGATCAAATCAAGGCAATTAATTGAGATCAATTAACATTATGTCACTTAGGAGAGAGCCAACATACTCAAAATATCCAAATCAATAAACTTACTGGTGAAAATGAATAATATTTTTTTTTATTTTATGGAATAAACTAAATGAACTTTTTGGTCAAATCAATAAAATGCAACCTTTATAAAAAAGAAAGACAAAACTCAACATTTTATAGAAAGAGGAGAATGTAGCTATGACCTATGAACTAGAGATTCTCTATCAAATCCTGTGATCCTCAATGATGTCCCACTTATCATGTGAAGAGAAGAATAAAGCTCTCCATAGCTGTCTTTTTCCTGATATGTAACTTTTGGCAGATTATGCCTTTTAAGGAATTGGTCCATTATATCTAGTTGATTGATAGTGTTTAGTTCAACTGTGTTCTGGTTTTCTGTCTGCTGGATGGGTCCATTTCTCAGAGAGGGGTATTGAAATCTTTAACTATGATGTGGATTCATCTAGTCTTCCTTGCGGTTCTCAGTTTTGCCTCATAGTTTGACATTCTATTGTTAGGTGCTTATACACTAAGAATTATTATGTCTCCTTGGAGATTTGACCCTTTTGTCATTATGTAATGCCCCCTTCTTTTTTTTAAAATCCCTGATAACTTTCCTTGTTTTGAAGCCCACTCTCTCTGAAATTAATATAGCTACTCCTGCTTTCTTTTAATTAATATTAGCATGGTATATTTTTCCCCGTGCATTAACTCCTAATCTATATGTGTCTTTATATTTAAAGTGAGTTTCTTGTAGATAACTTATAGTTGGGTCATTCTTTTTGATCTACTCTGAAAATCTGTCTTTTAATTGGTGTATTTAGACTATTGACATTCAAGGTTTTCACTGTGATTAACCATATTTGTTACTGTTTTCTGTGGTTCCTGCTTTTTGCTTATTTTTGTCTTCCACTCTTTTTCTATCTTTTGTGGTTTTAGTTCAGCATTTTATTTGATTCAGTTGCTCTCCTTTCTTAGCATATTAGTTATATTTCTTTTAAACATTTTTTCAGTGGTTGCCCTAGAATTTACAATGTACATTTATAACTGATCCAAGTCCACTAACAGTACATTGCTTCACAGGTAGAGTGAGTACCTTAAAATAAGAAAATATTTCTGATTCTAACTTCAATTCTTTGGATCATGTCATTCATTGCACTTATAATTACACCTGTGTATATATATTAGTCATATATATTTTACTATTATTGTTTTGAACAAACTATTATCTACTAGATCAGTTAAGGATAAAAAATAATAGTTTTTGTTGTACCTTCACTTATTCATTCTCTAATAATCTTCCTTTCTGTATATAAATTTGAGGTTTTGACCCATATTATTTTCTTTCTCCCTAAAGAACATATTTTAATATTTGTTTTAAGACATGTCTACTGGCAACACATTTCCTCCAAGTTTTGTTTGTACGAGAAAGTCTTTCTTCCTCTATTTTGAAGGATCCTTTCACAAGGTACAGAATTCCAGTTCAGTTTCTTTTTTTTTTTTTTTTTTTTAATTTGTTTGTGTGGGACTTCTGGCCAAGATGGAGACATAGATAGACACGTTGTGTCTCCCTCCACAACTAAGAAGGAATACAACTACCTCAAAACTAGAAACAACCAGAAGTTCCAGAAAATCAAACTGCATGGAAGTCCAGCAAACAAAGATATAAAGAAGAAATACTCATCCAGACAGGTAGGAGGGGCAGAGAGGACTCGGTATGGTGGTGGCAGCAGCGGTGGTGGCAGTGGCAGGCCAGAAGAAAGAGCTGTCACATGTTTTAAAAGGTCAGGAGGGACACCTGGGGAGTGTTCCCAGCTCCTCACCAGACCTCGCAGCCCACGGTCCCAGGAAGGGACTGGTGAGCAGTATTCAATGTGATGAAAAGCAACTTATGACCAAGATTACTCTATCCAGCAAAGCTATCATTTAGAATGGAAGGGCAGAAGAAGTGCTTCCCAGACAAGGTGAAGCTAAAGGAGTTCATCATCACCAAGCCATTATTATTCTATGAAATGTCAAAGGGACTTACTTAAGAAAAAGAAGATCAAAACTATGAACACTAAGATGACAACAAACTCACAACTATCAACAACTGGATCTAAAAAAATAAAAACAAAATCCAACTAAGCAAACTAGAATAGGAACAGAGTCATAGGTATGGGGATCATATGGGGGGTTATCACCTGGGAGGGGGGAGGGGGAAAATGGGGAAATGATGCAGGGACTAAGATGGATAATTGGTTGGTACAAATTAGGCAGGGGGATGTTAAGAATAATATAGGAAAGGGTGAAGCCAAAGAACTTATATGCATGAGCCATGGATATGAACTAAGAGGGGTGGGATTGCTGGAGGGAAGTGGGGTACTGGGCAGAGGGGAGCAAAGGGGAAAAAATTGGAATTACTGTAACAACATAATCAATAAAATATACTTAAAAAAAGAAATTTGTGTGTTTTTGTTTTCTAAGCACTTTAAATATTTTACTTAAGTATCTTCTTGCTTGCATGGTTTCTTAGAATTTGGATATAATTATTATTTTTACTCTTCTATATATAAAGTGTTTTTCATTTCTCTTTTATCAGAAATTTTTCTTTATCTTTGAATTTGTACTTCAAATATACTATGGCTGAGTATAGTTTTTCTGAC
The DNA here is from genome assembly GCF_987537825.1 of Furipterus horrens. NCBI lineage: Eukaryota > Metazoa > Chordata > Mammalia > Chiroptera > Furipteridae > Furipterus > Furipterus horrens. The sequence continues at coordinate 107,025,745 of NW_028327176.1, read as the reverse complement.
ATTTATCTGAGCTTCCTTGATGTGTGTTTTGAGGTCTAATATTAATATGAGAAATGTCTCAGTTATTATTATTTGAAGTGTTTTTCTTCTCCTTTTTGTCTTTTACTTTTGATATTCCCCTTATACATATGTTACACATTTTATAGTTTTCCCAATGTTTGAATTTGGTTGTTCATTTTTTAGGTTAGTGTTATCTTTGCTTTTTGGTTTTTTGAGATTTCTTTCCCGAGTCATGTCTGTTACAGTGCTTTTAATTTCTAGCATTTCTTTTTGATTCTTTCTTAGAAGTTTCATTTCTTTACTTACATTGACCTTCTGTTCTTGAATATTGTCAGCTTGATCCATTAGAGCCCTTAGCATATTGATTATAATTGTTTTAAATTCAGGTCTAATAATTGCAATATCTATGCCATTTCTGAGTCTGGTTCTGGTGCTTTCTCTGTCTCTTCAAACTGTGTGTTTTGTCTTTTGGTGTGCCTTATAATTTTTTTTAAACAAAGAGCCATGCACTCATAAATATAGAAACAATATTATGAGGTAGTGGGAACATGGGCCTGGGGAGTCACGGCTGAGGATAGGATAGAGGAAATTCACAAATCATAGTAAGTTTCTGGTAAATAGGAAGTGCACTCAAGTCAAGCACTGTGATGAAATCTTCTTTTATAATTATTGTGACAAGAGGAATAAACTTCTCTGAATAGCCAGACTCAGCACTCATTCTTCTGCTGTCCTCTTCCCAAGACTGAGCTCTGATATACAAACAAACAAACAAAAAGCACTACTCTAAGTTTTCCTTCCCTTTGCCAAAATGCTTGCTAACTACCTTTGTGATTCCCTTTTTGCTTTTAATTGTTAACAATGGTCTACTATAGTGCTTTTATTTTTATCCCAATGTTTAAGACCAAGAAAACATGAAGTATTGAGGAATGAGGAATAAGGATTAGAAAGTATAATAAATAAGGATACACATGAGGATACATATGTGTCATGTGCATTATATTTACTGGCACATGATGCTTAAAAAAAATAAGCTCTGCTGTGATCTGTTGTGTTGTAGGACACCTTTCTCTTAAGTGTTGATGTCAACTATGTTTATTAAAATACTACCTAGCCCTGGCTAGGTGGCTCAGTTTGTTGGAACGTTGCCCATGCACCAAAAGATTGCATACCTAGGTTTTGGGTTCTATCCCCAGTTATGGCACATACAGAAGGCAAGAGATCGATGTCTCTCGATGACTCTCTCTCTCTCTCTAAAAAGCAATAAATATATCATTGGGTGTGGATAAAAATAAATAAACTACCTAAACATTAAATGATGCATAATTTGCTTATATTTACATGTCCTATACAAATAAAACAAAAAAATAATTAAGTAATTAATATAAACTCAAAGTAAGTGTTAAAATAACCTCAATCTCAATCTAGTCAATGTGTGGGTATAACTACCATGTGATAGAAAAATTGTACATATGATATTCAAATCTTGATGATTGATGATTGTGATTATTTTTAAAATATTGGTCACTATAATAATTTTGACAAATTAGATATTTACTCTCTTTAAAATTTTTATTGTGGAAAAGTAGTAATTGTTCCAATATTACTAAAACAATAATAAACATATTTTTAAGGAAAAATAACCAAATGTAACAATTCCTGGAACTTAATATACTAAAGAAAAGTGAGATCATTCTACAGTAACAGCTGATAAAATTTTTCTGAGGTAGAAAAATTTTCTTATTATATCTTTATTATAAATAAATTATCACTTTCAAAGTAACATTGTACTTTGTAAAAAAATACAGAATATTTGTGGAAATTTGTCCCTAAATTTTATAAAGGTAGAATTAAAGCTCAGATTTTTCTCATTGGTGTGTGGTATTAGAACATGACTTTAGACTTGAGTCAAAAGGTCTACTTAAATTTGGAGAGAATCCTCTAATGTCCATTAAATTATAGGAAGTACTACCTTCAAAACTAAACTTCTGTTCCTAAGTCATGGATAAAAATGTGTAATAATATTTTCCATCCAGGTAACTGGCCTTTTCCAAATCTTTTTGACTTCTTCAGAATTTCTCTTTTGTCTCCCTATTTGTTGCCAGAAATTTCACACTTTGAGACAAAGAATGTATACAACTAAACTGCATAAAGTAATTTGAATTTACCCATGATTAGGATATTTTCTCAAATATAGTTTTTCTGGATTCATTATTTTTTACATAGATTTAAAGTGGTACAACTTACCCCCATAACTAGAGATATAGGCATAGGTTTTAGGGAACTAAGCAGATCATTATTTAAACAATAAGTTGTCTATTTTTCTGTAACAGTAGTTCTCAAAGTGTAGTCCAGGGATCTGTTTTCACTAAGTCCATAATATCAGAAATAATTTAACAATAAGAAAGATGATATGTTTTTCACTCTCATGAGTATAATGTTTTTATCCTAAATCCACTTCTTGTGTAGTATTTCAACATAAGACATGATGAAGCAGATATGAAAAATTAATTATTTTCCTTTAAGCCAGACATTAAAGAGATTTGTAAATGGGTAAAACAATTCCATTCTTTTCACTCAAGGTTTTTTAAAAGATTTTATTTATTCATTTTCAGAGAGAGAGGAAGGGAGGAAGAAAGAGAGGGAAAGAAATACTGATGTGCTAGAGGAACACCTATCAATTGTCTCTTGCATGCCCCCTAACCTGGGACATGGCCTGCAACCCAGGCATATTCCGTGAGCAGGAACTGAACCAGCAACGCTTTGCTTTGCAGAACAGTGCCCAACCAACTCAGCCATGCTGCTCGGGCCTCACTCAAGTTTTTATTTGCAAAATATAGTTATTGTTCCTAAAAATATAATATTCATGTAAACATGCAATTAATTTTTTGTTGTTATTTTAAGTAAATACATATTTTTAAAGTAATGTAACTTCTACTATGGTAATTATCAATAGATTTAACACACATAACCAGAGGCTCTCTGGAGCTCTTGATAATATTTAAGAATATGAAGTACTCTGGAGAACTACCACAGCACCATTACTTTTAAGATTTAACCTGATTCATCCATTCTACTTTAACCTTCTAAGTTTAGGTTATATGTTCAAATCTCTTCCAATAGTTTCAGGAGCACACTTATTTTATAAAATCCACAGATCCCCGCATTGGCTCTGGGTTAAAGTACTTTCGACACCAACTTGACTAAAATACCTAGATACCTTTTCGGTTAGACACCTGCATTTTAAGTGTCAGAACTGAAAAAGTCTGTTCACATTTCTAAACCCAATATAATCTCTGTGAAGCGACCAGACTAGTTACATTACAATGTAACACAGTCATGTCTCCCCTTTGCCCAGAAGTCTCTTCTGGCCCCCCGCTCCTCAGTATCAAAGCCAAATCCTGCACTATGACTGAGGGAGCCATACATGCTCTGGTCCCCATGGGCTCTCTAACACCCTCTTCTACTGCTCTACGTCTTCACTGTTACTTCTCCGACTACATCAGTTTCCTTGTTCCTTGAACATACTGGGATTGCCAGCATATTAGGACCTTTTTCCTGCTGTCCTGTATGTAGAATGCTGTTTCCCAAGACAGCCACATGGCTGGCTCCTCACTTCCTCAAGCTTTTATTCAAAACGCACCTCCTCAGAGAGCCCTACCCTGTTAGACGTTATCTCTATCTAACATAAAATATATTTTCGTTTCTTTTGTTTATGTTTGGGTAAGTTGCATGACTGCAGAGTTTTTTTATGTGTTTTGTTCATAACTATTTAATGATCTATACTGTTGTTTATTATTGCTCCTATTTGTTATTATTAAGAAACTAGATTCCACAAAAGTGAATGGAAAGAATCAGGCAGTTTGTAACCACCAGGTGGCAGCACAAATAGAGGGAGGCAGAGGCACCCAGGAGGAAGGACATAATCAGTAGGAATAGAACAGAATTCTTGAAGACAAAAGTTCCCAATCTCTGGGTCTCACTCTTGGACTGAGGACATATTGTAGTGGGTTCATTGGAGTGCAGGGGTAGAAGAGAGGAATGCCACAATGAGTCCAAGAGTCCAGGCCAGAGAGGGCATTGGGTAGCCTTTCAGCATTTAAAAAAATAATGTCTTGGAGCAGAAATTACAGAAATAAATAATGATGGAAGATCTGCAATCCATTTAAATACCAAAGAGTAAAAGTGGTTTCAGGATGGTTCCATTCAGAAGCCCAAGGGCTGACAAAATCATAAAAGGAAGAGAAAAAAAGTGAGTGACAACTGTGGAGGGCAGGTATGTAAATTCCTAAGTAGTTTCAAGGTATGGGGGAAAGAAAATAAAATCCAGGCATGAAAAGAAGCCAGAGTGAAAGGAAACAAACATTATATCAGTCAGTGGCATGAGCCCTAGAAGATCTTGATTCCTCCGTCTCAGCTTTCTTCAGTCCGTACATCCCAGAAATCTTTTCTACTTTCCCACACCAAAGACTACTCGGGTTTGTCATGTGACTCTGTTACCTTTACTTACTTTTTACCATCTTCCCTCCCTCCTTCCTTTCAGATGACTGTTGCCAATTCTTCTGCCTTCTCTCTTTTTAGTTTTGTTAGCTCTCTTTTCAAAGTCCTTGAATAAGCTAATCACTTGCATGAAGCCCACATGGTCCCTAATAGTGTCCTAAAATATGACCATTTGCCCCCCTACATTATATATTTCTATTGTTAGCACTACAGCTTCTTTAAGTTTGAAAGACAATTACATGCATAAAATGCTAAAGACCCCACACTGATTTTTTTAACACCAGTGCCTCTGGGATTCTGGTAGAGCAGCAATTTTTAACCAGTGCGCCACAAATGTTTTTAATACATGCAATGCCTGACTATTTAGTCAGGGCCACTGACCTCTTTTCCCTTCTATTGTCAAATAAAAAATGATAACAGCCAACACAACAATAGCAATCCAGTGAGGATGAATCAATATTAAACCAGTTTTTTTTTTGTCAGATTGGCAAAAATGTATATTTTTTGGTATGCTGCAGAATTTTAATAATTACTTTATGTGTGCCATGAGATGAATAAGGTTGAAAATTGCTGTGTAGAGGTATATAACCCAGATTCATTTTCACCCTTAGAGAATACAATACTGCTTTCATTATCTTCCCTCTGGCACAAACTACCTGATATTTATAGCAATCCCTTTTTTTTTTAAACCATATAAACCACCTTTAACTGAGAATTTTGATCTTTTCCCTATAGAACATTGGGTTCTCAGTAGCATTTCTAAATTGGGAATTGGACTGTTGCCCCTTTCTCTATTACCCCTGTTCAATGTCACCTTTCAATCTGCTTTTCAGCATGAAAGATTTCTGCCACCTGTCCTGCCTGCCGCCAAGTTTAGAATACTAGGTGTTGCTATTTGTCTGACCCTCTCCCTTGTCTGACCATTGAAAGTTTTCATGGGCTGACTTGCAGCATTCAGCCAAAAGCCATGACAGCAACTGCCTCAAACGTGGTTTGAACTGAACATTACAAGTACAAATGTAACTAAAAAGCCAGTGAGTAATTTTAAGTGCATGTCAAATTAAATGACTATGCATTTGTCTTTGATGAATAGCTTTGACCTTGGGTATAATCACTGCCAAACAACCTTCAGGAACAGAGTCAATTAAACTTCACACACACACACACACACACACACACACACACACACACACACACACTTTAAGGTCAGGGGGTTTACTTTTTTTTTTTTTAAGCTGGTCTTGGAGGTCCTTTACACATTGTCTGAGAGTTCCCTATTTAACTTTTGACACAACTTGTGTTGGTTCTTTGCAAAGCTGCAACTCTCCATAATTTAAAATTTTTATTCCATGTATAGCTTGTGAGTTTTACTCAAATTTAGTTTCTCCATCTCTATTTCCCTTATGACATATTGTTTCCATGACTGTCATACAATAGTAGTTCATTAACTTAAGCCTCGGTGTTCTATATAATATCACTTTATGGATTATTCTACCCAGTTATGCTCACAGCCTCTTTTGTCACTTTTTCTCCCCACAATAGCAGCACAGTAAATTCAAGGTCCAATTAGTCTACCTAGATGCCAGAGAACAGAATGACAGCTCCAGGACCTCATTATCTAACACTTTGTTCAGTCATCTGATGCTAAGCATGGCAGGCGCCACACTGGCAAAACGCATTTGGGAGGTTAATACAATGTCCTATGTCCATATGGTAGACTAAGCAGAAGTACTGCTTTGTGACTCTAGAACAAAAAAGTCTCAGGAAAAAAATATCCTTTAGGAAAACTTTCCTAAATTACAAATACATTTTGCCTCAAATATTTGACTCTTCTGCATGACCAATGAATCACAACTTCTTCTGATTCAGGTGCTGAAAGGTAATGTAGGAGGATTTGAAGGCAAATGTTATGTGAGTGAATCACTAAGTAAAAATATGCTAGAAAACAAACGGGTTTCCTCAAGTCATCTTAAATGTTCACAATGGGACAAAGCAGACACACTCTAGGAAAAAAAAAAAAACAAATATGAAGAACACAAATGCTACTAATCTGATTTCCTGGAAAATGTATTTACAACAAAAAATATTTTGAGCAGCTAGGAAATTTAAAGTGATTAGCACTCAGCTAGTCATTGTTGCTATATGAACAAAAGGAAGCTTTATGTACACATGTGAAAATCATCAATAAAGAACCAGATGCATATTTCTATGTTTCTCTATTGTATTTAGAGAAATTTGAACAATAAGGGTGAAAGAAGTAAGAAAACAAGAAAGGAGTTATTTGCTTTTAGACCCAAACACCTAAATAGAGGGAAGGGCACATTTCAAAGAGATATAAAACTATGTCTTAGAAACATAGCAACTGGGAGAGCTTCTGTTACCAAGGAAATGGGATTTCTTTCACATGACACCTTGGTGTAAAACCCAACAACTAGTGTTGAGGAAAACAGGTCTTTATCTACAACATTCCATCCTGGGGAGGGCAGTGAGCACTCCTGCTCAGAACCCTGTTTTCCCATAAGACCCGGCACTTCCCTTGCTCCCCAAAAGGCTAGAAGCCAAAACCAAGCCCAGAAGTTCCCCATTCCTTATCTGTCAGCTCTTTCCTTCAGAAGTGGGGTACAATGTCATCAGCCTCCTTATAATAGTCCAGGAAAACTTGTGCCGTGTTGCACTGGATCATAGTGAAGGCCAGTAAAGGCACAAGTCTCAAGAGAGTCCTCTCTGCATGTCTCAAGTTTAAAAAGTTTAAAAATTCAGGCTTTGGAGTCTACTGAAGTCAACAAAATTAAAGCAGCAGCAGGCCGACTTTCTTACTAGCCCAGACGGCATAGCTGGACTATTCCTTCTTTCAGACTGCATGGTTCTCTTTATCTCCTTACAAACTGCATGGCTTTCTCTCCGTACAAACCACATGGTGTTCCCCCTTTCTCTTTCAAAACCACATGGATCTCCCCCTACTAATGACTGCCACCCTAGTTTTTAAATCCCTGACCATGGCCTATGACACAGTGATCAGGGTGACTGGTTCTGACCATTAATAGAATCTGTGCAGGCCCCATAAGCTCTTTTGTCGCCATTTTACAGTCAAACCCCCTCCCCTCTCCTTGACACCTTGGGAGAACCAAAGCCATCTGTATAACTAAGACACTAGCTACCTGTCATAGATATGCAGAGGCGTCTCTTAGGAAAAATGGCTGTGCTCCACTGAGTCCCCTTCCCCCGAATTTTGGGGCTGGCTTCCTTTTTCCATCTTGTAACACTTTCAGCTGCTGATAAATGCAAAAAGGAAGAAGGCTGATGAGCAAGACATTTTTCTACTCTAAGTGACTTAGGAGAGAATATTCCAAATAAATCTTTATAAAAAACGGGGTCATTTCAAATTTGGACCAAAATTAATCAAACTTTGATAAGACTGAGAGAGGTTAGAATAATGATGTAAAACAACTGTGTATTTTTGGGAGGGTGGGGGGAACAATCTAAATATCTAATTCTATATCAGACATAAAATATTACTCAATTTGGAGGAAGGAGGAAGGAAAAAAGAGAGGTACCAAGAAAGTATCTCTTTCAAGATTACACAATCATTGTGTAAAACTACTGACATTTTAAGTAGGTACTGGGCCCAACTTTCTGGGGAAGAGAGTTATAGAATAGGAAGTAAAAACAAATGTAAGCTGATTTGATATTTTTTATAACCACAACAAATACAAAGAGTACTCTATACAAAACAGCAATTAACTTTTGTTAAGTTCAAAGATCAAGGTGTCCCTTTGGGCAAGGCTGAAGATTTCAGTCTCTGGTATTTGGATTTAGGCGGCAGTCCTTGTTTTTAGAAGGATCACTTGGTGTGTGACACAGTCCATGCTTTCAACCAGATTTGAACTGAGTGGCCATTTGGCTCAGGTAAGAAGTAGATGAAGTGTTTGGTTTCACGTATCATTCAACTATCCAAGTTTCTTCCCAGGATTCAGAGCCAAGTGGGGTTTCTTCTTAATAAGAAAGGAAGGGAGGGAGGGAGAGAGGAGGGAAGAGATATATGTATTACTCTATCAGATTTTTCTAGGATTTTAGTCTTTGAGTAGATTAATTAAAGCAGAATGGTATTAGGAAATGAAGATGAGGAAACCAGTAAGACTGTGGTTAAATTTCTCTCAGGAGTTTCTGCTAATGCTTTAGATGGTCTATTTGATCCAGATCCCCTGAGAATATCCTATAAGGTCTAGAGTGGACTTATTTGTGCAGAGATACGCAGGGCATGTGAGGAACCCTTAGAGGAACTTTGGACTGTATTAGGCCAAAAGCTAGTCCAGTCATCTTCTTCTCTGTTTCAGATAATAATGGTTCTGGTTAATTGTTCCCTGGTCCCTAACTTAAGTCTATGAAAAATAAAGCTAAAGTATATTTAGAAAATTTGCTTTCTTACTTTTGAACAATTTTCAGATGGAAAATAATGTAAATTGTGTTTAGTATCTATTTTAATAGGTCAAGAATGTCCTAGCAAGTAATTGAAAATTATTTTATAATGTTAAAGAATCTAAAAGTCAGATAAATTCTTTACACAACTTTCTCTAAGATATAGTATTTTTGTGAACATTTAGTTAGACTAATTTGAAATTTTGAACTAATCTAACATCTCTAGGCCTTGAATTGTCACCTCTTAAATCTGTTTGTTGTTACAACAAATACACAAATATATTAAAGATAAGTGAAGGGGAGTATTCATTCTGTATGTTTTGCTAGTTATTCCCAAAGTGAGGAAAATGATTATGTACAGCCAGAGCCCTGAATTCTAGACAAAACTTACTTAAGAGATACTGTGTGGTCCACCAGATTTACAAAGCTCACACAAACTGAGATGTCTTGTTCCTTGGCTCTTTTTCTGGGAAGTGTGATCTCATCCCTCCATAGTCTTTATAGCATAGACCTACACAACTATGAACACAAATAAAGGTCTTAATTCTTTTTTGTGCCCAAATTACAATGAAAGCAATCTAATGGCAGAAATTAGTCTCTATTAAAGTACACTTAAGCTAATTCTAGGGTTTTTGTAGCTACTTTTCTTACACGAGCTCAGAAATAAGCCCCATAGGATTTTGTCACCATTTCTACATCTTGCTGCTATGATGGTGTTGTGGAATGCAATGCTTTTTTCCTTTTATCTTGTAATCAGAAGAATATGTGAGGCAAGGCTGGGGTCTCTGATAGTTCCTTTATTGCAGATATTAAATATTCATGCATGCACCCCTACCATTCACTTGCTTGGTGCTCAGCACTGCTCCTCTGTTTGCTCCCTGCCCACTGTCTGAACACAAACACTCCCATGGGGGTTCCTGCCCTCTTAATATTATGCATAGACAAAGCCAGCTATTAGCCAAAGCATGACATCAATGCTTATGTAACTGCAAGTGTGCTGAGCATGCAAATCTAATTATTATCTCTAGGAAGCTCATGCCTGGGCATCTGGGATGATGGAGCCTGACTAGATTCCATTGTCCTCACAGATGATAACATTGTTTCTATTGGTCAAAGCTTTTTTCTTACTGGTCACCATCACTGCGACTTGACTAGTATTCGAGGGATCCACGGGCGCCCTTACCTGAACAAATTCTTGCTTCACATGTTGACCTCCTTCAATAGCCAGGAGAAATTCTTCACTATTACCCATGACATTAGCTCCCTCAGCTCTCAATACCTGGACAATACACTCCTCAGCTAAAGGCATTAAATTTTTTCCCACTTTTTCACTTGACTCATGCCATCTGAATCCTGCTACCTTATTCCTGCTCCACCATAAACCCCCTCCCAGTAAGAGTAAGGGTAAAAGCATTTTCTCTCTTTAGGCTAGCTCTGCCTTCCATATCCAAAGGGATATGACCTGCCTTTCGACATCACTAGTTAGCATCATATATGGAACATGTTTCTAGTCTTTTCCATGGTCAACTATTTTGTTTCTTTGACTTATTTTCCCTCTCATGCCTATAAAGAAAACAACAACTCTTCCTTTACCCTTTCTCTTCAAATACCAATTACATAATTCATGAGCCAATATAAAATCCATTGAAAACCCAAATATCGATTGTTCCAAAATCTCTTCTTTTTAAACAAATAAACTGAAGCAATAACCACCGGCAATAACTACCAGGTTTAAATATCTAAGAAATGTCTAAGGATATGTATGTGTATGTAGAATATATATACATATGCATATATATACATACAAATACATATATATGCATATATATACACATATATACATAGGTAGGTATTATATATATATTTATATATATATATAATTTACTTAGTTACTCTAGGAGCAAAAGTAGCCATTTATGTTTAATTACCATTTGTAAGTTTCCGATCCTTCCCCTCTAAAATCAATGTTTTTCTCCTGCAAAATATAAGATACTTCAAAAGTGTTAGGAAAAAACTCTATAATGTTTTACAATAATATAATTGGTCTTCTTGACTTTTCAGAATGGTTCATATTATGAAAATATTTTTTAAATAATTTAATAGAAAACTACAAGTAATAAAAAAATGTAGTATATCACAAAACTATTAATGTTAATGCTAGTTAGATATCCTAAAATTTCTATGGATTTCTAGGACCTGTATATTATGACCACCAGTACTGATAGCACTGATATATTTATTGAAAATTTTGCTACAGCACAGAGCTGATGATGTCCTGTCCTATGGGCATGACATATTGATCTCTATCTTCATATTACTGCTGAGGGGATTAAATAAAATAATATATAAAATAACACAAACTATAATATAATCTAAAAGTAAAACATTATTATTACTATTAGAAGATTTTCTGAGCTATAAGCCATTACAGAAATATGTTCTCACTTTTTAGTACTCCATATAATTAAATAGCCTTGATACTTTGGCTATAATTTTAACTATGAATTTCAGTAATTTCAGTTCTTATTAAAGAGGTGATTCTCAGTTATTACCATTGGTCTTTAAATATCTATTGTAGTAATTACTCTGTCCATAATAAGTGCTTAAAATCAGAGGCGGAACTGTACACTTTTTTCAGCTCTCTCCTCCCCTGCTGTCTCATGGGAGGATCACATCCATCTGGGAATTAGTGAAGAACATGGAAGAGATCATCCAGTGACTAACCCAGCACAAGAACAAGTCAGCCAAGCTGGGTGAATCAGTTAAAATCAAGATTTGTTATTGCATTTATTGTTTTTAATTCTCAAATATATACAAATATTTGCAATATATTTTGCATTTAAACTATTATATTGCTGAATCTAGATGTGAGAATAGTAAGATCTTTATACACATTATAAGAGTTATTGAGATCTTAATATCTGAAAACCTTGTTCTAAGTGCTTTACATATATTAACTGACTTAATCTACAAAACTATCATCAAAATATAATTTTTATCACCAGTTTAAAGATAAAAAGTAAAAGCAATAAAATATAAATATAAATATTTTATCTAAGGTCATATAACTGGTAGATGAAAATTCCCACTCATTTGGGTTGGCTCCACAGTCTACTAAACTATACTGCCTTTTCTTTTTTACTTAAGGAAACTGACTTTTTAAGGGAAACAGTCATCCAGCTGTCCAAGGTCCTCTATATATTCTCAAAATCTCCATTGGAAACTTCGGAGGGAAAAGAAGAGGCCATCAAACTATATACACATTGTCCAATACATTCCCAAATACGTGCTCCAATCTCATCATTTTCTCAGTGCAACATCTTCACAAGTAAGTGCTTTTGAAATGAAGCAAATCTATCTGTATGAATAGTTGAGCCATTCATGTTAGAAACCTGGTGATTTCATCACCTGAGAGAAGACATTAAAAAGAACAATCCAAAGGAATATATAAGTAAATTAAAGAGTATGAACAAAGGCAAAGGAAGTGAAAACTGATAGTCACCTCTAAGAAAAAAGTGTGTCACAGAATATGACAGACTATGGTGTAATTTAATTCTTCAAGTAAATAACTTAGAAGGGTGAATCATTTTATCTAGTGCCAGATTCCCAGATACAAAACAGAATTTAACTGAAAAATTACCCCCTATTGTCCAGAAAACCACAAAGCTACCATGTGAGAAAACCTATTAATGTACTTGAATTCAGACACCAGGAATAGACTAGCACTAAGTCACACACAAGGAATGAAAAATGTACCTGAGAACATGAAAACCACCGATGAAGGCCCATCACATTCTGGTACCTTTCTTGTCTGTATTTGCATGAAATTACACAGCATTTTAAAGAGTTAAATTCTGCACAGTTTTTTCACCAATTTGTTTCCAAAGTGGGAGTGAAAATTAGGCTTATGTAGGATTTGTATCAGTAAAGAAAGACTTGATTACTCTTTCAGTGATTACAGTGATCTAGGTGGCTGGCTCCACAGAGTTGACAAGGTCCCTGGGATATCTAAAATCTCCCCTCGGTCAATGATTATCAACCCTGTTAAACATCAGAAACCTTTCAGGAGACTTTTAAATGCCAATGCCTAAGCTGCAAGCATGAACAAAACAAAATCATTGAGGTTGGGATCTATGAATCAATGTTTTTGTTTTAAGGCTGTCAAGGTTGGAAACTATTTCTGTGTAACTGTTTCTCAAACTTTAGCCTGCATCAGTAACCCCTCAAGGTTTGTTAAAATGTGGACTGATGGGCCATGAGCCCAAGAGCTTCTGACTTAGGTCAGGGTTTGGGTCCAAGGAATTATATTTTAAACAAATGCTATGGGGATATTGCTGCTACTGCTGATTGGGTGACCTGCAAGATAAGAATTTGACTTTTGATGGAGAACTGGAGCTACTACTGTAACTACATTGAAATTGAGATGAACTTGCTCCTGGGCTAGCCTAATTTTTTACCTAAGGGCCTGGGAGCCCTGCAAAATATGGGACTTAGGTACACAGTGTGCTGACACTATGGCTAAACCTAACCTCCTTCACTATTCTACCTGCACCTGTGACTGGCTGGCTTCTTGTGAGACTCATATTTCAAGTTTAATGTCAACTCAGAAACATCTACATCATGTTCATAGTCCTATTGGAAATCACCACCAATACGGCTCAACAAAACTGTGCCTCTCCATGACCTTGTAGAGTAATGATGAGGAAGAAAGTTGAACTTTAGAGCTTTATGGAAGTTTAACATAAAAACACGGATTGCCTTTCTTCTGCTTTCCCTAACCCTCAGCGAAAGAGCTATAGTTACCTTTCAGAAACTTATCAAGAGAAAAGATATCCAATCTGTTCTTTCAAGGCCTTTATTCTATGGCTTTTAAAAGACTATCAATTTGGTTTTTATTTTCTAGCCAAGTTAAAAATGGAGAATAAGAATACACATTACCTGGCTGCTGTGGCTCAGTGGATTGAGCGTCGGCCTGCGAGCCAAGTGTTGCTGGCTTGATTCCCAGTCAGGGCACATTAATAGGTTGCACGTCAGGTCCCAGTTGGGGGCGCAAGTGAGAGGCAACCACATAGTGATATTTCTCTCCCTTTCTTCTTTCCCCTCTCTCTAAACATAAACAAACAAACAGATAAATAAATAAATATTTTTTTAAAAAAGAATGCACTATCAGAATATTTTCCCCTGTGATCAATTTCTACAAATTATTTCTGGAATAATCTGGCTTTCTAGAATATATACCTATTTCTCTGTCATTTTTTAAATCTCTTGAATCTCCTACCATTCTATATTTTGGTTTCATATGGAATGAACAAAGGATAAATTTAAAGCCAAGTTCATGAAAATCCATTTTTAAAAAGATAGGCATAAACTAGATTCTCCATGGGTTTAGACATATTAAAAGATTCATACAAAGTCTGGATAAGTAGCCCTGGCTGATGTGGCTCAGTGGTTTGAGTGCTGGACTATGAACCAAAAGGTTGCTGGTTCAATTCCCAATCAGGTCATTTTCTTGGGTTGTGGGCCAGGTGCATTTCTTTTACACACTGATGTTTTTCTCCATCTACCTTTCTTCCTCCCTTTTCCTCTCTCTAAAAATAAATAAATAAAATCTTAAAAAAGAAAAGAACTTGTATTCCATTAGCCTACCATACATAATGTGGTTTGAAATCTGGTTTCTCTCTCTTTCACCTCCAAAATCATTAATTTTCAATTCTCTACCATTGATTCTCCATCTCAATTTTGCATTGAAAGGGTCTAGACAGCTTTTTGAAATTATGAATGTCCAGTACTTTATCCCCACTTATTCCTTGACCCATTAAGTTAAAACCTGGATAAACAGCAGGTGTGTGGTTCTCAGATTCCTAAGGTAATGATCTCCCCTGGAATTGGGCAAGAGTTAAATCTGAAGACAAAATTAAAGAGCACAGCAACAGTTATATATATATTTCTCCTTATTCTATATCCTTTTATTAAAGAGGGTATTTCTTTCTATTTTCTTCCCAAAATAGTAAAAAATAAGAGAATTAGTACCTTATCATTTTCAGGCTTTGGCAGAAATAAAATGCCAACAGAAGCTAAAATATAGGTTTATTGACTAAGTAAAATTTTTCTCTCTAGGATTTTGCATAGGTACTCTGTTGATAGGAATATTATTTCCCACAACATGGATATGAACTTTCAACATTATTTAAATTAATAGTAACAGATCTGAAATTAAATAAGAGATTTTTAGTATGACTATAGAGAGAGTATGACTTTGAGATATTATGTTGAATGAATTATGCAATAAATTCTAAAGTTGAGTTAGAGCATTTCTTATAAGTAAAAAATAAAGTAACATTCTAAGGATTGCTTTTTAAATAGAGAGTTTCTATTCAGTATTCATTTCCTTTTTGACTAATTGAATGTATCCTTATTTATCAGTTGTATATTAAATTAGATTATTTATGTTTTGAGAGATTTGAATATGAGCAAATAACAATTGAGGATCAAAACACCAGCATCATAAATAGTGCTTACATTTATTTAGAAAGAATTGAAAAGAACAAGAAACTGGAGAGGTACAGAAATTATGGAACTCTTCAGTGAAAGATTTTGTAATTCCTAATGTAATTTTATTCAGATATCTAATTAATCATTCAGTCCTTTGAATTTTGTCTCCAAAAATGTCTCAGTGCATTACTTACCCATACCAAAATTTCCTCCATGAAATTATTTTATTTTTTTATGATATTTCTGGAGCCTTCTAACCAATATCCTTGGTTGCACTCTTCCTATTTATTCTCTACACAGAGAGCAAAGTGCCCTTCCTAAAGTGCTATTTTGCTTTGCTTAAAATCCTTAGGTGGCCTTTCACTGTACTTAGAAAGAAATCCAAGAAGAACAAGTAAAGTCTTTCTCCCTGTCTCTATAATTTTATTTCAAACAACCAGTGCTCCCAGTCACTAAGCTCCAGCCACCCATCCGTGGCTCATTTCCTAAATTCTTTCAGAACTTTTATCTAAGAGCACTGTTTCTCCCACTGTTTGCTTAGAGGACTCCTCTTATTCAAATCAAATAGGTATTATCTCTGGTATTTCTTGACTATGCCTTCTATCTAAAGTGTGTCAGCAGCCGTCCATCTCGAGAGACGATGGTGTAGCTTCTTAAGAGTCTATCTGCACCGCCGAGAATGGCTGTGCAGTCCGACTCGGGAGTGACACGGTATCTGTCTCCTCCCGTGTTGAATCGACATCTTGCGATGACGCTGGAGTGTCCTCTCCAGTGAAGCTGAAGCTACAGAGCCTGGGCAGGGTGATATGGAGGGTCTGCTGTTGCCCATGCAGCAGACCCCCCCTCTCTTTGCAGCTGAAGGGTCCAAGGGAAAGACGGAGTCAATACAGCTTGGCTTCAGGTGCGCCGCAGGAGTTGCCGGTGTTGACTACAACGTCAAACCGCCTTAGGGACTCCGGCTCCGGATTTTCTGTCGGGGTTTACTCCCTTAGCCTTTCCCCTGAAGAGGTATGCCGCAAGGCAGCGGAGGTTTTTTGGAGTCAGAGTTTTCCTTCTCTGATGTGCCCTGACTGGAAGATCGAACCAGCGACACTTAGCTCGCAGGCCGACGCTCAATCCACTGAGCCAAACCATCCAGGGACCTATCTAAAGTATTCTTGTTAGTATTTTTATAGTCTTTCATACAATTTTTTTTATAGTAGCTATTGCATTTTTATTATTTGGCCTTAGAAATAACATTCCTAATACCATTACCATGGTAAAGCTAAATACAAATTTTAATCATATGTTTATTTGTTACTGTCTTAAAATATTTTAATTGAATTTGTTGGGATTACATTGGCTAATAAAATTATATAGGTTTCAAGTGTAAAATTCTATATCATCTGTATATTGCATTGTGTGTTCACCAACCAAAGTCTAACCTCCTTCCATCACCATTTATCTCCCTTTTACTCTCTTCTACCTGCCACCATCCCCTTATCCTCTGGTGATTACCATACTGATGTCTGTGTTTACAAGGATTTTTGTTTGTTTTGCCTAATCCCTTCACCTATTTCTCCCATCCCTCAATCCTACTCTGACAGCTGTCAATGTGTTCTCTTTGTCTATGAGTTTGTTTCTATTTTGTTTATTGTGTTCATTAGATTTCATGTGAAAGTAAAATTATATGGTATTTGTCTTTCTCTGACTTATCTCACTTAGCATAATACTCTGTAGGTCCATTCACGCTGTGGCAAAAAGTAAGATTTCCTTCTTTTCTACAGATGAGTGGTATCCTATTCTGTAAATGTACCACAGCTTTTTTAATCCACTCATCTATGGATGAGCACCTGGGCTGCTTCCAAATCCTGCCTATTGTAAATGGTGCTGCAATGGACATAGGAATGTATATATTCTTTCAAACCAGTGTTTTGAGTTTGTTTGAATATATTTTCAGAAGTGGAATTGCTGGGTCATAAGGCAGTTTTGTTTTTAATTTTCAAAAATGGTTGCACTAGTCTGCATTCCCACCAACAATGCACTAGGGTTCCCCTTTCTCCACATCCTCACCAGCACTTCTTGTCTGCTGATTTATTGATGATAGCCATTCTGACAGGTGTGAGAATTTTGGTTTTAATTTGCATTTCTCTGATGATTAGTGACATTGAATATCTTTTCATTTGTCTATTGGCCATCTGTATCTTCTTCTTGGAGAATTGTCTATTCAGGTCCCTTGACCATTTTTAAGTGGATTATTATTATTGTTGTTGTTGTTGTTGTTGTTGTTATTGGTGTTGAGTTGAATTCTTTATAAATTATGAATATTAACCCCTTATCAGATGTATCATTGGCAAGTATGTTCTCCTATTCAGTGGGTTGTCTTTTAATTTTGATGATGGTTTCCTTTTCTGTGCAAAAACTTTTTAGTTTATTTTTCTTTTGATTCCCTTGTTCAAGCTAATGTATCAGAATAAATATTATTGTATCTTTCATTAGATTTTAAGCTCAATGAGGCAGGCAAGATGCCTATTTGTTTAACCTATTTTTCTCCAATAGTTAACACAGTGCAGGACCTATTCACCTATATAAACTTTTTGAACAAAAGGATAAACTTGAAGATAAATTAATAACATCTACCACATAGGCCCATTCCTCCCTTAAATATAAGCAAGTCCTCAGTTTGTATTCTTCCCTTGACTTACCTGTAACTTCTATAAAAATTAATTAAAAAATGAAAGCACAGCTAATTTTTATCAGCCAACAATTATTGTATTAACCAAAAATTCATTATTCAGATTGGTATTGAAATGTCCTAAATAATTAGCTGTTACAATATAATGTACAGTAAAATCACATATCATTTGATAATGTTTGCATTATTTTGAAAATACATACCTCTAAAATAATGTGTTTATATTTTGAAATAAAAAAGAATATTAATCAGTTTAGTAATTTAATTTATAAAAACAATTTTTCTTTTAAAATTATTTAATGTAATGTCTATATTTTAAGGAAATACATTATAGTATCAAATGAAAAATCTAAATAGGTCTCTGAAAAAGTTATTACTTTATGGTATGTAAAATTTTAGAGGTCTAGTTTTAGATAACATTATGGCTAGAGTTGCTGTTCTACACAGAAATCTATAAAAGCATATCATGACTAACATTTGCAGATATTTCTGAGAACAGTAGGGCACTTCTCAAGGTACTTTGGGAGATTACTCCCATCAAAGTTTGCGCTTTAATGTTGCAGACTTGGATACAGAATTTAACACTTTATTTATTCAAAAAATATCTAATGAGCAGGTTTAACTTTCTTTCTTCTGTGATAGACACACACATACACAAAAAATGAATTTAATTCCTCATCTCCCATTTTTATTTAAACTTATTTCAATCAAACTTTTACCTCCTCCCCAATTGCATCAAAACCACTCTTAATGATATCACCAATGTTTTCCACATTGTTAAAAAGCAATGTACCCTTCTCAATACTCAATCTATGGGATTTGTGATGAATATTTGAAATAACTATTTATTTATCTGTATCAAAAACAATTTCTTGGCTTGATTTCCAGGATATTACACTCTGAATTTTCTAACTGGTCACTCTTTTTCAGTGAGTTTGCCCATACTTTCTTGCTCCCCTTATTTTGTCCCCTACCTGTAAAGTAGGATTTATGAGGGATTGTTTCTTGGATCCTTTCTGCTCTTAATATGCAATAATTTTATTGTTGATTTCACACAGCTAATATCCTTAAATACTGTCTGCATGGCACTGACTCCTGTCTCCTTGGCTTATAGATAGCAGTGTTCACCCTGTCTCTTCACATGGTCTTCTATTGTTGTGTCCTGATTTCTTGCTCTTAGAAGAAAACCAATCATGTGGGACTAGAGTCTACTCTACTGACCTTATTTTAACTCAGTTACTTCTTTAAAGACCCTATCTACAAATAGAGTCACAACCCGAGGCTCTGGGAGTTAATGCTTCAACATATACATTTTGAGGGGACACAATTCAACCCATAAAAATGCCCAAAACTAAATTACTTTTATTATCCCACAAGCCTGTACTATGCCATTTTTCACCAATGTAGAAATGTCAATTTCATCCTTCGAGTTACTCTGGTCAAAAACTTTGCAATCATACTTGATTCTTCTTTCTCTCTTATCTCCTTATCCAATCCATTTGTACATTCATTGGCTTCACTAGCAAAATATATCCAGAATCCAATCTTTTCTCACTAACTCTACTAGTAGCTTGCAGGCCAAGCTAACATTATCTCTTGTCTTGATTATTTCAATAACTCTTTTATTCCCTTTTCTTTCTTTCTTTTTTTCTCTTTTTCTTTCTTTCTCTCTCTTTTTTTTCTTCCTTCCTTCCTCCCTTCCTCCCTTCCTTTTTTCCTTTCATCCATTCATCTTTTATTTCTTTTCAATAGCTTCTTAACTGGCCAACATGCTCCCAAGGCTGTCCTCCTATCCCCTCTACCCAAGAAGGCAGCTAGAGTGTGATCTTTTAAAATCATTTCAGGTCATATCACTTTTCTTCTCAAAATCTAGTATATTGCTTGTCACCTAGAGTAACATCACATCTCTCAAATGGCCAATAAAGCCCTCCATGATATGGCCCTCTTGCCTCTCTTACATTATTTCCCTGCCCACTCCTTTTCGCTCACATAGCTTCAGCCACACTGAACCACTTGCCACTTTAAAATTCCAGGTACTTCCCTGCCACAGGCTTCACAAAACCTCCCCGCAAAGACCATCAGCAAAACTTGGTGATCACATGTAGCTGGATCTATTAAAACTCATTGAACGTGCGAGAGTACTGTCTTGGCAGAGTCTCAGAAGTATCTAAAATAGGCGGAAGGTAGGGATTCAGAGGCTGGAATTAGTTATACATTAGATTTAGAGCAAAAGCCAGATTGGTGAGAATCTGTAAACTAGGCAAGTTGCTCAACCAGTCAGTAGGCTTTGGAAACCATGAGTCCTATTAAATCAATTTATCTATGATTTTATCTTGGAAAATATGAGTCTGAAGTATTTCAAACAGTTAGAACTTAATTTTGTGTTGTATGCCAATTTCACAATGTTCTTGTTTCACGGGTTAGTATAAATCGTGGGCTGTGGTTTCTTTTTCATTCCTAAGTCTTTGTATCATCTTTTCCTTCTTGTAAAAACCTTCCCCAAGATATTTTCCTGGCTCTCTCCCTCATCTACAGGATTTTTCTCAAATTTCATCTTCTCAATGTGGACCATCTTGACCACCCTATTTAAAATCCAACTCTTCTCAACATCTCCCAATTCATTCTATGCCAGTCATTTTTCCAATAGCAGCACTTACTACCTTCTAAATCTAACAATTTTATCTTATGTTTCTTAAGTCTCTGCAGAATCATATCATGTAACCATCTCCATCCAACAGATAGCTGATTTTTACTTTTGAGAATGTTTCATTCTCTAAATGTGACATTTTCCTGACATGGATTCCAGTTTTGCAGACAACTTGATGTTTGTATATATGGACTAATTCTAGTAACTAGAAATGTGGATAATGCTGAAAATGCCTGAAGTCTATGTTTCGGTCATAGCTCCGACCACTCATTCTGGATGGTGATCTAGATAAACCAACATCTGACTGTGCCCTTCCTCACTCTGGCCTGTGGCTCTATTTTCTTTCCAACACAAAACAACTTTACTCTTGTTAAATCTGCACTTATAGAATTGTCTTTGGTGTGAACTGTTTGCCATCACTTCATTTTATCTTTGCAGTAATAGCTGCTGGGATAGCCTGTTTCTTACTTTTACTCATCATACATACACCAAGTTGCAGAAATCTGTGGCGGCATTCACTGCCTCCTTGGTGACAAGAAAATTGCTTCACAGGACTTCAGTTCCGCCATTCTCCTGTGTTTTCAGTGATGCAAAAGGGCTGAGTGTGACAAGTCAAGAAAATAGTATGATAAACATTTGAAATCAGTTATGTACTTCTACATAGATTGGCCTGGAGCCGGCTGCTGTAATGAAGATGCCTTCTGCTCAGCCTGCACCCTGTTCTTAGATCAACTTTCTGGTTTTCAGTTGGAACATCCTGAGAGGCACTATGGACTCAGGAGTTAAGCAGACCAAACTCAAATTTTGACTGTCTTCCTTACCATTCTGATCAGTTGGAGAAAGCTGATTTAGACTTCAGTTTTATCTTGCAGAGTAATTTCAAGTAAGAGTGATAATGAATGTGGGCTACTAAAGAACACAAGTCTGATATCAAACTGCAATATAACTTTGTATTAACTATGTGACCTACAGCAAGATTTCTCCTTTCTGAGCTCTAGTTTCTTCATAAACAAAATGGTGATAACTACTTTGTGCAGTAGTATTAAGATGAAAATTAACACACTGGGTGTTTGATAAATAGTAGATACCCAATACATTTAGCAGTTGTTACTATTATACATGTACCTTGTACATTAAAATGGTACATAAAGAGTGACTTTTTTTTTAGCTCAGACATACTAGAATATCATGGTTGTAATAAAAGGAATACAATCCCATTGTCTCTCTGGAAGTCTAATTTTGAGTAAACTCTTACTTAGGCAAAATTTACTTTAGTCACCTGCCATTTTTCATTGTTTTCCCCAGTGCCCTTTCCTACCTTGAACATTGCTGAACCATTAAAAACTACTCTAGTTTAACCCTTTGAGTGCCAACATAGCTGTGAGTGACACTGACAATTTTTCCCAAAAGTGCCAGTGTCACTCCCAGTAACTCTTTTTCCGATGGCTATAAATGTAAATAACAATGAAATCATTCATACTTTGTTTTGTTCTCTTTTTTTGTACTTCAGGTTATATAGTGATATAATTTTTTCTCATGTTGATCCAAATTTCAAATTACGCATGGCACTCAAGGGCTAATGCCTCAAGAAAGTTTTCTGTCTAGAAATTAAGCAGAAAAGCAGATCCCAATGACAATCTAACCCTTAACTCTCCCAGCAACTATGACTCTCAATAAATTTCAATGCACAATTTCTCAACAGTCCTTGAAAGATCACCATAATGCTAATTATTTCTGGTATAATGTGGCCTGGGTTTAATGGCCCTAAAATAACTCTGCCAGATTATTTTTCCCTTTGCATTAGCCAGTCTGGACAATAAATTCTAAAACCTTTTCCGTACTGAGTAGTTTCTCTCCAAAATGTTTAACAGTAGTGCTTTGGCCAGGGTTTTAGTTATAGATCACAGAATTAACCCAAACAAGTTTAAGCAGAAAGAGGTTTATTGTGTGGTTTTAGAAAGCTTACAGAATTTTTTGGAGTACCAGGAAATAAGGTGTGGAGAAAGCAAAGCAGGAAGTTCTGAAGCTGAGAGAAATGTCTAAACACCCAGTGTGACAGATCTACTGGGACAGTTCTGTTGCTGCTTGCTTATCACTCAGCACATGTCCATTGGGCTGAGACCAGACAGGTTCGTGTCTATAGCAACAGCCAAAAAGAACCCATGTTCTTCTTTTGTTTGCTGCAATAACTCTTGAAAATACTGGAAAAACATTAAGACTATCCATGGAAATACACAAAGATTATATAGGTTCACAGATCATTCCAAGGATATGGAACACATTCTAAGCATAGGAAAAGAAGCAAAGCTTTCTAATAAATTGTGTAAAGCTACCTTTCCTTTGCACTAGGATTCTGCCCATGCCTAGTTTCTACCAACAGACATGTGAGTGTAGGAACTTGGAAAGTAAAAATGATCACTGGGAGCTGTCAAGAGTTATTGGTCAATTTCCCCATTCTTCTTCATCAATTTGACCACAGATGTCTTAATAAGAAATTGCTTGTTTTTTCCTTCTTCCATAGAGTTATCTGTAATAGTGTTCTATGATCCATTTCATTTCTTCTGTATTCATGGCTAATTGTCTTTTTTCATGTCTACACTTAGAAATACTCTTGTTTTTTTATTTCTTATACTATTTTGTTCTTTTCAAAAATTCCACTTTTGAATTTAATAAATCTATATTTTTTGCTTCACTCACTTCAGGTTTTATTATCACTATTTTTTCTTACTTTTTTTTTTTTTTTGTGTGTGTGTGTGTTTGCAAAGTTTTAGTTTTTAGAATGTCCTAAAATGGATACTAAATTCTTTATGCTTATTTGTCTTCTAAGAAAATATACAAGGTCATAAATATAGAAAACCTTCAGACTTTTCAACTCTGTGAGGCAACAGATTTTCTTAAAAAGGCCTCCACCATAAATAACTGTAAATGTAGGCACCAGAAGACTGTTTGATGCAGGGGAAATAGGTGCGCAAACCTGTGATTACTGAGAAAAAAGAAACCTAAGAGGTTAGTTCACAATCATCCCATGCTCTGTCTAGGGGCAGTTCCTGAGTGCAGCTCAGAGCACAAGCAAACACAGGCACAGGCAGAGACGATGTCTGGGAATGGCAGAAGCAGTTGGCACTTGTAGAGTAACACTTCAGAAAGAAGAAGATTTATGGCAACAAGAAACCCTAAAAGTTCATGTATTTCCAGGTTTATTGCTGAGGGATAGGTGTAGAAGCGCAGGATCAGACAACCCCAGGCTGCTATACAGTTTACAGTAGAACAGAGACATAATAAGAATAACAGGTTTAGAAGAAATACACTGGTAGAGGATGTTAAAGCTCTGGCCCTGCCAGGTTGGAGATATCTTCTAAAATCCTCAGTAACATTCACAACATCCAGTTTAAACACCAGAAAGCCTGGCCTTGGGAGTCAGGACTAGGCCCTAGAAGAAAACCATAACAAAACCCAAAACTAAGTTGATTTTTTTTTAAATGACTTATTGAAGTCTGAATGACATACAGAAAAAATCAGTATATATTTAATGTATCCACCTTGATGAGCCATGAGTCCTGATTATATTTAAATGTCAAAAAGAAAAGAAGGAGCCAGAATAGGAGACCAAAAGGACAAGGTCATCATAGAGTAGGAGGGAAACAAGGCTAATGTAGTGTCCTTGAGGGAAAGAGAAAAGTTATTAATAAAAAAATGTGGTTAACTCTCTTATGCTTTAGGGAAATCAATTAAGATGAAGATTGAGAATTAACTATTAAATTTGGAAAAAACAGAGATCACTGACTAATTTTAAAAGAAAAATTTCAATGGCGAGTTGAGGAGAAAGCTTGATTCAAGTGGGATAAAGAGAAAATGGGAAGCTCCAATTAAAAATGGGGGCTAACTACATGCATTTATTTTCTCTCACATGCCAAAGTCCACAACAACAGAAAATGACATAAGAATAATACCATTTATTTACAAGGACAAAGAAAATGGGAGAAGAAACATAAGAAGAGAACTCAAAAAATATTTGGAAGAGAGAGAATGGACAAGCTGACTGTGATGTAGGAGCGGTGGTGCCCACCTTATCCATTCTTCTTAGGAATGTGATTACTCTAAGTTTTTTCTTTTAACTGCTAATGTCTATTAAACAACACACAACTAAACAATTTCACATTGGGGAACCAACACTACATAAAATCAATAGTATATTGTATTATTATATATTACATATATATTACACATTACATACATCCTAAAAAACCTAGGATAACTTTTGAAAAGCAAAATAGATCTATGTACTGCCATGACAAAATATCCAATTTTTTTAAATAAAAAGAGCTAGTTACAAATAAGAGAATATTTTGAGTAAGAAAAACAAAGCAAAATAAGCCTTATACATGTATATTTATGTATATGTAAATGTGTATGAAAATAACAATATTTTCAGAGGGTATGCAAACATATGAAAAATATCAATTAGTTTGGGTGGGGTTGGGGACTGAACAGATGCAATTTCTAATTTAGTTCTCATAAATTTCTATGCTAGTTTACTATTACAGAAAGCATACATTACTTTTTTAATTAAAAAGATCTAAGATAGAGAGGTTAGTGGAAAGAGAGGAGAAAGAGAAACAAAGACAGAGAGATATCCAAGTATGAATTAGGAGCAAAACCAGAGTTAGAATGTGGGCTCCTTGTGTTCTGCTCTTTGCATCTCCCTGGGGGTCTTCTCTCAATGGACAAGGAGAAAAATCAAATCAATCACAGGAGGCTAGGTCAGAATGTAGCTCAGTCATTTAGATGACTGCATTGAATGAAAGAAAAATGATAGTTTATGTAAGCACGTAAGTGAAGTGATCATGCCTAAAATGACAGATGAGTGTGGACTATCATAAATAACAAATAAAAAAATTTTAATGGAGAAAATGCAAGCAATAATTACATATTGAAAAAAAATTGAAAGCACATGCAGAACAAAGAGGAAAATATAAAGAAATGTAGATGAGGGCCAAGATTGACACTTGTGGGCCTGATAATAAATGAGAAGCTGGAGAAACTTCAGAGAGATAAAATGATGGCAAGAGCTAGAAAGAAAAATTTAGATTAAAGCTACTCAGTAAATGAAGAAAGCGAGAAAGAAACATGAAAGGGGATTAATTTATCTGTAATATTTCTATAAATATTCAGTACAGACTGATAAAAGCTTGAGATTTAAGAGAGGAAATATTCTTGCCACAACCCCAGAGAGCATCTGGTCCAGCTAAAGTGATCAGAAGGTCAATTTTATGAAGGTTTTGACTCCCTCTCATTTGTTTTCTAAAGTGAGCTGTAGGATATTTTTTATGCTGACACCACATCTTCATATTTGGTCACCAACTTCTAGAAATACTCACATAATTGTAATAAGTGCCATTAATTGTCAAAGTTAAGCTGGTTTTTATTTTACTCCAGACACCCATTATATTAATTTGTATAATTCCATTTTTAAAAGGAAAAAAAATCTATAAAAGCCTAAGATGCAACTTTGTAGGAAGGAATTCAGGAAACAAGTCTATAGTAAGGCTAATGTTATTTGAAATGTTTTAGAAAGTCTTTTCCTTTTTATAGTTCATGCCTCCAACTTCATTTTTCTCAAAGGTTTTCAGACCAGTGGAATGTCTTCTTCTCAAGGATTTTCATTTTCTTTCTCACACTCACAAATCTCAGCTTTTTTGCACATTTTATCAAAGTACTTAGCCTGAGTAATTTTATTTGTTAATAGAATTAGAATGTCAGCTCACTTTGTACTTGAAAATGTTAATATGCCTTATTCCCTCTTACACAACTACGAAAAACAAAACATTATCTATTCCCCTTTGGGACATGGCTATACCCGCCTTAGCCTCTGCCTTTTTCAATAGAACTAGACCTCTAAACAACAGCTCCGTTGGGAGTTTGTTTTCTCTGCAGGGTCCACTTTACCTGTGAAACTCAGAAACCAGTAAGTAATCCCAGAATAAAGAGTATCCAGCTCAACCTTCAAGATGCTCTGATGCTCTGTTCAATAATGTTGGAAAAAAAAGAGTTGTCTCTGCTTATTTAAAATGTATCTACAACTGTGAGTCAGAGAAAATCAATATCTCAAAGAAAATATTTCCAAAATGTCACAAACCCAATGTGTTCTTGCCTGAATGAAGACTGGTCAAGAGAGTAAACCACATTGAAGTTTAGACAATACGTTCTAGAAAATTAGGGTAATTTCCCAACAGTGTAAAGATTCATAGAAAGAGCACAGAAATAAACATGACCTGTCAGGGATGTGATTAATTGAGAAAATAAAAATGTGGCTAAATCCCCATTTCCAGGCAAAGCTAAGTGCATATTTTTTAAAAGGTAACAAATTGAAAATAAAGACATTTTATAAACTATTACATAAAATTAAAGTAAATGTAACCTATTCTATAGTTCAATGCCAAAAAATTAGAAAATAATGCAAAGATTAAAAATACTATTTACTACATAAAAATAAAATGGAAAAAAAATATACCTTACAGTTGCTGTCAATTATACTATAGCTTACACTTTAAAGGCACAAAATTATCTCACTATTCAATATGAAATATCTACAAGAATTGCTAATTATCATTAATAAATACTAATATAAACCTGAATAAGTTGAAAGATACACCCTACTAGAATATAAGCTTCATAACTGCAAGAACTTTCTATTTTGTTAGCCAATGTGTTTCCTGTGCACACTTATAAAATGTGTACTCGGTAAAAATGCATTTTATGGATGAATAAACCAGTTAATGAACAAAATTAGGAAAAGTCAATCTTATCAAAGTTTTAAATAAGACATATCTTAGATGGTAACTAAATAATTATAAAATTTATCTGTAGGAATAAATAAGTAAGGATGCTAAAATGTACCAAGGAAGAATAGTGATGAGACTCTTGACCTATCAAATACTAAAATACATAACTATAAAATTATAATGAAATCTGTCATGGTAGCAATATAAAAATAGAAAAATTAATAGAACAAAAGAAAATACTCACATGCATACACACATGTACACACATATGTATAATTTTATGGTTATTCCATAGATACTATCAGATACTAGGTTAAGTATTTATTTAAAAAAAGAATAATTTAAATCAAACCAGGTAATTTTTTAAAGAGGTAAAATACAAGTGATCTTTAACAGGATAAAATCATATTAAGATTAAAAGCAATGAAAAGTATAGAAGACATTACTGAGGAAATTGACTGGTTCTTATTAAATGATCACGAATTTAAAAGACAAGTAACAAAATTAAAAACATTTATTTCAAATATAAAATAAATACTAACCTCCTTAATAAAGATCTCATAAAAATTTTAAGAGGCATGAAAATCATGGAATTGGTGATTCATTTTTATATAAAAACTAAAAGTAGGATTCAAACAGAAAAATTGATAAAAAGTCTAAATAGCCACCTCACCAAATAAGCAAAATGGAAATAAGCATATGAAGAGATGAACAAAATTATTTGTGATTTGGGAAGTGGAAATTAAAGCAAGACACCACTACACACCTCTCAGAATTTCCAAGATCCAAAAACCTGACTGGCATGGATATAGAGCAATGGGAGCTCTCACTCACTGCTAGTGGGAATCCAAAACTCCATAGCCAATAGGGAAGACAGTTTGGCAGATTCTTTTAAAACTAAAAATAATCTCATAATATGATCAAGCCATCACACTACTAGGTATTTTACCCAACTAATAAGAAAACTTATATCTCCACAAAATTTGCATGTGAATGCTCACAGCAGTTTTCTTCATAACCACTCAAAATAGTTAACAAAAATTTTCTTTAGAGCAAATGGAAAAACTGGTATATCTGTATAATGGACTACTATTCAGTGATAAAAAAAAAAATAACGAGCTATTATGCTATGAGTACATGTGGCTGAATCTCAAATGCATATTGCTCAATAAATAAAGTGTAGAAATGGGTAAATCTGCATAATTCCATGTATGTGACAAACTGAAAAGGGTAGAATTATGGTAATAGCAATGGTAACTTGATCAGCGGTTGCCAGAGATTTGGGAAGAATTGCATAAGTGAAGCACAGAGTATTTCTAGGGTAGTGAAATTATTCAATACAAGACTGTAATGCAAGACACATGACATTATGCATGTGTCTAATCAATGGAATGTACAGCACAGAGTGGACCTTAAAGTATATAAAAATCCTACATAATAATAATAATTCAGGACATCTGCTGAAATCTGTAATAAAATGCAGGGTGTAACAAATCATCTAGCTGTGTTAAAAAATGTAAAAAATAACCTCACTGAAAGGGATGGGGGGAAAGCTGCTGATCCAAGTAACTAAAAGTAAATGGAGTCTGTGGAACTAAAGGTAAAAAATCAAATTATATAATAACACTGTACTCTATTGATACAGTTGTTTTCCATGAGAGTGCAGGTTAACATCTCTGATGCTGCTATACATGTGTACAGTGATCAAACAATTATGCAAATGAACAATGGGAACCAAAAGTAGAACTTTATAGATAAGTATGGGGAGGTATGATTGTCTTGGGAAAAGACAGTAATGTTAGGAAAAATAGATAGCAGCAGAAAATAAGGAAGAGCAAATATGAGATGGGTTGACTTCATAAAAGAATCCATGAGTCTGCCAGAGTGGAACAGCGTTGTTGACAGGACATTGTGGACATCACTCATTCATAGGGTCTCCTAGATTCAGAGCTGACTCAACAGCATGTAATACACATGGGGATAGAAGTAGAATGAGGATAGAAGTCATGGATTAGAGCTGAAGTTCTCACTGTGACCTCCTGTTTAGCTTAACATAGATATAGATATATCTTTAAACATAAGTTAGTATACACACATATATTTATTTCCTTGCTCTCTTAGCTGAGAGGGACTAGAAGCATGCTGCCCTAATAGTAATGAGCACAGTCATTGCCCAGTTATTGTTTTCTATAACAATCTCCAAGAAAATGAACCAGAGCTCCTTGGAGAAATAGCTAAAGCTAGGGCTGGGGAAGGGGAAAAAAATAAGCCCAGAACAATGTTAGTGCCAGAACAGAAGGAATTGGTACACACACACACACACACAACAATAAAGAGGGTACCACAAAGGGGCACAGTAGCCAACTAAAAAAAGATCTCAATAGAAAAAGCTGGAACAAGTTAAGCAATAAAATTAAGTAATATGAAATTATAATCCAAACTATAAAACAAATCCATGAGTTCATAGTCATAAATTAGTGAATAACTAAATGGGGGAGAATAAACAAAAGCCCTTTATAGAAGAATTCCAAGTAATTTCTGTAGACTCTCTGTCCTCATGGCAGTGAAGCATAACTCCCCATTCCTTAAGTGTGGCCTGCACATATTAGATTTTTTCCAAAGAACACAGTATGAAAAGGAGTTCAAAACATTAATTCTGTCCAGACTAAATATGACAAATACTACCTCGGTCTTAGATTAAAGTTACCATCAATATGAATAAGTCATTGACAGCATTTACCATTGAAATGAAATGTTAAGAATCACCTCTGTGAAATTTCTTCTCAAAACTTATAACCCTAGTCCAATCATGAGAAGCATGAGACAAATCCCAACTGAAAGACATCCCACATAATATATATACAGTACTGCTCAAAACCAGAACTTTCATTGTCATCAAAAGCAAGGAGAGTCTGGAAAACTCTTGTAGCCCAGAAGAACTTAAGGCATGACAAATAAATGTAACTGTGATATGCTGGATAAGATGCTAGAATAAAAAGAGAACATTGTGTAAAAAATAAGGAAATCTGAGTAAAATATAGAATCTAGTTAACACTACTGTTTCAGTCTTGGGAAATTAATTGTAACACATGTACTATAGTAATGTAATATCTTAACAACAGAGAGAACTGTGTGTTGGGTGGGGTGCATATGGAGATTCTGTACTAAATTCACGAGGCAAGAGAGAATGGGGAGTCACATTTTTCAGAACCTGTGGACGTTTTGAGGAATTTGGCTTTTACTCCAAGTAATATGAAAGCTTTTGGAGGGTTTTTAAACTGAAGCATGACACATTCAGATATATATTAAAAACAAACAAACAAACTACTCTACTTCCTTTGTCAAGGAAAGACTATTAGAGATCGATAGCAATGAGGAAAGCAGGATGGTTAGGAAGCTGTCAGAATAACCCTGCTGAGAAACAAGGATGCCAAGAGGAACCTGATGGACAAGGTGCACAGTGTGAGAGAAAGTGGGAGGTCAAAGTTCTTGGCCCAAGTCAGGTGGAAATATGGAGTTCTCAAGTTGAAGATTTTGGAGGGAATATGAAGACATTAATTAGGGCTATTAAGCCCTCAATTGTCAAGTAGATAGTGGGATATGAAGTCTAAAATACAGGGAAGATCTCCAGGCTAGAGATGTTAATTTAAGGAGTGCTTGATATATGCATGGTGTACTCAGGTAAAATCAGAAACTGATTGGTAAAATCAGACACTGATTTTACCATATTGAGTACAAAATCTGTCGCATTTTTATAACTATCAGTCCACATTGCATTTACAAAATATAAACCTAACTGAAAAAAAGGTATGGATCATAATTGTTCCTCAAACAAAACTGATTCAATAATACTCTCGTTCTTTATTTATTTATTTATTTATTTATTTATTTATTTATTTATGTCCATTTTAGTCACATGAGAGCATTACTAGCTTCAGAGCACATTGACTTTGATAGGTCTGAGTATTTACCAATTCTGGTAGTGGTAGTGACGAAGACTGTAGAAATATTTTCTCCAAATTTTTAAGTTTGGATCAAGGAAAACAACTGTATATCCAGCACTCTAGTTTTATATTCAGGGGACATAAATAATACTGGTATAATTTCTGAGAATTCAATTTTTTTTCTTCAGATTTTTATCAATGCAGAGGAAAGTTTTAAAAGGTATAATGTATTTTAGAGAAATAACATTAACATTTGACTTCTTCTGTATGCACAAGACGGCAAACTCCCGATGATTATCAGTGACTATAAACATTATTTATAGGTAGCTACACATATTATTTATAGGTTAGCCAATACTCAACTTATAGTCATATATTTTTGTGTGTATAGTAAATTATCTTCCTTGTCTTGATGATTATATGTGAGCTTTAGTTATGATGCTGCAAGTGAAAAAAGGTGAATATTTTCAGGTAAATGTATCATTGAGAAGAATAGAAAACACATAAAAAGTGATTTTTCAACAAGTATACATAAGAAATAAGAAAACAATTCTTTGGGATTATTTTCAGGCAATAAACAACATAAAAATATTTTGCTGATTAAAATGAAGCATATTTTTCAATGTATTAACATCTGCAGTGTTTAGAGTATAAAGAAAATCAGCATCATGCTTGTTATCTGTCAATATATGACCATCCACATTCTTAAACAAGTATCACCAAGAGCCACTTAATTTGCTACATGATTGAATGTTACTCTATTTAAATTTAACATAAAATATTTATTTAAATAAGTTTAAACCATTTAATCTATTTAAATAAATTAAATTAAAGGTATCTATGTAAATACATGCCTTATAAGTAATTTATAGATCGTCATTAAGTTACATGTTTATTAAGTATGTAACTGTTTAAATAAGTATATTTAATATACATAAATTAAATATTACCTATTTAAATAGTAATCCTAATATTAAGACTAAGTTGTAGATGTCACAGTAAGTGTTTTGAGGGCGGAGTTTTGAAAATATTGGGTTGGCTAAAAAGTTTTATTTTTTTCTGTAAACTAAAGACACATTTTTCATTTTCATGAATAACTTTATTGATTTGGATATTTTTGAGTATGTCAGCTATCTCCCTCCTGGTATAATGTTGATTGTTCTCGATTAATGTCTTGACTAGATTGCTATCATTCAGTGAGAAACCTCTAGCATTAAACTTCACAAACCACTTTTGACACATTCGATCAGTCACAGAACCTTCTCTATACATCACACAAATCTTTTTTTTTTTGCATTTCAGTCGTGCTTTTACCTTTTTAAAATAATAAAACATAATATGCCAAAAATGTTGCATATTTTCTTCCATCTTCAATATTAAAATAGCTACACAAAAATTCATCACCACTTTTAATGTTTTTTAAATGCATGCTGATATAACAGTGGTCACAATACAATCTAACAAAATTGTATCTAATAAAGTTAAAGGCAACTAAGTGCTACTAGAGCCATCTTACGAAATAAACCAAATGACCTTTTTGGCCAACCCAATATAACAAAAGCCAAATTTTCTTCAGTGGTGACTCTCTTTAATACAGAATGTTCTTTCAACGAATATAATGAATATATACTCACATTGACACTTTAAGCAAAGAACCTATGATGTCTAATAGTTAAGAAATACTAAATGCTTTGAGTAGTATGGCCATTTTGATGATGTTGATTCTTCCCATTCAAGAACATGTTATTTGCTTCCATTTATTTGTATCTTCCTTAATTTCTTTCTTCAATGTTATGTAATTTTCAGAGTGCAGGTCTTTTATCTCTTTGGTTAAGTTTACTCCTAGGTACTTTATTTTTCTTGTTGCTATAGTAAATGGTATTTTCTTTTTTATCTCTGTCTCTGATATTTTATTGTTGATGTACAGAAATGCCTTAGATTTCTGTATATTTACTTTGTACCCTGCTATTTTGCCAAATTTACTTATTATATCGAGTAGTCTTTTAGTGGAGTTTATAGGACTTTCTAGGTATACTATCATGTCATCTGCATATAATGATACTTTTACTTCTTCTTTCCCAATTTGGATGCCTTTTTGTTTTGTTTTTTTCTTGTCTGATTGCTGTGGCTAGGACTTCCAACACTATGTTGAATAGGAGTGAAGAGAGTGGACAACCTTGTCTAGTTCCTGAATTCAGGGGGAATGCTTTTAGTTTTTGTCCATTGAGTATGATGTTGGCCTCAGGCTTCTCATATATAGCCTTGATATGTTAAGGTATGCTCCTTCTATTCCCATTTTGCTGAGTGTTTTCATCATAAATGGGTGTTATACTTTATCAAATGCTTTTTCTGCATCTATTGATATGATCATGTGATTTTTGTCTTTCATTTTGTTTAGGTTATGTATTTTATTTATTGATTTGCGAATATTAAACCATCCTTGCATCCCTGGGATGAATCCCACTTGATCGTGATGTATGATCTTTTTGATGTATTGCTGGATCCTGTTTGCCAATATTTTATTGAGGATTTTAGCATCTATGTTCATCAGTGATATTGGCCTGTAGTTTTCTTTCTTTGTTGTGTCTTGACCTGGTTTGGGGATTAGGATAATACTGGCTTCATAGAAAGAGTTTGGGATTTTCCCCTCTTCTTGGATTATTCGGAATAGTTTGAGGAGGATAGGAGTTAGTTCTTCCCTAAATGTTTTGTAGAATTCGCCTGTGAAGCCGTCCGGTCCATGGCTTTTGTGTGCAGGGATATTTTTGATTACTGTTTCAATTTCCTTCTTTGTTATTGGTCTGTTGAGACTTTCCACTTCTTCTTGATTCAGTTTTGGAAGGTTGTATGTTTCTAGAAATTTGTCCATTTCTTCTAGATTGTCAAATTTCTTGTCATACAGTTGTCTGTAGTAATTTCTAACTATCATTTGTATTTCTGTGGTATCAGTCGTGATTTCTCCTCTTTCATTTCTGATTTTGTTTATTTGTGTCTTCTCTCTTTTTTTCTTGATTAGACTGGCTAGAGGCTTGTCGATTTTGTTTATTTTTTCAAAGAACCAGCTCCTAGTTTTGTTGATCTTTTGGACTGTTTGTTTAGTCTCTATGTCATTTAGTTCTGCTCTGATCTTGATGATTTCATTCCTTCTTCTTGCCCTAGGCTTTGTTTGTTGTTGCTGTTCTAGTTCTTGTAGCTTTATGGTTAGGTTTTTTATTTGAGATTCTTCTAGCCTTTTCAGATATGCCTCTATTGCTATGAACTTCCCCTCAGGACTGCTTTTGCTGTGTCCCACAGGTTTTGGGCTGTTATGTGCTCATTATCATTAGTTTCTAGAAATTTCTTGATTTCTTCTTTGATGTCATTGTTAACCCATTCATTATTTAATAGCATGTTATTCATTCTCCATGAGTTTGGGTGTCTTTGATTTTTTCTTCTGAGGTTGATTTTTAGTTTCAAGGCATTGTGGTCTGAAAAGATGCTTGATATAGTTTCAATTTTCTTGAATTTGTTGAGGCTTGTTTTGTGTCCTATCATGTGGTTTATCTTTGAAAATGTCCCATGTGCATTTAAAAATAATGTATATTTTGCTTCTTTCGGGTGGAAAGTTCTATATATATCAGTTAAGTCCATGTGGTTTAGTGTGTTGTTCAATGCCTGTATATCCTTTGTGTTTCTTTGCTTTGATGATCTGTCTATTGCAATCCCTGTTAAAATACCAATGACATATTTCACAGACCTAGAATAAATATTCCATAAATTCATATGGAACCAAAAAAGACCCCGAACAGCAAAAGCAATCTTGAGACAGAAGAACACAGCAGGAGGAATCACAACACCAGATATCAAACAATACTACAAAGCCACTGTGATCAAAACAGTCTGGTACTGGCATAAGAACAGACATATAGATCAGTGGAACAGAATAGAGAGTCCAGAATTAAACCCAGTCCTCTATGGTCAACTAATATTTGATAAAGGAGGAAGGAACATAAAATGGAGTGAGAAGAGCCTCTTTAACAAATGGTGCTGGGAGAACTGGATAGGGACTTGCAAAAAAATGAAACTAGACCACCAACTTACACCACACACGAGAATAAACTCAAGATGGATCAAAGACTTAAATGTAAGCCGTGACACCATAAAGGTCCTAGAGGAAAACGTAGGCAAGAAAATATCAAATATCTCACGTAACAATTTCTTCATGGATACATCTCCTAAAGCAAGAGAAATAAAGGAAAAAATAAATAAATGGGATTACATCAAACTAAAGAGTTTCTGCTCAGCAAAAGAAAACATCAGAAAGATGAAAAGGAACCCAACCATATGGGAAAACATATTTGCCAATGACATCACAGACAGGGGACTGATTTCCAAAATATATAAAGAGCTGATACGACTCAACATCAAGAAAACAAACAACCCAATTAAAAAATGGGCAAAGGACCTAAACAAACACTTCTCTGAAGAGGACATACAGAAGGTCCATAGACACATGAAAAAATGCTCAACATCATTAGCCATCAGGGAGATGCAAATAAAAACCACAATGAGATACCATTTTACACCAGTCAGAATGGCCATCATCAACAAATCAACAAACAATAAGTGCTGGCGAGGATGCGGAGAAACGGGAACCCTACTGCACTGTTGGTGGGAATGCAGACTAGTGCAGCCACTATGGAAAACAGTATGGAATTACCTCAAAAAATTAAAAATGGAACTGCCTTTTGAACCAGCGATTCCACTACTAGGATTATACCTGAAGAATCTTGAAACACCAATTCTGAAGAACTTATGCACCCCTATGTTCACTGCAGCACTGTTTACAATAGCTAAGTGCTGGAAACAACCTAAGTGCCCATCTGTAGAGGAGTGGATCAAAAAACTGTGGTACATTTACTCAATGGAATACTATGTAGCAGAAAGAAAGAAGGAACTCCTGCCATTTGCAACAACATGGATGGAACTAGAGAGAATTATGCTTAGTGAAATAAGCCAGACAAAGAAAGCAAAATACCATATGATATCACCTAATACAGGAAACTAAAGAACAACACAAACAAAGGAACTAAATAGAACAAAGAGCAGAATAGCAGTCAATAGGGGGGAGGGGAGAGGGAGATAAGGGGGATGAGTAAAGGAAGGGTTTAATCAAAGAATGTGTATAAATGGATCATGGATACCGACAATGGGGAGGGATATGATTGCGGGAGATGGGGCGGGCTGGGTGGAGGAGAGAAATGGGGGAAAAATGGGACAACTGTAATTGAAAAACCAAAAATAAAAAAAAATACTAAATTCTTTTTTCTATAACAGTATTAATAAAAATTTTTATAAAATGAGTTTCATCTAGGTCACAATAGAAGTACAATGAAGCACATGGTTGTTAATTACATTATTTCATGCTGGAGTAAAAAGGACGGAGCTTGTACGGTCAGATCAACATACTTTGTACGTTGGTTGGGCTGAAGGGTTAGCTAGAGAAGTGGATGCCATCTAGCAAACATTTGTCTGCCTTAACTCATTTTACCTTGACTAAATGTCCTTACTCAAGAGGCAGAAGGAACAGATTTGTTAAGGAGAGGTGTAGTTGTTTATTCCCTCCATCTACTGTCTTATAGCTTTGCTGTCTCTCTACAGCAACCTTGAGCAAGACAGTGAGTTTAGAACCTCCACTGGGAGCTGGAAAAGGCACAACTCAGAAACAAGGGAGGAGGATGAGGACATGAATGTCTTTTATTTGTATTCTTTTCAAATCACCTTTAGTTGCTCTCTCTGTCTCTTGTTCTATTCCACCACTGACTTGATTCTTGCTGTTTATTAATAGATTGGATCAGGTGCCAATTTATTATAGCAGATTACAATCTATATATGCTTTCCTGTTACACTGGAATAGTTCCAGAAAAAAGTATTCCTTCTCATACAACTCTTCCCTTGACACAGGATTGTCTGACTAGATGTGGAGAGCAGAACAAATAAAATGTCATTGGTCTAATCAAGGTATCTTAAAGTATATAAAACAAAGTGGAGTCACTCATGTCAACCAAAGTGAATCTCAGTCAGCCATGACACTTTGGTTCAAGAGGGAAACTATTTAAGTCAAAGCAGACACAACTGGCAAAGAGACACACTTAAGATATCTGCACACATGGTCAAAGCAGACACGTCTGCATAGGAGTCACACCCAAGATATCTGCACATGTGATCAGAATGGCCATGTCTGCAGAGCAGGACCACCCATAGATAGGCTCCTGGGGAAATTTCACACTTGCCCTCAGGGGTGTCAAGCTGGACAGCCATGTACCATCCATAGGTTCCTGGGCAAATACCCAACTTGCCATCAGCCGTGACAAGACATTTACAAAAGGACCCAGAAGGGTGGAGTATATCACTTTCCAGATATAACTGAGGCAGGTTCCAAACCGTTGCTGGGACAGCTGAGCTTCACACACCAGAGTGCTGCTCCATGCCACGCTGATCTCCATTGGCATTGGCTACTGGAAGCTCCGCCCTGATGGACTGAGGACTACACCTGCCCTGCTGCCCACCTGGGTCTGGTGATCCTTCCTGGCAAGACACTGACAACTCCCTTGCCCACCATGTCGACTGAGACTGGGACTCTGATTTGTTACCCCCCATTGATTGCTGTATGTGTGTGTGTGTGTGTGTGTGTGATAATTCTCTTAGATTTTGAAAATGTGAGGATACTAAAGTATGTTGATGTTCTACTTTGAGTGAACCTACAACAATAAAAGGTGAGTGAATAGCATAGTTACAGTGTGTGACTCTTGTCTATTCATTGGTGCTGGGCTGTTCAGCAGGCAGCTGGCCAAGCAGTTGCCCAGCTGCCTTATAGAAAAGACTATATCACGAACCTACATTTGTGACACTAGAGAAATACTAAGGACTTCCAGATAGCTTATGATTTTATTAAAGAAACAGTGGAAGCCAAATATGAATAAATTTTAAAAAGTCACAAATATGGCATGAACTAAAATTTCTGAAATTCAATAATAGAAACTTTGTAAAATACCAGTCTGGCTGGTGTCAGTGAAAGCTTATAACACAACCAGAAAGAGGCTATTCATTCCAAATACTGCTGCGCCTGCCTCAGGCAAGTTATAATACAAATAACCTTGGTACTAGAATTTAAAAGTTACTATACACAGTCAGAGGGAGAGCAGGATGACACTATTTGGGGGTGGGAGGAGGTTAGGGAATGGATTGATTTAACAAAAAGGAAAAAGGATTCATGGACATGGAAAACAGTGTGGTGATTGCTGGCAGGGGGGTGATATAAGAAGACTAAATGGCAATGGAAAAAATACAATAAAGATTAAATTGAAAAATAGAAGATTGTCAGGGGGGAACTTTACTATAAAACATATAATTTACGAAAAATTGAAATCCATGATATGTGTTCACTACTGTTCATTGCTAAACACATCTGTACCTTTAATTTACTTGAAAATTTTTTGACATCATGAATGTGATACTTGCCCTTTAATATTTTAAAAGCACTGCTAATATTTTAATAGGTATCAACAGCTGCTACAAATCCATTCATCCCCAGCTCAGAAAGCTATTCCATCAACTTTTTTAAACTTCTGAAGCCCTATACTCTAGCATGATCGTCTTGAATAAACTTTACCTGAGCACGTGCTCTGCAAAGGGTGTACGAATTCAAGCCTCATCAAAGACAAGCTAACAGCATGAAATACTAAGTTAAATATTTAATTTATTCAATTTGAGGATGATTAGAGGTTTTTTCAAAGCCTGTAACACTATTTCATAATATAAAAATATAATATGCATTTAATGAGACAATTTTTCTAATATGATTTGCAAGTTTACACCCACCTAGTTGAAAATGGATGTCAAGATATTTTAAGAGTTAAAGAGGTAAAAATAGAGGACTCCTATGGGCCCTCGAGGTGGACCGGGAGTCTCCGTTCCTTCCTTCGTTTGCTCCTATGGGCCCTTGAGTTGGTTCAGGAGATTCCTCTCATCTCTAACCCCTTTCCTTTTCTTCCTTCAATAAATCTAATAAATCTGGTATGAAATAGTAAAGAAAAAAAAAAGAGTTAAAGAGGTAAACTCATAAATAACCAAATTTTATTTTCAGAAAGCCTAAATATATACATAAATTCATATGAATAACTAAATTTTATATATTTATTGTGAATATTACACTGGCAATAAATGCTTTAGTTAATACACTGGCCAACAAAAATGTGTTCAGTTCCAAGTTTTTCTAGAAAGAAATACTATTTCAATAATGTGACTTCTTTTTTAAATTGTCAGTTCTATCAACTGATGTATACAACATTCTGGCTTATAAGGACATACCAATGTGTAAAAATACCCTGGTCCTTAAATACCTATCTCTTTGTTGCTGTTGGCAGTGAGCACCAAATGCCTCTGCTTCTTAAGTATGGGATACAGAATCTTTCCACAAGAAAAAGTACTATTAAAAATATTGATAAAAACTAATAAAGTATATCATTTTGTGGCTCCTGCTACTTCTCTCCCTGATGTTTTGCAAGAATAAAGAAGCATTCTATAGTCATCAGTACAATTCTATACATACTCACCTGGTTTATCATTATATTAGTATATTTTTTAGACACATTACTACATGGGAAATATCTAATGATCAGGACCCTCTTTAACACCTAAAATGCTTTTTAGAACGTGTCTCTTTTTTATTCCATTTTCAGTGCCATGTATTCAGCTTCCCTCCAATATTTCTGCCTTTAAAATGACCTTCCCATTCCCAGTCACTTGGCTCACTTCATAGATCTAGTAGATCATAATGCAAGAGAAATTGCTTCCACAAATCACAAATCTAAAAATTCCACTCTTCTATCTAAGCAGCTTCAATTACTTTTCCAACAGTCCTTAAAGGAATTTCTTAGTATGACATATGATCTTTTGCCAGTTGGTCCCTTATTTTTGAGTTTCAATTCTAAATGTTTCTGAAACTCAAAAATAAGAGACCAACTGGCAAAAGATCATATGTCATACTAAGAATTTCCTTGTTTCCCAGCCTCTACTTTACCCCTACCAAAGAATCCATCACTCCCCAACAGCTGCTCAAATAATGTTATGAATATATGAACACTCACGAATACTGTCTGTGAACAAGGCATGTCTCTGTTCTGCTTCTACACCCATAATCATCTTTATTGTAGCAACAGAGATTATATTGGGGGCAGAATAGGACTTTAATGGAATGGGTATATGTAACAGTACTAAGATTTTTTTTTTTTTAAACTTAATTCATTTTGTACTCAATCCATTTCACTTTATTTCTTCTTTCACTAAATATAACTTTGCCATGTATTAAAGTTTTAATCTATGCTAAATTTATACTAAATTATTAGCATTCAAAATGGCCAACATTCTGCTCCTCTAGTCAAGCACTGGTAATATTTCACAAAGTAAATATTTACTAAAGGTAATTAAGAAAAATAAGTTTGAATTACTACTTAGTGTAGGAGACTATGAGGGGGACATCACATATTATAGTTGGAAAATTATAAAATATAAAATAAATGAAATCAAAGCTTAATCTTGGACTTTGTTATATTTAGATCTTTATAAAATAATTTCATTTTATAAAATTAATAAAGTAAAAAATATCTTATTTGAAATAATAAATACTTGACTTTAATAAATTAAAATAGATAGTTTATGCCCTTTGCTTTCAATAAGCTTATGTTCAGTGTTTCTGATATTTTAAGGGCTTTGTTAATACTAGAAATACAGAGATGAGTGTATTTCTGATGTTTTAATGATTTCACTAGATGATGCAAATAGAGAGATATATTAAAAATGATCCTTGCTCTTATTGAAGTTGGAATGTAGGGGAAAAAAAGAAATGTAGGCAAATCCATATAAATCAAGAGACTGGAAACATATAGGCCATGCTATTTTATCTTATTTCCCCCAATTCATCACATTAAAAACAAGAGAGAGAAAAAGAGAGAGCAATTAAAAAAGGATATACAGTATCACAACTGTTATTTAATATTTTAATCAAGTTTTAGCCAACACATTTAGTAAGTGATAGCAATTAGAGGCATAAAATTTAGAGGTGAATTGTCTCTAATTTCTCATGATATGATTTTATATCTAAACTATTCAAAAAGAATGAATGGTAAAACTACTCAAACAATAAAGAAATTAGTAAAGTAATGGGATTTTAATAAATATTGAAATTGATAAACAAGAATGAAAGAGGTGGCAATAAAAGACAAATACCATATAATATCACCTAATACAGGAAACTAATGAATAACACAAACAAATGAGCAAAATTGAACTAGAGGCATGTAAACAAGGGACAAACTAACAGTTACCGGGGGGTGGGTAGTGGAGAGAAGAGGGTAAGGGACGGGTTTAGTAAAGGAACTAGTATAAATAACACATGGACTTGTACAACAAAGTGGGGATTGACTGTGGGAGAAGCGGTGGGCTGGGTTGGGGGGAGCAATGGGGGAAAAGTGGGACAACTGTAATAGAAAAAACAATAAATAAATCAAAATTTAAAAGAAGAATGAAAGAGGTAATGTAATTTATAATAATAACGAGGAAAATAAAACACTGAGACATACAAAGTAAAACTTTAAAATACTCCTGTAAGAAATAATATTACCGATGAATAAATGGATATGTATACCATTTACACATTTCTTGACAGGACAGCTATGTCTTTTTTTTTTTTTTTAACCTAATGTATTCCAGGATCCCATGCCATTACATTTAGTAATCAGATCTCTAAGCTTTTCTTGACAGTGATAGTTTCTCAGACCTCCCTTGTTTTTCATAACCTTAAGAGTTTTGGTCAGATATATTGCAAAATGTCCAGAGATGCAAAGATTAGTTTCATCTGGCTTATATCACAGTGTACTCAATGGGAAACATGCCAAGAAAAAATGTATTTAAATCTTCTATTTTAAATTTTTTCTAGTAATAATTATATTATTTTGAAATCATTATATGCATATTGTATGGTTAAGGAGAGAATTGTGTTAATGATAAAGTACACAATTTTGAAAGTTATTAGACACTGTATTGTTAATTATGAATTGGCAATATCAATATAAACTCAGTATTTTTTACCTTTTTAAAAATATGTATTTCAGAATTTCTACTTCTGATTATGATGGACCAACAGGAATTGTATTCATCCTCTCACCTTTTAAACAGTTAGAAAAGTGTGTATACAAAACGAAACAATAACTTTTAGATGTTGGACAACTGAGAGCACAGGGTTGGGATCCCTGAAGGAAGGGAGGAGAAGAGAGGAGCCCAGTGACTCCTGGAGGCAGCTTCCAGGCCACAGTGCAGGGCCCAGGCACCAAACAGCACAGCAGTAGAACTAACTGAAATGAGGACACAGAAATTCAACAGAGAAGAAAGCAGCAGCATGGAGAAGAGTTTCAAAGATGGGGGTGCACTCTCTAGGTTCTTTGCTGTAGTGGTAACCTGTGCATGCAAGATAAGTTACCCAAGGTCATGAAAAGAACCACCGAAATCTGAAATCAAAGAGTGCTGGTATAGCAATGCTAAGTCATTAGAGGGCTTCAAATGGGGGAAAGAGAAAAAAAAGTTGTTGGAAACTAGGAAGTCACTCTGATATGGTGGAAAGCATGGGGATTTTTCAAGGCCAGGCAGGTAGCGAATTGCTGCTATCATGTACACTTATATCTCTTTGACTCTGAAGTTCTTACTTTTAACATATTGTTCTAGGCATTAATTTAGAAAATCAATTAGGATACCAGACAAATATAAGACATTTTTTTCTGAGGCAAGGCTATAAATTATTTAGTTTTGTAATGCTTTCTGCCATTCACTCACCAACACAGAGTTACCCTTATACTCAGTGGCAGATCCGAACTCAGGCTGTAGATGAAAGCCTATACTTTCCCCACCAGCTCAGCAGCACTCTTCCCTCCCACCATGTTTCTCTGTTGGCCTTCCTGGGACATTTCAGCTCATCACCAAATATACCTTCACCATGCAGCAGTAAACTGCTCTTCCCTTCCAAGAACAAAGCCCACGTTCCTTCAAGTGCAGATATGACTCACCCCATTCAGAATTTCCTAACTGACTAAGGCTGCTCCACAATCATCTTCCCTTTCCCTTTCTTTTATTTCTCTCAGCCTTTCTGAAGATAATCTGTATCTCACTCTTAGGAAATTCACCCCGTTTTATTTATTCATTCAGTTTTTTATTCTCTATATATTTGTTGAGTATCTATTTGGTATCTGGTAATGATATAGATGACTGCAGTGGTAAGCAAGAAAATGAGGCCCCTTTACTTGTGTTCTGATCAAGAGTACCTAGACAGAACTCTAGTTTGCATGTGGGGAAAGCTTCAATGAGGAGGGAGTGTTTGAACTCAGGTGCGAATAACAAGCCAACCTGAGCAAAAAAACTGAACAATGTATTTTAGGTGTCAATTATAAAGGCACTAAAGAAAGCAA
Source organism: Furipterus horrens (assembly GCF_987537825.1). NCBI lineage: Eukaryota > Metazoa > Chordata > Mammalia > Chiroptera > Furipteridae > Furipterus > Furipterus horrens. The sequence goes on along the minus strand of NW_028327176.1, from coordinate 106,981,799 downwards.
GAACTTCGCACATTTGAGATGCATCAAGAGACCCCTATGACTGAAACATATTTGGTGGGGAGGAGAATCATGGTAGAAGATGAAATTAGAGATCAAAGCAATGGTAAGGAGTCTTTATTTGATTGCAGTACAAGTAAATGGAAGATTTTTGGTAAAAAAATAAAACCCCAATTTAACTGTGATAGGTTTGACAGGCCTGTTAGATATCAACAGAGACAGGAAGTAGGTATTAGGATTTAAAACTTTAGAATTCAGAAGAGTAGCCAAGGCTAGAGAAATAAATGGAGGAAACATCAGCAATTCACTGGCAATTTTAGGCCCCCAGCAGAGGGCCTATATGATAGTTTCTCAGTTGTCTCAGTTATAACATTTTTATTTTCATTTATTTCAAAGACCTATGTATGACATACAGTGATGGTTAATTTTGTTTCATGTGTTAATATCTACACAACAACTGCTCTATAAACTCTTCAAGGGAAGTAACCTGTACATACTTATTTTTGTATTGTCCATTAAGTCTTATTTTAATAAAAATAGAAATAGAAATAAATTAAACTAAAATAAGGAGTCAATAGAATCAGAGAAGGTTTGAATCATTTAACAGAGAACAGTTTTCACTTTTATTTTTAAACCCAATTGGAAAAGAAGATAATAGGTTTTGCATTACTAAGATGTCACTGCTTTTGCTCAGTTTAAAACAAAACATTTTCCTTGTTTTGAATCACTCCTCTCAGTTTATATAAGGACATAAGGAGCTCTGTAATAAAAATCTTTTCTTGACCCTGTTCTTACTTACAAAATTACTATTTCATCATTTTCATAAGAACTTAGGATAAGGCCATATAATACTCTGTTAGAGTACCCCTGAGCAAAGATTTGAGTGGAAGTAGTTTACTTGAAAGTCAGTCTCAGGAAATAGAGGAGAGTGGGAAAGCGAGACAGGAAAAGGAAGAAGAGGTTAAATGCTGTATTACCAAGAAAACTATTGCTGGGGTTATTAGAACTTGGTCTTTCTGGAGAGAGCTCCTGTTGACTGGCTTCTCCCAGAACAATTAGAGATGCCAGCCCTTCTTTCAGTGCTGGACACAGCCTGAGTCAGCTCCTGTACCAAGGAGAGCCCACAAGCAAACAATATTGGATACTGGAAATTGCAAATTGGGATTTCATGGCCTCAAAAGTTAAGTGTCAGAAGGACATGTATGAGGAATGGACTATATTTGCTACAATGATATATCATAGAAAATGACGGCAATCTCATTAAATAAAGTTTTAAAAAGTGACTGATTTGAGCATATGAAATAGTTCTTTGCAACTTTACAAAGAGCTTTAGTGTGTCTTCAGTGTTAGACAATTGTCCTTTAAAAATAAATAGCAATGGGTTCCTACAAGTTATATTTTTAAGTCTCTTTAAACAAATTACTGATGGAGAGAAGGAAAGAGACAGAGATAAAGAGACACAGAAAGAATACTTGTAGTTATGAACTGATACCTGAGATTTGAGTTAAAATAAAAAAGGAAAGGAAAGCAACGCATATGTAGCATATACCTGAATATTTCTTCATTTTGAAATTTAGAGATGAAGAGTCATGTATAGAAAAAAATAAATGAGTGAAAATGATGTGGTATAAGAGGGAAAATTGAGGAGGATTTACATGTATTTATTTATAAAAGGGTAGGAAAGAAGTTATGCTCTGAATTATAAATAAAAATAAGTTACTTTTCTTTATTGACTTGCTTATTTTTTTATCTGCATGGCCTTTCCTTCAATCTTAACATTCAATTTAAAGAACTAGCTTCCAGGCACACTTTGTGTAACACGACTCAGAGGAGCCACATTAAAGGGACCCTACACAGACTCCAAGATTCTGATCATATGGCCAGCTGCTAATTTATTTTAGACATATCTCTTTTATAATGCCATGAAGAGTTTTCAACAATGGACTTTAGAAACAGAATGAATTATGTGTAAGAAAGCACTATGTGTTTTAGTTTAGGATTTTTGTGTAACAATTACTTAAACACATAGATACACTGAACTATCATAGGTGGGTCAAGCTGAAGTCTTGGTTCATCACTAATCCTTTCACAGTAAAGGACTAGCAAGTTGTTTCTTCACAGATGTATTGATATAAAAACCTCAGTCTTGATGCTAGCTTATTTCTTTCTGTAACCTGTAGTTTAAATTTTGGGGGGTTCACAGAGATTTTTGCCCACCTGATATCTTGGAATCCCAGATATTTTGTGTATTGTTCTTGGTCTCAAATTTGTTTTCACCACAAAATGATCTCTGCTATTACCGACAACACCCAGCCTTCAGGGCAAATGATCTGTGGACAGTTTGGGTTACATTGTTCTAGGCTGACCTCAGGTTTTTAATGTCCTTTATTTAGTCTTTGCACCTAGTTCTCTGCTTCAGTGATGTCAACTATCACACTGTCATTTTGTCCTGCATCTTTTATTTATTGTCATGTTGAACAACTCAGCTACTGCGTTTACTAGATTCAATGTCCACATTAAATGTCCACATTTTGGACTCAGTGTTGACTTATTTTTTTTTTCTGGTACATCTAATTCCTGAGCTATTAATTTTATTATGACAATTATCAACATAAAGTCATCAGCTCTATCTCAGCCATAAACACACTGTATTCTACTGTCTTTATGCTAGGGATATTGTCTTCACTATCAAGGAGGATCTATTTTTATTGTCCCTGCCATTGTTGATGGTTAGCCACAAACTCCAACAAGCTGACCCTAGAAGTAGTTATGTACTTTCCCCTGTAAGACTTCTTCCTTCTCTCTCCAAACTTTCCTCTTTGCTATGCTTGATTGACAGAGAATAATTTTGAGCATTTGCACACATACATGAAACTTGGCTCAATTGAAGAGAGAGAAATAAAGAGAGAAACTAACAAAACTTTTAATTTTTAATTCTCCACCTCTGTATCTTCACTTTTCATCACATATGGATAATACTATATGGGTTTCTTAGAATTAAACTGTTTACTTCTGTTTCAAGTGTAGATTTTTAGAATAATATTCTAAATGTGAGGGAAAAAAATAGCATTTGTAGCACACCTGATCATTTATTTTATTTTTACAAGCAAACAGCCTGAAATTCTCTTGCACTATATTATCATATCAGAGAACTGAAAAGGGACTATGATGTGGTAGGTACATTAGTGATGGAGCTCAGGTTTCAGTAGTTACTTTGTAACACTCAGAAAGCCTTTAAAAAAGTATTAATACTTAAATCAAATTTCTTAGTATATGTCCCGAGATAGTAAAAGTTGAGAATTTGAATTTTGTCTATTAGAAAATAGTATTGAAGAATATGAGTATGTCTGCAGTCAAAATATATTCACATAGAAAACTTCCAAACTTCAGCTTGAGAAGAAAAGTTTTGATTTCTTTTACCTGAGGCTAAAAAGTATACACAGTAGCATATAACTATAAAGATCTTTTTTTGGAAAAGTATAAAATATAGATGATTATGCAATCCAGGATACATTGCATTGAAGGAGAACATTTACCTTCATACTAATGAATTATTTTGGGATTAGAGAAAGAGGGTACAGGGCAGAGCAAAAACTATCTATAATCCTCATGTTTAAACTGACATTTAACAAGTGAAGTTGATAATTCTCTTATTCATAAAACAAAAACTAGTCAGTTATGAAGCTACTAAGAAACTCGGCTATTAAATATTTTGAGACAGGGGAGAACAGTGGGGGGGGGATTAGGACAACTGTAATTGAACAACAATAAAATTTAAAATATTTGAGACAATGTAGGTAATCTAATTTCAGATAATTTCTCAGCCTCTTTTTAGCTAGGAATTTGCTTCTGAAATGATGAAAACAAACAGAAACAAAGAAAGGAAGGAGGGAAGGAAGAAGGGAAGGAAGGAAAGAAAAATGGAAGGAAGGGAGGGAGAGAGGGCGGGAGGGAGGGAGGGAGGAAGGCAACTCAACCTGGATATCCTTCACAGCTCCTGATCTTCAAAGTTATTCTGTACTATTTGTTAATACTCCCCAATGTAATGATACTGCTTCCACTCTCAACTCTCCTAACATTGTAAATATTGTTCAAAGAGAAAGAAAACATTAGCAATTATTGATACCCCATAGTTTTCTGATTTTTGAAATAGTGAATAGTGATTTAGAAATAATGTTTTCAATATTTTTTCTATTTGGCAGTTTCTAAGTTTTGTAACTTTTTCTTTAACAGTATTGCTACTTTTTAAAAATTTCTTTTTTAACCTACCTGTGAATCAGTTACTGTATACTTCACTCCTGGATGACTTCAACAAAAAATTTTTTCCGCTCAGTTCTTCCTCCTTTGACTACAATCCATAAATCAGACTGATTAATCCTCCAAAAATATTAGTTTAACCTTGTTATCCCAATGACCTTTTGAGATTTTTTTTTTTAATATAGTAAAGTAGATTGATATACCAGTTTTTCTAGCATCTGGTCTCAAATTGGGCTTTGAACCTTTATTGTACAACTCTCAGTGGTAATATTAAATTGCATTAAGTCAAGTCCTCATTCTTTCTACAGTGCATTAGATTCATTTTTAGCTCCAAATTTTTGCTTATACTGTTTACATACCACCTGAAATGCTCCCTCTCCACTGTTTTATTAAACCTTACTTTTCTTTAAGGTCAATTAAAATTTCCACACTATGCAAAGTCTTGTCCATCCACTTTTATCCTCTTGTCATCTCTAGGTTCCCCCCTCTATAAACATTTAATTATATATTGTTTACTAGTGTTATAATGATTCATTTATACATTCTCTCCTTCCTATATAACCAGATGGTCTATGTTCTTAGTTTTGTTTTTCTAACTTCAGCAATATTTTTCACAAAATAGTCAACAGAAATTTTGTGAATGAAACAAAACAGAAAATAATAAAATCAGTACCAACTAATTTAATATCATGAAAACACTTTTTTTTTCACTTAAAATTCATTAATGGTGGCATGAGAGTTAGTATGAAGATCTCACTTTATAACAAGGCACTAAATGAGTGGTTGGGAATACTAAAAGTGGGTTTAATTTGCATTAAAATTCATATGGTCTATAACAATGCTGACTTGAGTTTCAATCTTATCTTTCTCAATTCTTGACTAAAGACTGAGAGAAGATTGCTTAAGAAAACTTTCATTTAAGTCTCAGGATAATATACATATCATTGGATTTTTCCGAGGTATAAATGAAATGATGCATTCAAAACAGAGCACAAAGCCAAGCACCAAGAAGGGCTCAATAAGTGGGTTAGTGGTAGTTGTGATGGTCTTATCTACATTTTAGTTCAAGAAATATACCATTTGGTATACAATCTAATGTGCTGGTGCAAACAGACCTCAACACTTCATGACTCAATCAAGATAAACGTTTGTTTTGCTCTCAAGCACACAAGTCCAGAAGTAGGTAAGTGAGGTTATTTAGGGCCATATACCTGTTACTCTGTCATGACCAAGGGTGTTGAACATTTTCTTCAGAGTCCAATCTGCCCCACTTCTCATCTATACCCTAGCCCGAGAGGATGAAATGGGGTAAAGGGCAGACACCTGCATTTTTTTCCTTTTTATTGAATTTATGTGGGTGACACTGGTTAACACAATTATGCAGATTTTAGGTGCACAATTCTACAACACATCATGTCAACACTGTATTGTGTGTTCATCATCCAAACTGAAGTCTCCATCCATCACAGTTTATTCTCCCTGTACCCTCCTCCACCTCCTTCCACTCCTATTCCTCATTGCAATCACCACACTATTTTCTGTGTCCATGAGTTTTTTCTCTCTTTTTTCTCCTCAATCCACCACCCACTGACTGCTGTCAGCCTGCTTTTTATCTTATGGATCTGTCGCTATTTTGCCTGTTAATTCATTTTGTTCATTTGATTCCACACATGAGTGAAATCATATAGTAGTTTTCTTTCTCTAACTGACTTATTTCACTTAGAAGAATGCTCTCCAGGTCCATCCGTGCTGTCTCAAATGGTAATATTTCCTTCATTTTTATGGCTAAGTAATAGTCCATTGTGGACACCGGCATTTTTTAAGTGTTTAAACCAGAAATTGCACATATAACTTCTGTCCAGATGTTATTACCTAATCATCTAGTTGCATGTCCACATTTAGCTGCTAGAAAGCTGGGGATTGTAATCTACAATTGGACTACCTATATCTAGTCAGGGATTGAGGAAAGAACTCTCCAACTGGGAAACTGGGGGATCATAGCAATTGACTATGGGTATAAGCTGCCAATAGCCTTCTTTATTTTTTTTCTTTTTGTTTGTTTTTTTCATAGATTAGGGTTCTCAACCCACCCCTAGAAAATAAAATTGGATATGGTGGCACTTCTTCTGAAACATTAAAATACCTTAATATATCCAGGACTTCTGGCTAAGATGGGGGTGTAGACAGACATGCTGCCTCTCCCTCCATAACTAAGAAGGAATACAACTACCTCAAAACTAGAAACAACCAGAAGTTCCAGAAAATCAAACTGCATGGAAGTCCAGCAAACAAAGATATAAAGAAGAAATACTCATCCAGACAGGTAGGAGGGGCAGAGCCGGGGCAGAGAGGACACAATGTGGTGATGGCAGCAACAGCAACAGCAGCAGGCTGGCCAAAAATCACAGTCACATGTTTTAAAGAGTCAGGAGGGACACCGGGGAAGCATTCACAGGCCCTCACTGGACCTCGCGCTCACTGTACCAGCACCGGAGAAAATCAAGCCTCATTGCTTTTGACTATGCAAACCAGTGGGGGTTGGGACAGAGGCAGAAACTGCCAGTCTCTCAGCAGAGTCTGCTTGTTTAAAGGGCCCCCACAAAACTAGACATCCGCAGACCCACCCACTCTGGGAACGACGGCAAGGGCAGCAGTTAGAGGGGTGCCAGTTTGGTGCAGAAGTGGGAGAAGTGCCTGGAAAAGGGGTGAGTACTGGGCAAGTGGCATTGTTCTCTCTCAGACCCCTCCCCCACATACAGCACTACAACGTGATGAAACGGGTCGCCCATTACTGATGAATCCCTAAGGCTCCGCCCCTTGCAACATAGTAGGAGCGACAGGTCTCCCTGGGACAGGAAAGCAAACAAACACAGGAGACTTCCTGCCAAGATGGAGGTCTAGACTGACACGCTCCATTTCCCTCCACAACTAAGAAGGAACACAACTACTGCAAAACCAGAAATAACCAGAAGTTCCAGAAAATAAATGGAAGTCCAAAGTATGAAGTTATAAAGAAGTGGTGCTCATCCAGACAGGTAGGAGGGGCAAAGCCAGGGAGGAGAGGTCAAGCTGTGCTGTCTGTGGCAGCAGCAGCGACAGAGGCAGAACAGAGGTAAGCACAGACACCCATATTTAGCGGGAGGCGAGAAGCGCCTGAGGAGCACCCCTGCTGCAAACCAGAACTGTCAGCTTGCAATTCCAAAGCCAGGAAGGCAGACCTCCATTGCCTTGGACTGTGAGGCCCAGAGGGGGTGTGGACAGAGGAGGAGGCTCCTGGTCTCTCAGTGGAGAGTAAATGGCAGGAAACCATCTTGGACCCCCACCCCCCGCAGAAAATGCCACAGCATGGTGAGATGGGTTGCCCGGCTTTGACGAATGCACAGGGCTCTGCCCCTTATAGCATAGGAGGTGTGACAGCCCTGCCCAGGAAGCAAAGGTAAACACAAAACGGTCAGGATGGCACAGATCATGATAGAAATTCCAGTGATGCAGCTGACCAGATAGAAAATATCTACTCTAATGAAGCAGCAGATAGAAAATCTTTCTGAGGCTCAGTTCAGAGCTTTGGTTATAAAAATGTTTACAGACCTAACAGCAGATCTTAAACAGGACAGGGAAGGAATGAAGGCTAGTCCTGTTGAAATGAACAAAAACACTTATAAAACTAGTGTTGAGGGCAAGAAAACTAGGAATCAAATCAACAGATCAGAAGATAGGGAAGGAACAATCAACCAGTCCAGAAAGAGGAAATAAAAAGTGATGAAAATGAGGAGAGGCTTAGAAACTTATCGGACAACTATAAGCAAGCCGACATCCAAATCACAGGACTGCCAGAAGGTGAAGAAGAAGAACTAGAAGTTGAAAAATTATATGAAAAGATAATGAAGCAGAACTTCCCTAACTTGGGGAAGGAAATAGACTTACAGGTCCAGGAAGCACAGAGAGTTCCAAAACAACTGGACCCAGGGAGAACCACATCAAGACACATTATAATCAAAATGTCAAAAATTAAAGATAAAGAGAGAATCTTAAAAGCAGCAAGACAGAAGAATAGAATTACATACAAAGGGGTCCTAATAAGACTATCAGCTGATTTCTCAAAAGAAACTCTACAGGCAAGAAGGTACTGGAAAGAAATATTCAAAGTAATGAAAAGCAAAAACCTACAGCCATGATTACTCTATCCAGCAAAGTTGTCATTCAGAATAGAAGGGCAGAGAAAGTGCTTCCAGGACAAAATAAAACTGAAGGAGTTCATCAGATCCAAACCACTGTTACATGAAATGTTAAAGGGACTTGTTTAGGAGAAGGAGGATCAAAACTGTGAACATTAATGTGAAAACTGTATCACAACAACCAACAGAAGCTAGGGAATTGAAACAAAGGCGGACTAGTCAACAAGAGTGGGAAAAGAACTATAGGTATGGGGAACATATTGGGGAAGGTCAATGGAGAGGGGGAAGGGGAGAAGGGAGGGAGATGGTACAGGAATTAAGAAGCATACTAGAAGGGAGTGGAGTAGATAGAAAGAGGTTGAGAAGAACTATATACACAACCAATGGACATGGACTAAGTGGGGGACAACTGGAGGGAGGGTGGTCACTGGTTAGAGGAAACAAAGGGAAAAGAAATTGGGACAAATGTAATAGCATAAACAATAAAGCACATTAAAAAAAATACCTTTACATATCCATTTTTTTCACTTTATTCTCCAAGGACAACTGGTAAACTTTAGCTCATAAATTTTGAAAGCCAGTGGTGGCAGGTGAAGGTGAGAATGTTTATAACTTCACCAATAAAACCTTGAATAGGCTTAGTCTTGTGACAACTAAACTCTTGCTGACCATATCCATGGTAAAGAAAAGATTTACAGTGTGATCTAACATATGCATTCATTTATATTACATGCAAAATAGAATTTGACTTTTCTATTTAAAAAATCATAGACATAGCATTTGACTTTATCACTCACAATTTAAAAATATTGACTAGGTCCATATAAGTTTATTAGATATGTTGGAATTGATCACCTTTCTCTAAGCATAAAAGTTGTCTTTATATGAATCAAGACTTTCCTTAGCCCATTATCATGAAAATAAACAAACAAACAAAATACATAATTTAAAACAGAATTGTTTGGGCCTCTGATGTTAAACAAACATGCTAGCTTAATCAAATCACAAATTTTAGTTTCAATAACTTATACACTAATAAGCATGATCTTTTATTAAGTACTTGCTATGTTTCAGGATTATACATATTTTACTGGAAGCAGTATGGTAGAGAGATTAGGAACATTAACCACCAAAACTAGAGGCCTGAGTAAGAATCATTTATACCAATTTTTAGGACGTTGTTTAACTTATCTTAGTCTCACTTCCCCATCACAAAGTGACAATAATAATAATACCTACCATCCGGAATTGTTTTAAAAATTAAACTACTTGAAATGTCTTATAATATTCCCGCAAATATTAGCAATCTTAATTCATTCAGCTACTCTATAGTGAATGTCAGATGTGTATAAGCACATTTTAAGCACTAGTGACAGTAGTTAACTAAACAGAAACAAAAAGTTCAGCCTTTTTGGAGCTTATATGTTAATATCATCATATTTCAATTCTAAAATGTAGGTGTCCTTATTCTCATTGTACACGTGAAAAATGGTTACTGGATTAGAGGTTCATTTGCCTGTGAGCATCAATGCACAAAAAGACATAAACAGGAGCTTGCAGCAAAAATATTAAGGGGTTACTAATTGAGGAATTGGCACCACACCCAGAGTCACAGGTGAGCTATTCCTCGAAGACCTGGGTCCCTGATGGCTTCTAGGGGATGGGTTACAAAGGGGAAAAATTACCAATCATGGTGACTAAGGGAGTTAGGGTCATGGTCAGGGTTGTGGTCTTTATTGACTGATCAGCACCGAGGTGGGGCAGTTGATCACTGTATCTGGTCCTGATGCCAGCCATGGGGTCACTCTGTCTGGTTTCCAAGGATGTGGTCAGTGGGGTCACTTGGAGCTGAAATACAACTGAGGCCTAGATGTTATCTCTAGTTTGACCGAAACTTTATCTCTGTGGTCAACAAACCTAAGACGTTGTTCCTAAAATGAATTGACGCTACTCTGTACCTCATTGTCTTGAGGAGAAGGCAGGTGAGACAAGGTGGTGGATGAGGCCAGTATGAATTAAAAGGAAAGGAATTAATATTAAAGACATGAAGTTTCTATGCAATTACACATGGAGGTCTGAGGCTGTGTGTATGAGGTGTGTTACGGAGTAGTTACATTCAAGGTCTCTGGAAATAATCACAGTAAAACCTGAAAGTACTTTGTCTATCACTGGATGTGAGTACAGTGTGTGTGACTTACCTCTAGCCTGGTGCAGCGCAGAAGCTAAGAGAAGTTTGTTTACGTATAGCATGGTAGTTGCAGCTAGAGCTAATCTGGCCTGTGTGTGACTTTCGGCTTTGACAATCCTTGTTTACTTGATTAGGTGTTTGGATGAATCACATCACAGATCTGAACTAAGTTTTTGTAACCTTGTAAAAACTTCCTTTCTCTAATATCACCCTTTTTCCCTTTGATTCAAATAGGCCTCATCCAGCACCCAGATTCACCTGCTTCCTGCTTTCTTACACATCCACCCCATTAATCATTAAGCCCTCAGACAGTGCAGGTCTTGCCCATATCATCTTAGGAACAAAGCCTCAGGCCTGGTGACCACAGAGACAGAGTTTCAGTCAAACTAGATGTGGATGAAAGGAGCTGCATACTAAACCTGATAAGCCCAGGGAAGGTCTGCACAGCAGCCTTACAAACCCAGCCTTAGATACCTAAAGTAACCATATCGGATGGTCTGAACTTAAAACTTTCTACCTAAAGCAGGTCATGGTGGGCATTTCTAGGCTAAAATCTTCCCTGACAAATCCATCTTTACCTTAATTGAGCCATCTATTGTCTTCTTGCATCTACAATAACATACGTTTGGAATGTCAAATTTCCTTTCCCAGACCCTTCAAAGCACAAGCCCCCATCAGAGTGGAGACCACAGTTCCTCATTGTTATCGTTATCTTGCTTATTAATTGTTGACTGTTAACTATCCTATATCCCCATATGTAAAAGAAGTACGTGTCTATCATTTCACTTTTTAGGCAAACCCGGAGGTTTCCTTGCTTTGCTTTCTCTCCTGATTCTTTAATCTATCACCAATGGATTTTATGTGACCCCTTTATACCTCCCCTTTTGATCGTAATGTATAAAATAAGGTACAAAACTGTCATTTTCTGAAGCATTTTCCTAATCTATTGAGTTTTGCTTCCTGGCAATTGTCATCAGTTTGGCTCAAATAAACTCATAAAATTTCTTACAGGTGTGGACATTTCTTAAGTTGACATAGAGATTACATCTAGACCTCAGTTGTGTTTCACCTACAGAACAAACCCACTGACCACAGCCTTGCAAAATCAGACAAAAAAAAAAAAAAAAAAAAAAAATCAGAACCAGATGCAATGATCACTTACCCCCTACTCTAGTGCCAACCAATCAGTAGAGACCATGACCCTGACTTCCTTAGTCACTGTGATTAATTATTGTTCCACCCATATACCCTATGCCCTAGAACCCACTGGGAGTCAGGGCTTTGAGAATTAGCTAGCTTGTAACTCCAAGCATGGGCCACTTCCTCAAATGGTAAACCCTTCCTTTCTTTGCTGCTGCTCCTGTTTGTGTCTTAGTGGGCTTTAAATGTGTGCAGTTAATGGGACCCCCATAGTCTAGAAACACATGCTCCCCTGCTCCTGAATGAACTTGTTATGAGAACCATATCTGTGGCAGGGAAGAAATTAGTTAAGGGGTAAATCACTTCAATTTGCAATTATTTAAATTAAAAAGGATTAATTTGAATGGTAACTTGCGAAAGGAGCATACTTTATTTGCTGACATCTAAGAATAGAATCGAATCATTAATTATCAAGAAAATGCATAACAAAACCAAAATGAGATACCTCCTCACAGCTGTTAGAATGTCCATCATCAAAAAGATAAGAGATAAGTGCTGACAAAAATATGGAATAAAGGGAATTCTTGCGCACTGTTGGTGGGAATGTAAATGGGTTCAGATACTATGAAAAATATCTCTCAAGAAACTAATCTCACTTTTTGGGTAGATACCTCAAGGATATAAAGACAGGTATTGAAGAGATATCTATACTCCCATGTTTATTGCAGCTTTGTTCACAATAGCCAAGATATGGATACAAAGGGAATGTTCCTCAGGGGATGAATGGATAAAGAAGACATGATATGTGTAAAAATAGAACATTATTGCCCTGGGTGGTGTGGCTCAGTGGATTGAGCACCAGCCTGCAAACCAAAGGGTCATTGGTTTGGTTCCCAGTTAGGGCACATGTCTGGGTTGCTGGCCAGGTCCCCAGGTGGGGATGCATGAGAGGCAACCAAACATTGATGTTTCTCACCCTCTCTTTCTCCCTCCTTTCCCATCTCTCTAAAAATAAATAAGTAAGATCTTTAAAAAAAAAAAAAAAAAGGAAAATTATTCATCTATGAGAAAGAAGGAAATCCTTCAATTCCTTGTGGGTAAAACTTCAGGGCATTATGTTAAATCAGGGCATTACAATAAAAGACATAAGTCAAACAGAAAGACAAATACTGTATGATATTACTTATATGTGGAATCTAAAAAAGTTTCACAGAAACAGTAGAATGGTAGTTACCAGGGGCTGGGGGGCGGTGGAAATTGGGAGATGTTGGTCAGAGGGTACAAACCTGCAGTTAGAAGAATACCTTTTGGAGATCTAATGTACAATACTGCATTGTGTTTATAGTTCACAATACTGTATTATATACTTCAAGATTGCTAAGAGAATAGATCTTAATTGCTTTCACCACAAAAAAGAAACAGTGTGATATGACGTTTGCTAACCAGTGGAAATCATATTGCAATATATGAATATATCAAATCAATACCTGATGTATCTTAAACATTCGCAATGTTACATTTCAAATATATCTCAATAAAAAAGAGGCAAAAAGGGGTTCTTGGGAAGAGGTGGTAGTTTTAGACACAATTCTAAGAAGCTACGCATGATCCTCGCCCTTGATGTTATGCCCTGCATTGTCCTCTCCCCTTGATGGTGGGCAGAACCTGTGGCTTGATTCTAATTAACAGAATATGACAAAGTGTTGGGATGTCACTCCCATAGTTATGCAATTTTACACAACAAAGTGCAGATATTTTATAGTTGTAATCAAGGTCTCTTGAGTTCATCAATAGAGATGTTATCCTGGGTAGGCATAAAATAACCAGGGGAGCCCTTTTAAAGAAGACCTTGGCTTTCCCTAAAGAAAGACATTCTTTTGCAGGTCTTGAGGAAGTAAGGTGTCATGTGGTTAGAGGGCCTGTAAGAGGGCCAACTGGCAAGGGAATGCAACTGGCCTTTAGGAGCAGCAAGTGAATGATGACTGACCATCAACAAGAAAACATGATTATTAGCTTTATAATCTCTCTCTCTCTCTCTCTCTCTCTCTCTCTCTCTCTCTCTCTCTCTCTCTCTCACACACACACACACACACACACACACAAACACAGAAACCCTAAATTCTGCTAATAACCACATCAGCTTAAAAAAGGATCCTGAGAATGAAACACAGCCCAGACACCTCCTGCATTGCAGCCTTGTGATACATGAGAAGAGGATCCAATCAGGCCATGCCTGGACTCCTGGTCAACGGAAAGTATGAGATCAGAAATAAATGTTGTTTTAAGCATATAAGCATGTAGATCTGTGGCAATTTGTCAGGTAGCAATAGAAAAGTAGTACGCTGAAATATGTGTTTTCAAATTGTGGCATGAAATTGTAACAGATGGATTACTCAAGTTATTTAGGCTTTTCTATGTAAATCTCAGTCTAAATATTTAACTATTTCTTGGTAATTGCTTAATGAAGTAGACCCATGATGTAAAATGCACATCTGTGATCTTTTTTTTCTTTCTTAAATTCATGACACTTTATTTTAATAATAACTCAATTGTCCATTGCTTGTAGTCTTGATGTGGCTGTCAATCTATGTACCCAGTCCTTGCCTGATCAGAGCTGTGCAACATGAGTTAACAGACTAATCAGGCTCTCTTCCTGAAATTTGAATCTTAAAAAGATTGACAGGGGAAAAACAAGAAAAAAATAAACAAGTGAGACTACAGCAAGCTAAAAAGTTTCTCACAGCAAAAGAAACGATCGGCAAAGTGGAAAGGGAACCCACTGAATGAGAGAACATATTCACCAGTGATAATCTCAGAAGGGGGTAACTTCCAAAGTATATAAACAACTTATACAACTCAACACCAGAAAGATAAACAATCCAATTAAAAAATGGGCAAAGGACCTAAATAGACACCTCTCTAAAGAGGACATATGAATGGCCTGTTGACATGAAAAAATGTTCAATGTCACTAATCATCAGAGAAATGCAAATTAAAACCACAATGAGACATCACCTCACACCTGTCAGAATGGCCATCATCAATAAATCAACGAACAGTAAGTAAAGCTGAGGATGTGGAGAAAAGGGAACCCTAGTGCACTATTGGTGGGAATGCAAACTGTTGCAGCCACTGTGGAAAAGATTATGGAGTTTCCTCAGAAAATTAAATGTGGAACTGCCATTTGACCCAGTGATCCCACTTCTGGGTATCTATCCCAACAATCCTGAAACACCAATCAGAAAGAATACATGTGACTCATGTTCATAGCAGAGTTTTTTACAATAGCCCAGATCTAGAAATAGCTCAAGTGCCTGTTAGTAGATGAGTAAATAAAAAAGATATGGTACAATCACACAATGGAGTACTACACATGGTACAATCACAAAGTGGAGTACTACACAGCTATGAAAAAGAAGAAACTCTTACCTTTTGCGATAGCATGGATGGACTTGGAGACTATTATGCTAAGTGAAATAAGCCAGTCAGAGACAGACAAATACCATATAATCTCATATATATGTGGAATCTAATGAACTAAATAAACTGACAAACAAAATAGGAACGGGGTATGGATATATGGAACTGACTGACAGATCTCTAAGAAGGGGATGGAGGAGGGACTGGAAGAGATTACTCAAAGAACATATATGTATAGCCCATGAACACAGACAAAAATGTGCTGAAACCCAGGGTGAGGTGGTGAGGACTGGGTAGATGAGGGCAAAGGGGGACAAAAGTGTCAACAGTTAAAAATAAAAAAGAGAATGCCACTGCAAATCAATGGATCTGATTGATGTTTATAATGACATCCTGATGAGCCTTTCTGCAGTTCCCTAACTAGATTCCCTGTGCTGCTGTTACAGAACCACAGCCTATACCGCTCTGGAACAGCTGTGGGGTCCAACTGCCTGACGCCAAGAACTGTGACTCCCAATATAAAAGTTTGGTAGAAAAGGAAAGAAGGTTTATTTAAAAGTTTCACAGATTCAGAACAACGGTGGGTTTCTACTGTTATGTCATATTCCCTTCAAAACACCCAAAAATGCTTAGAACTGCCTCCCATGCCAAACCAGGTCAGTTTCAGAATATACCAGTCAGAGGAACCAACTTTCAGAAAAGAAGTTCATGGCTCAGTATTCCTGGTAATAGTTCAGTATTTCAGGCATCTCTGACTAATCCATGCTTGGTTAGGCAGATCCCCACAAGTCCAACCTCATCAGCTGTGATGCCATGTTCTCCAGGCAGGTTTCCCAGTGGGTTTCCTTTTTCTTATTCGAGACCTCATGGTGGACTCTCTCCAAACCACGTGGCTTCTCCTTTACACACCAGACCTCCTAGCCAACTCCCATCTACACCCCTTTTAGGCCATGTGGCTTCTCTTCTATGCTTATGGCTCCCCCTCATTTTAAATGTTGACCTCAAGCACCATACATCATTGTTATGAAAAGCATCTTAAGCCTGTCATCTGCCCTTTTGCCAAGGACTGCAGCACAGCTATTATCTAGTTACCAACTTGCCATAGATATGCAAAGTAACTTAAAAGCTGTATTCTCTCCTTTCCCCATCCCCAAAATCATGAACTGTGGGCTTTGGGGAGGGCCACCACTCTGTTACACTGTTTCATGTCTTTTCTTAGGCCTCAATGTTCACTCTTTCATTGATTCCATGAGTGCAAGTGCATATCTTTTGTATCTATCTATCTAGCCACCTATCTCTCTATCATCTATCTCTCTGTCATCATTCCAAACGCACAATCAATTCTCATTATTTGTGGATTTCACTATTGTGAGTTTGCCTATTTTCTAAAATTTATATGCAATCCTAAAATCAACACTCCCCAAACATCTGTCATTATTCACACACAAGTGCAGAATGTTGAATACTCTGAGTAGCTCAACACTCCTATTTCCAGATGAGGTTGACCAAGGCAACCCTCTTTCTTCTTGTTTCATATTTCATACTGTAAACAAGTGTTCTTTTCACAGTCTAAATAAGTGTCATTTTGTTGTTGTTTGTTTTGTTCTGCATCTTTGTGCTTTTTGGTTATAATTAGCTGTTTAAATTACTTTAACCATTAGGCTGAAGTGGTATCTCGTGTTCCTAAGCACAAGAAGTCTGTAACGTGCCTTATGGAGAAAATGTCTGTGTTAGATAAGCTTTGTTTGGGCATGAGTTATAGTGCTATTGGCTATGAGTTCAGTGTTAATGAATTGACAATATAGTGTGTCCAGAGAAAGGAAGAAAAAAATTGCTGTTTTGTTTATAAAGCTACTCGGAAAGTGCTAAAGTAACATCTATAGTGTATGATAAAACTACAGAAAAGATGGAAATGTGATTAAATTTGTGGATCCATGAGATAATTAAGGATTAAGAAAAGCATAATGGTCAGCACTGTGTGAGGCTGAAAGCCAAAAAAATTTATGATCACATTACCCAGAGTCAGGAAAATGTTAAACCCTTCTCAGCTAGTGCTGGTTAGCTCACACATTTCAAAAGGCGATAACTGTATGAGAAATGTTACACTGGCAGGCAGGACAATACCTGGTAATTATTGTACAGGAAAAGGGTCATGTGGAATAGCATGTTTTCAACAGTCATGAGACTAGCTTGTTTTATAAGGGCATTGGTAAACTAATGTATAATGAAAATGGTATCCAGTTGACAAAAAAGTTAACATCACTACCATAAATAATCAGAATCAACTCTGTGTATATGCATATATATTTTATAATTAATATATTTATGCATACACACACACACACAAACACCAGTCTTTGTGTTGCTGTTAAGTACAGAATCCTGTGATTACACTGGATCAAAGGCTGAACTTTATACTCTTAATATAGTTTTTCAAAAACGGTCCTTCAGAAATGAAGGAGAGATACTTTCCCAAACAAATAAAAGCTAAGGGAGTATATCACCAACAGATCTGCCTCATAAGCAAGTCTAAGGGAGTTCTTCTATCTAAAAGGATACTAATAAGCAAAGCAAAAACATGGAAGTATAAAACTCATTAGTAAAGGTAAATACATATTCAAAGTCAAAATTCCCTAATATTGTAATGGTGGTACATAAATGTTTCAACTCTAGTACAAAAGTTAAAAATATATTAAACATTTCTATAACTTGTTTTCAACTCCTTGTATAAGAAACTTGGAAGCCATCAACCCATCCTAGAAATAAGTAGATGCTAAACAGACTGAATAATCAGTAACTCTTCTTGGATTCATAAAACGGGAGTACGTAGGACAGACTGCTGCCCCCAAGTTTGTTGAGACAGACGGGAAAACATCTGGAGTCAGGCCTTACCAGAGTAGAGACTGTGTGAACCTGTGCTGGGGCAGGAAAACCTGAGCTATAATTGACTAATCGCTGGAGGCTCAGTGTGGACAACTCTAAGGATTAAAACATCCAGGGGGAACCAATCAAGGGAGGGATCCCACAATATTGTGAGATTTACCTCCAGTAACTCAAACAGATTTCCACAGTAAATAGCAAGAAAAATCCCCTCAGGCTTCCAGCAGTAAAGAGGGTGGGGGTCAATTTGAAATGCACAGAGCACTTTGTTCTTATCTTATAATGGAAAACTAGATAACAGAAGCCTAAACTGCTGAGGTATCAAAGCATACATAACTGATCTGGGTAAGGAAAATACCCAGCCCTAGCCTGCTCAAGACTACAAGTGGGAGAAGGGAAATAACCAACTCCAGTCAGTACACTCTAGCCTTCCTGTCTTGCCTGGTGAGAGTTAAAAACTGAAAAACATGAAGTTCACATTCCAAAGTACAGGTTCACTAAGAGACTGGGACCTGATTGTAGGGCTAGTTCTACAGAACCCTTCCCCTACACCTCAACACCACATTACTAAAGAGCAAAATTCCTTTTACCTAGTACATCATGTACTCTATCAACAAACAAACAAACAAAAACAAAAAAACAAGGCATATCAAAGAGATAGAGCAAGCATCAGAACCAGACACGACTGGATTAGCAAAGAATTTAAAGCAATTATGATGCATATGCTAAAGGTTCTAATGAATAAAGTACACAGCATGTAAGAACAAATGAGCAATGTTAAACAAGGAGATGGAAACACTAAGAAAGAACCCAAAAAAGAGAAAGAAATGCTGGAGATACAAAACACTGTAACAGAAGTAAAGAATGCTTATGTAGGCTTATTAGCAGACTGGGTATGGCTAACGTATAGTCTCTGAGCTGTAGGATATAGCAATAGAAACCTAGAAAACCGAAAAGAAAAAGAAAAAGAAAAGACTGAAACAGCAGAATGGAATATCCAAGGACTATCAGGCAACTACAAAAGTGTAAAATAAGCATAATGGGAATATCAAAGGAGGAAGAGAGAAAGGAAATATTTAAATCAATAAATAATAACTCCTGGGAATTTGCCAAAATTAACATCAAAAATCAAACCATAGATATGGGAAGCACTATGAACACCAGGCAGAATAAGTTTCAACAAAACTATGCCTCAGCATGACATTTTCAAATTAGAGAAAATCAAAGATAAAAACCCCAAAAAAGCCAGAAGGGAAAAAAAATTCTACAGAGGAACAAAGATAAGAATTACATTGATTTCTCCTCAGAAATCATGCACGCAATAAAAGAGTGAAGTGACCTATTTAAGAAATTCAGATGAAATTTAAAGAAAACTAGAATTCTGTATTTTGCAAAATTATCATTCAAAATTAAAGGAAAAATAGAGACTTTCTCAAATAAAATGTGAGGAAATGTGTTGCCAGTAGGCCGGCCATGCAACAATTGTTAAAAGAAGGCCTTAAAAGAAAAATGATAAAGATGATGAACCAAGAGCTGCATAAAGAATATCAATAAATGCATTGGTAAAGATGGAAAAGTATATTTTTCTTATTCTTCATTGATCTAAAGGATGAATCCTTCAAAATAATTATAGCAAAATGTATTTGATTATGTATGTTTATGGATATAACTATATATACACATATACTTAGATATAAGTAAAATGAATGACAGCAATGATATAAATGATGGTAGAAAACCATTAGGATTATTTTGTTATTATAAAGTATTCACATTCTCCATGAAGCAGTGTAGTGTTACTTGATATTTTTTTTTTAACAAGTTCGTCATTTAATAAGTCTGACTTCACTGTCATCACATGGTATTCTATCTACATGGTCATCTGTTGAAACAGATTTCTTTTAACAGATCATAGTTTTAAAAAGTCACAGATAATGTAAATTCTGTATAAACTGGTGGATAGTAAATTAGTTTCTTTCTTTTGACTTATAGGCCTCAACTTCATCACAGAATAAAGAATAAGTGGACTTAGACTAGTGGTAAATGAATGTTGCAAACTCTAAGGCAACTACTACAAGAAGTTTTAAAAGACATATAATTGATATTCAAAAAAAGAAGAGAAAATTGATATATGTAACTTCCTAAATTAAAACCATAAAAGTGAGGAAAAAGTGGAAGATGAAATTAGGCAGAAAAAACAAGGACAACAAACAGAAAGCAGTGACAAATTGATAGATATTAACCAACTACACCAATAACCACTTTGGATATCAATGATAAATACATCAATTAAAAGACAGATATTGTCAGAACTGATTAAATACACAAACTGTATATTGTCCACTAGAAATGCCCATTAAATAAGACACATATATATAAGAAGTAAATGCATAGAGAAAATATATACCATACTAACACTAAAGAAATAAGGAGTAGCTACATTAATTTCAGAAAGAGCAGACTTAAAAGTAAGGAAAATCATTAGAGATAAAGAGGGCATTACATAGTGTTAAAAGGGTCAATTACCCAAGAAAATCTAACAATTCTTAAAGTACATCACTCACAACATAGTGTGAAACTACACGTGGCAAAAATTGATAGAACTCTACAGATACACAAATAAATCCATTATTGATGGGGGAACTCAAGAGTTAAGTTTTAGCTTTAGCTTACAGTTAATAGGCTTAGTGATTAATGCAGAGAGAAAGCTGTTGTTCCAGGGACTGGAATGCATGACATATCTACCCTAACTCCAGGAGGCCTGCAAGTGATCAAGATGCTATCTGAGCCTTCACGCTCCAGGGAGAGAACATCCAGACGCAGATAAAGAATTGTTGGTCAGTCAGCACATGAAGGGATGCTAGAAAGTTTCTGGACTGCAACTTTTACTGATTAATCTTTTTCTCTGAATTACAAACCCCTTACCTTTTTTTTCCCCTAAATTCTAAATCCCTTACCTACCTTTTTCTTCTCCTTATAAAATAGTCAGCTTGAGAAGAGATGTTAAGATGGTTTTTAGGAATAGCCTGTCCTTGTCTCAGATCACTGGCATGTCTGTATAAAGCACCCATAAAGACTCAATCCTTGTCTCTGCTTATTGGCTCTGGTAGTGGCAGACAACACAAATGCTGGCTTTCCAGTTTCACTATGATCGTTGGAGACTTCAACATCCCTCTCTCAGAAGGAAAGATTCAGTAGGAAGAAAATAAAAAAGGACAACATTGAACTCAATGACACCATTGATCAATGGACTATAATTTATATTTATAGACTACTTTATCAAGCAACAGCAGAACACGTATTACTCTTAAACTCACATGGAACATTCATCAAGATAGACCACATTCTGGGACATAAAATACACCTTAATATTTCTTTTTTTTTTTAATGTGGTTGTTGTGTTTTATTTTAAAGAATATAAATTATGCAATATCTGCTTTAAACCACAATGGAACTAAACTAGAAATCAGTAAAGAAAAATAACTGGAAAATCCCCAAGTATGTCAAGATTAAATAACACACTTCTGAATAAAACAGGATTAAGGAAGAATCTCAAGGAAAAATTTTAAATATTTTGAACTAAATGAAAACTAAAACACAACTTATCAAAATTTGTGTGGTGCAGCAAAAGTAGTGCTTACAGGGAAATTTATAACATTAAATATACATATTAGGAAAGAAGAGCTATCTAAAGTGAATTATCTAAGTTTCCACCTTAGAAAACTAGAAAATTTAGAGCAAATCAATCCAACTTCCAGAAAAAGGGAATAATAATTATAGCAAAAATTAATAAAATTGAAAACAGGAAATCAATTAAAACCAAAGCAGGTTCTTTGAAAAGATCAATAAAATTGGTAAGCCACTAGCCAGGCTAGGTGGGAAAAAAAAAAGGGACACAAATTACTTATATATAAAACAAAAGAAGTCTCTACAAATCCCACGTACAGTCAAAGGACAATAAAGAAATACTATAAATAAGTCTGTGCTTACAAATTTGATATCTCAGATAAATTGAATAAATCTTTTGTGAGATAAAACATACCAAAACTCATACAAGAGAAAGTTGATAATTTGGATAGACCTATATTTATTAAAGAAAGAGAATGAATAATTAAAAATCTTCCAAGACTCAAAGCACCAGACTCAGAGGGATTCACTGGTAGAGCCTATTAAACATTTAAGGAAAAAATTATGCCAATTTTCTATAATGTCTTTGAGGTTAGAAGCAGAGGAATACATTCTTCACTAATCACTCTTCACTCACGTCTATTCTGATATCTATTCTATCTGATAAATTTTATTTATTTTAACAAATTTTATACCTCCAATGTTTCCTACTGACTTTTTTTTTTTTATGGCCTAAATTTCCTCTTCATCACTCTGAGAACTATATCTATCCCAGATTCCTGTTCTTTGTACTCAAGTCATACCATTTCATAGGTGTTAGTTCTATTCCTTGAGACTTATACCTCCTTTCCATGGGATTGTCTTTCTTACATGACTGGAAATTTTTCCTTGTGTGCTCATTGTCCTGTACATACTGGCGAGGGGCAAGGTGATGTAGGAAGAACGTAATAAGGAGCTAATTTTCTGGTCACAGAGTTTCCAATGTCCTCCTGGTGTCTCCAGCTGTAACAGAGTGGTGGCCCTCCCCAGAAGTCCCCATAGCTCACGGTTTTGGGGAGGGGAAAAGGAGATAATACAGCCTTTAAGGTACTTTGCATATCTATGGCAAGTTGCTAACTAGATAATAATTGTGCTGTAGCCCAGGTATAAGGGTGGACAATAGGCTTAAAATACTAGCCTTTCCTGAAGGGGATGCTATGCTGCCCCCAGGTGAAAGGGCAAATGATAGGCTTAAGATACTTTTCATAACAATGATGTATGGTCAGCATTTAAAATAAGGGCAGGCAGCCATAAAAAGAAAAGAGGAGCCTTGGCTTGTGTGGCTCAGTGGATTGAGTGCTGGCCTGCAAACCGAAAGGTCACTGGTTCAATTCCCGGTCAGGGCACATGCCTGGGTTGTGGGCAAGGCTCTTGGTTGGGGGCATGCAAGAGGTAACCGGCTGTTGTGTCTATTGCAAATTGATATTTCTCTCCTTATATTTCTCCCTCCTTTGCCCTCTCTCTAAAGGTAAATAAGAATTTTAAAAAAGAGGAAGAAGAAGAAGAAGAGAAGCCACCTGGTTTGAAAGGGTATAGCCGAGAGATTGCTAGGAGGTCTGGGACATAAGGGGGAAGCCACATGGTTTGGAGAGAGTCCACCATGAGATCTGGAGTAAGAAAGAGGAGACCCACTGGGAAACCTGCCTGGAGAATGCAACATGATTGATAAAGCTAGAATTGCGGGGATCTGCCTAACCAAGCATGGATTAGTGGGAGATGCCTGAAATGCTGAACTGTGACAGGAAATACAAAGATGTGGACTTCTGCTTTTCTGAAAGATGGTACCTCTGACTCGCATATTCTGAAACTGGCCTGGTTTGGCAGCGGGAGGCAGTACTAAGTGTTTGGGGGTGTTTTAAAGAGAATGAGACATAACAGTATAAACCCGACATTATTCTGAATCTGTAAAACTTTTAAATAAACCCCCTTTCCTTTTTCACCAAACTTTTGTATTGGTAGTCACGCTTCTTGGTGGCAGGCAGTTGGACCCCACAGCTGTTCTGTAATACAGCTACTGAAGCAATTGCCATGCCTCTCTGGCCCACATGCCAAATCTCACTGCTTCTACCAGACCACAAAGACCTCTCTGCCTGGCTTTAAGCTGGGGTGGTGGGGGTGGAGAGTTCCATGCTTTCAAGGGCAGTCCCACCCACCAGGACTCTTGACTCTTATCTGTTGAGTCACAGTCCTTTCTTCTCTAACACCGGCATCTCATCCAAGCTCAAAGTATCTCCCTCTCTCTCCACCTATTCCCCTGTGCTCCATATCTACCATCCCATCATGAGATTTTTGTATATTGATTCTGATTTAATCTGATTTAATTGTCTGCCACCTTCTAGTGATTCATTTCTGGCCCACTTATAGAATGGCTTTTCTATTTCTGTTTTTTTTTTTTTTTTTTTTTTAAGCTTTTAAAAGTGGGACTACATCAAACTAAAAAACTTCTGCACAGCAAAAGAAACCATCAACAAAGTGAAAAGGCAACCTACCAAATGGGAGAAAATATCTACAAATCATATACCTGATAAAGCTTTAATATCAAAAATATATAAAGAACTCATACAACTCAATATGAAAAAGCATCTAATTTTAAAAATGGGTAGAAATCTGAAGAGACATTTTTCCGCAGAACACGAGATGTTATCTCACAACTGTCAAAATAACTATGATTAAAGAATTGTTATTATTAAAAAGGACAAAATAACACCTAAGAAATAACCATTGTGGGTGAGTATATGGAGAAAAGGCAACCCTTAAGAACTGTTGTTGAGAATGTAATTTGTTACAACCACTGTGGAAAACATGTAGAGTTTCCTCAAGAAATTATAAATTGAACTACCACATGATTTCGTAATTCTACTTTTGGGTATTTATTCAAAGAAAATAAAAACACTTACTACAGTATTATTTACAATAGACAAGACATAGAGGTAATCTAAGTGCCTAGTGATGAATGAATGGATAAAGAAGATGTATGACTCTCTCTCTGACACACACACACACACACACACACACACACACACACACTGGAATACTATTTAGCCATAAAAAGAAGAAAATCCTGCCATTTGCAACAAAATGGATAGACCTTGAGAGCATTATTCTAAGTGAAATGAGTCAGAAAGAGAAGTGAGTCTGAAGAAATTTCCAATAAAATCAGCTTTAGATTGACTGCTCTACATAAAAAGATGAATATATTGAATAAAATTGAAGGAAGCAATCCCAGGAAGACACTTATAATAAACATGACAAAAAATTAATACAAATCTATAAGAAGAATGTTAAGGGCCCAATAGATAATTAGAAATACATATTAACTGGGAATTTAAATGAAAAAAATTAGAACCTCAAGAGTAAATAAAACATAAATTTAAAACTGAGAAATTTTACATTTGCAAATTTATTAAAAAGTAAATTTTAATGAGAATATTAGTGTTAGGGGACCCAAAACCCCAGAATTTATTTATTAAAAATTGTGTATTTATTCTCACATGTTCAAACTTCAGTCACCTTCAAAGTACTCTCTATTTGATGCAGTTCCTATCAAGATTTTTTTCCACTGTTCAAAACAGTTTTTGAATTTGTCAATTTTCATGCCTTTTAGTATTCTGCATTTTTTTTTCCACCTCTTCCACATCAGCAAGACTTTTTCATCCAGGGAAACAAAAGAAAGTCATTTGGGGTAAGATCAGGTGAATAGGGAGGGTAGAGCATGGGAGTCATGCCATTTTTTTGGTCAAAAAACTGCTGAACACTCAATGCAGTGCGGGCAGGTGTGCTTGTAAATCACCCATCATGAAATAGGCAAACCTGTTGAGAGAGTCTTCAAAAAAAAATTCAGTAATGTTGAACGCAGCTTCTCACAACAATGACAGCTGGTACACTGATACAGATGGGTTCCTAGAACATTGACTTAGCAGGGGGAGCCTGTACTGTAAGAGGCCCATCCTCCAGAAAATAATTCCAGTTTTTTTTTAGTCCCTTCTTGTATAGTGCTAATGATGATTGAAATGACCCGTTTGCCAATTCTTTTGAAATACCTTTGAAGTTTTAACCATTTGATTTAAATATATGACTATCTCTTTAAAATATATTTAAATATATTGTTTTATACCAGATTCATAAAGGACAAAAAAAAATAGTATGTAATGATAGAATAACAGTTAAATTGCATTATAGTTCACGCACCTTATAGACTATTAGGTAAGCATTAAAATTGATAAAGACTTTTTTTATGGGGACATTCTAGTGGGGGACTTGCTGAAGGAAGGTTAAGGGATTAGCCAAAGAACGTATATGCATAACCCATAGACACAGACAACAGCTTGGTGATGGTCAGAGGGAAAAGTGGCGGCAGGGGTTGGGACTGGGGGGCAACGGCAGTGAGGGATGAGTGGAATGGGCAAAGGGGAGGAAGTGAGGACATCTATATTAGTGTCAGCAATAAAAACAAAGGGAAAAAAGGGGCAGGATAACTATGTATAAAGTTCGTTTTCAACCTAAAAAAATATACTAGTGAATAAACCAGAAACTAAAAGGAAATTTGTGGAAATATAAACAATTGTATGTAGTTGATGGATTCATTTTCAACTTTAACTTTTTTTAGTATTTTCTGAAGCATCTGGAGTAAGGAAGTAACACTTCGATGGACAATGACAAAAGCTATTTCAACAATTAGTCACCCGACAAATGCTTTATTTCTCAGAGTCCTTCCCTTTTATTTCATGTCTGACAATTTTGCCTCATTGTGTTAGTTTTCTAGGGCTGCTGGAACAAAGTACCAATAACTTGGAGGACTAAAGCAACAGAAATTTATCGTATCACAGTCCTGGAGGCTAAAAGTCCAAATCAAGGGGTTAGCATATCCATGATCCTCTTGAAGGCTGTAGGGGAGAATCCTCTTTCCTTTTCCTAACATTTGGTGGCACCTATCAGTCCTTGGTGTCCCTTGGCCTATGTATGACAGAACTCCAGTCTCTGCATCCACCTTCACATGGCTTTCTCCTTGTGCCTCACCTCTTCCTTGCTTGCATGCCAGTCTGTGTGTGAAATTGTACCTTCTAATAAGAATATCAGTCATATTGGATTAGGGCTCATCCTGATGATTTCATTTAAACTTAACCCTATTCTCAAACAAAGTCACATCCTAAAACATATGTTAGGACTTCAACAAATGTTTTTCCAGGAGGAACACAATTTAACTCATAATACTCCTGCTTGGCAAGCTATGGTGACTTACCTATCTTGTCTTCAAAGGGATGATCTCTGAACTCTGAACATCTCTCTTAACCCTCTCAGTTATCAATATATGCTGAATGAGGATGCCATTGATTAGAGACTTCTTCATTACTTGGAAATTTCTTTATAGGAAAGGGCTGGATTTAGGGTGGGGTTAATGCCCAGTAATGGTTTATGGAATCAGGTACTACTGACAGACTGGAAGATACTTCCAGCACCTCAGTAATCATAGCATAGAGGAAAAGTGACAAACTATTTAACTTAAAGCAGGGGGTGCAGAACCAAGAAGCTGTCACCACATTGGCTCTCTGGGGACAACTAAGGCAGAAAAGGTTCAGCATTATTGAGAAGACGCAGAAATGTCATGTAACATCATATACCTATGCCCCCTTAAATTGCTTCCTTAATTTAATACTGTGACATTTTGCTTAGAGAAAGTGCTCTAAGTAGTAACCATTTAAAAGCAGAAAATTATACATGAACCTAGAGCCAGTTTCCTTGCTTCTTTTTTCAAAGTCTGCATTCAAAATATAAATGTAGGTGATCTTGATAATGCTCAGTAATGTGCTTTAAATAAGGTATCAATTAAGTACTCAGGAGATGTTAATTATTACTTATACACTGAAAGGGTTAGATTCAATCCTCAAAGTAAATGTTCATTTAATTTTTGAAGACAGTAAAAGCCAAGAAACAGTTAACTATTAATATTTTTTTGGTTCTCCCCAGCCGCTATTCCTTGGGCAGCCCATATAAAGAATAATAGTGGTCTGGTATGCATTATGAATTATATTCAGGGGAAATTTTCTTATTTTAAAGTGACTTTGAATCCAGTGTCAGCATATATTATTTAGATGTATATATTAAATTGCATAGCAATTTATTCTACCTCGTTCCCACATTTAAGATATATAGCCTACATGACATTGTATCTATAGGCAGACTTGCAGAACTAATTCCAGAGGCGGCTCTCTTGCAGAATCAGTCCTAAACCATTATCTCAGTGTGACTTTGTGGCACCATACTGGGAAAAAAATGCCGTTTTTTTCCCTGTAATTTCTTTGGCCCGATCCATTCAGGCTCACTACAGCAGAATGAGTGGCTTTGACAAAGTGAAGATTATTCAAAGCCACGCCCAAATCACAGACTAGTGTCCTACCTCTGGGAAACTGTGCATCATCCCAATGGAGGAATGGAGGGCCTCTGTTGAAATTCCCTATAGTCAAAGTGAAGGACTATTGCAAGACTCAAGCCCATTGTATTAGAACTTTTTTAAAAAATTGTTATTCTTAGTGAAATGAAGATATATAGAAAAAATATTTAGATCTAAGTACAATTCAAACAAAACTGGCATTTCAAATAGATCATCTATTTCTGAAATTTATACTCAAGCAATTACTAAGGGTGTAAGACAAACATCAGTGCTGTATTTTTTTCAGACATTGTTTTTGT
Source organism: Furipterus horrens (assembly GCF_987537825.1). Classification (NCBI taxonomy): domain Eukaryota; kingdom Metazoa; phylum Chordata; class Mammalia; order Chiroptera; family Furipteridae; genus Furipterus; species Furipterus horrens. Next base: position 106,953,389 of record NW_028327176.1, on the reverse strand, counting down.
TTTTCTTCCCTACTCCATACATGTCTTACTCTATGATACCAAATTCAGAGGAATGCTACAAAATTCCAAACACATGACCTGCAGGCATGAATTCATTATACCGCTGAAATGGTTTCTTAGCAAATCAGTGGTGCATCTGCTGACTTATAGGCCCAGCTTCCTACAAAATTATTTTTCTGGTATATATTACACCCTATATCTTGAATTTGTCTGTACTTGATCATTATTGGGAAATTTAAGAATGCAAAATTTAATTTTACCTTTATCAAAGAGAAAAGCTATTTAAAAATTCTCTTGAAATAGAAATATCAAATCCTAGGCTTTCAAAGAGATGGCAGTCAAGTCAGTGGAAGCAGAGTCCAGTTGCTCTTGCTCCCAACTCAGACACTTGGCTGATCTTCAAAAAAACAAACAAACAAAAAAAAAAAACCCAAAAAACTGAACATTCAACAGAATCCTGGCTGATATGAAGTTTAGAAGCCAAGGAGAACAGAAGACACTTCACAATGGGTGGTAAGGAGATTTTATAGGTGGAAGGGGAAATACTCCATGTATGGTGCCTGCAGCCATGGACTGCCTGGTCAGAGATTGCAGTTTTCTGGCTCCCTCCCCTCCCAGGACAGGGAATCCCCAGACCTGGGCCTAGAGTGACTTGAATACACAAAGTCAAGAAAATCCAGGCTACACACACACATATCATCAACAGCACAGCCACAGCTGCAGTGGAAAACACCAACCAGGAAAGAGCCATAGAGAGAACAATTCTATCTGCACCTGGGTCTGGCGGAGGAGTCTGGCCACGGCCAGGCATGACTGTGAGAGACTCTTGACAGAGAGGTGGTGTGTATGGAAAGCCTGACCGTGACTCAGTGCTGCAGCGGGAGTGCCCAGAGAGACTCTTTAAAAGGGGAGCTAAGGTGTGTTGGGCAGTGACTCCCCAGGCCGCTGCCCTACCAGCAAGGGAAGAGGATTGAAGCTGGACAGAGAGATCAGAAGGGTGCACAGTGAGGGCATTTCTCGACCTCAGCCCAGGGCAGCTGGCAGAGGGGAGACTGCACAGAGTGGAGAATGAGGGACTCTATCTCCTGCGAGGGCAGTGGGCTGGGAACTGGAAGGGCAGAGAGGTGAGCACCTGAGATTATTTACAGCCAGACAGAGCCGCCTTCCCTGGTGGAGACAGATCCTCCAGGAAGGGAATGTCTCACCCAGCCCTCACCACCTACAGGATGGAAAGCACTACCAACAGGGAAGACCTGCAAAACAGGCAGGAGAAGCTCTAGAAGCTCCTGCTGGGTGCATTTCTTCAAGAGAAAGACAGCAGAAGTGATGTCTAAAGGGCCCATTTGAACTTCTCTCAGGGAGACAAAGTACACTGGTTCCTAAGGCCTATTGTACTGAGGCCAGAAGGCGGGGAGCTCAGAAATCGGTGCAGCAAGGAGGAATCGGGGCCCAGCCTGGCTGGCACACTGAACTGCCCCCAATACCAAGCAGAATTGGCCCCTCCCTTGAACCGGCAACTAATTCATCAGAAGTTATACATTATTGGAAATAAGCTGAGACAGACCAAGAAGGGAGGGTGCAGGGGCAGGGTACACACTCACAATTTTCCCAGACCGAACAGTGCCTCCCAGAGGAGACCCAGTGGTCCCACCCTCCTAATCGCAACAGAAGCCCCCTCTAGAGGCAGGTGAGGTGGTACATGTGGTGCTGTCAGAAGTTGGACAACCTACCCCTGGACCTTGAGCTGATAAAAAAACAGAGGCAGTTCCAGAAAGAGAAGTCAGAAGGTGAACACCAAACTGCTGAGACGAATTTCATCTTGTTCTTCAGCATTTGTGCTTTTTTTCCTTCCTTTCACATAGCCTTTTAATATTTCTTCTTTTGCTTAAGTTGTATTCCAACTAATTTACTATTCTTTGTCTTTTATATTTTATTATTTTTATTTAGTTTATATTATTCTTTTATTTTGTCATTTCAGACCTCACATTGCACTCTTCCCTTCGCTTATACCATTTTGCCTTCTTCCTCCCCTTATTTTCATTGTAAATTATATTTCCCCCCTTTCTATGCTTTTTTCCTACTCCTTACTCTTACTATTTCTCCCCTTTCTATCCTTTCAAAAGCATTCTTCCTTCATTTAGTCAGCTCACATTATTTTTCCCCTTCTTGTAATATTCTTATTTCCTTTCTACCTTTATATATTGGGGCTTGTTTGGTGTGGATATTACTATTACTGCTGTTCTCCAACAGTACAGTATTCCCTCACTTACTGCAGATATTACGTTCTAGCCACACCCTCCCTTCCCCCGCACAACAGGTGAAAATCCGCGAAGTAGGAACCTTACATTTATTTTAGTATTTATATATATTTTAAGGCTTTAAAAACCCTTCACACACACTTATAAACCTTTCCCAGTCCCTTATTAACCTTTTCCACACTTTTATAAACACTACTTATGTTCTTAAACATATTCTACACTCTTAAACCTACGTAACTTTAATGACATACACATACAGTATTGCAAAATCCCATGATATAGCAAAAAATGTGCGATAAATAAATATAATATTTTTTAAAAATCCTGTGATATAGTGAGGCAGCAATAAGTGAACTGCAATATAGAGAGGGACTACTGTATTCCTACTTGTTCATTTTTATTTTTAAATTTCAAGTATCATAGGTTACTCTCCCCCTATCTTACTCCATTTTACCTTCCCCCTGACAATGTTTATTTGAGTAAGTGATTTTATTTTTTCCCATTCTTAGTCTGGATTCTATTCCTTACCCATTATTTTTCCTCCCCCTCCTCTCAAAATCATTTTTCTTTACTACACATCTCAAATTCTCTTTTTTCTTTTGTATAATATTCTTGTTCTCTTTCCACCTTTATTAATCTTTGCTCTGCTGTCATCATTATTGACCTTGTTGTAGTTCTTCTGCAAGTTTATCTCCTTTGGCTCACTACCTTTTAAATTTTATTTCAAACCTCATAGTATACCCTTCCCTTTTCTTACTCTATTTTGCTGTCACCCTTCCCTGTGTTACTCACACTTTAAATTATATTTCCCCCCTTTCTTTGCCTTGTTTCTATTCCCTACTCTTATTAGTTCTCTTCCCTCTTCCCACTCAAAATCATTTTTCTCTCTCCTTTAGACATCACATATTCCCTTTTGCTTATCTTATACCATTCTTTCTCTCTCTCCACCTTTTAATTTTTGCTCAATTGCTGTTGATATTACTGATGTAGTAGGGAGTTACTTTTGCTGGTGTGGGTTTGGTTTTCCTGGTATAGCCTTGTTAACCAGCACCTGTCAATAGCATACAAGATGTGACAAGGGCTGTGACTCCCAGTCTATCAGCTGGAGAGGAGAACCCACCAGTGAATGAGCCACCAATAATCAAAACCCAAGTACAACAAAAGAGCCCTTGTAAACTGAATAAAGAGCAATGCTAGAGCACCCAACTCAGGAGAACAAAGAGACTGCACCATTGAGTCCCACAGAAGTCCTACCACAGAAGGCCATGGGTTAACAATGAGATCAAAGAAGAAATCAAAAAAGTATCTGGAAACAAATGAAAATGAACACACAACATCCCAAAACCTATGGGACTCAGCAAAGACAGTCCTGAGAGGGAAGTTCATAGCAATACAACCTACCTAAAGAAGATAGAAAAAATCTCAAATAAACAACCTAACCCTACATCTAAAAGAACTAGAGGAACAACAACAAACAAAGCCCAGAAAGAAAGAAAATGATGAAGATCAGAGCAGAATTAAATGATAAGAGACTGAAAAAATAATCCAAAGGACCAATAAATACAGGAGCTGGTTCTTTGAAAAGATAAACAAAACTGACAAACTTTTAACCAGACTCATAAAACAGAGAGAGAGAGAGAGAGAGAGAGAGAGAGAGAGAGAGAGAGAGAGAACCCAAATAAATAGAATCAGAAATAAAAGAGGAGAAATCACAACCAATACTGCGGAAGTACAAAGGACTGTAAGAAATTACTTTGAGCTACTATATGCCAAGAAATTGAACAGCCTTGGGGAAATTGACAAATTTCTAGACACATATTCTCTGCCAAAACTGAATCAAGAAGAAGCAGAAAACCTAAAAATAACTGATAACCAGTGAAATTGAAGCAGTAATAGAAAAAGCTCTCAGGCACACAAAAGTCCCGGACCAGATGGCTTCATGGGCAAATTTTACCAAATATTTAGGAAAGAACCCCTATCCTTCTCAAACTATTACAAAAAATTCAAGAGGGAAGACTCCCAAATTCTTTTTATGAGACCAATATCATCCTAATTCAAAAACCAAGTAGACACAAAAAAGAAAGAAAACTATAGGTCAATATCCCTGATGAACATAGATGCTAAAGTCCTCAACAAAATACTGGCAATCCAAATCCAAAATACATTAAAAAGATCACACACCATAACTAAGTGGGATTTATCCCTGGGATGCAAGGATGGTATAATATTCACAAATCAATAAATGTAATATATGACATTAACTAAACAAAGGACAAAAATCACATGATTATATTAATAAAGGCTGAAAAAGCATTTTTATAAAATCCAGCACCCGTTTGTGATAAAAACACTCAGTAAAGTGGGACTAGAGGCAGCATCCCTCAACATAATAAAAGCCATATATGAGAAACCTCTATCTAGCATTATACTCAATGGGCAAAAACTAAAAGCTTTCCACCTAATATTAGGAACAAGACAAGGTTCTCCGCTTTCACCACCCTTATTCAACATAGTACTGGAAGTTCTAGCCACAGCGATCAGACAACAAATAAATAAATAAATAAAAATCATCAAATTGGAAAGGAGGAAGTAAAACTTCATTTTTTGAAGAAGACATGATAGTGTACATAGAAAACTCTATAGTTTCCACCAAAAAACTACTTGACCTAATAAGTGAATTTGGCAAAACAGAGGGATACAAAGTTAATATTCAGAAATCGATGACATTTTTGTACACCAACAATTAAATATCAGAAAGAAAAACTAGAAAAATATCCCATTTACTATAGCAACAAGAAAAATAAAGTACTTAGGAATAAACGTAACCAAGGAGGTAAAAGACCTGTACTCAGAAAACCACAGAACACTGAAGAAAAATATTAAGGAAGATACAAAACAATGGAAGCATATCCATGTCCGTGGACTGGAAGAATTAACACCACTAAAATGTCCACATTATACAAAGCAATCTATAGATTTAATGCAATTCCTATTACAATATCAAAGGCATATATCACAGATCTAGAACAAATATTTCAAAAATTTATGGAACCCCAAAAGACCCCAAATAGCCCCAGCAATCTTGAGAAAGAAGAAGGAAGTAGGAGAAATCACAATATTTGCTACCAAACTATACTACAAGGCCACTGTAATCAAAAGAGTCTGGTACTGGCATAATAATAGACACAGATCAATGGAATAGAATAGAGAGCCCAGAAATAAACTCAAGTCTCTACAATCAATTAACATTTGACAAAGGCAGCATAAGCATACAATGGAGTAAAGATAGCCTCTTCAATAAATGATGTTGAGGGAACTGGACAGGTACATGCAAAAAAAAAAAAAAAAAAAAAAAGAAATGATACTAGACCACCAACTTACACCATACACCAGAATAAACTCAAAGTGGATAAAAGATTTGAATATAAGCTGTGACATCATAAAGTCCTAGAGGAAAACATAGGCAATTAAATTTCAGGTATCCCACATAGTAATACTTTTGTCAATGTATCTCCTAGGAAAAGGGAAATAAAGAAAAATATAAACAAATGGGACTACATCAAATAAAAAAGCTTCTGCATGGCTAACGAAAAACATGAGCAAAATAAAAAGGGAACCAGCCATATGGGAGAGCATATTTGCCAGTGATATGTCAGACAGGGTTTGATCTCCAAAATATGTATAGTACTCATACAACTCAACACCAGGAAGACAAACAATCCAGTTAATAAAGGGGCAAAGGACCTGAATAGACACTTCTCCAAGGAGGACATACAGAGGGACCATAGGCATATGAAAGAATGCTTCATATCACTAGCTATCAGAGAGATGCAAACTAAAATCACAATGAGATACCACCTCACACTTGGCAGAATGGACATCATGAATAAATCAAGTGCCGGTGATGATATGGAGACAAGGGAACCCTAGTGCACTGTTGTTGGGAATGCAGACTGGGGCAGCAACTGTGGAAAACAGTATGAAATTTCTTAAAAGAACTAAAATGGAACTGCTTTTTTGACCCAGCAATTCTGCTGCTTGGAATATACCCTAAGAATCCTGAATCACCAATTCAAAAGAACTTATGTATTCTTATGTCCACAGCAGCCCGATTTACAATAGCCAAGTGCTGGAAACAGCCTAAGCGCCCATCAGTAAGTGAGTGGATCAAAAAATTGTGGTACATTTACGCAACAGAATACTATGCAGCAGAAAGAAAGAAGGAACTCCTATCTTTTGCGACAGCATGAATGGAACTGGAGAATATCATGCTAAGTGAAATAAGCCAGTTGGTGAAAGACAAATATCATATGACCTCACCTATAAGAGAAATCTAATGAACAAAATAGAACCACAGGCATGGAAACATGAAACAGACTGACAATGACCAAAAGGCAGGGGGTGAGAAGAATAATGGTTAAAAGAAGCGGAAGGAACTGGACAAAGGAAATGTATGAATGACCCATGGATATGGACAACAGTGTGGGAATTGACTGTGGGAGTGGGGGATGAGATGGGCAAAGGAAGGCAAAGAGGGGAAAATTGGGACGATTGTAATAGAATAACAATAAAAATGATTCAATAAAAACAAAAAGAAATATCAAAATCTACATTTTGGAAGTTTCACCAGAATTCACTGAGCAGTTATTACCTCAAAATAAAGCAAGGAAATCACTATGTATGCTTTGTCTTGGCAAGTAACTTTGGTTTAGGTGTGGTGTTGGCTTAGATCCATGCACTGTGACAGAGACCAGGGTCCCTCCTGCCAAGCCACTTACTTAGCATGAGTGGGTAAGCCAGAATAAGGGACTGTGGATAAGAATAAAAGAGCGCTCAAAGAACTGAGCCAAACCATGAAGCCAGAAGTATTTCTTTTTAGAGCTCTGGTTATTTAAATATGAAAATAAACATAATTTGTTTTCCACCCTGCTGCAAAATACAGCATATCAGTTATATTTAAAATAATATTTTCTTGTATTTTTGTAGATGACTTGTATAGTAGTTTTATTTCTTCAAACAGGTTATTATCTCTCTGGGAATAAGAACCATGTCTTCCTAACATTCTTATGGTCTAAGATAGCATCATTAACTATAGTAATGTATGTATATTAAATACCTGATATGTGTTTTTTGACTAAATGATATTTCATCTTTATATAGCTTTATGGTTCATGATGTGCTTTCTCTTTCTCACTTTCTCTCACATACACACATAGATACAAAAAAATATTTAACATACACACAAAATTATTTAACAACCTGGTAGAGTCAGATGCATCAAAAAATTGTTTCTGTGAAACTTGAGGAAATAAGGGAGTTGTTCATAGGTAAAGCCTCATAGTTAATAATTAGAAGAACCAAAATTTAAATCAAAGCTTACAAAATCTAAGTGTATTACTATTCTAATGACTACCACTGGTGGCAATCTGGTGGCCCTCAAGCTGAATTTCAGCCACAGATTCATTTTTCCCCATTTTGATTCAGCAGTAGATGACTCTTTTCTCTGGCTGACCCCATGCTCACCATTTGATGCTGAGCAACACCTCGTGCCCTTCAATAACTTATGCTACTTGCTTCACCCCTGAGGACTTGATATCCTAAACTTCACCATAAAATATGGATCATGGAAGTTGTCTGTACAAGCTTTGGCATATTGCTTAAAAGTGAACTCATTAAAGGTTAGAAGGAAGCCAAGTAAGCAGAAAGGGAACCTGAAATGATATATAACTATTGAGAAAGACATTGTCATGGGAGATCTTCATGAAGTATCTGAGTCCTGAGACTTCTCTCTTATAATGATCTTTCCTTCTTATAGAATACAAAGGAATTGCAAACTGTGAGTTGTGTTTTTAAACAAATGAAGTCACTTAATAACCCTTCTCAAAACAGGCAGCATATAAAACAATGGAGATAACTATGTAAGTCTACATTTTTTCTACTCTTATAAATCACTTTGTTTTAAAAAATAGTTTGTATTTGCTTGGTTTGTTATATTTTTATTAGGAATTTGAAAGTAACTTGCTCTTCGGTGATATAAATCAAAGAAGTCACAACTGAAAATCACCAAGGATCCACAGAATCTGCCAAGTGAAGGTAATGGAAGAAGTTAGGATACATTCACACTTTGCAAAGAGACCCCATGGCCCCACAGGTCACACCTAGCAACAGCTACAAAATCCAAGCACTTTTCTATATTCCCATCCCCAACTGCTGCAAGAACACCATGAGCCCTAGGTTCAGAATTTATTGGACAAGTAACAAATCTCAACTCAGGCCAAAGTTGGAAGCACTACTATGATAGATTCATATTGCTTAGCATCATATTTACGTATCTCTAATTTTCCTGACATTGCTCTCTCTTAAATCCTCTGATGAGGATATATTTCTTGATTTTAGAGAGAGAGTAAGGGAGGGATGGAATTGAGGGGCAGAGGGGGAGAGGAGGAGAGGGAGAAAGGGAGAGAGGGGGAGAGGCAGAGGGGAGAGGGGGAGGGGGAGTGAAGGGGAAGAGGGGGAGGGAGAGTGGAGGGAGGGTAGAGAAGGGGGGCAGGTGGGGAGAGGAGGAGAGAGGGGGAGAGAGAGAGAAGGGGAGACAGAGGGGGAGACAGAGAGGGGAGACGGGGAGAGAGGTGGGGAGATAGAGAGAAATATCAATGTGTCCTGACTAGGGATCGAGACTGCAACCTTTTGGTGTACGGGAGGATGTTCCAACAAACTGAATCACCCAACCAGGACAACATACCCCTCTCTTTATCCTCTTAAAAGAATCATATAAATCTCATGCTCAGAGAAGGGAATCACCCTTAATCTTGACAGATCTTAAAAAAGGATTAACGTTCTGATTCATACTGAGGGACTTTTAATCATTGAATTCCCTAAAATGGGGTAACTTTTATTAAAAGTCTGTCTCCTATCTTTGCCCATCTTCTCTAATTCTTATGTCATTTTCCAAGGCATGATGAGATGAGTCTATATATTCCTCAAAGAGATCTTTTGATATAACGTATTTCATGTGAAAAACTATGGGACATTTACACAATAGAATACTACTTGGTGTAAAGAAAAAGAAAATTTTACCCTTTGTGATGTGGATGGACCTGGAGAATCTTATGCTAAGTGAAATAAGCCAGTCGGAGAAAGACAAGTACCATATGATCTCACTCATATGTGGAATCTAATGAACAAACTGAACTAACAAGGAAAATAGGGACAGGCTCATAGATGGAAAGCAGGCTGACAGCTAAGGAGGGGGAGGGTAGGGGGTGGAGGGATGGAGCAAAAAGAAAAAGGACTCATGGACACGGACAACAGTGACTGCGGGGGAAGGAGGTATAAGGGGAGTAAGTGGTAATGGAAAAAATACAATAAAAATTTTAAAAATAAAGTTTAACTGGAATAAAAAGAAAATAGGTTGTTAAGACTTAAGATATTTTCCTCTTCTAATATATTGGTATTAGTTAGTTATAGTGGCTAGTTTAGAAGAGCTAAGAGTCTATTTTGGGTTCACAAAGAATTTTGAGATTAGTTTGTGATCTTTTCCAGACTTCACAGAAAAGTGAAGATGGGAGGGCCAGGCATTTGCCATGGTCACTCTGATAATCTATCATCAATATAGGCGATGTGTTTAACTAAGGTGGATATCACTCAGGCTTGTTGGAATCTCAATGAGAAACGAAGGTTAAGGACTTGACTAGCTCTAATATAAGGCTCACAGCTGACCGTTACTTCACAGGTGCTTAAGAATACAACTGCAGCATGCAGAGAGCTAAAAAGGAACCAACGCTAAACCAGGTCCATATTCCTGGGCCTGACTGGACAACTACAGCCTGGCAAGTCAGATTCCAACAAAGAAAATTACTTAAGTCTAGGCAGATGACCTTGTTGGGCATCTGGTTGACTGACCTTGTTTTTATCCCCTCAGCAGTGACATATGTAGGAGACGGGACATCAAAGATGTCCTGGGCAGCATCAAAGATCAGTTAGGTCAGGGCTAAGCCTAGCAGGGAAATGGGTTGTGAAGTAGAAATTGAGATTAAAAGGAAAAAACACAAATTGGGAAAATCTGGCCAGGCAGATGTTTGCAGTGCAGTGAACTGAGCCCACTGAATCATGCTAATGGTAAAGACTCCTGCCCCAAGATCTGTCCCAGCCTGTCTCTATCAGCTTTCTGTCTCTGCCTCAGGCTGGATTGAAGGGCTGGGGCCCCTACCCTGGGCTCTAGAAGGCCAGTCTGAGCCGCCAGAGAGCAGTGTGGTGGCAGCATTGAGAGAACATAGGCTTTTCTCAGCTGACCATAGGATGCGACTGTCATGGACCTAAATCTGCAGCAGCTGTTTTGACAGGATCTTCACTTTTAACCATGGTAGAAGAGGTTCAAAGCAAACATTTTGCTTCCATATTTAATGCCCCTTAGTACAACCTCCCCTACCCATGCCAATACATAATTATCCTTATCAAAATCATGTTGGCTTTTTAGTTTTTCATAAGTATGGTTTTAAAGAGAGTAGTTTATAGACAACAGATCCAGTACAAGAAACAGCCAAATGTTGTGGAACACATTTTATGTGAAAGAGGGCTTTTAACATATTTGTTGAAATCATTTTCATGTATCTATTTCTCAGAAGATTGTGCCTGTTTTGTAATTCTTTTCCAACACTATTGGAACAGTGCCAATAAAATAAGTGATGTAATGTGGATGTTAATCTCTATAGGAAAAGTGGATATACTTTGTTGTTGATTAAGATATGAGAGAAGAAGACTAGACCAAGATGCAACCCGGGAGGCTCCTGAGCTCCCCCTCCCACAGACACACTGAATGTACACACAGAGCTGTTTCCTCTGAAAGACACCAGAAACTAGCTGAGCAACTGCTGCATATCAAACAAATGAGAAAATAACCACATTCAAAAGGGTAGGAAAGGCTGAGACACACGCTGGCCATAAACCGCACCAGGTCTCACCGCCATGCAATTGGTGGGGGACGCCCAACTCTCAGATTCTCCTCAAGGAGCAAAGAGATTGGATTCCATAGCTAAAGTCCCAACTTTTAAGACTCTCACTGAATGGGTGGGCTCCCAAAACACCTAGCTCTGAAGGCCAATGAGGCGTTCGTCCATGAGACCCACAAGACTACAGCAAATAAAGAAGCAGTTATTAATAGGTGCACAAGCACATCCCCATAGCTATCTCCTCGGGGCTCGGAGCTCAGGGAACAGGCAAAACCAAAACAGCCCACTCCAGGTCCTTCCTGGAAAGAGGTTTACCTGCGTAATTTAAAAGCTGCTCCGGAAGGCCAGGTAATGGAGCAGGCATTCGAGGCTGGCTATGAGCCTCCCCGGAGACCGGGGAAGCTAAAGGGCACATCTCCCCGCCTCTCCCAAGTTGCCAGCAACTCCCTGGAAGGACCTTGTACAATCAGCTGCAACCCAGCTTTAAGGGCTGTCACCTAAGGATTGGGCCCCCAGATTCCTGGCTCTGATAACCAACAGGGCTTTATTCCCCAAATCACACAGGACTTACCGGGTAGGTGCACCAAACGCTTTTCGCAGGTGTCCTCACAGAGCTCCGCACAGAAGGAGCAAGTAAAAAATTCCCAGTCTTCTCTGGAAAGGGGTTCATCTACATACTTTGAAAGTTGCTGCCTGAGAGCCAGGGTTCAAATTTAGCAGGCATCTTGGGGCTGGCTGCCATCCTCCCCAGTGACCAAGGAAGCCAGTGTACAGTTCTTCACGCTTCTATCTTCAGAATGCTCAATGATAAAACCAAGTCACCTAGAAGGAGCCCATGCGCACATGCTGCAGCCCAGCTTTTGTAGCTGCCACCTGAGGGATGGGCCCCCAGATGACCTTCCCACTCCTGCCCACTACCCCCATACACCTGGGTCTATCACAGAGAAAACAGACAAAAGCACCCATCTCCCGGTTTCTACCTAAAAGGAGATTAACTACATACTTTCCCAGTTCCTGCCTGAGAGTCCAGCTGTAGCTAATCAACCTGGAATCAACACTAGGCAAGACTGAGTTGTGTTCTGTACACCAGCAAACTATCAGAGAGATTAAGAAAATCCCATTGACAATAGCTACAAAAAGAATAAACTACTTAGAAATAAATTTAACTAAGGAGGTGAAAGACAATAGATCTTAAGTGTTCTCACACACACAAAAGGTAAATAAGTGAGGTGTTGGTTTTGTTAGTTAACTGAATGGGGGAATCTTTTCAAAATGCATCAATATATCAAATCATCCCACTGCATGCCTTAAATATCTTACTATTTTATTTGTCAATTATACCTCAATAAAGCTGAAAAAAATGGGAGAAAAAAAAAAGAAATTACGTGGGGGGAGGGCATAACTGCTCAAAATTGTCAGTTACCATAGTTAGTATAAATGTTCCTAAAAATTTAGTTGTATGAGCATCACCTGAAAATCTCTGTTGAGTCATATAACAGTTTGAGCATGGTAGATTTATTAAATTTAGAAAATTACTGTAGGTGGAATAGTTTTCCTGATTGATTCTTAGAGCCTTAATTTTGAACACTGAATGCAAACTATATTCTGAAAAAAATTATGAACATTACTTTAAATGGTGTATTATAATTTTAATTATCCTATATTTCAAAGAAACAATTGTCTCTGTTTTTGGAAATTGAATTACTTTTTGTAAAAATAAATATACAATTGCCCAATGAGTAAAATGTTCTCAGTGTTTTTAGTAATGAAATACTAGCTTTTTGTTTTGTTTTGTATGTGGACATTCGCCTGTGCCATTCAAAATATGAAAACTATGTCTCTATACATTTTTTAATTTTCTGGAAAAACTGTGTGGCAAAATATGTAACTGCTAAAAGATATATTACTTCTAAAAGAGAGGGCTAGGTTAATTCAATCAACTGAAATATATTTCTAACAATTAGTTAAACATTACCAAAAAAAAAAAAGCATTCAAACAAATTATATGCACATCACCACCAGTACTAAGATAGTTGTATATTTTGTATTAATGCAAGCGTGGGCATTTCTTTAATCATTTGAAATAATGTTTTTTAAATCATTAACTATGAATTCAGACATATAATTTTGAACAAAATACAATTGAATATTCCTCCCTTTGAATACAGTGCAAGCCTGGGCTTCTTTGTTCTTTTATAGTATTTCAAAGTCGATTTTAACAAAGCATCAGGAAGGAAGTTAAATACAAGGCTGCCTTGAATTTATAAAGTAGTTTTCTTCCCAGAAAATCAAAATAACTTGCATATATTCTTACATGACATTTGTCAGTCTGCCAGTCTTTAGTTGTTCTCTTATGCTAAAACATCCCTGGCAAAATAAACACCAACTCCTGCCTTTTAACCAAGGGTGCTGAGCAGAACCAAGTAGATCTCTAAGTGCTACGAGTCTGATTTACTTTTAGACACAATATACCTCATACATCCATATACATATAGGATTGTATTTGTAGGAACCATGTCAAACATTCCATGAAGTCGCTACTGTATCAGATATATTTGGGTAAAGGGTGGTGTTCCCTTCAGAGCTCGTTAATGGCCCCATAGTGCCACACAGCACTCTGTGAGTACATTCCATGTTCATTAAACCCATTTGCAACTGATCTCCATTGTTCTTCTTATTGTTTCCATCTATTAACTTACCCCACGATGAAGATTTTGCCACTAATGTATGAATCCAAAGAATGAGACACCAAAACCAATCCCTGCCTTTTGTAGATCAGTTCAATAAAAATAATGTTGGTAAACATTTAGCTAACACTTTCTAAAATCTCTCTGAGAGCCAGAAACTATTCTAGGTCTTTTATTTGCATAATTCCATTTAATGATGTTCAACACAATCTGTAGAAAAAAATTTTTTAAATGAGTTATTGAGAGATTACATAATTTGCATATGGCCATAGCTACTAAAATGCTCTCCATATGCAAGTTTAAATTGCCCATTTTCAAGTCGTTTATGACCAAGGCAAGCAATACATGGGTAACTGACACAAAGATACCATTTACAATGTACAGAGTGAGAAAGAAAGATTTATGGTCTAAAAATTAAAGAATTTTCAATAGCATAGGTAGGCATATCTATTTGTCAGACAAGTGGGCTTGCACTGGGCAGTACTGTATGCAAAAGAGAGACCTCACACTTGGACTCAGGCTGATTCAAGCTTTGTGGTGCCTGAAGCATACTTAATTTGGGAAGTCCTCCTTAAGGAAAATATTATAAAAATATGACACAAAACATAAAAGTGCTTATTTATTAGGAATGAAAAAAATCTCAAAGAATTAAAAAAGTTAAACCATCAAATACCACATCAATATTAGCAACCTGATACGCGTGTCAATACTTTATTTTCCATAATTTTTGGTGCATGCTCTTGGTTTTTTCCAATGACAATGATTTTATAACAGAAATTTTTTAAAAGAGAAGAAAAGTAATATTTAACTTCTTCTCTAGCATGGCTGATGGAAAGTTGGGTGTTTTTAAAAACCATTGATTCAGAGGTCTCTTTCTATGTTATTTTCTTTAAACTGATAATGCCACATGTGTTTATAAAGTGCTTCTTGCCTAGAGGAAGTCATCAGAGAACTGCAACGACAGTTGCTGGTCCAGCTTGGCCACGTCCTCCCTTCCCATTCCAGCCCTCACTAGGCCATGGGTGTGCAGAGCATGGCATAGCCATGAAGCCTGGTCATGGTAATCTCTGAGCAGTGAGCAATGAAGCAGACTCTGAATCAATTCCTGTTTCTTTAAGTCAAAGATGGGGTCCAATGCCTGATGAGGTCTATCCAGCATAGATCTAATTGTTGGCAGTAAATCTCGTAGCCTATCGGCCTTTCCTCAGGTTCAGGGCCACCATCATGGGATAGAAGGTGTTACCCACACTGGGAAGCACACCATGCTCTCAGCACCTCTCCACATCTTCTATGGAGAATGCACCAAGCCATGTCTCATTATTGTCCTGATAAAGCTGCCTCTGACTGTAATACTTTACATATTTATAGAGAAATTGGAGGTGGAAAGTGACATCCCATGGATTATACAACTATGAAAGTTTCCTAACCAGGGAAATGGCATGTTGTAAAACGAGAAAATCCAGGTGAGTCTGAGTACCAGCACTGCATTTATGTGGAGAACCTGGGTCTTTCATTTGAATCGGCTCACTTAGCTAGCCATCTTTCTGCTAGCTTATTGAAACTTCAAGAGGGAAGGAGCCAACAGGGGCATTTGGGAGAAAAATTTAAACTCTCCTCAATGCTCATAAAGAGAATGACTTTTAGATTCAACTAGACCATGTTGGATTCTATCACTTACTATTTCTATACGGTGGGAGTAATACATACTGTCGACCATTGAGAAGCGATTGAATAAGATATTTGCAAATAAAGGTGAGTTGCTTGACCTATACATGTTTAATGTTAAAATTCTACCATCTCTCCTGAACCAACCAAGACCAATATTCTTTACCAGTGGAGTGGGTTTTATTGCTGTAAACTGGGCAGGCAAGGTGCCATGCTAAGCTCTGACACAGCCAATGTCAATCTCTGTCCTTTGTTTAATATTGCCTTTTTGAGTTTAGCATGTTGACCACACTGGATTAAATCCTTGCTGTAAAGCTCCACTCACTTGACTAATTCTAAATATATTAATAGTGAAGATACTTAGTATTGATGACTACTGACGCGAACATTTCTTGATGTGAGTGACCCCTGCTATCTTGTTCAACCCACTAAATTGGATTTCCGTCAGTATTGCGGCTGGCCTGTCTGAAACCAAGAATTACCCAAGCCCTGTGGCACTGAGGGGCTGGCTGCAAAGCTAAGTCATTTGATTTCATCCAGTGCTTTCATGATTCTCTTTCCTGCTGGCTCCTGCTGCTAAGTTCTCAGCAAGCAGGAGGGTCTAATCCAGTCTCTTAAGACACTTCCCAATGGGGTACACAAAACCATTTTGAATAACATCATGCTTGAAAAACATATATTAATTCCCAGGATGACTAGTCTATAAAAACCACATTTATTTGAATAAAAATTGTAAAGATCAAAATAATGCTGAGAACTTTACCTTCATTATCTCTCTTATTCATCAGAAATCTATAGGGGACCTACTAAAATTAAGTCTATTTTATAGATCAGGGTTTGTCACACTATGGCCGATGGGCCTGACTGCCACCTGTTTTTGTGTGGCCTATCAACTATGAATAGTTTTTAAACCATTAAGTGGTTGAAACATAAACAAAGAAAGAATAATACTTTTGACATAGAGAAATTATATGAAATTTAAATTGAATATTAATTAATGAAGTTTTATTAGAACATGGCCACATCCATTTATTTACATTCTGTCTATGGATGAATTTCCTCTACGAGGCCTAGGGGAGTATTTGCATCAGAGACTCTGGGGCTGGCAATGCCAAAAATATTTACTATCTGACCCTTATTTGAAAAACTTTGCTGACCCCCATTTAGGGATAATGAAGCTAAAGAGAAGAGAATTCAGTTACTTACCCTCACCTCTCCTAAAAATAAGTGGTGAAACTGAGAAAAAAAATCTGGGTCTGACTGATTCAAGAGATCATACTTTTAACAACTACATACTGTGACTATAGTTCTGGTTGTTAGGAAATTTAGTAAATCTCACAGATAGAAAGTAATCACATTTTAATGACTCTGTGGTCATATTTTCTCTCTTGACCATTGCAAGTAGGTTTGGCAGAAGGTGAGTGCTACCACTTCTGTAAAATGGTGTGCTGCTGATTTATAAGGAGAGCATTTTGCTTTGCTGACATCTGCATGGTGCAGTGAAGTTCTGGTCCTATTTCAAGTAGAATGATTGCCAAGCCCCATATTATGAACACTTCTACTTCTAACCTAACTTCAAAAGCACAGCACATATGCTAAGATTTTGGAATTGGATGAAGGCATGGGACCATGTCCAAGAAATAATTACAAATGATTATTCAAATTATACCTTCACTTAATTGCCAGTAAAAAAAAAAAAAAAAAAAAAAAATTCCTTCCTGGTTTCAGAAGCCAGAAATGGTGACAAAGGGTTCAATCCATTAAATAAATAGAAAAGAATTGTATCATAAAAGTCATTATCTTAGAGTGACATTTTAATATCCAACATTCATTTTTTTAATTTTTTCTGTTGTATTTTTTTCCATTACCATTTATCCCACTTATACCCTCCTTTCTCCTGCAATCGTCACACTTTTGTCCAACATTTATTTTAAGATCAGTTTTTAATATAAATATTAAAAATACATTTATATTATTTTATTTATATCTTAACAACTGTTAAATTTCAGATCTAATGATTTAAAATAATTATACAGTCTTTTTTTTGTTTTCACCCTGGTGCACATAATGCTAATTTTCAAGGATGTCATTATTTAATATATTAGAGCATAAAATTAGGGACATGAAGGATTAAGGAACACTGTTTTTTAATATTTTCAGAGCTGCATAGACTGCATAGACTATCTCTGCATAGACTGGCAAGTGACAAAGTAATATTATTGTGATGCTACATTGACTTATGAATTAACAAAGTCATAATGGTATTATCACATGCTATCCTCATTGTCAACGGTATTAGGATCTTTGGAAGGAAACAATCTGCATTTGTGACATGCTGTCCACTCTGGAAGTCTTCATCCTCCTAGTATTGGCATGTTGAATCTTAGAATACCTTTTTTTTTTTTTTGCCTTGGCTTTAAAGGTAAATGCCACATTTTGGGAGAACACTGCTCTTGTAGAACTATTGCTTACCTCAGTGGAGAAATAAAAGAGGTAAGGCAGTTTTTTTTTTTAAATTCATTAAAGCCATACAGACTGAAAAATCAGTAACTCGCTGGAATCTGTAAAAGATGGAAGGAAACACATGGAAACCAGTGCCCTGAGAATTGCAGACACACATGTGAACACTGGGAGCCAAGGCTTAAGGAACAGCGCCACAAGCAGAAATTGCCTTGGGAACAAGTGCCAGGAGTAGGAACACCCGACTGAACTTGAAGAATTTCTGGAGTCTCAGAGTTAACAACTCTGAGGGTAAAAAGTCCAGGGGGATCCAATCAGATGGTGGGCCCAACCTATTGGGAATTATCTAGAAGTGAGCCAGATTCTGAATGGGAGGGTGGAAAAGAAACCATTTTGAAACACTAAAGCACAGTATCTTAATAAGGTCTGCCCTCAGAAGATACTAGTTAACCAGGACCCGACTGCCTGAAGTATTACCAGAACGTAAAAAAAAAAAAAAATTGAGTAAATGAAGCACCCAAATACAAACCACTCTTGCCATCCTGTTCTACCACAGTGGGGGGGGGGGGGGATTGAGAAACACCTGTGAAGGCTCTTAAAAGTCTGAGACCTAATTGTAGGCCGATAGAACGCTTTCTCTCCCTCCGCCACCCTGCACCTCAATGCCACATCATTAAAGGCTTATTTACAACACTTTCTTTTACCCAGCAAATTGTGTTCCTTAGCAAAAAAAACAAAAACTAAAACAAAAAAACAATGCATACCAAAGAACAAAAACAACAACAACAACGACAAAAAAACCACACACACAAAAGATTGAGCAAGCATCATTACTAGACATGGCAGGAATATTGGAATTATCAGACTGAGCATACTCAACAACTCTGATTAATATGCTAAGGGTTCTAATGGATAAAGCACGCAGTATGCAAGAGCACGTGGGCAATGTAAAAATGAGATGGAAATCCTAAGAGCCAGCCAAAACAAATGCTACCATTCTGGTAAGTGATGTCGATAATGAGAATATGCATGAGTGTGGAGAAGGAATATAAGAGAAAGTTCTGTACTAGCCTCTTAATTTTGTTAATAAACTTAAAACTGCTCTAAAAGTTAGTCTTTAAATAAGAATATTAAAGCAAATAAGGTATTCCAAAACTGCTTTTACTTTCAGTGTCTTCGACCAATTTTCTGGACAAAGATTCCTTCAAAATTAAGCTATTTTCATATAGATAGTATGTATAGCTTGTGAATCTTCACCTGGTTATGTTTCTTTCATCTTCTGAGTCATTTTAGTATTTTGTCTGCCTGCCTCTTATTGAACTTTTGGTGTTTTATTATTGTTGTTTATTTACTTGAGTCACTCTCCTGGATTCATCACATTGTAAACTCTTTGAAGGCAGGTGCTGAATCTTAAAAATTATTTTCGTTTCCTAATATAAGGGATTAATGAAAAGTCACTAACTTGAATGAAACATTTCATTGTAAAAATGCACATTATAAGGACAGATGTATGCTGTTGTCGGACATACACAGAGAAGCTATTATGTGCCATAAAATTTCCTGTGCTAAACTAATGAAAATCTGTTCATTGTGAATGCCTGATTTGCTTTGATGTTTTGCAAAGACAAAGATTGGATAAACATGAACTGGGGAGGAAATTTTACTTCTTTCAGCAGAAAGTAGATAAGGAGAAGGGGAGCTTCAGAGAGTAATAAGAATATTATACCTGAAAAGTGCTTGCAACTCCCAAGGCAATGATGGTATAAGACAGAATGTTAGGACCACTGGAGAATGTCCAATCTGAACATATTTTTCAGCATTATTTTACTTCTAGGTACAATCAGAGCAGCCAAGAATGTTCCTCTCTTTTCCCATCTCTAGTACATATGGAACATTCAGGACATGCTGAGTGCTGTTCTAGGAACCATAATATTTTGTATTCTAAGTGCCTCAAATTAATTTTGCTGAGGTGAATAGATAAATACGATTCTTTATTCTAATCTGTGATAATAAATCTGGTCTGAACTTTGTGGTTAAGACACTAATGGGCATATGGAAGATGAACCAGTACTAAACATTTGTTTTTCTTTTATGGGCTTTGAAATCTAATCATCTTAATTTGAATTTTGATTCTATCATTTACTATCACCTTATATCCTTTGAGACTATTAAGGAAAGTGTGTAAGCTTCAGTTTCCTTATTGGGTAAATGGGAGTAACAGTAAAACTTAACCCATAAAGTTTCTGTGAGGATCACTTGAAACAATGCATAAGTTCTCAGTGCCTCCTATTATAATGATTGCTGATTTATTGTGCAGCTGACCCTACTATGGCTCTATTGATCCCTGGGGCAGACATTTTTTAAATGGATAATTAATGATGGTAAAGTTTGAATTTATTAACTGGACTTCAATGAGATAATATTTGTCCTTTCAGAATGCTTTATATAAAAATAACTCCCCAAGCCTATGAGTCCTTAGTTTCCTCTCCATACTTAGCAAAGCACAGAATCATCAATTTTGATGACCTTTCCATTTTTTTTTACCTAGCTCCATATACTAAGGCATATTAAAGTATGTCTTATAATTCATTAGCTATTTAAATTTAATCTAAATTGAATATAAATCAATGGTATGTGTTGTTTTTTTTTTTTAATTGAGTTCTATGGTTAAGTCTTTACTTGACCCCAGTATAAAGAGAGTCCTCCTGAACATACACTCTTGCCTATGTTCCACTCTGAGTGTAAACATCCATATTCTCATTTTACTGGCCTTTCTGGTATAATTACATTGACTATTCTTTAACTTTGCAACCACGAGAAAATGTCCAGTTTTATAGACTCTCCAGGCAACCAAAGCCACTCCTTAGTTTATATTTGTTCAGCCTGTCTTTCTGAGTTCTTAAAAAATTGAATGCCATTCTGTATTTTGAAATACTTTAAAAATTTTTTTACCAAGATCATTTTCAAGGCACAAACTAGGGTTTCCTGAGATGGTGCTATGTAGACAAACAAAATACTTTTTATAAAGCAGCATTCAGCTTAATGATCAATTTGAATACTCTACAGCTCCACTGAACTGCCCTTTTTATTGTCACCCATGCAGTGACACTTTTTTTCAAGTCTGAAATCTATTTAAACTGGTCAAATAAATGCATTAATGAACAACTGAGTACCACTAAGTTCTTGATATCAACAGGTCATCCAGACATCTAAATAGTGACAAATTTAACATTTTGGGGATGACTTAATAGATATTCATCTGTAGCACTACCTTTAAGAACCAAAAGTCTTGCCCTGACAGGTGTGGCTCAGCAGGTTGTGTGTTATTCTGCAAACTGGAAGGTGTCCAGTTCAACTCCCTGTCAGGACACATGCCTGGGTTCTAGGCCAGGTCCCCAGCTGGGAGTGTGGAAGAGGCAGCTGATTGATGTTTCTCTGGCACATTGATGTTTATCTCCCTCTCTTCCCTTCTCTCTAAAAAGAAATAAATAAAATCTTTAAAAAAAAAGAACCAAAGGGCTTGATTAATATAAATATGTAAACTTATACATTCTGTTAAACTCTATTTCTGTACTTGTACTTATGTGTTTACATAATTTTGATAATGTGGGAGACAGTGTTTGATGTAGCTCAGTAATTTAATAGTATGCATATTGACTTAAAATCTCAACTCATCCTATCTATTTATTGCTCTGACCTAGGGAGTTACAAGACAAATAATATTCAGATATAGAAAAGAAAATAATTTGTTAAGTATTTGAAAATGAGCCTATAAATAGTTTTTGCTGATTATATATTAATATGAGAGAAAAAACTTGCATAAATTTAGAGGAATCAATATGGAGCCTGATGTAGGAAAATCTGGATCTAATCTAAAATCTGTAGTTTAGTGTGTATACGAATCAGGCCCTGTCACCACACATTAAACGCACCTTTTGTCATTAACCAAACTGAGGGGGGCTGCTCTTGGGCTAGATGGCCGCTCAGAATCCCAAGCATGAGATAAAGAAGACAACTTAAAACTAACTTCCCAAGCTCACTAAACATTAAGAAATCTTACAGTATCAACGAGGGGGAAATTGGGACAAATATAATAGAACAACAATAAAAAATTTTAAAAATGAAATTTTACAATCTCTTAAACCATTGTTTTTAGTATTCCCAGAAGAGTCCATGAGATTCTAACATTTCTGGCTGATGGAACAGCTGTCACTCCCTGCCCGTCTTCAGGAGGTTGTGCTGGAATCTATGTCTGCCCCTCTCCAACTCACCTTATTCTGGTCAATCTCTGACCTCTGGTTTTACATTTCTTGGAACTCACACAAGAACATTTTAAGCTATCTGACATTTAAAAATATTTTTTACCCTCACATACTTACAGTTTTAATTCCCAGAGTCTGGAAAGCAACTTCTTTGTCAAACCTTGAGTTCAAAGGAGAGAACTCAGAATTTAAAAAGTTATTACTGCCTTTAGCCAAGTTAAAAACAAAATAAAGCATTCAAAGCCATGCTTAAAAGATGATAATTCTACTGTGCTAATATTTACCTTGTCCCCTTCGTTCAAGGGGACTCAAATGATAAGGTAGATGTCTTTAATATTTACTTACTCCTATGAAGTACAAAATATAATTTTCATTAAATAGGAAGGAAAACAAGGACAAAGAAGTTCAATCTCAAAAAGTGGTTTGTCAGAAGATAGAAGTAACATTCAGCTTTTTACTTGCTCTCTGCTCTTCCACCTATTTTAATTTAATCTTATTTTAAAACAATGTCTTCCACCTTATTAGTATTGGAATGCAAAATAAATCTCTCATGTTTTTCCTCTGGAAATCAAATGAATTTAGCACTTACAGTCCCATCCCTGTGCCGAGCACTCTGAATGCACTTGATATAACAAATATTTAAAAATCTTGAATCACATAAAACACATTAAAAATACTTTGCAAAGCTTAATACTTTTTTATACTTGAATTAGCCAAATATATAATAGAATTTTAAAAGAACAACATTGTATTCTTCTTGGGGAAGAAAAATAAGAAATCAAAGTATTTAAGGCTCTTCATTTACAGAAACACATCTAATTCTGAGCTTTATGGTATACCTTCATTAACGAGAATGCTTACTGTTATTTAATGAGTATATAACTTATTTAGTCTTAGCAGTTAACTAGAGTAAAATTTGGGTAGGTTGTAAAATACAAAAGTAAAAAAGAACATTCTTTCTAAAATGAAATCTGTTAAACCTAATTGAATCTGCCTGATGATTGAGACATATAAAGATGGTTAACAATCTTTATTTTTACAGCTAGCAAGAAGAAATTTAGAGACACAATGTGCTAGTATCAAGATATGCCCTTAAATTTGTTTTCTAAAATAAATCCCTGATTCAAATTTTTATTTTCTTTTTATTTGGGGGGTTGTTGGTTCACCCTCCCACTCTCATTTACCTTTTTCTAATGAAGGTCAAATAGTGGCGATCATTCTGTCAAATTTATTTTGTAAATTTTGTCACAAATATTTTGTGTATTGCTGTGGATGTTACAGATACGACTTGTATTTTCTAGGCCATTCTAACTCAGTAAGAATAAGGAAACAGTAAGTTCCCATCTAAATCTATTGTGGTGGAATTTTAGTACCCCCTAAATTCTGCCATATATATTCTATGAGTCTTTAGGTAGATTTTTATCCTCTTGGCTACCTCATTGCATCTATTATTTCCTGCTCTTACTCATTGTGGTAATACTGCCAATTGCCTTTCACACCAAAAGTGGTCTATGTGCCTAACTGTTGCTCAGCAAAGATTCTGCAGTTACTGCTACAATTTTTCAATATTAGCAGAGAGGTTGCTCTATAAAGCCAGAGGCTGTGTACTGCAGGCCATGGTGGGGGTGGGCACCGCCCAGCCCCTGATACCTGCCTCGTTTTTTCTAAGCACCACCTGGCGGTATTTTAGAGCAGCCTTTTCCCCTTACAGTCTCACATATTCGGCCAATGTTGGTTGACATTCTAAATGACTAACGCAAGTCACCACTTCCTTCCCTAGAGTGCCAATTGCCTTTGAACGCAATTTGAACAGCCTACTCCATTTCCTTTAGGATAATTCTTCATCAGGGGTTTTCATTTGTTCAAAGAAAACAATCCTCAGAAGATCAGCCCTGCTGGACCTCTAAAGATGCCCAAATTCTAGGGTAAATGTGACTGAAATTTAAACTAGAAACACCTTCTCCATTAACCCATTTATGATGCCTTTGTAAACATAGCTATTCAAATAGTTATAAAATGCATATTTTAATGCATAGATATTAAAGGAATATATATTTTCCAATTCCAGTCAAGGAAATGACTGGATTTACACATAGAATATTTACCAGGCATCTCTATGTGCACATCTGCTAGGCACTAGGAGTACATCAAAGCACAGTTTGGACAAATAGGTCACACAGTTTTTTTTTTTTTTTTCTGAAAGTTAAATTTTTTTCCATTACCATTTAGTCCCCTTACACCCTCTCGCCCTCCATAATCACCACACTGTTGTCTGTGTCCATGAGTCCTTTTTCCTTTTTTGCTCAATCCTTCCACCCCCTACCCCACAACTCACGCTAGCTCTCATCTACTCTCTATCTTTGAGTATGTCTCTGTTTTGCTGGTTAGTTCAGTTTGTTCATTAGATTCCACATATGAGTGAAATCACATGGTGTTTGTCTTTCTCTGATTGGCTTATTTCCCATAGTTGTCTTACCACTCATTTATTGATGGACACTTGGGCTGCTTCCATATCTTGGTGATTGTAAATAATGCTGAAATAAAAATAGGAGTTCCTACGTTCTTTCAAATTAGTGTTTTGGGTTCCTTCTGATATATTACCAGAAGTGGGCTTGCTGGGTGAAAAGGCAGATCCATTTTTAATTGTTTGAGGTATCTCCATACTGCTTTCCACAGTGGCTGCACCAGTCTGCATTCCCACCAACAGTGCAGTAGGGTTCCCCTTTCTCCACATCCTCACCAGCACTTGCTGTTTGTTGATGTATTGATGATGGCCATTCTGACAGTGTCAGATGGTATCCCATTGTGATTTTAATTTGCATTTTTCTGATGACTAGTGATGTTGAACATCTTTTGATATATCATGTCTGTATGTCCTCTTTGGAGAAGTGTCTATTCAAACCCTTTGCCCAGTTTTTCATTGGGTTGTTTGTATTATTTTGGTGTTGAGTTTTTAAGTATTTTATACATTTTGAGTACCAGCCCCTTATAAGATGCATTGGTAAATATGTTCTCCCTTTCTGTGGGTTGTCTTTTTATTTTGTTGATGATTTCCTTTGCTGTGCAAATACTTTTTAGTTTGATGCAGTCCCATTTGTTTATTTTTTTTCCTCTTGTTTCCATTTTCTGGGGAGATATATCCAATAAAAAAATAACTTTGGGCAATATCTGAGATTTTGTTGCCTATGTTTTCTTCTAGAATTTTTATGATTTTGGGTATAACATTTAACTCTTTGATCTATTTTGAATTTATTCTTCTGTGTGGTGTAAGAAGGTGGTCTAGTTTCATTTTTCGGCATATATCTGTTCAATTTTCTCAACACCATTTACTGAATAAACTATCTTTAGCCCATTGTATGTGCTTGCTTCCTCTGTTGAATAATAATTGACTCTAAAGGTGTGAATGCATTTCTGGGCTCTCTATTCTGTTCTATTGATTTGTGTGTCTGTTTTTATTCCAGCACCATGCATTTCTTTTTACTATGGCCTTATAGTATAGTTTGATATTAGGTGATGTGATTCCTCCAACTTTGTTCTTCTTTCTCAGGGTCAGTGTTCCAATGCAGGGCCTTTAGTGGTTCCATATAAATTTTTGAAATATTTGTTCTAGATCTGTGAAATACATAATTGGAATCTTGATAGACATTGCATTGAATATATAGAGTGCTCTGGATGGTATAGACATTTTAATGATGTTAATTCTTCCTATCCATTAACATGGTATGTGCTCCCACGTATTTGTATCTTCTTCAGTTTCTTATAATTTTCCATATACAGGTCTTTTACATCCTTGGTTTGATTTATTCCTATGTTGTCGTCGGCGGCGGCAGCCGTCCGTCTTGAGAGACGATGGCGTAGCTTCTTGAGAGTCTATCTGCACCGCCGAGAATGGCTGTGCAGTCCGACTCGGGAGTGACAATCCCTGCCACACTTGTTACAGGTGAAGGCAGATGGCTGTTGTTGCTGCTGTTGACGCTGCTTCCGCCTCAATCTTTTCTGGACCGCCTCCTCGTTGCGCGCAGCCTCTGCGCGTGACGTACCTTGTCTGACCGCGAGCCTTCTTCTGCTTGAACTTCCCATGTGTTGAGATTGATGGAGCATTGTGTCATGTCCTTTTTGCAGATGTCTTTGAACCGCAGTTTTGGGCGCCCTGTCATCCTCTGGCCTTCTGCTAGCTCGCCGTAGAGGAGGTCTTTGGGAATATGGCCTGCATCCATTCTTTTGACATGGCCGAGCCACCTGAGGCGTCTCTCACTAAGAACTGCATGCAAACTGCTCATGTTGGCTCGCTTCAGCACCTCGGTGTTGGGAATCTTATCCTGCCAGGCGACATGCAGGACGTGTCGCAGGCACCTCGTGTGGAAGCTGTTGAGTTTCCTTTCATGCCTTGCGTAGGTGGTCCACGTCTCGCTGCCATAGAGGAGAGTGCTGAGTACGCAGGCTTGGTAGATGCGCAGTCTGGTTTTCTCAGTGAGGCTGGAATTGTTCCACGCTCGCCGGTTCAGTTTGGCCATAACTGTGGCTGCCCTGGCGATTCTCTGATTGACCTCCAAGTCGACTGACAGAGAGCTCGAGATGGTGGACCCGAGGTAAGTGAAATCGTTGACAACCTCCAGGGTGTATCCATCGATGGTGATGCATGGGGGAGTCCCCGTGCCTTGAGCCATAACGTTCGTCTTCGTCAGGCTGATGGCTAGTCCGAACTCCTTGCATGCGTGGGAAAGGCAAGTGACTAACTGCTGGAGTCCCTCTTCGGAGTGTGATGTCAAGGCTGTGTCGTCGGCGAAGAGCATCTCACAGATGAGCACCTCTTTGACTTTGGTCTTGGCTCGTAGACAGGCCAGGTTGTAGAGCTTGCCATCGGATCTGGTGTGAATGAAGACATCCTCGCTGCAGTCCTTAAAGGCGTATTGGAGGAGCATGGAGAAGAAGATTCTGAACAGCGTAGGCGCGAGGACGCAGCCCTGCTTTACTCCGCTGCTGACTGGGAAGGCCTCAGAGGTTGCGCCGTTGTAGGACACCATGCTGTGCATGTTGTCGTGAAAGGACATGACCACAGCAAGCAGATGTGGCGGACAGCCAATCTTCCGTAGCAAGCTGAAGAGTCCGCTTCGACTGACCAGATCAAACGCCTTCGTGAGGTCGATAAAGGCGAGGTAGAGTGGTTTATGCTGCTCGTGACACTTCTCCTGCAGCTGGCGTAGGGAGAAGATCATGTCCACTGTTGAACGGCCAGCTCTGAAGCCACACTGGGACTCTGGGTAGACGCGGGAAGCAAGGGTCTGCAGGCGGGCAAGAGCGACCCGGGCGAATACTTTGCCGACGACGCTGAGGAGAGAGATGCCCCGGTAGTTGTTGCAGTCGCTGCGGTCTCCTTTGTTCTTGTACATGGTGATAATGTTGGCGTCTCTCATATCCTGGGGGATGTAACCCTCCTTCCAGCAGAGACAGAGTAGATGGTGGAGCGACTGTAGCAGGACTGGTTTCCCGCTCTTTAGGATTTCTGGAGGGATTCCGTCGCTTCCTGGTGCTTTCCCACAAGCGAGGCGGTCGATGGCTTTGCCGAGCTCTGCCGCAGTAGGTGGGGTGTCTAGCTCCTCCATGACTGGTAGGTCTGGGATGGCGTTAAGAGCAGTGTCTGTTACGGTGTTCTTCGTTGCGTACAGCTCGAGGTAGTGCTCGGCCCACCGCCGCATTTGCTGTTCCTGGTCAGTGATGACCTCACCTGTCTTGGACTTAAGGGGGGCAATCTTGGAGGGGATTGGGCCTGTTGCCTTCTTGATACCCTCATACATTCCTCGTGCGTTGCCTATATCGGCGGCTTCCTGGATGCTTCTGCACAGGTTTAGCCAATAGGTGTTGGCACAGTGGCGGGCGGTCTTCTGGACTTTGTTCCTGGCAGCCCGTAGGGCTTGAAGTGTACTGGGAGTGGGCGTGGCCTTGTAAGCCAGTAGGGCCTTCCTCTTAGCTTCGATCACGGGTTCCATTTCTTCCCAGTGAGCCTCGTACCAGTCAGTGTTCTTCCGCTCTTTCTTCCCGTAAGCAATAATGGCGGAGTTGTATATGGCGTCGCGGAGACGTGGCCAATTGGATTCGATAATGTCATCTGCCACCGTTCCCTCGCCAAGTGCATCTTCCATCCTGTTGATGAATTGCTGGGTCTTAACTGGGTTGCTGGCACAACTGGTGTTGATGCGTGGGCGACCCTTCATCTTGGAGTGGTGCAACCTCTTCGACGTTATGCGCACCTTGCTTACCACGAGGGCATGGTCCGTGTCGCAGTCTGCACTGTGGTAGCTGCGGGTGAGGAGGGTGCTGCCAATATCCGTTCTTCTGGTGATGACGAGGTCAAGCTGGTGCCAGTGGTGGGAGCGGGGGTGCCTCCATGACACCTGGTGGATCTCTTTTTACTTGAAGAATGTGTTTGTCACGCACAGGCCGTGGTGACACGAAAGCTCAAGCAGTCGCTGATCATTCTCATTGATCTTTCCTCTCCCAAAGTTTCCGAGGCAGGTGGGCCAGGCCATGTGGTCGGCTCCTACTCTTGCGTTGAAGTCTCCAAGGAGATAAAGAGCGTTACTTCTGGGGATCTTGGATAACGCTTCGTCCAGTGCATGGTAGAACTGTTCTTTCTCTTCGGTGGTGGCGCAGAGGGTTGGGGCGTACACACTAAGAATGCTGACTGGGCCGAAAGTTGTTGACAATCGGAGGGCAAGTAATCTCTCTGTGCCTCCTGTGGGTGGCTCTATGGAGTTAACAAGCGTGTTCTTCACAGCGAACCCAACACCGTGCTGTCTTGATTGGTCCGGAGACTTCCCTTGCCAGTAGAAGGTGTAGTTGGTTTCTCTGATAGTTCCGTTGTCGGCCAACCGGGTCTCCTGTAGAGCCGCAATGTCGATGTTTAGTCGTGCCAGTTCCCTGTCGATGATGGCGGTTTTCCTGGCATCATTGATCCACGGAAGTATTCCTATGTATTTCATTGTTTATGAAGTAATTATAAATGGGATCATTTTCTTATCTTCCCTTTCTTTTAGTTTGTTATTGGCATATAAAAATGCAACTGATTTCTGGATATTAAGTTTGTATCTTGCTACTTTGCTGAATGCATTTATCAGTTCTAGAAATTTCTTGGTGGAATGTTTGGGGTTCTCTATGTATCGTGTCATGTCATATGCAAATAAAGACAGTTTTACCTCTTCCTTTCCAATTTGGGTGCCTTTTATTTTTTCTTCTTGTCTGATTGCTGTAGCTAGGACTTCAAGTACTAAGTTGAATAAGAGGTGAAAGCAGACATCCTTGTCTTGTTCCCTATCTTAAGGTTTTTGTACTTCATTTTGTTTATGTGATGAATCACATTTAGATTTGCAAATGTTCTACCAACCTTGCATTTCCAGTATAAATCCCACTTTATCATAGTATATGATCTTTTTTTTAAATTTTATATTTTATTGTTTTTCCATTACCATTTCCCCCTTATACTCCCCATAATCACCACACTGTTGTCCATGTCAATGAGTACTTTTTCCTTTTTGCTCAATCCCTCCACCCCCTAATCTTCCCTCCTTAGCTGTCATTCTGTTCTCCATCTATGAGTCTATCTGTAATTTTCTTTAGTTCAGTTTGTTCATTAGGTTCCATATATGAGTGAAATCATATGGCATTTTTCTTTCCTTATTGGCTTATTTTTCACTTAGCATAATATCCTCCAGGTCCATCTATACTGTCGCAAAGGGTAAATTTTTCTTCTTTTATTTTTTACCGCTGAGTAGTATCCCATTGTGTAAATGTCCCCTAGTTGTTTTATCCACTCATCTACTGGTGGGCATTTGGACTGCTTCTGTTTCTTTCTTTCTTTTTTTTTAATGTGTTTTATTGATTATAGTGTTACATTTGTTCCAATTTCCATTCCCTCTGCTCCCCTCCACCCGGTGGCCCCCCTCCCTCCCCTTGCCCCCCCCTTTTAGTCCATGTCCATTGGTTGTGCATATAGTTCTTCTCAACCTCTCTCTGTCTATTCCATTCCCTCCTACGATGTTTCTTAATTCCCATACCATCTCCCTCCCTCTCCCCCTTCCCTGCTTACTTCCCCCCAATATGCTCCTCATACCTATAGTTCTTTTTCCACTCTCGTTGCCTAGTTTGCCTTTGTTTCAATTTCTTAGCTTCTGTTGTTGTTTCTTTTGATGCAGTTTTCATTTTAGTGTTCATAGTTTTGACCCTCCTTTTTCTAAACCAGTCCCTTTAACATCTCATATAACAGTGGTTTGGATCTAATGAACTCTTTCAGTTTTATTTTGTCCTGGAGACACTTTCTCTGCCCTTCTATTCTGAATGACAGCTTCACTGGATAAAGTATTCGTGGTTGTAGGTTTTGGATTTTCATTACTTTGAATATTTCTTGCCAGTCCCTTCTTGCTTGTAGGGTCTCCCTTGAGAAGTCAGCTGATAGTCTAATTGGGACCCCTTTGTACATGATTCTTTTCTTCTCTCTTGCTGCTTTTAAGATTCTCTCTTTATCTTTAACTTTTGACATTTTGATGATAATGTGTCTTGGAGTGGTTCTCCCTGGGTCCAGTTGTTTTGGAACTCTCTGTGCTTCCTGGACCTGTAAGTCTATTTCCTTCCCCAAGTTTGGGAAGTTCTGCTTTATTATATTTTCACTTAATTTTTCAATTTCCAGTTCTTCTTCTTCACTCTCTGGCAATCCGATCATCCGTATGTTGGATCTCTTATAGCTGTCCCAGAGGTTTCTGATCACCTCATCATTTTCCTTGCTTCCTGTTTTATCTCTCTGCACTGGTTGACTGTTTGTTCCTTCTCTATGTTCTGGTTTGTTGATTTGAAATCTGGATTTTATTTCCTCACCATCTGTCTTGTATATGGTTTTGTTCCTTTCAGTATGAGTGTTTTCCAATTCTTTCTCATCTTTTTCCAGATCTTTTGTTAATTCTGTAAGCCACCTGATAACAATGGCCCTGAACTGAGCCTCTGACAGGTTTCTTATTTGTTCATCTGTCAGGTTCTTCATCTGTTGCCTGGTGAGCTGCGCCACCGGGATTTCTATAGTTGTCTGCCTCATTTTGACAGATGCGTTTTGTTTTCTTGGGCCAGCTATAGGGGGCAGTGCCTGTGTACTTGTTACAACCCAGTGACTGGCAGCGATCCGCAACCTCTTTCGCCACGCTGTGGCACTTTGTCGTCACTGCCCAGCGACCAGTGGCTACCCGCAACCTATTTCACAGCGCTGTGGCGCTTTGTGTGGGGGCGGGGGTCCAAGATGGATTCCTGCAGTTATTCTTTTAGGAGACCGGGATCCGTCCTCCCGCCCTCTGGGCCTCACTGTTCGAGGTGATGCGGTGGCTGCTTTTCCCAGCGTTGGGGTCACAAGCTGCCAGGTTAGATTGCAGCTGAGATTGCTCTCCCTGCCGCTGTCCCTGGTGCTACTGCAAACAGCACCGCCCCCTTTTGCTCTTCTTACCTACCCAAAAGGCGCCGCTGGTTTATAACTTCATACGTTGGGTTTCTGTGTAGCTTTATTTTCTGGAATTTCTAGTTATCTTTTGTTTTGAAGTAGTTGTATTCCTCTCTAGTTGTAGAAGGAGACCAAGCATGTCCGTCTAAGCCTCCATCTTGGCCGGAAGTCCTTGCTTCTGTTCAGTATATGATCTTTTTGATGCACTGCAATATTCGGTTTGCTAATGTTTTGTTGAGGATTTTAGCTTCTATATTCATCAGGGATGTTGTCCTAAAATTTTCTTTTCATAGTGTCTTTACTTGGTTTTGGAATTAGGATAATGCTGGCCTCATAAAATGAGCTTGGGAACCTTCTGTCCTCTTGAATTTTTTGAAATAGTTTGAGGAGAGGTGTTAGTTCTTCCCAGAATGTTTGGTAAAATTCCCTTCTTAAGCCATCTGGTCCAGAGCTTTTATTTGCTGGAAGTTTCTTGATTACTGCTTTAATTTCCCTAGGTGTAATCTGTCCATTCAGATTCTCTCCTTGTCTTTAAGTCTTGTATTTTAATGATGACGTATCTTGGTGTAGGTTTCTTTGGGGCTGACTTGTTTGAAACTCTCTGAGCTTCCTGGATTTGTGTATCCTTTTCCTTCACCAGATTAGAGAAGTTTTCAGTCATCATTTCTTCAAATAGGTTCTCAGTCCCTTGCCCACTTGCTTCTTCTTGTATTCCCATGATGTGGATGTTGTTATGCTTCACGTTGTCCATAATGTTTCTTAAACTTCCCTCAGTTTTTAAAATTCTTTTTTCTTTTTGTTGCTCTGCTTGGGTATTTTTTTCTACTATGTTTTCCAAATCACTAAGTCAATCCTCTACTTCACCTAACCTACTATTTATTACTTTCAGTGTATTATTTATTTCAGATATTGCATTCATTATTTCTGACTGGTCCTTTTTACAGTTTCTATTTCTTTTTTCATGCTGTTGAGTATCCTTATGACCACTACTCTATACTCTCTGATAAGTTGCTTGCCTCCATTTTATGTAGTTCTTCTTCTGGAGTATTCTCTTATTTTTTCTTTGGGGGTCTGCTTTTTGTCTTCCCATTTTGGCTGCTTCTTTGTATTTGTTTCCATGTATTAGGTAGATCTT
Organism: Furipterus horrens; assembly: GCF_987537825.1. Taxonomy (NCBI): domain Eukaryota; kingdom Metazoa; phylum Chordata; class Mammalia; order Chiroptera; family Furipteridae; genus Furipterus; species Furipterus horrens. Next base: position 106,920,502 of record NW_028327176.1, on the reverse strand, counting down.
CGAAGACACTGGATCAGACCTTTGTCAGACACTGCTTGTAACTGGCCCTGTTTCGAGCTATCAGTGACCCATAGCATGTGGTTCCCGCTTCTGGGGCTGTTTGTGTGTGGAAAGAACCAGGATGAACACCAAGGCTAGCTTTTATCAGTACCCATCCTACAGGAAGATCAGGTAAAATCTCAGAGCTCCCGGGGATTTGCCTTAGTTGTTAAACTTAATCAATGATATAGCCTCAAGCAATACTTAGTAGCCCATCTTAAGCTCCACGGGGTGGGACAGAATAATTCCTGCAGGCTGGGCTATTGCTTCCCCCGAGGCTGATGCCAATTGGAGGGTAATGCTCTGCCTGAGAAAGATGGTTCCTGCAGTATGGGGAATGACTCAGCACAGGAATCCTTCAGTCTGTTCCTTCAGTTCTTTCCCCAGAGCCACCAACCCCAGAATCTCCTCACATGTTTCTCATCCACTATGTCCTCTCTTCCCTGGAGCCCAAGCAGGGTAAGTGGCTGCAGACAAAATTTTTTTGTGTTGGCCCTTTAATAGGCTCTTTATATCTCCAGCCATCTTTCCCTGGCAGACAGAAATCCCATTGCTTTTCATAAATGGTTTCTTTCTCAGCTCTGTTACTATAGGCTGGGGAGCCCAGCTTGGGGTTTGGACCCCACATTCTCAGGGGGACCCCTCCTGCTGCTGAAATATCCTTTGAAACTTTAGTTGCCACCCATGGGGGCCCAGTCAGCCCTCTTGTGCCTCCTCCACACTCCCTACTTGTCACATTGTGGTGAAGTGGTTACTTCTGTATGTCCTTGCTTATGAGGCTTCTCCCTAGCTAATGTTCAGTTGGTTATTCAGGATTATTTTTCTACAATTTAGTTGTAATTTTAGATTGGCCCCAGGAGGAAGTTAGTGTAGATTCCACTTACTCCCCTGCCATCTTGGGTTTCAGCATACAAAATTCTGCTGTTAGTTTGAGCTAGTCTTAAAACACATGAAAACTTGTACAGCCTCTGATTATTCAAGATATTTCTTTTTTCTTATTCAAAAGTCTACTGTAACCTGCATAATTACAATAAAGTAGGTTCCCAGGGAGTGTTAAACAAATAAATGAGCCAGGTTGTTGAGACAACTATGAGAAAAATGTCCAATTTGATGTTATACTTTTCTTTGTCAGCTGGGGTTTTCATATATATATCTTGCATTCTTCTGTTTCTGTTTCCTACTGCTTTCAGCTCAGGTAATTCCACCTCATGTGATTCTTTTGCTGGGGCAGGATACACACTTACTCCTTTAATGCTCTTCCATGTTTATCTAGTGCAATTACCTCAGGATGGACTTTGACTACTTAAATCAACTGAGCCTATTTACAGCTTCCCTTTATGATGGTCACAAAAAGCTAAACCTTATCTATTTCCTTTACTATCCCATTGAACAATGTTTTTCCTAAACATCAGCATTTATGCTAAAAAAAATTAAAATAAAAATTGTTTTAATTTAAATTTATACTTACCTACTTAAAAATCACACTTGCCTTTACAAAGACACTATTTAATTTCCAAAACACAGTATTTTAACTGTATCTTAATCTGCAATATAAGAAAACTTATTTTTTTCTAAGGAAAACACATTTTGAGTTTTAAATTAATTTGACTTTAGCTTATTTAATGTCACTAATTGATCTACTACAAATTTTCCTTTAGAATGTTTTACTCAAATTAAATGCTAAAAGTCAGTTACTAATTTTTTAAATAAAATAAATTGTTTTTCAAAGTTACAAGTTATTTAACATAACTACTATATTGCAGTAGAAATAAAAATAAAGAGAATGAGTATATATAATATTGTTAAGGAAAATATTGTCACTGGATATCAAATATGGATAAATTATTATATAAAATATAATTGCTAATCAAAATAAATCTAAAAGTGTTTAAGATATGGTTTCAAAATGTATGGAGAAATATGCCCTGACTGGTGTGACTGTTGCTTGGGCATCATTCTGCAAAGCAAAAGGTCACCAGTTTGATTCCCAATCAGGGCACATGCCTGGGTTGGGTCCCCAGTTGGGGCATATGCAAAAGCTACCAATCGATGTTTTTCTTTCTCATCAATGTTTCTTTCCCCTCCCTACACCTCTCTCTAAAAATAAGTAAATACAATATTTTAAGAACTATGAAGAAATATTTTAAAATGTATAAAGTCTAAATTCATAATATAATAATTAAGTGAAAGTATAAGCTTATGTGAAAATCCATGGTATGAAGATTAAAAAATAAACACCTTACAATATATTGACATTTGTACAAAATTATTTAATATTCATGTATTAGATGTAAAAACAAAATTTCATTTGAAAGAATAATTCTTTGCTAACATTGTATGTATATTAAAATTTGACTTTTTCGTTTAAAAGTTTACCCTTCTTATTTTATATATTCTAGAGCCAAACTGAATATTATGATAAACAAAAAAACAGCACCACGCATAGTTAACATGAAATAATGATTCTACTTTATATCCCTTAGCCATAGGCACATTAAGAATCAACAGATATAATAGTTGAATAACTAGATAATCTTGAGAAAAGTTCAAGTTGAATGCAGTCAGAGTTCAGCCTTCTTCCTGCTTATCTAGATCATACCAGATGTCATCTTGATTAAACAAGATATTTGCTTGCACACGTGAGACTACCAACACATACTCAGACCATAACACACCATATCAGAGCTGTGGCTAAACCTAATTGTTATGATAGAGGGACATTAATGTGTTTAGGATACAGGCACTTAAACTGTTTTGAAGCTATCTGTCAAGAACTTTGAAATCACACCTATTTTCTTAAATTTCTGTTTACAAATTAATATACTATGTAGAGAGTAAAAATTACCTTATCAAACTTTACTATGAATGTACACTTACATGGCATTATTTTCCCACCAATATTAATTTGGGGAAAAAAAGAAATTATATTGCTTGAAATAAATAATCCATGAAGTTTGAAGTGTCTGTTTAAAATGTAAACTTTGAGAAATTTTGTCCATCAGGAGTTTCTGAGCCACAGAAACTTTGAAAACTTACTCTGTTACAGATTCTGCCATATAGCTGTTCCTGAAGGAAAATAATTAAAAGGCAAAACTTCTAAGCTACCCATCACAAGTGGATAAAAGAAAGCATCCAGTACTTCCCAATTTCACTAGGGAGAAGGAGGAACTCACAAACTATTTCAAGCTGTTTCCAGAAATGATGATAGTTGTACAAAAAGGCAACAAGCATTTGCCTGTTATGATTTAACCGCTATAGTCTTTTTGTAATTTCAGCTTTAAAGTTACATTGCTCTAAATTTTCAGGATTTGCGATTTCAGAGCTGCCTAATGACAATTAGCCCATTATCTTCTTATTTCTGAGAGATGCCCCATGTAACAGTAACAAAGAATGGGTGTAAGGTCAATCTGGTTTGGTTAACTGTGGGTTCTGCCTGTATGAAATGCATAAGGATTATGGTCCAGAATTACATAAGTCAATTTTTCTAAGAGCAAAATTAAAAATCTCTTTCACTCACTTTTAATGTTTTCAAATAGCTTGATACTACCTATGAAGATCATACAATTTCCAGATGACTCTAAAAATCAACCCACTAACAATTAGAAACAATTTCTTCTTTTGCAACTGAATTCCTTTTCTGATTATGAGTAAATACATATTTGCAAGTTAAAAAAAATTTTTTTTGGTTAATATACCTGGCTACCATTCCACTGGAAAATGACTCTTCTCTTTAAAAGTTGTACTTTTATGCTATTATTACAAGTGTGCAAAACTTTTGATCTATTATACTCAGTTTACCAAAATAATAAAATCCAATGTTGTAGTATATGGGAATTCCCTAGGTTATAATGAGTTTTAAAACTTACTTTTGTGAATGATGTGAAACTGAATATTATATTCTGAATTTGTGTTTATAAGATGCTGTTGCTCTCTAGTTAGTTATATTTTTGCAATTTGCAAAGGAGAGCAAAAGAAAGTGACCATTTTCAAAGGAGGTTCCTCAAGCACAGAGGAATAAGAAGCCTGTAAGGTAGGGTATAGTATAAGATTAAAACTACAGGCTTTTGTGCTTAAATCTCAGTTCTACCAATTCAGAATTCTGTAACTCTTGGAAACTTATCTAACTTTTTGAAGCTTATTTTTTTTTATTTGGAAAACAAAAGATATGTACTTCTCAGGGTTATTGTGAATATTCAACTAGATTATGTATTTAACAATGAATTCCATTCACTGCCTAGCTTCCTATGATAATGGGCTTTGTTCTCCAGTACAGAAGCAGGTTATAGCACACTAATGGTTATTCTTCCTTTCTGCTCATTGTCACAGGTCAACTGGAAGGGGACCAAAATGACTGCCTAGTAATTAAAACTGGCCTGCTAGGTTACATTCAGGAATCAATCTCTACTTAATTCCTTAATGTCAGCTATTATGATTATTTTAAGTTCCATATGTCTTTTTTGCCTGTGGAATTCAACTAAACCCTTTTTGGCTGATTGCTATTGGATCAGGAAACAAACATTTTTCTCATTTAATGCCTAATAGTTTGGGCAAGGCAGAAATTGAACACATTTGGGAGGTAATGTGACATGACAGTGTTACAGCCACTTTAGTACCATTACTTATTAGTTATGTGACTTGGGGCATTATGTCTCAGAATCTCAATGTCCCAATCATCACCTTAATCATTAACTATAAATAATGAGGGCAATGGTACCCACGGAATGTCACTGAGGTCACATTAGTTTCAGTCTCAAGACTTGGTCTTGAGTAAGTACTCAATATATGTTTTCTTTTCCCAACTATAAGGTTTTCTCCCATTAATATTTCTTATCATGGTTCTATGGAAAATTGTTTAAATGACATAGATATTTTAATGCCATTATTTTAATTATTAAGTAACACAGATATTATTAGACTAAATCTTGCTTTTTAAAAACAATACTACCCCATCCAGCAAATTAGAAGGTGTGAAATTTAAAGTCTGTAGAAACACTTCACACTTCTCAAATGATGCACTGTTTCTTGAATTCTGTTCTCTGTGGATGAAGTAAAGCCAAATTAAAGCTTTTGTAATCAATATGGAGCTTTTATTTCATTACTCTGAGAAAGGCAAGGGTAGCTTATGATCTGAGTATCAACATGAAATCAAGATATCAGAAGACTTAAAATCTTCAATGACGTGCCATGGTCCTGGAGGAACAGGCTAGAGCACCACTTTTCACACTCAGCACAGCACTATTATTGTGAAAACACAGCTCAGTCACACTGCGTTTAGCACAGCATAAAAAAAGAGCAAAGACTTTTGCAATCAAAACCTGTAAGCATTGTCATACCAATGTTGATAAAAATTTATGTAGAAGTTTACATTTGTAAGATTATTTTATATTAGAAGAAGGATAGGAATAATTTAGGTTTTCCAATTCCTGCTGGCTTGCTATAAGTTTAAAGGAAGAAATGACCAAGGTCAGCAGCTGATGGGTGAATAAAATACAGACTCCCTGGAAAAAGTGAAAAGCAGCACATTCTGGATGGTTCTCAAAGAAAGAAAACAAATTCATATGATGTCTTTGTACTGCATGAGGCTGATACTTTGCAAACACCCTCAGGCAATATTTTTTAAAAATGCTGAGCTATATAGTTTAAATTTTACTGTGCTACCCAACCTGTTACATATGCTCCACAGGAAAAGTAATACAACATTAATAAAATATAACAAGTCATCCTATAAAATTTAAAGGTAATTTAAAATGAAAAGGCTTTGTCTTTTTTCTCATAACCTGAACTTATGAAAACCTTATAAAGATGTGTTATAAAGGGTCACTAATAGTATTAGGTTTCTTTTATAAAAGACTTTGAGTAAAAGGAAAAACTTTGAAATAAATGGTTAAAATCCATATACCATCTTGCCATTAAGTTTCTATTTAAGACTTAAGATCTCAGGCTGAAGAAAACAATTTAATTACATTTTTTACCATTAACATTTAAAAATGATGTGTTTATGGAGCCATTCTATTAATATAATTAAGCACAATTAACTTTATCACACAGAACAATAACTTTACTGTACATAGTATGTTGGTAAAAATATGCATCATACCCAAAATTCTGCCCCTTCAGAAACCTATTGGCATGCTACAAAAACTGTCCATAATGTTCTTTGGACAAATATTTGTAGCTACGTTCATTTTGTATTTTAATATCTATTTGCAATTACAGTATCTCATTTATTTTTGTGTATGAAGTTTCCAAACTTCTGCATAAATCCTCGAAACTTGTTTTCATTTGGCTGATATGTGTGGTAAACATTAGTGTTGTAATTCAGCATTGGGCTGGACCTACCATAACTACTGCCCACAGCTGTGGATTTTATTTCTGGGCGGTGTATACTGGCATTTGGCATATTGCTTGTTGGCTGAATAGAATTCTCAATCTTACAAAATGGCTCAAAACGACTATAAATGCGCCTGTCAGTTGATTGAGTTCTTAGAAGATCATTGGGCTTTGGCCTTGAAGAAGCAGCTTGTTTTCTTACAGGAGCAACAACAGTATTAATCTCCTTTGAATCTCGGTATTGGATTTGTTCTGTGTTAAATCTTGGGGCAGAGGCATCCCCTGCCCTTTCCAGGAACTTGCTTTCAACTGGACTTGGAGAAGGTATTATTTCATTACCTTCATTGGATGCAGAATTTATCCCCTGAGATGAGCTAAATGTTAAATCTTCCTTACTCTTGTGGATGCTGCCTTGAGAGTTTGATGAGGAAGCATGCTTTCTTCTGGGAGATGAATCAACTTTCGGTTCTGACTTTCTTGGGTTTTGATTCTCTTCAGCCTCAGAAGCTAAAGTGTCAGAACTACTACACATTCTATAAAAGGGAGATGCTTTACTTTTGGATAGATTTTCTTTCTTTTCTGGGGTAAGGCTAAGTAAGGACCTTAACTTCTGAGATCCCTTTTTCAAAAAGCTTGGGGAACCCTTAACTTCCTTCTTTGAAGGGAGTTCTTTGTTAGGTTCCTCTTTATTCATATCAAGCAACGCAGCAATGGAAATTGACTTGGTAGCTGTGCCACTTGGAGGGTCTCTCTTGATGACCTCCTCCTGTTCTTCTATGCTATTGGTCACATTGTGCATGCTTTTAGAACATTTCAGCAAATCCTCTTTGGGTTTTTCTGGATGTCTAATTCGATTCCTCGTAAGCGTACTGTATACATAATGCTTACTATTTCCATGATCTAAATTGGCTTTTGAGTAGTCGAAGAATGGGAAACTTCGCCTTTTAAGCATATTCTCATTTTGTTGATTTTTTACATTTTCTGTCTGCTTATTTACACACAATGTTGTATATAAATAGTTGTTTGACTCTCTGTGGCCATTTGTAGTTTGGTTTAAAACTGCTGAGTGGTTTTCAGGAACCCACGAGGTGTGCATTTTCGGCATCTCTGACTGAGATGGTAGCTTGGGGCTTGGTTCTGTCAAAGGTTTGTCTGTTGAATGATCTACACTTGTAGGGGTGTCTGGGACCTCTTTAGGTGTGTCACTTCCCTGGGAATCAATGATAGTTGAATTTGAGGAGCCAGTTGCACAACTATTAACTTCTTGCTGCTCAGGTAAAGTTGGTTTAAACACCAAAGAGGGGCGAAGCCGCGAATGCGTGTAAAGGACATTTGCTTTCAAATTCTCAGAACTATCATAGCTCTCAAGTCGGTCACCTAGAGCTGATCCGTTAGAATCAGGTGCAGCTTCTGAATGATCATTTAAGTAGGATTCAATTCTCCAGTTACGCAAGAATGACTTGGTGGTATTTTCAAGGGTTGGCATTCGTTGTTGCAGAAAGCGAACGTGATTATCTGTCCCATTAAAAGACCTCCGCACATTTGAATTCCTTTCTGCAAAATGTGCTGTCTTCCTCTGTGCAAGCCAATTGCCAAAACCCTGGGAAGGTGCGTTATGGTGGCTAGCATAGCCTCCCCGTGATGAGGATGCCAAACTATCTGAAGACTTTTTCCAATTAGCAGGAGGATTGATGGTTCTATTCACAGTCCTGTTTAGCAACAAGTATGATGCCGTTTCTGGCTGTTCCCCAGCATAACTATGCCTCTTCCAATTTTCATTCTGACTGGGCTGATACTGACGGATTGTATTTGGACCATTAAAGTTGGGAACAAAATGAGGTTTGTATCCAGAATTTCTTATGCTATATTTGTCATGTTCATTCCAAGCATATATCCCTCTGTTTTGGAAGTAGCTAGAATCTAGTTTATGAGTTGTGTCTTGTCTACCAAGAAATGTTCTTTGGCTGGAAACAGAAGCTAATGAAGAGACTGAACGCTGGCGAGTGCCGTTCTCCCACAGGGCTTTGCCACGCTTCACCCGGGCCGACTCTTCCTGAGCAAATGAACTGGGGACACAGGACCTGGCATAGAGAGTTCTAAATTCTTCATCAAAGGACTCGACGAGTTGTCCTGTGATTATTTGAACCAGGCTGAGGTGAGCTTTTTCAAATGACCACATGTAGCTGGAAAAAAATCAAAATTGGAAAAGTTTGTTGAGTTAAAAGACAAATGACAATAGAGCTAGTTCTACTAAGAAAAATGTGTCATATAATGTTGAAAAAATAGTTTTTTTCCTTGACTATCATAATTAGGAACAGCTCCAATCAAATCACATGCTTGTAATATGGATATGTTGCTCCACTCCCATATTCATACTTTAAATAATGAATCAACTCAAGTCCTGGGTTTGAATCCACCATAATTCTTTACACTACTTATGAGAAGTCCAAGGAAAAGCCTGCTTTGAAATTTGCATCCCTGCCTAGTAGAAATTTGTAGAGTAAAAAATGATATTATATTTCATATATACCATCCTGGCAGGGTTCAGGCAAGCTAGCATCACAGGAAAAGTTGAGAGAACTGGCCTCTGCTGAGCTCTATAGTCATATGAGCTTGGGCCTCAGTTTCCTCATATCCATAATGAAGACCTGAATAGCATAATTGTTAGAATTCCTTTTAGTTCTGACATGTCACAATGCAAGATAGGTCTGTGCTAATACAGACATTTTTCTCTCTGTTGCTTACTCAGTTAGTGTAATTTAGAATGCTGGGAGTTGTAAACATGGAGGATTTGTGGGCAGCAGCCTCAGTCACTAAACACTGCACTCTGTGTACACAGCATTGGCCAATTTAATCTTCACAACCCATGCCCGTCAGAATGCCAAATAAGATGTTTTAATACAGGTACAATATCTAGGAAAGTAAAATTATACTACTTTATAGTATTTTGTGGAACTTCCGATCTCTTTTCCAGAGTTTAGAGTTAACAGTTATCTTGAAATTTCATGTAAGATTTTAAATCTAATGTTTGAAAATCTGAGTAGTTAAGCACACTGAGTCACTGAGCTTAAAAAGAAATAAATCACTGATATGTTATATATCAAATAATGTACATGATACAATAGGTTTTAATATAATAAAAAGGGAGATGAACACATCCTGCACAATGAAAGAGTTTATTGTTTATACAGGGGAGATATAATGAAGGTAGATAAAAATATATTTTTAATGTGCAGAGTAATAACTTAAAATACGTAAAATAAACAGCAATCTGCAACTTAATTATTCTGATGTGCTTAATTTTATCCAGAATACTTATTGGATGGATGGCATGAGCAGGACATTTACTGGGTACTTCGTATTTACAGCTATGATGACCACTAGGCTGAGTTAAAAGATATGGTACAAAAGTGAATTATTAAAGGAATTGTCAGTCCAACTGAAGATATGAGTACAAAATATGTTAGAAACAGCAAATAAATAAACGAATAGTCAGCTATCAAATATGGGAAAATCCCTCAAGAAAGGGAGATTTTTAGCAACATTTTGATAGAAACTAGATAGCCCTGAAGTTCAGACATGAAAGGTGTGGGAGGACAATTTGTGTGGAAGAGAAATATAGAAAAAGGAAGTAATAATGTCCATGTATTATAGAAAACAGAAATCAAATTATGTTTAACTGAGTTTAAAAAAGCAATATAAGAGATGGATGAACCTTGAAAGCAAAGCAAAGTTTGTGTAGTATCTGATCCCAAGTTTGAGTGAATTATAATAAAAAGAGATGTTTAATGAATTATTTTTTTCTATAGCTAATTGTAGCATAGACTTGAGATATGAGGGATTTTATTTATTATGATGAGTAAAGTAGTTGGAATAAGGTGGTAAGAGAAGAGACCAGAGCAGAAATTGCAATAATGAGTAAAATTATTGCACCAGGAACAAGAAGAAAGGGTAAGAATATCTGTATGTCATACAGGATGTGCATAGGTTATGAAGTAAGAATTATCTCCAGCTATAGAACTTAGGATTCTGAGAAGATAATGGTACTGTGTGGCAACTGGAAAAGGTTCCATGCTTTGGTAGCTCAGAAAATAATACTGCAATAGAATTTTAGATAATAGACAGACATTCAATTGGAAATATTTAATTTAGAGATTATTCTCTGGAAGCACTGACCACTACCAGAGATAAAATAACTACTTATACCAACATTAAACAATCTTCCTATATAATTTCCAGGATCCCAGCAAATCCCTGTTGTGTAAACTCAGCTGTTGATAAACATTTCATGCCCAATTTCCAGTTAGTTCTATACTCCCTCATTCTTAAATATAAAAAGTTTAGACTATTGCTTATAAAGCTTAAAAGCTTAGAAGCAAAACCAAAAGCAAACCAAACAAACACCAAAAAGGCACCCAGAGGAAACAGAAAATGCACAAATAAGAATACGTATTATGACACACAGGAGACTTCCGGCCAAGAGGGAGGCCTAGACTGACATGCTCTGTCTCCCTCCACAACCAAGGACTACAAGTATTGCAAAACCAAAAATAATAAGTTCCAGAAAATAAAGCTACATGGAAGTCCAAGGTATGAAGTCATAAACAATTGGTGCTCATCTGGACGGGTAGGAGGGGTGAGACCGCAGCTGAAAGATCAAACTGTGCTGGAGGCGGCAGCCGCAGCAGCGAACAGCAGGACCGGTAAGCAGACACCTGTATTTGGGGGGAGGAGAGAAGCGCCTGGGAGCCGGCCCTGGCCCTGGCTGCCGACCAGATCCATCGGCTCGCGATTCCAATGCCTGGGAGGGCAGACCCCATTGTCTCAGATTGTGGGACTGTGGGGACAGAGGACGCTCCCAGTTCCTCAGCAGAGAGTAACAGCGGGAATCCATCTTGGACCCCCGCCCCCACGCAAAGCACCACAATGTGGTGACAAAGGTCGCCAGGTTGTGACAGCACATGGGGCTCCGCCCAATACAGCGTAGGATGTGTGACAGCGCCCCACCCAAGAAGGAAAGATAAACAAAATGGTCAGAATGGCAAAATTAATGATTGAAATACCAGTCACACAGCTAACAGAAAAACAAATAAAGGCCTTGACCGATGAACAGATAGCGAATCTTTCCAAGGCTCAGTTCAGAGCTATAGTCATAAGGCAGCTTACAGACCTAACAGCGGGGCTGAATCAAGACAGGGAAGGAATGAAGGCTAGTCCTGCTGAAATGAACAAAAATACATACAAGACAAGTGGTGAGGAGGGGAAAGCCATGGATCAAATCAGCAAATCGGAACATAGGGAGGGAACAAATAGTCAACCAGTGTAGAAAGAGGAAACAAAAAGTGAGAGATATGATGAGAGGCTCAGAAACCTCTGGGAGAGCTATAAGCAAATGAACATTCAAATTATAGGATTGCCAGAGGGTGAAGAAGAAGAACTAGAAATTGAAAAAGTATGTGAAAAAATAATGAAGCAGAACTTCTCTAACTTGGGGAAGGAAATGAACTTACAGGTCCAGGAAGCACAGAGAGTTCCAGATAGGCTGGACCCAGGGAGGACCACATCAAGACACATTATCATCAAAATGTCAAAAATTAAAGATAAAGAGAGAATCTTAAATGCAGCAAGAGAGAAAAGAAGAATTATGTATTAAGGGGTCCCAATTAAACTATCAGCAGATTTCTCAAAGGAGACTTTACAGGCAAGAAGGGACTGGCAAGAAATATTCAAAGTAATGAAAATCAAAAAACTACAACCATGATTACTCTATCCAGTGAAGTTGTCATTCAGGATAGAAGGGCAGAGAAAGTGCTTCCAGGACAAAGTAAAACTGAATGAGTACATCAGATCCAAACCACTGTTATATGAGATGTTAAAGGGACTTGTTTAGAAGAAGGAGGATGAAAACTATGAACATTAAGATGAAAACTGCACCACAACAACCAACAACAGAAGACAGGGAATCAAAACAAAGTCAAGCTAAGTAGGCAGCGAGAGGGGAAAAAGAATTATAAGTACGGGGAACATATTGGGGGGAGATCAGTGGGGAGGGGCAATGGGGAAAAGGGGGGGAGATGATGCAGGAATTAAGAAGCATAGTAGGAGGGAGTGGAGTAGATAGGAAGATGTTGAGAAGAACTATATGCACAACCAATGGGCATGGACTAAGTGGGAGGGCAACTGGAGGGAGGGGGGTCAAAGGTGGAGGGGAGCAGGTGGAAAAGAAATTGGGACAGCTGTAACAGCATAATCAATAAAGCACATTAAAAAAAGAATACACATTAACACACTCACATACAATTAATATCTTCAAAGAAAGAAAGAGAGAAAATAATAAATCTATAAAACATTAACAGGATGCTATGAAAATATTTCAAGTAGAAGATATTCAAAATATTTGACAGCAAAATTTAAAAAGAAAGATATGATAGAAGAGTTGAAAGGTATAATTGAGAAAATCCCCGAGTTAGTATAGTAATGACCCCACCCATGAATGGAAAATTGTAGGGAAAAACACAAAATGGAAGTAGAAATCTGGTTAATAAGAATTTCAGATAGAGATAACAGAAATAATTGAAACAAAAACATGAAAGAATAAATAAGGAAGATGCAACTATTTGGATTACCCAGAACAACAAAAGAAAAAAATGCCTAATAAATATGAGAATAGCATGGAATAAAAGGGACATCCTAAGCACTTGCAGAAAGAAAAATTACATGAAGAAAACTGGAATAACAATTGTTTGAGATTTCTCAAATAGAAATTTGAATGCAGGGCAATGTCTTCCAAATTCAGAGCAAAAATTATTCAACTTGATTTCAATGTCCAGTTAAACAATAAATCACCTAAATTTATAAATTTTTAGACTTAAAAAATCCATGCTGATAGAAAATATTCTTGATCAAAGTTGGGAGAAAAACCATGACTTGAAAATAAAAATGAGTTAAAAAAATTGAATGAAAACTGAAATTTAAAAAACTCAGCTCTGGCTGTTGTAGCTCAGTGGATTGAGTGCTGGCCTGTGAACTGAAAGGTCACCCATTCGATTCCCAGCCAGGGCACATGTCTGGGTCGTGGGCCAGGTCCTGGGTTGGGGGTGTGTGAGAGGCAACTGATTGATGTATTTCTCATACATCGATGTTTCTCTCCCTCTTTTTCACCCTTCCTTCCACTCTCTCTAAAAATAAAAATAGATAAAATCTTAAAAAACCAAAAAACTATAGCTCAAACTACCCAGAAACATAGGAAATACCAGGATCCCAGCTGTGCTCCAAGTTAAAGCCCAAATTGGAATCACAGATTATTGGTAGTAACTGAGCATTTGGAAAAGTTTTTATGCAGTAAGAAATCAGTAATCAACTGGAAAAGAAATAACAATAGTTAAGTAGAAAACAAAGACAAAGAATAAAACAAAAATAAAATGGTCATTATTAACTTTGTTATGAAGAAGGAAACAATCACAAATCACTCCTTTGCTCATTAATGATCAATTTTGATAAAATTTCAATAATGTAAACTCATACTTCTTATTTAACCAAAACATCGTGATAGAGCTGTATTGGGTAAATGGGGACCAGCAGGGCAAGCGGATATGAGTGGTTACGAAATAAAACTCCTCAATTGCCATAATATGAAGTCAAAAGATCACATCTAAAAGTGACAAATCAAAATATAGCAGTATAATCAGATTGTTTAAGTGAATGAAATACATATCAGAAGAACTTGCTAAAAAATTAAATAACTGTATCTGGAGGTCAGGAATTAGGAGTATATTGAGATGGAATATAAGATGTATTTTGTATTGCCTGTCTTTTAGTAACATTTGATTTTTTAAAATATGTGCATAGATTTACTTGGATAAAAAAATAAAAAGAATTTTATATTATTTTTCAACCACAGTTTACATTCAATACCATTCCGCACCAGTTTCAGATATACAGCAGTGGCCAGAAAATCATGCACTCTACAAAGTGATCCTCTCAGCTGCCACAAGCACCCACGGGGCCATACCCAGTTATCTTGACATTATTAACTCTATTGCCCATGCTGCACACTGCATCTCTGTGGCTATTATGCAACCACCAATCTGTACTGCTTAATGCTGTCTCCTTTTTCACCCAGCCCTACAACCCTCTTCCCCTCTGACAGCTGTCAGTCTGTTCTCTATACCATAACTTACTATACCAGCCCCTCCAAACATACCGTCATATATTAACCATGAGGCTGGGAATGTAGTTATTACCTCACATGTTAAATAGTGGTTCAAGAGCTCTGAGTTCCTGGTTGGGGATAATAAAGTGAAGTCCATGGAGTAAAAATAGTGACTAGTGGTGGCATGGATATCTAAATGTGATGATGTTCAAGTCTGAGCCAAGAGAGCACTTTAGAGCCAATAACTTCAGTGAAACTTATCTTTTGAAAGTAACTTTTATAAGTATCATAATACTTAAAAGAATTTATAAAATTATGTCAGTCAATTTCATGGACAATATTAAATACCTTCCAGATTTTCATATGACAATTTCAAATAAGGGTATCCAATTCAAAATTTGACTTACGTACACTGATAAAAAGTATATAGTTGTTTTATCTCATTGATGTTAGTATTGTGATATTGCAAAACACTTATGTTTTTGTTGATAAAATCATCATCATGACAAGTGAGCTGTCACACAATTTGTGATTATGGTGGTGAGTACAGACACAAAGCCTATCTAGAAATGCTGAGAGTTTAAAATAGGAAGATATTTTATGGCAAAGAATTTTGATATAAAGAAGAAGGCCGTTTGAATTTACTTAGGAGGAAAACAATGATGATTACAGAATATGAGCGACAAAGAGTGGTTTTAACCAAAAGGGAATAAAATTTTAGCCAGTTTCAATGAAGACTGGTTCATAACTGTTCCACCAGATCCTGTTAGAACATTGTTAAAAGGAATGGTTCATGATAAGCAGTGAGAAAAAACAAAAATTACAAGAGCTGACAACCATTAGTTTTTTAAAGAAATATATTTAAACTTAACATGGAATCATACAGAGTTGAGTTGTTAGATAAGAGTTTTGATGAATTTTTATAATCTGTGGTCCTAGGAATTCACTATGTTGACATAACTAACAAACACCATTCTATAAGTCAAGTGAACTCCTGACTTTAATTAAAATTTTAATTAAAAGCCATCTAAAAGTGATCTAAATACACATACACACAAATAATGAGTATTTAAAAGGACTCATTAATTTTAAGCACTAGTGGTAATTTCTGTTCTTAATACGTTTTCCTTTAGAAAGCCAAACTACATTTTCAAGAAAGGATCCCTTAGAAAAGGGAAAGTCAGCACATACAGTTTTTTTTTTTTTTTTGAAGGCCTAAAATAATGGTTAACATTAGAGGCTTTGTATGCATAAAAGATTTTCATAACAATAATGAAGTAGTTCTACGATTACGCTCATTACACAGAGGAGCAAGTTAAGGTGCAACAAGGTAAGTAACTTGCCCATGGCCTTCCCGTTCAACATGGTATCTCCTTCTTGTGGACTTTTTAAGTTCCTAAGGTTTCCTCTCACACTGTCCAGATTATTTCCATAGCTCTCCTGGCTTCCTCCCACAGTCTTTAGTGATGAGTCCACTCTGGCCTGGTAACCTAGCAGTGCATATATGCTTATTGGTGTTTCCATCTGCCTTGTTGATGTAGCCTCACTGCGTATCCCATTCAGGACTGATGCCTGAAATTTATGAGAGAATATTAGGGCAGCACTTACACTCTGGAGCCAGCAAGATCTGGAATGTGCTGCCAGACCTGGGCTGCCTGTGGTCCTTGGCTTTGGGGTTTTAGACAAGTCACTTAAATTACTTAAACTTCAATTTCATCATTTATAAAATATGAAAACAATAGCCTTGCAGATAAGTTATAAGGACAGGGTTGAAATGTATAAGAGAGCTAAGCTAGGAGAGAGTAGATATATTGCCAGTGAAAACCTTGAAACATGCCAGGGAGTAGAATCTAGTTCTGAGTCACCTGTCTAGTGTCTGCCGTGACATTTTTAACAGTCAGACTCTTAAATGCGTTTTTGGTAGTACTATAGTGACTACATAATAATTATCAGATTCTTAATAGTGCTGAAATAAGAAAAACCTGTTTGATAGGTTCTCCAAAAATGACAAATAGCTTCTATTTTTATGAACAATTGCTATTAAGTCCATACTACGTACTGTTTTCATGAGGAACAAAAACACTTTTTGTATTGTAGAGCTATATGAAAACTGAGATATTCATCAACACCCCCCCCCCATTTTTGGGATAAAGAACTTGAAGGCCAAAGAAGTTCTGTGATTTTCCCAATGGCTTAATGTTCTTTAGAGGTACAGCCAGAACTGAAACGCAAGTCTCCAAGTTTCCTTGCAAGGGGTTCTGTTTTTATTTCTAAGGAATAACTAGACAGATTACATTAAAATTTGAAGCTAATAATTTATGTAAATGATTGATAAGGCTGCAGGTAAACACAAACTAGGCTATTATCAAAAAGTAAAGAAATAGCAACTGCTGGGAGGATGGGAAAAAGAGGGAACCCTTGTGCACTGTTGGTGGGAATGCAGACTGGTGCAGCCTCTATGGAAAACAGTATGGAGGTTCCTCAAAAAGTGAAAAATATAACTGCCTTATGACCTAGAAATTCCACTTATGGATATTTATCTGAAGAAAACAAACAAACAAACAAACACTCACTCAAAAAGATGTCAGTATCCCTATGTTCACCGCATTGCCTCTATTTATAATAGTCAAGATATGGAAGCAACCTAAGTGTCCCTCAATAGATGAATGGATAAAGAAGATGTGATATACTCTTTAGCCATAAAAAAGAACAAAATCTTGTCATTTGCAACAACGTGGATGGAATTAAACTTGTTATTCAAAGTGAAATAAGTCAGACAGAGACAGTTAATCATGGTATGATCTCCCTTTTATGTAGAACAATGGAAAAAAACAAAAACAAAAAGATAAGTTTATAGATACAGAGCACAGACTAGTGGTTGCCAGGGTGGAGTGGTAGTGGGAGGGGTATGAGATGAATAAAATGGGTAGAGTGTCAAAAGGTGCAAATTTCCAGTTATAAATAAGTGCTAGGGGTGTAATGTACAGTATGGCGACTGAAGTTAATATTATATGGCATATGTAAAAGTTGCTAAGAAAGTAATCTTGAAAGACGGCATCAGAAGGGAAAAAGTTTGTAACTATGTATGATGATGAATGTTAACTAGACTTATTGTGGTAAGCATTTAGCATTATATACAAATATTAAACCATTATACCAGAAACTAATATAATGTTATATGTCTATTGTAATACAATTAAAAAATAAAGAACAGATTACACTAAAATGTAAAATTAATAAGTTCTATAAATGATTATCAATGTGAGAGGTAAACACAATAATCTTACCTGTATGAACCATACATAACTTTCTGGCAGTCAATTAACAAAAATTTTTGTTCCAATTTCCCATGAAATTTGGATCCTGTTTTTGAAAGATATTCTTGGCCTTTTACTGTCCGCACTCGAATATTCTAGAATTATAGGCAAATAAAACATAAAAAAGGAAAATATTTTAAAAAGTAAAATACATGTTAATATAAAACCTTAGTACAAAAAAATGTATATTTTATATAATTTTTTAAACACACAACCAAAAAAATAGTTGAAAGCAAATTTTATTTATTTTTTAAATTTATTTATTTATTTTTAGAGAGAGAGAAAGAGAGAGAGAGAAATAGCAATGTGTGGTTGCCTATTGCACACCCCCAACTGGGGACCTGGCCCACAACCCAAGCATGTGCCCTGACTGGGAATCGAATCAGCGACACTTTGATTCATAGGCTGGTGCTCGATCCACTGAGTCACACCAGCCAGTGCTGAAAAGCAATATTTAAAACATCACTCAAAAAGGAAATATTCTAGGATAACAGTAACTTAAAATATGGATATATTACTTTACATTTACACAAGATGGTTTATAAATCACTTAGGATCCTACTGCAAGATCCTTTCAGGTTATAGACTCATCATGTCAAAATAACTAAAATTAAAATGCATCCATCTTTTAAAAACTCAAATGTAATTGAAATCACTAAACCAAATGAATGTGATAAGCCATATTGGCTGAATGAAAAAATCACTCAGGTCAATGGTTTCAAGGTTGCACATGCATTAATTATTACTGGTAGCCAAAGTAAACTCAAAACTTAAGTACCATATAAATTTGGTGCAGATGTATGTTTTCAGTTGCACACAAAACAGCACAAAAGGACCCTTTTGTGATTAATCATCATTCCACTGTAAATTACACACATTCTCTCTCTCTCTCTCTCTCTCCCCTCCCCCCTCCTCTATTTTACTTTTGGAGTAAGATAGCTTAACACGTCTTAAACTTGACCAAGACAAAAATAGTACACAAACTTTAAAAACAATGCCTCAGACAAAAACATGGGACTCTTACCCTGAGACGCTGAACTTGACAACCCTGTTTTTCAGTCATATTTAGGAAATGATTAAAGTTGGATTCATCGAGCAGAATGTATACAGATATCCCTCGAGTTGATGCCTCCACTATTTCTTTGAAAATGTCCACATCTGTAAATATATCCATCACTAAAGCAATGACCTATTAAAGATAAGAATATCAAACAATTTTAGACACCTAAAAGGGAAAGATCTAGAAATTGGTGCTTTCAATAAAAATTGGATAAAATAAAAAATTTAAATACATAACACACATAAATGTATACACAAATATTTGGTTTTTAAAATAGAAGATAAAACATAAGAAATTGTGTTGAAAATAAACAAATGAGTATATACAGATATGAAACACGAATTTCATATTAGGTTTCAATCAAAAGGAACTTGCATTTCAGTACAATGTTGAGTGACAGGTAAACCTGAATCATGGATTACGAGGTTGCCTACAGGGTAGATGGAGTGGACAGGTAGATGGAAGGTAGAAATTAGTACTACAAATTTACATGGGAAACATTTCCAAGGAAAAGCAAGATTTCTGGAACTAGTTGTTAAGAATAAAAATCTTGGAGACCTGGGACAGAGAAGACAAAACTTCTAGAAACAGAAGATGAGAAAGGGTATAAAAGACTTGAAGACCAGAAAATTAAGTACATGTGCCTAAAATTAGTTGAGGAAATATAATAAGCAAAATAAATAAAAAAGGCAAAAATTACAATATAATTAAAAAGGTAAAGGCAGAGAGAAATATTTAAAAACAGGTCCCTAAAATGGAGAGGTCCAAGTTAATTGTTGGGAAAAGAATCATTATGGACTCCGAGGAGCAATGGGAATGAAATATCCTTAAAAGGGAAAAATCACTTTACTGACCACCTACTATGTGTCAGACAAGAATGACCAAATCCTTGTGCTTTGTGAAACTTACATTCTACTAGGGGAAGACACCATGAGCAATTGACATAATAGATAAATTATATGATAAACTATAAGATAATTTAATTAGGAAAAATATAGCAAGATAATGGGGATCAGAGACCCCTGGAAATTGAGGAGGGGTTTGAAGGATTTCAGGTCTCTTTGAGAAAGTGTCCTCTGAGCAAAGACATAGAAGGAATTGAAGAAGTCATGCATGTGGGTATCTTGAGGAATTATATTCCAGGCAGAGGAAACCAGCAGTGTGAAGGCCCTTTGTGAGGAGCATGCCTGGCATAATCAAGAAATAGTAAGGGGAAGGTAAAAATTAAATGAGAAAAGGAGAGAGTAATCACAATGCCTTGAAGGCATTATTGAACCTTCAGCATTTTTTTTTTTTCTTTTCTGAATTGAATTGTAAGCTGTGAAGAAGGCTTTTACATTGAGGTAATAATGGGATCTGATTTAGGTTTGAAAAGGATTGCTCCAGCTTCTGTGTTAACAACAGACTAAACAGGCTTTAAGGATCAGAGCCAGGGTGGAAACAGGGAGGCCCTTTAGAATTCCTGGAGCGACTCCAGAGGGAGGTGATGGTCCTGGTCCTAGTTGCCATCAGTAAAGAGCAAGGGTCAGATACTAGATATCCCTGGGCCAAAAGGACATGGATGTGAGAGAAAAAAGGAGAAAAAGAGGATGACTTAGATTTTTAGACTCACTAACCTGAAGAACAAAGTTGTTCTCAACTGAAATAGTGGAATGCAGCTGCATACATTGTAGGTAGAAGATTAAAAAGGCAAATTAAGTTTGAGGTGCCTAGATATCCAAGTGGAATGTTGAGTAGAGAGGTGTAGGCCAGAGACGTCAGTTGGGTGTCCACAGTGTCAAGATGCCAATTAAATCCAAGTCACCAAAGAGATTGGACAAATAGAAAAGAAGGCAAAAGACTGAGCCCTGGGGCAAGAGGTACCAGCAAAGGAGCCTGAGTGAACAAAGAGAAGGCAGCCCTCTTGGAAGGCAAGTAAGATAGTGGATCAATAAGTAGAATGTGCTCAAGAGTGTCAAACCCTACTGCTAGGCCAAGAAACAGGAGGATTATTGTATAATATAAATGCATTGGGTTTAGTAATATACAGGTTATTGGTGAATTCCACAAGTATAGTTTTAGTGGAGTGCTAAGAGCAAAAAGCTTATTAAAAGATCTGTAGGAGGGAATGGGAGTAGCAGGAATAGGTAACTCTTTTTGAATAATTTGGCTACAATAAAAATCAGAAAAATGGAGAGGTAGGTACAGCTGGGTCAAGAGAAGTTGTACTTTTTCTTTAGTTTTAGGTGAGAGAATGAACAGCATGTCTATATGCACATGAAAGGTTCCACTAAAGAATGAAAATTAATGATGCAAGAGATAGTGGGAGGTGGGATGGGGAAGAAGATAATTACTGGAGCAATGTTTTGAGTAGGCAATAAAAGATAATATCTAGCAAAAAAGTAAGGTAATTAGAGCACAGAGAATAAAGACCAATAAAAGGTAATCTGTACTATCAAGCCGGAAGGCCAAGTATAAGCATGCAGATGCTGGTAGAAGAGCCAATGGGGGCGATGGGATTATGGAGGTTCTCTTCTGAACACTTCAGTTTTCTCAGGAACTGGAAAGCAAGTTTGGCAGCTGAGAAGATGGTGAATTACAAAAGATGTATTAAAGGTATGAGGAAAGGGGTATTAAGGAGCCATCTAGGATGGTTGGAAAGGGAGTAAATTATAGAAATATAGTGTGATTTCAGGGAAGCACTAGGACTCACCAGGATATAAATTTAAAATGAGACCAGTCAATGTGGTTATGAGTTATTCTCAACTTCGTTCAGCTACAGGAGTACAGGCATGGAGCAGGCAAAAAGTTTTATTTAACCATGGATGTAGTTCTGGCTGTGAGAGACTAACGAAGTGGGAGGAGGAAGTGAAATTGAAGTTGTATGTAATATGGAGATTAGGAAGAAAAGAGGATGTCATTAATAAGAGAGATATGAAATCAGGGTGGGATTAATGAGGTCTTGCTGGGGTTAAAGGACAGTTAGATATTAAGGAATTGTTAATTTCTTACTCTTACTGTAATACAGTGATAAAGAAAATAAGAGATGTCATTATATATGTGTATGCATATATGTATACATGTATATATACATATATATATGCTTAAAATCTGTTGCCTTGTATTTACCTCACATTAAACTAGATGAAACAAAATTGGCAATTAATTGACAATTTTTGAAGCTGGTTGATAGTACATGAGAATTCTCTTTACTATTTTTCCTACTTTTGAAAACTTCCAGAACACAAACTTAAAAAAAATTAAAGTAATATTGTATATTAGCAGGTACCGGAGAGGATAAGTTAGAAATGTAAGTACCAGTGGTAATCAGATGGGGATATATGAAATAGCTTAAATAAGATGTGCAATTATAGGCTATGATACTATAAAAAATGATTGGGAATCAACAGGTAAGGAATGTAGGACAAAATCATGAGAGGAGAGAAGGCCAATGACCTGGTTTTCAGGAGGATTTCTTACATGTATATCAAAATTTTCAGGAACTGAGACAGGAATGGTATTACAAAGAGTAACAGAGAACAAAGATCATCAAGAAATGAGAGGAAATGGAATGACCTGGAAATAGACACATGGCAACAATAGCCAGGATAATTTAATGTACATATCGTAATATGTTAGAAGATGAGCAAAGTCATGGATAATATATAAATCATTTTATTTACTCTAATAAGACATAAAACAAAACATTGAACCATGCATATATTATACAAGTTGATAACATTCTTCAAACTACCTGTGAAACATACTTGAATTAGATTTTCTCTAGGAAGAACAATTTCGATCATATCTAGTGGCCTCCCATGATCCTCTTCTTTTTTATAAATCATATGAGGTGCCAGAAGAAGGGAGAAGCTAGTGATAACAACCGCACTCATGTCTTGTAATATCCTTTATAACATCAAATATGTGAAGAACCTTCAAATCACATTCAAATGATTAATTGATGAGTTTACTCTGTATTAATGAGTGGTGTGATGATGTATGGGCACTGAGATGGAGAAAATGTCACTATTATAAACTTATTTTACAAAATTACTCCTAGAAACATAGGCCTGAAGCAGTCTGGCACCAATTATGTTTTTTTAACTTGAAAGGAATTTTTAAAATAAGGAAACTATTGTGCAACATAGTATTCTTTAAGACATTATCAGCATATCTAAGGAATTTATTTTTAATGTGTCAGGTAGCTTCATGTAACAAAGTAATGGAAACTTTGGAAAGAACAAAAACAAATTACCAGGATAAATAAAGGTTTTTGTGTGCAAAAAGTAATTGAAGTCACTCTGTCAGTGGATGGTTCTGGCACACCAAGGGTAGAACAAATGCCAGTCTCTTTCGCATGAAAGGCAATACACTGGATCAGAATCTAGGAGACCAGAGGACACATCTTTGACAAACGTATCTGATGTCAGTTGAGTCTGGTAGCTTAGCTTCTGGTGACCTGCACCATCACTTGATATGTTGAAAAATAATATAAAGTCTACAGAAAATTCTGTTGTGCCAAGAGAGGTAAAAATAAAATGTGCTATTTGTTTTTGTTTGTTTGTTTTTAAATTAACAGTGGGTTACATTTCTGGAAAGGAATAAATTATTAGAAATGAGGTATGCCAAACCTGATCTGAAGGTACATACTGTATTCTCAGTTATCTAAATCACACTGTGTTGTAAGAAGGACCACAATGGCTATATATAATCAAAGAATATATACCTGATTAGGATAGGCCTTTTCAAAAGGTACATCAATTGATTTTTATAAGTCAACACAGAAATCAGCTACGTTAAGTCCTATTCAAGAAACTACCATGACGTTGTATACCATTTAAACTCTTGTTTCTTCATTAATTCCTGTTTTATTCTTGCTTTATAAATTGAAAAAGTAAATAAATAAATGTTTTCATCAGCAACATGAGACTTAGAAATTTCTGGGAAGACATTACAAATTGTTTTTAAGATTTGGGTGAAACCATATCTTTTAGTAGTTTCAGAGAATCTGACTCAAGCATGTTGGTTTTCACTTGTCTTTCTCACAGTAGTAGATTCTCCTAAAGTGACCAAGATAGTGGAGACCACACTGAATTAAATATAAATACTGAACAACAAATTTATAAGTTCGTGTTCATGACACAATTTAAGGACATTCAGAAGAATGCATAATTACTTGTAAGTAATATACTATAATAATAATTCAGAAAAAAACCTTTATATGTACATGGGTCCTATGGGTGGGTACATGACTGAATGAAACAGATTAACAGGGTTTCATTAAGAGCTTTAAATAATGAATAAAGATTATCTTTAGCCATCCAAGCTGGAAGACTAGCATTGAAAATGACAGCAATATTTTAATACATTGACTGAACTACCCTAACCACAAACTTATACTTTTGAATATGGAATACATTTAGTTAGGATTTGTACAGATTATGAAGGATCTTGAAATTGTGACACATGCTTAGATTTGATCTAGAGAGCAATATAAACCTTATCTGGTCAAAATAGTATCTTGAGAAATATTCCATATTAAAATACCTAAATTCTATTGAGTCATATTGACTGATAAAGATTATAAAACCCTCATTTATTATTTTTATTGTAATGTTCATATTTACGAATGCACAAAACACCAAAAGAAAATCACAAGGTAGAAACTAGTGATAGAAAAGATGAAAAGAATAAAAAATCAATGATAGGTTTGATAGAAAATGTTCATCACAACATTGACATCAAATATATGCATTTCCTTAGAAATATGCTTTACTACCTACAGTATTTTAATTTTGAACCTTGTATTGTTTATTCCTTTGTAACCTATTAGGATCAAAAGCTATTAGTAATAATGGTTCTATATGACCTACATACTCAGTAAAATGTAAGTATACCTTGGGTTAATGTTCTGTAGTCACAGAATGATCATTATCACTCTCAAAATTGAAAAACTGAATATTATACATTTTCTGTTTCAAAATACTAAGTGCCATTTGAAAGGATATGGACTTCTTTGGTAATTGCCTACAGAGATACAGGAGGATTTACTTCTTCTAACAGAAGAAAAGCTAATAAGGATTTCAAATTTAAAGAAAAATGGAGCTCTATAACTGTATTTATAATAAAATTCAACACAACTAGAAAACTTTAAGAACTGAGTAAATCAAGGGAAATGATCACTTAGGAAATATATATTTCTGAGTCTGTAAAGCCTTTCAAAAGCAATGTGCTAAATGGATTTCAGAGAAAAAAAAGAGGTTGGTATTACAAGTAAGTGCTTTGAGCCCTTATCCTTCTGCAGCCTAAGTAAAAGTTTCCATTTTGTGTGAAATTTTTTACACAATAAATATCCACTATAATATTATTTAGTAAGTTACAGATTTACATTACAAATGCCTTAATTTCTGCAGATAGTTAAATGTCTATTAGCATAGACTAATAGCTGTATTGATATATCAACTGGCTTGGTCTGTCGTAAATTAAGTAATCTTGGGGAAGTCACTAAACAAATCTGAGTCACAATGACCTCTGTTACATATTAAATAAACCATAAGAGATCATGCATGGACCAAGTTCTAAAATTCTGTTTTAATCCCAATTATCCAACAACTGGATTAAAACATACATTGTACTTAGCTTGTAAAAATTGCACCAAACACGACTTGGTGAAAGTGAAAAAAAAATTGGGTGTTGTAATAAAAGTCAATGATAGGTGATGTAAAGGGAAATATTTGGTCTCTGTTATGGCTACAATACACATTTGTAATATTAATATTTTGACAACTCAGAAGTGAAACTGCATAAATTATTCCTCAGGTTTTTTATATTGTATTACATGATTGAAAGTAATTATACAGCACTTTACAGACTAAATGTTTGTGTCCTCTCAAAATCCAAATGTTGAAATGTTAACACACAATGTGATATTTGGAGGTAGGGACTTCAGGAGGTTATTAGGTCATGAAGGTGGAGCCCTCATGAAGAGGATCAGTGCCCTTATGAAAGAGACCACAGAGAGCTCTTACCCCTTCTACCACTTCTCCAGAGTGAGAAGACACTTGTGTATGAGCCAGGAAGAGGGTCCCCACCAGACACTAACTCTGGTAGTGTCTTGATCTTGGGGTCCGCAACTATGAGAAACAAATGCTCGCTGTTTAAGCTGCCCAGTCATTTTTTTTTTTTGCTGTTGTTGTTTGTTTTTTTTCCTTTTTTTCTTCTTATTCCAGAGAGAGAGAGATTGATGTGAGAGAAACACTGATTGGTTGCCTCCTGAACACACCCCAACCAGAGACCAAACCCCCAAAACCTAGGCATTGAACCCATGACCTTTCAGTCTACAGGGCAATGCTCCAACCAACTGAGCCACACTGACTAGGGTGAGTCTATGGTACTTTAGTTATAGTAGCCCAAACTGAGTAAGACAACCATAAAAATAAATTATGGTTTATCTTTGTCATGTTTAAAGAAAATCTTATATTTGGTTTGCACTAGTAGGCATCTTTGCTTTTTGAAATAGTTTTTACTCTGATACTTGGAGGAAAGAAAGTCCTAAAAGAAACTGCAAAGATAAGGCAAAGTCCTTTTATTGATTTCACAATTCAGTCCTCTTTCATGTTCTCATTTCCCTAGCACTTTTCAAAAAGAGACTTTTCCTGAAACTTAGCCTGGCAAAGGTTTCCAGCATGGCCCTTAGAGTCAAGGTGTCAGGGGATAGAGACACAGTAGTTAGGAGAGGAAAAACAAGCTCAGGACTTCCCATTTTGCGTGACCAAATAAACAGTCCACCTCCAGAGCCTAAGAAGGACCTCTGAGAGGAGTTACTGTGAGAGGCTGGAAGAGAGACAAGTAGGGAGTGCTGAAGCCGGTTCTGTTCAACTAGCCAATAGTTACAATACCCCTAATTTGTGCAAAACCCAACTCTTGGTATCTTTTAAAGAGCTGCTCTTTAAAATAAAGATCCATACTCTGTTATCACAGCACTAGAAATACTAGTCTATTCTACTGCTATAGAAGAATCAGAGCCACATTTTAGTCAAATTTGGCAACATTTGTAAAAAGAGGAGAAAGTTAAATTTATGTCATTTATTTAAAAGTAATAATAGACTACTAAAAAACTATGAAGCATTCATATCTTCAAAAAACAAAGTACTTACTACATAATACACTAATACATCAAAGTATACAAGTATATAGTAGTATAGGTATGTAC
Source organism: Furipterus horrens (assembly GCF_987537825.1). Taxonomy (NCBI): domain Eukaryota; kingdom Metazoa; phylum Chordata; class Mammalia; order Chiroptera; family Furipteridae; genus Furipterus; species Furipterus horrens. The sequence continues at coordinate 106,893,410 of NW_028327176.1, read as the reverse complement.
CAAAATGTAGTATTTATTTATGATTTTTTTACTTCTTTATTAACATTTATCATTAAAATCGTCAAACATAAAGAAAAGCTAAAAAAAAATACAATGAATACTCACTCTAATATTTTTAAATTTTGTTATATTTGATTTAAATTTACATAAATGTATTCAAAGATTTGGAATCAAAATTGAGACTAAAAACTGAAATAAATTTATTTATGGCTGTAATTTTTACCCAGGGTTAGGGAGAAGGCAACTTGCTGAAATACATTTACTTTAGACCAAAGCCATTCATTAGAAGTAATAAACATTTCATATTTAATTTCTTAATAGCTTGATATTAACCTTTCAGTCCTGGAATATATAAGGTCTTCAATAGGTTTTTGTTGAAATGCAATGGTTACATGGTGCCTGTTCTCAAGGAACACATTGCTTTATATGATTTATTTATAGAACTAAGCATCATGTGACACTTGCTGTTATAACATCATGACCAAGAATCAACACATTCGTATATATAGGATAAGTTAAAGGTTGAAATGTCTACCAGTCGTCGTCGTCGGCAGCCGTCCGTCTCGAGAGACGATGGTGTAGCTTCTCAAGAGTCTATCTGCACCGCCGAGAATGGCTGTGCAGTCCGACTCGGGAGTGACATCGTATCTGTCTCCTCCCGTGTTGAATCGACATCTTGCGATGACGCTGAAGCTACAGAGCCTGGGCAGGGTGATATGGAGGGTCTGCTGTTGCCCATGCAGCAGACCCCCCCTCTCTTCGCAGCTGAAGGGTCCAAGGGAAAGACGGAGTCAATACAGCTTGGCTTCAGGTGCGCCGCAGGAGTTGCCGGTGTTGACTACAACGTCAAACCGCCTTAGGGACTCCGGCTCCGGATTTTCTGTCGGGGTTTACTCCCTTAGCCTTTCCCCTGAAGAGGTATGCCGCAAGGCAGCGGAGGTTTTTTGGAATCAGAGTTTTCCTTCTCTGATGTGCCCTGACTGGAAGATCGAACCAGCGACACTTAGCTCGCAGGCCGACGCTCAATCCACTGAGCTAAACCAGCCAGGGCCTAGTCTACCAGTAAGGAGAGGAATTAGTGGGTTTCAGTCCTAATGGAGCATAAATATACCATATATGATCCTAAAGTATATGGTGGCAGCAGGAATAGAAGGTATAGAGGTAAAGCTGTAAATAATTGGACAAGACTCAATGGCTGAATGCTTGTGGAAGACAGTAAGAGGAACTGTTAGGTATGAAAGACATAAATTACAAGGAGAATTATTGTACCATTATTTTAAAAAACTTAACATTCAAAAGTAGCATTTCATTTTTATATATAAGGAAGCCCAAAATAATGTTCTAAACAATGTGCTAAGAAGTTGTGTTCTTTGTTTTTTCCATCCATTTATTCATCCATCCATTCAAGGTCTTTTTGTTTTTTCTGTTTGTTAGTTTGTTTTTGTTTTTTTAATGACTCGAACATTTTTAAGCATACAGAAAAAGTTTAATGGACACTGAAAGAATAAAATGGGAATGAGGTGATTCAGTTGATGGCATATCTCAGTGGTTAGAAAGGAAATGAATGAGCACACAAGGAAGAGTTTGCCTCACAATTATGTTACACAAATGTGCTAAGACAATAGGGAAGACAAGAATGGATGATAACTGAGAGAAATGCTTTGGTGGTGAGTAGGATATGATGGGAGGAGGAAAGGGAAACAAGTTAGTAGACTGCCACCGGGTGCCCTTACATACTTTTCATCATCAGAGGTCAAGGTTTTCTGTGGGTATATGGTCAGTGAGTGCTCAGACTGCAGGCTTGGATGGGAGTGAAAGATTCAGATGAGCTGCTCTGAGCAATACAATATGAAGTTAATGAAGAATTAAAAGACTTTTGCAGTGTTACAGTAAGAATCCATTCAAGGTTAAAAAATGTAACAAAGTTGACATTTTAGCAAGTTTTTGAGGTATTTTTTTAGCAATGTTCAACAACTGTAAAAAGAGATTTATGTAACAATATTGATTGAATACTTAGTAATATTATTTTCCTAGGTTTGATCATTTGTTTTTTTAAAAAACCTTAATTTTCAGAGAATCATATTGAAACAATTACAGAAGAAATGATCTGATGCATGTGATTTTTTTTAACTTAACTGGGGATATGGAGAAACAGAACTGACCACAAGTTGATAATAAGTGACAGAGGGTGGTAGGTACTCTGCATTATTCTCACTTCTTTGATATGTTTAACAACTTCTATAATAAAATAGGTATTCAAGAAACTTTCTAAACTTTCATTCTGCCTACTTTATTACTTTTTCTTCTCATTTTTTTGTATTCTTACCTTTTAAGTCATATGTCATTCTCATTAATTTTCCCTTTTATTTTTGTACCCATTCTAAAATCACTTTCTTAGTGTTTCCTGTTCTACAAATGTCTGTCCCTGCATATCTATTTGAATCTGGGATCTGCCATTTCCTAGCTGTGTGAACTAAGAGAGGGAAAGAAACCTCTCTGAGCCTCAAAATTCTCATCTATAAAATCAAGTAAGTAACTCCTAACCCACAGAATTGTCGGAAAAATTGGGGTGACGTATATCAAGTTGCCATTGAGTGGCACATGGTAAAAAATAATAAGTATTATAAACACATGGCAAGAGGTCATTAAATAGTTGCTATTATTAATAAAAATGTTGATGATAACATAGCTTGAAGAATAAGCCTTTCATTGTATTTGAGCAAAACTTTATAGTTCTTAATTTAATGAAAAGATGAGTGAAGTGTTTCACATTTCTCAAGTCATTAGTATTTTATTTTATAGTGTTGGCCTTAACCAAATATTCCCAACAATGAAAACAACAAATACAAAAAAACGGAACAAAACTTTCTATTCCTGCTTTAAGAGCCTGCGTTCTTTACTTGGGTAATAATTCTTTCATTTTTATGTCAACTATAAACAATTAACCTGACATAAAAAAAAAAAAATGAACATACTTTATTGCAAAAATACCACAACTCCTATTTACTCAATAGTAATTTCTATTTAATTAAGAAACCTAAATATAAAGCTATGAAATATTACAATAGTATTTTGTATTTAATGTGACTTGTTCCTATGTCTTTATCGTATAGTCAAATTATACATATTTAATCTCCTATTAACTCTACCACTCTTTCTTTTCTCTTTTGGATAATTTTTACACTAATAGCTTCTGTAAATTGTGCAGTATTTTTCACTTTGATGCCAGAAAGTTGAAAGACAGCATACATTTGGTGGTAGGCTGCAATTATTCTAAAAGCTAAGAGATACAGGAAGTAATTTTCAGTGGAATATCAAGCTAAATAGAAAAATTCTAGCCACATTACTTAGATATTTCTCGAATAACCCCCCCACCCCCCCCCCACACACACTTCAGGTTCCTTAAGTTTTTAAACACGTAATGATAGTCATGTTATACAGATAAACAAGATTACAAGCACAAAACAACAAATGTTTTCCAGTTATGCTACAATAGTAAGACACAGATTTTACATTTTAGTAGCAGCTATTTTATTTTCAAGTCTTTAATATTATAATTAAAATCTCATTAAGTTCTTCATTTTCTCTGCTGGAAAAAATACTAAAATATAATTTATTTATTTTCCTAAAGTAGGTTCATAAGAAGAAACTTGTCAGTATTCTGAGCAGAAAGTCTGTTTCTGATTATTACATGTTTTACATCAGAAAATAAAGGTTTTATAAAAATTGAGATTGCTTTTATTAAAGCTAAAATAACCATATTTAGACAAACTGTTTTTATTAGGTTAAACCAAATTGTTTTATCTGTAAAATTAAAGACATTCTATGTCTTTATATATTAGCTGATTGGTATTTTTCATAAATGTTATTTAAAAAATGAAATATGTTCCATAAAAATAGCAAGTTAAGCTTTAAATGTAGGGAAAGGGGAAGTTAATGATTAAAGAAGAGAAAGAGAATGAGATGAGGATAAATATTAGAAAAAAAAAACTACCCCAAAATTTTCTTAAAGTAGTAAACTCAATTTGGTAACTATAGTAAATTTATAAAATGGCATTATAAAACTCATTTAAACTTGAAGTATTGCCAAAGGCCAAATAATGTCATATTTTATGAATGAGGGCACAAATAATATGAAAAGGTACTTGCATTCTAACAAAATTCAAATTGGAGTTTCAATTTGGACAAGTTAAATATTTTTAAAAATAATTTAAATGTACCTGTAATTTAGATTTCTTGAGTCTTCATAGTTAGAATGAATAGATCAAATCACAAAATTACCAGCCAGGCCTTAGAACATTCAGATAATCACAGCAGAAGAAAAAATTATCCAAGTCATAAAACTGTAAAGTAGTTCAATAGGAAAGCTAATCCAAGATTTTATTATTGAGCTGATCAAATGCAACCATAAGTCTGCTAAATGATAAGGATCCAAAGTTATTTGTCCTCAAAGAGCAGTGTAGAAAAGGGTTATGCAAAATACTCTTGTGATTTAAATATCTGATAAGATGTAGCATTTTCTTTTTTTAAACCATTTTACTTTCTTTTTGTTCAATTAACATTTCATTTTAAATTAAATTATAATTCTAAGCATGTAGAAAAGACTTCCAAACCCACTTCTTCAGATCTACTAATTATCTAGTTAAAAGATCATCTCACTGTTTTTTTTTTTTTAGACTTGATGTTTGCCTTGTTTTTTCATTAAACTCTTACTTCAAAAGTGAAATTTAGAAGCATTTATTTCAATTCTAGCATCTGAATCAAAAAAAAATATACAAGTGGTCAGCAACATTCATATAGCATAAAATAATTTACAAAGTATTTTTCTATTATAAACACACACAGTGTTTGTCTGTCTTCTACCTAAAGGAAAAATTACAAAAAAAAAAAAAAAAAAAAAAAAAAAAAAAACCTGAGAAAAGAAAAATAGCAATAGTTTCACAACTAGGAACAATGGCATTTTCCTTTCATCTGAGAGAGAGAGATTCGCTGTTCCGTATATTTATGCATTCATTGGTTGATTTCTTGTATGTGCCCTGACTGGAAATTAAACCTACAACCTTGATGCACTGGGATGACGGTCTAACCAACTGAAATACCTGGCCAGGACAGGTATACACGTATGTATATTTTTAACTAAGATGACATATTTATATGATTTTATATGCTCTATATTTATCATTATAGAATAAATCTACTCCTATTATAAACTATCACACCATCATGTTTGGAAAAGCTAATTCTCCAAAGCAAAGACTATAGTCTGGACACAGAAAGATTAGCTGGAAATCTGCTACATAAGTCCAGAAACCTAATTAGCAAAGAGGGTTATATCCTTCAGTGTTCTGGCAGGAAAAAGAATTTCCTCAAGACTTTTCAATGCTGAAGAATTTATGAATTTTTACAGAAGTGTGAGCATGGTTAATGGAAACAGTAAGGGAGACAGAACCCTGGCACTTGAGCAAGGGAAAAAACAAATACACAGAAAATGAACTTCCTGTGTTCACTCTCTTGCTGGTCCCATTGGGAACCTTCCTGGCGAGGAAGGAGGACAGCAAGAAAGGCCAGGTGATGTAGTCGATTGTAACAGCTTCTAAAAATGGAAAGAAGGGCAGAGAAGGGTGAAAAATATATCTGGTAGGAGTGAAAATAGAAAATAATGTGCTCAGGGATATAGAAGAGGCCAGATTTCAAAGATATTTAGGAACTAGGTGGCAAAAATAAAATGTGATGGGTGTATGAATCAATTTGATGATGGGTATATGAAGAAAATGTACTTTGGATAACTTCCATATTCCTGAATTGTGTGATTGGGTGGTTGGTGTTATCAGTGACACACACAGGCAGATGAGACTTTGCGTCCGGCTTTGGTGTATTTCAGCCATTTATGATACAGCCCTGTGGAAACCCAAACCTGCTGCTGATTTACAGGGTCTGAGACTCAGAGGAATGTTTCTCTGCCCCAATTTCACAGATTCCATTCTATCTTTCAGACTATTTAAAAAGAATTCATAGAATCAAATGTAATTTCTTTAAATGATACTTAATGTCTATCAAAGTTTAAATAACTTCTGAGTTTTTAAAAAAAATTTCAAAGTATATTTTATTATGTTACAGTATCACAATTTTTTCCTCTTTGCTCCCCTCTGCGTAGTACACCCCTTCCCTCCAGCAATCCCACCCCCCCTTACTTCATGTCCATGGGTCATGCATATAAGTTCTTTGGCTTCACCCTTTCCTATATTATTCATAACTTCCCTATGTCTATCATGTACCAACCAATTATGCTTCTTAATCCCTGGACTATTTCCCCATTTCTCCCCCTTTGCCCTCCCAGCTGATAACCCTTCAAATGATCTCCATACCTATGATTCTGTTTCTATTCTGGTTTGCTTAGTTGGATTTTGTTTTTATTTTTTAGATTTAATTGTTGATAGTTGTGAGTTTGTTGTCATTTTAATGTTCATAATTTGGATCTTCTTTTTCATAAGTAAGTCCCTTTGACATTTCATATAATAATAGTTTGGGGATGATGAGTTCCTTAAGCTTTACCTTGTCTAGGAAGCATTTTATCTGCCCTTCCATTCTAAATGATAGCTTTGCTGAATAGAGTCATCTTGGTTGTAGGTCCTTGCTTTTCATCACCTCAAATACTTCTTGTCAGTTCCTTCTTGCCTGAAAAATTTCTTTTGAAAAATCAGCTGAAAGTCTTATAGGCACCCTTTTGTAGGTAACTCTCTGCTTTTCTCTTGCTGCTTTTAAGACTCTCTCTTTACCTTGAACCTTTGAAATTTTAATGATGATGTGTCTTGGTGTGGTCCCCTTTGGGTTTAGCTTGTTTGGGACTCTCTGTGCTTCCTGGACTTGTATGTCTATTTCCTTTGCCAAATTTGGGGAATTTTCCTTCATTATTTTCTCACATAAGTTTTCAAATTTTTGCTCTTCCTCTTCTCCTTCTGGCACCTCTATGGTTTGGATGTTGGCACATTTAAAGTTGTCCCAGAGGGTCCTATGCCTCTTCTCATTTTTTTCAATTATTGTTTCCTCATTCCATACTAGCTGTTTTTTTTTTTCTTCCTTATGTTCCCAATCATTGGTTTGAACTCCAGTTTCCTTCCCTTCACCACCAGTTTTGTGTGGATTTTCCTTTGTTTTATTTAGCATAGCTTTCAGTTCTTTCCTTATGCGTTTGCCATACTTAAGGATATCTGTCAAGTCTGTGAGCATCTTTACCACCAGTGCTTTGAACTCTACATCTGTTAGGTTGGCTATCTCCTTGTTTGTTACGTTGGTTATCTCCTCATCTCTTAGTTCTCCCACTGGAACCTTGATCTGTTCCCCGTTTTGGGCCATATTTTTTCTATCTCCTCAACTTGACAGGCTCCTGTGTTTGTTTGTCTCTGTGTATTAGGTAGAGCTGTTGTACCTGTTACGTTGTAAGGGGCAGAGCCTTAGGTATTCATCAGTACAAGGTGACCTGGTTCACCACGTTGTGTTGCTGTATGTGGGGGAGGGGTCTGAGAGGGAACAATGCCACTTGCTCAGCACTTGCCCCTCTTCCAGGCACTTTTCCCACGTTCATATGGGACTGGCACCTCTCTGGCTATTGCCCTGGCTATCGTTACCAGAGCGGGTGTGTCTGTGGATGTTCTAGGACCATGGGGCCCTTTAAACAAGCAGACTTTGCTGAGAGACCAGTAGTTTCTTCCTCCACCCCAACCCCCACTGGTTTGTACAGTCAGAAGCAATGAGGCTTTATATTCCCCAGTGCTGGAACCATGAGCTGTGCTGTCTGTTCTGGTGCTGGTAACGCTCCCCAGGTGTCCCTCCCAACTTTTTAAAATGTGTGACTGCGCTTTCCACCAGCTTGCTGCTGCCACCACCACACTGAGTCCTCTTTGCCCCAGCTCCGCCCCTCCTATCTGTCTGGATGAGTATTTCTTCTTTATATCTTTCTTTGTTGGACTTCCATGCCATGCAGCTCTATTTTCTGGAACTTCTGATCGTCTCTAGTTTTGAGGTAGTTGTATTCCTTCTTAGTTGTGGAGGGAGATGCAGCATATCTGTCTAGGCCTCCATCTTGGCCAGAAGTCTCTTCTTAGTTTTATACATACCACATAGTCCATGAATCCAGCTTTGAAGGTCATGTCATTTCATCATCTTTCATATCATCCTTGTTATTCCTTTTATATCAAATCCTCATCTTTCTTGATGAAAATCCAATTCATTTTGCTAGGCTAAGCCTACACACAGGCCCCTTTCACAAAGCTTTTGCCCATTCCCTGAGTCTAAATTAACTGCATCCTAATTATGTTCCATCTACAGTTTACTTATACTTTTACCACAGCATTTATTTCAGCCTTGTTGCTTACTTACTACTTTCAAGAGCAATAACATAGGTAATGGTGGGAACTACCTCAGTCATTTTTTGACTCAGTCATTCCCATTCAACTTACTAATATAGTTCAGTAAAACTCATTAAATTATTTATTGTTGTTTCTCCAAAGCATAGTAGAGTTATTTTCAAGGAGTAAACAAGCAAATATTTACATTTCTTCTTTGGAATTTCTCAACATTTTAGTGATTTAGTGAATAAAGCACTTTCTCAGAAATCTTTCATGGTATGTTTTATTTGAAACTTAAAAGTTCTAGGAAGGAGGTGTGTTGGAGCACATGGACTGTTGTTATAACTTTGTTACTGGCCTTCTCATTCTTGGAAATATTTTATGCATGTTTACCTTTATGTAGTATTATACACCACCGACAACAGCAAGAAGAAGCTAAAGATCAGAGAAACTAAGATATTTATTTAAGTTGATGCAATGATTCATGAAACTCTGACTACAACTAATTTTCTTCTTGTTCAGTACTCTTATTATTATACCATCTAACTTCAGTCTCCTGCCTGAGAACGTGTATACCTGAGAGCCTCCCAGGACACAGTGGCCATCTCTTTTTTGCAGAATCTAACTTGATTCCAGATGTGTAGTCAATACTTCATTGATAATGAGAGGCAAAAAAATAGTTTGGTGCAGAGTTACATTCTTGAAATATATCACCTGAATCTTATATCTCAAAGTTCTGACAATCTTCATGATATTGCCATTGGGTTAAGCGTAGTCAATTCTACTTTGTCTCTATAGTCTGTTTAGAGTCATTTTGAAGCTAGCCTGGGAGAATCTTAGCCTGAGAGACTCTCTTTCAAATGTATCTAAACTGACTAGGGATGATTTCCAATATATGCATAAATGATATGAGACATGAAAATTCCGATTAATTTTTTTCTTAAAAATACAGCTGGAAGTGGTTGTTTGAAAAGTCCACCTCATTAATTTTAAAATGAAAAATCAAGTAATGAGAATAAATCATATGTTCATCCACCCTAAAATTCACAGACTATTTAAATCAGACAGCTCCACGGTATTTACAAATGTTTTTCTCCTTGGTGTAGAACTATACATTAGGAATATTTCTCAAAATGGAAGAACCTTCCTATGAAAGAGTCAGAACCCCAACAGTGTAAATAGAATGGGCCATTAAAGAAAATTAGTTTCTAAAAATTATATGGAGGAAAGAAGAAAGCAGTGTGAGGGAATATGAAGTTTAAAGATGAATGAAGTCACTAAATATAGCTTCGATTAGTAGAGTATCTTTTACACAGCATGTTCGCCATCTGCGCTAGCTAGGCTTTTCTTTTTTCTCATGAAATCCCAAGTAGGCAGAGATCTGGTACAAATGAGGTAGCAACAGCTACTTTGTATTTCACAAGCATCAAGTCCATTCATGTTTTTCCTCTAAATTTTGATAAAGAAGAGCTTTAAATAAATAATGCTATTTTTTTAATCCCTGGAGTAGATTTTCTTTCATGGGGGTTCTCTACCACATCTGTTTACAGCTGTTCCTTTGACAAAAATCATATGGCAACTTACTCAAGCTTAATGTATAAGACTTATAGGTATTAGGTCACTTTTGAAGCCATTATAAAAATGTGTTAGCATTAGAAATTTAGGTTCCTTTAAATCTTAATACAGTCTCTAAAAAATTGGTCAACACCACAATGTTTAACTGGAATCTTGTATAGAATGAAAAAAAAATCATTCATTGAGCAAATAAATAAATTTGATCAATTTTGACCTCTGATGTGCTTTTAAACGTTGACATTCTACAATTATATGAAAATAAAACTTCATAAAACATTCCCTATGAAAATAGTATCATGATTTTCTCTTGTACTTTCTTCTCTACCTCCTCCGTTTCATGACATCAGGAGGCTCCTTACATTGCAAGCTAATGAGATGTTAGGCACAATAGTTGAAAGGAAAGATCAAATGTGCAAGAGAATAAGGAACTGAAGAGATGCAGCACTGGGTTTATGAGAATGGCTACCATTACTCAAAAATATTCGTCGTCGGCAGCCGTCCGTCTCGAGAGACGATGGTGTAGCTTCTTAAGTGTCTATCTGCGCCGCCGAGAATGGCTGTGCAGTCCGACTCGGGAGTGACACGGTATCTGTCTCCTCCCGTGTTGAATCGACATCTTGCGATGACGCTGGAGTGTCCTCTCCAGTGGAGCTGAAGCTACAGAGCCTGGGCAGGGTGATATGGAGGGTCTGCTGTTGCCCATGCAGCAGACCCCCCCTCTCTTCGCAGCTGAAGGGTCCAAGGGAAAGACGGAGTCAATACAGCTTGGCTTCAGGTGCGCCGCAGGAGTTGCCGGTGTTGACTACAACGTCAAACCGCCTTAGGGACTCCGGCTCCGGATTTTCTGTCGGGGTTTACTCCCTTAGCCTTTCCCCAGAAGAGGTATGCCGCAAGGCAGCGGAGGTTTTTTGGAGTCAGAGTTTTCCTTCTCTGTTAAAAATATTACTCATACTGAAATGTGTTACTTTCATATTTTAGCTACATTTAAAAATGCTTTGGAGTTGTTTTGGTTGTTTTCCATGGTAACATTTTCAAACAATTGAGATCAGTAAATAAAACCATACTACCTAAGAAAAGTAACCCATTCTCAAATACAATGATAAAAACAATGATCGAATAAAACAATGATAGGAAAAGCGATACAAGATAATCTTCTTTATTTTAATTAAAAAATATGATAAGACTGCTCTGGCCAGGTGATTCAGTTGGTTGGAGCACCTTCCTGTATACCAAAAGGTTGTGGGTACCATTCCCGGTCACGACACATACCTAGGCTGCAGGTTTGATCCCCAGTCGGGGTGCCTATGGGAGGCAACAAATTAATGTTTGTCTCTCACATCAATGATTCTCCCTCTGGCATAAAAAAAGATACATAGATCAAGGAACAGAATAGAGAGCCGACACCTTCATGTCCAATTAACACTTGACAAAGGAGGCAAAAAACATATGATGGGGTAAAGAAAGTCTAAAAATGGTGCTAGGAAAATTGGAAAGATAAGTGCAAAAGTGAAACTAGACCACCTTCTTACACCATACACAAGAATCAACTAAAAATAGATTAAAGACTTACATGTCAGGCTCGAAACGATAACATAGGCAGTAAAATCTCAGACATCTCTTATAGTAATTTTTTTTTCTGATATACTGCCTCAGGCAAAGGAATCAAAAGAAAAAAAATAAACAGAACTATATCAAACTAAAATTTTTTTGACAGCAAAGAAAACCATCAAAGAAATGAAAAGACAACTGAATGGGAGAACATATTTGCCAATGATACATCTGATAAGGGTTTAATATCCAAATTTATAAAGGAACTTATAAAACTCAATACCCCCCAAAACAAACAAAGAAATAAACATTCCAGTTAAAAAGTGAGAAAAGGACCTGAACAGACAATTCTCCAAAGTGGACATACAGATGCCCAACAGACATATGCCAAGATGCTCAATGTCACTAATCATCAGAGAAATGCAAATTAAAACCACCTGTCAGAATGGCTATCATCAATCAATAAATCGATGCACAACAAGTGTTGATGAGAATGTAGAGAAAACGGAGCCCTTATTCTTTGTTGATGGGAATGAAGACTGGTGCAGCCACTGTGGAAAGCAGTATGAAATTACCTCAAAAAATTAAAAATGAAACTGCTTTATGATCCAGTGATCCCACTTCTGGTAATATATCTGAAGAAACCCAAAAAACTAATTCAAAAGAATATATCAATTGCAGCATTATTTACAATTGCCAAGATTTGAAAGTGGCCCAAGCGTTCACCAGTAGATGAGTGGATAAAACAGCTATTTGCAACAGTGTAGATGGACCTAGAGAGTGTTATGCTATGTGAAATAAGTCAGTCAGAGAAAGACAAGTACCATATGATTTCACTTATATAAGGATTCTAATGAACAAAATAAACTAACAAACAAAAATAGAAACAGACTTATAGATAGAGAGAACAGACTAGACTGATAGCTGTCAGAGAGGAAGGGGATTGTGGGGCTGGGTGAAAAAGTAACAGGATTAAGGAAAAAAACAAGACAAAAATTCATAGACACAGACATTAGTATGGTGATTACCAGAAGGAAAGGGGGGTGGGGGTGGGGCAGGAGAGTGTATAGGGGTGACAAATGATGATGGAAGGAGACTTAATTTGGGGTGGTGAACACACAATACAGTGTACAGGTATGTACACATAAAACTGACATTTTATTAACCAATGTCACCCCCTATAAATTCAATAAAAGATAAAGTAAAATTTAAAAATAAAAGTAAAGTCAACAACAAAATTCCTTTTAAATGGAATGTAGGTTCTCCATCAAGCTAGAACAGGATGTTCAGTTGAAATAAGTTTCAGATTTTTAATTTAGACCTTTCAGCACAGTCACACATACACTGACTGACAGCTTCATATTGCAGCATGAGGGGGAACCTGCTTCTTGAAGAGTAGATTCCTGGCACCTGGTCTGCAAAAAAAAAAGCTATGAGAGGCCCAGAGGAGCCAACAGGGGTTTCAGCCTGCTCCACAGCCTTGCATTTTCTCTGCAGCAAAAAAAAACAGTCCCTGCTTACACTTTTTCTCCACCTCTCCCTCTTACCTTGAGTAGAAGCTGAGAAGACAAGACTTTACATCAGAAAGCAGCAGGACAGTAGCAGACTGCCTGCAGCTACTCCTTTTATCTGCTTCCTCTAGTCCTGCCTTCCACCTGGGCTGCTCCGTCTGGGGATCATTTCCAGCCTTGCCAGTCGCCCTTCCTTTCCTTTACATGTAATTAATCTCCTCTTCTCTCTCCTGCTCCCTTCACTTTCTCTATCCCTCTTTCTCTTTACTTCCCTTACTATTTGGCTTCTCTACAGAGTTAGTTTTTGCCTCCTGTTGACATTCTGCCAAGTCTGGCTTCTGTGAGTTCCATGTAACCAGAGATAGACTCTGGTTCTTACTATTTCTTGGCCTCACAGTTCTAGTGGTAATTTCATCTGCTGAACTCTCAGTGTAACTCTGCATCTCTTAGTGTAAAGTCTTAACACAGAATCTTTTTAGCCCACCCCTGTAACAAATAACAACTGGAATGGGCAGAGTTGGGATCATATCTATTTGTTCATTTTTTATTTAAAAAATAATGTACTGAGCTCTCATTCTCTTCAGACCCTGTGAGAGACTGGAGGAAAGGTAAAGGGTATGAGGGAGGGGTGTGTTTATCTTGAATTTTTTTTAGAAAGGAGTAGGAATGCAATAATCTAGGTTAGAGCAATGCTTAATCTTTGAACAATAATACTTTTAGGTATAAATGGTAGTATTTGTAAATTCACTGAACAGGGCACCTTCAGATTTTCGGAAGACAATTCTGTTCACTGCCTTTGAACAAGTTTTTGTTGCTCAGGTAGACTTTTTATAAATGCCTCTGCATCAACATATTTACTAATCATCATTCTGTAACATCATTAAATATCTGAAAAGACCAGCTACTGTGTAGAGCATTTTAGAGGAGAGTGAAATAGTTTTCATCTGTAATTTTTTTACAAAACAATGATTTGACGATTGAACACTGAACAATGTGTAAACAAAGACTTTAAACCATTTGTGATTAATCATAGGAGCCTAAAATGAGAAGCACATTATCTTGGCTCAATGGGGTTGGACAATAACGTGGATGTACAAGACAAAATTCAGCCTGACAAAGAACTCTTCCTCTAGTCACACTGAGTAAGGTTTGATATTAATTCTGCAGTGAATAGCTAGAAAGTGGTATTAGAACCTACTCTATCTATGCATGACCTATAAGCATGTAGAGCAACAAAATATGAGTATACAGAAAATCAGGGAAAAGAGTAAAAAGTACATTATTATTATACAATAGAATAAAATAGTATGCTCCTAGCACATTAAGAAAAAAAAAAGCATTGCAGTAGAGAAGAATGGAGAAAGAAATAAAGCAAAAAAGAACAAGTAAAAAAATATATTCAAGATGCTTTTTGACAGAGATGATTTTTAGAACAGTTAATAACAATGTATAACGTTTACGGAACTAGAAAATAAAAAAATAAAGACAAATACCCCAATAGAAAAAGAGTTTAAGCCAAAACATGTGACAAGTAAACATATGAGATAAAAAAGACCTTAACACCAGACAGGATTACAAATTAAACTATCCTGTTTTATCTATCATTGTATTAATAAATTGAAGTGACTGAGAACACTCAAGGTTGGCAAATGGAAGGAGAAAATAGGTACTAATATGAAATCTCAGCAGTAATATAAATTGAGACAACTTTCCTAGATGACAACTGGTAATGTTCTTTACAGTTCACAGATAACCAAACCATACCCTCTCCCACACCAAACTAATTCTCTGGACTTATCCTAAGGGGAAATGTTACTCAAATGTAGGGGTATACATACTTGTATGTTCAACACTGCACTCTCTATAATTACATACATATGTAAGCAATCTAATTATTCAATAAATAATAGCACACTACAGTTATGATACATACAAATAATAGGGAAAAGAGTGGTGAAAACAAACAAGGTTCAAAGCAGTATGTAGGATATAAACCCATTGATTAAAATATAGAGAATATATACATAGAAAAAATCTCTACCAAAATTAGTTCAGGCTATTTTTGTCTTTTATCTACTTCTTGTTGTATTACTATTATTAGGATTAGTTCTATTTTTATTATCAAAATATATTTGTTCAAATAGTTATGAAATTAACCATACAAATTTCACCTTACATACTGGTAGTTCAGTCGTTCTGAACAAATCACTTTGTTTTATCCTAAGCGCTGAAGTTAAAGAGCCCTTGAAGATTCTTGTGTATAGAGAGAGCAAATACAGTAACCATCACTCCTTGAAAAAATTCTTTTTTTTTTTTTAATAATTTATTGATTTGTTTTATTTTTAGAGAGAGGGGAAAGGAGAAAGAGAGGGAGAGAAACAGAGAAACATCACTGTGTGGTTGCCTCTCACTCACGCCCCCAACTGGGGACCTGACCTGCAACCTAGTAATGTGCCCTGGCTGGGAATCGAACCAGTGACACTTGGCTCACAAGCCGATGCTCAATCCACTAAGCCACAGCAGCCAGGGCTGAAAAAATTGTCTTAATAAGACATTTATGAGTGAACTACAGGGTATATGTATGCAAGATTTTAGACACCACTAGTAGAATACTAGAAATAAAATAAAAAGACCAATCTGACATACACAATAAGGGAGATTTGCCTGGAATTCTACAGTCCTTTTATTACAGAGCAGGGCCCCCCAAATCCCCAGAGCCTGCAATTTGGGAATGGGGGGAAGGGGACAGCTTTCAAGATGCCTTTGCATATCTATGGCTGGTAGCTAGTGTCTTAGTTATGCAAATTGATTTGGTTCCTCCAAGGCCCCAAGGAGGTAGGAGGGGTTTTGACCCTAGAATGGTGAGGAAAGAGCATACAGGCCTGTACAAAGTTCTGTGAATGGTCAGAACCAGTTACCCTGCCCACTGCATCAAAGGCCTCAGTCAGGGATTTAAAAATAAGGTGACAGATCCATGCAGCTTTGAAAGGGCAGAGGAAGATCAACGGGGCTTTGAAAGGGCAGAGAGAGAACCATGCGTGATTCAGTGCAACATGGCACATGTTTTGCTGGACTGTTATACAGAGGCTGATGACATTGTACCCTAGATCCTGAAGAAGGTAGCAGACATATAAGGGATGAGAAGCTGCTGGGCTTTGTTTTCATTTACAGCCATCTGGGGAGCAAGAGAAGTACTGGGTCCCGTGGGAGAACAGGGCTCTGAGCTGAAGTGCTCACTGCCCTCCCCAGGTTGGAATATTGTAAATAAAGACCTGTTTTCCTCAACACTAGTTGTTGGGTTTCTCACCAAGGCGCCATGTGATAGAACCCTCTTTTGCTAGTTAATACTTTTATCTTAGGACTGTGAACCCTGGGGGGTTGAGGGGGGAGACACCCACTAAGAAGGACTCCTGGTGGCTAACTGTGCTCAAATAAAAAAGGAAGACCCTAGCATCTTTCTGTACAGGGGCCTCTCATGCAAACTGCACTTTACAAAGAAGCCTCTGTGCTGACATGCCTGCCTATGTCATCTGAACCAGTCCTTGTAAAAGTTTGGAATCCTAATTCAACCAACAGATTAGGCTTTCCCCCTTTCAATCAGAGCTGTGCACACTGACCAATCAGAATGGCTCTATTCTGAGCAATCAAGACAGTACCTTTTGGGCTAATCAGGAACTGCCCATATAAGCCACCTCCCTTCTGCCTAGCAGAGGGCACTTTCCACTGAAGACTGCCTTTCCTTGGTTAGAGCTGAAACAACAAAGATGTCTCACAGGAACAGACTGGAGCAGACCAGCATGGAGTGGAGCAGAGCTGTTGAGTCAGACAGGGGCTTGGCCCCAGGGCCGCTTGGCCCCAGAGCTGTTCTACCACCATGCTCTTTTTAGAGCCATGCTGTATCACTGTTTGCACTGAATAAAGTTTATTTCTTCATTGCACCCTAAACTGAGAATTCTTGCTGGCGTTAAATTGGTGTCAACAACCATTAGTTCACACGACAAACACAAAAGTATTGGAAATTGTTAAACACAAGCTAACTATAATGATTAAGAAGGACATGTCAGTCTCCCCAGTAACCAAGACAAATTGATTAGAATTCTCAAAATGACTATGATCACAATAGAATTGAAGACTGAAATCATGAGAGACCTAGCCAATTCCAACTCACATAGCACCAAATATAAAGAAACTCCACATAGTTCATATCAGACTTCTGGATTTCTGAAAGTCTATAGAATCAATAAATACATAATTCAGAATGACTAAACTTGAATTAGTGATTTATAGTCACAAATGTCTCTGAAATAGAACATGGGAGCATTTGGGGAGAGAGTCTCCATTTCTGCAGTCAATATCATGGAACAAAATTATACTGTTATCTCACAACATGTAGTTTGATGTTAATGTCGGGATCGAATGGAGGTGTAGGAAACAGTGTTTAACCCAATAATGCAATCTCTTTCCCATGAGTTAGATGAAACAAAACAAAACAAAAAAAACTGTGCTCAAAGTAATTCAGGCAAAAGATGACCAATTCCCATATTATGATGAAAATAAAGTCAGTCCTATCCTCCCCTAATAAGAAAGACCCACGGATGAGAAGGCCAGCTGACCTCTAAAGACATGAAAAACGGGGCTGGGGAGGGACTCGTGGAAGGAAATGTAGTCTGTCAAATTAGCTACTGTTTATACAAATGACACACCTGTCACTAAAAAACACCAACCTGTGAAAGTGCTTAATTACCTTAAATTACTTATTTAATACGCAACGAAGAACACCGTAACAGACACTGCTCTTAAAGCCATCCCAGACCTACCAGTCATGGAGGAGCTAGACACCCCACCTACTGCGGCAGAGCTCGGCAAAGCCATCGACCGCCTCGCTTGTGGGAAAGCACCAGGAAGCGACGGAATCCCTCCAGAAATCCTAAAGAGCGGGAAACCAGTCCTGCTACAGTCGCTCCACCATCTACTCTGTCTCTGCTGGAAGGAGGGTTACATCCCCCAGGATATGAGAGACGCCAACATTATCACCATGTACAAGAACAAAGGAGACCGCAGCGACTGCAACAACTACCGGGGCATCTCTCTCCTCAGCGTCGTCGGCAAAGTATTCGCCCGGGTCGCTCTTGCCCGCCTGCAGACCCTTGCTTCCCGCGTCTACCCAGAGTCCCAGTGTGGCTTCAGAGCTGGCCGATCAACAGTGGACATGATCTTCTCCCTACGCCAGCTGCAGGAGAAGTGTCACGAGCAGCATAAACCACTCTACCTCGCCTTTATCGACCTCACGAAGGCGTTTGATCTGGTCAGTCGAAGCGGACTCTTCAGCTTGCTACGGAAGATTGGCTGTCCACCACATCTGCTTGCTGTGGTCATGTCCTTTCACGACAACATGCACAGCACGGTGTCCTACAACGGCGCAACCTCTGAGGCCTTCCCAGTCAGCAGCGGAGTAAAGCAGGGCTGCGTCCTCGCGCCTACGCTGTTCGGAATCTTCTTCTCCATGCTCCTCCAATACGCCTTTAAGGACTGCAGCGAGGGTGTCTTCATTCACACCAGATCCGATGGCAAGCTCTACAACCTGGCCCGTCTACGAGCCAAGACCAAAGTCAAAGAGGTGCTCATCCGTGAGATGCTCTTCGCCGACGACGCAGCTTTGACATCACACTCCGAAGAGGGACTCCAGCAGCTAGTCACTTGCCTTTCCCACGCATGCAAGGAGTTCGGACTAGCCATCAGCCTGACGAAGACGAATGTTATGGCTCAAGGCACGGGGACTCCCCCATGCATCACCATCGACGGATACACCCTGGAGGTTGTCAACGACTTCACTTACCTCGGGTCCACCATCTCGAGCTCTCTGTCAGTCGACTTGGAGGTCAACCGGAGAATCGCCAGGGCAGCCACAGTTATGGCCAGACTGAACCGGCGAGCGTGGAACAATTCCAGCCTCACTGAGAAAACCAGACTGCGCATCTACCAAGCCTGCGTACTCAGCACTCTCCTCTATGGCAGCGAGACGTGGACCACCTACGCAAGGCACGAAAGGAAACTCAACAGCTTCCACATGAGGTGCCTGCGACGCGTCCTGCATATCGCCTGGCAGGATAAGGTCCCCAACACCGAGGTGCTGAAGCGAGCCAATATGAGCAGTTTGCATGCAGTTCTTAGCGAGAGACGCCTCAGGTGGCTCGGCCATGTCAAAAGAATGGATGCAGGCCGTATCCCCAAAGACCTCCTCTACGGCGAGCTAGCAGAAGGCAAGAGGATGACAGGGCGCCCAAAACTGCGGTTCAAAGACATCTGCAAAAAGGACATGACACAATGCTCCATCAATCTCAACACATGGGAAGTTCAAGCAGACGACCGCCTAGCCTGGAGGCTCGCGGTCAGGCAAGGTACGTCACGCGCGGAGGCTGCGCGCAACGAGGAGGCGGTCCAGAAAAGATCGAGGCGGAAGCAGCGTCAACAGCAGCAACAACAGCCATCTGCCTTCACCTGTACCAAGTGCGGCAGGGATTGTCACTCCCGAATCGGACTGCACAGCCATTCTCGGCGGTGCAGATAGACTCTCAGGAAGCTACGCCATCGTCTCTCAAGACGGACGGCTGCCGACGACGACGACGACTTATTTAAAAATCTGATTAACACAAATGATCTGAATGGAAAATACCGACTTCTTTTCAAAGTAATTCTAAGGTAGAGAACTTAATACCTCAACAACATAACTTCAGCCGGCAACTGCACTTACTTTTCTTTATCTTTCAATATTAAAGGGATGAATAAAGGAAACAATACTATTTTCATAAGAAACTATGTAAGGTATTTTATTAACTTTTCCTATTGTATGTGATGTTATGCATTCTTTCACATAACAGGAAATTTTTTACAATAATGGTTTCAAGGGATAAGAAGATCACCCCTTTCCCTTACTATATAATACACTTTGAGCACATTTTTTTCAAGAGAACAATACACATTTCTTTTTTACAGTGGTGAGCAACATTATAAACCTGATACAATTTTACTTACTGAGATTATATATTAATCTAGGTATTTACCAAATTCTCTAGTCCCAGTAAGGTTTCCAGCCTAGGAGAAAGAGCTAAATGTATCAAAAAGAGAACAAAAGAACTTAAGGATAATAGCCTAAAAAGCAGGACCAATATGAATTGTATTCTGAGGCCTTTGTCATACTTAACCTTCAGGCTTTTTGTTTTTAGACTATTCAAGAATCCTGGTTAGGCTAGATATATAGACAGATTCCCAGTGCTTGTGTCAACAATAGCTTCTGTTGCCAGCAACTCAGGAAAGTTGACTCATGTCAAAGAGCAGTCGGTCATTTGATTGAATACATTTAAATTTTGACCTATAATTGCCCTTCAATACCTGAAACACAGGGTTGCTTTGAAGGCTGAGTATAATGATCTTAGTTAGTGGTTACATATGTGAATATAGTTCCTGGGGTCCTGCACCCACATTTCCCAGCCATTCTTACTAAATTGCATGGGGTGGTCTAGTGTGCTCATTGGTTTTTGGCATCACTCATTTTTTTCCTGCAATTTCCCTGCCTCTTTCACTTTCTCATTAAAGGAACTTTTATGAGGCATGTCACCATTTAGCTGCAAGAACAGAATCATTTCATGATTCAAGCATTTTATTTACCATGTCTTTGTTATATATGTATAGGTTGTCACTGAAGTATCCCTTTTTCTTTCCTCAGTCATCAACATTTTCTTAACAGCAAAGACAGATTCTATGGCATCAAAATTATTGTTTTATAAATGTTTTGAGTATGTAAAAATATAAAATATTTTTGGCAGTTCTGAAATATGAAACAGAAATCATATCAACTGCTGACTTCCTTTTTCAATACTGCTCTCATTTTTTCTGCCTCAATATTCATTAAGAATATCACTCTGCTGTCATATGAATGCTTTCTTTACACATGATGATTCTTGCTGGGGCCAGGGAGAATGAACAGTCTGCAAAGTCCTCCCAGAGATACTGATATCACTGCCATTGGGAGGGATGAGGCTACAGTTGCCCACACTCCTCCCATCACTAACCCCACTGAAAGGCCATGATCTAAAGATAGGTAAGTTCTTTGTTCTTGCTTCCTAGCTGTGCCTTGTGTTTACATGAAGGTACTAAAAGCTGAAAGCCCCACCATAAGCTAAAGTATGCTATAATAATTTTTCCATTAATAACTTCATATATTTTCACAAAATCTTAGCCAATGACAAATGTGATACTGCATTTCATAATCATATATCATGGGATAAACTAGTTTACCTGTTTCATATATCAAGTTTTACTTTGTTTGTTTTAACCTGAATCATTTCACTTCATTATGCTTACAAAGTGTACTCTAGGTCATTTGGTCTGCATAGCTCAACTTATCTGTAGTCACCAAAATGTGAGAACATTTGAACAGCATTCAAATTGGCAATTTCCACTAGCTTTTGAGCAAAACACACAGATGACAGAAGAACCAAGTAAAAAGAGCAATGAGATTATTAGGTATGGCAAAAGGTACAATGTGTATTTTGAACCAGGTATAGAGTTGCTGCATTTCCTACTACACCCTGATTTCTTAGTATAAAATTATCTTTGATGGTGATTTTTTAAATTATTTTATTAAATCATTTAAAAATTTTATTCTAGTACAATTTTTCCACCTTTGCCCTCCTCCACCCATCTCACCCCCCCACCTCTCCACCCCCCGCTCCCACAGTCAATTCCCTCACTGTTGTCCATGTCCATGGGTCATTCATACATGTTCTTTGCCTAGTCCCAAAATGTTTGGGAAAACCTTAAACCTATTCTCTCAATAATACAAATGCCATATGTAATGTTTGTTTAAACTATAATAATAATTTCTACTTTATTAATTTATAACACTAATTTAGATTACATGGCTAATTGTAACTCATATTTTCTATTTCTCATTTTTATTTAAAAAATGATAGGCATTTACTATGCTAGAGTTTTAAAATGTATAAGAAGGTTCCTCAAGGACTTCAAGGTCTGGTTGGAAAAACAGGGGCATGCACAAAGATTTGAGTCACAGCACGGTTGTCACAAAGATGTGCATGGAAGCCTGGAAGGTAATACTGAACTATCGTCAGAAGTTCAGGAGATGTTTAGTAGTGAAGATATGTTAATTAAAACTTAAAGGTTAAAAAGAAACCAACAGGAAGGAACACTGCAGGAGAACAGAGGGATAAGAGGTTCCCAAAACAGTACAGGCAAGAGACCATGCAAGCTTGCAGTAGAGCAGATGGCAACAGAGTCAATTTGCTGTATATTATAATAAATTCAAAACATCTTGAAACAAATTTGGATGGGGCTGTGGAAAGTATGTGGGAAAGGAAGAAGTTAAACAAATTATTTCAAGGTTATAATTTTAAATGCATAGTAAGATTGTGATACCATTATCCAAGTCAGAAAATATAAATGCAATATCTGATTTGAGGAAGGGGTCAAGATAAGGAGTTCAGTTGGGGAAATACTAAGTTTGGCGTATATGAAACACTCAGGTGGAAATATCCAGAAGACAGTAACTGTGAACTGATGATAGGCAACCTTCATTCTTCCATGCCTTTGTCCCAGTTCTCACGAAGTAACAAGTGACCTCCAGAGATTAGCATTGCCATGTCTGAATTTCCACAAAGTGCAGAGAACACCAGAGTCTGCTTCACATTCCAAGCAGAGCCAATGGTAAGTATCCCAAGGAATCTGCTCATTCCTGCACTGCTTTGGGGTATACAGAGGATTCTTTTTTGAGCTAGGAGAACATCAGACAGCAATGATAAGTAGTTTCAAATATTTCAGAACCTTCTTGTTTATCTCAGGCATTAATTAATAGGGGATATATATTATGTTGGATACTTGGAAATCCTATATAAGCAAAAAAATTTAAACATCCAAAGAGGGAGGAAGAAAATCATGTTATCCATGCTAAGAAAGGTCAACCTGGGCAGAAGAAAGAAAGAAATGGGTTAGTTATATAGAACCAAGGGATATATGTAATACTCATGGTTTTTGGAATCTGGTGTTGAGGCCCAGGGCAGGCTATCCCTAAATAATCCACAATAATATAATACTTATTTCAAATGAAAATCACTTAAGAAGCAGCTAGAGGACCTGCCTGACTCTCCTCTGTCTCTTTAAATGTAGGAAGTGTAATTTGGAAGGTGTCCTTCTTGCTATAAAAGGGCTAAGGAGTAATCAGATAAGGAAGAGACAACCATGTGGCCAAAGACAAAGAATCCAGAGGTCAGAAACCTTTGTAAACAAACCCTGTTACTTTCACTAATTTACTGCTCTAAACCTACATTCTACTTAAATTCCTTACTAAGTACACTGAAACTTATTCTCCTTTGTTTTTCAAATCTCCAGAAATTTATTGTCTCTTTATGTGAAGAACGTATAAATGGCCTGTTCCACTTCTCTTACAGAGAATTATTCTTTTAATTCCCCTGTATACACATAATAAAATTTGGGATTTTCTCCTGTTATTCTTCCTTGTGCCAATTTTATTAGTAGCCTAGACACAAGAACTCATGGAAGGTAGAAGGGGGGATTCCATCTCCCTGACACTGGTAATGCTAAGTAAAAATGTATAATTCAGATACTTTCCTTATTTGAGTTTTCTCATTGGCCCAAATAATTGATTGATTTATCTGATTCTGCCATAATTATAACATTGAAATTTCTTAAATCTTAAGATGGTTAAAATAGTACAGGCCGTATTTCTATTGTATACATGTCTAATCCTTATCTGCTTGCCAAAAGAATCACTGGCTGTGAACTGGCATGTGAGTTCCGTAATTCTTCTACTGGTAGATAGCCTAGTGTTACTGTTTATCTTTTTTACTGTCACATTATCCTACAAGTCCAAGGGGAAAAAAAAAAGAATGACTAAGAAGTCCCAAAATATAAATGTACCAAATAAAACTTAAACACTTTGATCTGCATTTGACAGCTAACTTAACAGTTGGGTTTTGTTGTTCTTTTATCTTTTCCAGCGATCTGTAGTTTTTCAGATGGAAATTGTCATTAGGATTCCTATCAAAAGTTCTAAGAACATTTTCTGAGCGTTTTGTACATATATTCTATTTATAGAAAATACAGTAATAGGTAAGTGTCAATTTTTAACCTTATGTAAGAGCTTTCCTATTTACAACATTTAAACTACTCAGAATATAAAACAAGGCAGGCAAGGTTTTCATTATCAGCAAAAAGATTATAAATATTACTTTAGATTAATCAAGGTACCCATAGCTGTTTCCCATCAGTGGTTTCCATACTATCCAGAAGTAGTTTCCATGAGGTCACATGGTGGGTTACTGCCATGCCAGTACAGCAGCCATATTAGCTAATAAATCTGTCCCAAGTCTGTTGCAAGGCAGTAAGTAGCCTGAAAAATCTCAGAGAGAGGACACAAGAAAGAATGTAGTAATGCTGAAGAGGAAAGTAATAACAAAAGCAATAATAATAACAACAACAAAGAAGACTCAAGAGAAGGAAATACACAGACAACTAGCTAAGTACTGTCAGGATGATGTTAAATGTATCTTCATACTATTTCGCATTCCTATTATTTTCATATGACCTGAAAGAATATAGATTTGACTATAATATTCAATTATGTTCTTTAACAAACTGATTTTTATTAAATGTATAAATTCAGATTACATAAGTTTTCCTGATAGTTTTAGAAATGTGGCTTTAAGCACCAAAATATTTTTGTTTTTAATCTATTAATTTTAAATGAAAAACATTCCTAAATATAGAATATCTTCCCTGAATTCTCAGGCATTACTGACTATAATCTACATCTAGTATTAATCAAATGTACTCTAAGATAACAAAATGTTAAACATTGTTGACAGTGGCAATCACTACTCTGTATGCTTATGGTACTTTGGGAAAGAAGATCAGAGTGATTATTTGAATTGTGTGAAAAGTCAGAATAAATGGGCTCTGGGATGAAACCAGGAGGCCTGTTTCACCAAAAGGCCGTATATTTGGGCATATCTATTTTAGCCGTCCTGGCATTGGTTTATTTCTTGGTTCTCTGCTTCATTCTGAATGGATACTAAAAACAGGCAGCCAGATCTGGAAAGGCAGCATACTAGCTGTATACTTTTAGTTTAAGCAACTGATGAAGTATTTTAACCAAGAATCTTTTTAACCTATAACATGCTATTGGTTTCAGGGCTCAATTTTTTCCTACTTTAGTTGAAGCCACTTTCAACAGAAACAACACAAAGTAAAAACTATAAATTTGAACCTTGTATGTTTATTTTCAGAATATATGATGCCTTGATATGTGAGTGTGTCAAAACTCTGATGCAACTCCATCTGAACACATATTGCTTATGAAAGCAAAAGCAGAAGCACAGGTTGGCATATCTACCTATGGATAAAAAAGGTATATATTTTAAAAAGTAATGTACATGTCTCAATAAAGTACAACAAAGTACAATAGAATTTTACAGCAGGCTGAGAGGACCTTGACATGGTATTGAATCTACACCTTTATCTTCCCAAGGACATACTGCTCTAATCTAACCAAAATGTGATCTTTCTCACTCAACAGTGATCATCTCTTCAGTACCTCTTTGTAATATTTATTCTCACTGATTGATTTTGGATGTTAAATTTATTGTTGTTTTCCCACATCCCTTCTAAATGACTGAGTTCACAACAATAAAGTATTTGTAAATACCCTGACAATAAGCCAGAGACTTAGGTTCCAGTTTTAAGATCTACCATGTTTGAATTGCTAAACTTGATCAAATTATGGTCAAATTATTTAATTACTTGGAATGCGTTTCTTTATCTGAGAAATGATAAGATAAAATATAGCCCAGAGTATTTTCAAGGCTTAAATAAAATACTCATTTAAGGCTCTAGCATCATACTTAGTACATAGTAAGAGGTAGAGCTAAGTGAGATTCAAAGGCAGGCAGTCTGGATCCAGAGTTTATGCTCACAATGACTGACCTAAGAAGCCACATACATTTGTATATCTTGAAGTTTATTTCTACAAGGTATGATTTGCCCCTGCTTATTTCTAAGGACCAAACAAAGCCACTCACCATTAGAATTCTAAATTCCAAGGGCCTGTTACTCTTTCTAGTATGTCATCCACTGAAAACTCAAGGAGCACGCTGTGTATCTTAATTCAGTCAAAAACAAAAACGCTAAGTCAAACACCAGATGGTTGAGGACTAACTCATGGAGACTTCCATTTCTTAGGATCTCTAAGATGACACGTATTCTTAATTAAAATCTCTTCCAGTGTGTTCTTTCAAATATAAGACACCTGTGTAAACTAGATTGTATGTGTCCCTTTTTGGGGACATGTGTGTGTGTTTTTTTTTACCGACAGACACCACACCACGGATATGTTAAGTTACCAAAAGGAAATTGTATTTCCCCAATTTATCTATGAGACTGTCATCTTTAAACAACTATGGGACATTTACACAATGCAGTACTACTTGACCGTAAAAAAGAAGAAAATTTTACCGTTTGTGACAATATGGATGAACCTGGAGAATGTTATGCTAAGTGAAATAAGTCAATCAGAGAAAGACAAATACCATATGATTTTATTAATTGGTGGAATCTAATGAACAAATTGAACTAACAAGGAAAATGTGGACAAACTCATAGATGGAGAGCAGATGACAGCTAGTGGTGTGGGTGGGAGGAGGTAAGGAGGTGCAGGGATTGAGCAAAAAGGAAAAAGGACCCATGGACATGGACAACAGTGTGCTGGTTACTGGGGGAGGGGGGTACAGGGGAACTAAATGCTAATGGAAAAAAATGTAATAAAGATAAAATAAAAATATTAAATTAAAAATCAAGATATTCATCAGAATCCAAATAAACTGTATGTATCATTTGACCACTATTGTATCAGAAAAAAAGAAAGGAAGGAAGGAAGGAAGGAAGGAAGGAAGGAAGGAAGGAAGGAAGGAAGGAAGGAAGGAAGAAAAAGAAAGAAAGAAGGAAAGAGCTACTAGGACTTGGGAGTTTTCAAATTCTTGGTCAATCCATTGCTTCTTGAATTTAGATATGAAACACTTGGGAGAGCCACTTAAAGCAATGGTTACCACACCACAGTCACTGAAGGCCATTGGCTATATGTCCTACAGCATGTATATGATTAAAGTGCAAAGGTACACTGTTCAATACCAGTTTAAATGGAACTCTTCTCCATCACCATTAAATGAAGCATTTACAGAAGAATGAAAACATCCAAATGAAAAAGAACAGCTTCGTTCTTGGAGTAATCAAAAAGTACTGTTCTCTGACCATGGTGAAAGATACAAATTCAGGTTAAAATAAGTTGACAAAAAAACAATTATATTTTAGCACTTATAACAGTTAAAAGTAATTAGAATGTCAAATCACTTCCCAAATGGAGAAGTAGGAGGACTATAGTAATTAAACATTGAGAGCCCACATGTATACACATGTGCACTATAAAGAACTCTTTGAAGATACCTTTTATATCTCTCTGTACAAGAATATTATCAACAGAGAATCATTGGTGCTAAACTTTAGAAGGTTTTAATAAGAAGAATAACTTTCCATCTACATCAATTTGTTCAGGTATTAGGCCTTAGATTTAATATGGAAATTGGCTCTGTATGTAACTTGATTTAGTAGAATTATAATATATTAATTGGTTTATGGCTGTTGGACATATATCATAATTGGAAATGTGAGGCAAGATGCTGAGAATGTCTTTTAAGACTCATCAGGTGATAGTAAACATTCATATCTAGAACTTTTTCTTTGTTAAATCCTCACTCAAGGATATGTTTATTGATTTTAGAGAGAGAGGAAGAGGGAGAGCGAAAGAAACATCAATTTGGGAGAGAAACATCGATAGGTTGCCTCCTGCACGTGCCCCGACTGGCGATTGAACTTACAACCTAGGAATATGCCCTGACCGAGAATCAAACCTGCAATCTTTTTGGTATATGGGACAACACTCCGACCAACTGAGCCATCTGGCCAGAGCTAGAACTCTTTTAGATATAAAGTGTTAAGTGACTGAACTGATACTAGAAGTTTGGTTCATATTTTAAGCTGATGTATTGACACAGTTTATTGAACATTTATACTTATAAAAGTTTGCCTTAATATACCAAATTATAATATGTATTAGTAATTACAACACAAATAGACTACATCAAAGAACATGTCAGTGGCAGAAATCAAGAGAATTCTCAGGAGTAATCTCATCTCACTAATAGCAATCATGCTTCCTGTATTAGTTATCTGTTGCTATATAGCAAATTATCCCCAAATTTTAGTGATTTAAAACAACAAATATCTATTATCTCACGGTTTATGTGGCTGAAGAATTTGAGAGTGGCTTGGCTGACTGAAGGCTACAGTAACATGACACTGGCTGGGAAGGAGTATCTGCTTCTAAGATGGTTCACTCACATATCTATTGGTAGATTTTACTGGGCTGGCCAAAAAGTTTGTTTATAGTTTTTTCCATATGAAGGCTCTAGTAGTGCTTAGTTATCTTTTACTTCATTCAAAACAATTTTGTTAGATTGTATTGTGACAGCTGTCATATCGGTGTGCATTAAAAAACTTATCAAAAGGGGCTGCCTTATGCATTGGATAATGTTCAGCAACACCCCTGGCCTCCACCCACTAGAAGCCAATAGCAGGAGGTAGGTGACATACTCAAAATATCCAAATCAATGAAGTTATTGGTGAAAATGAAAAAATGGGTCTTTTATTTTATGAAAAAAAAGCATACAGTTTTTTTGCCAACCCAGAGGTCAAATAGTTCCTCACCCCATGGGCCTCCATATAAATAAACTACTAAATGAACTCGCGACAGAGCAGTTAGTTTGCCCAGAACAAGTAGTGAAAAGAGATCATGGGGGAAGTAAAGCATCAGTTACAACCTGCTCACACTGTCACTCCTGCCATCTTCTGTTCACTAGAAGGAAGTCACTACATCCAGTCTGCACACAACAGGAAGGGAATTCAGACCCACCTTTTGGAAGAAGGACTTTTCAAGAGTTGTGGACATATTTTAAAATGAGCATATGTAATATTAAAATCAGTGCCCCACCATATATACAATATTAGTAGACAGAGACAGAGAAGAGGAAAGGGCAAAAGCAAAGATTTAAAGGTAGAAAATAACAGCATGTCAAATCTAGAAAGGCAGATGCTGGATCTGGTCAGTTTCTCTGGCATTTATGGAATGCAAAGGTACAAGGTATATAAATTAGGAAAGAATGACATGGTCCTTGAGCATCTGGCAAGTGATAGCGACTGTAGGAATATTGGAGAAAGTGGAATTATTATATAGTAAGATGAGTTAAAGGGACTGATGCAATTAACCTGAAAAGTAGAGAACAGAACAGTGGCAGCAGCAATGGAGAGAATGAGGAGGAGGAAGATGTGGCAGAAGTCCAAAACCCTGCCTGATGACAAAACTGGAGGTATTAGGAGAGAGGGATGAATTCTATGTGATGCTGAGATACTGTGGCCTTGGTGCCTAAGAAAGTGATGATGCCTTTCACAGAGTGAGAAGACAGGAGAAAGTATTTAATGAGCTTCATAAACTTCTTGCTACTATTTTTGTCATACTGCATTTGAAAGTTCACTGGGCCATACAGGTAAAGACACTGTCAGAATTAAAAGCCAATGTTCAGAAGATCGGAGTTGTAAACAGCAGCAGTAGCAGAAGCTGTGGAAGTTGAAAGCAGCCCTAAGGAATAAAATGTGGAAAGAGAACAGACCCAAGAATAAAAGAAATCTTTTAAGCATTCACTTGCAGTAGATGGAAAGAGAATTACCAAAAGACCTTAAGAAATAATGTAAGTACAGGGAGAGAATGGAGAGAAATACACAGAAACCAATGGTAAGAGAATTAAGAGAGAACACTACACAGAGAAGTGGAAGGGACTGAGGGTTATGAGAAGGTCATTGTCATGTCTTATCCACGTGGACAGCAGTGGACTATGGGGCACCAGGACAGGAGAAGAATGGAAGAAAAATCTAGACTGCAGGGTTGGGAGGTAAGAGAAATAAAGAAGCAGGGACACTTAATGAAAATTTTCTTAAGTAAGCATGGTGGTTAAAAAGATAAAGAATGGTAGCAAGAAATGATAGTGGGATAGAGGCAAAGAACACTCTAGAGGAGCATCTATTGGAAAGCGGATGGGAAATAATTATAAATACAAATTTAAAGTATAAACATCATAGTAATAGGATTGTGGGGGTGGGATGGGATGGGGGCGTCAGAATCAGAGATTTTTTTTTCCCCCTGAAGAAACTGTTCGAAGATAGGGTAGCTGAAATTAGGCTCTTAAGGAAGAAAAGCTGGAAATTAAAAGGACATCACCTAGAAAGTCCTCAGTCAGGAAGAAAGCATCAGGGACTATCCAGGGAAGCAGCCCTTAGCATTTGACAATAAAGATACTCAATCCAGTTTGAAATGTTAAGCCCTATGACAAACATGTAATTTAAAATATTGTTTTTATCAATGTTTTTTTTCTCGTTAATATGATTATATTAGTTGAATACTGTTACACAGTTTACGGCCCTGTATATAGCAATTTCTTCAGCAATTACCAGAAAAAAATGTTTTGGACTTTTCCTGCTTCTGGGGTTGAGAAGAGAATTTCACATGTAAACGGATGAGTGCATTCTTTGGGTCACATTTCCTAAAGTGCTATTTTAAAATAATTGTTTGGGCTCTCTCAATTTCTTTGGTCTCACCCTTAAAAATAAGGCTGTGTGGACGTACACATTAATGCGAAACTAAGCTCTGGGAAATCTGTGACTTTGAGCTCCAGGGATTTTGCTACGATGAAACTATATAAATAAATGCTAAAAGCTCTCTTGATTGAATCAGAATCCATCTAACAAAAAAAAAAAAAAAAAAAAAAAGGCAGCTGCATGACAATTTTTTTTTCTTTTTTGGAATGAGCTGAATTGTTTTCAAATTGGATTGTTAACTGAAATAAACTATTTAAAATGTAACAGAAAAAATTGTTCATATACTTGGCTCAATGAATACATATATTTTTTAAATGTGACAAATAATTTTGAAAAAAGACGAAATGAACATATACTCAAAAAATTAGCATTACATTTTCCCAAACCTATATTTTATAGAATATAAATGTGACAAATATAATGCTATAAAAAGTCTTATATTTGATTTCATTTAAAGCTATTCATTTTTATCTGCATGCTTTGAGTACGTTAGGGTATTATATATATTTCTGTTTTAAAAAGTTAAGTTTAACAGAAATAGTTAAACTATAAGTTATATATATATGTACACAAGCATATATATAAAAAGTTTATATATAAAATTTACAACTAAATTATATTTGTCTGTATATAATATTTGATAATTCTAATGCTATCTTAAAAAGACATACAGAGTTAGTTTTTTAAGGCTTTAAACTTAGGAGCCCTTAAACATTACATTTTCCATAGAGTTAAAATCTGTGTGTTTGAAGGACTTAGAGATCTCCTTGTAAGATTTTAAACACGATGAACTGAAAAGTCTGTACATATATCCTCATATGTATACATGAACAGCTATCCTTACATAGATGTAATATAACACACAAATATAATACAGATAGAACATATAAACATATTCCTATATGTATACTACTTTAAGTAGTATTTTAAACACAAACATTTATCTTTGTAGCTTAGATAGACAAAACTGGATTGGGATAATTATTTAAATAGTGAGTTTCATGATGTGTTAGATAAATAAGGCATGAGAAAGAAAAAAATCCAAGATGACTTCTATCCATAAAAATGTTGGAAATGTTCAAAATAAGAGTAAAATGAAAATAGCCTTTAACTGAGTCACTGAATGAGCAATATTTATATTTTAGTACTAGACATAAATTTCAAACGATTTTCTCTAAACATTAAAATAGTGACAACTTATCATTTCCTTTGACTTAAAACTCTTTTAAGAATACCTAATATGTGTAATTTTTCCTTAAATTTTCATGCAGATTTTGTGATATTTAATTATACGAATTCATTCAAAGTAAAATAAAAAGACTCCTCTAATATAAGGCTATGATAGTTTGTATTAGACCAACTCTTCTGTTGGAAACAGTAAGGGCTAGAAAAAAAATATTAAGGCAGCCAGGATTTGTGGGGCCAGGTTCACAAGGAGAAACAATGAGGTAAGCTAAGCTTTTCCTGCCACTTTTTCACCTAACGTTTTTTCAGATTTGCCAATTCACAGAGCAAGAAGGTTAAACAGTAAACTGTGGTGAAGGACTCTCAGCAATCTCAGAGAGATAAAGAAAACAAAAACTGGATCCAGTACCACCAAGGCAAAAAGGACTTAAAAGCCCAATCACAGATAAAAGGGAGTCACAATAAAGCAAACTCAAGATTTTATGCAGTTACTAACCGTAATACATTTGCCAAATCCTAAACTGTCACTGAACAAAAGGAGGAGAAACCAAATAAGATGAAGTTGATATAAGAGTAAAAAGCTTAAGAAAACTTATAATAATATTGGGAAGATAAAAGTTGTGGTTCAGATTATTCCAAAAGATGTTCCTGTAAAAACTTCCATTGTTTAAAAAAAAAAACCCAGTAGAGTTACCCTAGAAGTAAGTGAGAACTGGAGATAGACCACTAATCTGAAAGACTAAATCTCAGCCTCATAATGAATCCCTGTCTGGAATATAGTGATCTACCCTCACTTTAACAGTCAACCCAAAGGGGAGAAAAAACTAAGTCCTCTTTAAAAGAGATTACTCTGCAACTTTTCATACTAAATATCCATCATTCAATCAAAAATTTCAAAATTATGAGAGATCAGACCAAATAACCAAACAACCACAGACAACAGAAGTAGACCTACAGGTGCTCCAGAATTCAAGATTTGTATAACTGGAAAATACCAACACTAAAATTAAGACAATAACAGATAAGTTTTATAATAAATAATATTCAAATGAAGAAAGAATTAATGACTTGCCCTGCTGTGTGGCTCAGTGGGTTGAGCTCCAGCCTGTGGACTTAAAGGTTGCTGGTTTGATTCCCGGTCAGGGCACATGCCTGGGTTGCAGGCCAGGTACCCGGCTGGGGGTGTGCAAGAGGCAACCGATTGATATTTCTCTCATACATTGCTGTTTCTCTCCTTTTTCCTCCTTCCCTTCCCCTATCTTTAAAAAATAAAATAAAATCTTAAAAGAAATAATAATGACTTAAAGATAGCAATATAGAAAATATCCAGAATTAAGTGCAGTGAGAAAATTATGGAAAGCACAAAAATGAATATAAAATATATGAGTTGTATTTAAATAAAAAAAATAAAGGCCAAATATGTGGTAACAGAAAATGATCTGACTATGAGTGATGGGCACACAATGCAATATACAGATCATGTATCATAGAAATGTACACTTGAAATCTAAATGATTTAATTAACCAATTTTACCCCAATAGATTTAATTTAAAAAGAAACAAAGATTTATATCATATATCTAATTAAATTCCTAGGAGAAGAGAAGATATAGAATAAGGTAAAAGCAATATGTAAAAAAAAAAAAATGCTGAGATATTTCCAAGAGAGCAGATAGACTCTAAGATACGAACTCAAAAAATTCTGCTATGTTAAGGAGAAAAAAATTAAAAATTGAAAAATAATTATTCACATAGTTACATCACATTTTTAAAGCTTCATGAATAGGATGTCTTAAAGCAAAAATAGGAAAAAACATATATTATCTTTAAATTAGCAACAAAAATGCCAGCTGACTTCACAATTAAAATGATTTAAAAAAAAAATCCACAGCAAGAACCCTAGGCTCTATGACAGAATGAAGAATAGATCTCATCTAAAATCAAGGACAGTAGCATAAAGTGACAATAGCACAAGTGGCAACCAATCAAAGTCCGGTAAGGAAATTGATCAGAGCTCAACCGAACACATAACATTTAACACAGATTTTAAATGAAGAATGGAAGGCAGAGAATATAAGAAAGGATGTTCCAAGTAGGGGGATGACCATATATACAAAATCAGGAAGGAATAGTTGCCATGGAATGCCTGGAGAATTCAGTAACACCGAAGTATAAGGTGACTGGAGGCAAGTGGAAGAAGATAAAATACAAAGGTAAGGGTGCATGCAGAGTCTCTTTCAACATGAAGAGCCACATATATGTCATGCTTATTCGGTTGGACTGTATCTGGTAGATAACCAGGAATCAAATATAAAAGTATCTACACAAAAGTGTTGTGAGAATTCAGTTGGTTTGCATGGCACCAGCACAGAATGGTCTATCAGAGGTAATGCTGACGGTGAAGTGCTCTGTCCTGTCTGGGCCCCCTGCCTGGGCTCAAACACTAGCACTGCCATTTCTGACTTCTAAATCCTAGTATACATTATTTAACCTCTTTGGTCTATACCACTGAAAAGAGACAACAGAAAGTACCTATCTTAGAGACGGGTTGTGAACATAAAAGTTAACACATAAAAAGTGTTTCACACACTGTCTAGCACATACCGCTCAATAAATCTTAGATATTATTAATGTCATTACAAATTTAGTTCTCCTTCCAAAGCAGAAAAGTGACATGATATAACACAGTCTTGGAATGGAAATTGAGATGCCTGAACACTATTTGACTTGATAGATACTCATCAGTTGGGTGATTTTGGACTTTTAGACTTTCTCAATTTCCAACTGCTCATCTGTAAAAAGACTACATGGTCACAACTGCATATTTTTTATTTATTTATTTTTCTTCCATAACTGCTCCAGAATTTCAAAGGCTTGAATATGACTTCAATGACTCAGATGCTTATTTTTTTCCCTGTGATTATGGATTTTCCAGTAGCACCTATTGGGTTGATATTTGGCCAAATGACAATGATTTTGCTTTTCATATTTATCAACTTGTTTAAAATATTTGTTTGCATTCTTGGGGGTGAATCAAATGTGATTATTAACAATAAATTAATCCAGTCCAAAGGGAAATTTTGGTTTATGAAAGAAAATGTATATTTACTAAGTTTTCCGCTTTTAAAGATTTAAGAGTCAACTAATTGTTAAGGGGCTAATGATTACACAAAAACAGTTATGAGGTTTTCTTCATGTCCATAGGAAGATGACCATGACAGCCTCATTATATTAGCCCTGGTGTACCAAGAGGTGGGAGGAGTGGTGGGAGTCGGGGGTGGAGGCTGCTGGGATTGCCCTGCCTGTATGAGGGTCTGCCCTGGTGAGAAGGAGCACAGTGTCACAAATATTACTTAAAATTGTCAGCACATGGTGTAATAAAAAGCAGACTACATTTTGGTCAATCTTAGCACTGTTTTTAATTTCCTTAGAGACTGTGAGCTTCTTTATTACCTGAATCCAAGACAGGCAGCTCCCACTGCAGCCTCTTTTGTTATGCCATTGCTTATCAGTACAGAAAATCAATTACTTTACTATGGGAAAAGTCCTAAGTGAAAAAAAGTAGGAGGCACATTATTATACATAACCTCAAGTATGATCTCAGTATATTACACATGTATGTTCTATTTCAGAGATCTGTATAAGGTATTATACATGCCTACGCACACAAATACATGCACATATACATCTCTATCCATCTACTTACCAAGGAAGAAAATGTCTAAATTCTATTTTCTTAAGCCTTCCCTATATTTTTTCATATCTTCTATGTATATATATATGTACTCTGAATAAAAAACAAATAAACCTTTACTATATACATTTGTTGAACTAGTAAGCAAACACAATTGTATTTGCCAATAAATATTTTGAAGATATTTTATCTATACCAAAATTTTCTACTTTGAAACTGCAAGAAGCATCTCTATAATAATCTGAAACTTAAATTATAAAAAGGTGGGGAAAAATCCAGACCCTTTGTAATACATAGGTCGCACACATAAATGCCACGCACACCGTATTTTATCTCTATATGCCCCATAAATCTTTTAGCACACCTTCCAAATATTAGACTAAACCACTTGAAGTGTTCTTCTTTTCCACATGTATGACCTAACAGTGTTTTGTGCATAGCAGGGATTCAATAAGTATACATAGAAATAAATTATGCATAGATAGTTGAAACTTCTTATATAGAAACACATTTTATTGACCTAAAATCAGATAATTAAAATATTTATAAATAGCATTAAGACCCCCATAATCACCTTTCTTAAGATACAGAATTAAGTATATATAGTTCTATTTTTTCACTTCTAGCAGGAAATTGATGGTATGTTCTCTTCAAGAAGAGATTGTGTTTTATTTTGAATTTCAGTCAACTCTAGGCTATTGTTAGCCTGTTAATGGGCATTATCTCTTATACTGTTTTATATTTTCCTCTACATTTTAGCCAACCAACAAAATATTAATATGTCCAATATCAGGTTTGATGGCACCACTGACTTACTCAAAAACATTTCATGACTTCCCACCATCCATATCCACAAAGCTGGACTGAAGTACCTTCACAAGTTGGTCTCAACCTACCTCTACCACCAAGTTCCATCTTCCTTTTCCTCCCACGTCCCCTCTTTTAAAATGCCAAGCTTTCCACCATACATCTCCTACTTCTCAAAATTTACTCAACCAAAATGATCTATGCAAAAACTGATCACAAAGTGATAACTTCCCAGTTTCTTATTCTGTCTTTTGCACACCAGACCCAGCACATGGGAGCTGCTAAATAATTGCTGTTGGAAGGTTTTACTTCTCAGGAGGTTACATACTGTGTTTTATTAGGTCCTGGGCCAGCATCCAGTCTGTCTTCTTCTTATCTCACACTGTATTTACCCACCACTTTATATTTGAATCTTATCTAAGTTACTTTTAACGCCATCCCTCACCTACACCCTCAGAATCAAGGCTGGTATCCAAGTCCTGTCACTCTGTGTTTAGATTCTAATGCGAATCCAAATCTCTACTTAGATATATCTGCAGGTCTTGGTGGCTGGGGTTTTACTGGTCAACCATCCCACCACTGTGGGGAAAATGAAAAAGCCTCTATAGCTTAGTCTCTGTGACTACTTCCTCATCCAGCTTGCCTGATGACTCTGACACTTTCAAATGACAATGCCATCATTCTAATTGCAGACACCAAGATTTTTGAAGTAATCTTATCTTTTTCAACTTATTTCACATCCCACATTTTACTGCCTTTAAAATATATCCAAAATCTAACTGTCACTGCTAACATCCTGACCATCTAAGATACCATCATCTCACACTTGAATTATTTTAATAGCCTCTGATATTCTTGAGCTTCTAAAGTAAATTTTCAAAACTTAAGCCAGATGTATCCTTTTAAAACACAGCATATTTGAAAAATTGATCATGTCTCTCGTTTGTTCAATACTCTCCAGCAACTCCCCATTTGACACAGAGCATAAGCCAAGGTTCTTGTCATGGCCCATGAGGGCCTCCACATTAACTCTCTAAACTCACCTACTCATCTCCCCTTTGCTTTCTTGAGTCCAGGAGTTGTCATCCTTACTGTCCCCCTAACAAACAAGAAGCCATGTTCTTGCCCTAAAGCCTGTCCAGTGTGCTCAACCAAGAAATAGATACATGGCTCATTCCCTCTTTCCCCAAATCTTGACTTCAATGCCACTTTCTTGATGAAGTCTACTCAGAGAACCATATCCAAAATTAACTCCCACCACCATCTCAATCCTCCTACCCAACCATATTTATGCTTTGTTTGTTTTTTTTATCTCCACAGCAATTCTCATTCATTAAGGTTATTATCTCTCTCCCCATTTGTATGTAAGCTCCATTCAAAAGTATAGTTTCTTTGGTATTTTATTCTCTTATATATTCCCAGAATTTAGAACAGTACCTGACATACAGTAGGCATAAAATAAATATTTGCTGAGTGAATGAATAGCCTGACATACTTTTCACCTACAAGGCTAGCCAAGACTGACTGATCCCCCTCACAGCTGAACTCAGCAGAGGCCAAAAGATAACTTCACTGTCTGACTGTTCTTTTCTTAATTTTTAAAATTTTCCCTACATTTGAACTCAGATAACCCATTTATTTCCCATACCTCCTGATTTAGTCTGCATTCTAGGCACTACAGCTCATCTACCTATTATAACCTCCTCTCAGTTCTAAGTATGTTACTTCTGACTTATAATAGCAACCCCAAAATGTCCTTGTTCCTGGCTCATTTAGAAACTAATACTTCCACATCATCAACTGCTCTCAATCTTAGACCCTCTCAACTAGGTCCTCCGATACCTCTATTTAGAAATATACAGTCATTATTACTTTCTAATTATGATCATTTTGGATCATTACCACTGACTAGAGACATACCTGTTACAAGAAAGCAGATTATATTATTCTTCTGTAAAATATAAATAATAATAGTGCATACTTCACAGGATGGTTATGAAGGTCAATTTAAGGTAATGTATATAGAGTGCTTAATACAGTGTATGACACACAAGTAATAAATGTTACCTGATAGTCCTTACTAAACCATATAATATAAATCCATTACACAAAACTAGAAGCCAAGCCCACTCCTGATGAAAGAAAGCAAACTAATTTCTTTCACTATTTGGAGAGTGACAAGTTAAAAGACCTGAATAATTGATGTAAACGCATATACCATATGATGAATCTGTGGTAAGTGTAGAGCAGGCAGAATGCTTCACGTACAAAATGTCATTCTGGCCTTACAGCCCTTACCATCTCAAAAAAGGTCCCAATTGCTAACCTTCATTATGGGTTATATCTCATAAGAAGAACAGATAAGGAAAGTTATATGCCCTTATCCTTATGAAAGATAACCTTTGATAAAATGCCTCAATGTACACCTGAGGTCCTAAGCTCATTATCATATTCAGCTGCAAACTACATTTTATTTATAATATTTTAAACAAGAATTTCTAGAGAGTCAAGTTATCTTCTCTTCCTCTATGTTTCTTTCACTCCCTACTGGAATACCGTTTGCCCCCTTTTCCTCAGCAGGGTTATTTTAATGACTTTGCTCTAAAGGCATCTGAATTTGTAGGAGTGTTAAATTCTATCCCTATGAAATTTAGGTGTTATTTAGACATTAGGAAAACTCTGTATTTTATGAACATAATGTTTCATGATGACAATCAGCTTTGCCATTTCTACAAACTACTAAAGGCGTGTTGTCAGAAAAATATTATGCAATTCAATAACTAAATGGTTTGTTTTTATTTTAATTTGTGACAGGAAGGAAAATGAATAAAAAGAAATAATAAAAATAAGCACTCTACTTCAGAGATCTGAGAATTCACAGAACTAATTTTTTTCCCATAGTCAGTAACAATCCCTCAGAATTTAATAGAAACACTGTACATACTGCATGCAGTTCTTATAGGAATTGTTTCTCACAGCTTATTTTGGAAAAAATATTAAAGATCATCAAAGAATAATAACTGAGCAGAGAATATGGTTGTAAAAACATGTCCCTTAATCAGATTAAGTCATATGCCCTATAAAATAACTCAAATTAAAAAAGAAATTCCCCTAACAATTAATAAAGATATAGGTTAATATCATCCAGGCAGCATTTCTGATAAATTTTGTCCCTAATAGTGATTCTAATTTTTATTTTTAAGGCTAAACTCTTTTTA
This sequence comes from Furipterus horrens, assembly GCF_987537825.1. NCBI lineage: Eukaryota > Metazoa > Chordata > Mammalia > Chiroptera > Furipteridae > Furipterus > Furipterus horrens. The sequence continues at coordinate 106,853,737 of NW_028327176.1, read as the reverse complement.
CAAGTTGAGAATTTTCAAGTGAAATTCTGTTAAGAATAAAAATCTGGGTGATCTTTAGCTTTTACCTGATAACACACCGGTGAGTTATCTGAAACTCATAAATTACAGATGACTTTACTGTGCAACCAAGTTGAAGATCTCATTTAACGATTTTATTTTTATTTTTTCATACTCTTGAGATATTATTTTTCATCAACTGAGCACAAAATAGTACCTCTCTCAAGAAATCATGTTTTTATTTTTATTTTTTTAGGTTAAAACTAATTATTGCAGATCTTAAATAACATTCATTATCACTTTTTAAATTATATCAGAAATATTTAGTAAGTAATATTTCATAAGCCCAGAGTTATTTAAACCAAATTTTGACAATAAATGGCCTATAATATAAACTTTAAAATTTTGCAAAATCTTGTTGTTCTTTTTTATAAATATAAACCCTTCTATAATGTTTATATTTAAAAAGTTAATAAAATTCTCACTTTTAAAATTTTAGATAAAAGATGGGAAGTTTATGTACATATAAAATATATATATTTTTGGGGGGGGGGTGTACAGACCTTCCTCCCTTAGTTTTTCTCAGAGCTTCATAGATTTTTTTAGATTTTCATAGCTTTAGGTAAGAAACTATGGTTTATAATTTTGTCTTTCATACTTAACCTACTTTCCATAAAAGAGAATACTAAATTTAGCATATTTGAAATATATTAATAAAATATATATCTAAGCTGTCTTCACAGTAGGCCTTATTTTCAAATATACTTACGCTGAATCAATATATTCCCATTTTGAACTTCCTAAGAAATAACATTGGGAAAACGCTATGTTGCTCTACAACTAATGCAGTGTATATACTCATTATGATACTTCAGAAATGCATTTAAGTATTTTTGGGAATAGTCATTTCACAATCAGTTAATAGCCTAGATGACATACCTAGTAAAATACTATCTTGTTAGATATTGAACTTTTAAAGAAAAAATGCTCAATCACAATGATACAAAAATACAAGCTGATGGATTTTTTTTAAACAAAATTAAGCTCTGGAATAATGTGGTAAGAGGAAGAGGTGCAGGAGGAGGAGGAGGAGGAATAGCAAGATGAAGAGTTATCATCTCAACACTATACGTAGGGTATTTAATGTGTGGTAGGTGTCATGTTAGATATGTAATCTATTTCTTTCCATTCTCACAAGTGCACTATAATGTATCAGAATCTTCATTTTACAGATGGCAAAAGTAAAGTTCAGAGAGATGTAGTGTAATGTCTAATGTGAACAGCTGCTTGAGCTGGATTCAACCCAGCCCCTGACTCTAAGATTCAGAGCCTTCATACCATCCCATGAATCTCCTTTGTAAAAGAGCATCATTTGAATTTGGCAATAGAGAGAGGAGATGAAGAGAAAAGGGGGGAGGTGGGATAGAAACTGCAGCTTTGAATCAAATCAATCAAATCAATCAAGGAAGACCAAAATTATCTTGCAATAAAGTTAAAGAGTCCCTATATGTATTGTCTTCCCTCTCTCCTCTCCCTTAAAACTATATTAAAAAGTATATACTTGATATTATCATGGTTATTGATAGTAGAGGAGGGAGTATGTGAATGAACTGAGCAGAATATGGAATGCGTCATCTCTCTGTAGAGCACCAGAAGTTTGGCATAGAAAGAGTATCCCCACAGACAGCAATAGTTACATGGCAAAATCAGTACAATTTTAATAACAAGATCTCTCTCTCTCTCTCTGATTCTCTTCTCTGTCTCTCATATACACACAAATACATATATATTAATAAATAATGCATTATATTCAGAGGAGAAGTGTTCAAATTAATATCAAAGGATAGCAATGTCATTAAATCTGAATAAGCAAAAGGTATTTCCTGGAAGAAACTAATTTTGACTCAAGTTCAAAGAATAAAAGTACGTATTGTGAGAGATGGAATAGGGAGGGGAAAAGGGAAATTCTTAACAAAAATTGGGAATATTAAGAGAGAGAGGTGATCTCAATCTGAAAAAGGCACTGATGAATACATAAATATCATTTAGCTGGCAGGATATAGTTGCAAAGTAATACAGAAGGACGTGGCACACTATGACACAATAAAAATTATTCATAAGTGGACTAATTCAGCAAGGGCGTAACATATTGAAATAGTCTTGAGTTGATAAGCACTATTAAAGATTAGATAGGAACATTAGATTTAAAAAAATAAACACTAAAATGCTTTGCTTCATATATTTCACTAAATTAATGAAACCACCTGGGAAGGTATAATAACTCATTGAATCCATACCTAGTAGTGGTAGAGCCCTGGTGAGCAAACCTTTAGTCTAGTACTGTTTTTATAATACCAGACAAATCCCAGGAAACTCCTCAGATCTGTTCACCTTCCCAGTTGCAGCCATGACACAAGCTGGCAGGTAATGTTTCTCCATATCACTAATAACTCCCTAGGCCATAACAGACACACCCAGGAACAGTGACTCAGGGAGGGACCAAGACCTGAACTCAGGAGATGCAATACAAATCACCTCAGGAATTAATCTGCCCTAATTTTCACTAGACTTTTGCTTATATATCTTCTTGATTGGATATTTCACAAGAGTAAGGTTCACGTCTTACACAAGTAGCTAGCCTAGAATTAGGAAATAGAGAGGCAAATAGTACTCTGGTTAAACATTAACATGTTCAAGACTATTAAAAGTTATAATTTGAGTGGCTAGAAGAAAAATTACTTTAATGAAAGATGACTTTTTAAGTAATTAAAGAGGATACTTTCATAAGAGACATTCATAGTAATTAGAAATACATGCATATCTCATCTTGGGAACACCTCTTGAGAGACAAATAATTACCTGGGAAAGTCTTGATAGATGCTTATCAGACTTTACAAAGTTGGTCCAAATGTATTTATGCCAACCACATGGTGAAAAACAGAAAGAGGACAGAAAAAGGGCCCTTAAATAAAAATACAGCTCTATTTGGGCACAAGTAAGGTGTTAGCAGAACTTGAATTTTTCCAAAGGAAAATTTTCAAATAACAATATAAACAAATATACAAAAGCAAAAAGAAAGAAAAAAAGCAAAAGGAAAGAAAAGGGAAACACACCTCTCTAAACAACTTCCAAGTGACAACTGGCAAAAATAAAATGAATCCATAAGGATAAATCTATGGATTTCTAAAATAAATACATCTATGGATCTCTAATATAAAAATTATATTCTGCTTATAAAAACAGAATGATGTAAAAATTGTATTACTTAAGATAGAAACTGTGAAGATTAAGAAAGAGAACCTCATTTAAACAGAGTGGGGAAGGCCTGTAGGGGACCTCGCAGGTACTGTCTCTCATTGTCAAGCCCCATCTCGGACAGGAAGATGTTTGTTTACAACTATTTCAACAGGCAGGAGGATCTTCTCCTCGCCCAGCAACAGTTCAGCCAATGAAAAACTCTTATAACTCAGCCAGTGAAAAGCCACTACACTTCAAATTCTCATTTTCCTCCAATGAACTCTGTTTACAACATTCCCTCTGAATCCTCCCTTCCCTCTATTTAAAAAAAAAACAATGTTTGTCTCCTTTCTTCTCTGGACTTGTGCATGGTTTGCCATTAGACCATGTCCCAAATTGCCATTCATTTTGGTTTTGAAGCAGCCTATTTTTACAGGGAGAAATATCTAGCTATTTGTTTAAGGTCAACAGATCAAACACATATAAATCAGTGAAATTAAAAAACAAAATATTTTCAGTAAAGATAAACAAGATACATATCATTTTTATTTATTTTCTTGGTGACTATGATCAGACTTCAGATATTTGGACTGCTAAGAAAATTGCTTTTGGATTCTTTTCATTATTTTAAGATTTTTCCATAATATGACATTTATATTCATCAGTACCTTATCTCAACTGTAAACAGAACAGTGAAAATGGATTTAAATTTTTCTCTGAGATGGCTTTCTGGGTTATTTTTGATGATTTCTAGCCCTGCTTGTTTGGCCTCATATTTCCACGGAGTTTGATAATGATGATTATAAATACACACACACACACACACATATATATATATATATATATATATATATATATATGTATGTATATATATATAAATTTGGAAGCATAAAGTTTTCTTCTACCCATTAAAATATACATTATTCAAACACTTTCTGGAAAAAAAAAGAAAAGATTATCCTAGAGTTACCAATGAAGAGAACTTGTCTTCTTAAACAATTCAAAAACATAAAGTTTATCCTGATAACTAATAGGCTTTCATTGATTCTAAGGGTTATAAGAAACTGATTTATCTGCTGAGTAAATGACAGTCATGAAAACCATGCTTAATCTTTAAAAAGTGCCTGACAAGCTCTTATTTTATAATAATGTTTGCTCCTATTTTAAAAGTTCTCACACCATCTTGTCCAGCAAGGCTAACTAGTATAAAATCTTGGAAAAGTGGGTCAATAACTTTTTCATTTCAGGAGAGCTGGATCCTTCAAAAATCTTTAAATAAACAATGACATATTAAGAAATTTACAAAATACTTCAGAAATATATATTCAATGCACATATATATATATAGCTCATTTGACCTCAATATTTATAGCAACTGGAGAGAAACTAACACATCCTTCAGTGCTTTGGGGGAAAAAAAAATTATCTGTTATGGTTTATATACAATTGAAACATATGCAATTTACAAGGTTCAGATAGCTCACTTTCTTAGAATTCATCTTGAATATGTAAATACAAATTGAATAAAGGTAAAAAAATCCTCTTTCTTATTTTATGTCACTTTGATTTTGTGTAAGAGAAGCATAACATCACATTTCTGTTTTACAGTAAGTGCTTCACGTTCCTCAGCTCATTAATGCATGTGGGAGTTTTTAGCAAAGAACAGGCAAAGAATATTACTTTTAGAGTTTCTCTAAATAAATAGCTGCCACATTAAAAAAGAAAATATAACAAGTGACCATGACTAACATTCAGTTTCCAGTTAGTGCTAGCACAAGAACTGAATTTCAATTTGCATCACAGAAATGCAATGCCCCATAGGAAACTAGCTGTGGTATAGGCTGATAAATTCATAACTAATTTGTTTGCTATAATAATAATATTAATCTTCACTAATATATTTTCTAATTTTCAGTTAACAATACTGTAGTTCAAACACATATCGTGTCCCCAAAACAGAAATCAGCAAATATTGGTACCTGTTAGTCTACCTGTACAAGGACTCATGTATTCTTGACTTCTATTGTTTTACAAAATATAATTGTATAATTTGTTCACAGAGCTTAGGATATACAGTTTTAAAGATACGGTTCAATTCATTCAATAAAAGTTTGGACACCTACCATGTGCCTGATTCTATAGCTTATTTTTAATAACTGAAATATTAGTGCTTTCTTTAATGTAATCCTGCTAAAGGAGTTAACACAGTTTAAGTCAGTTTATTTGAGTTAAAGATGGTTGGGGATAAAAAAACACCTTACTTTTTGCAAAGCCTACATTTGACATTAGCCTCAGAATATTGTGTCTCCCTAATATGACTGTGAGGTTTTTAGTTGCTTGTCTTACACTCTATCATGTCACTGTAGATTTCAAGGATCTCGTATTTCTCTACTCCATAAACGCATGCTTTTCAAGCATTTCTTGTTGCCATGAAAGAAAGCAATTTCATGTATGTGTGTATCCTAAGATCCCTTTTAGATTAAACTTCTATATAGTATATTAACCATAATTAAGAATCAGAGACCTTATAGTTAAAAATCATAACTTTTTGTTCATAAATTTTAAAACTCTAGGTTGAGCTCAATAAATGGCTTAGTGAAACTGGTTATAGTCTCCAAAGTGCCTATCATGGCACTAAGTACATAGATAAGTCTCAATAACTTTTATTTAATTGATTAAAAGAAAATTACTATAGTTTAATATGAGCTCAAAAAGAAAATTTATGAGATTTATAACCCAATATAAATATTTAATAAAAAACACTGAGGCCCCAAAATGGGAAGTAATTCAGGGTCTTCCTTCAGAATTTTGCATTATTATGCCTGATTTTAGATTATTTCCATACAACTCAGGGAATAAATGAGTAAATCTATGACTTATTTAATAGTACGAACTATATCCAGAGCAAAATTTAAGGCTCAGTCCTGTTGAGAACAAAGAAAATTTCAACAGATTTACCAGCAACATATTTTTGTTCAGAGATTAAGAAAAATTTAAGTCCTTTGAACTTATAAATATGTCAAATAATCTCATTCACAGTCCACACACAGCCTGCATGGACATAAGGTCTCTTGGGTGTATGTACAATACGTTATCAAGAGAATGAAATCTCCACCATTAGCAGGAACATCACAACTCTCTCAAATATATGCAAGATATGAAAAGTGCAATCTTCCTATGCATCCATGTGTAATTTCTTGAAAACAATAGGCATGGTCCCCACATATAGAGATTATTTTAATATACATATGTGTTATACTATTTTGATGCTTTCCCACATGTTTCAAATTTCTTATTTAGAAATAGAAATATTATTACCTTTCTGGCTTCTTTTATCATTTTCCGAATAGTTTCCTTAATTGTAAGTAGTTGTGCTCTTGGTGGATGAAAGAGGAGGTCTATATGGGTGCCCCCTAGGAGTCCCGGCATCACATATGGCCAGCCTAAGTCAAGATCGGGGGCTTCCACATCAGACTCAATGGGCCAGTAAGTCCCTGAGGATGAGGTATCATCGCAGGAATTATCAGTACCATGTACTGTACTTTGTGCAATTTTCTGGACATTTTTCAAAATATAATTAACTTCTTCCTCAGCTAGAAAGTCTGATACTCGCTCCTTGGCAAGAAATTCTTGGTATGCTTCTAACCCATGTTCAATCAGCAAATCAATGGCTAGTCGGTACCATTCCTTGTAGTGAGGTTCAATGTAATTGTCTGATTTACACTCATCATTCAACGAGGACAGCAGTGATGACGTCTCCATGCTTGCAAGTGTTTGACAACAGCACTTTCAAATGTCCATTTGTGCAGCAACAAGAAGTATCTGAGCATTTGAAAAGAAGAAAATTAAGATCAGTTAGAATTCTGTAATCAAATGTTTTCTAATCCATGTCAACCATTATTTTTACTATCTATAAATCAGTATGACATATATTTCATATCAAAAGTGGCATTAATTGCGTCTTAACTCAAAACTACCACAAATATACTTCCTTTAACTATCGGCTGATTTTCTTTTTCTAAGGCCTCTCCTTTCAGCTTCTCACCTAAGAAAATACTCTTTCCTTCTTTGATATCCACAAAGTCTATTTTTTCTAAAATCTGATACTACACATGGTGGTATCAGTTTCTATAAGCCTATTTGATTTTGCTTTTAAAATATTTAAAAATAGAATTAGAATGCAATCAGTACCTGGCCAGCCACTGATATAAGTCCTTACTGAGTACCTTTTATGCATATAATCATATACTGACGAAAGATAAAAAGCAGAAAACACTTGCTCTACAGGAATTTATTAATTAGCTGAAGAGGCGAAATGCACACACAAAGATGTTTGTAACCACTTTAAACAAAGCCATTTATTGCTAAGGGCCAAAATGAGTACTGCCTGCCACCAACGCTTTCAGATAAAAGCATGTAGAAATAAATATGGAATAAAGGAGTCATGAATATCCCTGCTCAGGAGGTGGGCTTCAGCTGAACCTGGAGTGCTGAGTAAGAATGCGGTCAGGTGGCCAGAATGAGTATTTTCATCCCACACAGGAGTGAAAAACAAACAAAAGCATGAAACAGGTAGGAGCTTGTACATTCAGGACTTGTGAAAAAACTTGGTCTGCCAGAAAGCAGGTTCCTTTTAGTAGGAGTAGGAGATAACGCAGAATAGACACAATGGAGTCAGGTGTGGAGGGACACAGGAGATTTCTGTGATTCAGCAAAATTTGTGTTTGAAACAAATAGTCTGGCAGTACCAAGGGAATGAATGGGCGAGAGACAAGTAGCTAGGAGAGTCTTTCAGCATTCAAATACCCAGTGAAAAAGTGTCAGATGTATTCAAGAGATGGTTCAAAGCAAGAACTCCTGAAATTTGATGGCTTGACAGTGTACGGATGAAGAAATTTAAGACATTAAGATCATTCAGGGATCTCTCTGGGGAATCAAAATCCACCTGTTCAAGCTCACACCCCATCCTTCACAATACCCCTCAATGTTATGCATTCAATCACTCACTGTGTGATTTATTAGATTGGACTTTATCTCAATCACATACAGGACTTTCCAGTCTTTTGAAATCATTATCTCCACCGTGTGGATTCAAAGAAAGTACAACTCTTGTGATGCTCTACGAACACTAAGGGGCTAATCTGACAAAAAACGTATTTGTCAGTGGCCTGGGCCTAATTTTCAATGTTCCACTTAACTCAGCTTTTTCAGACTAAGGCCTACCAAAATTCAAATCTGATTTGAGAGGGTAACCCAGGATCCATTACCATTTATTTACTCCTTAGCTCAAAATATGTAATAGGAGTCACTAATCATACAGAGAACTTGAAAAGGAATGGACAATAGGGACACAAGTTTTGCTGGGCAGGAAGGGACCAGAAAAGATCCAGCATACACTAAGAAGAGCCGAGGAGCAAAATAAAGAGTCTACTTTCCTATTTTGGTGGAGACAATCCTGCCCCACCTCTAAGCTCAGAATTTTCACTGACACAATCTAAAAGTATAAAGATCCTAAAGATTAAATCTGATATAATAATAAAGACAGAACATGTTCATGCTACTAAAATGTAGTGTGCAGAGGTCAGGGATGCTGCTAAACATACTTTAATATACAGGACAGCCACCCATATAAAGGAATTATCTGGCCCAAAATATCACAAGTGCCAAAGCTGAGAAATCTTCACCTTGCTCACTTCTTATGCATGGTATCATACTACTAATGAATGACCTTTTCAATGTTCCTTAAAGTTCTCATTTACATGCTATACTCATATGTAACAAAGAAAAAGATTTTTTTTTCTTTTTTATCTACCTAACATAATAAATCCATTTAATTAAAGTATACTTCCCTAAGGTTTAGTAAAGTGTGATTTTCATTTGGTCATTTCAGCACATGATCACATGAAAATCACATTTATTATTGTAATTGTTAAAAAATGGTAGTCAATTGCTGTCTGTTCAAAAGGTATATTGTTTGCTAAGCATTTATTTCTTAATTTTTAAAATTTAACTTTTGAATTCCCATAACATGTGGTATTAAAAACCTATTACCTGCCCTGGCTGGTGTGGCTCAGTGGATTGAGCACTGGCCTGCAAACCAAAGGGTCACCATTTCGATTTCCAGTCAGGGTACATGCCTGGGTTGAAGGCTAGGTCCCCAGTTGAGGGTGTGAGAGAGGCAACCACACATTGATGCTTCTCTCTCCCCTCTTCTCCCTCTAAGAAAAATAAATAAATAAACTATTTTATAAAAATTAAAAAATAAAAATTTATTATCCATTTGGAAGTTAAAATACAAAGTACTTTAAAACCTATACTAATTTCTGAGCTTCATCTATGCAAATATATACTTAGCTAGTATAAAAAATTCTTTCTTGAACTATGGGTGACCTGAGAAACCATAGGGATCAAAAGAACTATGAAAGCAAAATAAACCCTCAAAGACATAGCTGAAAAATTAATATTGAAAGAAACAACTGAAGATGAGAAAAAAGTATAACACTATAGAACTAATCAAATACACGATACACGATATAATGTTGAAAAACACATGAAAGAAAAATGCAATAGCCTTGAGCATGGAAGTTGAGATAGTATGGACAAGGGTTAAGATAAGAAATACACTTGATATTGCTCTGCTGAGAAAGCAATACTCTAACCACTTTCTAGAGATATGCATTTATCACAAGGGCTGTTTTTGTGAAGGAACAATCCACAAAAAAATTTTAAGGGAGAACAGCAAAGTAATGGTGCTTGCATGCAATAAAATAGCACCTGTATTTAGATACAGACTTAATACTGAATCCTCAAGTGTTTAGTCACTGAACATTTGAAGGGCTTAACTGAGGATAAAGTAATTGGGTGGGCCTTTATAAATATAAAATCACATTATTTTATTAATAACCATTAAACATGCCTTGAATATGTATTAACAAACATGATAGTTAATGAGAACAATAAAATCTTGCAATGATGTAAAAGCTGAACAAACTGCTAGGCTCATTTACTAGTTAAGTGATTCATTGCAGAAAAATAGCCTTATATAATAACAGACTCACATCCATGCCTCATAACCATTACAAATTGCATTTGATATTAAATTTTAGTGTCATTTTTTGAAAGTATAAGTTTCCAAATGTTAAATATGTAAATACAAAGAATACAAAACAAGGTATAAAAAATTATATTTTAAAACAGTTTGGCAGTTTCATTTATAAAACTAAATATGCAAATGACTTATGATACCACAATTGCACTCTTGGGATTTATCTCAGAGAAATGAAAACTTAACTGCACACAAATACTGCCCATTAATGTTCATAGTGCCTTTATGCATAATAGCCCCAATTGGAAACAACTCAAATGTCCTTCAACAGGTGAATATTAAACTGTTGTACACTCATACTATGGAATACTAATAGCAATAACATGAACAAACTATTGATAGATGTTATGTTGTAAATGAATCTACAGAGAATTATGCTGAGTGGAAAAAAAATCAATCCCCAGAGGTCACAGGCTGCATGATTCCCCTTATATAATATTCTTGAAATGATAAAATTATAGAAACAGAGTGGTTGTCAGGGTTCACCTCAGTGAATCATTCCAAGGAAGGTGTGTGGGAGAAGGGAGGGTAAATATGTCTGTAAAAGGGCAATGGCAGTGATTTTTTTGTGGTGATGGAAATGTTCTGTATCTTGACAGTATTAAAGTCAATGTATTGGTTGAGATAAAATATTTTGCAAGATGTTACTAGCAGCAGGGAAAACCAAATAAAGGAAACAAGGAATCACTCTGAATTATTTCTCTCAAGTGTCTGTGAATTAACAATAATCTCAAAATAAAGTTTAATTAAAAAATCACACTGATGAGCAATCTCATGTGCCTTGAATAGAGAAAAAAACACAATAAATCAAATAAATGGTGAGAGCTTATTTGTAGGGTAAGACTGCCTGTTTCAAAGCCAGCTTGTTCAATTATAGTAAAGGTCTTGAACAGGTAATATGTCCAAAGCCCCAGTGTGGTCTTTTGTGGAAAGAAGAATAACAGCAGTCTTCACCTTATTGAATCATTGTAAGGAATAAATGAGATAAAGTACTTAGCTTTTAACGTTATTATTATTTTACATTTAAACAACTTGTTAAAGTAAAATTACTATAAAGATACAAAAAAAGTTTGATCATAAAAGTTTTGTAAGATGCAAAAAAAGGTTGTCATTCACTATTTCAGCAACTGCAGCATAAACAAACAGCCAAACCTAGTGTCAATTTGTTTATGGTTCCTGATCTGAGATTCGCTGCAAAGACTTCTGAAACACTAAGTCAATAAAAATGTTTCAAAGAGAAATTACAAGGTTCTTAAATTATAGTTGAAGTTATAATTACTGTACTTAATGTGCAAGCAGAAGATCCAAAGTCAAGACTTGGAATGAAATACAGCAAGGATCACAGTTGCTAGTACCTCTGACATCCCTTTTTCAACTTCTGTCTTAGGTTGTTTCTATTCAACTAGTGAGCACTATTATGGGTTGGACTGTGTCCTCCCACAAGATATACTCAAGTACAAATCTTTGGCACCAGTAAACGTAATCTTATTTGTAAATAGGGTCTTCTCTGTAGATGTAAGCAAATTAAGATGAGGACATATTCAACTAGGGGGGACACAGACAAATACACGGGGATGAATCTAAGTGATTACAGAGGTAGGGATTGGAACACTTAAGGATTGTGGGCCACATCAGAACTAAATGAAAGGTATGGAACAGACTCTTCCCTGGAGCCTTCAAAGAGAACGTGGTCCTGATGACACCTTGATTCAGGACTACATACTAGCCTCTAGAACTGTAAGAGAATAAATTCTGCTCACTTTTTTTTAATGTTGTTGTTTTATTTTGTTACAGAAGCACCATGAAGCTATACAAATATACAAAAAGATTGCTTTTATTGTTAAACCTTAAAATTGTTAAATAAAGAAATTTAATTAAAAATTAATTTTCTATTAAGAAATTATTTCAAGTATTTTTTCTAGCTTCTGTAATCATATAAAACTATTCTCTGACATAACTTCAAACTTGAGTAAATTTTATTAAAGAAAATTTTATAGCTTTTCAAATAGCGATGAAAAATCTCAAATCAATCTTTTTTGGGGGAATTGACTTTATGATGTTTATCAAAATGTCTGCCTCCAAAATATGAGAAAATCTTTCATAAAGGATTCTTTCAGAACATCTCTGTCTCATAAAATCATAATCCATTGTCCACAACAGTTGAAAATCATGTATCTCTTTATTCTTCAAAATTTTAGCTGCCAAGATTGTGTTCACTTTGAATTTGATTACCAGAAATTTAAGATAACAACTAAAACACTCAAGAGCTACTATTAAATTAAAAATTCACTATAATATTCAAGCTGCCAAGTACAATTTGATATCTAATTTGGCATCTAAACATTTAAAAATTCTAAGCTGGTTTTATAATAACATAAAAAATAGCCCAATGGCATAGATTCCATTCTTCCAAAGTATAATTAACTAATTTAATACTCAAATTAATTTTATAAATCTCAAATGAAAATTTCATTTTTTTTATACTGAAACATTTCTTAATTTCCTTAATTATTTAAATTGGGGTTAGGGTGAAGATATATCACTTTCTCACCAAAACAATTCCAGGGCTTATTTATACTGGCTCTTATTAAATGTATTTGTCAACCACAGCCTAAACTATAGTTTAGATATAAGAATATAAAGGCCTCCAATATATATTAATGACATAAAAACATTATCACTCACTATCATTTGGAAGCACTGAGTAATTCCTGTGGTGAAATTCATAGAAAAAACAATAAACCCTTTACTCAGAGCATATACTCAATTGTTCAAATTGCAGAGGAAAAGTCTATGCATGGCTTAAAATGCAAGTAAAATTAAAGCAAAATACTATTTTTGTCAACACCCAAACTACTCCTGAATTATATTCCGTCATAGTATTAGCATTCCAGAGTCTCCAATGATGGGATTGTACCTGTGCTGTGCCAAAGTGCTCCATCTCATCCTGGTTCTGATCAGTGTGTGTAATAGGAACTAAATGATATAAAAGCCCTAAACGTTATATCGGCCATAAAAACTGCTAAAACAGTTAGTAAAATAGGAAGGAGTTTTATTTATTAATAAGGCTTATTTTTCTCTTGCCTTCTTATTGAATACCCTCCTTCTGTATGTATTCAAGCAGGGTACATATTTTTGCAAGAATCCTATAATGTGTAACAAGCTGGGTTTTGGGGCACCCCTTTCTTCAGATTATTAAGATGATATTTATTTTGCCTGCTGAAAAGATTTGTGATACTCACAAACTTGCTAACTTTTGCTTGGAAGTAGGAATGTGCTTAGGAAACTGTTTCTTAGTCTGGGAAGAAAAGGAACTGCCTGCTAACCCTCTTCCCAGTTTCTTCTGAGTCAGCCTTCATGGTCAGTTTCATTTTTTATGTGACATAAACATTATGCCCTCCCATTTCCAAATGCAAGACAAACAAACAAAAAACTCAAGAAACCCAAAAGCCTCCTCTAGTGCTTTCAATAGCATGGAAAAATGTTTGATATGATGCTATGTGGATAACAAGCAGGCTACCAAACTACATAACAACAACATTATAATTAAAGAAACTCATCCAAAAACAAAAAGTAAAACATAAACATAAAAACAAACACACAAACAAAAAACGGGGGTTGTATTTGAGTGGTGGTTCAATGGCTCTTTTACATTTGGTAAAAAACATATTTACAAAAGGTTTACCAATAAATATGCATAGTTTGGCATTGGATAAAAATTTTAAAATAAAGAAGTACCCTAATAGTTTTTATTTTTCACTTTAGAATGTCTCCTTTCTTCATGTACTACATTGACTGTAATAGATTATTCGAAACCCTGCATATAAATATTAGTAGTTCTTACAGAGAAACACATGAACAAATACAGAACACCCAGAAACTAGTTATATGGATAAGGGACCATGAACAAAAGAACAAATAAAAATAACTACATGCACTTAATGAGGTCTCGATAAGTAGCTCACTAACCCAGTGTCATCTCTAACTGTCAGTGGCGAGGACTAGGGCCACTGCAAGCAGCTGCCACAGCAGTTCCTGCAGGTTACCACTTCTCATGCATTAAATGCATTATTCTCTACCTTCTTCACCATGATGGAAGAGATTGACTCTGTTAGCACAATTATTAATGCTCAGACATAATTGTTAAATAAACAGCTGTCAGGGGCCTTGGGAGGCAAGGGGACAGGGGATTGAACAAAAAAGAAAAAGAAAAGAAAATCTCATGGACACAGACAACAGTAAGGTGACTACCTGAGGGAAAGGGGAGGAGGGGGTGGTAGAAGAGGGTAAAAGGGGGATAATTGGTGATGGAAGGAGACTTGACTTGGGGTGGGGAACACATAATACAGTGTACAGATGATGTACTATATAATTGTGTACCTAAAATTTACATGATTTTGTCAACCAGTGTCATCCTAATAAGTAAAATAAAAAGAGAAAATAAGTAAATAAAAATAAAATGAAAAGAATAGTAATATAGTGCCTTAATAACTTAATGTAAAGCATGAGAGTTGATTAAAGTATGATGGGCCCGAAAAATGCTTAAGTATTAAGTTTCAAAATATGGCACTACCCATACAGAACTTCACAAGACTGAAGCAGATATTTGTTTATATAAATGGAGGTTAGAATTTTGATAATACAAAATATTACCATTTACAAGTACAAATCCACTGAATACATAAAAGTAATTAGATAAATCCACATTTCTCCATCAAAAAATAAACATATTAATTTAGAATGAGCACTTTGTCATCCCCTAAGTGTCATTTGGGGACTCTCCCAAAAATTTGTATTTGAAATGTTTAATCATGTTAAAGTTATTCTGAATATAGTGCATTGAAATTAATTTTAATAACGTTCTAAGTCTTGTGTTTCTCAACAAAAATTGTGATAAAAAATGGCTGTAAAGCATAATTCATTTCTCTAATGTTTTGGGTTTTAGTTCTGTTATTATATGAACTTATTTCAGCAAAAAAAAATTAAGTGGGTATTTAAATGGATTAGGAGTATAAATGTTAATCATTAAGGTGAAATTGAAGTAAACTAAATATCTCAGAGAAGCCCTGAGAAGTTTAGAAGTGTTTATTTTACCACTTGATAAAACAGAGCTGTGCGAGGCTTAAATTTTTCAAATAAATCATGAAGATTCTAACCCAAACTTTGGTTTTAAGAAATATCTATATTGCCCTGATTGGTGTGGCTCAGTTGATTGGATGTTGTTCTGCAAAGCAAAGGTTGCTGGTTGGATTCCTAGTCAGGGCACATGTCTGGGGTTGTGGGTTAGGTTCTCTGTCGGGGCTTGTGCAACGGGCAACCAATCAATGTTTCTTTCTCACATCAATGTTTCTCACTCTCTCTGCTACCCTTCCCTTCGCTTTAAAAATCAAGTTAAAGTCTTAAAAGAAAAGAAATATGTATATCTATCTACTCTAAAGGTAGGTAAAACTTGCGACAGCATCAGGATAATTTTTCTTTTTGAGAATCCTAGAGTGCTAGGGAAAATGACTTTTATTTTTTTGACCTTTATTGTATTTTTTTACATTACCTTTTAGTCCCCTTTTACCCCCCTCTTCCTAGCAATCACCACACTGTTGTCCATGTCCATGAGTCCTTTTCTTTTTTGCTCAATCCCTCTGCCACCTAACCCTCTCCACATCTCTGACTAGCTGTCATCTGCTCCCCATCTCTAAGTCTGTCCCCATTTTCCTCATTAGTTTAGTTTGTTCATCAGATTCCACATATGAGTGAAATCATATGACATTTGTCTTTGTCTGATTGGTGTATTTCACTTAGCATAATGTTCTCCAGGTCCATCCAGATTATTGCAAAGGGTAAAATTATCTTCTTCATTATAATCAAGTAGTATTCCACTGTGTAAATGTCCCATAGTTTTTTTAATCACTCATCTACTGATGGACATTTGGGTTGCTTCCATATCTGGGCAATTGTAAATAACTTTGCAATGAACATAGAGGTGCTATGTTCTTCTGAATTAGTGTTTGGGGCTCCTTTGGAAATATTCCCAGAAGTGGGATTGCTGGATCAAAAGGCAGATCCATTTTTAATTTTTTGAAGTATCTCCATACTGCTTTCCACAGTGGCTGCACCAGTCTGCATTCCCACCAACAGTGCAGTAGGGTTCCCCTTTCTCCACATCCTGGCCAGCATTTGTTGTTTGTTGATTTATTGATGGCTAACAGGTGTGAGATGGTATCTTATTGTAGAAATGACTGCTAATAGTTAGTGACTATTGATAGTGCCAAGAGTATCTGAAAAGTATTGCTGAGAAATCCCCAATGCCTGGTTTAAGACAGAAGGCTAAGAAGTTTCTTCAGTGCCTTAAAAGCTACTTATTTTTCTGTTGTCCAGGCTTGAGCTTGGGAGCTTTACTCACCTCTATCATGAAAATTAATAAACAGTAATATCATTTAAAAATGGATTCAAGCCCAGGCCAGTGTGGCTCAGTTGGTTGGAGCTTCCGCCTATATAAAGGTCACAGGTTTGATTCCAGATCAGGGCACATACCCAGGTTGTGGATTTGATCCACAATTCACAGTCGCAACCCATTCTCATTTGGGTTGTATACAAAAAGGCAACCAATCAATGTTTCTCTCTCACACTGATGTGTGTGTGTCTCTCTTTCCCCACCTCTCCTTTCCGCTCTCTCTAAAAGCAATTAAAAAAATGTCCTCAGGTGACGATGTAAAAGAATGGATTCCAGAGACTAGAAGAGAGAACTCCCACGCATGTTCACATAAGACACCACAGGAAGACATGTACCTACCTTGCATCTCCAATAGGAAGTGACAGTACTTTATTACTTTGCCCAGTAACAGCTCAGCCAATGAAATGTCACTATACTTTTAACTTTCAGTTTCCTCCAACAGACTCTTCGTTTACAACAGTTCTTCCCAAGTCCATTAAAGAGGTTCCTCCCTTCCCGGCTTGCATTTGGTTGGCCATTAGACTGCATGTCCTGAATTGCAATTCTCCAGTGAATCCAAATAAACCCATTTTACTGGAGAAATATTTAGCTATTTATTTAAGGACAACTCTCTGTCAATACTCTTGCCAGGATAATCTCACCAAGTCTTACTGCAGGAAATAACATATGTATATCTATGGATGAATCACAAATCTACAGATTTGACTACTCCCCCAGGTTCCAGACTCATATATTTAAGTGGTTTCTGGACACATTCCCTGGATATATGACAGATTTTCTTTCTTTACATTTAACATGGCCACGTTAATCCCTATAAAAGGATCTTTGCATTAGTTGTTCCATCCACCTGGAATGCTCCTTATTTTCATTCCTATCTTACACCGATGTCACCTTCTTATACAGGTCTTTCAGACTACTCATTTTACAAAGAATCCATTCTCTCTGCCATGCTTAAATCTATTATCTGGCTTTATTTAACTTATAGCACTTATCATTATGTGAAATAATAAAGGTATCTGTTTACTTGCCACTATCTGTATCCCCCTCATTAGAATGAAAGCTCCTCAGAGGCCACCATGCTGTTATATTCTTAATTCATCAGTGCCCCTGTCATATTGGTTATTGCATATTTTGAGTATCACAGCTGTCTTGTATAAGGCCTATTGTCTTGTATTTTAAGTATGCTGGGATCTATGTTCCATTCTTTCCTCGGTGGGAAAGGAGACATAACTAGGGAACCATCTATCTATCTACCTACCTACCTACCTACCTTCCGACCTTCCTACCCACCTATCCATCCATCCATCCCCTCCTTCACTTGTTTGCCTGCCTCTCCTCCTGAATTCACAAAACCTATCCACAGGTCTCTGATTGCCACAGGAAGTGGAGTTCAGGGTCATTCGATCTATTTCTTAACCTTAGCATACTTTATAGCAAAGGATTTAATATATTTAAATGAAAGCAACTCAGGCAACAGAGCCCCATGAAATGAAGTGTTGATCATGTACCATATGCACTCATCTATTTAATACAATGAAGTCAATCTTGGTACACATTCACATCTACAGAGGGACAGGTTATATAGGAAAACATAATAAATATGTGCTCCAATATGAACTATTAAAATGGCTTTCTGATTACATTTAACAAAATAGTGTGCTCCATCTATGAAAAAGTGAAAGTTTGCAAATTAAATGCCACAAAAAAATGTGTTTTGCTTAGGTATGTTAAGAACATCTATCAAAAGTCAAGTGATATAAATATTTAATGGCAAACAAGCAATCTTGGACTGTTAAAAGTAGAGTTTTAAGAACAGTAATAAAGCTGTGAAAATTGTACAAGTGGGCAGAAATTTACTTGATTAAAATGAAAAAAAAATTAAATGTCAATAATACATCTAGCCAGAAAATATTTAAATTTAATTTATGTAAAGAGCCACATACATAATCACAATATCCAAAACAATATTAGTGTTTAACAATCCTTTATTAGTTTTTTCCCTTAGGATTCACTTTTAATGAAGCCTCCGTATATAGCTATATTGCAGTTGAAATAAAATGATCCACTTTTATTTTCCTCCAGAAACTCCCCAAAAAATCTAACTGGAAAACTACCTCACACTAGTTCAAACCTTTTATGGTTTTCAAAAAATACTCATCAGCTCCTCTCATTTGTTTATGGAACACTAGCACACATTGAAATGAATCAATAAGCTATAAGTAAATACATCTTTAAATGTGTAAAGAGCTACTGGATTTGTATAGATGGACTTCTAGGTTTTGTAGATTACATGTAAACCTGGGTTCCCTATAATCTCTCTTCACAACTGTGCTTAATTCCTCTGACAGTGGTTTGAACCTGGGAGACTATAATGACTGAGAAAAAGCTGGTGTTTACAAAACTCTAGTTACAGTTGCCTAAACCAGACCTGAACCAGAAAATGCACCTGTAAGCTCCTTTGTTTCACTTTTATCTGTCATTAAGGCTCATGGGAAGGGGAAAGGAAAAGGGATCACACAGTCACATGGTATCATGACTATCACTGGTGACTTTCTGTTCTGCACAATTTACGTGTGTGTGTGTGTGTGCACACATGTGCAGTTGTGTGAATCTTGCTTTTTCCACCCCTTTGCTGTTCAGAGTTCTGATTTCAAAGGCAGAATTCATCTCTTAGTCTCTCAATTTAGCTCCCATTCCTAAAAAGTGTGGCCAGTATTTAGCAATTTCTACAAAATGCATTTTTAAGTGGGAATCATACTTTCAGATATGAGTGAAATAGAACTGGTCTAGTATTGCACAAATAAATGTTTTTGCAATATAGCATTTTCTAGAATACTTTCAATGTAGATAAACTGATGGGGTTTTCTTTTTGCCTTACATTAAGCATAGAAAATGCAGATTTTGCTATAATTTAAATTTTCTTTGGTATCATATTCACACTGAGATTAATTTTTAAAGAAAGGTCCAATCATATTTATGAGTGGTCCCTACTTAGTTCTTCTGACATTTGAATTTTTCTGCATTTGACACTGATACTCAACGTACTTTTCCTGTGACAACTCTAGTCTTTAATCCATCAGTTAACAAATGTTTCAATGAACTGCATAGTGAGGCTATAAGCATGTCAATATGCATGTTCAGCAGTTTTAATAACATCATTATCCTACTTTTTACAGTCTTATTTGCACTCTTATTTGAATATTTTATTGCAACTTAAACTTATAAGATTTTGGAAAATGAAAAAATAAGAGTCTTGATGTTATTGATAATGAGCTGAATATAATAGAAGATGGAAATCATTGGATGTTCAAAAAAGATAAATTATTAGTTTTAATATGATGATCATTGTACACACACTCCATTGTTAAAGCAAATAACATTTCTTAAAATGTATAAAATGCTGGAAATATATTGTAGTTAGCATTGAAAGTATAACTGGATATTTTATTTATAATATATCTTAGCTATTACAGAATATAATTCCCCTTGTAATATATGTTAGCTATTTGATTATCATATAATCTGACTTTTATAGATTTTTAGAAACATACAATGTACCAAAGTAGAGAATTACACTGATACAAGAAATGACAGATAGACATTTTTTAAAATAGAAATAAATAAATAGGTTAAACAGAGGAAAAAAGACAAATAAATAGAAGTAGAAAATGAGACAAAAGGAAAAAGAAAGAAGAATGGTGGGGTAGAAAAAAAGACAAGAGACACAGTGAGAAGAGATGAGTAAAGCAAGGAAGTGGAGGGAGCAAAGGCAAAGAAAGAAAGAAAAGAGAAGCACTGAGAAGGAAGGAAGGAGAGGGAAGACAAGGAACGAGAAGGAACAAAAAGGGTCCAGAAAAGCTAACATCAGACAAAAGGAATGCAGGGACTAGATGAGATGAGAAAGAAAGGGTTGAGATGAAAAAATAAAATATGGGGGACATTGTCAATAGTTCCTTACTCTAAAATGACTCCTGTTTATTTCTCTCTTCTCTAACAAATAATGCAAAGTTAAATTTATTTGAGAAGAACACATTTAAAAAAAAAACATCAGGAAACAGCTGTTGAATGAGTCAAATGGGACTATTTGGAGACACTTGCTGTTAAGAATTAAAGCCATCATTGTTTGTGTATGTATACAAATGAAAGCCCAGATAAACATTCCATGTTGAGTGATTCTATTACAGCCAATGAGGTGGAAGATGACACTTTCTAGTGCTTTGAGAACTGCCTTTTTTTTTTACCCAAGTGAGTAATGTTTATATAATCAAAGAAGCAACCTGATGATGGCTAGGGAACTAAAATCCTTGGAAATAAAAATTTGACAACATAAGTGGAAATAATGAGTTTCCCAGTGAAACTCTGGGGAGATCTTAGTTAACAATATTTTATGGTATCCGCAATGAGAAGTGATTATAGAGAATTTCAGAGAAGAACGTGACACAGTAGTGATCATGTCATCCAAACTCTTCACCATGCAGTTAAAACCTGAGAGGCTAATAGAATGTAAGTACTTGTCCAAAATCACAACTAACTCAGATCTGTTAATATTCAATTTTCCAAATGATTAATGAACATACACAATATCTGATGAGACCTTCAGAGACTATGAAGGAAATAGTAAGTAAATTAACCTGATCCATTAATTTCTGTTTGTACTTAATAATGATTATTGGGAACCCAACGGTGAGCTTCCTGAAATTCAGAAACAGTATCATGTTATTCATATCCTGAGAGTGGAACACACTGCTTGATGCACAGCTGTCAATATATTATATTGAATGAATGGATGGATAGCGTGCAAAAGCACAGTTATGACCTTTAGATATCATGACTGCAAAGCCTTTGTATAAACTCTTTAAAACGGGCCACTGACAATAATATGGAGATTACACCTGCCAGTACTCAAGAGGCTGACCATTACTGCTTTACCTTCCTAAGGGCTGGGCACAGTCTACCAATTACTTGGTACATAGCTCAAAAGATAAATGTCATGTATGTGCCTTTAGGGGACATCTGGCCTCACTCCTAGAACTTTGTGAAAATAAAACAAAACATAAACTGGGTAGTAATTAGATGTCCCCAGAGGAAAATGTTCCTCATATCACTCATGATCACGTTATTCAAGTACTTCCCAACATAGATGTACCCAATGGGGGAGAAAATTTCTTACATTTGGATCATCTCTCCGACCCAGCCTTATTTTCCTTACAGCATCATAGTCACCGAAAACATCTTCTGCCTCTCTGATCCCCAACCCCCACCTCCTGTGTATAGCCTCCTGACTCCCTAATAATCCCTCCTCCCCAGGCCTCGTGCCAAAGTGCTCCCACTCTACTTAGCCCCTTTGTCCCCACACATCCCTTTTTACTGGAGTTCACAATTTCTCCAGCTCCTGTATCACTACCCCAAGGACTGGCAGGATCTCTCTCTCTGGGAACCCCACTCACCTTTGAGGGCTGTGATAGGCACCTCACAACAGTGTCAATGCCCACTGGCCCACCTCCATGGGAAGGATGCACCACCTGAAGGCTCCAGCACATTTTCTCAGAGAAATGTTGATGGAATTATTTTTTGATGGAGCTTAGGTGTTATTTGTACAAAATTTAGCTTATTTGTATAAAATGATATCCTTAATATCCATAACCAGTATTTAGAACTATATTTCCATAGGGGACTGACAAGGAGGGAATGTATTATGATTTTCAAATGATAAACTTTCCAACAGTGCTAACACATGTTGCATTTCCAGATTAGAAACAATTAAATGAACAAAAGTACATTTCAAAGTTAACAGTAACAGTGTGTTTAACAAACTCTGGGAATTGTGAAACATCCCTGGAGCACTGATATTTTGTAAGTTACAGAGAGACAGACATGCAAACTTACTTAACTAGCTAAACAAGCCCAACTTGTAATTTTACAAAAAAAAAAAAAATTGTTAAATTAACCTGAGCAGAGCCTTTTCAAAAGGTCTCCACTAACCAGATTTATGGAAGATGCCTGCTTTACTGGGGTCATATTTTCACCACAAGATTCTGCATACTTAAAGTACAATGTCACATCTTGGAAACTCACTATTGAATAATGTAATTGAATGGGAAACAGGTATTTGAGTTGTTGCAGGATCAGTGATGGCCAAGAAAATACTCAAGGGATGAATCTCCACGGTAAACTGTAAGGGGCTGTTGTACCTGGAGGGGGCATAATAAAAACCATAATGATATTTGCCTATCCCAAAAGAGTTTATTCAGTTATAGTTCAAGTAATAATCTCCAGAGAATAATCACAGGAGACATCACTGAGTCAGCACCAGAGGTGCGGTTTGCCTGCGTCTGCGCAATCCCTTTCAGCAACTGTTCAACTGGTGATTCTTCCCACAATACGTTTGGAACATCTGTGGTCTAGAATGTGCCAGCTGTAAAGGCAGGATCCACCCAGCCCCTTAGGCAGGCTCTGCAGGGTGCAGTCAGCACCCATAATAGGTGTGCACACCACGTGTGACCTAAGCCCAAAAGCAAGGGGGGGGGGGTGGAATTTGAAACTGGAATGTGTGGGTGCTTCTATCATTCTGGGAACTGTAGGAAGACTGGGAGAAAACAAACAAAACAAAGAACACTCTCCAGCCCCCTGCTTCATCCTGTTTCACACCATTCTCATTCTTTCTTTTGAAAAAACAAAAAGAGCAGCTTCCCCTCACAAGTTTCTTGCATCATTATCCTATTGCTTGTCCGGACTGATTCAGCCTCAGTCATGGATTTCCCTGGGGCCCTTGCATTTGTCAGGGATGAGAAAGAAAAAGAAGGGAGGTGCCTGTCAGTAAGTAACCTGGCAAACTGTCTAGCAAGTGGGAATCTGGAAATGAGCTGTTGAACATCATAGCCTAGCCTAAACTTCCGGCCACCAGCATGGCTTTTTCTTAGTGTTCTGGCCTCCTTGGTTCTCACACTCATTTTCAAGTCAGAGACCCTATAACCTCATCACTCCATGTGTATGTGGGCAACATGCTATCCTGTGTTCCCATAACCTCCAGACTCCACCCTATAGAGAATTATTGTCTCTTTACAGATCTGTGATTTCAACAACTAACACATGCACATTATCTGCCTCCTCACTCACCTTATATAGGTAATAATTCTCCCGACATGTCCCAAAGAATAAGACTAAAGTTTCCAAGTACTTTCCCGGAACAATCTCCTTTAGTCACATGTTCCTTTTAAGGTCACTACAACCTAGAACAGCGGTTTCCAAAATCGGATTCGGTATATACCAGAATCACCTGGGGCGCTAATCAAGGACACTGACCCAAGCTTGGTTAGGCCAACTCAAGTTTGGAAAGTACACTCCTCCACTATTCCGGAGGCAGAAGCGGGATCGGATAAAAATTTAAAAGAGATTTTTCTCGAGAAAACCTTTTCCAGTCCTGCTCCTCCCATGAGACCTAAAGAACACCCCACGCAGCTCTGCAGCCTAAGCTCCCTGCCTTTTACCTGTACTCGCCACCCTCCACCCACTACACTCGTTCCTCTCCACTTCCACCCTTTACTTCCTTCCACAAGGCTCTTCCCAGTCCTTCCCCACTGCGTCTTCTCCGAGGTCCTCCGCAATCCCTTAGAAAGAGGAAACAACTCCAACGTCCACTTTGGTCGGCGCCTGTCCCTGGGGAAATCCAAGCCCACCCTTCTGGAGACTTAACTTCTCAAACTTCCCAACTCCCTCTCACGTCCACGCCCAGGAAAGAAAAGTAGACTAGGCAGAGGAAACACAGCACGCTGCACCCTAAGGAACTTCGATCCCGCGCGCGTTAGCTTGGGCAGAGGTCCCTTTCCCTCCCCTCCGCGGGGCCGGCCCAAGGTGGGAACAGTCCCGGGCCCCTGTCGTGCCCGCTTCGCGCCCGGCAGTCCCCCGCCCGCCGACTTCTGCAGGGGAGCCGGGAGCCCCACTTACCGCCGGGAGCGCCCGGAGCCGCGCCCGCCGCCGTCGGTGTGGGCCCAGGAAGCGGCGAGCGCGAGGGAGGGGAGAGGAGTTACCTGTGGAGCGTCAGGTCGGCTGGCGAAGCTTTTCCCGGCGCACCTCGCCCCGCACCCCCGGGGCTAGGTGCAGAGCTGAGTGAGGGCGGGCGTGGGGACCAGTTACAACAAGTCTGAAGTCGTGTCACACCAAACTCCGTGCAGCCAAGAAAGTGCCTCGGAACCTGTCTGAATTCAAAAACCCAACCCTCTACCAGCAAAGTATAAAGCTTCCCTTTGTTATCCGCCCTCGAAACTACTCAGCAATTACAAGTCCACACATCTCAGCCAGGGCAGCAGAGAGACCTGGGAGGACGGTGGCGCTCACCTGGGATGGGGGTAGATCTCGCGGAGGAGGGCTCTACTCCCATTCCCCGCCCTGCCTCGGCTCCAGAAGGCACCGAGGGGAGCCCCAGGGGACTGCAGGGTGAGAGCCAGGGTTGCACCACCCTGGAAGGAGTTCGGGGCGGGTCCAACCCACAGCTGATAATCCCAATCAGCAGCCAGCAGTGCAGACCCCTACCCAACCACCTGAGTGTTTCCAGGCTTGGAAGTAGAAAAGTGGAAGAAAAAGGGCTGAAAGAAGAATTTCAAGTATCCTTAAAGAGTTGGTTCTGACTTAGGACTGCCCTGGTCACTAACTTGGAATGAAAAAAAAAAAAAAAAGAAAAACACTTTTAAATAGGAACACCTGAGTGATAAGCAGGTCACTCTAGGTGAGGGGTTATGGAGCAACGTTATGAAATTATTTATAATTTGTTTTTAATATAAAAACAGCAATTAATAAAATTTATTTTTATTTCTTTGTCTCCATCTCAGTAAATTAGTTATAATTGTTTCTAGTAATTGTATAACCATATACTCTTCAAGATGTAGCCATTAGCAGCAACTGGTAAAAATGCAGCCGAATGAAAGTAAGGGTAATAATAGGCATATTTCAAGATTCCACATGACATGTAAATTAGTACAAAATAAAATTGACCTTAAAAATAACTTCTCTGGCTATTTTGCTCAGAATAAAACACTTGGGGAAATGCTAAACTATGAGGATGGATTTGAATTAGGTCTCCATTGATAGGGAGACTTAGACAAGAGAGTGAAATTTGCATATTCTAGATGTTGAAACAGAATAAAGGCCAAAGGCAGAAAGTAAAAGCAACTTTCAGAACAGAACAAAACTAGGCTTCCAGATTGTGGGCATCTGTGATCTAGTTTTTCTTTTTCTTTCAATAGCATATAGAGAATTGTTTTGTTTAACATTTTTAAATTTTTATGTTCCTGCTAATTTTCATGCCTCACTTTCTGATATTTTTGCAATTCTGGTCTTCATTTTAAAGTTTTTTTTTTTTTTTTTTAAGGTTTTATTTATTTTGAGAGAGAGGGGAAGGGAGGGAAAAGGGGAAAGAGAGAAATATCAACCTGTGGTTGCCTCTCCTGCGCCCCCAACTGGGGACCAGGCCTGCAACCCAGGCATGTGTCCTGACTGAGTCACACCAGCCAGGGCTGGTCTTCATTTTAGACATGTTATTGTCTGACTCACTCAGTGAACGTTCTCTGTAATTCTGAATGTTTCTTAAAGGAGCAAATTTATGAGCATTTTGAGACTGCATTCATAAATATACACTTACTCAACAAATTAAAATGGGCTCATGGTAAGTCTAATTTTATTGATATACATTCATACATAAATCAAGTGAAATCACAAGGAAGACTATCTACTACAGTGTTAATTATTCAAAGTAAATAAAAGAGAAGAAAATGTAAATGAAGAGGGAAAATTCATTAAGGGCACGATACAAAGAGCTTTCCATCCTTAGTGGGATAGATTATATAAAATTGACCTGACTCCTTAAAGAACCTACAAAGTAGGTGCAGAGAGAGGGCATGTACACACACACACAGAGAGAGAGAGAGAGAGAGAGAGAGAGAGAGAGAGAGAGAGAGAGAGAGAGAGAGAGAGAGAGAGAGAGAGAGAGAGAGAGAGAGAGAGAGAGAGAGAGACAGAGACATAATAAAAAGAGGGAGCTGATTAGTACAAGCCAGTGTGAGCAACTGTAAGCGGAAAGGACTCAGCTCCTTTAAGAGGTAAGAGGAAGACATGATTAATCACTTAGATCATCGTAGTATGCTGACAGAACTTCACAGAACTATGAGAATTTGAATTGGATCCTGACTGATGAGTAGACTTGACAGGAGTCTGAAATTGACATGTGACTACATGTTGAATGTGCAGAGTAAAGGCGGGACTGTAAGAAAGTTCCAGGACCATATAAATCAATTGCCAGATATGGCTGTAGGTGTGGCATGGCTGTGTTGGAAAGTTAGTTTAGGAATAAAGTTTAGTCGTTTTTTCACCTACAGAATGAGGTCAGTATTATTTACCATGTAGGATCGTTATAAGAATTTTATGAATTAGAAACTGTTTAGGTAAAACCCTTATCACAGCATTTGCTATATGGTAAGATGACAATAAGTGGCCATTATAATTATACTGGGGGTCAGAGTGTGAAAATCCCTGACTATAAGGTGAATAATGTAGACTTGTATCTATTGATGATGTGATATAATTACTCATTTAGAAGTTGGTGATGTTTAGTTCAAATTCTAGGAAGCCAGAAAGAGCAGTATGGCCCAGCTGCAATACAAAAAGCAAGACAAAGGTAGGAGTAACAAGAATGGAAAACAGGAGACCAATCTGAGAGCCAATGAGGTTGAAGGTCAGTGTCATTTGGGGTCAGATTGGAGGTGGAAATTAAAAGGAAATAAATAAGAAACAATGAGTTTTAATCTGTTTGAAGTTCAGTGGAGGGAGGGAGAGTACAATAGCCATATGTGTGAAGAGTAGAAAGAGCAGGAACAGGGTCATGTGAAAAGGTACTTTTAAGATGTTGGGGACCTCTCTATATAGGCACCCAAAGAAAAACTGTGGAGAGGTAGTAGAGGAGAGGAAGAATAGTGGGTAAGGAACAAGGGCCAGATGGAGTGGGCAGGGAGACATAGACCTTGATCTGTTTTTCATATGAAGACAGCCTCATAAATTCACAATCTGATGGTTTGTTTTGCTTTGATAACAAGTTATATTAAAAACAGGAACTAAAATTAGAATTATACAATACTTAAAATATAACTAGATGAGAAGATTGTACTCATTATTAAAAGGTTCCCAAGACAATATTTATTGATAAAATAGCAAGTCACTCTTTATTGTATCTTTATCCCATGCTACAAAATTTAGTCTGAAGTTCAAGAACAAAACAGTGGACATGTTAAATTACATTCAACAGATCTCAATTTATCTCCCACATTGAGTTCAAGTACACAAGGTGATTCAAAAGCAGTAACAGCTTTTTTTTTCTGCCCTTGAACTTATAATTTAATTGAGAGGACAAAATACATATGAAATAGAATAGTACATGGATTAATATAAATAAGCACAAAAATATGCATAAAAATAAAAGGTACCTAAATTATAGAAGAGAGGAACCGACTACAGTTTATTGTAAAAGGACATTATATCCTTGGTAACAGGGTTTTTTTTCCCCCTAATTATTTATATTGCCTTTAACAAACACGTGTTTCTTCAGAAATTCTTAGAAATATGATAGGAAGCTATTTCTTTGAGTTATAAGGTCTCAGTCATTATTTGTAGATAAAGCTCCTAGTCCTTTCAAGAGTTTCAAAATATTCATAGTTTAATGTCCTTTGAGGCAATGGCTCCCAGGCAGATAAAGCCATTGATAGAGAAAGAATGTCATGTCTAACATTTTTCCCAAGTACCTTGGGGAAGTTAAGAAGCAAAATTCCTGTTAGTGTTGGCAAAACCTATTGCTGAGTGAATCATAACATTAGTTTAAAAGTCTTATGATATTTTACATAAGACTACTATGAAAATTATTGAAATGAACTTTGTAATCATTTCATGTATGCCATATTTAAATTGTTACATAAAGTATTATGTAAATGTCATTAACTCAACACCCATTTATTGAAAATATTCTGTAAGAAAGGCATTGTGCCTTGCACTTGTTGGGACAGAGGATGGAAAGATTAATAAAGCATAGTAGATATAACTAGGATTCCTTTATCTGAATCTTTGACTTGTCTGTATGTATGTCCATGTGTATGTGAAGATGGAAAAACTGAAATACAATTTAAAGTTCAAACAGATGTATGAGTCTTTATGAAAAAGGTGTGTAAATAAATGTAATTAAATCAGATTAGATATATATGTAGAATAATAGTTATTTTGTTTTTTTTCCATCACTAAATTTATTTAGCAAAACTGGAAACATTATACTTTTGTGGTAGAGTTTCATTCAAAATTTTGATGTAGTACTGTGTAATTATATTTTTAATTTAATAGTATCTTTAAAAGATACATAACTATAATAAACTATTTTAGGGAATGAGGGAAAGAAATACAATGGTAAAAGGGCAGAAAACCATGGTCCTTTAACTAAACTCATCATATCCTGCTCCCTCATGAATGCATTTCCTCTTCTCCACTTCTCCAGATTAAATACATGAAAATATTAGGTTGCTTATATTTTTAATAACACAAATAAATAACTAAAAATCTTGCCAGTATTAATTGCTAAAATGCATCATCATGCAATTAGGTGGCTAGACAAAATGTGAAGTGATGCTAATAAAAAGATATTTGATATAAAGTGCTGATTATTGTAATTATTCCATTTTAACTATATCCATTAGTTTTTGTTACCAGTATTTACTGAAACATATATTGTCTAGTTTAAATATCTTTTAAAATACTTCACCTAATTTCTGAAAAATTATTAGCTATTTATTATTTTATGGATGAATATGAATAGCCATCCTCAGAGGTATTTTATCGTGGCAGTATGTAACAATCACTATCACCAATATTATTAACACAATTACAGACATCATTGCTATTTTGTGTTGTATGAATTAGGTAGAAATACATTAATATTTATCATTCTGAGTGTCCTCAGAATCAGTCATTACCTGGACTGGGTTTCACAGAAGTTAGCTGAGGTCTGGGACATAACTTTTAATTTTGCAATTAAAAGAAAAAGAGAATAAGAGAAAAAGAGAGAGAAGCAAGTAGCAGTAAACTTTCAACTTAACTGCCTTTTCACAGATGCCTGCAGTTCTGTATCGCTGTCTCCCAGACATAGGATGGCTATTTTCATTGCTTGCCTGCACCCACCTCAGCTCAGTGGGTCTCCAGCCTGTGGTGCCTTCCTTGCTCTTTCTGCCTCTGTGCAGGAGAGCCATCACTTGAGCCTCATCTCTATTCCTAACTCTAGCTTTGACTAGTGTGAGCTCCTTAAAATGTGTAAGTCTTGATCCCTTTACTACTTCTCTGCCAAAAATATGTGACCTTATAACCTCCCTTTTATTATTTTTCTGGGCTGTTATTAAAGTTAGCTGGTATGATTTATCTTTCCCAGTGCCTTGTCATCCAATCAGATCAGTGATTCTCAGTGGAAGGGATACCAGCCCAGCCCATAGGAGACATTTGGAAAATGCTACAAATGATTGAGGCATTTCTCAATCTCTACTGGCATTTGGTGGGCAAGGACCTGGAGGAATGACATATGTCCTGTAATGTATTCTGCACAATGGAAAATTACCCATGTCTTGTGCAAATGATATCAGGTCCTGCCAGATATAATGAGGGTGAAAAACCCATTATAATTGCCTAAGACTAGAACTTTTCTGTTTTATACACAAATACAATTTTTTGTGTCCAATTTTAACATACACCAAATTTCAGGAATCCATTACAATATATTCTGCTTAATTTAGACATTTGCTAAGAATTATTCTTTATTTCATAACTCACAGCACTAACAGAATTTCATTAGAGTTAACAATAAAACTTATCAGTCTCCCTGGGCATCTATAAATCAAACATCTGACCCCTTAATGTTTTCTGGTCAGGTTGTCTGTGAATATTTACATACTAAAAGAAATAGTATTTTCATAAATTTATATTACAATTAGGCATGGCATTACTTTAAAAAACCATGTTTGGGTTAAGTTATCTTATCAATAAATTTTACTTTGTTTTGCTATAAGAGGAGGACATTAAGCTTTTTAAAAAAATCCTCACCCAAGGATATGTTAGAGAGAGGAAAAGAGGAAAAGAGGGTGGAAGAGAGAGAGAGAGAGAGAGAAAGAGAGAGAATTAACCAAGCCTGAAACCTAGGTATGTGCCCTTATGGGGAATCAATCCAGACAGGATGACACTCCAACCAGCTAAACTACCAGTCCAGGGCTGGGACATTAACCTTCTTAACCTTGTTTGTTCCAAAACATAAAGGGACAGAAGTCCGAGAGTTGAGAACTACAAAACCGGATTATACCTTTCATGGAAAAAGTAGAATAGTGAAGGAGAAAGCTGAGATTTACTAATTCCTTGGTACCAGGCATAGTGCCTTAGCTTCTGTTATATGCTCAAACTCTGCAGGACCAGCTCAGTAATGACATACAATGGCTAAGTGATAAATGAACAAATACTGGGTTGGCCAAAAAGTCTGTTTGGTTTTTTCCATAAAATAAAAGACATATTTTTTATTTCCACCAGTAACTTTATTGATTTGGATATTTTGAGAATGTCAGCTATTTCTCACCTGGTATAATGCTGATTGTTCTCAGTTAATGTCTTGATTTGATTGCTATCAACTTCAACTGGTCTACCCAACTGTGGAGCATCATCCAGCCAGAAATTTTGAGCACGAAACTTCACAAACCACTTTTGACACATTCAGTCAGTCTCAGCACCTTCTCCATACACTGCACAAATCTTTTTTTGTTTGTTTGTTTTTGTGTGTGTGTGTTTCAGTGCATTTTTTACCTTTCTTGAAATAATAAAGCATAATATGCTCAAAATGTTGTGTATTTTTTCCCTCATCAATATTAAAATAGCTACACAAAAATTCACCAATTTTATTAATTTTTTTAAATGCACACAAATATGACAGCTATTGCAATACAATCTAACAAAATTGTTTTGAATGAAGTTAAAGACAACTAAGTGCTACTAGGGTCATCTTACGGAAAAAAAAAAAAATGAACTTTTTGGCTAACCGATAGTTCAAAGTTATAAATCATTTCCTGACTGATAATAACAAAGTCCTTAGCAGAGCCTAGGCTTGCATGGTCTGGCCTGTCTACTTTTCTACTTCACCTGGCCTTTTCTCCTCCCCTTATCCTGCACCTCTGCCCACACTTCCTGAGCCCTGGCTCTGACCGCCTCCTTAGTTCTCCTGTTTCATCAGCCTCTCATGTGCCTCAGGGCATTCGCAAATGCTGGTCTTTCTGCCTGGAAAGCTGGTTCCTCACTATGCTTCTGCTCTTTTTCACTCGAGAAACCACTCACTACAATTATCTCTGTGCTTTAAAAAAAAAAATATATATATATATATATATATATATATGTATATGTGTGTGTGTGTGTGTGTGTTTTCTTGTCAAATATGACTTTTTGCAAAGGCAAAGCTCTAATTGATTCTTTAAAGAGTGTACAATATCCCTTTGTGAGGATATGCTCTATTATATATGCAGCATTCTTCTACTGATTAGAATTTTATACCCATATTGTATTATTCTGTTAGTCACAATGTTGTAATAAACATCTTTGTTCATTTAAGAAAAAAATCTATGAACTCCTTCTTCAGAGTTAAATGCCACTCCTCCTTCCACAAAAAGCCTTTGTGGCTTCTCAGACCAGATAAGTTCTAGTTTATTAAACTTGCATGTGCTTTTCTTCCTAAAAATTGCCATAATTATAATTCTAGTTTTATTTATACAAGAGCCCAATTTCTCTAATTCCAAGAGAACTCACACTAGTTCCTAGAGAGCAATCATTTGTCTCTTTCTATCTGCCAATATATCTCTAGTGCATAATAGAAACTCAGTAAATATATGAAGGATGAAAGAGAGAATGAATAAAGAGAGAATGAATAAAGTATTATAACTTAGAGCATCCTCTGTTTAACTCTTGCAAATAATTCTCTCTTTTGTCTCTTAACAACTCCTGTAGTGTCCTTCTGAGAACAGAGAGCTGATATAGTGTTGAAAAGGATAAATGGAAGATATTATGAGCTTCAAAGATCTGTCTTCTGTATTCTTCAATATCAAAATTACAATATTAAAATGTATCTCTTAGTCACTGCTATAAACATTTAGTGAAATTAATCATATTTAAACACAAGTAGACACACTTTAGAACAGTGTTCTTCAATGCTTTTGGCACCTTCCATATTGCAACCAAAACTATATTTCCTTAGTGGGGATTAAACAGGAATTTAATTTAAGTACACTAAACTTCATTTAGGCAGATGTGTCTTAAGGCTCCGACTTTGCTTACACACATAGGTAAAATAAAATCCATCATAATTATGATTATTAGATGGAAAAATGAATTAAGGGAGAATGTTTAAAAAAGAAAAAAGTGCAAAACATATATGATACTACTGCTGCAGACAGATTACACAGCTGTTTGTCTTATATAAAGAATACAATTAAATTTTTTATTATGAAAAGCAATTGGGACACTAGAATATCTGGAATGAGAAATTAAGAGAAGGAAATAGAAATCCAGATGGAACAGAGATTGTAATCCAACACCACTGCCTAATTTACTGAGCCCAAGTTGTTGAGTCTGTTGATTTGCATTCAACTCTGGGATTTGTCATGACCCCTTAGCACAGAATTCTTGTGTCTCCATATCCATATCCCTAAATCTGGTATAATTATAGTAATACTGACAAACCTCAAAGAGATGTTGGGTAGCTTAGAAACCTTGCAATTATTGTACAGAAGTCTGATATTACTATGGTTGTCATTAGTGCAGACACTCCATACCTATTTCAAACATCAAAGTCAAGACGAGCTCTAAAATGAATTAAGACAGAAAACACAGTATTATTCTCTAAGTGGCAGAATTCCATGCTGATGGTTCACTTTGAATGATCATGTTCTAAAAAGATTATCTAATGTTTTAAAATAACCCCCAGATTAAGTTTTTACCTTGCATAACCTATGGACTAGGGGAAAGCATTTGTCTTAAATTAAGCCAACCAGAATTTCTCTTGGAATTTAATGACAACTCCAGCATGATCTGGAGTCTGTGGAGGAGCCATATATAGTCATGTAGACAGTAAAGCGAACTGGGCTGCAAAGAGAACAAGCACACGGAGGGACAGTGTGAAGCAGAGAAAAGATGAGACTGAGTCCTAACTGCTTTCCACTTCCTAAAGCCAGGTTCTGTTGTGGGCTGACATCCAGCTCTGTTCGTGGTCTCTGGGAGATATGCAGCCCACATTTACAGATACAGGCTGGTTTTTGTCCCTTGCTAGTATTCTAAAGAATTCTAATTAATGACCTAGTTTAGAATCAGGTGAAAGGCTAAGAATAACAGAGCCCCTGCGAACATCGAAGAGAACAGGTCAGGAAAGGGTTAGGTACAGGGAGGCTTTTCCCACCCCAGAGGAGGAAGTTGATAGTTCATACCATGCTACTATGATGTATTTGATTCAGCTATTATCTGTTGATTTTTCAGGCTTAGGGTAAGTGCTTACCTAATGATGAATTATGTGTTAACGATGAAATCATAGCAAATAACAGCTATGTGAGAGGGTGTGGTTTGCATCTTGCAATTTTTAGTTTTAGTCCAGGATATTATTCAGTTCTGCATTCAGCTTCAAGCATACACAGAAAAACTGGGTCAATGATTTATAATATTTAAGGTCTAGACAACAAATTAATCATAAATCATAGCAACTGCAATAAGTAGATTTACCAGGGACAGTGGGTAAGATTGGTGCACTGATTTAAAAATGAAAGAATCCAAATATTGGGTATATATTTATCACACCTGACCACCACTCCCTTACATGTCTTTAAAGCAGTCTTCAAACATTTATTCCCAACAATACAATCTCCACCTTCCATTGTAAAGCTCATCCATCACTACCTTGTTAGGAGGAAGGAACAGGAGGTTGTCATGGTAAGAAAGGGTCCTTCCTCTTTCCATTGTTACCCATCCATGGCCTGTGGCTGGGACTGATCAGCAGAAAAAAAATGGCGATGCTCAAGCATTGGTGACAGTTTATAATCACCTGCAGAGAGCTTTCATGGTAAAATAACATTTGGAGCGTGACCAAACAGGCACTCGCGTGGAAGTATTTTTGTTTTGTTTTTGTCGGTTTGTTTGTTACAAATTGAGTCCCCCAAAATGAAGTCAGAAGGTGACAGTCCAGGAGGTTTCAGGGCAGCATGAAACTCTGAGGCACAGTGACCCATAATAAAAAAAGAGTGTGGGGAGAGTTATTCACTTGGGTCATCCTCAGATTGAAACTTAAGCACCACTAGGAAGTGGCATTTGCATACCTGTGTGTGGGTGTGTACACACACCCCCACACAGAGAAGCCTTCCTCCTGCATTCCCAGGGTGGCCTTGAACAACACTGCACAAGGAAAAGACTAAGACTTATTTTATCAAGGATTCCTCTTGTTTTCCCCCATTATCTTTTACCAGGTATATTGGGCATGGTTCATGTTAAATTTCAGTTGATAATGTATGAGGTGGTAAGAATCCATATCTGAACAGATTGAAGATGAACTAGAGTAGGAATAAGTTTCTCTTAGATAAAATTAACCTATTTAAATGTCTCTCAGTGGTACTCGCCCAACCAACACTTCTTTTTTTTTTTCTTTTTGAACCTGTATTTTCCGTTTCTTTTACATCCTATTGGTGGAAGTGGTGGGGGAAAACAACAGTATCTTCTCATTCTACCCACAGTCGCAGGTGGTCAGCATATAATCTAGCCTAGCACATTTTACAAAAAAAAAACAAAAAACAAAAAATAAAACACAAACAAAAGGTGGGGGGAGGGGTGGACTGACTGCTCAAGTTATTGAAGTAGGGCCTGTCAGAGATTGTCTACGGAACCAAAACGTCAACATTAAGTGACATTACTTTCCTTTTTTTTTTTTAATTATAAAATCTTTTGGCCATACTAACATGTATAAGAAAAATATAACAAGAAATAATATCACCAATACAGCTGCAGTTTGTGTGCACCCCAC
The DNA here is from genome assembly GCF_987537825.1 of Furipterus horrens. Taxonomy (NCBI): domain Eukaryota; kingdom Metazoa; phylum Chordata; class Mammalia; order Chiroptera; family Furipteridae; genus Furipterus; species Furipterus horrens. The sequence goes on along the minus strand of NW_028327176.1, from coordinate 106,817,860 downwards.
CACAGCTCATTCCCTATGACCTCACAGAGGTAATTACTGCCCCCAATCTGGTGTTTATCATTCTTATGTCTGTCCTTGTAGTTTTTCTTTACATATGTAGCATTCCTAAATGATATAGAAACTTCCTTTGTAAAGTTTAAAACTATATCAGTGTATCCTAAAGCAATTAGAAATTTACAAGTCATCTTTCTACAGAGGCAGTCCATCTGAAGTGAGGGAGCCTGGAGCATTGCTCTCCTTCTTTACTAACTGCATGGAGGAATGCTGACTGAGGAGGAAATCAAACCAACTTATAAGGGAAAATAAACTATAAAGTGTGTGTGTGTGTGTGTGTGTGTGTGTGTGTGTGTGTGTGTGTGTGTGTGTATGTGTGTGTTGGGGAGGGTTCCTAAAATGATAGAGTTCTGGATACAACCAAGTGTAAAACCATCAACTCAGTTTCCATTTTAAACTTAATCTGAAATAAGTTAGGTTTTTTTTTCTTGTAACCCAAAGAGTCCTCATATATAAATTGGTGTCTTGAAAGGAATATTATCAGTAACAAAATGCTGACATGGGAAAGTGTTCGAGTCCAGATGTCATTGTGAGCAGCAGTGATCTCTGTCCCTGGAGAGAGAGTTGGGAGTGTTTGATATATCCAAGAATCCATACCTCAGACCTTCTGAGATGAAACTTTTGGGGATTTAGCAAGAAGATAAGAATGTTAGCAAATATTGATCATGTTTAGCAGCTTCCAGTAAGATCCAGCAAGAATAGGGATAAGCTTTGATTCTCAATCCAATGATCTGCAAGCAGAAAGGGAACATTTAGATTTGTAAATAAAATACAACACAGAAATCTGAGATGGCTGAGAGCCATAAAACCAGTGTTTTGTTAATTATTAAAAAAAATTGTTTACTAAAGAAATAAATAAATAAAAAGAACAAGCAAAAGCAGGGAGGTGAAAAAAATAAGATTGGTACTTAGTAGTGGCTTAAATCATAGACTCCTCTTCCAAACATCTCCTAGTGTTTGTTCCCAGACTGACAGGAAATACTCTAGCTAGTAGGTAATGTAAAGCACCGTCTATTGGGATGCACAGGATGGGACAGAGATGGGCTTACCCTTACCACCACCAGCCTAGGGCTCAGTGGAAGCCTTCTAGCAGTGGCTCTGAGAAATCAGCAGAGTATTAAGGTCAATGATTGGGAGAAACACCAGTGGGTTTAAGATTCAGTGCCCTTGATTCGAGATTGCTACTGTTGCTTATTATCCTGTGGAGATTTCAGAAATAAATTAGCAAGTGGAAGAGTGGGAGTTTTAAGATGTTTAATTGTCAGAGAACTCTCAAGCCTGGAAAATAGAAATCTGTTATTGCTAACCCATCAACTCAACACTCAGGTCATTATAACCATATCTACAGAAAGTGGGTGGTTTAAGCAATTATACTCCTACAGAAGGAATCTTTCCATATGCTACTTTCATACATGGCCTTTAAGGAAAATGAGCCCTTGCAATCCTCCTAGCCCTTCAGAGCAAAAGGAGGTCAATTTGTGGCTACTTTCATACATGGCCTTTAAGGAAAATGAGCCCTTGCAATCCTCCTAGCCCTTCAGAGCAAAAGGAGGTCAATTTGTGACTACTTACCCCATGGCCAAGGAAGGGTTCCTTATTATTCCTTCCTATAGAACGTGATTTTGCTAAGGTTCAGTAACAGCTATTATTTCTTCTTCTCCCACTTTCCCCAATCAGTAGTATATTGCAGTTATCTTTCTTCCTGCTTACCCACATTGTAGATTGTGTTAGGGTGGTTAACTACATCACAAAAACCCACATATCCAAAGTAGATCAAGAGAGAGTACATACACATCAGTAGATGTGTCATCTGGAGATGATATCGATTTGTTGCCTATAGAGAAGAACTGAGTATATATTTGGTAACTTTTGGAATTATTAGAGGATGTTAGGTGAAGACTTCTAATAACTGGTGACAACGTGGGTGATTGGCAGCCATGGTGGGAATGTAAGAAGGGATTGGACAATATTTTATCATCACTTCCACCTTTGTAGAATTATTCTTTTCCTACTCATCAGGTTCCAGAGGTGCTGTCAATCATAAGGTGGACCCCTATCTTCTACCTATATGCCAGAGTTTAGAAATAAATGCATGACACAGTCCTGACATAGATTGAACTCCATTTTTCTTAAATGTAACAATTGTTCCTATGACTAAAACAAAATCAATTAGAGGAGTTCTCCTCTGGATTGTATATTTGGATAGTGGAGAGAAAACTGGGAAAGTACACCATGAACCTAATAGTGACCCATCTCCAACAGACACAGTGAGAAAGTCCCTCTGAAGCAGAGAATGTGAAGGTCATGCAGAGGAAAGCAGTGGCAATTGAGATATGTATATAGGAAAATTGTTTGAACTGGGGAATCTAGTTGAGCCTGAATCTAGAATTACCTTTGGGCCTTCCAATTAATGATTTATTAAAATTTCCTTTTACTTTAATTTAAAAAATTTTATTGTATTTTTTCCAGCAGCATTTGTGCCCCAAGTGGTTACAATACTGTTGTCCATGTCCATGGGTCCTTTTTTCTTTTTTCTTGATCCCTCCACCCCCTATCCCTGCTGCCCCCAGAGCTGTCATCTGCTCTCTACCAATGAGTCTGTCTCTATTTTGCTTGTTAGTTCAGTTTGTTCATTAAATTCCACAATGAATAAAATTATGTAGTATTTACCTTTCTGACTGGCTTATTTTACTGAACATAATGTCCTCCAGGTCCATCCATGCTGTTGCGAAGAGCAAAATTTTATTTTATTTTTTACAGCTGGGTAGTATTCCATTGTGTAAATGCCCCATAGTTGTTTTATCCATTCATTTATTGACACTTAGGCTGCGTCCATATCTTGGTGATTGTAAATAATGCTGCAATGAACACAGAGGCACTTATGTTCTTTTGCATTAGTGTTTCAGGTTTCTTTAAATAAATTCCCAGAAGTGGAATTGCTGGGTCATAAGGCATTTCCATTTTTAATTTTTTGAGGTATCTCCATACTGCTTTCCACAGTGGCTGTATGAATCTGCATTCCCCAAAACAGTGCACGTTCTGACCACCACTTTTTATTGGTGGATTTATAATAGCCATTCTGACCAATGCGAAATGATATTTCATTGAGGTTGTAATGTGCATTTCTCTGATGATTAGTGATGTTGAGGTTCTTTTCATATGTCTATTTCAGTTTTAAATGTTTGAGTTGTTTCTTTCCTAAAAATGTCCCAATATATGCCCTATGTATGCCTCTGGGTGAGTAATGAATTTTATGTTAAGATTCCTCCATTTATGGAATAGCTGAGTGTGTTTCTTGTTACACTACAGTTAGTTGAATCATGGACATATCTTTAGATATATGGCAAGGAAGACACATATGTGCTGAGAAACAAGAATAAGACAAAGTATGTCTTATTTGTAGTGCTCACACTGATCCTCTTTCCTCTGGACACTGTCCCAAGCATCACGAGAGTGAGATGGAACCATTTTAAAATTGTATCGACTCCTTGATCCCATCATGCTCAGGAGGAGATTACTGAACCAAGTTGGTCTGCTCCCATTTTATATCCTGTTTGGAAAAGGTCTTGTGAGCCAGCTAGTTAGTCATTGCATTGTGGCTGGAATCACAACATGTAAACTTTAGGGTTGTGCCAATGCAATTATACCCTAAGATGGGAAGCAGAGAATGCCCTTATGCCAAGATGGGAAAACCAATGCATATGGGAAGAGATTAAGATGAAAGATGGAATGAGAATTTTGATGGTTCTCCTGGACCTAATCCCACAGTCTTCTGATGTTCAACAGTATTCCAGCCCTGTATGTCACTCCTCTGTCTCTGCAAATTCAATTAAGCTAACACTAGTAGGGTTTTGCTTTAAAATAAAATATCTGTGTAATTGTAATAATAATTTGATGACAATGGCAATAATGTTAGCTAACATTTACTGAAGATTTTCCATAGCTTTACATATTGAATCTTCACTGTAACCTTATGAGATATATATTATTATCCCCAATTTAAATATGATGAAATAAATGTCAATATATTGTTACACGTTTAGTTGAAAAGTTATTCAAGCAAAATATTACTGTAAATTAAAAATCAATAAGTATTGACTTCATTTAAATAAACTATGAGATACTAAACTTCCAACAGAAGAGGTATGTAATAATCCCAGGGAAAAAGCAAATTCTTTTTGATATTACTTACTAGCATGGTATGATAGTTATTATGAAGTAAATACAAACCATCATGTGACATTATGAGTGATTTTGATGAGTATTATTATATGATTCAAAATATTTTTTTAAAAAACCCACAATATCCTATTGATATTGACCCTTTGTTAAGTTCTCATAGAAAATCTTGTGAATATTATTAGAGAGATAACACTCAGTACACTCTGTCTTCAGTATCTAGTTTTGTTTTCCCCTAATAATATTCCTAGCTGAAGCTCTGGTTTTAAATTTTAAACAAATGTTTACATGACTCAGAAAATTAGATGTAACATAAAAAACCAACTTTGCCTCTAGCTGAACAGAACTTACATGGCTACCTAAATAAAAAGTCAGGGAAAAAAATAACCATGGGAAATCTCACTTATCACATGACCTCCCATAATATAATTCAATATGAAGATGGAGTTTGAATCTAATATATCATTGTATCTTCTTTTGCATTTTGTATAGTTTTATATAGTACTCATTGGTTATTTTTGAGATCAATGAAAGGTGGATCTATTTTTGAATTGCATCTAGGGATGACTTGTGTATGATCAAGAAGGCTTTCATTTCAACAATTCACTACTACTTAACATTGTGTTAATGTTTCACAGATTGCTGGAATACATTTTCCCTGCATTACCATTTATTTTCATGTCTGTCTCCCCTACTAGACTGATGTAACTAATATCAGAGACTGTGCCATTCTAATTCACCTTCCTTTCTTTGGTGCCTAGTACAATGTGAGCACTTGATAAAGTTTGGTAAAATAAATCAATATTGTATCAGGCATAGAAATCTCAAGGTTCCAGTGCATTCACATACTACAATAGTTCAATTTAAGGCACGCATGAGTAATTTAGCCACTTATTATCTCTTCTTGTTGTGGTCATGTATAATTTCTTAGTCACTCTTTTTAATTCTCTTGAAGATTGCAGCAGCTATATAGCACTCTAATTCTTAATGAGCACAATATACACATAGATTATCTTTCCAATATACCTTGGGCATTTTTTTTTTTTAATCTCTTCTCCAGTCTACCTCAGGTAACCACTCCCATGGTCATATCCCAGACTTTGCCATAATGGAACCCTCTGAGAAAACAGTAGAAACCAGAATAAAATGTCCCAACATTTCAGAACCAAATATAAAAACCTAAAAATAAAATATTGTTCTAACATTTGAATGAACTCTCCTTAGTCCTGCAGAAGTTCAATCTCTCTATAGGTGCACTAGATTCCATCCCTTGTCACTCATTCATAGACAGTCCATGGCTTCCTCTCTCCTGTCTCTTCTACCAATTCTCTCTATTAAATAGTTTCCACAAATGTACAAATACTATAACATGTTATAGTGTTTCTGACTAAAATGAAATGAAAACATTTAAAAATCTACTTTCTCATTTCTCTGCCCCTCCTTACAACAAAGCTTTCAAAGAAGGCTGCCTGTACCAGGAGTTTTTAATGTTTATCTTCTCATTTTTCTAGAATTCATTCCATTGAGGCTTTCCCCCCACCATTAATGAAAATAGCTCTTGAAAAAAATGGTCCATATCATTCACATTGCCAGATCCAATGGTCATTTCTTTATTTGTATTTAATTGGATCTATCAGCAGCACTTGTCACAGCTGATCACTATATCTTACTTGAAACACAACCCTCTACCCCATGCCCTCAGGCCTCCCAGACACCTTACTAGTTGCTTCTTTTGAGTTTCTTTACTATTTGATCCTCACTTTTTGAATTTATAAATACTGGAACACCTCAGCTTATCCTTTACCTCTTCTTTATCTATACTGATTCCTTAGATAATCTCTTATAGGTCCATACTTTTATCTCCAATCTTGTCTTCTCTTTTGACTGCAGAATTATTTATCAGATGCCCTCACCATATTTCAGGTTGGATCTATAAGAGCATTCTAAAACCAACATATCCAAAATAAAGTCTTGGTTAGGCCTGATCTTCAGAAATTAAACAAAAGAAAACAATCCTCCCCACTTGTAATATTCCCCAAATCAGTAAATAGTAATTCCATTTCTTTTTATTTCAGCCAAAATATGAATGCATGCTTGATTTTGCACTTTATATTATAATCTGCATTCAATATAGCAACAAATCCCATTATATCATCCTTTAAAATATATCTTAAATCTTACCACTTATTATTATCTTATTATGTTTTAACTCTAATCATTTCTTACTTGGACTATTACAGAAGTCTTCAAACTTGTTAACTTGCAGTCACCTTTGCTCCTATGCTTCTTAAGCTTGGATTTGCTATATTTAATAGAAATACAACAGCAATGGCACAAACAAGATAAAAATTTCCAGGAGGTTCCATAGTCATCAGGGTCCAGGGGTTCTTCTATCTCACTGTTCCACTATACAAATTAATGCTTCACAATCTAGAATGTATGCATCAGCCAAGCACCTGTCTGCATTTTGAGGAGCAAGGAGAGAAGAAAGCACAAAGAAAAGGTGGCTCCCACCCTTTAAGGAGTATTTCTAGAAGTCCTCACATAATGCTTCTACTCACTAATTAATAGCGGGAACTTTGTCACTTGGACATGCCTAAATGTAAAATAAGTGAGAAAGTAAGTGAATCTCTCATCAATGTGTTGATCTAATAGTCTATTACTAGAGAATAAGAGGAAAGTAAATATTGGAATGCATCTAACAGTTTCTTAGAATATATTCTATAGCCTCTGCAGTTATTTTCAGCAAGAACAACCATCCATTCAGACACCTAATCACTGTATGAATAGAATGAGACTATCATCTTAATTATTGAAAGAGCCTCAGCTGGTCTCCCTACCCTTGCCCTATAATGTCTCTTCTCACAGGGCAACAAGAGTAAAAATTTAAAAATCTATATGATTATACAATTCTTCATTATAAAACTTTCTAATGGCACTTCTTCCCACTCAGAGTAACATCCAGTGTTTGTACAATAACCTGCAAGGTACATAAATTTTCCTCTTGCTGCCTCTCTGATTTCCTGGCCATTGACTTTCCCTTTTGCTCGCTGTTCTACATATACATTGTCCTCATACATTTCACACATAGTCTCACTGCAGCACCTCTGCACTCACCGTTCCTTCTAATGGAATATCCTTCTCTAAATACTCATATGGCCACTAGATATGACTTGTTTTGAGGGCTTCCCCCACCATGCTACACAAAAGAAATACACCTAGTCATTTTCTAATCTCGTCCATACTTTTTAATTTTATTTCACTTACTTACTCTTTTATTGCCTTTGTTGTTTGTCCTCATGATTTTTTAATGATCTTTTCCTATTAGCATGCAGTCTTTTAAAGGGCAGGAATGCCTTTATTATTTATTTATTATTCTACCCAGGCACACCAAGAATAGCATTCGGCAAACAGAAGGCATTCAATATATAATGAAGGAGTAAATTAAGTTTATTAATTAGAATTTTAAAAGTTAATATCGATTGTAAAAAAAACAATTTTTTGAGCTCATTAACTTTGCTTTTCTGTATACTTTATAAGAGTATTAATTACTCATTTAATAATGGCTTCATGGTGAGATTAGAAGTGCTGCTACACACATGAATGTTCTTGATCATTTTAATCATCTGATGTGACACATGACAATTTAGCACGTACATTCCATACAAAATATTTATGAAGTTTAAATAGATTTTCCTTACCAAGGAGTTCTGCTCAAGGAAGAATCATTTTCAAAGTTAATAAGGCTTCTTAGAATTACAATAAAATAGTTACTAAAGCCACATTTATTATGGTGGGTGAATATGTTTAGGGAGCTTCATGCTCTTTTAATCTCTGATAATGAGGGTGTTGAAAGAGATTTTGATAGCTCTTCTTCCCATTATTTTATATTGCTAATATTCCAAAAGTTTTATGATTTCTTCTCATAGATAGATATTTTGTTAAAAATTTTTCCTGTACCTATTCTTTTTGGAACATCTGTTCTATAAGTGACAACTAAATTGAAGCTAATTTGACAATCTAGCTCAATAATCTGATTCATATTTTAATACCTTAGGTTGGTTGGTTATCTCTTAAACCTTGGTTCTGAAGAAATTATTATTTTTTAGCTGAGTGCAAAGCTAAGAACTATTTTTTCTTTTGTCCCAGTCCTAAGTAGATTGTATTGCTGTACTTCCTAGAGACTCTAGATTACTAATTTAAGCATATGATTTTTTTTCATTGAGAACCTAATATTTAATCTATCTATTAGCTTACTGTGGTAGATAGCATTAGCCCACTTTGAAGATAGATAACCTGAAACTTATACTATCTTTTTATATATTTAAGATTTATTTGCATTTTCTATTCTGTTAACTTTTTAATTATGTTATTTTTCCACTTTTCAATTGTTTGGAAGTCGTTTTTTATTTATTTAAAGCTTTTCATAAATTAAGAAAATCAACTCCTGTCTGAAAGTTGCAATTATTTTCTAGTTTACTTTTTATTGATTCTTCTTATGATTATTTCAGCCATGCAGAAACGTTAAACTTTTCATTTTCAAGTAATCAAGTTCATGAATTTATTATTTCATGGCTTCTGTTTTTTTCCCATATTATATTTGGAAATTTTTTCTTATTCTGAGATTTTAAAAATTGCCCTCACACCAATTAGGATACTGATATATATATATATATATATATTAAATAACAGGATGTAGAGAAATTGGAACCAATGTGTATTGCTGATGGAAATGTAAAATGATGCAGCTGCTATAGAAAATCATAGTTCAGTTTCTCAAAAATTAAATAGAATTACCATATGATCCAGAAATTCACTTCTGGATCAAAAAGGAATTGAAAGCAGAGATTTGAACAATATTCAAGCATTATTATTTACAGTAGCCAAAAGGTAGAAAGTATTTAAATGTCTACCAACAGATGAATGGATAAATAAAATATTGTATGTACACAAAATAGACTATTATTCAGCATAAAAAAGCAATGAAATTCTAATACATAATAAAACATAAACATTGAAAATATTGTGCTAAGTAATTAAACCAGACACAAAAGGACAAATATTGCATGATTCTAGTTTTTGCAGTACCTAATTCAGCCAAATTCATAAAGACAGAAAATAAAATAGTGAAGTTACTGTTTAGTGGGCATAGAGTTTTGGTTTGAGATGATAAAAAATGTTTTGCAAATGAATAGTGGTGTTTTTGCACAACAATGGAAATAAATTTAATTTCACTTAGAAATATAGTTAAAATGGTAAAATGTACATTACAAATATTTTTCCACAATTAAAAATCTTTCCTGTTATATCATTTAATATTTTGCAGTTTCAGTTTGTAGATTTCAATATGGGACCATTGGTCAGTTGCAAGAAGCAGCCAATTTTTAATAAGAAAACTTTTTAGAAAGACATTTATTTATTTAGTTTTATACTAATTTGTTTAGCATTAAAATAAAATTTATTTTTTAAGTGCTCAAAAAAGAAAAAAAACCACTATGGAGACTTTCCTGAGATGTAGATTTAAATAGAACATAAAGTGTTTATTAGTTTTAACAGTGATTTTACTTCAAGAAGGGAAAAGGAGGAGGCTACCCCTCGCGCTCACTTTTCACTAGTTATCACTAAAATTCAAACTAGATAACCATAGTAATAGGTAAGTCAGGGTCAGATTTTTGTTTTAATAAAATCTCTCCCTTTAGAAAGTATTAATTTATTAATATCTCTACTGTGATGTTCTTTATTACTGGTATATTATAACTAGCTAAAATGAATTTTTCAAAATTCATAAGAGAATTGAAAGAAGGACCCATGGACATGAACAATAGAGTGGGGATTAACTGTAGGAGTGGGGGTGGGCGGGGCAGGGGAGAGCAGTGGGGAAAAATTGGGACAACTCTAACTGAACACAATAAAGGGAAAAAAAGGATGACATTTGATCCCATTTTAAAAATATATACAGAAGTATATCTTAAAAACTGTATTTCTTCAAGTGTACAGTAGTCCCTTCTCTATATCACAGTTCACTTATCGCAGTCTCATTGTATCATGGGATTTTAAAAAATATTATATTTAATTATTTATTGCAGATTTTTTGCTATATTGCAGGATTTTGTGGTCCTGTATATGTATGTTGTTAAAGTTACATAGGTTTAAGAGTGTAGAATAAATGTAAGGTTCCTACTTCGTGGGGTGGGGTCTAGAACATAATACCTGCGATAAGTGAGGGAATACTGTAATGATTGTTTTTACCCCCAGGAATTTTAACACATTTTTTTATATAAAACTCAAGTTTTCACCTTATTTTATCTTACCATTCTAGGTAGTGATTCTATATTTTCATAAATTACTCAAATATACATCTACTAACAACATTATCTACCAATGTGTCTAGTACAAAGTGATCAAGTGTGGAGTAGACAGAGATAGAGTGATTGCTGGGGCCAGATTGTGTAAGGCCTTGCACACACTGGCCTTTAGATTTTTATCCAGTGTGATATAGGGAGCTACTAGAGGAATTATAGCAGAGGAGTAATTTGTATTACGGGGATGTTTTGATTACCATGTTTGGAAGATTTTATGGGAAGGTAAGGGCAGAAGCAGCTGGACCAGTTAGATAGTTCTGTCAATGGTCTAAACAAGGAATGATAGGTACCTGATCTAGGTGGTGGTGGTGAAGGTGTTGAGACATGGTTGGACTGGGATATATTCTAAAATTAGAGTCAATGGGATTTGCTAATAGATTAGCTATAAGATGTTGGAGAGAGGAGTGAAGGATGACTCTGAAGTTTGGAAATTAGAAATCTGTTTGGAAGAAGTGGAAGATTATATAGATACAATGGAACTGAATGAAAAGAGCCTTCAATGCCTGACGGAATAGTTTGGACTTGCTCCTGTAAGCATTACAAACCATTTCAGGTTCTTGGGCAGGAGGATAACATGATATAAAAGGTGCTATTGGCTGCATTGTCTAGCTAGGCTGAAAGAAGGATGACAAGGCAGGACATAAAAACAGGACTCTGCCTGTTTCTGTATGAGGATGGTTATACTTGTTCCTCCTCTTCTTGCCATTGGTAACGGAGGCTCTCACACCCAGTGGTTCCTTGATTCCATCACATATGCCTTCCAGTTCCTATGGAATCTCTCAGGATGAGAAATATCAGAATTAGTATGGTGGGTCATACAAACACTCCAAGATACAAATGGAGTTCCTGTACCTCTCATAAAAATTTCCAGGCAACATGGTGAGCAGCTTGGTTGAAACTTTCAGACTATCAGATTTTGAATCTTGACTTTTACTACTTATATCTGTCCAACCTTGGACAAATAATTTAACTTCCTCCTACATGAAGGTTTCTGTTTGTTTGTTTGTTTTTTCAATATGGCAAATGAGGTTAAAAGAGTGCTTAACTTTTAGGGTCAAAGTGAGGACTAAATGAGTTTTACAGTTTACACTGTAAATCCTTTACAGGATTTGGAATGTTCCCTAGGACATGGTAAATTGTTCAATAAATGTGAGCTGATTTTTCCCCCTTAGCTTTCAAATTTAAAAATCAATGTAGAATAATCCTTAAGAAATGTTCTTATAGTAATCCTGTATGGAGTGATTGGGGTTTATAGTAGGCAAAAGTGAGAATATCATTCAAAAGAATGACATAATTTGTTATCTGGATAAAGAAAATAAAAGTGTTAAGTGATAAAATCAAGTGACTAGGACAATATTGATGTTCTCAAAAATAAGGAAGTTTGGAAAGAACCCTTATTTTTAAAAGGGGAAGTTGGGGCAAATTCCTTTGGAAGTGTATTTATTTCAACCAAAGTTTTAGATAATTATATGATATAAATAATATTTATAGTTACAATGTTTCTAGATTTCTTGCAACAAAGTCTTTCTCTAATTGGAATGCAGAGATTTATTGATTAGAAAAACAAAGAACAAAATCCTTGAGGAGCATTAACTGTGTGTTATCACTTTCAAATAAAAGTTTATAAGAAAAGAACTACTCTCCATTATAATGCTGTGCTTTCTGTTTCAAAATACCCCAAAGCATTTCTCCTCAGTTGAACTTTTATTATTATTATTATTATGCAGACTTACAAATTCAGTGTATGTATGCTCACTGGCTGATATTAGAATTGGTTAAATACAATTATAAGATTTAATTATTGTATGTTTTCAAGTAATTAGTAACCAAAACTATTTTCATTATTTATTAATGAAAATTTTTTAAGATAAAAAGCTTTGATTTTGGGGAAAAAATTGGTCTAAGTAATTAAGATGTATGCATACTAGAAGAAGTTATGGTTTTTGAGATTAATAAGAGCATTTGTGGCAACATTTTTCTATACCTGCTACTCATTTGAGAACCTTTATTTCTTATCATCTGTGGTAGGCAGAATAATGACCTTAAATTTGTAATCCACATCCTAATCCTCAGAACCTGGGAATATGTTTCCTTACATGGCAAAATAGTATTAAGGTAGTATATGGAACTAAGTGTATCTGACCTTGAAATGGGGAGAACATCCTAGAGTGTTGCATCAGAGGAAACATTATCATGAAGGCTATTATAAGTGTAAGAAGGAGACTAAAGTGGAAAGAGTGAAGACATTTCAATGTTAGAAAGACTAGAGCAGCCATTGCTGCCCTTGAAGATGTAAGTAGACCACAAACTAAAGGAAAGAAGGAAACAAATTCTCCCTTAGCCTCCAGGGGGAACACAGATGGTTGACAACTTGACTCTAGGCCATTGAGACCCATTTCAGACTCCTGAGCTCCACAACTGTTAACACAATAAATTTGCATCCTTTTAAGCCATTAAGTTTGTGGTAATTGGTTACAGCAGCAATAGAAGTCCAATATAACACCTAAAGAGATATTGAAAAATATGTACAGAATAAACTTTGAAAAGGAGTTTTGGCCTCTCAGGAAGTTCAAAAGTTGAAAAGAATGAAGAATAAATTTTTAATTAAGAATTTATAAGATATATGTCATGTGCCAGAAAAATTAAAGTTAGATGGTATACTCACTGCTCAAATTAGTACTTACAGCATTTTCATTTTAGCTCCATTCTCAAATCACTATCCCTTTCTATCTCTAGAATTTTCATAGATTTGGCACAAATATAATAGCAGTGATTATCAAATACAAAAATTGAGAAGAAAAGTGATTTATAATGATCTTGCTTATTACATTAGAGTGGCATTCTTTTGAAAACTCTCCAAAGCAGTCATAAAGCTCTCTCTAAAACAAATAGCCAGGGAATTTTTGACTCTATTAAGATTTATACCAATAAGCTTTGTAATCATTAAGCACTGTTCCTAATCGACAATATTTTTCTCGGCACTTCACTTATCCTGATCATCTCTTATATTCCATAGTCTCAAAGAAATAAGAGACATTTAACCCAAAAAGGGAAGTAATGATTAATTAGATTGTCTGTAAAATATGCTTTATATCTAATAACATCTTTCAGTTAAGTTCTCAAAGTACAGTCCATAAACTATAGTGAGTGTTATTATCTCAATTTTTCATGGGGGAAAAGGCAAAAAGGATTAACTAGATTAGAAAAAGCCATAAATTACCCACTAGTGGTAGCAAACCCTCAAGGCTGTGCTCGCAGTATTCTAACTACCAGAATTTTTATCTCTATTTTATACTAGGCTTTATTGGTATAATCAATAATATCACAAGCCCTGAAATGCATAAAAAATATTTCAGACAGCCTAGCCTGTATTTTACATGATACGGAAAAGTTTTACTTATCTGTGTAATATTCCTAGGATTACTGATCTCAGTTCTAAGCATATCATAAAGAGAAAGATGCTTTTAATATTTGTGTCATTAGTCACATTAGCTTTGCTAAAATTGTGGAGGATTCTCAAAGTAGACAATGCATGGGTTATTTGCAGCAATTAGTAACTCCTAAATACTCTGGTAATTAATTTAAGAGATTAAGATGCTCTTAGCTATTGCATAAAAGCTGCTCCTGGGCTTCATTGCCAGTGAAGCCAGTGACATCTAATCTCAAGCCACGTTGCTTCCTTGAGTGGGTGTCCCCTCTTCTTATGTCATTCCATACACACACTCTTCAATTCTAAATACAAAGCTTCCATAACTTCTTCCTTCTGGATACTTTACTTGCTCCAAAGTGCATCAAGAGTTACCAATATGGTTTTAATCCCCACTTGCAACTTCAGCCTAGTCCTGGAACACAAAAGACTATTTATTGCTTTTATTTGCCACTAACATTTTTATGTAAAAAAAAGGAGAATATATGCAAATAAGAAATGGCTCCACTTTTGCAGAGGTGGAGGAGAATAACTATTATTTATTCTTACAGGCCCATAGCAATGAAAAGTAAAACTAAGGAATTTTGTAAGGGGTTATTACATGAACTTGCTCTGTTAAATTCTCAAGAAATCACTAAGACTATTAGAAGTCTTATAAAGTGTTGGAGGCTTCCTGGTATTGTTTAATGACACATTGGTCTTCAGGTATTACTTTTTCCAGAAAGTAATGCCCAAGTAAAGGGAATTAAACTTCCCACACTGCATCCTCCTTCTCTTAAACTACATTATGGAATACAACTCAAGAGCCAGCCACATGAGCTACAGAGAGCTGCAGTGCCAATGTCTGTCAGATCACTTGGGAAGATGGAAAGACTTGTGAAGAAATGTTAATAAAAGCTGCTACTATGAGTAAGTCCATTAAAAGATATAAACATAAAGGTCTGAAAAAAAGAGCAGTTATATTTTGAATAGAACAAGTGGCATAGAAGAAAAATTATATGAGACATCTGAAAAAGGGAATTGGACTGGATATGACAATTACCTTAGGTAAGAACTTTTACTTAAGTAATTTTTTTTAAATAAGGAAGAACTTGAGATTGATAACATAACCACTCCATAGTCATCAGAACTTATTATATATAAGCTTCTTCTTACTGAACTAGTGGATATAAATAAAGGCACATTAACATTAGTTTCAAAATATTATAGCTTCCACTCTTATAAGGGTAGGATCTCAATTCCACCTTTTAAGTCTCTTCAAGCTATTTTTTGGAGTTCCCAATGTGGTCCCAGAGAATTGCTCGTGTTCTGCTCTTTCATTTTCACTTAATCCTTTTGTAATGTTTGTAAGGTCCTAAGTTGGACTTGGATATCAATAATTAATAGATGTACCCTATTTGCCAATAGGAGTCAAGATTCAGGTCATTAGAGTGTGCAAACCAGGTAAACAGCATCTCTCATGGAGACTGTCTTAATGAATACTATTTTTGTAAAAGTTTCATATATGTTGTATATGATCTGTCAGCATCTGTTTTGTGACTATTTCATATATGTTTTTCTATACAGTGTCCTTTTTAAAATTTGCTTGTACTTCCCCAACTCAACTGATGAATAATAGTTCTTGAACATTTTCTGTATGCAAAACTTGACCTAAGTAGATGTATTTATGAACAAGACCTAATTTCTACTCTTCAGTCTAATGGTACTTGAGTACTGATAATGATAACTCAAAGACAAATATATGAGATATTCTAGTAGTAACTACTCTATAGTTCAGAGAAGGAAATATTAGTGCTTGTTGGAGTCTACAAGAAGGCTTCAACAAGAAAACAGAATTGAGATGACCATCGAAGCATGGATATCATGATTTAAAATATAATTTTATAAATTTATTGTATATTAAATGTGTTTACATTTTATAAATTAGAAAAAAGTTTCATATAGAAGAAAATAAAGTCACTATAAGCCCATGAGTCAAAATTAAATTTATGAGGATCAAATTATTGATCAGAATTTTTTAATTCCCTCCATACATCCATGAACTTTGCTATGGGACTTGCATTTTCTCTCTCTAAAAATTTTATATACTCTCCTGTGTACTGATTGTTGGCATAGCCATGTGATATTAGCAAATGTGATATTAGCAATGTGACACAAGCAATAGCTTGAAATGCACCTGTCCTCTTATATTTCTCCCAATGCTATTACATTACAAATAAATAAAAATGCTAGACCACTGGACTAAAAAGAATAAGAGAAGACATGGACCCAATTAACAACTTGGAACCAAGTTCAGCAAAGCTGAGACAAGATTAGCCAATCCACAGACAACCAATAGACACATGGCTGGAAATGAATTATTATTTTTTTAAGACCCTGAATTTTAGAGTGGTTTGTTTACAGGATAATTTTGTCAACAGTCAATACAGTGTTTTCTATGCTTTCAGGTCATATTGTAAATGCTAATTTGTAATCTGATTTTATTACTCAACATACTGTGATAATCTTTCCATTCTGCTATATCATTTTAAAGTTTGAAGAATTTTTTAACCAGTTCTAAGTAGGAAGCTGTATTTGTTAGATTTAAGTTTGGCTGCAAGTGAGAGAAAACCCAAACTAAGAGAGGATTAAAAAGGACAGAAGTTTCTTTTGTACATGCAAAAAAAGAATGTGTTGGTTGGTATGATGCCACATGATGTAGAATATCAAACCCTATCTTCATTTCAATCTTCAGAAGATTGGAGAAAAGTAAGGAGAGAGAGAGTGTATTTCACACAAATTACATGTATCATTTTTACTTATATCCAAATGGGAGAACTTATAGTTACATGGCCATACGTAGCTGTAAGAGAATCTGAGAAAAGTAGCTTTTATTTCAGGAAACTGATACTTAACTAAAAATTAGCAGTTTCATTTTCAACTAAGAATTGAAGAACAAATAGTGGACCCTAAAAGATATTCTCTGATTGACATAATATTGTTTTTAGTCTTTTAAGATAGTAAATGACACTATGATTAAATTTATAGTGTTTGACTGGCAGAAATGGTGAGGATATTAGAGAATGGAATGCATGTAGGAAAATGTAGGGATCTGTTTAAGAACAAGTAGTATAATTTTATAATAGTGTAAAAGTTGAATAAGAAAATACATGGGTCTAAAACTTGTTTTTCCAAAAGTGTATTTAACTTTGTATGTCCAGAAAAAAACCAAAATTCTGAGTTTCAAGATCAAGTGTACTAGATTCTCATTTTCAGATTGTTATCAAGCATTTATTTTTTATTAGTGAACTGGTTAACCCAACAAATAAAACATACTTAAGAGTTTGACTCTCTCTAGACTTTTATCCAAAGGTAATTTTTTTCCTTTTTCATATATAAAAAAAAAAAAAGCTTTCTTGGATTAACTAGTTGTTTCAAAATATGTATGAAAAATATTTTATACTTTATATAATTTACATTTTCATTATGATAATAGAAATAACATATTTGGAGAACCTCTATAGTTCAAAACATTTAACATAAATGATCTTTTATTATATTTATAATGTATCTGCAAAATGAGCAAAGAGATACAATATTTTACATACAAGGTGACAGAATCTCAAGAAATGTTAAATACTTTGCCAAAGATCACACAGCAAATTAGGGTAAAAGCATGGGATATAGGCTAGATTCTAGGGCTTCTTACTCATATTACATCATATTACAATGCTCTTCTAGCCAGAAACCATAAATCCTTAATTTAAATGTAATTCAATTAAGTATGGTACATTTAATGAGAAATAAATAGCAGATCCTTAATTAGAAATTATTAATAATTTAAAATTAGTGTCCGGAATGGTATTAATATCTTAGAGGTAATAATACTATTCAATTTACCATTATTTTATTATGTGATCTTAAAAAGCTAAATAATATCTTCTCATAAATATTATCCCATTACTAACTCCTTAAAATTAACATATAGAGCCAAATCATATAGTCCATTGATGACCAAGCACTCAGATGGAGTCCAAAAGTTGTGCTGAATCATTGTCTATCTCAATTTCAACTTTTGATCTGTGAAAAGTCCACTTTGAGTAGGAATGAGGAGTGACTGTTATGCACCATTCAGCTCATTCCACTTGCAGCCTTTGAGCAGCAATTCTTTTGAGGGTTCTACTCCAGATCTTACTGGGAGCAATTTTGCAGTAATATTTTCTCTATTCCCACATGACCTTTGTTTCACACACATGCCATCCTCTGGGCCTAATTCAGACCTTTCTCTTGGTTTGTCAATCATTCAGTTTCTTTAAATTTTACTGCACAGAGGTGAGTTTTTGACTATATCTGATGAACACCAGATACAATAGAAAGTAGCCCTCAGCATCAAGATTATCAGGTCTTTTATTGCAATGAGAGTAAATACTTTTCACTCAGTTACTTTATCCTAGAATAGTCCACCTATCTTTCTGGATTTTATTTGAACTATAAAATATGTCCCCTAAATTATGAGGATGGCCCTTATCTTAGTTGGGTGGAAGAGAAATAAAAACATATTGCCATAGAATAATGAAAGAAATCAAACATTATATAAAAATTGGAAATATTGTAATTTCATTAGTATTACCTTTAAAAATACTATATAATTTATTAAAATCTCATATAAAATGATTAATATTTTCTAATTATATCATTTTCTCAGAGACATATATTGATTTCTATACTGAAGATGTTTTACAAACATAGTTCATATTTATAGAGCTATGTTTCTCAAAGGTGATTTGAAATTCACTTGGAGAAGGACTATAAGCTGAGTTATTTGTACTTATTGAAACACAAATCTTAGGTATCACCAGCAGATCAAATAAATCCGAATGTCTAAAGCCTCTACATTAAAAAAAAAAAAAATTCCACTTATTGTGTGTACTTACATTAGAGCATTTCTTCTAAAACATAGATGTAAATATAATAAATATTAATAGGTAAAGATTATGTTTATTTGTATAATTAATGCTATAACAGTGAGATTCTCTTAACATATTATGCCTGCAGAAATCCATCTATTTTAATAAAAAAAATTTTTTTCTTGTCTTTCAATATTAGGTTGGCTAGTCTGGATCTTTTGCCTCTGCATATAACCTTCAGGGTCATTTTATTGGTAGCCATAAAATAACTTGCTGGGAGTTTGATTGGGATTGCACTGAACTTATGGCAAATTTAGAAGAAATGACATCTTGATAATATTGGGTATTATACATGATTATGAAATCTCTCTTCACTTATTTACTTCTTTGATTTTATTTTTGAGTTTTGTTTTTCTTATATAGATCTTACATATGTTTTGTTATATTTATAACTAAATATTTTGGGGGTGCTACTGTAAATAGTATTGTCTTTTATTTCATATTCCACTTGGTCATTATTGGTATGTAGGAGAGATTTATTCTTATAATTAAAGAGTTACAACCATATTCTCACATGATAACATTCTTTAGTTTGAAATTAACAAAAATTGTATATTGATAGCTGTGGCAGAAATCTGTCTGATGAATTACAATCCTTTTCAGTGAATGTCTGCTGTAAATGAGCCAATATGTATGGGTAACATTAATATTTTGTGGGGATAGAGACTCAAATAGAGGAAAAGCTCCATGAAAAAGCTAGTGATTTGTACCAATCTTGTTAGAACAAGGAAATAAATTATTTGGGCTAAACTGCTTTTTTTTTTTTTTTACAAAACAAATTAGACAAGGCTTTTAGGTTTAGTCAATTCTATATAATCAACAATAAAGTTGTATTAACGAGGCCCTGGCTGCTGTGGCTCAGTGGATTGAGTGTTGGCCTGCGAGCCAAGTGTCACTGGTTCGATTCCCAGTCAGGGCGCATGACTAAGATGCATGTCAGGTCCCCAGTTGGGGGCACGAGTGAGAGGCAACCACGCAGTGATGTTTCTCTCCTGCTCTTTCTCCTTTCTCCTCTCTCTACAAATAAATAAATAAGTAAACTAACAAACAAATAATGTTTTAAAAATAAAAATAAATAAATAAAATAAACCCTTTTATTAAAACACCCCATGATAAAAACCAAAAAACAAAAAAAGTATTAACAAATATCTTTCATTTAATTACACAGTATATATTTACTATGCTTATTGACTTAAAAATTTTCTAATAAAATCAATAATTAATACCTGTTGAGTGAGTAATCATACAAAGGTATGCTTTTTATGAGTTTTCAATACCATTCAGATATCCAGGCTTCAAGTTAATATCCTCCAGTATACAGTATTGTTCAACCTGGTTTCCTATTCTTTGAAACTATTATTTGTGGATGCTTTTATAAAGTTCATCTGTGATCTTATTCTATTTTTCTTAAATTCTAATTTGAAGAATCAACAACGATTTTGTATATTTACTTATATTGGGCATATATTAAATTACTAAATATTTATGGAACATTAGAGTTAGTAAGAAATTTAATATATTAAAAATCTGTCAATCTTCTAGGAAGTTCCTCTATTTGTTTATTAATTATATAATTTGTTATTCACTACCTGCTTTTTTAAGAAACAGGATGCTTATAAAAATATATATAAAACTGAGGTAAAAATTTCTTTAAATATTGAGAAGAAAAATTAAGCATGGAGAGATAAGATAAAATCAGAAATAAAGAAATAAAGTTACCCAAATATGTATTACATATATTATATATAAAATATATGTCTCCTATAAAAGATGCATTACACAATTTTATTTAAGTTTCTAAGAGCCAATACAATGAGAAAGAGGGCATCAGATATCCCATTCTTGATGTCTAAAAGGTACAAACTGGTAAAACATAAATATATATAGAAATGATACCTAAGACAGTTTTCTGTATGGATTCCCTTAAGACAACAGTTTATAATAGAAAAAGCAATATCTTCACCATGTCCCTATAAGAAACACTGATTCAAACTTACCAGGAGCTTTTCTTATAAATTATCACAATATATTAAACAAACTCTACAACAAGTCAAAGGAAGTGATCTTAAAATTAGGGTTGGCAAATTTAGCAAATAATAATGTAGGATTTCCAGTTAAATATAAATTTCTGATAAACAAAAATAATTTTAGGACAAGTATGTCCCAAATGTTGCATGGGATACACTTATACTTAAAAAATAATTCATTGTTTATCTGAAGTTAAAATTTAACTAGACTTTCAGTATTTTATCTAGCCACTCACTTGGCATAAAGTTCAATTGGCCAGGTTTAATCCAGAAAAATATGTTAAGGTGTTGAAGGGATGAGTAGTGGACTGAAGGGCCTTCAGAATACTTTTTATAAAAATTAATTGCTTTCAACTGAGTTTTTGGTAAACAGCTAGGTATCGCATGTGATCTAGCATACTTATTTAATGTTTTATGTCATCATCTTGAAATTTGAATCATTTTTTATAGTCTTCTATCTAGCAGCAGTAAATTCAATGTTGGTTGGAATTACAGCTTTTTTAAGTTGCTGGTTCAGGAAACTATGAAATGCTTCCATAACATCTGTAGGAAGAATTGAGATCCCTACAAGGAAGTCGCAAAGTTTAAGGACTAGTGCCTGAACAGTCTTTCCAAATACATATGGAGGTTGGTGCAGGAAATTACCACAGGACCAAAGTTAAGAACAAAGAAAATTTGATATCTCTATCAAAATGAAAAGTAA
Source organism: Furipterus horrens (assembly GCF_987537825.1). Taxonomy (NCBI): domain Eukaryota; kingdom Metazoa; phylum Chordata; class Mammalia; order Chiroptera; family Furipteridae; genus Furipterus; species Furipterus horrens. Next base: position 106,796,162 of record NW_028327176.1, on the reverse strand, counting down.
AGAAGTTGGGTGAAGAAAGTAAGAGAAAAATAGTGATTGTATCTAAATTGCACAGAAATATCCCTACTTTGAAAACTCTGTTTCTAGCAATCTCGAAGTTAAAAAGAACTATTTTGAAACTATGGTCTTTTATATTCTGAGTTTTAAAATTCTTTTTAGACTTCTCTGACTCTTCCTCTTACTGTTACTCCTCTATTCTTTCTCTATTGTTAACTAATTCATTTTCTTCCTTCTGCTTATTAAAGTAAGCATTTCCTAGTGCCCATATATTAGCCATCTGCTGTTTACTTCATACATACTCTGTCTCAGATCATTCATTTGCCCTGTCTCACCCACTGTCATTAGAGTCTAGCTCCAAAAGAACAGAATCATTCAGCCATATTTTCCCCCTAGCATTGTATTTTTGCATGTGGAAGATAATCAGTGTTGAAGAAATAAATGAAGGGACTTTATTTTCTCTGTGTATATAAATCCTGAGTCTAGATCTCTGACTATGACTTCTCTCAAAAGCTTCAGAAATGACTTTCAAAACAATTATAAGATACGTCTAAATGGGCACAAAATCATTGCCTTCAGTTAAGAATAACCTCAATTAGCATCTGTGATTCAATCAATGATTTTATCATTCCCTGAAGAAAATATGATTTTTTTTCTCTCTCTTCCTTGCTGCTCAAAGGGGGTAACAGGAAATCTAGGGAGTCAACCACAAATAAATATAGCCAAAAATGCAATGTCACATATATAGCTCATGAGCTATGTTCAAAATATTATAGAAGTAGAGAAAACAAGTAATACAAATGAATTCAGGGAAAAGCTCAGAGGTTCGGAAGATTGAGCAAGATCTTGGAGATAAGTATAATTTTACCCTGCAGAGAAAGAAGCAAAGTTATTTTAGAGAATTAATTTTCTAGTTACTCTAGGAAGTGATGGAATAGTGTGTAGGTTGGACACTATTTAAAGTGTTTCCAAAACTTGAGGAATAGATTGTAGCCAAAACACAAGTATTGTATGCATTTGTTGGGACTTTGGTGGGGGCAAACAAGAGGGGCTGAAGATGAGGCTGAAGATTTGTTTCAAATGTTTATTTTCTTTAATATTATTGCTAATTTAAATTAACTGTCTCTTTTGCTTGAAAAGCAATGCTTATTCACTGTAGAAGTCTCCATGACCTGGCAGCTGGATTTATACCAGCCCCTTCCTTGCCTCGCTGACCTTTAAACTGGATTACCCTCATTCCATTCTGTATACCATCTCAGGATTGAAGATGTAGACAGTGATTGTTCAGGACACCCTTCTAATTAATGCTACAGATAAGGTATTTGCTAAACTTTGCTTGGCTAATGTAGTGATTCACAACCCTGCTGCTTTATAAAAACCTCAATGCCCAACAGACTTCATCACCAGATGTTCTGATAAAATGATCTGAGGTAGGTAGGTTTCTGATGTCTGTGTAGTTTGTAAAAAAAACCTCAGGCCATGCTAATGTGCAGACAGAATGAAGATTACTGAGTTAATCAATAATAGTTGCTTCCTGCCTCCCTAATAAATCATCCACATTTGGTTTAAATATTTCCACCTTCGTGAATTGGGCTATTTTCAGCCATGTCTATAAAAATATTTTTTTATGTAAAGCTAAAATGGGCCTGTATGTATATTTTACACACGGAACTATTTCTACCCTGTGACACTACAAAGAATATGCTCATTCTTTTCCACAAGTCAGATGGTTAATTACTTCAATATTTGTTAACATGGTTTTCCTGAGTATTCTTTTCCCCAAGTTAAATATAGAACTAAAAAAAAAAGTAACCAGTGTTATTTTGTTGTTAGCTTAGCCCATTCCTGGTTGAAGGTAGAGCTTGTCAAATTCCTGGGCTCAGGAAGATTTACATTTTAAACATCTTGCATTCCTGAAAGCCATAGTTTACAAAAACAGTCAAGATAGCTTTGGGTCATGTAAGAAACCAGAAAATTTTTTTTCTTGTTATCAAACTCAGGAATGCCTGCTCTATACCAAAATGACTGAAACATTATCCAACTGGAATGCTGTTACTTTAAATAATTATTTAAAAGATAAATAAACACTGTAATGTACTATGCCTGAAGCTATAGAAGAATAAAATATAATATTTATGCTATATATTACAGTATAAATACTTTAAATATTTCTCTTTTATTTTGGGGGCCCCACTTATTTTCAAAGACGGATTCCCTTTCATTTTGTTATATGACCATAAGAAAAAGAAAGAAAAGCCTTCACTCAGCTATCAAAACATTTCTATTAGGGCCTACTAAGGCGCCCAGTCCCAGGTGGTCTGTTCACTGGCCGCACGTCCCAGCCAGCCTAGCGATCCTGCTGCACCTCAGACCAAGACCTCACCAAAATGCCGTCTCAAATGGAACAGGCCCTGGAAACCATGATGTGCACATTTCACAGATTCGCTGGGGATAAAGGCTACTTAACAAAGGAGGACCTGAGAGTACTCATGGAAAGGAGTTCCCTGGATTTTTGGAAAATCAAAAAGACCCTCTGGCCACAGACAAAATAATGAAGGACCGGAACCAGTGCTGAGAGGGCAGAGTGAACTTCCAGAGCTTCTTTTCGCTAATTGCTGGGTTCACCATTGCGTGCAATAACTATTTTGCAGTATCCATGAAGCAGAAGGGAAAGAAGTAGGCAGGGGATCACCTACTTTCTCCGTGATGGAGGGAGCACAGCTCCCACAGCTTCCCCCTGTAGAAGGATTTCATGAGCAGATTGGGACCCTTAGAAAATGTACAAATAAAATCCCAGCCCCATTTGACAGGAGAAAGAAAAGCTAATTAAAGCCAGAGAAGCCTTTGATTTTTATATTGCTTGCATCCTCTTGCCCTCAGTAAACAAATATCTTTATTAGTTCATTAAAAAAAAATCTATTAGTTTTTTTTAATAATACCCAGACATTTCCATTTCTCCATGACAAAGGATTTTAATTTCTTAATGATTATGTGCTCTTTTGTGGATGTGCCACCACACTTCATGTGCTGTCCACTCAGTGAAGACTAGAATGGGACTCTAATACTCTTGCTCCAAGGAGAGTTTCTGACTAATTTTGTAGCTAGGTCTTTGGTAGCCTATTTAAAATGTCAGCAATGAGAACATCCTACAGATTATGAACACACATCTCTATTCTGGATGACACTGGACCATTAATCATAACACAACCCATTATCAACTGTCTACAAAATAAAGCCCAAAGGCTGGCAGATACTCAAGATCATCTACAATCAGTTCCCAATTTAACCTTTCTTTCCTTATTATCCATGTCTCTGTAAAATGAATTCCTTATGAGACCAGTGTAATTACTATCTCTTTAAATTACGTCAGGGTTATTTCTGTCTGTACAACCCACGTATATCATTTCCTCCTTAATGGAATGAAGCCTCTTCCCATTCACAGAATTTTTTCTGCTTATACATAATTTACTCAACATTCAAATACCAGCATAAACCCTGTCTTTTTTGTGAAACTTTCCCACAGTGCTAAGATTCACAGAATCTTATACTTTCTTTGAATACCTGTTGCCTTTATTGTCTCTAGTGGCAATTGTAGTAGCAACAACAATAATGATCATTATTTAATAAAAGTTACTGTTTTACTGAGCACTCTACTAAGCAATTCACATATATCCTTAACACTATGGGTAGATTTCATTTCACCTGTTTTATAGAGGAGGAAACTGAAAATCAAAGAGGCTAGGCAACTTGCCCAGTATAACAAAGCTAGTAAGAAGTAGAGTTAGAATTCAATTCCTGGTCTTCCTGACTCTATAATTCCTGGTCAACTTATTCCTATGACCTGCTTGGTCCTGAATCATGTACTGAGCTATATTATTTAACTTTGCTATATTTGTTATAGTTCATGTTTAACTCAAAGAATAGTAATCTAGAACAAATCAGTTTCATGTTAATACTTTTTATTGAGTTTAGCTATATAAAATTCTGAAATAACCCTAGAAACACTGTGGCATTTGCTACCCAAAGTCAATTTCTACCTCTAGTATTCAACTTGTGTCTTCTTTTGTTTGTTGGAATTTAATTACCTTCATTCTAATTAAGGGATTGCATCTATACAAGATTACACCTTTTAGAAAGTATGAATTGGACACAGATGTGTGGAATGTGAGTTGGCCATAGTTCTTAGTGACTAAGGAATTCTCTTTCCAGTGACTTCTCTGTATAGTTTGGCTCTTCCACCTTACCATAGTCTTTCCCATAGTCTATAAACACTATCACCCTCCTGCCAACCTCTCTTGTGCCTCTGGCAGTCTTGCCTTCTCCAAGTAGTGTTCTTTGTACTAGATCATCCAATTATAGTTCTGTGTCATGTTCACCCAGAGCTCTGCTCTTCCTTGAAGGTTGTGGTTAAAATGTGTACTAATGAGTCCCTTTCTCCAGTTCCCTTATCTTTATCATAGAAACTCACATGTATTTAATTAGAAGACAGCTGGAAAGTGCTCGATCCAGTGGGTGACCTGAATGTTACCATTTCTGGCATTTTAAAGGATTTCTGGCAGAACTTTTCAACCCTTTTAAAATCAAACAATGTATTCAGCTCCTTCTAAGAGTCCTACTGTATGACTTAGTCTCATTACTTCTGATAGTAAACAGAGAAAAAACAGAGCACATCTCAGTCGTATTGAAGATATAAAAGGAGCACCAAGGACACAGCTTGTTTCAGTGCTGGAACGTGCTCACTTTAATACTATGCAAAATGGATATACTAGGAGAGAAACTTCTCTAATCTCATGTGAATTAAGACAGAGTAGAAGATATTGACCTTAATAATTATATATAAATATTATATATATATATTACATATGTATATAACTTTTTCTTTGGTTTCTAAATTACATTGAGATAACTTCTTTTATTTGAAATAGTGTATGTATTTTAAAATAAGTAATTAGCTAATCCTCTAGAGCTCTTACAAGGCAGTGCCATGTTATTAACTTCATTTTAACAAACATAAACTTCGCTGGTTTATCATTTAGTCTTTCAGAAAGACCGTGGAGAAGAGCAGAATTAGAAGAGTTTAAATGTAATCTTTATAGTCATGATGGTTTCTTTGAATAAATGTGGTGGTAAATAAGGGTAAGAAGTCTATACTTAGGATATAACTCTGCATATGAGGTCAATGGAGTGTTTGAATAAAGTAGGGTTGCCAAGTATTAAAATTGCCATTGATCTCATCTTTCAGAATAATATATGTCCAAAATAAAATCAACACATTTTAAATCAAATTAACCTTTATATTTTCTTTTAAGTCAAGTTTACTTTTATTGTTATCAATAATTTTAGAAAGGGGTATCAAATTTCTGTAACTAATGTTATTACTTTCATTTTGTATATACATTTAAAAGTAAAAAATGCAGTTCCTCAAACTCAATTAATTTGTTTAATATAAGATTCCTCTTAGGAATATAAATTTTAAAACTGAACCTTATTAATGTGAGCTATGTATAATATATATGAGATGCATATATTTCAGGAACGTTCAACAATAAAGGAAAAAACCTTTTGACTAATGACTTAGAAATAACCCTGCCTCCTTGATTCATTATGGATTAGTAGTGTGAGTCATAAGTACCAAGTTTCAGTTACAGGTCTGTGACATCATGATTATCACATGACTATGCTGACAGGCATAGCTTCTTAAGCTCTAATTTCATAATTAACATTTCAAGGTAAGATGGATTAGGCATCAGTGGTTATAAGGCTTTCATCAAAAGCCTGGAACATATGAAATATATTTTTGGTGATTTAGAGTCTGCTGAGTGTAGATCATATAAGGTAATAATTTAATGTTGAAGGGACCATCATTTTAGTTTTAAGATATTGAGATTATAATAGCAGTGTGACTTTTTTTGGCTCTTCACACTATTTTGTTTCGAGATGGCTTATATTTCAAGAAAGGGTTACATTTCAGTAATTTTCCATTTGGAAAATTCAAATACCTCCAGTGGTGCCAATGAAAAAAGAGAGTGTCAATGTTGTACCTATGTTGCATGCACTCCACAAATATGTTTCATTTAATTGACTGACTGATTAATGTACATGGGAGACATTTGCCATATTTTCTCATTGAGCTGAGTGCCTTTGACTAACAGGTAAGGTAATTCCACTGTTTACAGTACATGACTTTGGATTTGCTGTCAGGTGTTGTAAATAATGAATAACTCAATAAATTAATATTTCAATGATTTAAGTTATATCTAATAATTTTTAGTTTTATGTCTAATTTATTTTTTTCTTTAATCTCTGATTAATTTCCTGCACCAATGGAGGGAAACGATGGCATGGATAATCTAAAACAAGAAATAATTTTAATGTATATTTATAAATTAATGCTTAATTCTGAAACTGATAAGTGGTCTATCTCATATTCTGATCCACTGTAACTTTGTAAGGGCACAGATACTGTCTTATTTTACTATATCTCTAGGATATAGCTCAGTATCTGGCATAGAGCATGTATTTAAAAATATAAGTTGAATAAAAGAATATATCTCCCATAATTGTGAATAGCTATACTAATAAAGCCTGAATTGGCAGACTGGGAATGTAATTTAATCCAGGTTATTTAGCTATGAGAGACTTTATGGTTCATGTCATGCTTGAAACTGACAAGCAAGTATTGTAATTCAGTACCTCTTGTTATGTGTGTGCTTTGACTATTTTACTTTTAAATGTTCAACCAGAGATGAGAACAGTATCAACTGGCTCCTATGCCCAATTCACTACATTTTATAGCAGTAATATCTGAGTTTCATGGTAATTTTCCCAAAAAAGTTTTAGGTTAAGTGTTTTGTCATTTTTCACTCAGAAAATTTTCCTACATTGGAAGAGCTAATATTTGTGGCACCCGTTTGTGAACCTGAATATGATCTCTGTTCTCTGACAGTAAACTCCCATAGCACTGGCACCAAGCCAATCATCTCGTCATCTTCTTTCATGTTATTTTTTTTTTTTGTCTCTGTTTGATGTACATTGAGTGCTCATAAATTTTGCCCTGTCCTGTGTTCTAGCCACAATCAGTGAATGATAAACAAAAAGGTAATAAAACAATGTCATAATATGTATTGGATTGCATTGTTATGAACAAAGTCTTCTACCCATTGAGAAATTAAACTGTACATGTGGCTTTTGTGGTTCAATGGACATCATGGCTTAGTCACCTCTAGATTATTTGTTTTGCAGTTTATTCATAAATCAGTGGGAGTCCTTTCTGCCACCCAGGAGAAAAAGAATTTGCCACCTAATAGCTATACCATTTGTTTAGAGTAGGATACAGACCTTGCTCCTGTGAAATTCATTTTCTCCTGATGGGCAACTGCAAAATTTCCATTAGGCAAAAATTTTAAAGCATTTGGATGTCAATTAATGGACTTGAGAACATTTATATAACACCTATTATTAACATGGGAGGTTGGGAAGAACAGACCTAGAAGAAAAATGTTTGTCTCCTGTTTTAAATAATTTACAAACCAATATTTGAAAAGAAATGTACAATCATGGCCCAAACTAAAGGGTTGTTACAAATGGTAGATAGAAAGCAAGGTGCTGAGTAGTCTTTTTGTATTTGAAAATATTGAGACTTTAAGATAATAGCATTGATGGTACAAGTTCTTAAACTTATCTGTCAAATTTTTGATCACTGCCTCAAACCCAGGAAGCTCTCCTGTCTAGACATTTAAGATATTTTATATTGAAATAAGATAAGTAACTAGACAGGACAACTATGTTAAATGATTAATTTTATAATTATTATTAAGCTAGAGGAGACATCTGCATGGTAAAAGGCACTACACCAATGAAAATGAAAGAAATGGAGACAACACAAGCTATTTATAAGTGAGAAAAGAATAAAATCAACATTTACTGCAAATGAGGTAGCTTTAGACAAGAAGTGGAATATTTTTATGTCCAGAGGGAAAATATAATTATAGATGAAGACAAAGAAATATATTGGGCTAGAAGTAAGAGAAATATGGGAGTTCACGCTACGTGGATTTCAAAGCCATTAACTGAGACAGAGAGCTGAAACGAGGAAGTAGGAGAGGAGACTTGAAAAAGGAGAATGTCTTAGCAATTGCTATTGTGCATTCATCAAAGAAGTACCAAGTGATCTATGAAATAGTTGCACAGGAGTGGAATGGACCCACCTGAAACTTGACCAGTCATTTCTGCATTTGGTCTAATACTGGTCAGGGGCACAACAGCTGGAGTTCTCTAAGACAGGGATTGATAGCACAGGCATAATGGGCATGAAGGAGGTAAGCCTGGGTCAGTGGAAGGTCAGCGCTGAGGGCTGCCCATGTCTGCTGCTGCTGGGAGTCCAATGTGAATGCTGCTGCTGCTTTTTGTCAGTAAGGCTGACCAAAACCCATTATTACTATTTTTTCACTGTCTTATGAGAAGATAAAAAAGGACTGATCTCTTCTCTCCTTTGCATTATGTTTAGGTTTACTGATGATTCCTCCTGCCTTTATTCAAATGCATGCTAATATCCTTTATATATGAGTCGCAAGAAAGAACTTAGCATAACCTTAATGAATTGCATTAGACAGGATAACACAATGTATAATATTACTTAAGAAAAAAAAAAAAAAAACTTTCAAGGAACCAATTCCAAAGAACAGCTCATTTCATGAAGATATTGGAGATTTGAAAAATTATTTTGAATCAGGCATATTATATTTGTCTCTGATGTAAAAGAAATAAGAAAAGATTGAACAAGTTTGACTTTTCAAAAGCTATTGTGTATAGGTAAAGCCATCTTCCTAATATGTGAGAATTGGTCACTAAAAGTACTGACTCACATGATTACAGGATTCCTATGGCATCAAAGAATGTTGCTACAGAATTTATCTTTTTCCAATGGCATCTACTCTGAGGTTTCCAATAACATTGTGCTTGAAAATGAATGTCCAGTCAATCATATAACAGTAGAAAATCTTCAGTAGAAAGTGTCACTAGAATAATGAAATATCTTCCAAAAAGTGTAGTTACCACCAATACATAATATCATCTTTCTGATTTCCTACACAGCTCAGAAAAGGAGAGCATTAAATTTCTCTTAATATTTTCACATTTATATATTTATATAGTAATGTATAAATTAAGATTAATCATAGTAGATAAAGTATCAACTATATTCTAGCACTACTTTGTTTTAAGGATAAATGAAAATTGTGAGCAGCTTTCTGCCTTTAAATTTAACTTAAAGAGATTTCATTGTTTTTTACATACGTGGAGACAGTGTCATGGAAAGACATTCTAGTTGGAGTCACATTTCTCACATTCAATCCTGATGATGACTAAATAGTGTAAATTTGGCCAAGTTATATAAAGTTTCTGTTTTTTCATTCCTTCATGGACATGAATCAGTACAACACTTTTTACACCTACTGTATGTGGACTTGGAAGAATCAGATAAGATAACATAATAAAAGTTTCTGAGCCTGATAAAAAGTGTAAATTTCAAAAATATGTTAACCTAAAGATAGTGATTTCTAGTAACAACAGTAACAAGTTAAATGTTCTGTACATCACAGTGAACTTCCCAGGCAATCTAGAGTCTATAGAGATATTGGATTTGTGCTGTATCAAATATTGCTTTGAATAAATAACTTGAAAAATAAATTTTTTTTGGTAACAACTTTTGTTACAGTAATTGATCTAAGGTTGATTCAAAACCACCCCAAAACACAAATACACACAGAGTAAATATTTCCCATAATTAATCTTAATAGATAGATGTCATAAATTTATAGATATATTAAGTTTATTAGTAAATTACATAATTATCAACACTGTAAATATTCTAGTAGATCTTTCCATACTTATATTGGCACCACAGTGGATGTGTACAGAATTACTTAAGTGATTATGTGAATGCTGCTAATTGTATTTTCTAATCTGGGTTTTTCATTCTGGTTACTAAAATTTTTAATATTTTCCCTGACTGGTATAACTCATGGGGTTGGGCATCCACCCACAAACTGAAAGGTTGTTGGTTTGATACCCAGTCTGGGTACATGCCTGGGTTGGGAACCTGGTCCCTGTTTGGAGTGTGCAAGAGGCAACTAACTGATGGATGTTTCACATATCAATGTTTCCCTCCCTCTCTTTCTCCCTTCCTTCTTCTCTCTCTAAATATAAACACAAAATCTTTTAAAAATAAACAAATTTTTTAATATTTTTATATAAATTGTTCAGTGTCTATGAAAATGAACAAAACAAATTTGAAGTCAATTAAATTATAAAGGCTACATATATTTTAAGGGTATGTAAAAACTCTCTAGAATTTTATTTTGGCCTTGTGGTGATAGAAAATAAATTATTATATGGTTTATTTAACTAATATTTAAAACTAACTGTGGCCTCAATACAAAAATTGTACTGTTAAAATATTAAGAATAATCCTATATTGAAGAAAATAATTTGCATCTTTGCATTTCTATAGCTTTAAATCTGAAGATATTTTAAAAAGTAAAGTAAAATCCAAGGGATAAAAATATACCAAAAATCTAATAAAAATTATAGTGAGTTATTTCGTGGATATTGAAAAAAAAAACTGATTGCAATTTTATATGGAAAGCAAAAGACCTAGAATAACCACACAATAGTGGAGGAGAAGAACAAAGTCAGAATACTGATACTACCAGACTTCAAGACTTACTATATAAAGCTACAGCAATCAAGATAGCATGGTGTTGACTAAATAATGAATAGGTGCATCCATGAAACAGAATTGAGTATACAGAAATAGACCCACACTAATATAGTTAACTGATCTTTGACAAAGGAGCAAAGGTAATTCAATGGAGATATGATTGTCTTTTCAATACATGGTGCTGGAAAACTGTACGTCCATTTGCAAAAAAGTACATCTAGACAAAATTTATGCCTTTCACAGAAATCAATCCAATATGGACCATAAACCTAAAGGTAAAATGCAAAACGATAAACCTTCAAGATTGTAACATAACATAGTTACATGTAAGTAATCATGAATTTAGCAGTGACTTTTTAGATCCAATACCTAAAACATAATTCATGAAATAAAAAATTATAAATTGGACTTCATTATAATTAAAAGCATGGGCTACGTAAAAGACATTGTTAAAAGAATGAAAAGACAAGCCACAGACTTGGAGAAAATATTTGCAAAGACACATCTGTTAAAGGACTGTTGTCCAAAATATACAAAGAACACTTAAAATGCAACAATAAGAAAACAAAAACTCAAATCAAGTGGGATTTATCCTTGAGGATACAAGATTGATACAATATTCACAAATCAATAAATGTGATACATCACATAAACAAAACAAAAGACAAAAATTGCATGATCATATGAATAGATGCTTAAAAAACACTCAGTAATATCCAGCACCCATTGTTGGTAAAAATTATTAGCAAAATGGGAATAGAGAGACCATACCTCAACATAATAAAGGCCATATATATGAGAAACCTGCAGCTAACATCATTCCCAATGGGCAAAACTAAAAGTGTTTCTCTTAAGATCAAGAACAAGACAGGGACATCCACTTTCACCACTTTTATTCAACATAGTTCTGGAAGTCCTAGCCACAGCGATAAAACAAAAGAATAAATAAACGTCATACATATTGGAAAGGAAGAAGTAGAGCTGTCATTTTTCACAGATGATGTGATATTGTACTTAGAAAACCCTAAAGACTCCACCAAAAACTACTAGGCCTAATAAATGAACTTGGCAAAATCAATAACCAGAAACAATGAGATTTTTATACAACAATAATAAGCTATCAGAAAGAGAAACTAAGAAAACAATTCCATTTACTATTGCACAACAACAACAAAAAACAAGGTACCTAGAAATAAATTTAACCAAGGAGGTAAAAGACCTGTACTTAGAAAACTATAGGCCACTGAAGAAAGAAATCCAAGAACATACAAATAAGTGGAGACACATGGGTTGGAAGAATTAACATAATTAAAATGTCCATTCTACCCAAAACAATCTAAACATTCAATGCAATTTCTATTAAGATGCCAATGCCATATTTCACAGAACTAGAACAAATATTAATATGGAACCAAAAAAGATCCCAACCCAATAGACTCAGCAATCTTACAAAAGAAGAACAAAGCTGGAGGTATCACAACTCCTGATATCAAACTATATTATAAGGCCACTGTAATAAAACAGCATGGTACTGGCATAAGAACAGACACATAGATCAATGGAACAGAACAGAGAGCCCAGGAATAAAGCCATGCCTACTTGACAAAGAGGGCATGAGCATACAATGGAGCAAAGACAGTCTCTTCAATAAATGGTGTTGGGAACACCATATGCACCCCTACAGTAGCACTATAGTAGCACTATTTACAATAGCTAAGAGTTGAAAACAGCCTAAGTGCCCATCAGTAGGTGAGTGGATAAAAAATTTGTAGTGCATTTACACAATATAATATTATATAGCTATAAAAAAGAAGAAAATTTTATATTTTGCAACAGCACTAATAGACCTGGAGAAAATTATGTTAAGTGAATTAAACCAGTTAGTGAAAGAAAAATACTACATGATCTCACTTATATGGGGAATCTAATGAACTCAATAAACTAACAAACAAAATAAGAACAGAGGCTTACATAATACATGAAACAGACCAACAGCTGCTGGAAAGGAGGTAGGGGGGTGAGATGAAAGACGGTGCATGATTCATAGACACAGACAACAATATGGGATTGAGTTAGGCAGGGGAGATGATGGTGCTGGGTGGAGGTGGGAAAAAGAAAACGTGGGAATAACTGTAATAGCATAAACAATAAAAATAAATAAATTTATTTTTTAAATGGGCAAAAGATCTGAACAGATCCTTCACAAGAGGCTATACAGATGGCAGAGGAATACATGAAGAGATAGTACACATATGTCTGAAATACAAATTAAGAATAAAATTAGATAACATTAGACATCTATCATAATGACTAAAATTCAAAATATTGGCAACATCAAATGCTGGTGAGGATGTGGAGCTACAGAAACTTTCATTCATTGCTTTTGCGAAAGCAAAATAGTTCAGCCTCTTTAGAAGAAAGTTTGGTAGTTTCTTACAAAAGTAAACTTAATCTTATCTTATGATCCAGCAATCATATTTTTTAGCATTTACTAAATGATCATAAAAATAAAAACTTATGTCTACACAAAAACCTGCACATGAATGTTTATAGCAGTTTTATTCATAATTGCTAAAACATGGGTGGAACCAAAATGCTCTTCAGTAAGTGAATTAATAAACAAACTGTGGCATGTTCATATCATGAAATATTATTTAGCAATTAAAAAAAACAAGTCATCAAGCCACACAAAGACATGGGAAAAACTTAAGAGCATATTGCTAAGAGAAAGAAGTCAATATGAAAAAAACTATATAATGTTTGATTTCAATTGTATAACATTCTGGAAAGACAAAAGTATGGAGAGTAAAAAGATCAGCAGTTGCTAGGAGTTCAGGGGGAGAGAAAAAGGGATGAATATATGAAACACAGAATATTTTTAGGACAGTGAGACTATCCTGTATAATATTGTAATGGTGGATAGGTGTCATATAGTTGTCTAAACCCACAGAATATACAACACAAAGAGTAAACTCTATAATATAAACTACGAACTTTTGTTATAATAATCTCTCAATATTGGCTCCTTAATTGTAATAAATGTACTACATTAATGCAAGGAGTTAATAACAGGGGATACTACTTTACACTCAATTTTTCTGCAAACCTAAAACTGCTCTAAAAAATAATGTCTATTAATAAAATTCTAATGAGGAAATAAATAACCAAGAAGAAAAATAAAGTGTTACCTAAAATGTATTACTAGTGTTGTAAAATTGGAATTTATTCAAAATACCACATAGATATTAAGAGAAAATGGTGGTTTAAGTTGAGCCTTGCATACAACCCAAGGAGAAATAAATTTGAATGATGTTCAAATTACCTTTGTAATATCTTCTAGCAATCACTGGTGTATTTTATATGTGGCTCATAACACAGACATAAACATAGTTAAAATGAATAATAATTGTATACTACACTTTTCAGCACCTTAAAAACAAAGTATTTTGAGCATCAAGAATGAGTGAAATTAGTTTAAGAGGCAAGAAATACCTTGACAGCATACTTTGATAGTTTGGACATTTAAAATATAACATATTGGGTTTTTTTCTAGAGAATGAAATATCTCTAATTTATTGGGAACTCCTTTTACCTAAACACAAAATGCACAACTTTTGTAAATTTTATCTTTACGTATTAAGTATTAAAAAACTTACTCTTGTCTGACATAATTAAATTTTATTTAGTACTATCTATCTAGTATAAGTGTATGGTATGATGACCTATAAATATCAAAGTATAATGAGAGTTTGCCCAATAAGATAAAAATCAGTTTCCACTTTAGTATATCTTTTGGTATAATTCACAGCCCCGGATGGTGAGTGGACTACAGGGCCTAGAGGACCTGGGGTTAATAGGGAATCTGTAAAAATGACAACTGTGTGCAAATTTTTACATGAAGGTGTTTTGTTTTTCCTGGAAAAAAATTCATAACTCTCATTCACTAGTGAAGAGGTCTACATATTACACAAAGAATTAATAAAACTTCTATTCTTCTAGAGTAGATGCCAGTTTATTAATATCATATAAGTATTTGTTATAAATTTATTCAGCAATATGTATTGACTACCTATTCTATTGTACTTCACTATCCCTGAAAAAAAAAAAAAAAAAAAAAAGATTAAAAAAGAGCACTACTTGCCTTTAAGGATATTACAGTTCTGTCAGAGTATTATCAAGTAAATAAATGTAGACAGTAAAATAAGTGTTAAATTTTAGGTTTGTACAAAATACTTTGGTCTGAGAGATGAAATTGCATTTAAACATAGACTTTAAGAAGAACTCTAGTCTTTAAATTCTTTAATCACCCAGTAGCAGAGGGGTAAAAGGCGTGAGTTAGATGCACTAGGTGGGGGAACCTTCCAGGCAGAGGAATTAGTAAGTGTAGAGATGGAACTCAACAGGCCTGCTGGCCCGGTGTGTTCAGAGAACTACAAGGAATTCTTGTTACTGAAGCTCTCAGTATGAGGCATGAAATGGAAGATGGTGAAGCTGGACTTGTAGGTAGATCACATATCCCAGAGAGTTTCCTATCCAGGGAGAAAAGAACAATTTGAATTTCAGCCTGTATCAAAACTTCCCAAAGGCTGCGCAAAATTATGTTATCAACTTGTGTAGCTGTGAGGTGCTGGCATGGGAACTGGGGCCTCTGGAGGATGATGGCTCTCCTCTCAGGCAGCAATTCCCCACATATTCTCATGTGGCATAAATATAATTTTCTAAGTGTTTTGTTATGTGTCAAAAAGAGAAGTGCTGAGTATGCCAGAGATGCACTGAAAATAATGACATGACATTTTTTTCTCTTCAGTTGGAATATATTTTATTATATTGTTAATTAGTGACAATATATATTACTTATTCTATTTAAATAAATATGTGGATAATATTATAGCTGTATTTTTTTTCATGAGGTAAACTCTTTTCTTTCAGCTACCATGAAATTTTATCTATTACAATATCATGAAAATACAAAGGAGAGATTTTAAAGTAAAAATAGCATATAGAATTTCACTTTTTAAGCGACTGCTTTTTCCTGGTATTTTCAAATAATCCATGTTTTTACTATGGTTTTAATTGCAGTGTGTATTGCTTTTTAATTAACTGTTTTATTTTGATACAATTTTAGATTCACATACAGTTGTGAGAAATAATATAGAGATCTTATATACACTCAACAATGTTTTCCCCCAATGGTTACATACTGTAAAAACTATAGTATCACAATCAAAATAGTGACATTGATTGATGTCATTTACCAATAGTATTCAATACAATTTGCACTCATATGTGCGTACAGATATATGTGAACTTATCTCTGCCCAATTTCATAACTTGGCACAGGTTCATGTACTCAACACCACAGTTAAGATACTGAATACCACAGAGCTCCCTTAGGTTGCCCTTTTATATCCACACTCACCTTGCTCCCACACCTCAACCCCTTTCCCTATCCCCCAACTCCCATTTGGACCTGTGAGATCACTAATCTGTCTTCAATTTCTTAAATGTGTCATTTGGAAAGTGGTATAAAACTAGAATTATATAGTATGCAGTCATTTGGGATCTGCTTTTTCACTCAGCCTAATTCCCTGGAGATTCATTCCAAGTTTTGCATGTATCAATAGTTTGCTTATTTTGATTGTGGAGTAGTATTCCATGGTATAGATGTACACAGTTCCTGACATCTGATTAATTGTCCTATTGTATCTGGACATTTTGGATGTTATATTAGGAGATTATAGGTCTTATTGAAATATTTTGTTATAGTTGGTAGTCACTCAGTTCCATGATACTTTTGCTGGCTGTGGTTCCAAAGATTTGCTTCAGCTGGGGCTCGCACCGGTCCCTGCTGGTCCTACCCGGTGGAGTAGAAGGGATATATTTTTCCTGGGTCATCTGGTGCCTCTAGGTGGGTAAAGGTAGTCTCTGGCCTCTAAGGACAAGGATCATAACCCAGGCCAGGCAGCTTGTTGTAACAGGATGCCTGGCCACTTGGCATTTCTCAGTGGGGAGGGTAGTCCACCTCGTGGGGAAGGAGAGCACTCACCCCAAGGTTTATCCCTGGAATGACTCCAATCAATCCCCCATGCCAGTGGTGCTGAGCTTACCTGGTATTGTTGGCAGGCTCTTTTGTGAGCCAAGAGAAAATGAACCTCCCTGGACCACTTTGTGCTGGTAGTTTGGGCTTTTAAAAATGCTTTTCCTGGTTCCTTTCTTCTGTTGGGTGAAAAATGTAAGATGTTGTTTCTCTAGTACTAGGGTTCCTAACCACTTTGCCTTCTTCTTTCCCATTTTGAGAGCTATTCTTTGGCTTCCATTTGCATTTTTTTCCAGGACTTATGGTTGTACTTAGCAGATAAGAGCAGGACAAAATGAGTCTACAAAATTATGCCTAGACTTGGATTCTTCTTTACAAAGATAATGTTGGTAGCTGTGTAGAGAGTGAGTTGATTGTCAGTGATACAAACTGTCTAGTAAATAGCTAGTGAAGCAGTTGAGGATTAAGATATACCACTACAGAGTATAACAATCCAAGAAATATTTTAATGGCTAAATGGTTAAATCAAATAAAGTTATGCCCAATAACTTAATGCTTCACTGATCATTATTTAGAACTTTAAAAAAACAATCCATAACCTTTCCCCTTTAACATTAAAATAAAAATTATAGATGCACTAATCATAGTACAAATAATAGCATAATAAAATTATCATATTGTTAATAAATATTGAGATGTTACTTTATGATCAACATTGTTCTAATGCCTTAAATGGACATTGTCATTTAATCTTTTAATAGTAATAATTGTAGTAGGTGGCTATTTTTAGTAACCTTATTTTAAAATTGAGACTGCTATGCTTTAAAGAAGTTAAAAAAACTTGGCCAAGTTTTCCCAATAAGTAAATGGGCCTGTGACTGAACTCAATTCTTTTTTCAATTTTATCTGACATTCAATATTATATTTGTTTCAGGTGTACAGCATAGTGGTTAGGCATTTATATTACTTACTAGTGATCTCCCGATAAGTCTAATACCCCCATGACACCATACATAGTTATTACAACATCATTAAGTATATTTCCTATGCTGTATTTTACATCCCCATGACTACTTTGTACTTCAAAATCCAATTGGCAACTGCCAATTTATACTTCTTAATCCCTTCACCTTAAACTCTGGAATTCACTGCCTGTGCATTAAATCAACACATAATTTGTTAAATGTAATTTGTTAGCAGCTTGAGGCTCAATTTTAAAAACAAAATAACAGTGAAATTTCTGATTCAAAAGGCAGTTCCATTTTTAGTTTTTTGAGGAAATTCCATACTGTTTCCATAGTGACTGCACCAGTCTGCATTCCCACCAACAGTTCACTAGGGTTCCCTTTTCTCTACATTCTCACCAGCACTTGTTGTTTGTTGTTTTGTTGATGATGGCCATTCTGACTGGTATAAAGTTGTATCTTATTGTGGTTTTTATTTGCATCTCTCTGATGTCCAGAGATGTTGAGCATTCTTTCTTTGCTAGGATTATACCCAAAGAATCCTGAAACCTCAACTCAAAAGAACTTATGCTCGCCTATGTTTATAGCATTGCTATTTACAATAGCCAAGTGCTGGAAACAGCCTAAGTGCCCATCTGTAGATGAGTGGATCAAAAAGTTGTGGTACATTTACACAATGGAATACTATGCAGCAGAAAGAAAGAAGGAACTCCTGCCACTTGCAACAATATGGATGGAACTAGAGAGAATTATGCTTAGCGAAATAAGCCAGGCAATGAAAGAAAAAATACCATATGATATCACCGGATACAGGAGACTAATGAACAACACAAACATATGAACAAAATTGATCAAGGAACAGAATAACAATTATCAGGGGATTGGGGGGGAGGAAGCACAGGGGGGGAAGTAGGGGAAGTGTTTAGTAAAGGAACTAGCATAAATAACCCATGGACATGGACAACAGGGTGCAGAATGACTGTAGGAGAAGGGGTGGGCTGGGTGGGGGGGTATCAATGGGGGGAAAATGGGACAACTGTAATAGGAAAACAATAACATTAAATTTAAAAAAATAAAAATAGGAGGAAACAAGATGGCGGAGGAGTAAGTGGAAGCTACACTAACCTCCTCCCACAACTAGTCTGGATTTACAACTTAATTTTGGAGAAATCATCTGGAATAACCAACCGAACACTAGCTGGAGAGAAGTCTTATAACCATGGAGAGACAGGAAAGGCCGCTATAACACAATGTGACTGGTAGGGAGTGTGGAGACGCGGAAGGGCTGGCTGGGCCCACATGGGTGGCAGCTGAAGGGACTGAGAAACAGCTCAGCAGCCGGGGATTCCCCCTGAGAAGGGAAGGGTCTAAACCACCAGCTGAGCTTCCCAGCCTACAGCAACAGAGTGGAAAGTAAAATAGTATCCAGCTGAGAAAAGCGAAAAGCCACAGGGTTTCTTGCTAGCCAGAGAGAAACAGCTGGAGAAAAAGAGCTCTTAAGCGGATCACATACGAAAATATTTTGCCCCCACTTACCCTGGGCTCAAGCAGAGGGAAGGCAGAGAGGACTGGAGATGCTTGGGGAGAGTTTGGTGTGGTGGCTTTGAGGGGAGAGCTGGGGAGGCGGCTGGTCGGGTCCCAGTGCTGACTCATCACCACACTGCAGGCAGACCATTCCCCTCCAAGTGGCGTCAGCCTGAGGGGAAGCAAAGGCCCTGCCTACAGGAATTAAGCTGCCACACCCACGGTCCTTAAACCTGACGGCTAATCACAGATTGAATATATTAACAACTAAAGAAGACAGACAAAGGCAGTAGATCCCTGGAAGTCTCCAACAGGCTGCCTAGGCCCAGACTGATACAGGATCTGATGCCACCAGGGGCAGATCCAGGAAGTGCAGATCATTCTAAGAAGCACCAACAAACAATAAGAGTTACAAAAATGGGGAGACAGAGAAACAACCCCCCATCGAAAGGAAAGGTAGAATCCCCAGAAAGAATGCTAAATGAAATAGAGGGGAGCAAACTATCAGATATAGAATCAAAACATGGATTATGGAGAAGCTGAATGAGCTCAGCGGAAACTGCAAAGAACTCCAGGGAAACTACAAGGAACTTACTGAGAATTACACCAGCATGAAAAAGGACATAGAAGCTATCAATAAGAGACAGGAGGAAATGAAGAATACAATCTCTGAATTGAAGAACACAGTTGAAGAAATTAAAAGCAGGCTAGAGGAAGCAGAAGATTGGATCAGCAAGCTAGAGGACAATGTAGACAAAAACTCCCAAACAGTGCAACAAAATGAAAAAAGGCTGAACAAGACTGAAGAGGTTCTAAGACAGCTGCAGGACAACATGAAACGTAATAATATCCGTATCATAGGAATTCCAGAAGGAGAAGAAGAAGAGCAAGGGATAGAAAACCTCTTTGAAAAACTAATGACAGAAAACTTCCTTAACATGAAGAGAGAAAGAGTCATGCGAGTCCAGGAAGCACAGAGGGTCCCAATGAAGATGAACCCCAACAGGCCCACCTCAAGACACATCATAATTAAAATGCCAACATTCAAAGACAAAGAGAGAATCCTAAAAGCAGCAAGAGAGAAACAACTAATAACATACAAGGGAGCTCCAATAAGGCTATCATCAGATTTCTCAGCAGAAACACTACAAGCCAGAAGGGAATGGCAAAAAATATTCCAAGCAATGAAAAACAAAGGCCTACAACCAAGAATACTCTACCCAGCAAGGCTCTCATTCAAAATGGAAGGTGAAATAAGGAGTTCCCAAGACAAAAGAAGGCTAAAAGAATACATCTCCACCAAACCAGCATTGCAAGAGATGCTAAAGGGTCTGCTTTAAGAAGATGAAGAAACAGAGAGAGACAGAGAGGAACACGAGTACAAAGGGGGAAAATGACAATGAATAAGTACTGAAAGAAAGAAGGAACTTCTACCATTTGCAACAACATGGATGGAACTAGAGAGAATTATGCTTAGAGAAATAAGTCAGGCAACGAAAGAAAAATACCTTATGCTATCACCTATTACGGGAAACTAATGAACAACACAAACAAATGAGCAAAATTGAACCAGAGGTATGTAAACAAGGAATGAACTAACAGTAACAAAAGGGGAGATGGGAAGGAGGGAGAGAAGGGGATAAGAAGAGGAAGGGTCTAGTCAAAGAATATGTATAAATGACCCATGGACATGGACAACTGGGTTGGGAATGACTGTGAGAGAAGGGGGAGCAGGGTGCAGGGAAGCAAGAGGGGGAAAAAGTGGAACAACTGTAATGGAAAAAAAAATTTTTAGTGTGGGAAAAAATAAAAATATAAAGAATGGAAATGCAAGTTCAGTGAATGTTGAAGGGACAAGGGTTTTCCTTCACACTGTATATTTTTCTCCCTATCTGATCCCTCTAGAGTTTGGCATTCTAAACAAGTAAGTAATGACATAGGTTTCTTTGCATAAAATTAATAAGACCAGTTGTTAATAGAGGTTTTTTTGACTAAGACTTTGACTGGAATGTCATGCCTAAAGGAGACATGCTTGGGCTCTGGTTGTTACCAAAAAGCCCTGAGGAACTGGGATTGACTTTCAAAGGTAATAAAAGTCCACGAGATAAAAGGCCTGGTACCTTGGATGGATGCACAGTCCATGGCAATCTTTCCAGGGAAGGAATGGAGGTTGTTTTCCTGAAAGATGGCTAGATGGGACCTTAAGGCACAATGAAAAACCAGAAGGACTTGGAAAAGACAGGTATTTACAGGCAAGGCTGAATGCCAGGTATGTGGTTCTGCTTCTGTGCCTTGAAGGGCAGACTGAAGGTCACCCTAAATGTTCCTTGCATAGGTTCCAGCAAAGCAGAACTAAAGATCATGTGATCATTTTCTGCTCTTGTTGTGTTTATGCAAATGAACAGGATAAATTAAAAATGAACTTAATGCAGTCCCTTTAATGACAAGGAGGATAATCTTAGGGAGAAAAATTGCGATTCAAGGAAAATCACAATGTTCAGTGGTGGACTGTAAAGTAGTGCAGCTAGCCATCTTTAAGGTTTCTTTTCATTTAAAATTTGTTTTCATTTGAAAGTTAAACTATGTCTGTGGCATTATCAAAGATGTTTAATTTACAGGCAAGAAGAATGTCAAATGCCTTGCAACTGGATGTCTTTCTGATAAGACAATCTAGAGATTTGGAGACTTATATGTGGGTTATGTTACATAAATTACCCCTGGCTGGTTTGGCTCAGTGGATTGAGCGTCGGCCTGCGAGCTAAGTGTCGCTGGTTCGATCTTCCAGTCAGGGCACATCAGAGAAGGAAAACTCTGACTCCAAAAAACCTCCGCTGCCTTGCGGCATACCTCTTCAGGGGAAAGGCTAAGGGAGTAAACCCCGACAGAAAATCCGGAGCCGGAGTCCCTAAGGCGGTTTGACATTGTAGTCAACACCGGCTACTCCTGCGGCGCACCTGAAGCCAAGCTGTATTGACTCCATCTTTCCCTTGGATCCTTCAGCTGCGAAGAGAGGGGGGGTCTGCTGCATGGGCAACAGCAGACCCTCCATATCACCCTGCCCAGGCTCTGTAGCTTCAGCTTCGCTGGAGAGGACACTCCAGCATCATCGCAAGATGTCGATTCAACACGGGGGGAGACAGATACCGTGTCACTCCCGAGTCGGACTGCACAGCCATTCTCGGCGGTGCAGATGGACTCTTAAGAAGCTACACCATCGTCTCTCGAGACGGACGGCTGCCGACGATGTTACATAAATTAACATGTTTTCTGTTTTCAAAGGGCATAAGCCTACGATCTCATTACTTGAGTGATTGTCTGTATGTATAGGCCTCACTTAATCCTGTCTGCATAGCTGCCTCTTGACACTCAATGGTTTGGCTGAACTAAGTGGCTGGGTTGGTGAAGAATGGGGTGGTCTGTGGACTTCACTTTAAAACTAGTTTCTCTTTTCTATCCTAAAGGCTTGGACAGAAAGAGCCCAGAGGCCTGAGAGGGGGTAAATCTAAAATATTTCCCTCAGCCCAAACTAAGTATAATGGGCAAAAGGGTTTTGGACAGGTGAAATGTATGTGGCACACTTTCCTCCAAAGAAGCCCTTCTTTTCCCTAATGTGGGACATTGAAAAATTAATCTCTGTCTTTTGTCATCTAGTGGTTATGGATTGAATGATGTCCTTTAACCCTGTTGCCAAATCTGTTGTCTCCAGAATACAACAAGGATGCCAGCCTGTTAAATCAAGCATGCCATTGTCCGGGGACAGCCAACCAACCTGGAGTCTGCACGATCCTTCCCCATATGGGAAGGCCACCCTCCCCTCCACACCCCCATTCTTATTAGGGATTTCTGGACCCAAGAGTAGGTAGGACGATGACCATGTCCAGCTTGAAGCAGCTAGAGGAGCTCGAGACCTTCGCCCATTGTCCTTTGTAAGATTATAAAGGGTCTTAAGTCTGAGAGGGATTGTTATTTTTTATTGTTAAAATAATTAATTAATTAATTAATTTTAAAAAAAAGAAGAAGAAGAATATATGAAAGGGTGAGGCAGGAGAGCTTGTATATATGACCCATGGGCATGGACTTGGGGGAGGGATTGTTGGGGGAGGGGGGTGCTGGTCGGAGGGGAGCAAAGGGGAAAAATGGGAACTATTGTAACAATATAATCAATAAAATATACTTAAAAAATAAAAAATAATAAAAAATAAAGGTGAAAAAAGCAAGAAGAAAGAAGGAAATAATAAAGGTAAGAAATATAAATAAATAAATAAATAGATAAATAAATAAATAAATAAAACCAAAATAACAAGTATATTCTTATTAACATTTTGGTATGTGCTGTTAAAATTTCAAATATATTTAAACTAGTTACACTCTTAACTCTACATTGAAATAATACCTGTTTTTTCTCCTAATCCAGAGCAAGAGGTAGCATCCACAAGAAACAACACATTTGACCATGTTCTTATCATAACTCATGTCACTGGCTCTTACATAACCAATAAATGTGTTACTGGCACAAGTAAGAACAATTTTGTGGCCACAAAGAAGTTATATTTAACACCAATTTGCTGCCATTCCTGCCTCCTCCCATCTAGGCCAGGAGGATTAGAGGAAAAAACACAGTACTGTGTTCATTGAGCAATATAATGTTATAAATTAACAATTACTATTGCTCCCCCCTCTTCAAATATCCTCCAGGCAAAAATATGCTTGCAGATCTAAGAGATATGGCACAAAATTTTTCATTCAAGAAAATAAGCATTGGGCAACAATTAGCTCTTCTATCATAGGTATACCTTGAATTAGTCTTGATTAATGATGCCTATTCAAAATGAGACTCTGAAATTCCAATTCTATTTGTACTACACTGAAAAAAAAAAAAGTTTCTGGAACATATTAATGGCATATTCCCTTATTAGCTTTTAAAATCATTCTTGATATTTTAATAGTGGAGGGGATAGATAAGGATCTTCAAGTCATCTGTTGTAATAGGTGTGAATGTCTATTATGTTCCCAAAACTGTTTATTTTTCTAGCTATGAACTAGAACAAGTATTAATTATATCATTAACTTTCTTCTAAAGTTCTACAAAGGAATGTTTGGAAGTTGTACAAAAAAAGTTGTCAGATTAAGATCTTTTGTATGATTACATCTGTAGGAATCAGTTAGCAATTTTTTGGTAAGTATAAATTAAAATATCTTAAGGTTTAATTTACATTTTTGTGATTTATATAAACAGTAAGGTCTTTTGGTATTGTATAAAATATAGTCTTGTTAAGAATGATTTTGTCATCCCATAAGGTATTTTAAATAATTTAAAACACAACAGTAATCTATATTTATCAGAATTGTTAGAATTTGAAAGTTGAATTTAAAAAGTCAATAAAGAGACTTATTGTCAAGTGTTTGGAAGGTTTTCTCAAGGTTAGGTTATAGAGAAAGTAGACTGCACATAATCATATGTCAATTAAACCAACAAAAAACAATTTGATTGTTGATAATAATACTTATCCTCAGGATCTTTCCCTATTACTACATCAGGCTCTAATTTTTAATTTTTTTAGTGTCCTTGGAAGAGTTAAGCCATTCATGAGGAACTATCTGTAGATGAGTTTTAAAGAGGACTATTCAGTGAATATATAGATGTTTGAGATTCCAAAGACCAAACACTTGAATAATTTTAAAAGCAGCTACTTTGCATCAGCATAAAGCAAATATTTATGGGGCACTCACAAGATGTAAAGCACACAGGAAACAGACAGGAAATGTGTCCCAGGTCTTATCATCGACAAGCACCAGGGCAGAAGGCATTATTCAGTTTATTGGGATTAAATCCATGTTCTAGTTACCCAGAATGCCTAGGAATTTTTCTGAATATTTCCTATCTATAGATCTCATTATCTATTTCACTTTTTTATGTGGAAAGACATTTTCCCTATTTTTCAAATGGAGAAATAAAGGTACAATGAGAATCAGGAACTTAGATTGCTAGAGCAGGAATTCTCTGCCATCACCCACCTATACATTTATATGATTCTATATATGCCTGGAAAAATTCTATGTCAGCCATTTGTAAGCCATTGAAATAAACATATTTATTATTCAACATCTACTTAGAGAAGGCAGAGAGAGTTTTATTACATAATGTTTTAGTTGAAGAGCTGACTTTTCAACACTTGTGGAACGTAGAAATATTGCTGCATTTTTAGTGATAATAAAATTTGAATTTAGTCAAATATCTTTTTTTTATTTACTGCCTTCATGTTAGTAATTTTAAATGAACTGAGGTATAATATAAGGACTGTTATTCTTGTGTGCTCATATTGTTTCATATTATAATTAACATTTTTAAAATTAATATTGATGAAATTAATGGTGAGTGATTTATAATTACATATGAAAGCAAAAATGTGTGAGATTGTGAGCTAAAGTTAAATCTTATATTTTTTGTTGGCAGCCGTCCATCTCGAGAGATGATGGTGTAGCTTCTTAAGAGTCTATCTGCACCGCCGAGAATGGCTGTGCCGTCCGACTCGGGAGTGACACGGTATCTGTCTCCTCCCGTGTTGAATCGACATCTTGCGATGAAGCTACAGAGCCTGGGCAGGGTGATATGGAGGGTCTGCTGTTGCCCATGCAGCAGACCCCCCCTCTCTTCGCAGCTGAAGGGTCCAAGGGAAAGACGGAGTCAATACAGCTTGGCTTCAGGTGCGCCGCAGGAGTTGCCGGTGTTGACTACAACATCAAACCGCCTTAGGGACTCCGGCTCCGGATTTTCTGTCGGGGTTTACTCCCCTAGCCTTTCACCTGAAGAGGTATGCCGCAAGGCAGCGGAGGTTTTTTGGAGTCAGAGTTTTCCTTCTCTGTAAATCTTATATATATATATATATATATATCATCGGCAGCCGTCCGTCTCGAGAGACGATGGCGTAGCTTCTTGAGTCTATCTGCACCGCCGAGAATGGCTGTGCAGTCCGACTCGGGAGTGACAACCCCTGCCACACTTGTTACAGGTGAAGGCAGATGGCTGTTGTTGCTGCTGTTGACGCTGCTTCCGCCTTGACCTTTTCTGGACCGCCTCCTCGTTGCGCGCAGCCTCTGCGCGTGATGTACCTTGCCTGACCGCGAGCCTCCAGGCTAGGCGGTCGTCTGCTTGAACTTCCCATGTGTTGAGATTGATGGAGCATTGTGTCATGTCCTTTTTGCAGATGTCTTTGAACCGCAGTTTTGGGCGCCCCGTCATCCTCTGGCCTTCTGCCAGCTCGCCGTAGAGGAGGTCTTTGGGAATACGGCCTGCATCCATTCTTTTGACATGGCCGAGCCACCTGAGGCGTCTTTCACTAAGAACTGCATGCAAACTGCTCATGTTGGCTCGCTTCAGCACCTCGGTGTTGGGGACCTTATCCTGCCAGGCGACATGCAGGACGCGTCGCAGGCACCTCGTGTGGAAGCTGTTGAGTTTCCTTTCGTGCCTTGCGTAGGTGGTCCACGTCTCACTGCCATAGAGGAGAGTGCTGAGTACGCAGGCTTGGTAGATGCGCAGTCTGGTTTTCTCAGTGAGGCTGGAATTGTTCCACACTCGCCGGTTCAGTTTGGCCATAACTGTGGCTGCCCTGGCGATTCTCCAGTTGACCTCCAAGTCAACTGACAGAGAGCTCGAGATGGTGGACCCAAGGTAAGTGAAGTCATTGACAACCTCCAGGGTGTATCCGTCGATGGTGATGCATGGGGGAGTCCCCGTGCCTTGAGCCATAACGTTCGTCTTCGTCAGGCTGATGGCTAGTCCGAACTCCTTGCATGCGTGGGAAAGGCAAGTGACTAGCTGCTGGAGTCCCTCTTCGGAGTGTGATGTCAAGGCTGCGTCGTCGGCGAAGAGCATCTCATGGATGAGCACCTCTTTGACTTTGGTTTTGGCTCATAGACGGGCCAGGTTGTAGAGCTTGCCATCGGATCTGGTGTGAATGAAGACACCCTCGCTGCAGTCCTTAAAGGCGTATTGGAGGAGCATGGAGAAGAAGATTCCGAACAGCGTAGGCGCGAGGACGCAGCCCTGCTTTACTCCGCTGCTGACTGGGAAGGCCTCAGAGGTTGCGCCGTTGTAGGACACTGTGCTGTGCATGTTGTCGTGAAAGGACATGACCACAGCAAGCAGATGTGGTGGACAGCCAATCTTCCGTAGCAAGCTGAAGAGTCCGCTTCGACTGACCAGATCAAACGCCTTCGTGAGGTCGATAAAGGCGAGGTAGAGTGGTTTATGCTGCTCGTGACACTTCTCCTGCAGCTGACGTAGGGAGAAGATCATGTCCACTGTTGATCGGCCAGCTCTGAAGCCACACTGGGACTCTGGGTAGACGCGGGAAGCAAGGGTCTGCAGGCGGGCAAGAGCGACCCGGGCGAATACTTTGCCGACGACGCTGAGGAGAGAGATGCCCCGGTAGTTGTTGCAGTCGCTGCGGTCTCCTTTGTTCTTGTACATGGTGATAATGTTGGCATCTTTCATATCCTGGGGGATGTAACCCTCCTTCCAGCAGAGACAGAGTAGATGGTGGAGCGGCTGTAGCAGGACTGGTTTCCCGCTACACACACATATATCGTCAGCAACCATCCGTCTCGAGAGACGATGGTGTAGCTTCTTAAGAGTCTATATATAATTGAAAAACCAAAAAAAAAAAAAAAAAGTGTCTATCTGCACCGCCGAGAATGGTTGTGCAGTCCGACTCGGGAGTGACACGGTATCTGTCTCCTCCCGTGTTGAATCGACATCTTGTGATGACACTGGAGTGTCCTCTCCAGTGAAGCTGAAGCTACAGAGCCTGGGCAGGGTGATATGGAGGGTCTGCTGTTGCCCATGCAGCAGACCCCCCCTCCATTCGCAGCTGAAGGGTCCAAGGGAAAGACGGAGTCAATACAGCTTGGCTTCAGGTGCGCCGCAGGAGTTGCTGGTGTTGACTACAACGTCAAACCGCCTTAGGGACTCCGGCTCCGGATTTTCTGTCGGGGTTTACTCCCTTAGCCTTTCCCCTGAAGAGGTATGCCGCAAGGCAGCGGAGGTTTTTTGGAGTCAGAGTTTTCCTTCTCTGATGTGCCCTGACTGGAAGATCGAACCAGCGACACTTAGCTCGCAGGCCGACGCTCAATCCACTGAGCCAAACCAGCCAGGGCTAACACACATATATATACATATATAAATGTGTATACATATATACACATATATAAATGGTCTGTCCAGAAGGTATCCTGCCATGTAATATGGAAAACAGAGACATTTATTGGAGGTGCAAGATACAAGAAACATTGTACATAGGACAATGATACCTCAATCTCCTTCAGAGGAGACACCTTAGGAACTCACACAATAGTCCCAATCACTATCAGCTGCCTTCTCATATTTTCCTGAATCTCGCTGATGGTCTGAAATTTCTTCCCTTTCAAAGGTGATTTTAATTTTGGGAAAGGCCAGAAGTTGCAGGGCACCAAATCTGGGCTGTGGGAGGCCCTGAGTCACCTGAATGTCTTGATATTTGACCAAAAAACTCCTCATGAGGCACAATGCTTGACCAGGCACGTTGTTGTGATGCAGCTGCCAATCACCAGTTGCCCACAGCTCCAGCCTTCTGAATCATCTGAATAGTTCCCGTGGAGGAATGTTCAGCTTAACACAAAATTTGATGCAGATTTGTTGCTCTATTCACTCAGTGATTTAAATGTGATAGCCACACAGTACACATGTCACTCAAAGCCATCTAGCACCCCCACTGACTAGTACAGTGAATTCCTCATTGTTCACACATGTGCATTATAGTCCATTCTCCTATGCTGCCAGGTTACATCAATGTCGGGCAAAGCATTCTCATTATATTAACAATGACTGCACTTTTTCTGGAAAGACCTCACTTAAAAATTTTATTTTTTAAATTAGATGTCTTTGATTTCCACTTACTTAATATTCTGTCTCTAAGTTGATAGGAATCAGGATGCATATATGAGTGGTTTGGGCTCCTGATCAGAATGAAGTGTTCAATCTGTAAGAAAGAGGAGCCATTGAATATAACTCCAACTATTTTTCAATTTTGTCTTCCCTTTACTGACATCTTTGATGTCTCCTTGTTTTAGCCTGACTATTAAATTTATTCTACAAGCCTGTTTTAAAGATACAAACATAAGGAAACTACAGAGAACCCATACTGAAATTTACATTCCCGTGACTATTTTGTAACTACCAGTTTGGCCTTCTTAATTTCTTCACCTTTTTTATCCAGTCCCCTCCTAAACTCTCCCCTCTGGCACCATCAGTCTATTTTCTGTATCTTGAGTCTATTTCAATTTTGTTTATTTTGTTCTTTAGATTCCACATATAAATGAAATCATATGGTATTTGTCTTTATCTGATTGGCTTGTTTCACTTAGCATAATACCCTTCAGACCAATCCATGCTATTAAGGGAGGAAACTGCCTTTCCCATTGACAAGGCATTGCTTACTCTTCTGAAGAATGAAATGACATGAGTTTCTTTGGTTTTCTCCAAGAAGTTTCTAGATACTTTTCTTTTTCCTCTGAATTTTTTTCAGTCAACCTCTTTTCAACCCATTCTACATAGCTACCTGTATTATTTAAAAAATCACTTAAAATAAAATATAAAGTAACTTCTGAAAGTGACAGTTGAAGCAAAATCTTATCGTAAGGGATCCTCTGTCCTTAGCAATTTTACTGTCTTCAATGGCTGCAGTTGCCACTTTTATATCTCATTTTGACTTTCTCTTTACTTCTAAATTCAGATTTATAAATTATTTTCAGTGTCCAACCATGTTTTTGAGTGCTTATTCTGTGCCAGTGTATTTCTTAAGTACTCTAAGTGAATTTACTCATTTAGTCCTGATGATAATCATGACACAGGTATAATTACTATTTCCTTCTTATAGAGGACACACCTGAAATAGGGATGTTTAATAACTTTTACAACAGCACACAAATAGAAATCGTGGGAGGCAAGATTTCAGGGAAAGCAATATGGTTCCAGAGCCTGTCACAGCCATCACCTTATGTATCTCAGTGGAATGCTCAAAGCTGTATTGCTATCTTGCTCTCTCTCCACACCACTCCACCCCAAACTGACTTTTCTCCCTAGATTTTCTCTTTCTCTTAATGACATCCCTGTAACCTAGATATCCAACCCAAACTCCACTTTCTCTTCCCCAGCTCTTTTCATCTTACCTCAGCAACATTACTCACTATCTTCAATAAAATTATTAAAATCTACTTAATATATGAATATTTTAATATAATTAATATAAAAATGAAAAAATGAGTTTTATAGTAGTTTTTAATCTTCTGTCTTCTTAAGAAAGTTGCTTTATATAAATAGGGAGGAGAAGATTAAGAATAAAAATGCAGATCACTAGATCTTACACCACAGTAGTATAAAAATGAAGAAATGGCCCTGGGACCAAGATGGAGGCATAAATACACACACTGCATCTCCCCAGCACTAAGAAGGAATTTACAACCACTTCAAAACTAAAATATATATATATATATATATATATATATATATATATATAATAAAAATCCATAAAATTAAAACTACAGGGAAGTTCAGCAAAGAAATGAAAAAGAAATAATTACCAGAAAGGTAGGAGGGGTAGAGCCAGGATAGAGAGAAAGAGGGGCAGAGGAGCAGTGACTGTGATGGTGATGCTTGGCAGGCAGCACTGTTAGCAGTAGCCATGGCAAAAACCAGGAAGTAATCCCAGCCCTAGACCAGGCCACATAGCTGGTGATTCCAGTGCTGGGGAAAATAGAGCCACATTGCTTCTGACTGTGAAAGTCAGTCAGGCTGGGGCAGAGGAATAAGCTACCAGTCTCTAAAACAAGGCAGCTTGCTTAGTACGGAAAAGGAAAGAACTGCCTGGAAAAGTGGAGGCAACTAGCACTGTTCCCTCTCAGACCCCTCCCCCACATACAGCACCAAAACACAGTGAAACAGGCACCAGCACTAATGAATACCTAAGGCTCCACCCCCTATAATGTAACAGGTGCAATAGCTCTACCCAAATCACAGAGGCAAACACAGAAAGCTGTCAAAATCAGGAGACAGAGAAGTATGGCCTAGAAGGAGGAGCAGATCAAGGTCCCAGTGACACAACTAAGCAACAAGCAGATAGGGCACCTAACAGATGAGGAGACAGAGAACTTAACAGATGTACAGTTTAAGACATTGGTGATAAAGATGCTCACGGAGTTGACAGAAAAAGTTAAACAGGATGGGGAAAGAATGAAGGCTATTCTGGCTGAAATGAAGGAAAATTCACATGAAAAGAAAGGAAACTGGGGTTCAAATCAACAAATTGAAACACAAGGAAGAAACAAATAGTCAGCCAGTACCAAAGAAGGAAACAAGAATTGAAAAAAATGAGGAGAGGCTTAGAAAGCTCTGGGAGAGCTTTAAATGTGAAATAACAATGAGGGAAACTTCCCTACTTTAGGGAGGAAAATGGACATATGGGTCCAAGAAGCACAGAGAGTCCCAAACAAACTAGATTCAGAGAGGACCTGACACATTATAATCAAAATGCCAAAGATTAAGGATAAATAGAGAATCTTAAAAGCAGCAAGAGAGAAGAGAAGAATTACCTACAAAGGGGTACCTATAAAACTGTCAGCTAATTTCTCAAAAGAAACTTTGCAGACAAGAAGGGAGTGGCAGGAAATATTCAAAGTCATGAAAAGCAAGGACCTATAGCCAAGATTACTTTATCCAACAAAGCTATCATTCAGAATGGAAGGGCAGAGAAAGTGCTTCCCAGACAAGGTAAAGCTGAAGGAGTTCATTATCACCAAGCCATTATTATATAAAATGTTAAAGGGACTTTAAGAAAAAAAAGATCAAAACTATGAACATTAAAATGAAAACAGTATCACAACTATCAACAATAGAAGCTAAGAAATGGAAATAAAGGCGAACTAAGCAGACAACCAGAATGGGAACAGAATCATAGGTATGGGGAGCATGTGGAGGGAGGTCACCTGGGAGGCAAATGGTGCAGGAATTAAGAAGCATAGTAGGAGGGTGCAGAATGGACAGGGGGATATTGAGAAGAGCTTTATGCACAACCCATGTACATGGACTAAGTGGGGAGTGGGATGCTGGAGGGAGGGGGTTGCTGGGTGGAGGGGAGCAAAGGGAAAAGAAATTGGGATAACTGTAACAGCATAAGCAATAAAACATACAAAAAAAAGTAATGGTGCTGGCTGGGTAGTTCAATTGGTTGAAGTATCATTCAGTGCACAAAAAAATTGTGGGTTTGATTCCTAGTCCAGGCGCATTCTGATGACATTCAATTGATGTTGGTGTTTCTCTATCTATCTATCTAACTCCCTCCTCCTCCCCTCCATTCCTTCTTCCCTCTCTCTTTTTCCCCTCCCTAACCTCAATAAATATATCCTCTGTTGAGAATTTTAAAGAAAGGGGAATGAAGAAATGATGGCACATACCATTTCCTGGAATTTTTCTAATGATAATAAAATACCTCCATAGGATTTTGGCTATTTCAAACATCAATACTTTCAAGTTTTCAAGGTAAGGCAATCGAAGCTCATTCCATTCTGTAGGAGTTTACAATGCAGGACAATGTCGAGCACTGAAAATTTATTTTATTAAAAAGAATAAGCAGGTTTCAATATATCTTAACATTTAGAAAATACTGAATCAAAGACCATGCTCCTCCTTGGAGACATGGTTTCCTAAATTGCAAGGCAATAGCTGAAAAGCATCTGCAAATAAGAATAATGTTGTGAGTCTTATTTAAAGTTTTAGGTCAGTTTTGCTAGGAGATATTGTTCACCATCTGTTGTTGGCATGTGAAAAGCCTCCAGAGAATAGTCTATTTTGCTGGAAACAGTCTCCTCTAATTTTCTTTTTGATTAATGACTTGGGTCAAATCCATTCTTAGTAGGTCACTGCTGAATAATATTCCTGATATGTTTGACATGTTAGTCTATATTACATTAAACCAATTTTGATCACACTTCATAAAACTTCTGATATGGATAATACAATAGTTTTCTCCCACTAGGCACTAAATGGGGTATTAATGATGTCCACAACCGACTTCTCATCATTTTAGTTTGCTTTAAATTTTCCCTTGCCAAATTTTTTTCTCTAGACCTTGTCGTTACTCTACAATTTACTAGTGACTATGATCATTTACTTAGTTTCCTTGTCCTTAAAATGGGAATAAAATAGTACCTACATTATAATGTTATTATGAGGATAAAATGGGATTTATAACAGTTTATTTTTAAAACATGGGATTAAAAATAAATTTGTTTCTTTGAGTAGGACAGGAATGTTAATTTAAGGGGAACTTTAAAATTTTTTATATACTTTTATTTTCACTTCGCAGAGTAATGTATGCATGCTTGACTTACCAGCATGACTTAATTCATTAATGTGCTTACTTACATGAGTCTCCCATGATCTCCAAAATGTATGCAACTCTTGTAATATATTTTCCTGTATTTACAGCATCTGTTTTCTCTCCCCTCATGTAGTTTCACATTTGTTCACATTATACTTTTTGCCTCTATTATATGCATTAACATTATAAGGGTTTTTGTTTCAAGTGAAGTCTAATAGAGTTTTTGTCATATAAAACAATATAGATAGCCACTCAAATATTTATGAGCAAAGGTAATAAACATACTAGCTATCTGCAAATCACCCCCTTCCACGCTCTGTCCCCAAACAGAAGAAATAATCAACCTTTCCTCTAGTCCCATCTTGTTCTCAATGCTGTTCAAGATCCTATCAGTATAGTTTGCTACTTTAACCTCCATCTGGGCCAGAATCAATTCTTTCTGAAGCCCAGACAGATGACATAATGGGAAAAAATTGTACTAGTCTGAAATGTTCTTCATGTAATCTTTCCATTGATGCAGGGAAAAGGGTAGTTTTCATTAGCACACTAACACTCCCTTTGCCCAATGTGAAGAGCAGTACTTGATGTACTGCATTAGTGCTAGCTGTCATATGACTTATTCTAAATTACATAACTCTTAAACTGCCCTCAGTTTCTCTTCAGAGGGGTCTTATTGACTGAGAGTACCGCGCTGCTGCTGTAGCTACAGTGAGGTTTCAAAAAGCCAGATTTGATCATGTTGCTTGCATCCTCAAAAGCCTTCAATGTTTTCACACTGTTTATAGGATAAGGTCTAATCTCCCTTATGTGGCAATACAACCCTCCCTGATGTAGCCGTAGCTACCTATCCAGCCTAATCCTACCTCTCTCTAACACATGTCTTGGACTCCATCTGAGCCTTGCTTCCACATCTGGATTGCAGCACGTTCTCTCTGCACGCTCCTGTTATATCTTTTTACTTCCCTTGTCTTCTTTGTGAAATAGCATACATATCACTTCCATTTCTACTCTTAAGAAAATGTCATTGACCTTTTAAGTCAGAGAATATTGTCATATTTTGCTCTAGCATTTTTGTCATTATTTGTTTCATATCTCCTTCTGTCACTGACTGTGGGTTCCTAAACTTAGGGCTCAGGTTCTTCGTCAGTTGCTAATTAATATTGGTAAATTATTTTTCTCTATAGATTACTTCAAAGAACACAAGGAGTTTTTGAAAGTTTTAGAGGAAAGAAAGGCATTTATGGATTTTGTCATATTATTAAATAGCGAAAGAATTTAAATTAGTAAAACTGTGGAAAGCTAAGATAGAATCCAAGGATAAATTCTAAAATGAGATCTAAGGAGATTAGTTGGGTAATTAACATTTATTGAATACCTCTTATATATCAGGCATTTTAATGGAAACTTTTATGAGTCAACTAATATAAGTAGGGTTGTAAAGAACTTAGAAAATAATGATCAAAGTTTGACCATAAAATAAAAGGAAGAATAACTCTAGTCACTACTTTCTCAAATGGAAAAACCTGTAACCATGTTATCTCTATACTCAGCAGATCTTCAAATAAATAAAACATAGAGAGAAGCAGATTGTTATCATGTAACTCTTGTGTTTAATTTAGCTCCCAGGACTCACTCCTAACAGCTCATAACTGTTTGTTGATTTAGACAGAGGTACAGTAGAAATTATTTCAGTGTATATAGATTATAAAATTCTATATTAT
Source organism: Furipterus horrens (assembly GCF_987537825.1). Lineage (NCBI taxonomy): Eukaryota > Metazoa > Chordata > Mammalia > Chiroptera > Furipteridae > Furipterus > Furipterus horrens. The sequence goes on along the minus strand of NW_028327176.1, from coordinate 106,760,784 downwards.
AATAAGATATACTATGATTGGGCTCTTACAGAAAAAATTCATTTGAATGACACTTATATTTTCAAGCCTTTTTATAAAATAGTGCTAGGGATCATGCATTAAGAATCATAAATCACTTTTAGGTCTTGTGTATTTTCTGTGTAAATATAAGATATAAAAAGTGAATTCTTGATGCACATTTAGTATTATCAACTAATATCTAAAACTTATGTTAATGAAATAATTCAAATTACTAATACTATAAATATAATTATAACTATAACTTGATGTAAAAATGATATGTATATGTAATCAGAATTATGTATATGCTAAGTATACATGTGTTAAATATATCCCTTGTATGTGTGTACAGCATTCAGCACAATTTAAGCCATTGATACTTAGCCCTAGTAAACTCGACTTGGAAGAACAGACAACTGCATTATAACAGCATTGACATTTAGCAGATTAGAAAAACAGCTCTCTGTTAAAATTAAATTACCCAAAGTGTAATTTTAGATTTAAGTTATATAGATTTAAATCTTAAGGCCTAGAAATGAATTGTGTGGTTAGGATGCCACCTAAAATTCAGAGTCAGGAATTCTTTCCAGGCAGAATTCACTTGAAAGTAGATGTCTGAGATTGAGTTGTCAGCTGAGTTCTTCTGAGGCCTCTCTCCTTAGCTTGCAGAAGCCTGTCTTCTCCCTGCACCCTCACACAGTCTTCTGTGTCTTTGTCTTACTCTCCTCTTCTTACAAGGACATTAGTCATATTGGATTATAACCCATGCCATGTGATTACATTTTATCTTAACTACCTTTTTAAAGCCCTATTTCCAAATACAAATCACATTCTGAGATACTAGGGGTTAGGGCTTCAAAATATTAATTTTAAGGGGACACAGTTTAGCTTATATAAGATTACATTCACTAATAATTATAGCTCATGATAAGTCACTGCTTATTTTGTGCAAAAACCACTCCCCTAAGGACTTATATGCATGCTTTGTCATTTAACTTTCACAATTACTTATGAGAAAAATACTAGCATGACCCCTAAAATATATACGGGAAAAATTGAGGTTCAGAGAGGAAATGAACTTAACTACTAAGTGTAAAAGTCAGGAATTGAACTCGATCTGTTCCCAAGACTGTGCTTGTAACCAGAATACTTTATTGCCTCCTAATTAGATCCTGCAATGTTGGAGTCTCCTTGAGAGCAAAATCCTCATCTAATAAGTAAAGCTTGAGTTTTATTCATTCTTGTATTCATTCATAATTCATTTTTTATTTGCAAATGTACTGACCACATACATAATATTTCTCTATAGTTGTTACTTCAAATATATCTCATAAGTTAACAATTAATAGGTATATAAACATATACCTTTATCTGACATTATAGAACATATTTCATAACCCACGCTATGTGTAGCTTTAGGCATTAATTTCAGAGACAACAAAAAATCAGGTGGGCACTTACTATTTTATATCAGAGGGTAGAAATATGAAGCAAAATAAACTTGATTCCTAATTTCAGAGAGCTTAAAATTCAAGGGGGGAGATAGACATTAATGAAAAGAAACTAATATGTGAAAAGTTACAATTGCTCTGAGAAACAAATAGGAATAGAATTATGAGAGCTTCTAATAGAAATCTTACCTAGACTGGTTCTCAGAAACACTTTCCCTGATAAAGTGTTACCTGTGTTGAGATCTACTGCAGTCACTTTGAGTTTAGGGAGGAGGAGAAACTATGGCTTTCACATTTTGTACATATGGATAAAAATACACACAAAAACCATGTGATCAGTTGCAAGGTCATTAAAGAAAGGTGGTGTGATTGGAGTGCAGAGAAGGAGGGAAAGTTGTAAGATATGGATTGAGACTTAGGAGTTTGTATGCCATGTTGATATTTTTTATACCAGGAACAATGACAGATTTTTAAATGATTTTGATAGGGATGAGACAATCATATTTGCCTTTAGAAAGATCACTGATTGTGGGGTGGGCAATACATTGGGGGAGGGCAGAATAGATAAGAGAAAACCACTTAAGAGGCTATTACAGGGACTTCTGGCCAAGATGGAGACTTAGACGGACACACTCAGTCTCCCTCTACAACTAGAAAGGAATACAACTACCTAAAAACAAAAGATAACCTGAAATTCCAGAAAATAAAGCTACATGGAAGCTCAACATATGAAGTTATAAACCAGCGGTGCTTGTCTGGATGGATAGGAGGGGCAAAATTGGAACTGGAACGGAAAGGTCGGGTGGTGCTGTTTGCAGTGGCAGTGGGGAGAGCAGCAGAGGGCACAACCCTGGCTGCAGTCGAGCCCCGGCAGCTTGTGACCCCAACGTGGGGAAAGGCAGCCCCCCCCCCATTGCCTCGAACAGTGAGGCCCAGAGGGCAGAAAGATGGATCCCAGTCTCCCAGTGGAGAATAATGGCAGGAATCCATCTTGGACCCCCATCAACACACAAAGCACCACAGCATGGCAAAAAAGGTCAGAATCGCTGCCGGTTGCCTGGCAGTGATGAGTACATGGGGCTTTGCCCCCTACAGCCTGCCCAGGAAGCAAAGCAAAACACAAATCTGTCAAAATGAAGAAGACAATGATTGAAATCCCAGTGACACAGCTCACCAGGCAGCAGATGAGAGACCCTGACAAACAAATAGGAAACCTTTCAGAGGCTCAGTTCAGAGCTATTGTTATAAGGTGGCTTACAGAATTAACAAAAGATTTTGAATAAGACAGGGAAGGAATGAAAGTCACTCATACTGAAACAAATGAAAACAGATACGAGACAAGTGGTGAGGAAATAGAATCCACAGATCGAATCAACAAACCGGAACATAGGGGAGGAACACACAGTCAACCAGTGCAGAAAGAGGAAATGAGAAGTGAGGAAAATGAGGAGAGGCTCAGAAACCTATGAGACAGCTACAAGCGGGCCAACATCCAAATCATAGGGTTGCCAGAAGGTGAAGAAGAACTAGAAATGGAAAAATTATGTGAAAAAATAATGAAGCAGAACTTCCTGAACTTGGGGGAGAAAACAGACTTACAGGTCCAGGAAACAGAGAGAGTTTCAGAAAAACTGGACCCAAGGAGAACCACTCCAAGACACATTATAATCAAATTGTCAAAAATTAAAGATAATGAGAGAATCTTAAAAGCAGCAAGAAGAAAATAATCATGTACAAAGGGATCCCAATTAGACTGTCAGCTGACTTCTCAAGGGAGACCCTGTAGGCAAGAGGGACTGGCAAGAAATATTCAAAGTAATGAAAATCAAAAACCTATATCCACGAATACTCTATCCAGCAAAACTGTCATTCAGAATAGAAGGGCAGAGGAAGTGCTTCCAGGACAAAATAAAACTGAAAAATTTCATTAAATTCAAACCACTATTATATGAGATGTTAAAAGGACTTGTTTAGAAGGAGGATCAAAACTATGAACATTAAAATGAAAACTGCATCACAAGAACCAACAACAGAAGCTAGGGAATCGAAACAAAGGCAAACTAAATAGGCAACAAGAGTGGAAAAAGAACTATAGGTATGGGGAGCATATTGGGGGGAGGTCAGCAGGGAGGGGGAAGGGGGAGAGGGAGGGAGATGGTACAGGAATTAAGAAGCATAGTAGGAGGGAATGGAGTAGACAGGAAGATGTTGAGAAGAACTATATGCACAACCAATGGACATGGACTAAAAGGGGGGGACAACTGGAGGAAGGGGGGCCACTGGGTGGAGGGGAGCAGAGGGAAGGGAAATTGGGACAACTGTAACAGCATAATCAATAAAACATATTTTAAAAAGAGAGGCTATTACAATAGTATAGGTGAAGCACTGCTGTGCTTTAGACTTCGATGGCAGTGAAAATGCAAAAAAATAAAAATTATAGATTAACAAGATGATTAGAGGTTAAAATGGCAGGTATTGTTAATGGGTTGGATATAGTTTTTTACAGGAAAGAGATGCTTCAGAGATTCTATATTTGTGTTTGTACAGCTCCATGGCTCCTGATGTCACTCAGTAAGATAGGAGACTGGGAATAGACAAGATCAGGAAAGTGAATATCATAGATTTGATATTATTAGGAACATCTTAGGAACATTGAATTTGGTGTGATCTTCATGGTTTATATGCAGACTGGGTAATTTTTCTGGATTAGAGTGTTACAATCATAGTTGTTGGTTCTGCTATGCTCTATGCTTACTTGGCATTTCCTGGAAAGAAAGTATAAGGAAACAGTGGATAAAGAAAAAGAACTGGGACTAAAGGTTGACAAACTCAGATATTTAATGGCTGAGACAAAAGAATACATTTGCACAGGAGACTATTAGGGAAAGACCACAAAACTGATTAAGAAATCAGAAAGAAAAGAGGTCTTATGGATATTAAGATAAGACAGTAGCACAAAAAGTAGGAAAAGTTCCTCTGGATCAAATGCAGCAAATTCGTCAGGTAAGGTTAAAATAAAGGTAAGATCTTTCAAAAATATATAGTACATCACAGATAAAAATCTCAGCTAATGGTTATAATTTCTGCCTTCTCAAAAGTTGATGGTTAGAATTCTAATCGGAATATGAAGACTGGTTCTGCAAAGAAAGTTAATGAGTTATAGAATGTTAAGCTATTTCCTAATGCCTACAATTATTGTTCGCTGACTGTTGTTGGAAGGGACTAGGGTTACTAAATCCAAGTAGTAGTTGATATTTGGGAATCATGTTAGAAATAGTCATTGTTTTGGGATATATACTTACTGTTCCATGTAGTCATAAGTGTCCTGAAATATGGAGAAAAGATTCAGATCAACAAGAAGAAATGAAAGAGCTGAGTTGGGTGGTGGTTAAAGAGGATACTGGCCAACAGGCTGCTGCTGGGATGAGGACATCATTTTGGTAACAAACTATTGAGATCTCAATTATTGCTGAAATTTTACCTTTCCTTGGTTTTGTATCAACAATCTTTCTCTATGATCTTCTTAGTCTCTGTTTCTGTTAAGACTGAGAACGTTATAACTACCACATTTTGTCAGATGTTTCCACCAGTATTTCCCAAACTCCTAAAGTCCAGTGTAGCCAACTAATCTTACTGTTCTCACATTTTCTTTAAATAGCATGTATCAGTTTGTTGCATTAATAACAGAAGATTTTCCTCATTCTGAATGTCTGCCTTAGCACTGGTACACTTTACTTTTTGACCCTGCTGGACAAGAAGCTTATTATATTGAGGTATGTCCAGAAAGTATCCAGTCATGTGCTATGAAAAGTAGAGACAATTATTGAAGATACAAGGAACACTGTATATAGGACAATGATGCTTCATTCCCCTTCAAAGTAGGCAACTTGGGACCTCACGTAGTTCTCCCAGCATCTTTTCCACTGTTTGAAACACTCTGCAAAATCCTTTGTTGGAATCACCACCAGCTACCCTGTCAGAGTTTCCTGAATCTCATCAATGGTCTGAAATTTCTTTCATTTCAAAAGTGATTTTAGTTTTAGGAAAAGCTAGAAGTTGCAGTGCACCAAATCTGGGTTGTAGCGGGGCTGAATCATCTGGGTGATGTGATGTTTCCAAAAAAAATCCTGCCTGAGACATGATGCATGAGCAGGAGCATTGTCGTGACGAAGCTGTCAATCACCAGTGGCCCATAGCTGTGGACATTCTTGTTGTAATGCATCTCTCAACATTGAGGTAGCTCTCCTTATTAATTGTTTGGCCGGGGACTGGGGGGCATACTTGTGATGGACAACACCTTCCCAATAAAAAAATATGGTTAACATGGCCTTGATCTTGCTGAGACTTTGCCACAGCTTCTTTGGGCATGGATAACCAGGTGACTTCCATTGGGAAAACTGGGCCTTCATTTCTGGATCACAGCCATAGACCCATAATTCACCTCCGGTTATGAATTAGTTGAGGAAATATGGCTCATGGTAGCAGTTTGAATCAAATCATTAGCAACTGCAGCATGATGTTCCTTCTGCTCTGATAGCAGAAACCATGGAACAAATTTTGCCACAACATGTTTCATGCCAAGGTCCTGCATCAAAATTTCAGGCATAGTAATTTTTGGAATCCCCAGATCAGCTTCTACTTCTCTCAGTGTCAGTCACCAATCTTTGTTGATTGCAATCTGTACATGTTCTGAAGTGTTCTGCTTGTTACAGGCCTTCCAGAATGTGGATCACTTTCAACAGATTCTCGACCATCTTTGAAGCATTTGTGCCCCACTTTTATTTGTGCTGCACTCATTGCATCATCCCCCAAAAACTTTCCGAATCATCTGAATAGTTTCCACGGAGGAACGTTTAAGCTTAATGCAAAATTTGATGCAGATTCATTATTCTACTTGCTCAGTCACTTTGAATGTGATGGCCACACAGTACACATGCTCACTCAATGGGATCTACCAGCTCTTCTTACTAGTGCAGTGAAGTCATCATTGTTCACACATGTGCATTCCAGTCCACTCTCCTTTGCTGCCAGGTTACATCGATGTCATGTAAACTGTTCTCATTATATTAATAATGACTGGACTTTTTTGGATAGACCTTGTAATTATAATACCTACTTTTGAGCAAAAATTATTATGAATGTAAGAAGAGGTTTACTGACATTTAAGAGGATGTGTGAACTCTGGTCCCCTTCCTTTTATCAGCCTGAAACCATATCAGCCTTCATACCTTCTTGGTATCTTATCTTCTTCATTTGTAATGTTCTGTGGGCATTTTCACTTTTCAGTTTTTGCCTCCTCATTATTATCTCAGTAATTTTTTCCCAGCCACCATCCCCCTGTTCCCTTCTGAAAGGCTCTCCTTGATTGCAGACACAGCTTATGACATCTGTGGAGCTTCATAAGAAAACTCCATATCTATTAATAAAAGGGAAAATAGCTCACATGTCTGCTCAAGTTAAGGTGTATAAGGGAGTCAGGAGTTTTCATCTCTATTATTGGGCATATAAATGAAATTTTGTAGAAATTTTCTTCTGGGTCATCAGAATTGAAGCATTATTCTATTGGCACTAACAAAGATATTGATTTCCTTTGTTGAACCATGTTCTAAAAATAAAGCTGGGACTTCAAGGGGATACAATATTTCATATTCTTTCTTTTTTCAAAGAAATTTCTAAGGAGAACCTGTTAACCCATTAAATGAGAGGAGCAATATAACTTATCTCCATCATCATGCATATTTTATTGCTCTTTTACTATATTTTTGTTGATGTATTTAAAAAATGTGGAATAGGATAATTACTTTCAGGTTCAACAACACAAGGCAAATATAGGAGAATGGGAAATAACCAGGATGCGCTGGCTGGGGCTGAGTCCCATGCACAAGCTGTATCCCTCTCAGTTGTATGCTGTGAAACAAGATGAAGCTCAGAGATGGAAACTAATTACTCAACAGCAATACCTATATAGATGTTACTGTGTAACGGGAATTCTGACCAGATCACTAGGCAGAGGAGGGATCCCCAAAGCAGTGTGAAAAGACTGACCACCAAAGTGAAAGAGAGGTTGCAGGAAACCCCAAGGTGGCAAATTAAAGCTATAGCCACATGTGACTCTATACACCCAGGAGAGGATAAACAAACCAGCCCAAGATGCCCCAGCCTGCGCGTAGGGCAGAGATACTGTGCCCCTGAGCAAGGCTAGAAAGCCTTCCTACATGCTTCCCTATTATCGCGCCAGAGGCGGGGCAGAGACACGATGCAGGCTGATATGTGCCAGCCCACCCCACGGGCTTGGCTCAAAAAGCGGGATGCTTCTGCAATGCACAGGATTTGGGGGCGGGAGATTTAAAGGAGGGCACATGGAGACTTGGCCCCTTTTTTCCCTTCCCCTCACCAGGGGGATCAGGGGTTGGGGCCCCGAGCATTCCTGGGTCAGCCAGCCTTGTAGACTGTGTGTATGGCAGCATTCACATGCCCCGCCCCGCAAGAGAAGTGGAGGCAGGGTGGGCCACTGGCGCTGTGCTGCACTGCTCTGCTCAGCCAGGCACACAGACACACCAGTGAGCCAACGGCCCTCCCGACGAGCAGGTATAAGTGCTGAGCCAGCAGGTAACATATGGAAAGAAGAGAAACATACAACAAATAAGACTCCCACAAACGCACAGGCTCCAAAAGACCCCTGGAGCCAGACTGACTGGAAACCAGCTAAGTTGCCTGGATAATGATGCTACGGCCAATTAACACCCCCAAAGAGTATTTTTAAGTGGGAGAAGGAATTCCAGGTGCAGCCTTAAACTAATCTGGCAAAAGATGGAGGGGTTATTTCTCTTTGGGTGTTTTAAAGGAAATGGGCTTTGAGGCAGAAGCCCATTATTCTTCAAAAATTGCGTAGACTTTAAATAAGACTCCTTTCCCTTTTCACCAAACCTCTGCCTCCGGAATTTATGGGTCGTGGACAGCAAAACCTCACATGGCTGTTCAGTAACAGCTGTACTTAGTGTTCAAAGTACAGACTGAAGAGAAACTCTGTATTAGTTCAAACAAGGACCTCATTATTCAGATCTATTGAGTCTCTATATTTTAACTAGCTATGCTAAAACTAACCTTCCCTCTCTCAATTCTGAAGTTGCAATGAACCCCTGTAATTCTGAGTATGCAAAGACTAGAAAGCATGGAGTGCAAGTTCACTGTTGTCTATGGGAACAATCAGTACATATTGCTGACCAGTAGGCACTCTTCTTGACCCTGTAAATGACTAGTGAAACAGAATCATTGCCAACCCAGAAAAATGACAAAATTCTAGATAATCTCCTTTATTTGGGTGCTACATCTCTTCATTTGCATTCTAGCCCATCCTAAACAATACCAGGTTAATGAATACAACTTGTATGATGTCATCAAGATAGATGGAATTTGTGTTCTAATACATTTGGTATCTATTTCCTCCATTCATCCTCTTTGATGAAATCATCAGATTTTTGTCAATTTCAGGTTCTCAGCATTTTCACCTCAATTATTTTAAAAGCCTTATATAAGTTCTCTCTAAATCTTATCTTGTCTTCCTATAATTCATTCTAACACCATGTCAGATTGAATATTCTAAAATATAAATTGGATCTATTACTGTTCTTAAAAATTTGTATGGCTCTATAATACTTACCAAATAAATTCCAAACTCTATCATGGCCCGGACAATCTTTACGATAGTAAAAATCATGTTCTACAGCATCACCTTTTATTATTCCCTTTCACCTTCTCACTCCCCACCAAACTACTGTTAGTTTACCAAATATGTTTTGTGATTTAATACACTTACAGCTTTGCTGTTTCCTCTATTTGGATAGCTTTGCCTTTCTTACATGCTAGTTTCTATGGCAAATTTCTGCTCATTATTTCAGATAAAATGAAGCATGTGAAACACTCAGAGTTATTTATCTGTGTTCTCTGTTTCATCATGGAACATTGCACATGTTATTAAATATTACACATTTTGAACTTGATTCCAATTTTTCAACCCAGAATTTGTTAAGGAAACCTAGGCACACACTGCAAGCAATACTGACATATTATCAGTACTCAGTAAGTTATCCCACCTTGATTTCAAACTCTATCTACCCAAATCAGAATGCTCCATCTCCCATTTAATGCCCTCCAATCTTCTGTGCTGTTCATGCTGCTATCGTTCTTCTTGTCAGTTAGGAGTAAAATCTTGGAGTCTGCTCTGACTCAGCCTTCCCCTTAATTTGAGGTGTCCACTCTAAGAAACAGAATGCAGAGCTCCTGTGTTTACCTCCTTCATGGAGCTTTCAGCAAGCTCTCTTTGGCTTTCCCTTGCTTCAGTTCCCGGTGACAGCACAATGCATCCTGACGCAGGCAGGGATGTACAGCTTCCTTTCAACAACATGACCAAAACATCAGCATACATGCTTCTCCTGATTTCATTTACAGAAGGTAAAATAGATTAGAAATTTCAGAAGGGTACACTAGCTGTCAGTTTTAACAAAATATAATGAACCTAAGAATTAGAAAACTTATAAACATAATATGACTTCTGCAGCACATATTTCTGATGCTCCCCAGTATGTGTTCTCCCTATGCTTGTCAGCTCTGTCTTATTTTACATTCAGTCTTGAAACAGTAACATCAGCTCCAAAGGGTTGGTTTGTATTACCTTGTAGGCAACTTGTCTGAGTTTCTTGCTTGTGAGCTCCAGCCTGCTTTTGTGTGTAGGGTGCCATCTTTTCACTGGTCTAAAATTTACTATTAGGTATTTTGACCAAGAAGCTTTCTCTAGTCCATTTATCTTTTTCTGCACATTGGATTTCTTATCTGAGGGATACCCCACCTACCAGCAGCACAAATGGTAAATGTTAATTTTATGAGACCCTACCACTTTTCAAACGTCACTTTTGCTTATATTTCATGGATCTAAATTTTTCACATGATCTCACATTTTTTTCAAGAGAGCTAAGCTGTGTAGTCTTCTTGCATACTAAGAGGGTTAAGAAGAATCAAATCTGAGTGCACATTAGCAATTTGTGTATTTGAATTGCTTTGGTTTAGTGGGGTTAATATACAGCTTCAGAAACCAACTATTTTAATAGCTGTGTTACTATGAGGAAATGCAGTTTGGATTAGAAACAACTGACATTAAATTCTTAGAACCTAATCATCTTGAGAAAGAATATTGAGTGTATTTTTTTTTTTTCCAAGAAGACTGTAAGTCTTTTAGAGGTAAGGACTTTTCTTATAATCCCATTGAACATTTAGAAAAGTTTTAATTGAATTTGGCAGATGCACATTTTTTAATTCATACAATAAATCAATATATAGCCATGTGTCACTTAACAATGGGGCTATATCCTTAGACATATGTTCTTAGGTAATTTTGTCACTGTACACACATCATACAGTGCACTTACACAAACCTAGATGATAATAGCTAACTACACATCTAGACTATATGGTTTAGCCGATTGTTCCTATGCGACGGATCTGTACTGCATGTTACTGTCCTGAATACTGTAGACAATTGCAACACAATGGGACTATTTGTGTATCTAGACATACTTATGCATAAAAAAGGTACAATAAAACATGTCATAAAAGGTAAATATTAGTACCTCTTTATAGGACATTTATCATGAATGGAGTTGGCAGAACTGGAATTTGCTCTGGGTGAGTCAGTGAGTGAGCAGTGAGTAAATGTGAAGGCCTACAACATTGCTTACACTACTACAGACTTTGTAAATACTGTACACTTAAACTATACTAAAATTCATAAGGAATATTTTTCTTTAATAATAACCTTAGTTTACTGTAATATTTTTACTTTATAAATTATAAACTTTTAAATTTCTTTTGATTCTTTTGAAATAACATTTAGCTTAAAACACAAAAATACTGTACAGCTATCCAAAATTATTTCCTTCTTTAATATCATTATATTTTTATTTTTTAAGCTTTCTGTTTTACTTTTAAAACTTTTTAAACTTAAAATTAAGATACAAGCACACACGTTAGACTGGGTCTAAATGGGGTCATGATCATCAGTATCACTCTCCTCCACCTCCATGTCTTTCCCTACTGGAAGGTCTTCAAGAGCAATAACATGCTTGCAGCTGTCATCTCCTATGATGGCAATGCTTTCTGTAACACCTTCTGAAGGACCTGCCTGAAGCTCTTGAGTAGCAGTCACTTTTCAGAAATGTTTCCATGGTGGTTTGCTTTTTTTTCTTTTTCATTTTATCAGAGATTTGCTTGGAAGAAGACAATGCCCCATAGACATTCTTCTCTATTAATAAAAACCTTCTGAGGTCCATATTTTAAAACTTTTAAAAGACCTTGTTGAGGTCTGCAAAAGCTTCTGCTAAACCCTTCACTGTGAATTTTCCCGGGGTTTCTTCTTCTTTTTTGTCTCCTGCAGTTTTCTCTCCTCTCACCTCTTCTTCAGCTATGCATTCCTGTTCCAGTACAACTCTTCTTTAGTCATTCCCTCAGGAATCACCTTTAGAAGCATCTCAATGTCATCATCATCATCAGCCACACCCAGGTTAAAGTTGTTTGCCATCTCAACCACACTCTTGTTGATTTTTGCATCCTCCTTATCTTTGGAAAACCTTTTGTAGTTATGGATAAGCCTGTTGAATAACTTCTTTAAGATGCCATTCATATACTTCTTGTTGACCTCGCCCTAGGCTCCAGCAAGGTTCTTGATCCAGTCCTAGGTGTGGTAATCCCTCTGGGATTGTGTCAGTGTCTTCTCAGTGGCTTCTTCAGTCGCAGCAATAACCTGGTTAAAGGTCCTCAAAATGGAGTCAGCCTTAAAAGCTGCTTTAACTTATTGATCTATTGATTGTATTGAAGAGGTGATGTTTGGAGGAAGAAACACCATTTGATATTGGGATAAAGATCATCAGTAGAAAAGGACATGTGGGAACATTATTAACAATAAGCAAAATCTTCAAAGGTATGTTATTCTTCAAATACTACTTCTTTATTTTGCTTGCAAAGCAATTCAGGAGGGCATCTTGGAAGAGGAGTGGGTCATCCATGACTTCCTACTGCTCCTGTAGTGCACTGGCTGTGTGTGCTTATCCCTATGCTTGAGGGCCCTGGGGGTTCTCATTGTGCCAGACCACAAAGGGTTTCAATTTGTAGCTGCAACATTGTCCTCAAGCAACACTGTTAACTTGTGTTTAAAAGCCTTGAAACCTGGCACTGACTTGGCCTCCTTATAGATGAAAGTCCTTTCAGGCATCTGTTTCCAGACTAGGGAGTTTTCATCTATATTGAATTTTTGCTATGGCAGGTAATTTTCCTCCACAGTCAGCTTATCTAGAGTTTCCAAATTTTCTTCTGCTGCCTTCACATCAGCACTCCCAGATAAACTACTCACATTCACATTAGGTCATGAATAAAATTTCTGAATCATTTAAATCACCCAGACCTAGCAGTAAATTCAACATCATAGTTGAATCCAGCCTTTTCTTTCAACTTTAAAAACAAACTTTTTACTTTGGCTGTGATCTTCATGGTGCTGAGAAAGATACACTTCTGTGCCTGGTCTTTAATCCAGGTCATTAGAAGTTTCTCCATGTCTGACATAGGCCCTTCTCAAATTTTTGTTAGTCATGTTGCCTTCAATGAATCAGATCCTTTAAACGGTTTCTGCCACTTTCCCCCCACCCCCAAGATTGTAGCTATGGTGAAATGAGACATGCCTGCCTGGCAAGCAATACCTATTGTAGCCCTTAATCACTTTAAATTTTATTCCAGGTCAATCACTTGATATGACCTCTTACTGGCAACTATAGCAGTGGATTTTGTACACTTAGGGACATGATGAATGAAATAACATGAGACTAAGTCAAGCATAAGAAAAAGGATACAATCAAGAGATACAGTCAACACAGGATGTATGAGACTGCTGGAGGTGTACCACTGCATACTGTTTCACAGCAGACTTTCTTTTGGTAGTGTAAATGAAAGAATACACTCTAAAATAATGATAAAAAGTATTGTGTAGTAAATACATGCATCAGGAACATAGTTGTTTATTGTCATTATTAAGTATTACATACTGTACATAATGGTATGTGCTATGCTTTTTATACAACTGGCAGCACAATAGGTTTGTTCACACCACCATCAACATAAACACATGAGTGTGCATTGAGCTATGACATTACTACAACGATGCTGTCACTAGCTGATAGAAATTTTCAGCTCCTCTATAATCTTATGGGACCACCATCGTATGTATGGTCTGTTCACGGAAACATTCCTATGTAGCTCATGAGTGTGATCTCAGTAAACAACTGCCTGACCATATCTGTAAATGAGAATTTCCTGCTTCATAAATATAATATTTCTTTATAAAGCTCTCTGTTTGCAAACACTTGTATAAAGAGACAGCACTAATGTATACAATGTTATTGTATAACTTTGATAGTGAGATACTACTTTTAATGATTTTTGTTATATGTGCATAACTAATAACAATTTTTTCCCAGTGAACATGGTTTTAAATTCATATATTATGATTAGAGACCATTCAGAGCTAAACCAAGCAATACTGCATCCTGTGACCAAAAAAAAAATCAATATTATTATCCTATCTTTATTTTCATTTTGATATTTTGATCACCGATGTTTGCATTAATTTTGATTATTTGAATATTGCACTAAAACATTATTTCTTTTTATTTCTGAGCTTTTTGCACCTCTCCCTTCTTTTAAGTTTCACAGAAGAAGTAAGTGCTTCATTCACTTCACTCTAGTTCCAGGCTTGTAGCCACACCTAACTTCTAAAGAGGATGAGGAAGTACAAAAAAGAAAGAAAAAATATTGAAAAAATAGAAATGGGGGTAAATGGCGAATTGTGCTAATGATTAATACATCCTAGTGAAGTAATAGGTTAATGTGGACTTGGCTGATTAAGGAAAAACAATACAGCAGAACTCAGGGAAACATGCTATTCTTCATCAAATAAAATATTCCTCATCAAATCATTAGAAAATGTAACTCTGCAGATATATGGTTTATAGTTCCATCATTAATAAATGTATTTTTCCCTAACTGTCCGACTAGATTATTTTACACTGAAAAATTTTTATCTAAAAATCAGAGTAAGATAGTTTTCTTTTTTCAAATGAGATATAATAATTGCATTGCTGTTTCCTAAAACTCCCTGTGGATATTTAGTACTTGTTTAAATTGATTTCTTTGGGTACACAAATCTTCTTACCCTAACTCAGTTTGCTTTGTGTTTTAGCATATTTTGATTTGTTATTCCTAACTCACCATGATTTTTCTCTATCTGACTAGCAAAAAACAACATTCAAGGAACAGCAAAAAATGCATAAAATTTTAAAGTCTCTGATAAAAGAAAATTTTCATAAATTTACCTTGTTTTAGCTTGCTTTTGCTATGACTTTAAACCACAATTTCCATTACTAAAAGTTTTCATGTTTTCCATGGCATGAATGTAACACTTAGATAGAAGTGTATAACTTAAGTAAAAAAGGAACAACCCAAAGGAAAAAAAGAAAATTATCTGAAAAGGTTTCTACAATATCTAGTTCTTTGAAGCTAAAACTTAGCTATGCTATTTATCTCTCCCTTTCTTATAGCTCTTTCTTTCTAATATGGTCAGTTAATGATAAAATAGAATATGGATGAATTGTAGGCACTAATGATAACATGGACTGCATTGTGCTTTATAGTTCTGATACATTTTTATATGCATTATCTGCTGTTCTTTAGAGCAGCCCTTGAATAGGCTATTATTCACATTTTATGAATAAATAATTAGAGGAACAAGTTGATCTTCCCTAAGGATTAATAATGACGCACTCTCTCCCTCAGGAAGATGCGGGTGTGAGGGTGCTGAGTTGGAGTCTTGATATTCTGTATTGGAGAACATTGCTCTGAAACAATAATAGCATTTGAGATCTTATAAGATCTCATTACTCAGTCAACTTTTCTCAATATTTCCCAAATTTGAAGTGTAAAATATTTTTAGCTGGAGATATTTTCTAGGAGAATTTTATTTTTGTTAAAAAAAAAAAAGAACATATTCTGGATTATTTTTATCCTAGCCTTACACAAACAAGCATTGTCTTGCAATGCCAATGAATTTGTTTGTGCTGGTAGTTACAACTGCAGTGTCACCAGTTAGTCCATGTGTAATACCCAAGTGCAGCGGTCCCCAACCTTTTGGCACCAGGGACTGTTTTCATGGAAGACAATTTTTCCATGGACTGGGGAGCAGGGGGATGGTTTCAGGATGATTCAAGTGTATTGCATTCAAGCTCACCTCCTGCTGTGCAGTCTGGTTCCTAACAGGCCTAGAGCATTACTTGTCCCTTGCCCAGAGGTTGGGGGTCCCTGCCCCAGAGAAATTAAAGAAATATAAATAATGTACCCCCACTAAATGAAGGCCAAATGGCATTGAGGTACATTGAACAAGTGAATGGTTCATCACAGTTCAAGTGGAGAATCACAGAGATGAGCTCTGACCCTTAAACCCAGAAATGTAGACTGATAAAGCATAGAAGAATTTGCATTGTAGCAGTTAGTGCCACACTTACATTATCAACAAATTTATGTTATCAGAAAAGCAACATTAATTATATGTTAAATTAATTTTGTAAATTTGAATTTCTTTAGTTTTTATGTTTTTAATTTATAGATTTACTTTGCTGTTATAACTGAATAATATCCACAAAATTATTGATAGATTTATGTTCTCTCTTCCTCTCTCTACACACACTATGATATAAATCAAGTTACCCTTGTGATAATTCCTCATATTACTATGTAAACAGAGAAACTGAAATCTAGGCAATCTGGTAAAGATTGATTAACTTAGAAAGTATGTTCCCTGCATCACAGTCAAGTGTCCTTTCTGATATCAACTTCTTCTTTTATAGGTGACAGGTTGTAAAAAAAGAGAAACAGGAAAGTGAACAATAAAGGTCAAGCTACTGGCTGAGAAGAAACAGTGCTTGAGCTCATATCATTTCACTCCAATTCAATGACCAATTCAGGGACTTAAATTAGGTTCTTTCTCAATAAGTAATGATGGCCTAAGGTGTTTTATCTATGGAGGCATTGCCAGTTTATAGCATTTTGTTAGCAAGTCTCAAGTTAAAGCAGAGGATTTTCACTCTGTTTTGCTTCAAAAGTCCTCTTCGCAGCTTTAAGGACCTCAAGGGTATAGCGTAGGAGAGCAATTAATGAGTCAGGATCCAGTCCCCTCCAATTAATCAGACAAGTTTTATTTTATTTGCTGTTTTGCTTCAAAGGTCCTCTTCTTAGCTTTAAGGACCTTAAGGGAATAGTGTAGGAGGGCAATTAATGAGTCAGGATCCAGTCCCCTCCAATTAATCAGACAAGTTTTATTTTATTTCCTTTATAGCACACTTAATTTACATTTATGGTCTCATTTGATAAAAATGTTCTGAAGCTTATTTTTGTATGTAAAATACTGATTTAGGAAAATAAATCTAGTGGAAATATTTTTGCATGAGGTAAAATATTTCAAATCATTCGATCTATTGATGAGCGCTTAATTATAAAAACTTGCATATTTGACATTTTGAAATGTCAATAGTCTTAAAGTTGTAAGAATCCCAACTAACTAATGGCTAAAAAGTAAGGTGATTGAATTTGCATCTGCTAAAAGAAAGTAAAGATGCCTCCTTCTTTTGGTTTCATATAACCCTTGTCTAGATTAACTTTCCTAGAAACTACACTTGCAAGTCCTGTAGTTAAATAATATTTTCAGATGACTCAAAATGAAAAGGCATAACAGGAAAAGCTAATATAGAAAACAATTCAATATATTATTATGATTACCATGTGAAAATTATCTGGAACTCCATTGTTATTGGCTAGAGGGACTCCATGCTGTTGTCAAGGAAACAGTCATATAAAAATAGATTTTCACATTTTCTTATTACTTTAAAAAAAAGCTTGACAAAGGCTTTGTTTTGTTTGGTGTAATATGAATGAATACTTAATAAATATTAAGCCATTCACTATAATCTATTGAAAACTGAGAACTAATAACTTCATTAATATATTTAATACTTTATTAAAATAAAATACAAAAGAGGGAGTCTAATACGTATATTACTGTTACATATAAGTTTCTATATCTCAAAACATTTTACATATTATTTAAAATAATTTTGATATATTCATTTTTAACTTAAAAATTGAATTAAATTTATGGGGGTGACATTGGTTAAAAAAATTATGAAGGTTTGAAGTGTAAAATTCATCTACTTAATGCATTGTATGCCCACCACCCAAAGTCAAGTCTTATATCACCATATAGGATGGAGCAAAAGTAGGTCTACAGTTGTTCTTTTGGGAAATAATACAGTAATTAATAAGTTATATACATGTGTATATACACACACTCACACACACACATACACACACACGCATACACATTCCAAAACATATATATGTATGTATGTATGTATATAAAATGTTTTGGAAAATTCTACTTCTTACAACCCTGCCTGGCTCTTTATGGTCTGTTCACACTGTTTTGTTGTATCTTGAAGACATCAAGCTCATTCTTGCCTCTCTGCCTTTGCATTTGCTGTTTCACCTACCTCACTTCTTTCAGATATTCTCTAAAATATTACCTTCTCACAGAGGCCTTGCTGGTCTAGCACCATTGTAACAGCACCACCAAAAACAACTTTAATGTTGTTGCTCTATTTCTTTTGTATTTCTTTACAGCAATTTACAACTCATATTTTACTAGGTATTTGCTTATTTGTCTGTCTAGAATGTGAACCCCATGATGGGAAATTAGTGTTCCCAGTGCCTGACACATTATGGGTGCTCCATGAGTATATGTTGAATGAATACTGTGGCATAGTAGAAAAATATGTACATTGGCATCTATGGACAGATCCTGAACCTGTTTCTTCATGCCTATATTGACTTGGATCAGTTATCTATTTTCACACTTCACATCTGCAACGGAGTTACATATGAGCAATAAATGAAATGACTCTTGTAAAAGAAGTGCCAAGCCAGGTGCCTAGTATCCAGCATGCACATAATTATCTTTATTCTTTCCTTTTCCCTGAGTAAACATTCTTTTCTTCCTTCTATTAACAGTGATTCCAAGAAAGATGAGAAGGCTATGGTTTTCTTTCTCACTGAAAACATCTCTGCTTTGATTAATAGTCTAGTACAGCTCTGTCAACTACTTATTTTATAAGCAAAGATGACTGAGACTTCTTAATATTCTTTATAAGCCTATTAATGTTGTCAGTCTGTACAACCATAAGGGTGTTTCAAGGTATCTCTGTCTGAAGTAATCTAACTTCTTAATTGTCCTACTCCTTCCTTTTAAAGGCTTCTGTAGAGTACTCTGGGTACTGATTCCAGTAGGCTGAGTAACAATCTTCAGCATATAATCTATATCCTTTATAATTTTATAAGATTAAACTAATATATTTTTACCCTTCATTTTCTAAGACTAAAGCTTTCTGATCCTTTTAGTATCTTTCATTTACATATTTGTCCTTTTCTAGAAACCACCTTTTTTTCTGCTATGATATATCTTTGTAGCATTGTGTCTAGAGCTGCATGAAACTCCCCTGGCATAGAGGTATTTTCTTTCCTTTTGTTCTCAAATGGAGGTGAGATAAAATGAGAGTATATCAGAAATAGGAGAGAAAAGTTAAAAATTCAATAAATTTTTATAAATATGACCTTCTACATAGCCATTCTGACTCCATTTTCTTTGAGAATATTGTTTTTTGAAATAAAGAATGCCTTTAAAAATTTTTTTTCCTGCTGGGTTATTTCCATGTCACTATCTGACAAAGATTTGTGGGTAGCCTTTGGGCCCAAGCAGCTATTACTTTGTTGACTTTCAAGTTACTTTCCCTAGATGGCAATGGGGACCTCAGGACTTTTATCAAGTTCATATGGTTTGGATTATGTTCTTCCTTGTAAATTTATCTGATATTTTTCACTTCCTTTGACATTTTCATGCAGAAACACAGCTCTCTACACTTTGTCACTAGTATTTCATTAAGTAACTTTTCATACAGCCTATTAAATACAATTTGTAGACTAGGTCATATCATTAGTATTTCCAATCCTTCCTATTAGGATAAAATCAAGAGAAATATTAATATCATAATTTTTCATTCTGAAAGCCACTCATTTTGGTAGTCTGAAAGTTTTTCATAGAAATTGAAAGTTACTTTTAAGAAAAGTAGAGAAGTAGGGGAACTCTTCAAAATGTTCAGAGGAGTTATTAAGAGAAAATAACCCAACAACGATATTTTTGCTATTATTAACAAAAAGTAAAACATTAAATAAGAGGGTAGAATTTTCTAATGACAGAGGCAGTCTAGTATAAAAACTCTCCTAAAGTTTATAGCACAATATAGTCTCTAGAGCACTTTTATAGCCATTATATCATTTAATTCTCAAGAAACCCTAGAAGGCAAGTAGGAAAATTACCATCCTCACTTTGTAGATGAAGAAATTGGGATTATGAAATGCTAATTACTTTTTAAGTGTCACATAGTCACTTAGTGCTAGGTCATACTTAGGTAGGAAGAATTATTTATAGATACCCATCAACCATTAAAAACATTACCTGCAATCCTACTAGATGACTGAGACTCCTTCACCCTCTTTCCTCAGGAATAACACTGAGTAATCCTCTTGCTCTGACTGGCTATCCAGTAAGTCCTGTGTTAGAGTGAAGCTCCAAGGATTTGTTGGCTCTCCCACCCCAAGGAATTGCTTGGGTGGTCATTCCCAGATGAATGAGAACAGTCGTTCTCTGGTAATATCATTCAAAGGGCAGCTGTAGATTCTTATAATCCAAACCCTAGTTCTACAGACTTGTCATTTAGACATGATCAGGTCATTCCTTTGGGGGGACAGCCATGGGATTGTGTTTTCTTTCCTACTGATAATATACAATAATATATTCAGTTAATTGTTTTATTGAATGTAAAATCTAATAGCTTTTAATAACCTCAAAGTTTAGATTTCATTAGGAGTCTCAGAAATTAGTCCCAGCATTGCCACCAACAGTTCTGGACTTCATTATTCTCTTGTATAAAATGAGAAATTTGACCCTTCCAATGATTATGGAACTTTGCTATTTGAAAATGGTTTAAATATATTTTATCATGGGTTATCCATAATAATTCTATGGGATAGATGAGTTTTATTATGAATTATACTTGACAGAAGAGCAAAATTAAACTTAGAGAGGTTTTATTACAACTTAAGGTCATATAACTAATAAATTGAGACCCAAGGCCAAATATGAGATCTCTTAACATACAGGATGGGACAAAAGTAGGTTTACAGTTGTTTGTAGGGGAAATAATACAATAATTAATAAATAATAATACAAAAATAAACTGTGTTTTACATACTCACAACTGTAAACCTACTTTTGCCCCACCTGTATGTTTCTAACTCTAAAATCTCAAATATACTCAAGTCTGCAATTTTCATCAGTGCAATTATATAATATATGACATCTTCTTCTACCTCTTTAGAAATATTAGCTAATAAGAAAAGCAACAAACTACAGTACAGTTTATTACCTGAACAACTTACAGTGGTGAACCAAGGATTTTTCAATTTTTCTCATGTGGTATCTTGGGAACATGGTTTTAATTACACATGCAACTGTTCTGACTGATAAGCTCCCCAAGAACTGGACAAAACACTACAATATAAAAAAGTAATAATAACTATATGCAATTCATAGCCTTAATGAATTTGTGATAAAAACTCTGAACACATTTTTGCAGATGTCACTGATAAAGTTCATCTCAAAGAGTAATTACTTGCCTTCAAAGTAATGAGCCTACATGGAAAAAAAAAAAAAAAAAAACTCTTCTGGGTCAAGAGTTTCTCATGTAAAACTTGTTTAAACAATTTTACAAATAGGTATTACTTGTTCAGTGTCACATAATTCTCTCCTGACGATAGTCTTCATGATGAGTAGGAGGTTGAGATTGTTTAATGGGCTGTTGTCAGAAAGTGGGCATATCTTAAGGCTGAGGTAGAGTGTCTATATGCTCTGACTTAAGTCAGTGGGAATCAGAATGTATAGTAGGTGTTCTCTCTGTAGTTCCCTGGGCAAAATGCTGCAGCTAATTTTTTGTGTGTTTGAAGGACAGTGTTCATAACTGATAGATACACCTTTCTGGCAATCAGGGATGAAAGTCTAAAGATTATATGAATGTAGAAACTGAGAAATCACTAAAGGAGGTCACCTGTGCATTTGGTTTTAGATGCCTCAGTAGGGAGAAGGAACAGAGGCTTAGCCACGGCTTTACATGCTGGGTTTGTGTTATGAAAAAAAGAACTTCAGCCTTCCATACACCGATTTAATGCCAGCCACAATCACCTTACTCAGCTTGTGAAAAGCAGAGTTTTGATTCAAGAGACATGAAAGGCTTTTTAAGAAGTTTAATACAGTTGTGGTTTTCTATTAGGGTGCCAAGTTCAATTTTAAACTGAGAGGAAAGGGGAGAAAGCAAAATTGTATTGTGGATTGATAATCTTCTTAGATTAATTTACTCATAAAGGAAGCAACGATAGAAACCTTTGTCATCTACATATAAAGTGTACTTATTCCCAGAATTAGAGGTGGGGAGAATCCTGTGATGAACATATCTGACCATTTTAAATTCAATGCAGAGATATGTGTACATAGAAGGTAAACACATTCAACAACTTTTTTTTTCTTGAAAAATGTTTGAAATAAATGGCTGCATGACATAACAATGTTGTCTTTTAAAAACTCCCAATTTTAGATTTCCAGAACATGTCAGAAGAAATAACTTTAGTTTTTCAAAATTTATGATGCTATTGACATGAACATGAAGGCATAATCTAAAAAGATGATCTTTTTAAAAAAGGGAAGGTATTTGTAATGTGTTGCTTCACAATAATCCTTGCACTAAAGCTCAATGAAATTTGCACCTCTTCTTGCTTTCTTTAGAAGCAGGCAAGAAAGCCAAGCTTCAGCACTACACCTTTCTCCAGCTTGGCCTCCAATTCCAGAAATAATTATTAAAACCACACCCAGAACACTTGTTCAGTCAATGGAGAATAACTTGAAATGAAAAGGAAATCCTGGCTCCATATTATGCTCAAATGACCCAGAGTGAATTTGTAAATTTCTACTTAAGTAGCATATTATGTTCATATGGACTTCAGCTGTCCCATGTCAGGTGGGGCACACCTCCCCAAGACAGGATTTGCAGTTCAGACCCTTCCATCCCAACACCAAAATAGATAAAATGGGATTTTGTTTGTTTACTTTGTTTTTCTATACTAATGCCAAGAAATTGCAGGTAGAGTAAATGTGGCAATTTAGATTATGACTCATCTGAGAAATTCAGCCAGCTACCTAGATGTTTCCTAATCATATCATTGTTCTGCACACCTTCATGCTTAAGTAACACAGTTTTGAATTTCTGGAAAGGAATTTAAATCCTTAATTATACAGAGGGTTGGACTGAATCTTTCTCATTCTTATAAAATTCGTGTTCTGATACTCAGGATTTACCTTTGGGAGAGCTGGGAAAACAGAAGGCACTTTCTCCCTTTATACCTTCACATCTCATCTGAGGAAGGGATGTGATAGTAAATTTCCCCCTGCTGGTGGCTCAGATCAGGTAGATGCTTGAATATGTAATAAGAGGAAGAAGGCATCATATTGGAGGGCAGTAAAGGTGACAATGTAACAATAAAAAAAAAAAAATAAAGACAAACTTAGATGTTGTAAAAGCATTTCAGTACAGCTTATTACTAGTTCTGTGGTCAATGCATAGAATACATGTTTTGTGTCATTTAATTCTTACCAGATTGCCTTAATATTTGATATTATCATCCCACTTTTTCTATATGTAAAAATTAGAACTTGCCCAAGTCTAGTAAAATTTTCCCAAGGTCAAATAGCTGATAATGGATGAGTGGGAATTTTGACTCAAGTTTAACTTCAAATTCCACGCTACACATCAGTAATAATTTTACAGGGGTGTTGTAGTTAAGTGCCACCCGAGATATTTGCTAAACTAACTAACCCCATCAACTAATAGAGTAGAACAAACTATTCAGTGTGTATTTGTTGATGGGTATTGTTGATAATGTTGAAATGAGGATTTAGAGTGGCAAAACTTATGGAGGTGAGAAATGACAGAATGAGTAAGAATTATCAGAGTACTTGGAGAACCTTGTTCTGTCTGATGTCCTTCTCTTGACCCAGCTTCCCCAGAGACGCCTAGTTTTATGTTATGTTTACCTTTGATATAGTCTAATGTTTTCTCTCAATTTCATCTCATGTCCCAGGAAGTCATCCTTATTGGTTCTCATAAGACTTGTGTTTCAATATGGTTCAATCCTGTATAACTACCAATATCCATCATATAGCCCAGTGATTCTCAACCTTTTTTTATCTCATAGCACACATAAAATTACAAAAATTCCACAGAACACCAAAAAATATATTTTTGCTTATCTGACAAAAATAGGTATAATTTTGATTAATTCACACCAGATGGCTATTGTTGTGTTGGCTCTTGTCATTTTTTTCATCTGACAATATAAGATAAAAGAGGTCAGTGATCCTGACTAAATATTGAGGCATTGCATGTTTTACGAATCCTTGTGGCACACTGGTTGGAAATCACTGACCTAGCAAGGTAAGTCTAAGTTTCTGAGCCAGTTCTACCTGTATAACAGTCAGGGTGTGTAGCAGGCAGGGTAATTTTGGCCTTAGAGGCATCATTCTGTAGGATCCAGTTTGCCACTCAAGTGCTGGCACCCCACCTGCCTAGTAAGCCTTTAAAAAAGAAGATTCAACTAAAATGTAGTCTTTTCAAAAACTTACAGCATCTTCCAAGTCCTTTTCATGTGTCCACTGTCATCATTTTTCTATCTCTATTTACGTCCCACCCTGAATACTAAAGCAACATTTCTCAAGGTGTGATTATGCCCTTGTTAGAATGTAATGAAGAACCTCCACATAATCAGAATTTATGTGGATGACACTCAGGAATCTGAATTTAAACAGACTCACCCAGGTAATTTCTACATATACTATAGTTTGAAATAACTACCTTAGATCCACAATTCTATTGTCTGCCTTGATTGAACTTCATCGTTGTCTGGAATCTCCCTCTACTAAGGTCCATCAGCAGTAATCCATTGGATTCTGGATCTGGACATTCATCAGAATCAACCCCAAATTAGCTGCACATCTATGAGTAATCTTTCATTCACCTTCCATTCATTGCCCCTCCTGGACCAGCCCTGCCTTCCTCCTTCTCCCCACCTGTTCAAGCTGTTAGAACCTCTGCAGGCCCAAATGTGGAACTCCCACATAACTCTTTTTTTGCTTGTTAGTTTTTCTTGTACAGTTGTCCCACTTTTTCCCCCATTGCTCACCCCTACCTCATCCATCCCCTCTCCCACAGTCAATCCCCACCCAGTTGTCCATGTCCATACATCATTTATATTAGTTTCATAACTAGACCTTTCCCCTTATTTCCCCCCTTTCTCCCCTCCCCCCTCCCCCCTCCCCTCTGGTCACTGTCAGTCTGTTCCTTGTTTACATGCTTCTGGTTCTATTTTGCTCATTTGTTTGTTTTGTTCATTAGTTTCCTGTATTAGGTGATATCATATGGTATTTGTCTTTCATTGCCTGGCTTATTTCCCTAAGCATAATTCTCTCTAGTTCCATCCATGTTGTCGCAAATGGCAGGAGTTCCTTCTTTCTTTCTGCTGCATAGTATTCCATTGTGTAAATGTACCACAGTTTTTTGATCCACTCATCTACAGATAGACACTTAGGCTCTTTCAGGCATTTGGCTATAGTAAATAGCTCTGCATAGGTTCTTTTAGATTGGTGTTTCAGGACTGTTTGGGTATAATACTAGCAACAGAATCACAGGATCAAGATTATTCCATTTTTAGTTTTTTGAGGTAATTCCATACTGTTTTCCACAGTGGCTGCACCAGTCTACATTCCCACCAACAGTGCACTGGGCTCCCTTTTCTCTGCATCCTCGCCAGAACTTGTTGTTTGTCGATTTATTCATGATGTCCATTCTGACAGGTGTGAGGTGGTATCTCATTGTGGTTTTAATTTGTATCTCTCTGATGGCTAGTGATGTTGAGCCTTCTTTCATATGGCTATGGGTCCTCTGTATGTCCTCCTTGGAGAAGTGTTTCTTCAGGTCCTTTGCCCATTTTTAATTGGGTTGTCTGTCTTCTTGGTGTTGAGTCAAATAAGTTCTTAATATATACTAGAGATCAAATGGCTGGTTCCCCAAGTAACTTTTGATGCTCTTTTTCCTAACCCAGTCTTTTTTTTTTTTTTTTGTAATTTGCCTTTTTTTCTTGCCATTTCTAAGTCTGGCATCACCCTGTCCTTTGAATCTATGCTTTAGCTACCAACACTCAGGCATGTGCTGTTTTGTGCTGCCCTTCCCAAAAGGAACACATGGCAACATCTTCACATTTCCACAGGGAAATTCACAACCAAGGCAGAGGTGTAGTCAAGAAGATCATGATAGAGTATTTTCTTCATTCTCTATCACTCATTAATTATATGTAAGGGACAATATCAAACAGAGTGTGGTGAAGTGTAAAATAATCTTTTACACCCTATTTGGATATACATGTTACTTAACTCTTTTGCAGTAGAAACCAGTTAATTTCTCAAAATGCAGGATACTGAATCAACTTATGGTTCTCTATCAGATCTTAAAAATAGAATAGACAAAAGTATCAGATTTTATTACAAGTAGTAAAAGTATTGTATAGTGAGAATATTTTTGTGAATATCTGTGTATGTTTGTGAATATTTGGGCATGATGAAAAGTGTATTAATTTTGAGTTGTGATCCATGATTATTTTAAAAAGTCAAAGTCATTTCTCTAAACTTCAGAGGATGAGAATGGTCTTATGCATGCTGTGAGCTCAAAGTGTCAGTTTATGTGAAAGTTGTCTCTCCAGGTAACAAACCTTCTCTATTTTCTTTCCAAAACTAAGCATGTATTTTCTTTAGTTTTCATAAGTAAATTAGAGTTTAAACTTTCTATTCTGATGGTGCTTCATCCAACTTAAGAGAAATATAAAATGCTGACATATACAGTATTTAATGCATTGCTTACTTAACTATCTTAATCTCAATTTTGCCAACTGTAAAAATAGAGCTAATAAAGACTAGGTTTTTGTAAAGATTAAGTAATATAACTCACACAAAATATTAAGAAAAATATTTAATACATAGGTAGCCATCAATTAATGTCAGCCATCATTATTATTATCATACTCAATGACATAAGCCAGATACAATTTTTAACTCAGATCAGTGCAAATAGTATAAAAGAAAGCATTCAGTACCAAAATCTTGGAGTCTAAAACTGCTGTAATTTGTTCAATGATTTTTTGGAAAGCCTGGGTCTTATGAAGCCGCAGAGGGAATCTCAAAGAAAGAAGATCTCTGTTTATGCCCTTAGCAAATTACTTAAGGCTAATTAGCTCTTGCATATCAGCCAAAACAAACCTGGATTACCCCATGATGTAAAAATACATTACCTTATACATGGAACATTTGAGGTTATTCTTGTCACAACCATGGAACAGAGAAGCAGAGAGAGAGAAAGAGTCAGAAGCCAGCAACCTTTTTAAACTTATTTTATTTCATTAATCCATTGTTATTTATCTGTACACCTTTCTTCTCCTTTCAACCTGTACAGAAGAGCCAATCTTCCTGTAAAAGCACAAGTCAATGTGTGTCTTTGGCTACCACTGCCCTTGTCTGTTTGCCATAAATTAACCTTTGTAGGCAAGTGCTATGAATCAGCATCAGTTCAATTGAGTGAATATTAGTGGGTACAAATTTAAAGAGCCATCCCCCCTCTACTACCCTGTATTTTTTGCTGTGTTTCCTGGATGTGTTGAGGAATAGGAAAGTCTGATATTACTCACAAAGCCTGGCCTTCTGGAGACAGCATTATTCTTTCAAAAAGGTAATTAGTATTGGTTAATGTTTAGAGAATTTAAGAGAAGTAGACTTTAATATTGCATACAAAAGCCAAGTTGACTGACTGCTTTTTGATTGCCTTGTGGTAAGGCTTACTAAACAATTATCCCATTGTGTTCTCAAATAAGGCCATCAAACTGCCCAGGCTTGCCCTAGTCAGTTGGGAATCTCCCTCAAAGCCTTCTGCTGATTGGATCATCCAAGTATATAAAGAGGAGTGTAATGACTATTTTACAATCAGTTTGGCACAGTTTAATTAAATATTGGATGTGGAATTATGATAAGGGAGAAGGCAGAGTTGTAAGAAAGAAAGAGCTGAGGAAAATGCACTCACTCAAGAAAGTGGCAAAAGATAGCTCAATTCTATTAACTTAAACCAATTCTAATGACACTGTTAATATGTTTATATGGAAGAACTCTGGAAAGCGTAGCAGAGAGACACAGACAGATGCAGACATATAAACAAGGGGAAATATGGAAGATGTGAGCAGATAATGTAGGTCATAAAAGAACACATGGGACAAGATAATTTGTTATAGAATAATTAGGAGACATCGCCCTGGCTGGTTTGGCTCAGTGGATTGAGCGTCGGCCTGCGAGCTAAGTGTCGCTGGTTCGATCTTCCAGTCAGGGCACATCAGAGAAGGAAAACTCTGACTCCAAAAAACCTCCGCTGCCTTGTGGCATACCTCTTCAGGGGAAAGGCTAAGGGAGTAAACCCCGACAGAAAATCCGGAGCCGGAGTCCCTAAGGCGGTTTGACGTTGTAGTCAACACCGGCAACTCCTGCGGAGCACCTGAAGCCAAGCTGTATTGACTCCGTCTTTCCCTTGGACCCTTCAGCTGTGAAGAGAGGGGGGGTCTGCTGCATGGGCAACAGCAGACCCTCCATATCACCCTGCCCAGGCTCTGTAGCTTCAGCTTCACTGGAGAGGACACTCCAGCGTCATCATAAGATGTCGATTCAACACGGGAGGAGACAGATACCATGTCACTCCCGAGTTGGACTGCACAGCCATTCTCGGCGGTGCAGATAGACTCTTAAGAAGCTACACCATCGTCTCTCGAGACGGACGGCTGCCGACGAATTAGGAGACACCTATAAATAGTGTTGTCTTATAAATGGTACTTTAAATGAATGGGTAATTTTTGATTGATACTTGGTACCAAAAACCAATTACAAAATTAGGGTTTATATATATTTTTAAATGGCACAGTAGGCTGTGTGTTTCTGAATTTCTAAAAGGTACCTGAGTGACCTAAGACTGACCAGCTATAAATTACTAATAGTGCCACCTGGTGTTTGGATGTTGACACTGCGCATTCCCCAGAAGAGCCCACGCTGAACCTCTGAGCTAACCTGTGGGGACAACTGTAATGAAGTTATAATTATAAGGTCACATAAACGGGATGCACTTTATGCAGAAATGATTACATTTAATAGCGGCTGTCTGAGATCCACACAGCAATTTCTTTACCTTTTTCCTGTTCACTGTGTTGAAATCAAAAATAAATTTGTAAAAACAATAGCTCCCAATTAAACCAACAAAACTATTGTCAGAATTCAGAAAAGGATAGGAAGCATATAATTAGTACGATTTTGGATCCCTGATTGCTCTATCAGTGACTGGAGAGATAGCTGGGTGTCTCTGTCCATTGTGCTTATTAAAGGATAAGCACATAGGATCATGACCAAGTGTTCAAGCTGTTGTCACATTCCACTGAACAGAACAGCAAGTGGATTAATTTTCTCAATAAATATTTATTGAGCACATTGCTATATGCCAGGAGCCAGAGATAAAGCAATGGGAAAAAAAAAAAAAGAATCACAACAGTTCCAGTGTGGAAAGGACTATTGAGATAATACAGTCCAGGGCAGGGCTTATCAGTCCTTAACCTGCACATAAAAACACCTGGTAACCTTGCTAAACTGCATATCCTGTTTCAGTACTTCTGGAGCCAGGTCAAGGGTTCTCCACTTCTAGTATGCTCCTAAGTAGTACCTCTGCTGCTGGGAGACAGATCATATTTCGAGCAGCAAGGACAAGATCCAAAAATTGATCTCCAGATTTGCATCACCTGAATCACCTTCACATAGGCAGATTGGGGGGCCCCTTTGCTATAGATTGGGATTCAGAAATTGTCTTCTCAACTCCATGGATAATTCCAAGGCTTACTCAGTCCTGGGAACTACTGCTTTCACCCGACCATCCCACTTTCCAGAGGAGAAAATTGAGTTTCAGCAAATAAAGAGGTTGACTCATTAGTGAAATCCTGAACCAAGACTTAGGTCTGTTGATAACTGCTGGGATTTCTGAGGGTGTCTAAAAAATGCTGTCACCTCCCCCCACATCCATTTCTGGAGAAAATATAGAGCAAGACATAGAATGATCACCTTAATTATGGATAAAGGCTAAGTTAGATAACTTAGCTCTCCTAAAGCACCAGATGGGCCTCTTATCCCAGACTCAGGCAAGCTCACGCAGCCAGTTGTAAGTACAGAGAGAGGACCAGAGCAAAACTCTAGGAGTGATGGGTGGGCTCCCTGGAGGACAGTGAAGAATTCATGCTCTCTGTGGACAGTTAGTTCCCAAAAGAAAAAAGGCAGAAACTACACTAAACATTCCTAGTCACTGTCAGTCTTCTATTCACAATGGAATACTATGCAATAGAAAGAAAAAAGGAACTCCTACCTTTTATGACAGAGTGGATGGAACTGGAGAGTATTATGTTTAGTGAAATAAGCGAGGTGGTGAAGGACACATACATATGATCTCACCTAATACAGGAACAGGAACCTAATGAACAAAAGAAACAAATGAACGCAATAGAACCAGAAGCATGGAAACACGGAACAGACTGACAGTGACCAGAGGGGAGGGGCTGGGGAAAAAGAAGTGAAAGAAAGGGAAGGGTCTAGTCAAGAAACTAGTATAAATGACCCATGGACATGGACAACTAAATAAGGATTGACTGTGGGAGAGGGGGGAGGTGGGTGGGGCAGGGGAGTGCAAAGGCGGTAAAATGGGACAACTGTAATAGAACAAAAATAAAAAAAAGAAATGTTGAAAATTATGATAAGGTGCAGTGAGACTTGTGAATTTTACAAACTAGCTATGATTTAGGGCAGTGCTTTTTCCAATGTTAATCTGTACACAGATTACCTGGGGATCTTGTTAGAATGCAGATTCTTAATTCAGTAGGTCTGGGATGAGCCCTGAGATTCCAGAATGCTAAAAAGCTTCCAGTGGAGACTTGGGCAGGTGGCTCACTTTGTTGGAGCTTCATCTTGTACACCAAAAGGTTGTAGGTTTGATTCTCATTCAGGGCACATATCTAGGTTGTGGGTTCAATCCCCAGTAGGGACATGTAAGGGACTCAACTGATGGATATTTCTCCCTCACATCGATGTTTCTCTATCCTTCTCCTTCCCCCTCATCAATCTTTCTCTCTCCCTTCCTCTCTGTCTGAAATCAATAAAAAATATATCCTTGAGTGAGGATTTAAAACATTTTTTTTAAAGCTTCCAAGGGATGCTGATAAATATACTCATATTCTGAGTAGCAGTGGAAGGGAATTCTCACTCAATTTGTCTCTGCCTCAGATTCAAAAAGCAAGAATATTAGCAGGTTGTTCTTATTGTTTGTTTACCATGGGCTTGCTATTTAAAAAGCATTGTGGCAAAGAAAATTGTGGAGGACTAAGTGGAAGCTACACTAAACCTCCTCCCAGGACCAACCTGGAATTACAACTAAATTGTAGAGAAATCATCCAGAGTAACCAATTGAACAATAGCTGAAGAGAAGCTTCATAACCTCGGACAGACAGAAGAAACCACTCCATTACAACGTGCCTGGTAAGGAGTGTGGAGGAGACACAAGACAGCTGGCTTGGCTACCATGAGCAGCAGTTGAAGTGCCTGAGGGAAATTTCAGTGGATGAGGGGTTACCCCTGAGAAGTATGGGGTCTAAACCTCAACATGGGGCTCCCTAGCCTATAGCACCAAAGCTGGAAAAGAACCCAAAAAACACCCAGCTGTAAAAAATGTCAGGGTTTCTGTTTGACAGGGAAAGACAGCTGGAGACAGAGAGCCTCTTAAAAGGCCATGTATAAAGTTCCTTTGCAGCCACTTACTCTGGGCTCTGGCAAAGAGGGGCAGAATGGACTAGAGATGCTTGAGGAGAGCCTGGGTTTAGTCAAAGAATAGGTATAAATGACCCATGGACATGCTCAGAAGGGTGGGTATTGACTGTGGGATCAGGGGGTGGGGGGTAAGGGGAGAGCAATGGGGGGAAACTGGGACAACTGTAACAGAACAATAAGAAGAGAGAAAGAAAGAAAGAAAGAAAGAAAGAAAGAAAGAAAGAAAGAAAGAAAGAAAGAAAGAAAGAAAGAAAGAAAGAAAGAAAGAAAGAAAGGAAGGAAGGAAGAAAATAAAGAAAATTAGGGAAAAAAATTAAGTGCATTGCCACCAGTATATGATATTTAAAGGCAAAGAACCTGGTTAATGGTAAGTAAACTTAATTAGTCAAGTCCCTGACCCTTTCTGTGTTACCAATAAACACATTGAGGGTCAGATGGAAAAATTTGCTAGCCCAAACTCACATTAGTAGTTGATGTGAAAGTTTGGAATAAAATAACTCTTTTCTGACTCTAAGACTAGTGTGTTTTTCACTTAGCTGTGTCATTTGCAGACATACTTTGACATTTGTTTTCCCTTATATTCCATGATGTTGTACTAGTCATATTACACAGGGGAACAGTTTTTAACATAATTCCTGTTGAGTTTTATTTTTAAGCTGTTTTAGACTTAAATAGGCATGCTGATCTAAAAACTGGAGTTAGTTTTCTTTTATCACATCAAGTTTTTTTCCTGTACAGCTTATCTTAATGCGACCACTCGAGGCTGGATCGAGCCTGGATTGAGGGAAGCACTAGTGCTCTCCTGTTGGCTGAGAGCAAACCTCCCTCAAGTGGGGAGCGGTGGAGGATGACCTTGGAGACCAGTGACAGGTTCATACTTGTCTAGGCTATTCAGTTACACATGAGACAGTGTGGTGAGAGGTTGTGTGCCGCTCTATATAGTGAATCGTATTCCGAAGTGTAGTCCGAGTTCTTGTCTGTATACAAGGAGTGAGCAGAATTTATTTTTTTATTTACATACGTACTTATTTTCTTTCCTTCATATCATGTCTGCCTCTGCTATTTCTCATCGTAAGTGCCTAAACAACCCTGATTTATTTTGTTATATCTGTGGCAGTTTCACCATTCCCAGTCAAAGGACAAACATCAACGCATCTGTCAGGCAAGCCTATTTTGCATATTTTAAAGTAAAACTTGGTGATCAAGGTAATTCTTGGGCCCCTCACAAGGTGTGCAAGAGTGTGTCAAGAGTTTATGAATGTGAATGAAGAAAACATGTGATAAATTGCCATTTGGTATACCTATGGTTTGGTGAGAGCCCAGAGATCATTCAAGTGACTGTTACGTTTGTATAGTGAAAACATCAGGATATAACAAGAAAAATAAATGTAAAATAGAGTATCCTAGCCTACCATCAGCTATATGCCCAGTGCCTCATTCAGGAGTATGTGGAAGAACTAAGTGACAACAATGGTGAAGATTTTGAAATTGAAGGTGACTCAGTTCATAAGGGATTTGATCAGCATGAGTTGAATGATCTGGCACGAGATCTGGGACTATCCAAAAAGGCTTCAGAACTCCTAGCATCAAGACTGCCCAAGAAAAACTTGCTTGAAAAAGGAGTGAAGGTATTCTACTTTCGATCAAGAAAAAGTGCATTTCTGCAGTACATTCAAAGTGATGCTGTCTTTGTGTATTGCCATACCATGCATGGTTTAATGGAGGAATTGGGAATTCCAATCTAGAATGTAACTGAATGGCGACTGTTCATCAATAGCTCAAAGCAGAACTTGAAGTGTGTCCTCCTCCACAATGGCAATTTATTTGGTGCAGTCCCAACTGGCCATTCAGTTTGTTTTTATGAAGAATATGACTACATAATAAAGAGTCATTGATCTATTGCAATATCACGAGCACAGTGGATCATCTGTGTTGACCTTACAATGGTCTGCTTCCTTCTTGGTCAGCAAAGTGGATACACCAAGTATCCCTGTTTTCTGTGTATGTGGGACAGTAGAGCTCGTGAGAAGCATTGGGTGAAGTTGAATTGGCCTCCAAGAAATGACCTCAAACCTGGTGATCCAAACATTCCACATGAACCATTTGTTGACAGAAAGAACATTACATTCCCACCTCTGCAAATAAAACTGGGTCTCGTGAAGCAATTTGTTAAAGCTTTGCCAGCTGAAGGAGATGATTTCAAGTATCTCATTTTGGCATTTCCTAGCCTGTCGTTTGAAAAGATAAAATACCTTAATATGTATTTTTGGTAGCAAAACTTCACTATTTGTAAACAATTAACTTACAGTAACAATATATAGCCTTTATATGAATAAAATAACTAAATAAACAGTATATTCAGGTTATTTTTTCTTTATTTTCCTTTGTATGTACATTTTGTATGAATTTTGGGGCAAAGGGAGGATGTCCTGTACCTTAAAAAGTTGACGTGATAGAGAAAAACTGCGGTCATTTTGGATTCAGGTGCTAAAAGTTAGTCAAAAACAAGTGTCAGAGGGTGGTTCCATATCTTGGCAATTGTAAATAATGCTGCAATGAATATAGGGTTGCATATATTCTTTCAAATTAGTGTTTCAGGTTTTTCATACATATATCTAGAAGTGGAATCACTGGAATATAAGCCAGTTCTATTTAGGCCCTCCATACTGTTTTCCACAGTGGCTGCACCAGTCTACATTCCCATGAACAGTGCACAAGGGTTCCTTTTTCTCCAAATCTTAGTCAGCACTTGTTGTTTGTTGATTTGTTGATGACAGCCATTTTGACAGGTGGGAGGTGATAGCTCATTGTGGTTTTAATTTGCCTTTCTCTGATAATTAATGACATTGAGCATCTTTTCATATGTCTATTGGCCATCCTTATGTCCTCTTTGAAGAAACGTCTATTTAGGTCTTCTGTCCATTTTTAATTGGATTGTTTTTGTTGTTGTTGTTGAGTGACTGATAATTCTTAAGAATGTACTTTTTACTATAAGGACTTTTAACTTTTCTTTCTTCTTTTGAATACTTCTGGGTTTTGGCCTAGCTGCATTGCCAGTTTGCAAACCCCAAGACCCTTGAATAAATCTCTATTAATCTATTTCTAGCCCAAACCTCCAGACTCTTTTACTTCACTTGAGAAAACTAACCTCTAATAAATTACTAGCAGAAGTAGTGCCCGCCAACCAAAGACTACTAAGAACCCCAACACCTGGAAGACAACAGAATTGCTTTCATCACTGTGTGCTGTATTAAGGGAGTATACACACTGTGGTGGTCTTTGGTTGGTGGGCTTCAGCACTGACATCTGCAATAATTCTTAGACCACAGTTAACTGCATGCCAGTAGGCCTATTAAAGGCCATCCTTTATTGATAATTGAGACATATGGAATTACAGCAGTTTTGCCCACAGGCCTTCAAATCAAGTAAGTAAGCATTCATCTAATCTATTTCTGTAAAGATAATCATACACTAAAATTTGTGAAGTGCATAATACTATATAGTTATTTTTTCTCCCTCAAATCCACTCAGTTAATAGTTCTTTTTAATGTAAACATTACTTGTACCTTTTTTTCCTTAGTCATATTTGAAAAAGTAGCAAAATGAGGTAGAATTTGTTTTTTTTAAAGATGTCTGTTAAATAGGTTGTGATTTTATATGAATTTTCCTTTTTTATAGTTTAGAAATGATCTTTTTGGGAATATAGGTGAAGCTCTCAAATACTTTATGAGTTTATCAGACATCTCTAATTTGGTCATGTCCAATTTATATAGGTTTCATAATACTGCAGATTGTAACAGTGCACTATACAAGATTATGGGGGTGGGGATCCTATATGCAGAGTATTCTACAAATTGTATCTATGTGTGTGTGGGTGTGTGATTACCAGAGAACTGCTAAAAGACCAACTGCATTTTAAATCCTGTTATAGTTCAAATGTGTTGCCTTGACCAATCTAATGAATTAATTAACTGGGCCTTTATACTTAACTCAGTAAAAAACTAAGTGAATGTAAATTAAATAAAAACTTTGAATTAAAAAGTCTCATTGAAGAAAAGGGTGGGAAACTTAAGGAAAAGATACATCAAATGTTCAACTTATAATCAGATTTCTCACACCTTGTACCTAGAAAGAAAGCAGTTTGGTTAAAGGTAAATATGTGTGCCGTGAAACTATTGATTAAATTTAAATATTCCATTATCTTCTACTGTTGAAGTATTAGCTCTATACTAAATACTGATAGACTAAAGGAATCTCCTATGTTATTTTTCAGAAGTTAATGAACAGGAATCCCAGTTGCAATATTAAGAAATTCAATCAAGAATAATTTTATGGAAGAGGTATCTATTTATATAATATTTATAAAATGGATATAATTTGCTTCAATGACTTGAAACTAGCTTCATAGAATTTTAATGAAAGGTTAAGCTTTTAGAGTAATAGCCTTCAAAACAGCTACCACTGAGCTCATGTCTCTCTAAAAGTTTAGGTTACATTTCCAATTTATGATTTATAATATATAAGGTGTTGGTTAAAGATAAGTAATATTATTAAATGTACCTCATCTATGTAAAGGGCACTTCCTTATTACTATTTTATCTATTTATATTCAATTTTTTATTAAAAAGTGAACATTTTCAGGACATGTTATCAAAAGCAAATGATTGCAGGTCTATTTCTGGCTGATACTGTCAGCTGGTTCTCAGCTTATTAAAGGTCAGGTTTTCAAATATTCACCATTCTAAACTGAAATGAGTAGTTGATATTTTTTTCATACTTAGTAAATGGTCTTGTTTTCAGAGTCTAAATTCCTTAAATGTTACTATTCTCATTAACATTTTTGTATTCCTAGATGCCCCGGCATACTTTTGGAAAAAAATCACAAATATTTTGTTAGATAATAGAGCGAGTCAAGTGGAAAAAAGAAATATATTAAGGCAAACCTCCAATCCATTAACTATCAACTGAGTCATTGACCTTAAGGCCCACTGCCACATAACCCCATTTTACCCCTGTGGTGACCTAGAACTTCTTCCCCACAAGACCCTATTCTTCTGTGAAACTTGACTTCACATAGTACTTTAGTCAAGCCTGGGTTGCTGCTTCTACACACATTTCCTCAGATCATTTCTTTTCCATGTATGAACTCATCTTTTCTTCTCCATCACACTTTCATTATTGAGATACCTTTAATTTCAGCAAAGACATTATTATTTATAATATCAAAAAGAAAATATAAAATAAATACCAATAATGAGAATTGATTGTATTAAGATATATTATATGGTGAAATATTATGGTGCCATAAAATCATTTTTTGCTTTAAATTTTTATGTTTTATCCACCTTTTTGTGTTTTTTTCCTTTTCCTTTTTGCTTTGAAATAATATAATTATTTTAAAAAACTGGAAAAAAAATTGCCTGGAGTTTCTATATGTATACATTCTTCACTCATCTTCTCCAGTGTTGACATTTTATATAACTGTCATATTATTATCTAAATGAGGAAGTTAACATTTATATCATACTATTAACAAACCTATAGACCATGCTTGAATTTCACCAATTGTCCTGCTAATGTCCTTCTGGTCTAGGATCTCATTCAGAACCCTACATTGCAGTTAGTTTTCATGACTCCTTAGTCTCCTCCAATTTAGGACAGTACTTCAGTATTTCTTTGCTTTTCATGAACTTGACATTTTGAAATATATTGTCCAGTTATATTATAGAATGTCCCTTAATTTGGGTATTTCTGATGCTTTCTCACAATTAAACTGGAGAGAAATAGAGAATATAGCAATGTCCTATTACTGGAGATTAACAAATAATATTTTACAGGAATTTAATAGCAAAGAAAAATGCTCAGACTACAATTTTAAATAAAGAACATTTGAAATTCTGTATTTTATATGTTCATAATTTAAGACAAACATGTATGTATATAGGAAAAATACAAATCATAAAAAGGTCAACAATAGTTATATCTGTATTAAAAGATCATTCTGTTTAGTTACTTTAGAAAATATTTGTATGAATTTCTCAAATCTCTTTAATGAACACACTGTTTTCATAATCAGAATTGGAAAAACATACTTGACTAGAATGCTGTCTTTTCTGTAATATTTCCTCATTCCTATGGCTAGAATTTCTCTCTTCTTTTTGTTTACATCTCATGTATG
Source organism: Furipterus horrens (assembly GCF_987537825.1). Taxonomy (NCBI): domain Eukaryota; kingdom Metazoa; phylum Chordata; class Mammalia; order Chiroptera; family Furipteridae; genus Furipterus; species Furipterus horrens. Next base: position 106,722,926 of record NW_028327176.1, on the reverse strand, counting down.
ATCTGTATTATATATTTCCCTGAGGAGAGAGAACATAGCTCATTCAATGTTAAATTATCTACAGGATGTCACCAAGTACCTTATACATACAATGTATCAAGAAGTATTCATTGACTTAATATTTATTTATTTATTTTCCATTTGGAATATCTCTTCTGGTATTCTACCACTTTAAGAAAAATAACTCTAAAAGTTCCACTTCTATAATTACATATGTATATCCAATATGCTCATATTTTATAAGCCTTCAATAAATAAAAAACACAAATCAAACCCCCATCATTAACTAAGTTTTTTTCTGACTGTATGAGAAGACAGGCTAAACTAAAGAAATGTGTGACTGTTATCATGAATAGAAAAGATTAAGTCAGCATCAACTTCTCTAATTCTTTGCAGCATCCTCTTCCCCAATTAACTTCTCTCCATCCTATCTTAACATGGTCTAGACTGCGGAGTTTAGAACTGGACTAGATTTAAAACAAGTAATTCTATTATGAAGTAGGCTTTTGAATTAGATTTCAATGTAATAGCAACCCAAGTCACCACGAATTTTACCTATCAAAGAAATTTAAACCTCACTTTTAAAAACTACTGAAAACTTCTAGAACAGCACTCAATTATATTGAAAAACATATCTTTTCATGTTAGTGTTGTTGTTTTTTGTTTTTTTTTAATAAACTCACTGACCAAACTTTAGAAATCTGTGTCATTGGACCAGAAAGTAATGGAAACCAGGCTTAGGATATTAACTACTGAGTACATACTACTACTTCATATTAATGACTTCACATAGAGTATCATATTTAATTCTTATAAAATCCCCACAAAGTTAGGCTTATTGTACCCTTTTACAGATAAGGAAACTAAGACTCATCCAAGTTAACTGTAAGTAAAGTAATAAAACGTGACACTGTGTATTCACTATATTCATAATTAGACATAACTATAGATTATAGATAGGTAGATAAATGTACAGGAAAAAAGATTGGAAGAAAAGTCCTCAGAATGGAGGTTAATGGTTGGCGAGAATGTGGAGCAAAGGAAACTCCTATGCACTGTTTGTAGGACTAAAAAACCCCAGCAGCCACTACAAAAAACAGTGCGAAGATTCCTCAAAGAACTAGAAATAGGCTGACCATATGACTCAGCAACCTCATTTCTGGGTATTTATTCAAAGAAATAAAAAACACTAATTTGAAAAGACCTATCAGGATAGTAATTTTGTGATGTGATGGAGGTATTAGCTAATGCTAGACTAGTAATTATTTTATAATATATAGATGTATCAAATCAACACATTGTATACCTTAAACTTGCATGTTATAAGTTAATTATATCTCAGTAAATCTGGAAAACAAATCTGCCTACCTCTAAAACCAAAGTTCTTATTTTTCTATAATATGATTGCTAAATAATGGGTTATAGTCTCCTAAGTATATACTATGTACAAAATGCTAGCATTAAAGTTCATTTGCTTCAGTAGGAGTTACTATGGATGATAGAGCTGTGGTTGCCAATTCAAATGCGATATGGCCAGGAAGGGAAATGAGTAAAGTCAGCTTCAATGCAAGGCTATAGGGAATGGTGGAGGTGGTCAACAACTGGAAAGCACATGCCTGGTCCTGAGGGGGAGTCGTCTGTGCAGTCTTGGCCTATTATTGCAACATTTGGAATTATGGACTCAATGTTGCTGGACTTTCTGATTTTTCAAGGGAAAGCCAGAATTTAGATTTTTATGGTAAAAATGTTATTTGTCAATTCCGGAAACTAATTCATAATATTTTAAAGCACTACATAAGTCAAAATTGTGTTTGTTGGTCACATCTGTAAATATTCTGGAAAAAATGCCTTGATCACAATTATTATAAAATTCATTTGTTTATATGAAAAGATTATTAAGCTTAGCAGTCAAGCCCATATTAATTTAGCACAGTATATTTTATTTTGATCATAAAGAATGTTAAATGACTGGAATTTTTTGTTTCTTAAATGTTTCATAAGATTGATTTTATCTCCTTGTCAGTGGATTGTGTAATACCAAGGTTCCCCATAAAATTCAACCAGTCATGGCCACCCTTGGCTTTGGAGTTCTTTTTTCTGAGTTTATAAACATTACAGTGATTTAAGTGTACTGCTCATGTTGACTCTGTTCTACACTATTTCTACTGCACAATGGATCAGTCTTTTCCTTACTTCCCACACAGACATCCTGACCCATTACTCTTGTACACAAATTTGAGCTCCAAATACTAAACATAAACTGTTGACTTGAAAGTTAAAGAGACAAATGAGAGAATTATAGAGTGACAATTACCAACTATTTGAACAATCTGGTAGTCTTGGTTTTAAAAGGCTTTGGCCACTTACTGCTGGGCATTTTTCACTACTGATTTCATCCTGAGTAATTCTGCCAGCCCAGCTACATCACTAGATCTTGTCATCTTTTCTTCCCTTCTCTGTTTGTTATCTTTCTGTTTGTCCCCTTTCTCTAAAAACCAGAAACAAATTTAATGTCATGCATTAAATAATGTCCCCTAGCTTCCTCTTTTTTTGAGCAGGGGGTTGACCATGCCCTCAGGTTCTGTCTTAGGAGGCTTAGCAAAGTATATTCCTAAACAAAGGGAGTGCTCTCTCTAATCAGGAACTCTGGTGCCAAGGATAAAATCACCTCCCTTCTCCCATCTGTGAACCTTTAAGAAAAACATTTCATTGGGGTATTTTTGATTGGTTTGTTTTTAGTTTTTTAAAAAATATATTTTATTTTTACATATTAATTTATTGAGAAGCAGAAACCTGATTCTCAGGATCACTAAAAAGAAACTATACATTTTCTTCATACTGAATTTATTTTTTTAATTATCTTTTATTTTGGAATAACTTTAATTAAGGGACAATTTGCATAGATATTAGAGTTTATGTATACCCTTTGACTAGTTTCCCCTGCTGTTTACATGTTATTTATCAAACCTAAGAAAGTAACATTGTTCCAATACTATTAACTAAAATACACTTTGATTTTTTCACTAATGTCTTTTATCTGTTCCAGGATCCAGTTCAGGATACTGCATTGTTTTTAGAGTTATTTTTAAGAAAGCAGCTAGTTCATATCTATGTCAGCATAACATGCATAAAATGAGGTTCATCATTATTTCTGCTTTATAACTGGAATGACTGCCACCATCATTGATGGGTAGCATTTGCAATAATAGTGTGTGTATTTACCTTGAAATAATGACCTCTCCCTCCTTCTATGTGCAATAATTCTGGGCAGGCAACATTACCCTCCCTCTGAGCAAAGTATTTCTGTGAGCCACATACCAGCTCAGAAAGTTATGGGCTTTACAGAAAAAGATTTTGAATTATGTAGCATAGTTTAGAGAAGAAATGATATATATATGGGACATCATTCTAGAAGGAAGCCATAATAACTTGATTTTAAAAAACCACATTTTATACTTGGGTGGTGAACACACAATACAATATACAAATAATATATTATAGACTTGTACCCCTGAAACCTATATAATTTTATTAGCCAATGCCACACTAAAAAGTTCAATAAAAAACAAATTTTAAGATTTTTTTCTTATGTTTTCTGACTACTGGAATTTAACATATTGCTTAGAAGACATAATTATTATTAGGGCAATTTATCATTCTAAACCATTTATATTATCTATTTGGTGTCCTTACCAAGTTTACTAGAATTTTGCAGAAAACAAGGCAAAACCAAACCAAAACTTCCTTTCCAAAACCTTGAAAACAAACCAGAGACAAAAGCCAGTTCTGTGATTATAAACATTCAGAAAGCATTTGGTTAAAACATAGGCCTATGTTTCAAATGTGAGAAAAATTATTGAAAATAATGGTTGAATGTTACACTCTCAGCAATGCTAATAAAAATTGTTTTATACCCTTTTAAAAAAAAACAAAAAACATAGGCCTAGTCCAAGATTTAGTTAACTAATGCATACCGTGTGTCTGAAAAAGAAATTTGACTTGTAGCATTTCCCAAACATGAACAGACCACAGAATCCTTTTTTAAAAGCATATTAACTTCTCAAAAAGAACAAAACTTTAGCAATATTGGACAGCATATGTCCTTATTGACTTCAAACTGATTAGAAATTTAGAAGTCTTTCTTTCTTTTTCTTTCTTTCTTTCTTTCTTTCTTTCTTTCTTTCTTTCTTTCTTTCTTTCTTTCTTTCTTTCTTTCTTTCTTTCTCTCTCTCTCCTCTCTCTCTCTCTCTCTCTCTCCCTCTCCCTCTCTCTCTCTCTCTCTCCTCTCTCTCTCTCTCTCTCTCTCTCTCTCTCTCTCTCTCTCTCTCTCCCTCTCTCTCTCTCTCCTCTCTCTCTCTCTCTCTCTCTCTCTCTCTCTTTCTTTCTTTCATTTTATTTTTATTGTTTATGCTGTTACAGTTCTCACCTTTTCTCCCTTTTCCCCTTCACCCAGTCACACCCCCAAGTCAATCTTCATAGAGGTCTTTTAATTCAAACTTTCATTCCCACAGAGGGTTCATCAGCTCCTATTTCCAAAGACATGTATAGTATGCCTTCCACTTCTAGAAAGCACTAGTTAGAGGAAAGAAAGAACTATTTTATTCTATGCCTGCATTTGCCCACTTCTAATGTACTTGAATCATTCCAAAATTACTTCTCCAAGGTAACATAGGGACTTCCATGTAGCAAGCTGAGGCTTTATTTGAGGTCAGCACTTCTGAATTACCAGTTTATGTCAAGGACATTGTTTATAATAATTTCTTCCTGGGCTTCTAATAAAATCTCTAGTGGTACTGAATAGGGCCTTAGCCACACTCTCGCTTTTTCAGAAAACTTTTTTTCTTTTATATGTGTCTGACACTGCTGTAAGTGATTTATTTATTTATTTTATAATGTTCAATTTGCGTTGTCTCAATTTTTTCCCTCATTGCTCTCCCCTGCCCCACCCCCCACACCTGCTCCCATAGTCAATCCCTAGTTGTTGTCCATGTCCATGGGCCCTTTATACTTGTTTCTTGACTGGACCCTTCCCCTTCTTTCCCCCCTTATTCCCCTACCCCGCCTCCACCCTGGTCACTGTCAATTTGTTCCTTATTTCCATGTCACTGATTCTATTTTGCTTATTTTTTTGTTTTGTTCATTAGGTTCCTCTTATAGGTGAAATCATATGGTGTTTGTCTTTCACTGCCTAGCTTATTTCACTTAGCATAATACTCTCCATTTCCATCCATGCTCTTGCAAAGGGTAAGGAGTTATTTCTTTCTGCTGCATAGTATTCCATGTGTTAATGTATCAAATTGAAATCATATCAACCTTTCTCTTGGATTACAATGGCTAGAAACTAGAAACTAACCTCAAGGAAAAAAACTCAGAAATATTCAAATTCATGTAGACTGAAAAACATGCAATTAAATAATGAATGGGTTAACAATGAGATTGAAGAAGAAATCAAAATGTCTTGAAGCAAATGAAAATAAACACACAACAGCCCAAAACCTATGGGACACAGCGAAGGCAGTCCTGATAGGGAAGTTCATAGCAATACAGGCCTACATAAAATAGATAGAAAAATCTTGAATAAACAACCTAACCCTACATCTATAAGAACTAAAGGAACAACAACAAACAAATCTCAGGGCAAGTAAAAAGAAGAAAATAATCAAGATCAGAGCAGAATTAAATGACATAGAGACTAAAAGAACAATTCAAAGGATTGATAAATCTAGAAGATGGTTTTTTGAAAACACAAACAAAATCAACAAGCCTTTAAACCAGACTCATTATGAAAAAATAAAAAAGAGAGAGAGAGAGAAGACACAAAAAAATAAAATCAGGAACAAAAGAGGAGAAATTACAACTGATACCACAGAAATACAAAAGAGTGTCAGAAATACAAAAGAGTGTCAGAAATTACTGCAAACAACTATATGCCAAGAAATTTGACAACCTGGGTGAAATCAACAAATTTCTAGAAACATATAATCTTCCAAAACTGAATTAAGAAGAATCAGAAAGCATGAATAGGGCAATAATAGGTAGTTATTGAAGCAATAATCAAAAAACTCTAAGCACACAAAACCCCTGGACCTCACAGCTTCACAGGTGAATTTTATCAACATTTAAGGAAGAACTAAATTTCAAGAAGAGAAGGCTCCCAAACTGTTTTTTATGACGCCAGTGTTATTGTAATTCCAAAGCTAGGTAAAGACACAACAAAGATAAGAAACTACAGGCCAATATCTGATGAACATAGATGCTAAAATTCTCAACAAAATATTGGCAAACTGGATCCAGCAATACATTAAAAAAGATCACATATAATGATCAGGTGGGATTCATCCCAGGGATTCAAGGATGGTACAGTATTCTCAAATCAATACACATAATACATCACGTAAACAAAATGAGACAAAAATCACATTATCATATCAATAGATGCTGAAAAAGCATTTGATAAAATTTAGCACCCATTTATAATATAAACACTGAGCAAAGTGGGAGTAGAGGGAGCATCCCTCAACATAATAAGGGCCATATACGAAAAATCTATAGCCAACATCATACTCAATGGGGCAAAAGTTAAAGCTTTTCCCCTAAGATCAGGAACAAGACAAGGGTGTCCCACTTTCAAAAAGGCATCCAAAATGGAAAGGAGTAAGTAAAACTGTCATTATTTGCAGATGACATGATATTGTATATAGAAAACCCTGTAGGCTCCACCAAAAAACTGCCTGACCTGCTAATTGAATATGGCAAAACAGTGGGATACAAAGTCAATATTCAGAAATTAAAGGCATTTTTGTATACCAACAATGAAATATCAAAACAGGAAGTAGGAAAAAAATGACATTTACTATAACAACAAGAAAAATAAAGTACTTAGGAATAATCTTAACCACAGGATGTAAAAGACCTATACTCAGATGACTCTTTAGAGGGTGGAGCAATGAGGTAAGGAGGACGCCCTAAGCATGAGAATATAGGCAGGTAGAGCCGGTTTGACAACTGTTTCACTAATTCTGAACTGTGGAAAGAAAATTCCTGCTCTGCCCACGACTGAAGTAATCACAGATTTAAGATGGTTTAGAAAAGTTGCTTTGTCTTTGAAAAAAAAATGTCTCCTGTTACTCACTAAGGGGAAACCCATGGCAAATGCTGAGACTCTGAATTGTGTAAACAATCACTGGTGTCAAAGAATCCTCTCAGGGGCTTTAATAACTGTGATGACCAAGAATTCTGAGAACATCTTTATGAATTTGCACATCATTCTTGCACAGGGGCCATGCTAATCTTTTCTGTATCATTCCAATTTTCGTATTTGTGCTGCTGAAATAAGCATGAGAGAACATCTTTAATCAAAAAGGAAGATAATTCCCTTACTTGTCATAGAATCTGAATACTCTCTGAGGCCAAAATATATGCATAATACATACATCTGTTTGTGTGTGTGTGTGTGTATAGCTTTGTAAACAGTAGAGTTTTGTACAAATATAAAGTTATGCATCTTCAAAACTATCACTCCAACAGAGATACTTATTCAATTTTTTTAAAATCTTAAAAAACTTTAACAATGTATACATTTACAAAATAATCTATTAAGATCCCAACAATGTTTACAATATACATACTACAGAATTTATAGATGTCTATAATAGTTTTTATATTGTTACATACATTGCTTTTTCAAGAAATACCATTAATACAAATGCATGATATACAATATCTGCACTATAGCAAGAAAAAATAGATCTATTATTCCAAGTATGTAAATAATTATTCTCACTATGACATAATAATACTTTTTGTGGTAAGAGACAGATTTCATAAGGCCAAGTGCCCATGAAGCTCTTCCAAGATATTCCAAAGTAAAATCTGGCTACCCTTTCCAAAAATTAAATAGAACAGCAGAAATCTCTAGTTATCCTTTAAAAATAAAACTATGAAAACCCATTTTTGTTAATTGGACCTTACGTATATAATTTGTTACAAATAAAAATAAACAAAATTTTAGAAACTGGTTTATGCCATTTACCCAAATTTGGTTTTCATCTGCTTGTGAATGCCTAAGATAAGAAGTTTCATCATAAAGTATATATTACATGACAAAAATAACAATTATTTATAACCTATACATAACCAAAGTCCTCTAATCAGGGAAGCAAAACTTTCTTCTGAAAATAATCTACAGAAATAATACATAAACACACAAAGTTTTGAGATAGATTAAGAACATTTCTCTACACTTTATGGATCAAAATTTAAAGGCCATTACATATGTACATAAATACAGACACTTTCATTAACTTGGGGTCTATGGATATTATATGTGCATACACACATATATACACTGTGAACCAAATTTTGATAATGTTTCTAATAACACCATACTTTCAAGTCCCAAATGCCAAAAAGAAAATAAAAACTTAATGTGGAAACTACATTTCCTTTTTTAAAGTAAATTTTGAAATGGATAGACAAATCCAACACTCCTCTCTTCAACATATATTTATTTCTCAAGGGTTCAGAGTCAAGATCTATTTAGGTGTTTCCCAGCATAACAGAACACACAGGCCTTCTGTCCCTCTCTTCAGGAAGTCTGATCATCTCCAATGTTTTGTCTTAAAACTGCTTTCCAAGACAAGATGTGGCCATGCTGGTTAAATTTGTTCTGCTGCCCGCTTTGCACATGCTGTAGCCATATAGGTTGGCACTTTGTAACACCAACCCCGTAGTAACCATAGCCAAGCACTGCACTCCAAAAGAAAAGAGAGCACTGAATGCAAATACCACCCACAGCCCTGGGCAGGCAACAAGCCCTAATCAAAAGATCTGGATTTGGCATCTAAAACAGTTTTATTTTCTTGAAGGGGGATGTCTTCCTGGACTCAAACATCCAATGGCTTTTTCCATTTTCATCAATATGATTTCAGCAATGCAGGTGAACCATTTGTTCACCTGTGATATTCTTGACTGCCCAAAGTCACATGACAACAACAAGATCATTGTCACCCTACAGGCAATAAAGTTGCTGTTGAACAATTCACAGAGAATATAGACTACAGCTACACTGACTCTAAAAAATGAGTGGAAAAATGATGCCATTTGGTGTCTGTTGTTGGAATATTTTTGCCTATTAGCTGTTTCCTCTTCTGTATTTAACAGTGCAACAACTTCAGTTTCATTGTTACTGTCTTGTTGAAACACGGTGGTCCCACGCCAACTCTGAAATGCAGGGTGGGGAAAAAGTAGGCTCATAGTGGTTCGTATGAAATATAATACAATAATTAATAAAGAACAATATAAGAATAAACTCTGTTTTCATACAACTATAAACCTACTTTTTCCACATCATGTATGTGTGTGTGTATGTAATGGCATGCTTTGATACTACTTCAAAAATATACTAATAATATTTTAATACAATAAAATAAGCAAACAATTTTCTTTGAAAATTAAGTCTGATTCAATGTTAATCTTACTTTGTACAATGAGATAAAATTATATGTATTTAGATATCGTCGTCGGCAGCCGTCCGTCTCGAGAGACGATGGGGTAGCTTCTTAAGAGTCTATCTGCACCGCCGAAAATGGCTGTGCAGTCCGACTCGGGAGTGACACGGTATCTGTCTCCTCCCGTGTTGAATCGACATCTTGCGATGATGCTGGAGTGTCCTCTCCAGTGAAGCTGAAGCTACAGAGCCTGGACAGGGTGATATGGAGGGTCTGCTGTTGCCCATGCAGCAGACCCCCCCTCTCTTCGCAGCTGAAGGGCCCAAGGGAAAGACGGAGTCAATACAGCTTGGCTTCAGATATATATTTCATATATTATAAGCAGATGCAGTTTATAGTACTATTTACTCAAAACCTTAACACTTTAAAAACATGTATAAATGCATAAGAAAGAGAAAATCTGGAACTACACTGTCTTCATTGTTTTTACATCTTCACCCATTTGCTCCTTAGTCCATAGCAATGTGAATTGCATCCTCAGCACTTCACTAAAAATATTTTTTCCACAACATCAGTGGGATATGTTCCTGAGGATATTGTGAACTTACTGCTGGATTGTGTGATGCCGGGGTAGGGGAGCATAAGAACAGTAAAAGATAGAGCAAAAAACAGGGGGAGGCCCTTGCCCTCATTTCCCAATCAATTCTCTTGACAGCAAAGCAGACAGGAAAGCCTTCTTCAACCTCCCATATTCCCACATCCCTCTCCCTCTAACCTACAGGCTCTCTGCTGTTCTTCTGTAACTTTTTTCTCCTCTTCCAGATACTACTGTAACTGCTTCATTTTATACAAATGTAACTTGGGTACAGAGAAGGAGAAATCATGTCAATGATCTTCCTCAAGCCCACACCTGTGCAGAAATGGGTGGGTGTCAGTCTCTGGAATCTAGGCACAGACAGAGAACCAATAGCTTACAGTTTTACCTGGCTGCTAAGCTCACCTTTGCCGCTCTTAATTTGGCCCTCCAGGATTCCCTGTTCAACGTCTTTCCTTTAATTGGTTGTTTTGAACCTTATCAATTCCTAAAAACCTGTACCTTATATCTAGCCACTTTTACAAAAAAACTTGATTAACTCTTTTAATGAAACAGAAAATATGAACAATGTTTTCTCTCTGTATCTCTCCTTCCCATTTTTATATCCATCCTTTCTTCTCTAAAAGACATGAATGGATACCACTCCTTTGGGGGGATGGGTAACCCTCTTGTCCCTCTATACAAACTTTGACCATCATTTATTTTCCACCCCCTCCATGAGCTCTTGTCCTTACTGCTGTTCTCTCTATTTGACATTTCTTTTAAAGTCTGTCAAATCCTAATGCTAAAGCAAACTCCCTCAACATTGCTTCTCTCTCAGAACCACTGTCCTATCTCTTTACTCTCTTAATTAAGGTGCCTTTATCATCTATCTCGTGTTTTTACATCTTTGCCCATTTGTTCCTTAGTCTAGGGCAATGTGATTGCATCCTCAGAGCTTCACTACATCTATTCTCTTTAAAATATCAATGCTCCCTAATGGTCAAATCCAATAACCTCTTTTCACTTTTAACCAAATTTCAGAGCAGTTGACATTCATTCTGTGGGAAACCATTCCTCCTTTTGCTGTCTACAAAACCATTTTCACCAAATACTCTGTTCATACTGCCTGTGGAATTCTCAGACACTACTGCCTACGTTAGCCTTGCAGCCTTTTAACTTGAGGATTCTGTAGGACTTTTCCCCCCTCTATTCATAATATATCCTTTAGAAGTAACCTCACCTCCACCTATGGATTAGTTAGAAGTATTCAACTGCAAGAAAAAAGAAAAGAAAAAAAAGACACAGGAATCCACAGAGCTTTGATTAAATAGGGGTTTACTTCTTCCCATGCAACAAGAATGATTAAGATTGTAGAGCTGGGGTTTAGAGACTTGAGGTGTCAAGAAAAATGTCTCTGCCTTTTCTAATGTTAGACATTATGGCTGGTTCAGCTCAACTCTCCTTTCCACAGTCCAGACTGGAAGATAAATAATAAAGCAAAAGTGGAAAAGAGGGCAGAGCCTTACTTATGGGAGCAAAGACTTTCCCACAAATCCCCATTAAACTTCACCTATGTCTCATCGGTTGTAATTGGGTTACTGATCTCACGAATTTGCAAGGGACTCTGGGAACGTGTTTTATTGGGAAAAGGTGTAGAAATGACTATTGACTGAATCAACATACAATATATTTAATAACTTCATCATCCTTAAAACTTCAATGGAAATGACACCTGCTATGTAAAGTATCACCCGAGTCTTTATGTGTACAAATGTAGCACTTTGGATATAGGTTTTTTAGAGCATGTGTCACATTACACTGAAGTTTTGGGGTAGGTGTCTAATATCATGGTCTTTATCCTTAAATCTCCAATTAGATTATGATCTGGATTGCAACCAGTAGTAAATCCATCAGTGGATGTGTAACCTGTCACTGCTTAGCATCTATGTATATATATGCACATATATTTTATGCGTAAAATATTTATATGTACATATGTAAAATAGAATACTGTACGGTAACTATCTGAATTCCTATTGCAGAGCTGGGTCTTCATTATTACTATCTTGATTACTCAGATCTAGACAATATTTTAACTTAAGAAGGGCCAGTAATAGATCCAGTATCAAGTAATTCACACATTGCTTCAGTTTAAGTCTCAAGTTAGTGCCAGTATGATATCTCAGCAAGTTGGAATACATACATTTTTTCTGTTCATTTCATACTCAGTATCTCTTTTTCTGTTCTCATCACAGTTGCTTTTGTCTTTTGATCCACCTACTTTTTCTAGCCTACAGCAATCATACAGCAAATCTGGCACTCATTGTCCAGGATACTGTCATATCTATCACTTCTCTACTGCCTTTTTCAGATGGGACTATGTGTTTCTGAAAGCTTTTCTTATAGGTAGATGTTTGGATTCCTGTCACCGGAAGAAACAGAAATGAGTGAGTGTTTCCAGGATAGGGAGGAGAAAGTAGGGAAATGAATAAGTTATTTTTAACCAAAAATTTGCAAAGTGGATATTTTCTATTTCATTATTTTTTTCTGTATTCAGACAACCATTCATCTCTGCAACATTGCTAAAAAATGGAAAACTGTCATTAAATGACTATGTTTCACATCCTGTAATATCAACAGGACTTGAAAGTAAAGTGTCAGGTACTTGACGTTCTGTTTTAAGTTTACGCCAATTTCATCTTATTCAGGAATAATCATTGTACTTAGATTTTTTTCATTAACTGGGATGCTGTTGAAATGGGTAATTACTTAAATTATTTATTTAAAAATATTGGTAGGGCTTGAAATGTTCTTGTTTTTAGAGAAATAAAGGAAATAGTAAAGTATATTGCCAAAAAGTTATGGGAGAAGATCATTACAATAACTTATTTTATATTAATAATTTATATCCTACTGGTTCAGTTTCTTTGGAAAATGCTGACTTATACAGAGACTAAGCATAAAATAATAAAAGATTCTCTTTGTGAACAAGTAATTTTGAATTTGCTATTGGCTTGACATTTTAGCCATGAGTAAGACAGGACTCCTTTTCCCAGCATCTTTCCATGTTATCACCTTCTCATCATTTAAGTCTCTTTTCAAATGTCATCTCCTTTGAAATTTCCTTTTCAGATTATCTTCAAATATTCTCCCTTATGTCAATTGGTCTCTATTCCATTACTTAGTTTTATTTTATTTGTAAGGACTATCTAAAATGCAATCAAAAGAGAAAAAAGAAAACCTATGGCTAATTTGCAAACTCCTTTTCTTTTGCTAGCTCCACTACAGAGTCTAAAAAATAAATATGTACTTTCTCAGACTCCCTTGCAAATTAACATGTGCATCTAACCCAATTCTGTCCAACAAGGGGAAGTATGCTGAGGATTTCTGAGAAAGGTATTTAACCTCTTGTAGAAAAAAAAAGAAAGGTACAAGAAGAGAATTTTTTGAGCTCAGATTAGATGCCTGTAGGTAAAACATCCATGTTAAACAGCTGATGGTAAAAATCATAAACATTGAAAGCTATCACACTAAGGAGTGCAACATGGAAAAGGAAAAACCCTGAGCTCTGAGGTCACTGTTTGATGGCCTGAGCACACCTGATGCTACTTTTCTTTGGATTTTTTTGTTTTGTGGACCTTCATCCTCCTTATGGTTTAAGCCACTATTGTTTGGGTATTCTGTTATTAGCGGCCAAAAGCAATTCTCTAAATAAATGAATGAATGAATGAATAAAAAGGAAAGAAAGAAATAATCTTATTTATTCACTTATTTACTTGATTTTTGTTTATAATCTACTTCTTAGTCTGTAAACTGTGTGAAGTAGCAGATCTTATTTATTGATTTCAATGTAGTATTCTCTGCCTTTGTAACAGTGCCTGGTACATAGGAAATATTCAGTGAATGTGTCCTCAATGAATGAATTATACATTAATGTAAATGAATGAACTCAATTCTGCTTCATATATTCTTAGTGCACATGGGGGGTAATCAAAGGGATGATGAAGCTAGGATATTTTAAGAACACCTACACTGAGTAAGCTGAGACCTCTTAGAAGTAAAGTTTTATCCTGCTTATTCCATTAAATGATTTTTATATAATTTTTCCAAGAAGCAAGTTTATTTTCCAGACCTATTATTTAAATTTAAAAAAATCTAATGAAAGCTCATGTTTTGACCCAGGAACCAATATCTATAGAATTATGTATATCAGAAAACATCTTAGACTTTTTCAGATCTTAAGCATATTGATTTTAGTGATTTAATATTTGGACATATTTTTGGGGATTTGTTTATTTAGACTAGTTTTATCCAATAGAAATATGTGAGCCACATATATAATTTCATAATTTCTGGTACATACATTTCTAAAGTAAAAACATAGAAATTTTAATACTCTATTGAACCCAACATCTTCATAGTACCGATTATTTTTTTTTTTTTTTTTAATCATCTGTTTATTAAAGATATTTCTGTTGTGGTTGGTTTTTTTTTTTTTTTCAGATTTAATGTGTTTTATTGATTAAAATATTACATTTGTGCCAATTTCCCTTCCCTCTGCTCCCCTCCACCCGGTGGCCCCCCTCCCTCCAGTTGTCCCCCCCTTTTAGATTATGTCCATTAGTTGTGCATACAGTTCCTCCCAATCTCTCTCCGTCTATTCCATTCCCTCCTACCATGATCCCCAATTCCTATATCATCTCCCTCCCTCTCCCCACTCCCCCTCCCTGTTGACCTCCCCCCACTATGCTTCCCTTACCCACAGTTCCTTTTCCACTCTCGTTGCCTGTTTCGTTTGCCTTTGTTTCATCTCCCTAGCTTCTGTTTTTTAAACCAGTCCCTTTAACATCTCATATAACAGTGGTTTGGATCTAATGAACTCTTTCAGTTTTATTTTGTCCTGGAAACACTTTCTCTGTCCTTCTATTCTGAATGACAATTTCGCTGGATAGAGTATTCGTGGTTGTAGGTTTTGGATTTTCATTACTTTGAATATTTCTTGCCAGTCCCTTCTTGCCTGTAGTGTTTCCCTTGAGAAGTCAGCTGATAGTCTAATTGGGACCCCTTTGTACATAATTCTTTTCTTCTCTCTTGCTGCTTTTAAGATTCTCTCTTTATCCTTAATTTTTGACATTTTGATTATAATGTGTCTTGGAGTGGTTCTCCCTGGGTCCAGTCTCTTGGGAACTCTCCTTGCTTCCTGGACCTGCATGTCTATTCCCTTCCCCAAGTCTGGGAAGTTCTCCTTTATTATATTTTCACTCAATTTTTCAAGTTCTAGTTCATCTTCCTCATTCTCTGGCAAACCAATGATTCTTATGTTGGGCCTTTTATAGCTGTCCCAGAGGTTTCTGATCCTCTCATTGTTGCTTCCTATTTCCTCTCGCTGCATTGGTTGACTGCTTGTTCCTTCTCCATATTCCAGTTTGTTGAATTGAACTCTGGATTCCTCACCATCTGTCTCGTATGTGGTTTTGTTCCTTTCGTTATGAAAGTTTTTCGCTTCTTTCATATCTTTTTCCTGCTCTTTTGTGAATTCTGTAAGCCACCTGATAACAATGGCCCAGAACTGAGCCTCTGACAGGTTTCTTATCTGTTCATCTGTCAGGTTCTTTATCTGCTGTCTGGTGAGTTGTGCCACCGGGATTTCTATAGTTGTCTGCCTCATTTTGACAGATGCGTTTTGTTTTCTTGGGCCGGCTGTCCGGGGCGGTGCCTGTGTACGCGTCACAATTCAGCGACCGGCGCCTGCCTGTCCGCGACCTATTTCGCAGCCCTGTGGTGCTTTCTGTGGGGGCGGGGGTCCAAGATGGATTCACACAGTTATTCAGCTAGGAGACCGGGATCCGTCCTCCCGCTCCCCTGGGCCTCACTGTTCAAGGCGATGTGGTGGCTGCTTTCCCCAGCGCCCGGAGTCACGCACGCCAGGGGCTTGATTGCCGCGGGATTTTTCGCCGCCCCGCCGCTGTCCCAGGTGCGACCGCAAACGGCGCTGCCCTCTTTAACTCTTACCTGCCCAAATGGCACCGCTGGTTTATAACTTCATATGTTGGGCTTCCGTGTAGTTTTATTTTCTGGAATTTCTAGTTATCCTTTGTTTTGAAGTAGTTGTATTCCTCTCTAGTTGTAGAGGGAGACCTAGCGTGTCCGTCTAAGCCTCCATCTTGGCCGGAAGTCCATAGTACCGGTTATTATGTTATATTGGTGAACATGTGGTCAGTGTAATAATGATTTATGGAATATTTAATGATTTTTGGACTCAGTAAGTTAGTGAGTATTTGACACTTACAGTACCTCTCAATTTGGACTAGTCATGTTTCAGGTTACGTGTAGTTAAGTCACTTAAATATTGAACAGCACAGTTTTAGACTAAATAGTTCTGCAAAACAAGTCTCAGTCTCTTGAGCTCTCCTGTCACCTGTTTAATTAAATAATTACAGAAACATTTTAATATGGTAGGCCCTGTGTTACTGCAAATGCATAAGTAAGTATCCTTGCTATCCTTTATCAACGGCGGCAAGGAGCACATAATATTAATAAATGCATTCACAAAAAAATAGGTAATTATAAAACTCATGTGAAATATTTTAAAGGAAAGATGCATAGGGCAGTAATTATCAACCATTTTCATCTCATGGCACACATAAACTACTAAAATCCTGCAGCATACCAAAGAATATATTTTTGCTGATTTAACAACAACAAAAAGGTACAATTTTGATTCATTCACACCAGACGGCTATTGTTGTGTTGGCTGTTGTCAATTTTTTATTTGACAATCTAGGGGAAAAGATGTCAGTGCCCATGACTAAATAGTCAAGTATTAGATGTTAAAAAAAATTTGTGTTATCCCACTCTGCCACAGCTCACCCACTGAAAATCTCTGGCATAGAGTATACACCAATTAGGAGGACAGGCCTCCTAGAGGATGAAATGCCACAGCCTAGCCTTAAAGAATATGGCGAGCTTATCTTGATAAAAGACAAGGATAAGGGATTTCCAGGCAGGGGATCATCACTGAGATTAAAATGAACAAAAGCAAACAGATTCTCACTGTATAGTAATCATAAGGTTACTGTTCTCATTTGATCTTTTCTTAGTCTCATTTCGTCTGTTTTTCTTATAATCACTTCTCATTTTCTCTATGATGATAACTTTTAAATGTCCACTTTCAACACTAACTCATTGTCTACAATATCATGTATTGGGGAAATATAATTTAAAAAATATTTCCTAACAGAAAAACCTCTCCATGAAAGTAGAAGAAGAAAAAAATTTTTGTCTAGCTGAATAAACATTAAACCAGAATGTGAAACATATTGCAGGCAATCTTCTAAGAGATTGCAAAGACAAAGAAAGAAAAATATGTCTCACCCTTTTATATAGCCAAGTAGATACAACCCATTTTATACATATTAATAATAATAATAATAACTAGTCCTTGAGCAAGAGGACTTGGAATATCATTTGTAACACAAAATTCATTCCAACTTTACCTGGCAATTGGGGTGGCCATCTGTGTTAGCTAACTAACTTTATCCAGAAGACAAACAAGGCTCTCATCCCTTTATGACAGGAGGTAGTTTTACAACTTGGAGCAAGGCAGCAGGTGCCAAGCTCCAAGTTAGACTCCAACCCTCCAAATGGAGACTGGGGGATAGGGGGGCCAAGCAGGTGTGCTGTCTCCCTTGTGTTTGCATTTCAAAGGTTTACAGCTTCAAGAGGACATCCTTGAGTCAGAAAGCTGATTAAAAACATATCTTGTCTTCAAAAAGATTTATATACATGTGAACAGATGAGAAGGTGCTTTCATTACAAGTTTTCTGAGGTAAATGCTCTGAGAAGAAGAAGGGGAGAAAAATCCCTCCCCTTGTTTTCAAAGAGAATTAAGTCTGTTGTTTTTAATCTGTATTAGTCTTTACACACACTTTCTCCACAGTATCACTACTTGGGTAGTTCACCATCACTTCCAATGAAATACATTTCAAAGTCAAATTTATTATCTTCTATCTAAATATATTTCTTCACTTCTGCCAATAATTTTACTTCTTTTCCAATAACCAAGCCTGAAATGTCAGAGCAATTTTTGAAATAGCTTAGTTTTCAGTCAGCCACTAAGTTCTCAATTGTTCCTTCTCACCTTTTCTTCTTTCTTCCAACTTTTTTATTATCACTACCACCACCTTAACTCATGCCTAGGTTATGCAATGGTGTACTAACTTAGAGTTTTGTTTTTACCTTGTACATTTCTGCTCTCCTAATTGATCTTCACAATTAACTAGACATCCTTGTGCAGAATCTACCTTTGATTTTTAAGAACTATAAGAAAGAGAACTATAAGAAAAAGGTAGCTACCCTACCATGTGAACTTGGTCTTTCTGTATATGTCATACAACATTAATTTCCCAGCTCAAGTCCGAGTCCTCCCTACTGATCATGTCAAACATACAATGATCACTTGTGAACTTCAGGATTTTATTCACAAAGTTCCTCTTTCCTAATTTTCTTTCATCTTCCCTTTCTATTATAACATTATATACATAATACATAATATAAGCATTATATGTAGCATAGGAAATATATAATTTTATCATTGAGCATAATTTATTCCACTTAACCTGTTTGGGTTTTATCTTCTAATCATTCTTCACACAGTGTGATGTCTGAGACATCATTCCCATTGTCTGCAATCCCTCTGGGTTCTACAAAGCTTTCTACAAAGTTTATCTTAACTCATTTTAAAACATCTAGAATAAGACTAGAAAAATAAGTGCTCTTCATCTTTATAATTTATAAATTATACACCTTATAAACAGCTGAAGTTCACAAAATTAAATAGTGGTTTTAATAGAACTGCCTTCATTGACTTTCCAATTAATTGTTTATAATCCTGATATGTCTACTAAAATATTATTCTCAATCTTAGCAGTTATAGCAGGCAAAACACTCATTAACTCTGAAGATGATTCCTTAGCCTTGGTCAGTGGAAAAGACAAATTTCCTTCTTGGAAGCATGTGCAATTTAATCTTAAATATTAAATGTATAAACAATTCTTTGGAAACTCATATAAAGAAAGCATTTCTTCTTTCTATAATGCATTGACAATGGAAAATGAACTTCAAAAAATGTTCAGGACTTCTGGCCAAGATGGAGGCCTAGACTGACATACTCCATCTCACTCCACAACTAAGAAGGAATACAACTACCACAAATCCAGAAATAACCAGAAGTTCCAGAAAATAAAGCTACATGGAAGTCCAACGTATGAAGTTATAAATAAGTGGTGCTTATTTTTAAGTGGTAGGAGGGGCAAAGCCAGGGCAGAGAGATCAAGCTGTGTGGATGGTGGCAGCTGCAGTGATGGCGGTGGAATGATGGTAAGCACAGACTCCCATATTTAAGGGGAGGCAAGAAACACCCGGGGAGCACCCCCAGCTGCAGACCAAACCCAACAGTTCACAATTCCAATACCGGAGAAGGCAAACACCCATTGCCTTGGCCTGTTAGGGCCAGAAGGGGTGGGGATGGAGGAGGAAACTCCCAGTCTCTCAGTGGAGAGTGAACAGCAAGAATAAATCTTGGATCCCCACCCTGACACAAAATGCCACAGTGTTGTGAGAAGGGTCACCCGGTAGTGACAAGTGAATGGGGCTCTGCCCCCAATAGCATAGGAGGTATGACAGCCCCACCCAGGAAGCAAAGGTAAACACAAAACTGTCAGGATGGCACAGATAATAATAGAGATCCTGGTGACACAGCTGAGCAGTCAGCAAATATCTAATCTAACAGCACAGCAGATAGGAAATCTTTCTGAGGCCCAGTTCAGAGCTTTGGTTATTCAAATGCTTACAAAGCTAACAGCAGATCTTAAACAAGATGGGGAAGGAATGAAGGCTAGTCCTGCTGAAATGAATAAAAACACATATGAAACTAGTGGTGAGGGAAAGAAAACCAGGGATCAAATAAATAAATCGGAACATAAGGAAGGAATAGTCTTCCAGTGCAGAAAGAGAAAACAAAAAGTGAGGAAAATGAGGATAGGCTCAGAAACCTATGGGACAGCTATATGCAGGCCAACATCTGAATCATAGGGTTGCCAGAAGGTGAAGAAAAACAACTAGAAATTGAAAAATTATGTGAAAAAAAATAATAAAACAGAACTTCCCTAACTTGGGGAAGGAAATAGACTTACAGGTCCAGGAAGTACAAAGAGTTCCAAGAAAACTGGACCCAGGGAGAACCACACCAAGACACATTATAATCAAAATGTCAAAAATTAAGGATAAAGAGAGAATCTTAAAAGCAGCAAGAGAGAAGAAGAAAATTACATACAAAGGGGTCCCAATAAGACTCTCAGCTGATTTCTCAAAAGAAACTCTGCAGGCAAGAAGGAACTGGCAAGAAATATTCAAAGAAGTGAAAAGCAAAAACCTACAGCCACGATTGCTCTATCCAGAGAAGCTATCATTCAGAATAGAAGGGCAGAGAAAGTGCTTCCAGGACAAAGTAAAATTGAAGGAGTTCATCAGATCCAAACCACCATTATATCAAATGTTAAAGGGACTTGTTTAGGAGAAAGAGGATCAAAACTATGAACATTAAAATGAAAGCTGTATCACAACAACCAACAATAGAAGCTAGGAAATCAAAACAAAGGCAAACTAAGTAGTCAATGAGAGTAGGAAAAGACTTATAGGTATGAGGAACATACTGGGTGGAGGTCAGTGGGAAGGGGGAAAGGGAGAAAGGGATGGAGATGGTGCAGGAATTAGGAAGCATAGCAGGAGGGAGTGGAGTAGATAGGAAGATGTTGAGAAGAACTATATCCACAACCAATGGGCATGGACTGGGGGGCGTGGCAACTGGAGGGAGAGATGTCACTGGATGGAGGGGAACAAAGGGTAAAGAAATTGAGACAACTGTAATAGCATAATCAATAAAGCATATTAAAAAAATAAAATGCACTTCAGTTTATAGAAAGGGACAATATCTTAATATGAAGCTTAAATAAAATAACAAATAAATGAATGTTGTGGCTTAAAATACATTAAAGCAGCATATGGAGGCAAGAACGTGCTTTATTCATATGTAACTGTCTATTGGCTAGAAAAGTATATGGTAAAAGTAAGTGTTCAATTATTTCCTTTGAATAAATTAAATTGATTGATTATTAAGATTCAGTTCCTCAACAAAGCTTTCACTCTGCCAACCACCCAGACGGATAGTAGTTTTTATCTTAATATCATAATATTTATATCTGGTATTTTATTATAGATGCTCTAAATAAATAACTGCTAAAATGAATGGAGAGAAACAAGATGGCGGAGGAGTAAGTGGAAGCTACACTAACTTCCTCCCAGAACTAGTCTGGATTTACAACTCAATTTTGGAGAAATCATCTGGAATAACCAACCAAACACCAGCTAGAGAGAAGTCTTATAACCACGGAGAGACAGAAAAGGCCGCTACATCACAACGCGACCGGTAGGGAGTGCGGAGACGCGGAAGGGCTGGCTGGGCTCACACGGGTGGCAGCTGAAAGGACTGAGAAACAGCTCAGGAGCCGGGGATTCCCCCTGAGAAGGGCAGGGTCTAACCCCCCAGCTGAGCTTCCCAGCCTACAGCAACAGAGTGGAAAGTAAAATAGTATCAGCTGTGAAAAGTGAAAAGCCACAGGGTTTCTTGCTAGCCAGAGAGAAACAGCTGGAGAAAAAGAGCTCTTAAGCGGATCACATACAAAAATATTTTGGCCACCACTTACCCTGGGCTCAAGCGGAGGAAAGGCAGAGAGGACAGGAGATGCTTGGGGAGAGTTTGGTGTGGTGGCTTTGAGGGGAGAGCTGGGGAAGCGGCTGGCTGGGTCCCAGGACTGACTCATCCCCACACTGCAGGCAGACCATTGCTGGCCAAGTGGCGTCAGCCTGAGGGGAAGCAAAGGCCCTGCCTACAGGAATTAAGCTGCCACACCCACGGTCCTTAAGCCTGACGACTAATCACAGATTGAATAGATTATCAACTAAAGGAGACAGACAAAGGCAGTAGATCCCTGAAAGTCTCCAACAGGCTGCCTAGGGCCAGACTGATACAGGATCTGACGCCAGCAGGGGCAGATCCAGGAAGTGCAGATCATTCTAAGAAGCACCAACAAACAATAGGAGTCACAAAAATGGGGAGACAGAGAAACAACCCCCCATCGAAAGGAAAAGCAGAGTCCCCAGAAAGAGTGCTAAATGAAATAGAGGGGAGCCAACTATCAGATATGGAAATGAAAGCATGTATTATGGAGAAGCTCAATGAGCTCAGCGGAAACTACAAAGAACTCCAGAAAAACTACAGTGAACTCCAGAAGAACTATAAGGAACTTACTGAGAATTATATCAGCATCAAAAAGGACATGGAAGCTATCAATAAGAGCCAGGAGGAAATGAAGAATACGATCTCTGAATTGAAGAACACAGTAGAAGGAATTAAAAACAGGCTAGAGGAAGCAGAAAATAGGATCAGCGAGCTGGAGGACAATGTAGACAAAAACTCACAGACAGTGCAACAAAATGAAAAAAGGCTGAACAAGACTGAAGAGGCTCTATGACAGCTGCAGGACAACATGAAATGTAATAATATCCGTATCATAGGAATTCCAGAAGGAGAAGAAGAAGAGCAAGGGATAGAAAACCTCTTTGAAAAACTAATGACAGAAAACTTCCCTAACATGAAGAGAGAAAGAATCATGCGAGTCCAGGAAGCACAGAGGGTCCCAATGAAAATGAACCCCAACAGGCCCACTTCAATACACATCATAATTAAAATGCCAACATTCAAAGACAAAGAGAGAATCCTAAAAGCAGCAAGAGAGAAACAACTAATAACATACAAGGGAGCTCCAATAAGGCTATCATCAGATTTCTCAGCAGAAACACTACAAGCCAGAAGGGAATGGCAAAATATATTCCAAGTAATGAAAAACAAAGGCCTACAACCAAGAATACTCTACCCAGCAAGGCTCTCATTCAAAACTGAAGGTGAAATAAGGAGTTTCCAAGACAAAAGAAGGTTAAAAGAATACATCTCCACCAAACCAGTATTGCAAGAGATGCTAAAGGGTCTGCTTTAAGGAGATGAAGAAACAGAGAGAGACAGAGAGGAACACGAGTACAAAGGGGGAAAATGACAATGAATAAGTACTGAAAGAAGGAACTTCTACCATTTGCAACAACATGATTGGAACTAGAGAGAATTATGCTTAGCAAAATAAGTCAGGCAACAAAAGAAAATTACCTTATGCTATCACCTGTTACAGGAAACTAATGAACAACACAAACAAATGAGCAAAATTGAACCAGAGGTATGTAAACGAGGAATAAACTAACAGTAACAAAGGGGGAGATGGGAGGGAGAGAAGTGGTAAGAAGGGGAAGGGTCTAGTCAAAGAACATGTATAAATGATCCATGGACATGGACAGCTGGGTGCGGACTGAATGTGGGAGAAGGGGGGGACAGGGTGCAGAGAAGCAAGAGGGGGAAAAAAGTGAGATAACTGTAATGAAAAAACAAACAAACAGAAAAATTTTTAGTGGGGGGAGGAATAAAAATATAAAGAATAGAAATGCAAGTTCAGTGAATATTAGAAGGACAAGGATTTTCCTTCACACTGTATATATTTTCTCCCTATCTGATCCCTCCAGAATTTGGCATTCTAAAGAAGTAAGTAATGACCTAAGTTTCTTTGCATAAAACTAATAAGACCAGTTGTTAATAACGATTTATTTGACTAAGACTTTGACTGGAATGTCATGCCTAAAGGAGACATGCTTGGGCTTTGGTTGTTACCAAAAAGCCCTGAGCAACTGGGACTGACTTTCAAAGGTAATAAAAGTCCATGAGATAAAAGGCCTGGTACCTTGGATGTATGAGCGGTCCATAGCAATCTTTCCAGGGAAGGAACGAAGGTTGTTTTCCTGAAAGATGGCTAGAAGGGACCTTAAGGCACAATGGAAAACCAGGAGGACCTGGAAAAGACAGGTGTTTACAGGCAAGGCTGAATGCCAGGTATGTGGCTCAACTTCTGTGCCCTGAAGGGCAGACTGAAGGTCACCCTAAATGTTCCTTGAGTAAGTTCCAGCAAAGCAGAACTAAAGATCATAAGTGATCATTTGCTGCTCTTGTTGTGTTTACGCAAATGAACAGGATAAATTAAAAATGAAATTAATGCAGTCCCTTTAATGACAAGGAGGGTAATCTTAGGGAGAAAAATCAAGATTCAAGGAAGATCACAATGCCCAGTGGTAGACTATAAAGTAGTGCAGCTAACTGTCTTTAAAGTTTCTTTTCATTTAAAATTTGTTTTCATTTGAAAGTTAAACTATGTCTGTGGCATTATCAAAGATGTTTAATTTACAGGCAAGAAGAATGTCAAATGCCTTGCAACTGGATGTCTTTCTGATAAGACAGTCCTACAGATCTATAAACTTGTGTGTGGGTTATGTTACATAAATTAACATGTGTTTTCTGTTTTCAAAGGGCATAAGCCTACGATCTCATTACCTGAGTGATTGTCTGTACATATAGGCCTCACTTAATCCTGTCTGCATTGCTGCCTCCTGAGACTCAATGGTTTGGCTGAACTAAGTGGCTGGGTTGGTGAAGAATTGGGTGGTCTGTGGGCTTCACTTTAAAACTGGTTTCTCTTTTCTATCCTAATGGCTTGGATAGAAAGAGCCCAGAGGCCTGAGAGGGGGGAAACCTAAAATATTTCCCTCAGTCCAAACTAAGTATAATGGGCAAAAGGGTTTTGGACAGGTAAGATGTACCTGGTATACCTTCCTCTAAAGAAGCCCTTCTTTTCCCTAATGTTGGACATTGAAAAATTAATACCTGTCTTTTGTCATCTAGTGGTTACGGATTGAATGATGTCCTTTAACCCTGCTGCCCCCAGAATACAACAAGGATGCCAGCCTGTTAAACCAAGCATGCCATTGTCCAGAGACAGCCAACCAACCTGGAGTCTGCACGATCCTTCCCCTTGTGGGAAGGCCACCCTCCCCTCCACACCCCCACTCTTATTAGGGATTTCTTGACCCAAGGGTAGGTAGGACGATGACCACGTCCAGCTTGAAGCAGCTAGAGGAGCTCGAGACCTTCATCCATTGTCCTTTATAAGATTGTAAAGTGTCTTAAGTCTGAGAGGGAGGGATTGTTATTTTTTATTGTTAAAATATTTAACTAATTAATTAATTATTTTTTTTTAAAAAGAAGAAGAATATATGAAAGGGTGAGCCATGGGCATGGACTTGGGGACTGGATTGTTGGGGAAGGGGGGTGCTGGGCGGAGGGGAGCAAAGGGGCAAAAATTGGAACTATTGTAACAATAAAATCAATAAAATATACTTAAAAAATAAATAAAAATAAATGAATAAAATAAATAAAAAAATAACATAAGACAAATCATACAAAACAAAACAAAATTACAGAAAAAAATAAAATAAAATGAATGGAGAAATTCCCCTTTAAAAAAATTAACTCGATCCACGTCATTTTAACTCTGATCATAGCAGATGAAAGATTTAAAGCCAAAGCCAACCTTCAGTGCAAAAAGGAATAAAATGATGTCTCATATTCTAAACTGTCTATGGATCCAGTTGCTTCTTACAGCTGTTAATGGAAGCTTCAGAAAAGCTCATTTCTGACAGATTTGTGTGAATTTATTCCTTGGGAATTGAAAATGTACAAATAAAGACTCAGATTTTAAAAGGCTTTGAAAAAATGTCAAAGATCAGTCTTGGAGATACAAGAAAGAGAGAAGTCTGAAGTAAGCTTGTCAGTCTGCATTGAATTTCATTTGATAATCACTTGTGGCTGCTCATCTCAGCCTTTACATAGAGGCATACCACACAAGCAATAAATCATTAGAAGAGCAAGGTGAATTTAGACAGTGGGTAAAATTCCATTTCATCAGTCTCTAGAGAGAGCAATGTAAGATCATGTTCAGTTTATTTCTTGTTGGGTCTGTAAGCTATCCTCTGTATTTGGGATTTAAAATTAATTAAATATCAGAAATGTTATTTCTCAGTGTAAGTGAACAGCTTATAAAAGCTGTAAAACAAGCCATATATAGCATGCACTTGAGATTATATAATGGAACTTGTAATAAATGTTTCTGAAAGGAAGATAACTCACTAGGATATAAAACTGAAGAGTAAAATTTTCAATAGCTGTGAATGGACTGAGTGTCAGTTATAAGCCAAAACTAAGCACTTCTCAATTGAGCACATGAAAACACCCATTTAATCTGTGTCACTCAAGACCACCTGTCAGGGCTGCTATAGAGAGATTCATTTGAATAATAATGCACAGAAAAGCTGTGAAACATAATTGATAAGAATATTTTGGAAAATTAGAATGAATTTACAATCTCTTCCCAGTTTTTCAATTAGCAGTAATCGTGCCTCGGATAAACCTCATTGGCTACAATACTGCCACTTCGCAAAGCTCTTCCCAGTTTTTTTTTTTTTTGAAGCAACAACTTTAAGTAGTTGGACAAAGTGGTATTACCCATAAAAGTACTTTGAGAGCTATTTAAAACTCATACTTTGTGCCACAGTTTGTTCAATAACATAAAAATATATTTATTGAGTTTCTATTATATATCAAGCACTTGCCAGGCACTGGAGTAAAAAAATGGTAAGTAACACATCATCAGAAAGCAGAAATAGAGAGAGAAAGATTTAAAGAACCACGTGATAATTAATGTGATAGAAGAAAAGATTAAGTGACCAATGAATGCAGAGGAAGAGGTCATTTCCTTGAAAAATAGTAACAAAACAGATAACAATTGAGCTACTTAACACTTATAGAATAACTAAGATTTTTGTAGAAGTAAAAATTGGCATCAAGTACTCCAGGAAGAGGTAAAATAGGAACAAAGGCACAGAGCACTGAAAATGAATGCATTATAAAAAACAATTTAGTGTGATTTTGGTGAACAGCAGGAACAGGGAGAAATGATTGCTGGGAGGTAAGATTAAAAGGTATTTTGGGGCAGATAATTTAAATTTATTTAAGCATTTATCAGATGAGGCATGAGCTGTGCTATATAAATGTAATCTGAATGTCCTCAGGTCCCTCCAACTTGCAGGTACAAATGACACCAAATACCATCAAAACTCAGATTTAGGCCCTGGCCAGTATGGCTCAGTTGGTTGGAGTGTCATCTTGTAACCAAAGATTGTGGCCCAGGTTTGATCCCTGTCCAGGCATGGGTGCCTACAGATCCCCCACTCCAGCTGCCCTACGTGTAGGATCCCCAGTCTGGGCATGTATGGGAGGCAACCCACTGGTGCTTCTCTCTCGCATGGATGTTTCTCTCTGTCTTTCTTTCTCCTTAAAAAAAAAAAAAAAAAAAAAAAAAAACTGTGGGTGAGGATTAATTTTAAAAAACAAACAAACATGAAATTTAGGTCTCTGTAACTTCATGTTCATCACTCCTACCCTCTTCTTTAAACAGCTGTGGAGTCCAGAGGACAAACACTGTTTATTCATCATTCTTGTTGGCTGCTAGTGCAGTCCCATGAACTCTGCATGAGATGAAGAAGGTTCGGTTTCTGAGAGTGCTTTGTTTCCTGCTCTTCCTCCACATGGGAGCTATGAGTACTCCCACAGCAATGGGTGGTATCAGCAGAGGGATGTGGCCTGTCAGTGTGATGGCATCTGGGAACAGGGTAGCCTAACCTAGGTTTGGAGGAGTGTTAGGTAGATGTTAGCAAAATGTAGTTGGAGGGGGGTCAAAGAAAAAGCCCATATATAATTTTGGCTAACTGCCTGCCTCTCCAGGCACTATCTGTTTTATGAGGGGGTCCAGAGAACTTGAAGAAAAAGCACATAAATAACTTGGGATAACTGCTTCATCTTTGATTAACTGTCTCAGGTCAAGAATCTGTTTTACAGTGAATGACAAGATGTGGTTTAGATCAAGATAGGGACCTGGTTTAACAGTCTTCTACACATACCTATGTTCAGGGAGTCATGTCCCCCAGCGGAAGTTGGCACCACCTTTACCCACCAATCAATATGTAACTCCCTCACCCCATCCCACTCTAAGTATATGTCCTGAGGACAAAGGACCTGATGCCTTGTCGCTCTTTGCTTATGTCCCTCATCCCCCAAACTCCCAGAAGGCATGTTTTCTTCCATAAGAACACACTGCTATAAACCCTGCTTGAGTACCAACTCACTTGCTGATTTGTAATTCTTCATTGTGTCACCAAGAAGAACCAAGTTTTTCCAGCAACAGGAGGAGAAGTGGCTAGGAAAAATTCCCTGGGAAACTGATGCCTGACATATGTCTTTAAAGATTATGAAAGATTAATGAACTGAAGAGGAAGAAAAGAACATTTCAGACAGAGATCCAATGACTTAAGTCCTGAAATATCACACTAAAGAGCATGGGTTTTATTCTCTAACCAATGAGAAAGCATTGACATTTCTAAATAGACAATGAAATGATTAGATCGCAGCTTTGGAAAGAAAATTTTGGCAGCTTAGGAGAAGATTATTTAGCATGGCCCTAGCCTGGAATAGAGTCACTATTTAAGTTGAGATATTGCAATAACTAGACACTGAAAGAGTGAATAAAATTGATTTGAGGGAAACCAACAGACAGAATTCAAAGGAAATTATACTGTAAAATATGAGAAGATGAGAGTAGAGGATAGTAAACAAGATTGATGCCAAAGTTTCTCCCTTGACTGAGATGAAAGGTGTTGTGTGGTAGATAATATAGGAGGATTGAAACTTGTATAGAAGGTTGAAGAACAAAGATAATACATTTGATTATCTAATACAATGTCCTGGTAGACTGAGGGGAGGGAAAAATATATGGAGTAAAAAGAAATATTAGACAAAAGAATTCAAATAATGCTTTAAAATACTATGCTATCACACCTGTTTTTCAGGATGGGATTTCAACTAAACCTTTCATATTTTAAGTGATGTACTCTTTGCTATGAAAAAAGATTTGACTGCATTTTATCTACACGTTGGAATTAAAATAGAAAAAACATTTTTTACAAGTTGTTGAACATAATGTTGGTAGTAATTTTAATAGCCTTGGAAGAGAAAAGTTTCTCTGGGATTCTGTGGCTAATTCTGCATGTAACACTAAGTCTTCAAACTCATGTCATGAGACAAAAGAAAGGTTCCCAGCATAAGGAAGCAGTGAATTTTTTCTGAAAAAGGCCTGGAGTAAATGTTTTAGGAGTTGTAGGCTCATAGTATCTATTGCAACCACCCAATGCTGCCCCTGAATGCAAAAGTGACCATAGACAATACATGGTTGTGTTTCAATGAAACTTTATTTATCAAAAACATGCCACAGGTTGTAATTGACCTACAAGCTATAGTTTGCTGAGCCCTTCTTTTAGCTAACAAGCTATACTTCTTTGTTAAATTTATTATTATAAACAAATATAGAATAGAAAAGCACTCATGTAAGATTATATAGATATACAGGCTTTAATTTATACATCTACTCTTTTTATTTTCTTAGGGCCTTTCAAGAGGATATAAAAATTTTTAAAGGAATCCAACACTTTCCTTTTCCTTTTTACCTCCTCAAAGTTCTCAGTTGTGGACTAATGGCCAAGATGGAGACATAGACAGACATGCTGTGTCTCCCTCTACAACTAAGAAGGAATACAACTACCTCAAAACCAGAAACAACCAGAAGTTTCAGAAAAATAAAACTGCATGAAACTCCAGAAAACAAAGATATAAAGAAGAAATACTAAGCGAGACAGGTAGGAGGAGTGAAACTGGGGTGGAGAGGACTTGGTGTGGTGGTGGTGGTGGTTGCAGCAGCGGCAGCGGCGGCAGCAGCAGGCTGGCAGAAAGTGCAGTCACACATTTTGAAGTCAGGAGGGACACCTGGGAGTGTTATCAGCTCCTCACCGGACCTCACAGCTTGTGGTCCCAGCACTGGGGAAGGTCAAGCCTCATTGCTTCTGACTGTGCAGACCAGTGGGGATTGGGGTAGAGGCAGAAAGTGCCGGTCTCTCAGCAGAGTCTGCTTGTTTGAGGGGCCCCCATGGTCCTGGAACATCTTCAGACCCACCCACTCTGGGAATGACGACCAGGGCAGCAGCTAGAGGGGCTCCAGTCCAGTGCGGAAGTGGGAGAGGTGCCTGGAAAAGGGGCAAGTGCTGGGAAGGTGGCATTGTTCCCTCTCTGACCCCTCCCCCCCTCCCCCACATACAGCGCCACAATGTGGTGAAACAGGTCGCCCTGTACTGACAAATCCCTAAGGCTCTGCCCCTTACAACGTAACAGGAGTGACAGCTCTGCCTAAGACACAGAGACAAACACAGGAGCCTGTTAGAATGAAGTGACAGAGAAATATGGCCCCAAAGGAGGAACGGATCAAGGTTCCAGTGGGAGAATTAAGCAACAAAGAGATAGTAAACCTAACAGATGATGAGACAGATAACCTAACAGATGCAGAATTCAAAACACTGATGATAAAGATGCTCACAGGCTTGACAGATATGCTTGAGTATGGCAAATGCATAAGAGAAGAAATGAAAGCTAAGTTAAGTGAAACAAAGGAAAACCCACACAAAACCAACGGTGAAGGGAAGGAAACTGGGGTTCAAATCAATGATTTGAGACACAAGGAAGAAAAAAACAGTCAAGCAGTTCAGAATGAAGAAGCAAGAATTGAAAAAAATAAGAAAAACTCCCCAAATTTTGTGAAGGAGGCAGACAAACAGGTCTGGGAATCATGAATGATCCTGGGCCAGCTGGACGCAGAGGGGACCACACAAGGACACATCATGATTGAGATGCCAGAGGTGAAAGATAAACAGAGTCCTGGGGGCAGCAAGAGAGAGGCAGAGAGTTGCCTACAGGAGGGTGCCTATAGGATTATCAGCTGATTTCTCAGAGGACACTTTGCAGGCAGGAAGGGACTGGCAAGCAGTATTCAATGTGATAAAAGGCAACCTACAACCAGGACTACTCTATCTAGCAAGGCTATCATTTGGAATGGAACGGCAAATGAAGTGCTTTCCAGACAAGATAAAGAGTTCATCACCACCAAGCCATAATTATATGAAATGTCAAAGGGACTTACTTAAGAAAAAGATCAGAACTATCAACACTAAAATGACAACAAACTCACAAATAACAACTGAATCTAAAAAATAAAAACAAAATCCAACTAAGCAAACCAGAATAGGAACAGAATCAGAGATATGGGAATCATTTGGAGGGTTATCAGCTGTGAAGGGGAGGGAGAGAAATGGGGATATGGTGCAGGAATTAAGAAGCATAACTGGATGATACAAAATAGACAGGGGGACGTTAATAATAATATAGGAAAGTATGAAGCCAAAGAACTTATATGCATGACCCATGGACATAAACTAAGGGGGCTGGGATTGCTGGAGGAAGGGGGGTGTATTGGGCAGAGGGGAGCAAAAGAGAATCATTGGAACTACTCTAACAACATAATCAATAAAATATACTTAAAAAAATTCTCAGTTGTTACATTTTTCACTACCACGCTGAAGCTCTCAGATACACATTATACTGGATCGCAATGGAAAACAGAATCTTCTTGAACTGAAATCACAAGTGTGCCAAGAATTTAGGGAGTGACTGTACTTCTGGGAATCTATCAGCTTGTTATCCTTAAGGCCATCTTGGATATGACACCAATATCTTTCTAAAATCCATTAATGTTTACAGGAAATTCAGAGTCACTAAAGATGAATCAAAAGGCCACAGAGACCTAAAATCACAGAGGTAAGAGTGAGCTATTTTCACACAAAGTTATTCACCTCTTTATGGCAGTACCCTGAACTTTTCTGACATCAAAGAATGAGCTCTCTGTAAATCAGGGCCTAAAAATGAACTAATATCTACAGGAAATGTGAAGCTCACAGGAAAATTGTGATGGTAGGCCTTGTTCATATCCTTGCAGTCTGAGGTTCCTTTATAACATAAATTTCTAGTCTCTCCTCAGTCCTCACTAAGAATATCTCTCTGAAAGTGCAATTTACATCTCAAAGCAAATGTAGAGTTGGGAGACATCTTAGATTATCTAATTCAACCAACTCATTTTGCACACAATAAACTGATTCTTAAGCTGCTAAGTGAATGTAAACGATGTCCTGAACAATTCAGTTAAATGAGAGTCCTCAGTAATGCTCTTAGTTAAATGATTGTCGTTTTGAGTTGTTGGCCCAACAGTATGATGCCTATAAATAAAACAACACAAGGAAAACATGAGTTTCTCTGGGTCCAATTCATGTAGTTCAACATGAAGTACAGTTCTGGATTAAAAAAACAGTTATATGTAAAATAAAGTCCCTTCCCTGAGATTATACAGATAATAAACACCAATACAATGCTAATTATGGGCCAGGCACTACTCTAAACCATTTATGTATAATAATTCACTTAATTCTCAGCAAAAAACAATGTATAGAGACTTTTCAAGTTCAAAAGAAAGTGAGCCAAAGGAATAAAAAAGTAATTCTAAAAGTTTTATGTAGATATTCCCAAGGGAATTCTACTAAATAATTAGATTTACAAAGGACTTTAGAGTCCTGTGATTTTATAACTCAATACTACAGACTTGGAACGAAAGTGGAGATTTTTATTTTGCCATTCTTCCTCTGATAATACTCAGCATTTACAAATACAGGTAACCCCCATATAACACGGTTGTTAGGTTCCTAACAAATGCTGTGTTATGTGAATCCATGTTATATAAAACAAAGAACCAGTACAAAAATGGGGGTTAGGTTCCAAACATTAAAAAACATACTATTAATGTAGGAGACTTCTGGCCAAGATGGAGATGAAGACAAACATGCTGCATCTCCCTCTACAACTAAGAAGGAATGCAACTACCTCAAAACTAGAAACAACCAGAAGTTCCAGAAAATCAAAGTGCATGGAAGTTCAGCAAACAAAGATATAAAGAAGAAATACTCATCCAGACAGGTAGGAGGGGCGGAACCCAGGCGGAGAGGACACAGTGTGGTGGTGGCAGCAGTGACAACAGCAGCAGGCTGTTGGAAAGTGCAGTTACACGTTTTAAAAAGTCAGGAGGGACTCCTGGGGAGCATTCCCGGTTCCTCACCAGAGCAGCTCACTGTCCCAGCTCCGGGGAAAATCAAGCCTCATTGCTTTTGACTGTGCAAACCAGTGGGGGCTGGGATGGAGGCAGAAACTGCTGGTCTCAGCAGAGTCTGCTTGTTTAAAGGTCCCCCATGAACCTAAAACATCAGCAGACCCATCCACTCTGGGAACGAGGGCCAGGGCAACAGCTAGAGGGGCTCTAGTCTGGTGTGGAGGTGGGAGAGGTGCCTGGGAAAGGGGCAAGTGCTGGGCAAGTGGCATTGTTCCTTCTCAGCCCCCTCCCCTGCATACAGCACCACAACGTGGTGAAACAGGTCACCCCTTACTGACGAATCCCTAAGGCTCCGCCCCTTACAACGTAGTAGGAGCAACAGTTCTCCCTGGGACACAGAAGCAAACAAAAACAGGAGACTTCTGGCCAAGATGGAGGCCTAGACTGACACGCCCCATCTCCCTCCACAACTAAGAAGGAATACAACTACCGCAAAACCAGAAATAACCAGAAGTTCCAGAAAATAAATGGAAGTCCAATGTATAAAGTTATAAAGAAGTGGTGCTCATCCAGACAGGTAGGAGGGGCAAAGCCGGGAGGAGAGGTCAAGCTGTGCTGTCCACGGCAGCAGCAGTGATGGCAGCAGAACAGCAGTAAGCACAGACACCTGTATTTAAGGGGAGGTGAGAAGCACCTGGGGAGCACCCCTGGCTTCAGACCAGACCTATCAGCTTGCGATTTCAAAGCCAGGGAATGCAGACTCTCATTGCCTTGGACTGTGTGGCCCAATGGGGGTGGGGATGGAGGAGGAGGCTCCCGGTTTCTCAGCGGAGATAGAATGGCAAGAATTCATCTTGAACCCCCATCCCCGCAGAAAACACCCGGTTGTGACGAGTGCACAGGGTTGCCCCCCCTATAGCGTAAGAGGTGTGACAGCCCTGCCCAGGAAGCAAAGGTAAACACAAAACTGTTCAGGATGGCACAGGTCATGATAGATATCATGGTGATACAGCTGACCAGACAGCAAATTTCTAATCTAACGAAGCAGCAGACAGAAAATCTTTCTGAGGCACAGTTCAGAGTGTTGCTTATAAAAGCACTTACAGACCTAACAGCAGATCTTAAACAAGACAGGGAAGGAATGAAGGCGAGTTCTGCTGAAATGAACAAATATACATGCAAAACTAGTGGTGAGGGCAAGAAAACCAGGGATAAAATCAACAAATCGGAACATAGGGAAGGAACAAACAGTCAACCAGTGCAGAAAAAGGAAATGAGAAGTGGGAAAAATGAGGAGAGGCTCAGAAACTTATCAGACAGCTAAAGTGGGCCAACATCCAAATCATAGGGGTGCCAGAGGGTGAAGAAGAACTAGAAATGGAAAAATTATATGAAAAAATAATGAAGCAAAACTTTCCTAACTTGGGGAAGGAAATAGATTTACAGGTCCAGGAAGCACAGAGAGTTCCAAAACAACTGGACCCAGGGAGAACCACACCAAGACACATTATAATCAAAATGTCAAAAATTAAGAATAAAGAGAGAATCTTAAAAGCAGCAAGAGAGGAGAAGAGAATTACATACAAAGCGGTCCCAATAAGACTATCAGCTGATTTCTCAAAAGGAACTCTACAGTCAAGAAGGGCCTGGCAAGAAATATTCAAAGTAATAAAAAGCAAAAACCTACAACCACGAATACTCTACCCAGCAAAGCTGTCATTCAGAATAAAAGGACAGAGAAAGTGCTTCCAGGATAAAGTAAAACTGAAGGAGTTCATCAGATCCAAACCACTGTTATATCAAATGTTAAAGGGCCTTGTTTAGGAGAAAGAGGATCAAAACTATGAACATTAAAATGAAAGCTGTATCACAACAACCAACAATAGAAGCTAGGGAATTGAAACAAAGGTAAACTAAGTAGGCAATGAGAGTGGGAAAAGAATTATACATATGGGGAACATTATGGGGGGAGGTCAGCAGGGAGGAGGAAGAGGGGAAAGGGAGGGAGATGGTGCAGGAATTAGGAAGCATAGTAGCAGGGAGTGGAGTGGACAAGAAGATGTTGAAAAGAATTATATGCACAATCAATGGGCATGGACTAAGGAGGGGTGGACAGCTGGAGGGAGGATGTCACTGGGTGGAGGAGAACAAAGGGAAAAGAAATTGGGACAACTGTAACATCATAATCAATAAAGCATATTTAAAAAAACATACTATTATATTTTTATAATTAAGAAAAATATCCTTATTAAAGCAATTTTCATCAAAAGTATTACATATTAATATGAATTACGTAATATTTTCTTTGTCATCACTACTAAGCTCCCATTAACCAAATGCATTTTCTTTTTGACAATATATCCTCATCCTGTGAACTTTCTTTAGCATTATCTTGATTTCTATGCTCTATTTTTTTGCAAAAAAATCTGTTATTTTAGATTGCTTGCTTTTAGCTGAAAGATCTTTATAAATTTTATTATACAATGCTAAGCACTTTTGAAATTCTCTCTTAAACTTTGTGCTCCTTTTAGTGCAAGGATTTTTATTTAAGAAATATAACTAACTGTTTGGCTAAATCTAGGCCTTTCTTTATGCTTTTTAGAGTAAACTGTTTAACTTCTTTGTTTTCATCAGTGCTACTGTCCCCTAGTTATCTTGGCACATTCTAGATGTCATTTCTACCAAAACTGCTTCATTGGTTACTTCTTCTACCAGTAATTCTTGGATATCTTCTACAGTCAAAACCTTCTCCTCCTAAAGATTTAGCAAGTTCTGCTATTTCATCCATCCTGTTTTCTGCTGGCTTGGTTAGATTTTCACTTTGAATTGACTCTGACCATATATTTTTCCAACAAGCATTTAATGTTGTCAGTTTTATTTCTTTGATGGATGAGTTTATTAGCTTTTATTACATTCAGTATTGTATGGGGATTTCCCTAACTTCATGTTATATGGAAGTTTTCCCCAATTCTTAACTGTGCTAGAAGTATCGTGTTATACAGGGGATACCTGTATACCCTTTCCTTAACAAACTTACTGCTATTCTCTAATAACGTTTATGGTGTTTTTAATAGCAAAAAATCCTCATTTGTCCAAAGTACATGGTTTACTCATCATGTTAAGTTTACACATGACCAATTTTAAGGAACCTAGAAGGATGGATATAGAGAGAACTTTTTATTTCATTGTAGTGGTCTATTCTCTACCTAGAAATGATGAGATTGCGGAGAATATTTTATTTATTTTTTTCCCAAATACTAGATGATGTATAATGATAGCCCTAAATCCATACATAGATTGTATGTTCTCTTAAAAGCATAATTAAAAATTATAATAACGATGTGACTAAAATTGTGAATAGTCCTCTAAAGTTTTCAAAAACAACTGAAATGCAAGCTCTTTTATTTATCTTTTAAAGTAGGTTTGGTTTTTGTCAACCAAAAAAAAAAAAAAAAAAAGATTTACTCAATAGATAGTCATCACATTCTTTAGCCCTGGTGTAATCTCCAAAGCTGGTAGGAAACAAAACTGCTGCAGGAAAAACATATACCTAGAACCTAGATTTATTAGTATGAAGTTATACAATTTAAGTATACAAAGTTTATATGTAGGTATATACTTTTTATACAGCATTCAATTACAAATTTTAAAAAGTTAAAGGATAAATACAGCAACATTTGTGAAAACACTAAAATTTATACAACACGAAATAGTGAATAAAATATTTTCAAAAGGATTTGAGCCCTGCATGGATTTTAAATGCAATTATAGATGACCTTTATCAATGTAGTATTTAAGGTAATTAGAGATTTTAACAGTAGACTCCCTCCCTCTGAATTCAGCTTTTAGACTAATAATCAGAGCAAATTGTTATGCCAATATCCTTGATTTGAATAGTCATTATTTTTATGGGGTGAAATAATCTAAAGCACATCCAAATAAAAATTCACAGTCCTGAAAATGAGCTACATTGATTTACTTATGGGACAACAGCACTCTAATATAAACCCTTTCCTATATTTCCTTTTTGCTAATTTTTACAAATTATTGAATTTGTCTCACTGAATTTTGTAAGCCAAAGGTAATTCTGAAAACTTAGAGATCATAAAAACAGTTGACATATCTTAGGTATATTTCATATATCTGTTACAGCAGAATGAGCAGCCAGAGGGGAAACAAAGTCAGGGCCCTCACTATTGCAATCTAGTAAAGAACTTATTACAGGAGGCTAAAAGCAAAGGAAGACATGTTTCACTCATTGAACCAGTAGTCCTGAGCCTGGTCTAATAAGGCTGCCAGGCATTCTGAACAAGGCAAGTAAACTATGATAGTGCAGGGGTGGGGGAAGCCCCTGAAAGTCCGTATGTATCCTCTCCACTAGCTGGGAAAAGGAAAACCTTGAGACTGTGTATTCATCCCAAGACCTGGAAGTGGGTAGGGGAGGGGGACTACAGTGCCCAAAGAAAAGCTTATAAAACAACATTGGTCAACTGCCTACCTCCCATCACATATACAAAATGAACAAATAGAGTCTAGAGCAAGATAAGAATTCCAGCTAACAGACCCCCACCTATACCCTTGTTTGGGTAGTCACATCTCCTCAAGGGAAAGCTGGCACCACCACTACCCATCAATCAAAATGCAACTTCTTCATCCCTACCCTGCGAACTATATAAGTCCTCAAAACAAAGGACTCTCTCTTGGCCCCTTGGCTCTCTTGCCACACAGAAGACCCCTGGCCTCCTGGCCTCTGGCTGAGGGGGCAGGTCCTCTGGCCACCCTGCTTTTGTCACCCTTGCTTTTGCTCACCTATTAGAACTTGGAATAAATTTTGCTTGCACACTAATAGGCTTGCTGATCTGTAATTCTTTCCTGCATCAACTGCATCAACAAGAGGAACCAGATTTCTGGGAGTTTCTCCTGTAACATATCCCAACATTTTCAGAAATGGAAATTATTAAAAGTGGAAAAAGTAAGAAATACTGACAGGCCAGTCAGCCATTTCCATCCAAGGTGACCTTCAGGTATGTCTAGTCACACCTTTCTCTTTCTGTCTGGCCATTCTGCATTTGTGTTTGCTCTTTGCAAACACCTTCGAAGCTCTTGATTTTTTGTTACTGTTGGTTTTGGTTTTGTTTTTGCTACAGTTCTTCCCTTTATTGCTAACTGATTAGAACTTTTTCTCTTTCACTTCCACTTCTTTCTGCCATTTTTAAAAATAAACTTAACTTTTGACTCTGTTATCTCCCCTTTCTTGGAAAATTCATGCAATTTTATAGCTCCAACTATTTTTTTTAAATAAGAAAGGTCTAAATTTGTAACAGATATGGAATTCAAATGTAACACATATATATTAATTAACAATATTTCTCCAACCAACCTCACATTTTCCTGTTAAGGTAGGGTTTAAGGAAGAGTTTATGTGTTCATAACAGGCACCCCTGGCCACAGAATACAGTAATGGGAAGGTGCTTTAATGGTCTTGTCCATGGATTGTCCTCCAAAGTTCTAATATCCTAACTCTTTGGGGAAATATTTACCTTCAGGCTGTCTTCTCCAGAGCATAACAAGGCTCAATAGGATTACTCTCATCCATCATGGACATGGTTTTAGCTTTAAAATTTGGTGGCAAAATGATATTGCCTTTTTAGTTTTTGGATTCTTCTTTAGCTGCAATGATTTGAATAAATTTTTCCATTTCTACTCTATTCCTCTTACAATGGACTCTTTCACCCAGTTTTCACTCCTCTACTTAGTTTATTAATATATTGGCAACATTACCACTGCTATATTATTATTGGACTATACAGTGGCCATTATAATTTACCAGTGCAATAGCCACTGTTATAATACCTTTTCTAACTTACTATTTCAATTGTCCCTATTACAGATCAGTTTGTGGCAATTTATATAAATGCCCCTTCTATGTGGACACTTTCAAAAAAATCTAAATATCTAACTCTAATTTATTTCCTGTTTTATGTCCTTATTTTCATCAGTCTCCTAGATCTTTTTTTTTTTAAATAGTGTGTCCTTGAACATTTGAGTTTCTTTTTGTGAGTTGCCTATACATTCTCTTTCCCCTTTGCTCGTCTTTCTATCTTATGAAGGCATATTATTACCTATTAGATGTTTTCTGTTGTATGTTTTAAGGCCACCATTGTAAACTTCATCTCACTATGTGTAAAGATGATTTTTTTTCCCCACAAACCAGCTGGCCCAACTTAATTATCCATTTCTCTGATAAGTACCATCATTTTTATCCCTTTCTTCAGTTCAGAGCACTATTTGCCAATATCACTTATTTGGCAATAAATTATCTTCTGAATCATGGTATTTAGTTAATGGTAATTAACATCTGTCCACTGATAATTACTGCTCACAATAGTCAAATAAAATACGTATATTCACAAAACTGTTTTGAAAAACATCAGGCATTGTGCAAAGGTATTACGTTAT
This sequence comes from Furipterus horrens, assembly GCF_987537825.1. Classification (NCBI taxonomy): domain Eukaryota; kingdom Metazoa; phylum Chordata; class Mammalia; order Chiroptera; family Furipteridae; genus Furipterus; species Furipterus horrens. Next base: position 106,683,309 of record NW_028327176.1, on the reverse strand, counting down.
TATGGATATACTTATTTTTATAGATATTTTCATCGATCTCTATCATGCCTCTCCAACTAGTAGATTAGTAATGTGAAGGCAGAAGGGTGTTCTCCAAAATTTCTAATGTAATTCCACACACAGGCACTTATAAATATTTGTTGATTGCATAAATAAATAATTTAACCTGAAGAGTTAGATGTAAAGAGAGAGTTTATATTTGGGAAATTTTTCTATTTAAGTGGCAAAAATACCATTTGGTTTTTAAACTGCAATTTACTTTTGTTTAATAGATATCTCTAAACAATACCAAACAATGCTGTAATTGATTAATATAAATAGTTATATATATGTGTGAGCCCTGGCTGGTTTAGCTCAGTGGATTGAGCGTCGGCCTGCGAGCTAAGTGTCGCTGGTTCGATCTTCCAGTCAGGGCACATCAGAGAAGGAAAACTCTGACTCCAAAAAACCTCCGCTGCCTTGCGGCATACCTCTTCAGGGGAAAGGCTAAGGGAGTAAACCCCGACAGAAAATCCGGAGCCGGAGTCCCTAAGGCGGTTTGACGTTGTAGTCAACACCGGCAACTCCTGCGGCGCACCGGAAGCCAAGCTGTATTGACTCCGTCTTTCCCTTGGACCCTTCAGCTGCGAAGAGAGGGGGGGTCTGCTGCATGGGCAACAGCAGACCCTCCATATCACCCTGCCCAGGCTCTGTAGCTTCAGCTTCACTGGAGAGGACACTCCAGCGTCATCGCAAGATGTCGATTCAACACGAGAGGAGACAGATACCATGTCACTCCTGAGTCGAACTGCACAGCCATTCTCGGCAGTGCAGATAGACTCTTAAGAAGCTACACCATCGTCTCTCGAGACGGACGGCTGCCGATGATATATATATATGTATGTGTGTGTGTGTGTATATATATATATATATATTCTATTTTACCTCTTCCACTCAGAACTATCTCTTAGAACCTATGGGCAGGATGTCATCATTTATTTCTAGTAATCTAATTGACTAAATTACCTTTAGTAGAATTCAATATAGAAACAGGTGATATGGAATAATTCACATAACTTGCATGAATGGATTGCTATTATAATTCTTAGAACAGTAAAAAGAGACAATGAAAAAAATTCTATATTCTAGAATATTAAAGAATGAACTTCTAATTTACCACAAGAATTAATAAATTCTTATTGCTTGTAAAGGAAATGGAGAAATATTAAGTAAGCTGATGGTAGAATTTAGAACACTACAAGATTTATCTGGCCATTTCAAAATTCATGTTTAGAAAAAAATAAACCACAAAAAGTATTATTTTTAAAGTCTATCTATCATTTATTTACTATTGGGATCTAAATGTGTTAATCCTAAATCACAAGAATTAGTGGTGAGGTATAAACAAAAAACACTCCAAAGGAAATTAATTCCCCTCCTGCTCTATTGGTCCCTGTGTAAGGCATAATAATTACATGCATTGAATTAACTGACCTAAAGATTTTGTTTCCATATTGTGGGGGGAATCACTTACTTAATTATTCTATTATATTAACATAGAAGTCCAGTAGTAATCAAATTATTAAAGAGTAATTTTTAATTCTCAGAGTCCCTCCTGGGTCTAAGGAAGGCAGAACAGTTGGCCTGCATTCTGTATAGTGGCTAAAGACCTAAGGCAGAATTACAGTCTTAGTTCCCCCTTTTACTATACCTTTAACACTTTCCCTGTGTTGGGTAAGGGTAATGTTTGAAACAATCATATTAAACACTTTCAAAGAAATAGTAATGAACCATTATTTGAGTGTCATCTTACAGACTACAAACTGCTTTGACATACGTGATCACATTTGGAAATCACTATGAACAGCTGGTATCACTATGTCCAATATAAAATTAAGAAAAATATGCCTTTTGGAGGTGAGATAGTTTTTCCAAGATTACACAGATAGTAGGTGGAGATGTCGAGATACATAACCAGTGACTGTAAATTCCATGTTCATTCTAATAACAAGCTGCTTCCTATAGTAAGTGAGTATACACGCAGCAGGAATCATTCATATTTTCTTGATCCAGCTATCCAAATTGTTTCCATAATTCACTGCTTGCTGTGACCTCTTTGTAATTTGCATATTTTAGCTAATCAGGTTTTAAAAATAGACTATGCAATGATTTGTACTCCTAGTTCTTGACCATTCTTCTTCACTTCTGTAGCTTTTGATTGCTCTCCTTTGATCTTGTTTATTTCTAATTAGGGTGATATTAACAATTGAAGCAATTATTCTGAATACAGCATCAACCTTTTTCTTTCCGTAGACAACAGCATTGACTGATGATAAATGTTTTTGGTATCCAAAGCTGCTATTTGGCATTCCCACCCAATTCCAATTACACAGGTTTTGACACTACCTATTAATTTATGATAGAATAACAGTGTTACAGTCATGGATGATTTGGGCAATATGAGATAGCGAGGCATTTTAAAATGATCATCTATGTCTAATTCAGTACTTTTATTCTGTAGCTTTTGAGGAGGTGTTAAGTCATTTATTTAATCAACTGAAATGCTATCTTAGTCTATTGATTTTACTCTTACATTGTGTTTCTTTAATATCAGAGCCTTTTATATTTAGTAGTGTTACATTGTAATTAAACTTATTCATTGGACATTAGTTTTTCATATCAAATGAACTCATTTTGTGTTTTAACTCATTCTTTGGTCAGCTATTCTGAACACTAACAGATTCTATTGAAAAAAGCTCTGTGTGGATGTTTAAAGAGGCATTCTAATTCTTGTAAACAAAATTGCAGAATAAAACATTTAGACTTGTCTTGTATAGTGATTAAATGCATATTTTATTAAAAATCAGATTTTTAAGAATAATTTAAATTAAAACCATCTTGAAATATTTTATTTTTTAATTCCCACTCTACTTTTGATTATTGCATTATGGCTTGGCCTAAATACATTCCAAAATAATACCTCTCAGAGCCATTAGCCCACCCCAGAGACATATGACACTGATATAAGAATATGCCATCTAAACTTTTCAGTTTACATCTGTAAGAACTTAGTCATGCGCCCTGGTTAGTGTGGCTCAGTGGATTGAGCACTGGCCTGCAAACCAAAGTGTCACTGGTTCGATTCCCAGTGAGGGCACATACCTGGGTTGCAGGCCAGGTCCCCAGTAGGGGATACATGAGATGCAACCACACATTGATATTTCTCTCCATCTCTTTCTCCCTCCCCTCACTTCTGTCTAAAAATAAATAAATAATATCTTTAAAAAAATAACTTAGTCATTTAATAGTGGATGAATTGGCCAAGATGCCACCATCAGTTGAAAAAAAAGAAAAAAATCAAATCCAAAACCTAAATTTTCTTCCTCTCCTCACATACTTGTCTTTTTGCTTTTCCCTTATTCCTTCTTTTGCCAAACACTAAGCATCCACATATCTACTTCTGTTAGGTGTTTTGTGCATTGAAAGATATATATATGTATATTTTTAGTCACATGTATCTATTTAATGTCACTATAAAATATACATACCTGTGCATGCACATGTACATACAAAAGGATCCTATCATGATATAACTAACATTTTTTGGACATTAAGGGAAATTGAATGATTTAGATGAGACACTGATAAACTAAAGAAGAAGAATAAAACTAAACAGAATAAAATAATCTGGAAGGTAAGGAGGCTCTAACACCCATATATTATAAGGAAAGTTTAAACAGGCATAGCAAGTTAGCCTAAAGAAGGAAAGATCTGAGAGTTACATGATTACTATTTTCAAGTATTCTCAGGAAGAGTGGCATGTTCTACTTTCTTCCAAAACCAGAAAGAAGGAAACATGTTGTAGGGAACAACGTTTTTAGTTTGCTAAGGAAGGGCTTTCTGGCATTCAACACTGTCCCGCTAACCCCTGCCAAACAAAAGCATCCACCACTATGTTGAATAAATCTACTGATTCCATACCATTGTCTGACAGGGCTGTAGTGGAAGGAATTCTACATTAGTAAAATGGCTCAGTTAGAATTCTGCCCAATCCTATGCTTCTAATTAGCAACACTGGAAGATTTATCTGCTATTTGTATTGATAATTTGGTATAAGTTTTTTGAGAGTGGAATCATATTCCAGCCAGCTTTTAAAACGGGTCTTTCTGATGGCAAATAACTATGATGGTCCCAGAGAGCACACAGCTACACAAAGTGAAATGAGACTATCCTCACCTATGCACCTCCCACAGCCCTGACAGCAAGAACTGGAGAAAGGTGGTGTTTTTACTGTTTCTCTGAAAAAATTAAATTTATTATTTTAAAATATGCATTACATTTTTTTATAATCAGTGTTGTTTCTGTGAATAGTTGATCATATTTTATTTCTTTGTTTCTCTGAAGGAGACTCATTACTATCTAGAAACAACAACAAAAAACGAGGGAAGAAAGAGAATCACTCTGCTTCTCCAAACAAAATATCTCAACGTATTAACTGCAATATGCCACTAGGAAAAATGTGAGTGTGTAGTTTTTAATCCTAGGAAATTTTCATGGGGTCTGACATCTTTCCTCATCACCCTGGGGAGCATACAATTTGATTTCCTAAGACAGCAATCTGGAATGAATATTTTGATCCTCCTCAGGAAAGCAGAATTTATAGAATTTTGATAATATATTCACCCTCCTAATGACATCAGTTTTTTCTTTGATTTTTAACTTATAAAGAATGTCTCTAAAGACTTTCATGAATGGCTTAAAATTCTACTTCTTGAGAAATTACTTAGGAAAAGTGTACTCATTTGCATACTTAAGGAAAACTCCCATTGTCCCTTCATAAGAATCTCAGAAACCAATTTTAAAACTAAAGTTTCATAGAAAGGGTAACAGCTATATTGAGTTTTTAATTTAAAAATGTTTTTAGCAAATGGCATGTAGCACTTTTCTTCTGGCTTATGGGAAATGCATATGCCACACTATGCATTGTTATAAAAGAAGATTAATAATTTGATATTCACTGCTACAATCTCTCTTGCCTCCAAATCTCTCTAATAAGAAATTAAAATCTACAGTTTACTAGGATCAAGATGATGAGTACTCCATGATTATCTGGCACATAGTAGGTACTACACACACACACACACACATACACGCACTGAATGATTGGATTATCCTTTCTACTGCCTTTTCTGTTTATTTCTCAGTGGAACTATCGAAAGGACTCAAGATCTCAACTGCTTATGAAAAGCTGTCAGTCTCTGGACTGAACTCCCACTCAGCTCCTGGTCCACTGATGATGAAATTAATCACACCCTTTTTATGATCCTAGTGGTGCACCTTTTTTAAATCTCCAGAGCTGCATGAATTCAAGGACTGCTTCCACTGGCTGAGGAAAAGAGAGGAATGGATTATTTTAGGGACCATTTTCTCCCCTACCTTGCTACCACAGTTTCCCTGTTTCAGGCATCTGTTATCCTGTCTGCCTTTCCAAGCTGCTTCAAAAGTGTCCCATTTATCAACTGGAACTTTGGTTCAGTCCCACAATGTTCTGCCAGAAATATGGAAACCCTCTTCATACCCACATCTCCTCCAGAGCTGAGTTTTATTTGTCCTTGCCTCTTCCTTTGATTATGCTTCACAGAAGCAATAAAAATATAACTATTATGTGACATATAAATGTTTGGTTATATTTTATAAGACTTCTACCTGCTGTCTATGGGAGATCTTGATAGCTAATAATTATTTATGTATATGCCATCAAATGTCATACTAACACAATCTAATGGTGATGGGAAAATTTTCCAAATGTAATTTTCATATTTTATAAAACTACAATTTACAAGTTCCATGAAGTTATTACACCCTTATATTCAAATAGTGGACTTAATTAACTTTATTTTATTGTTGTTATATTACAGTTGCCTCAATTTTACACCATTGCTCTCCCCTGCCCTGCCTCCCACCCCCATTTCCACATTCAATCCCCACCCCATTGTCCATGTCCATGGGTCATTTGTACATGTTCCCTGACTAGACCCTTCCTCTTCTTTCCCCTTCTTCTCCCTCTCCCCTCCCCTTTGGTTGCTGTCAGTCTGTTCCTTGTTTCCATGCCTCTGGTTCTATTTTGCTCATTTGTTTTGTTCATTAAGTTCCTGTTAAAGATGAGATCATATGGTATCTGTCTTTCACTGCCTAGCTTATTTCACTTAGGATAATACTCTCCAGTTCCATCCATGTGTGCAAAAGGTAGGAGTTTCTTCTTTTTTTCTGCTGTGTAGTATTCCATTATGTAAATGGACCACAGTTTTTTGATCCATTCATTTACTGATGGACACTTAGGCTGTTCTGGTACTTGGCTATTGCAAATAATGCTGCTATGAAGAGAGGGGTGACTTAATTAACTTTTTTGGCCAACAGAAGTTAACTATAAATGAGTTCTTCACTCAGCCTAGAGTCTAGCAAAAGGTGTGATACATACAAGGTGCTGGATTTTGAAAAAAATTAATTTGAACTAATCATTTTGATTCTCCATTTTCTGAATGGCAAAGTGAGCACTAAAGAAAAATAACATATATATGTAGTTTGGAACTTGGTATATAGGAGCAAGCAGCAAATGTAGCAGGTACCAATTCCCTTTGGACATACCACATTCTCATGCCTTTGCATACCTACTCATATTGCACCTGAAGAGACTTCTCTTTCACCCTGTTCAAATTTCTCAGCCAGGAATAGCTTTACTCAAACATCACTCCTTTGGCATTCTCTCTCCTAGTTTCTCCAGCTCCTCTAGGCCCCATTTTTCCCTGTCCTCTGTTCTCCATTAATGCATTATTCATGTTACTTTTATAGTATGAATCACTTGTTAGTGTAATTATATGCTTTTGTATAACATTATGGCATCAGTGAGAAGAGAGACAATATCTTATTAGTTTTCATGTTCCCTAAGTGGCCTACAGAGACACAACTATTTTCTGCGTCAATGAATGAATCAATAAACTAATTGTCCAGCAAGCTAACAGAAATATAACCTGAAATATACTGATATTTTAGAAATACCAATAAACTTTATTTCTTAGGTACTTTTACTGCGTAATACATATTTTCATTAGTAAAATAAAGATATTTACTTTTAAATTGAAGTAAATGAAAGACTAAGATTTTTAAAAATAACATTGTGTGTGTACTGTGTACACATGTGGGCATGCATGTGCATGTGTGTATGTTGGGAGAGAGAGAAGAGAAATATTCCTATGTACTTAGATACTAACATGACACTTCTGTGCCTCAAATGTGGTTGTATCCCAAGACAATAGGTGTCAACAATTCCATATTCAAAGCAAAATTCTAACTTTCTATGCAAGACTTGTTAATGTAAAAATTGTTCTTTTCCACTCTTGGTGACTTATTTGTCTTAAGGGTACAATAGACTTAGGGTTGTAGGAAAGTGAAAAGTCCTTTGGAGACAGTTGTCAGTGCTCTACACATGATACCTCTTCTACCTAGAGGAAGGGGTAGGGTCCTTTTCCTAACCTCACAAAGAATGGGAAAGGGATGAGAATCAAGAAAATATGGAAAACTTGGCATACAGATTTGGGGGCACAGTGTACTGACATCTGGCATGCACCTGGATAAAAGTGATGATGAGAGAGATAGAACTAAGTAGCTAAATAAGGTGACTACATTGGGGTCAGTCTGCAATACCAGTGTTAGCCAACGTAAGGGATACTTGTAGGATTTCTCTGGACCAGATTTGAGATATGCTGAGCTAGTACGGTGCCATCTTAAAGGAACTTTACCCAACAGAGGTTATGAGGTTATTGATCCCCACTGCTGAGAGAAAATCTATATGGTATTTCTACTGAGAGCCTTCTCTCTCTCTTTATTTCTCTCTCTCTCTCTCTCTCTCTCTCTCTCTGTGTGTGTGTCTTGTGCAAAGTCCTTTATTTAAAACTTGGTGCTATATCTATTTCAAAATTTTGCATTTTTTAGATGTTAGAAAGGTAAAAACACAATGTATATTACATATTATAAGAATACCTATAGTCAAATACATTATTATAAATATATTTGTAGTAAAATATAAATAATTCACTAATAGGCTGTGGTTTGGGACAGGTTTTGCATCTAACTGAATTTTTTTAAAAACTCTTACTTTTCACAATTATTTTTAAAAAATATTATAGACTTAAACACATTATACTTACAGGAATTATAAACTCAAGTATCTTCAGAGGACAGGTTATAAAAATGAGTGAAGTCACTTGGATCGGCACTGTAGAAGAGCTTAGGAAGCTGGGTGGATTGGAACACACTCATCTTGTCTAGAGGTATTCATATACCAAAGAACTTTAAAATCTTCAGAGGGTTCAATTCAGCATATCTTTGCACACCCAGCTTTTAGCCATTTACCTATCTTTATCATCTATCAAGTGCCAAGTTTCTATAACTCTCTTATTGCCAGGAGACCTGTGGTTCCTCATGTTATATTCTTCAACACTGCCCTCAAACTCTACACACAATGCTTAATCACAGAAAGTAATCACCCTTTGAAGCATATTCCTCCTTCATTGTTTTCCTGTTGAAATCTTTACTGTATTTTCTTCTTAATTTATTTTTTTTATATACAGTAGGATTAAATGCTCAAAGATTCCTTTTAATACAACGTAAAAATATCCAGGAACTTGAAAATATCCAAAGAATTTCAAAATGGGTCAAAGCATATTTAAAGGAAAAAGTAATTGAGTCTAGTATTACTGAATCATTTTCCTCCACTTTCATGCAATGGACTTGCTGAATCATAAAAAACAAGCTTTGATAAGTAATCTTTTAGTCCAAAATATCATAAAAAATAATAAAGCATTTCATCACACATGCTACAAATTCATTATTCAATTAAAACATCCCTGTTTGCTACTTTTCCCTTTAATACTCGTAGTGTCTGTTGAAGAAGCAACTATTTCAGAGCTCTTTGAGAGTTTGATTTCTCTTCTCTCTCACACTTTTGACATGTTGGGAGAGAAAATTTAGTGAAGCCGGCCTTGAAGAGGGCTGGTATTTAATTACTGCTCCTTGTTGCCTTGTCGTACACTTCCGTATTACTATTTCTCTCGGACATGCCCAGTCCTGCCTTAAATTTGCTTCATAAGTTAACTGCCACAAAAAGGCAGTTTTTAATGAAATCATCAGGTCACATTCCAGTCCTGAAGCTTTGTCCCTGCAGTGCATTTCCTCTCAGCATTGTGGTGTGTCTGTTGATGTATGGAGCTTGTTCAAGCTTTTTGACCCTTTGACATGCAACTGGCTATCAAGCTAATAGTGCAAGCCCCTGTCTTTGCAATGAATACTGAATTAATTTTGCCTTGTGGCATCTGGCTAAGGAGAAGTGTGAAGCATTTCCATGGTTGAGGGAGAGAAAGCAGGACAGAGATCTGATGATTCTGAAAGAAAAACACTGTCTAAAGATATAAATTTACTTTGACTTCTCTTACTTCCCCATCCCTTATGTTTGCCTATCAATACAAATAAAATTTTATATAGACATACTTTGTTTTATTGAGCTTCACAGATGTTGCCTGTTTTACAAATTGAAGGCAATTCCCTCTACCACCAAAAGATTATGACTTTCTTAGTTGAGGACGTCGGGAACCAAACCCTCAATACCTCCAAGGAATGCCTAATGGGTTCAAGAATTCATCATGTATTCACGAGCTCAGTGCTTGGTATGAGGAAGGAGCCAATAAGAAACCTGAGGCAGAGTCTCTGATTAGCATAGGTAAAGAACTTAATACATTATCTAACTCCAGATAGAAACAAAGGTAAAATTAAGGGTTCACAAAATGCTTCTCACATTCATAGACAACGGGCGAGAAAGAGGGGGCACAGCCACCCCTGTGTATTCACTTCCCCCTTTATCTGTCCTTACACGATGGCCTTTGTCCAGGGATGAACTTTCCACAGTGGCTGGGGCTGGAGAGCTGAGAAATGCATGTGTGTGTCTCTGTGTGTGTCTGTGTGAAGAGGAAAAGAAGAGCAGTGATTTCTAAGAGAGAGAAATACATAAAATTTGAATGAATTAAATTATGAATGTATTACATTATTTTAATACTATTGTGACCAGTGACCAAACTGATTATATCTCTAAATAGAAACTTAATGATAAATACTCTTTTCTCCACACCTCATAATTTGATTCTGGAAGAATAAGTTTATATACAGAAAGCAAGATATCAATGCAGAGTTATTTTCCAGGGAAAAAATAACTTGAAGTCCTGAAGTATAACTGCTTTTTTAATGAATTCAGATTATTCTTCTCCTACCTGCCCAAGCTTGGGGGTTCCTTTGACCCACTGTCCCTGGAGTGGCATCTCTTGTCCAACCCCTACCTCAACTCCTAGTTTTAATGCGTAAAAGATTTTAAAATACACCTTAAGCCCTGGTCAGGTAGCTTATTTGGTTAGAGCATCATCCTGATACAAGGTTGCAGGTCTGATTCCCAGTCAGGGCACACATACAAGAATCAACCAATGAATGCATAAATAGATAGAACAACAAAATATTTTTTTCTTTCTCGCCCCCTCTTTCTCCATCTCCCTAAAATCGGTACATTTAAAATAAAATACACTTCAGCACAGAAACTGCAAATGAAATTTTTTCATCCTTTTGGAATGAGGTATCAATTTTAGGAGCTCTCCAAGCTGTACAGAATGGGATAGGAAGAAGTGGAAAAAGTTTAGAGGTCATGTAGGTTCACATATGTAATCTGAGTTCTGGAAGAGCCTGTCTGGGAATGTTCACACTACATACCCACTGCAGCTAGGGGACTGCCTGTTTCTGATTCTCTATAATTATAACCCAGAGCCAGGTTTCTGTAGAGATGGAAAAGGCAGTTGTCCATACAATGAAATTTGAAAGGTCTCAACCAGTTCTCCCGCCAGTCTGTCGCCATGCCTGGAGCTCCAGCCACCATATCTTTTATCTGAGATGAAGCAGTGTGTCCTTAAGAGAGAGACCTTTACTGTCTTAATTTAGAATATTCTGGTTGCAGGTTACAAAAACATACTTCAAATTTCCATAAACTAGTTTAGTGTAAAGTAATTAAGATATCTCTCAATCTAAGAAGCATGTGAAAACCAACTATTGGAGAGTGGGGGACCCCACAGAGGAAAGCTATTAGAAAAAGAAAACTCTTTTTAAAAAACGATCTTTTTTCTCACTTGGGCTGCAGTCTCTGCTGTGTTTTTTTGAAATGCTTCCATTTTCCCTCCAGGCAAACCAGCTGCTGTGTTTCTTTGGGAAGCTGGTTATCGCACAATGTCATCCTCAATGCCTAGATTCCAATCACCAGCTCTGTCCTAACTGAATTTCTCATAGATTAAATCTTGTTGACTCAGTATTAGTCAGATGTCTGTCCTTGACTTGACCAGCTGTGGCTGGGAGTGCAAGAGCAGCTCCATATGTGTGCAACAGCCCAGATTTATAGGTTTTGAAGCAGTTTTCAGAGAAAGGGGGTTTTTGTGAGTTGATTAAATGCTCCAAAAGTAATGTACTCTGTGTCCATTAAAGTCCACTAAGGGGGGGTGGGGGTGTGAGATAGAGAAACGTGGTCTGGAGTGAAGGAGAAAAGATTGTATCATTTGAGGGAATAGGGAAGTAAGGGAGCACTGGGAGCCTGAGGTTGGCCAGGCTTCAGAGGTGGCTTCCAGTGGCAGGGCAGCTGCACTGCATCAGGTGACACATGCCCTGGAGAAGCTGAGCGTTCTGAAGAGTAACACTGCATTGAGGAGGTCTTTGGTCTCTAAAGACACCCTCTCCAACCAGGCTGGGTAACTTTCCTCCCTGGACTATTCTAATCACTGCGAACAATCAGCAGCTGAATGATTTCTTGCTCAGGTTATAGGGCAACTTTTAGGGAATGTTTGAAAATGCTTGGCTAGGCCAGCATTTTTTGCAAGGAAGATGTAAAAAATTATCATTCAATAAAATAATGTATTTTTTTTCAAAAATAATTGTGGCCAACTTTTTTGAGAATCATGGGTCTAGGCAAAACTTAGTGGGAGGTTCTGTTGTAATAAGACTTTTCAGGACTTTTAAGATGACCTTGCTCATGTTGTAACACTGCACAGCATTCTTTGACCAGAGCTCTGGGTTCACAGCTTTTCTGGAGATTGCTATCGCACAGGTCACATTTTAAGAGATGATGGGCTAAACCAAAACAGGAATGAATATTCCACTTATAAAAAAGCAAATGCTATCAGCGTTTTCTTATTTGCACTTGGATGCAATACATATTGCATGGAACACATCATGCCCAGTGATGAGGAGAAAGGTTTAGTGAACAATTTCAGAAACATTTTTAATCTCTTGTAGAAGAGGCAGCTTGTAAGAGTACTCGACAGAAAGCTGTGAGGTGATTTCTAGTCTTAGCATGACTTCAGAGTACGTAGAATCTTTGGCAAAAATACTGCCTCAGCAAGCCTCAGGTCACAGGTCACTCACTGCCTTCTAAAATATCTGTCCTGGTATAGTCACAGGACAAGGGAATTTAAAAGCACAGTATAAGTGAAAATGCCTTGTAAATCTTAATCTACTCTACTAAAGGTTATTCTAAACTCTAGCAAGAGGTAGAGTCTAACACTTACACGTGGCACTAAATAGACACTGCTTGCTTTCTTACTGGTTCCCTTATCACTGATATCTTCATTGTCATGACAATTGGCACAAGCTGTCTTCATGTAAATTTATCTTAGCTCTATATAGCTTTTATTAAAAAATGGTATAAGTTTAACACAGAACACTACAGATTATATAATATAATAATAAATACAAATAACTGTATCAAACCAATTATTTTACATAAAATGTAATGCAAACTTGTTACACAGTTTATAAATTACACCTAGCACTAAAACCTAAATTTCTTCCATTTGTCTATATAGTCTTTATAATAAACACAAGGTATTCTATTTTCTTGAGTCATACATGATTAAACCATCCCTCTACTAAAATAGTTTGCCTTTTATTAATTATTATGTGAAACCGTGAACTAGATGCTTTATATACATATACATCTACCTTCAATTCTTGCAAAAGCCTTATGAGGTTAATATTATTATTATATTCATTTTATGAATTAGAAAATTCTAAGATCACAGAGGCAGAAAGTAACAGAACTACAATCCAAATTAATGTCAGTTTGGATTCAAATTGTTTCTAGTCTTACTTTATATATTTCTTTAAAATACAACTTCATAAAGTATTTATTTTGCTTTTAATAAATTGATTTTTAGGATAACTTCTTAGAGATGGACTTACTGGCTCTAAAAAGTACATTAATTATGTCTCTTGTTGCACCTTGCTATACTGTGCTCAATTAACTATTCATTTCCATCTAAGATCTACACAGCTTTTCATCAGTCTTGGTTTTACAATCCCTTTTAATTATCCTTTCTTCAGAGGAAACAATGGAAAGAATATTGATGTTTTAACTAATAAGATCTCCATAAACGATATTTGAATGTTACTATAAAAACTTCATACAATCAACAAGTATTTTTGCATACCTACTTCATTCATGATACTTATTTATATGATATTCCTTTATTCTTTGGCATTCTTGAACCTTATTTGTCCTTTTTGTTAGATTACAATATTTAACTATCTTTCTGAAATTTTCTATCTTCCTGCCACTTTCTATGTCTTCTGTTCTGATTGAAGATTTTTGGGGTGGTAGAATTAGAGAATAACAAATATTGTTTTCTACAGAGTAATTCACATCTAATTAGAGGAGCATTTCTTGGTCAATTTTATTGGAAACTAGTACCATAAAAAGTTCTGTGAAGACACGATTCATTGTCAAAGTTTTGGAACTCTTCATGATGTATCCTCTCTTAGAGTCAATCAAGAATTAGTAGCTGAAAGGCTCTAAGAAAGCCTTTAAGGAGCAGGTATGGTTCACTTTATTTAATCCAGAATTCTTCAAACACATTTGATCTTGAAGCTCATGTTGCCCATGAGTCCTTTCAATAGCTTCAGTGATAGCCTATTAATTTTATTAGGAAGTTGTCATTATTTATAGCCTAGTTTCATTATGTAGCAGGAATTGCTGGGAAATCCAGGAACACTTGTTCAATTACATATGTAACCTAAATTTATCTGGACATTAGTAACCTGTGGGGCAAAGCATGGCACATTAATGATAATAACTCAAATTTCACAGCACATGATTCTTTTATATGAAGCAGGACCTTTTATATAAGTTGTCCATATAAACAATGTGGGCATGTGTGTGTGTGCATGTAGGTTGGGGGGAGGAAAGAAGGGCAGTTTTTAGTAGATATTTCACACATATTCAGCAATGCACCATCTTCCATAAGTTCCTGTTGCTTGCACTGGAATAATCATACTGTCCCTGTTAGATGTCTAGGAAGTGAGAGGAAATTCCTCTCTTCATATTGGGAACACACTGTTAATGTACTTATTGAGCCTGGATATTTTAAGTGGTTTTAGTGAAAGAGCTATCATAGTTATAGTTTTATGACCTGAGTCACTATTTCCTCTTACCATTCCTGAGTCACTATTTCCTCTTACCATTAAAGTTTTATAGGATCTGTTCAGGATAAATGGCTTCTTCTTCACTTAGCATGAGCTATCTCCCAGAAGGTTCATCAATCTTGCAGTTTTCTGTTAGCGCAACAGTTTTCTTAACTTCTACAATACATTTGACACAGCTATAATGTTTTCTGGGTGTCTAAACATTTGTTCAAATAGCCTTCTGTTGGAACACTCTGCCACTTCTCTCAATTTTCTGGCATATATGTAGCTGTGGACAACCCATGTAAGATTACTCAGTTCCATCCAGATAAGGCCTAAAGTCTCAAGGACTCTCTCCTTGCCCAGGCTTAGAATTACAAACTCCCTTTAAAACTGACCTCTGCTTCCAGGCTAATCTCTTGACTCTGTTTGAATCCTCCTTTATTCATGTGACATCCCTGGGTTCAGTTCTCTATTACCTTATATCTGAATTCTCCCTTCACTGAATCAGTTTGGATGGAAAACACAATAAGGTGTCAGCCAAAATTTGTTATCAATCTCTCATTCTAGCTCTACACACTACCTCATTGTCCAGGCCTCCCACTTATCCTACAGAAGGAAGTCAGGTGATCGTTACTAATAAAGTCAATGTCTATATTCTCACTTCTACTCTTCTTCAACAACTCTTTGAGATTTTCATTTTGTTAATCAGCTACTTAGTCCTGAAACTCTCTCTTACTGGCAACAGGACTCTGTACTAGTCTTATTCTATTTTAAATGACCTAACCACTTCTTCGGCTTCTTTTACTCCATTGCTTCATTCATATAGTTGCTTTCATCCTTAATAATTCAGCTCTTTGTGCGTAGAGAACACTTTATGACACCGCTTCAGTTATAACTTGTGCCTGATGTTCTAGGATTTGTAAATTTACTACCCATTAAGTATTCTACATCATTTATTTTTAACCAATGTGCTGCGAGAATTTTTAAAATGTGCAGCACCTGTCTATTTAGTTAGAGGCCCTGACCTCTCTCTTTTCCCTTAGATTGTCAAATAAAAAAAAATGACAACAGTCATCTAGTGTGAATTAATCAAAATTATACCTATATTTTTGTCAGGTTGGAAAAAATATATATTTTTGATGTGCCGCAGAATTTTAGTAATTAGTTTATTTGTGCCATGCAAGGGAAAAGGTTGAAAATCAGTGCTCTAGATGGATGCCTGATGCACCAAACCAGCACATCAAAAACAACTCTTCGCTCTCCTCTCCAAATGGCCTCTCCTGGCATGTTTCTGCTACACTTCATTCCCAGTTCTTGAATACTCAGGCATCCTTTATTCCTCCCTTTTGAATCATCCTTTACATGCTGTCAATCTCGAAGACTCATTGATTTTACCTTTATGTTCTTTATTTTCCATTTGTGTTGTTGCTAAAACCCTAGTTCAAACTCTTCTGCCTTCAAATCAGGACATTCTCTTTCTCAGTCACTCTACCACCAATCTTTCCCACATACAAGCCACCCTTTGATTATAAAACCCAAATTTGGCTCATAATGTGTTATACTATATGCCAACATACTTTTCCTAATTTATTTAGAGATCCTTTTAGTTAAAAGCTACAATCCAAATAGCTTTCTGCTGTGCCTCATACATGTACAAAGTTTTTAGCCAGATGGGTTTACTTATGCTGCTCCTCCAGAGTGAAATACCTTTCTTCCTTCTAGATGATGTTCTCATCTCCAGAAATAATTTTCTTCTCCTTATATTTCTTTATTATATTCACTTATATTAAAATATTCCTTATTATAACACTTTCTTATGTTTTCCTCCTTAAACATTACCCTTCAGTGAAGCTTTTCACAGAGCAACAATTCAGAAACAACTGTTGCCTCAACATAGTACTTTGTGGAAACTTCCCTTTAGGTGTTTATTTTTTCTACCTTTTATTATTATTATAAGTGTGGTTATATATTTTTTCTTCTAGAGGTTAAGATATTTGAAGAAAGATCCCATAAACCTTATTCATCTTTGTTTCCTTTACTATATTTCATGAATAATTCAAATCATTCTGTATGTTGAGTAGTAATTTAAAATTTTTTAAGTAGATTGACATGCTAAAAAAGTGTCATGTTTCTAGAAAACTAATTATTAGCCTAACTTTCAAGTTTTTGTGATCATAAGATTTTTGCTATGGGGATTGGATTAATGTTGACTCCAAGGATAAAGTTTGGTTTAATCCATTCAATTATAAGAATCTGTTGGATATGATAAAAGAATGGGTATTGGTTCTGTCAAATTGTTTTATAAGTTAAATTAATGATTTAGCAAAGAGGAAGCCAGACTCTTCTAAAGTACCTGTATCACAACCAAGTGAATTAAAGGATGGAATGTCAAATATAGGGATATGCTGAAACTCCCAATTAGGAGAGTAGGGGTCATAACTTTTATTATAAATATTCAATGGCCCAGCCAGGGAAAAAGTTCAGGAAAAAGAAAATAGAAAAAAAAAAAAGTGTGCTCTTTTATTTCAACTAGGGATTTATATCCCCTGTCTGTAACTACCAGTAACCATTTTGGAAAACTGATAATATCATTTAACACTGAATATATGCATAGTCTCTGACACAGTAATGTCACTCTTGGGTACGTATCAAGCAGAAATGCATAACTATTTATACTAAAAAGTATTTGAATAATGTTCATAATAGCAATACTCATAATAGCTCTAAGTTGTAAATACTTGAATGTCTATAAATATTGAGACAGATAAGTAAATTGTGGTATAATCAAGAGTATTACTCAAAAGTGGAAATAAACCCAGTGTTTCCATACACAAAAATATATATAAATCTTTTAAACATAATATTAAGCAAAAGAAAGTATGAACAAAATAATACAAACAGTATGGCTGAATTTATATAAAGTTCAAATCCAGATTTAGTGGCAGAAGGCAGAAGGAAGGTAATGACTAGGAAGAGGCTACATACAGAGGGGCTGGAGCTGTAGGTGATGATCCATCCCTTAACCTGGATGAATTTTTTATCAAGATATCACTGACATATAGCATTACAGAAGTTAAAAGTATGGTAGGTGATGTTTATGTGGCCATGTTCAATTTGTGTACACAACTGATTTGCTCAATTTTCAGTATTTGATAAATAAAAAACATCAATAAAATATTCAGAAAAATGATACCTTGGAGTAAGAAAAATGCCCAGTGCAAGTTAGTAAGTAGTATGATCCCAAATTGCAGTCAGAGCTATTTGATTCTGATGCCCATGCTCCTACCCACTATAACTACACACCTTTTCTACATGGCCATTCTAACACTCTCTCTAATGTCAGGTTCCCTGCTCTCTGAGGCATGCTCCTGCTGATGGTCTGATAACATTAGCACTTTTTTTTTCTTTTCAGATTTCTTTGGCATTATATTGTTTTCTCTCCTTCCTTGAACTCTTCCCCGTTTTTTCTAAAATTTGTTCCTTAGTCGTTATTAATTCCTTTTTTTCATTTTCAATTTTTTTATTGCGTCTTCCATTCAAACTAATAATGCAAACGTGCCTGCTGTAACCAACAAGCATTTGAGAGGTGTAAAAATAGCACCAAAAAAACTCTCCATCCCTCTGAATAAATCTTATTTTTCAAAGAAATCAATATTAGAAATGTGATATGCAGGCTTTAGGATCATTCTTCATGCTAAGATAAAAGGAAAAAAAAACATACAGATGCACACTTCTTTTTATTTTATTTTTTGTCTTTCAGTCATGGGGCTATAACATGACTTGTCTCCACTGTCTCACTGATCAACATACATTAATTTTGATGAGTACACTGATTATCACCCTCCTTCTCCAATAAACAATGTTGCAAAAATATTCGTATATATCCTTGTGGAGGACTGATTCCAAAAGTGGGATTGTTGAAGCATCTCTGTATCTAATTGTACTGTTTAGAATTGCTAGATAATCTACCAAAGACATACAGCACATCTTCTCCTCCTAGTTGCATGAGTTCCTCCCATTCCTCACACCTTCACCAGAACATATAAACCTTTTAAAATATTTTCTAATATGATGAATAAAAATCACATCTTATTGTTATAATGTTAATTCCTCTGATTACTTGTGTGGTTGAGCATTTTTATGGAAGATTTCACAATTCAGATATTTTCTGTGAATTACTTGATAATTGTACTGTTAGGTTATTTGTATAATTTTTTTTCTGAATATCTAGTAAGCATTTCTGTTTAATACTATAGAATTTCATTAGTTGTATGGTGATCTGCAATTTTCCATTTATGTTTAAAAATGAGATTAAAAAATCTGCCTGGCATACTTTGCTGCCTTATTTTGCTGCCTTATTTTTTTTCCCTACCTTGTTTGGTTTCCCTTTATTTGAAATTCCCCAATAATTTAAAAGAAGAAAGAGCCTAATTATTAGCCATTTAGGATGTGGCATCTTCAAATCACCCTTCAACCCTTTTTCTCATTCCTGTCTCCACAGTGGGGAGACTGTGGGGTCCCTGCTCCATTTCCTGGGCTAGGCAGGCCACTCCACTGAGATTCCAGACTGAGAATTTGATCAGACACTATTCCTCCATCCACTTTCTTTCTCCCAAGACTGTTTAGAAATTTCTCATCTGCTGACAGTTTCCCATACTATTGCCTTCATCTTTTGAGTTTTATAACCTATTTTTTTTTCACTAAATGTTAGTATCTTTCTTGGAGTATAGAAGGTAGATTACTTGAATACAACACTTTAATAAGATAGTGGACCAGAAGCCCTGCTACATTTTGTTAGAAAATATTTTTTCTGATCTCTTAAATTGAACACTTAATTAAATTATTTTCTTCCTTTTCATAAAAGATAAAATGTTATTCTGATTAGAGCATTTTTTTCATGTGAAATGTTCCCATTTTTGTCAATTTCTACATAATTTAGAATTTAAGTTTGTATTGCCTTTTTGATGAAGGATTTTATTAAGCTGACTCATATGGATTACTGATTTTGTAGGTCAAATGAAAAAAATACCAGCAATTTCATATAATTCAATTTAGATTGGATATTTTCTAAGCTGTTCAATTTTTTAAGTGGTTTTGTTTGTTAATTACAGTTTGTTAGATTTGGTTAGAGAACATAGCTTACAAATTGTATGTTTTTAGGTATATAACAAGATTTTAACTATGGAAAAATATATAAAAACTTCTTTGTAAGTAATGAACAAACGAAGGGGATATAGTAATGTGTGTGTGCGTGCATGTGGCTGTATATGTGAACTATAATTAACCAAATTAATTCTATCAGTTGTCTTCAAAGTGTGATATACTCTACAGATTCCTATTACCAGACAACTTTATTTTTGGCTTGTTATTTGAAAAGAAAAATTAAATATTTCTAAAGCAGGGCATGGGCTCTCCATTTAATCCACAGTCTATACCATTCCTTACTGTTTTATTATTAACCTAATCACACAATTATATTATCTGCCAAGACCCTGTAGGCATTTGGGTTTTCTTCCCTACGCTATATCTTTTCTCTTTTGACTTTTACTTTCTTTTTTATTATTGTTGTCTTATATTTCAGTTACTCTTTCTGACTACTAAAGCAATTCATCTTCTTTTTCTATTCCTGTACTAAATTTTATAATTCAGATATCCTGTTTCTTTGATTTCATGCCCTAAGTACATCTTCTTGAGAAGCTGAATTTTTTTTTGTTCAAGCTTTTCTCTTTTTCATTTATTTTGCCTCAGTAGGAACTACCTGTCCTTACTATTCAATTTAGTCTTTTTCTGTTTTTGCTGAGTCTTTTTAAAGAGGATTTCCATACCCTCTCATGAGTTCAGGTTACCTCGACATCTTCATATATGAGGGTTCTAGGGTCTCTTAGGCACTGGCCAAACTGCAGCAACTGTGAGATACCACAGTCCTTTCCCTGTGAGGCAGTGTATGAGGTCAGCTGACAATACCGAAGCATGTCATGAAGACTGCTTAGTCTTTTAATGTTTTTCAAATATTTTGGGGGAGCAATAACATCTTCCAACCACATGGAATATTTGTACCCCATCAGAGGAGATCCTTTCCTGGGCTATTAGCTCCAAGAGGACTGTGCAGCCTCTTCCAGTACTTGACTTTACAGGCAAGGAGGTGCAGCCCCCCTCCCCCTCACCCATCTGAGGTCAGACAAGAGGTATAAATTCTTGGTCTTCACTCCAGGCTCTGCTATCATCACAAGTAATAAAAGTCTTTTACTTTTTACTTCTGAAGAGGTCAAGTTTTGGTAGCAAACTGATTTCCTCCATAATTTAATATAGTTATTTTATTTGTTGAGATGCCCAACAGATAGCCGGCAAAGCAAAGGGATTAGAAGTGTGAATTCAATTCATCATCCTTCCTGGAAAGCTAGCTATTCTTTCTAAATCCTGTTCACTGATTTTGTTTTGGTCCCATATAATTTAACATTCTCTAGAGTCCTTCCGTCTTCTCATCTTAAATATTAACACTGAACAACTACATTTCTTTCCATTCCACAATCATTTATACTTTAATAAAGTCCCAGCCTATTATCTCTAGCTTTAATCTCCCTTCTAAACTCTAGTCCCGTATTTCCAACTGCCTTTGGGTATATTCTCCTGGAGGTTCCATTACAACAGCAATTCAGTGTTAAGTATTGAATTCATCATCTTTTCCTATTTACTTGCTTTTTGTTCCATTTTCCATAAGGAGTTAATTAATTAATATCATGTCAACACTTTACTATATTTTCACCAAGCCAGAAGTTAAAAATAATTCGAGGCCCCTCTTTTTCTAATACCAACAGTAAGTGAATACTCCAGTGTTAATTTTACATTTAGAATATCTTCAGTTGGTCTATGTTCCCATTTCTATGACTGTTCATTCATTATGGACTCCCTTTATCTTTATCAGGCACTATGGTGAAATCTTCCTAATAGGAATTTTCTCTCCAAATTGTCTCTTTTATAATACATCCACAAATCAGATTTTTTTCAAATGATCATGTTCCCAAATTTTTCCTTTAAAAATAAAATGGCATTCTTATTATTAAACCTAAACCTTTCAATGGCTATATTTTCATAGCATAGAGCATTTGGTCTTAGCAATCCATCCCTGATCTGCATGTAAAGCTTCATTTCCAGTCACTCTTCAAACACCAGGACACCTCATGCTACAGCTGTGTCATATCACCCTTCTTCCAAACATAAGATGTACATTTATACCCTCATTCCTGTAGCTCAAGTATCTGCATTTACTTGCCCATGATGCTCTCCTGCTCTTTTCTACTCATCTTCCTAATCCTTTAATCATGAGCTCCAATATCACAGCTTCTTCAAAGTCTTCTCTGATTTTGCTGCAAATTACCCCTTCTTCTGCAACTCAAAGCACTTTGAAATAGTATACAAGAGTAATTTTAATGTGTTATTCTCTTTGCATAAATCCTGTCCTGGAAAAGCTAGATTTCATTTTTCATCACTAACATAATAAATATTAAATACACGTTTTGTTAAATTAATTATGAATCACATTATTCTGCTTATTGGAACTTTTTTATTATAGAAAGAGAAAAAAATTAATCAAAATAAAATATATTGACAGTCATAACCAAATTGTGAAAAGAGAAGAGTCTTATTCCTTCTTTTCTGTGTGCTTTTGTCTGTGTGATAATTTTTGCAGGTTGGTTATTCCTGTGGGCCTGGAATCTTACCACAAGTATCACTACAATCGCAGCCTTGTGTCAGGGAGAAAATGGAGCTGTTTTCCTTGAGCTCTAGGTAGAAAATACAAGCATAAAAGTTCAAGTGACCACATTTTAATATGTATACAAGCCAGAGACCAGAGGCCAGGGGCCTATAATAGACCTCTCCCAACAAAGTTGCATGGATAGAATATGAAAGAAAGAGTTCCTCCAAATAGATACCATTTCTAGTAGAAACAAACAATAGAAATCCCTCGTTTATTATACTTTATTATGTGTAAATGTCAAATATCCAGAAATTGGTTCAAAAAGTGATTGTTAGGCCTTCCACCAACATTAGCTTTATATGTGCTTATTGTTTCTATAGCCTAAGTGTCATGTCAGGGTGACCGTAGCCAGGATCCTCACCTCCAGATGCATGTATTTTCATTTGCCTAGGTCAGCCTTATCTAAGAGAATGCCTCCTGAACAAGCATTACACAGCTCAGACTGGCCGGGAGCCCCCTTTGTTAACTTCGTATTTATATATGGGCCCTGGCTGTTCAAGTGGCATGGATGATATTGGCTCCCCAAGTCCTTGTCCATTGCCGCAGGACAAGACTAAAGGCAGATGATTTTTGACTCCTGTGACTCCCCTGTTTTTGCTCACCGCCACAAAAATTGTAAGGCAGATCCTGTTGTTCCCATCCTCATCCACAGGAATGAGATTACACTGGTACGGATTCCTTCTCCAATGCTCCACTGTTGTTTTTCAGTCTCAGTGAATCCAAAGTAAACTTAGCTGGAGTCAAACTCCTGTGTTGCTACACTTAGAATTTTCCTCTTTTTAAATTGAAAAACATTTTATTTATACTTTTTTATCTCCTGAATAGCATGACTAACTCTAGAGCAGAGAACAAATAGAACTTTCAGTTTTGCTATCATTTTGTTGCTATAGTACCGAGATGGATTATTTCATAAGCATAAATATTTTCCCCATCTCTTCTTAAAGAACATTGCTATGGACATTGAAAAAAAACAAACAAACAAACATAAGTCTCTATGGAGAAATAACTAGTTCCTTAGTGTAACAGAATTTTAGATGTATGTTAATGTCTGAGATTTCAATTAAATAAATGAGCAGAAATAAAAATTCCTGATTGAATATACATGCATTATTGATTATACCTGCATCTGTTTTTTAATCAAATATTCTAAGAGAATCACACAGCACTTGAAACCCTGATTGGGTCATAATTTAATGCTTCCTCATGTAGCATCAAATATAACCTTAACTTTAAAATGTTATACAAATTATATATTTGAAATTTCAAAGTGCTCATAGTTAGCTAAGTGGTATCTTTTCTACTAAATAAGATTGGAATAAAAAAATCTTAAAAAGTTAACTCTTATTGTACTTTGGAATGCATGCGTTTATTTTGGAAAGAGAGTTACTTAGTTTCTTGATTAAGCCAATATTAAATTTACCTCGTTTTGCCTATGTGTGCACAGTTTGGGGAATCATATATGCCATTTACCTTGACTAAGTGTCTATGTAACAGAATTGCATTTGGCTTCATTAAGCAAAAAAACAGGACAAGGGGTTAACCAAGTTTGTGTGTGCCTGTGTATCTGTGTGTATGTGTGTTCTAAGCAACAAGAATTCTGGCTTCCTCTGATGTGCTATCAGAGACCCAGGTTCTCATTCCCACCTTAGGTATAGTGCTCACATTCATGCTTCCAAATTAACTACTTAACTTTCAGGAAGAAGAAGGTGGTGATAAAGATTTACCAGAAATCCTCTACAGATTTCTGCTTACATCTCATTGGCTAGAGTTAAGTAATACACCCATGATTAACTTCAAGGATGGCTTAGAAATATCATGTTTAGGCTGGGCCTGTACCAATGGGGGTCTCTTAATTTTACAAAAGGAGGGGCAGGCAGAGTGGAAAATGATAGAAAACTGTTGGTGTCCAACACAGCCTTTTATCTGTTAGTGACTGTGTTAACCACCAGGCAACTGAAGGAAATGATCAAAACTTATAAAAGCTTTGTAGATATAATCATATAAAGCTCAGTAAAAAAAAAAAAAATTGGTTTTTGGTCAGAAGTAGCCAGGCACACATGTATCTTCAAGAACTTCAGGTGAAGGAGTGGTTTCTATACAGAATGACATAAATGGGCTGTTTCTTTTGGAACCAAGGTGAGCCATGGGAAAGACCTCCCTTCCTGTTTGGGTGAAAAGCCTCTTCTTTTGCGTCTGTCATTTAATTTGTCATAATCACATTTTTATCAGAAAACCATTAAAACGTACCCTACCCTATAAATAAGCAACAGAACTCAGTGCTCTATCATTCGTCTGTTTATGGACATAACCACATGTCCCTTAAGTTGCTGGAGAAGCCTAGACCCCCTGAAGGGAGAGTGAAGGGCTCCAGTCATTGTACTGAGTGGACGCCAAGAGGCCCTGGGAAAAGACCAAAGTGCTAACGACCAGAATTTTGCCTTCCTAGCATTTTGTTCAAACTTGGTTTTTTTTAAGCAAACTTGTTTCATTACAGATGAGGTGAAAATGGAAGGAGGTTCCAATGTCAGGTTGCTGAGAAGTTTCTTATAAACTGGTCAATATCTCTTAAGCATAAATTCACTCTTGCATTAAATATTAATTTACTCCACAAATATATCCACATGAAAAACTCTTTAATTATTCTACTTCAACTGGAATTACTCAAATTTAAATTATAAAAGGGGAACTGAAAAGCTCAGAAGTTAATTGCAAGATAAGTAGACAAGCTTAATTTATCCAGTGAGAATTAAAAAAATTTTTCCAATTCTCACTTTCAGTGTAAGAGGCCTGCTGTTTAAATAAAAACAAATATAAGACCTTTTTTTCAACAAAGAATGTTAATCAAGATTGAGAAGTAGAGAAATGTTTTTCAAGTAACTGTCTACATTCCCACTTTGGGATTCCTCAGTCCTAGGTCTGTCCTAAATCACAAGAATCCATTGTGCCAATGATGTTTTAAATTCCTTCTCCTAGAACCAATCAAAATATATTATTCATCCTACTGTACTAGTTTCCCAGGGCTGTTTTACAAACGTGCTATAAACTGGATGGCTGGATACAACATGAATGTATTATTCTCTCACAGTTCTGGAAACTAGAAGTTCAAAATTAAGATGTTGGCAAGGCCATGCTTTCTCTGAAGTCTTCTTGAGGGGAGAATCCTACCTTGCTTCCAGCTTTTGGTGGGCCCAGGAGTTCCTCCATGTGTGGCAATATAACTCCAATGTCTGATTCTGTCTTCATACATCCATCTTCCCTTTGTGTCATCATCTCTGTGTCTGTCCTCCTGTTTATAAAAGGACACCAGTCATATTGGATTAAAGGCCATTCTAATAACTTCATCTTAACTTGATTATATGTGCAAAGATTCTGTTTCCAAATCAGGTCACATTCACAGGTACTTGAGGTTAGGACTTTAACATGTCTTATTGGGAAACACAATTTAACTCATAACACGAGCATTTGATTCTTTTCTGTTTATTCAGAGGGGATGGGATGAGGATGCTGATGTATTTTATTGGGGGACACAAGATAACCTAAAACATCTGCCTTCCTTCTCTCGCCTTTATTCAGAGTTGATGGCAAATGGCAATGTAAAAAGATAACTCATCTGTGCTACTGCGTTAGCTAACGTGAGCTGTGATACCTTCACTGTTATATGCACGGGGTTCTAGGAGAAACCTTAGAATGGTAATCCTCAGGCTTTCTCCAGAAGACATCTAAGGGATGAGTGCCTAAGAGAAAAGAATGAATGTCATCCCCAGCTGCCCAGGGACATAATAAATAGCAAACTGCCACAGACCCAACATTTTTTAGAAGCCTCATGCATTACTTTTATATAGTTACAAACTTCATACCTTCATATGGTATGAAACTTCAGCTTCATACCATATCTATGCTTGTTTCAATAGAGAAAAAATTAAGTTACAGCTAGAAAAAGTAAGAACAGGAAGTCTTTAAATGTCTCATCAGACAATGGAAATGATCCTATTGAAATAAAGCACTGTGGGTTGATGAGAAAAACCCTCTTGACATATTTTATGGGAGTGCAGAGCATGAGACCCAAATATTTGAATTTGGTTCCATCTATTTCTACTTGTCTGGGGAAGTTACTTAGCTTCTCATTGTCCGTTTCCTTATCCGTACAATGAAAGTGATACCTGAGCATTGCATTGTAGGAGAAGCAAATGAAGTGATATATGTAAAGTACCTATCTCATTCCCTGATAGTTAAATCATACTCTGATATAGTAGAAATTATTATTAATGGTATTAGAGAATCATGATTTGAAAAGAGCTAATATCGCATATGAAATTCAACATTCTGGAGATTTGAATTGTTGTTACAATATTACAAGAACCTAGACCCCTACCAATTTGTGAGTACCAATGGCAGCTCATTATTTCATCATATATGACCCACTAAAGAGGGATACATTTACCAAAACACCCAAAAATGCAATACCATGTGATTTTTAAAGCTGCCATTGGTGGAAATGTTAATACAGTAAATGCATTTTCTAGTTGAGAAGTGGGATTATTTGATTCCCTTAGAAGCCTGAAACAATTTTCTGAATTTCATTTAATATTTTAGCAAAATTCTTGCCTAGAAGTTTTATAGTGAAGAAAGTTAACTGATTACATCATTTACTTTATTATCATTTTAATTTTCTTCTCAACAAAGTGCCAATCAAATCTTCATGAACAACTGGTGTCAATACAACTCTCATAAAACCTGACCTCTTATAATGTTATATTCCTACTTTTTTCTCCCTTCATTTGAGTATTTTAAAAATTTATTGAGCTTTTGTCCCTTATTTCCTAGTATTTGACTTCTCCTATTTGTTACATCTTATAGCTCCCCTTTATAAAGCTTATGCACTTGAATATTTTGTGATGTTTGCGAGTTCATCTTCCTCTTCATGGAATATCACATGCTCTGTGCTGTGGAAATACTCCTGTTTCAACCCTTTAGGGCAGAATCTTACATATTACTGTGTTAATCTCTTGGCCTAGGGATGCCCACATCACATGAGGAGCATGAAATCGGGTCTCCACACAGTACAGGTCTGAGAGCCCAATATCTTGTGAGCTGTACTGTTTTTCAGTAAGAATCCCAGGTGTCTGCAGTTTCCTCGTAGCTTCTTTGGTTTCTTATCTGCAGACTACACAGTAACTCCTACGTGGATTTCTTGGACCTTAAGAGTAGAACCTCTATCCCCTAGCCGGTGTGGCTCAGTGGATTGAGCTTCGGTCTATGAACCAAGTGGCACCAGTTCAATTCCCAAACAGGGCACATGACTAGGTTGCACATCAGGTCTCCAGTTGGGGGCACGAGTGAGAGGCAACCACACACTGACATTTCTCTCCCACTCTTTCTCCTTTCCCCTCTCTCTAAAAATCCTCGTCGTCGTCGTCGTCGGCAGCCATCCGTCTCGAGAGACGATGGTGTAGCTTCTTAAGAGTCTATCTGCACCGCCGAGAATGGTTGTGCAGTCCGACTCGGGAGTGACACGGTATCTGTCTCCTCCCGTGTTGAATCGACATCTTGCGATGACGCTGGAGTGTCCTCTCCAGTGAAGCTGAAGCTACAGAGCCTGGGCAGGGTGATATGGAGGGTCTGCTGTTGCCCATGCAGCAGACCCCCCCTCTCTTCGCAGCTGAGGGATCCAAGGGAAAGATGGAGTCAATACAGCTTGGCTTCAGGTGCGCCGCAGGAGTTGCCGGTGTTGACTACAACGTCAAACCGCCTTAGGGACTCCGGCTCCGGATTTTCTGTCGGGGTTTACTCCCTTAGCCTTTCCCCTGAAGAGGTATGCCGCAAGGCAGCGGAGGTTTTTTGGAGTCAGAGTTTTCCTTCTCTGATGTGCCCTGACTGGAAGATCGAACCACCGACACTTAGCTCGCAGGCCGACGCTCAATCCACTGAGCCAAACCAGCCAGGGTACTCTCTAAAAAATAAATAAAAACAAATTATTCTATAAAAAAAAGAGTAGAAGCTCGTACTAATCTGTTGTGTGTAGATAAGAGATCTCTCCTATGTCGTATTTGTTTGTTCATTCTTTCTCTCTCCTGCGCAATATTAGCTCCCTTGATGCTGATCTCGGTAGTCTTGCTCGTGTCTTCTGGTCTAGACGCAGACCAATGAGAGTCCATTATAAAATTAATAAATAAATAAATAAATGTTAAATCTGTAGACTTGAGTGCTCTGTGACCTACTGCTTTTATATCTAGGGGTACATTTACCCCAGAGTGGCAGTCCCAGGCTTAAGTAAGCAGTGTCAAAGTGGACATTTTAGGAATTATGACACGCTGGTATAGAAGTTACTGTTATACAGAAAAATAAAATTGATGTTTCCTTGTAAGAAATGGAAATATTAACTTATTGAGAATAGCAGGACAACATTTTATTCTTACAGAGACCAATTATTTAGTGTACAGCAGAAAGAACTTATTACTCCCCTATATTCAGGGGAACATAAAGAAAAGACAATGTATGGCTCTGGGAGACTGATATTGGCAACTTGCTCCCATTTCATTGAGTTCATTCAACTTCAAGAATATTATATTCTAGAACTCCTTTCTGGTTTCACAAACAACATTTTAACTATTAATTTTTCTTTTTCTTTTCTTTTAAAGATTTTATTTACTTATTTTTAGAGAAGGGGGAACAGAGGGAAAAAGAGAGGGAGAGACATATCAAAGTGTGGTTGCCTCTTGCTCTCCCACAACTGGGGACCTGGCCTGCAACCCAGGCATGTGCCCTGACTGGGAATCAAACCAGCGATGCTTTGGTTTGCAGGCCTACACTCAATCCACTGAGCTGCACCATTAACTGCTAACTTTTCAAAGATGCTTCTTTTCCTGTATCAGTTCATTCTGTCAGTCTTGTACTTAAGCTGCAATCTCACATTGCCTATTCAAGTACATACAGGTATTTTATTATTTTCAGAATATATCAGAATTTATTTCTTTTTATTTTTTAAAGAATTTATTTATTTATTTTTAGAGAAAAGGGAAGGAAGGGAGAAAGAGAGGGAGAGGAACATGAATGCATGGTTGCCTCTCGTGTGACCCCAACTGGGGACCTGACCCTTAACCCAGGCATGACCCCTGACTGGAAATCGAACCAGTGACCCTTTGGTTTACAGGTTGGTACTCAATCCATTGAGCCACACCCACCAGGAGGATTTATTTCTTAGAAGGTAGTTATGTTAGTAGATACTTTAAATATAATGAATGGATTTATTTGTATAACTTTTTACACTGAATACCTTATGATTTAATAATCAAAGATATATTTTATCTTCATTTGTTTTTGTAGAAACATGAATAACTAACAAAATAAATGAAGAATAAAGATAAATGATATAGTGATGACTCCAATATCCACCATACATTTTAAGAAAACAAAAGAAAATCATCACTAATGTCAAAGTCCCTTTTATGTTACTTCCGAAATCCATCCCTTTCCATTCTCCTTCAAAAGGAATAATAAGCATAAAATTTACATTATTTCCTTTTTCTTTTTATTTTATTTATATTTGTATTTATCCCTAGTTATTTGTACTATATAATGTATAATACATGTATTGTATTATGCAAATACAAAAAATACCTACATTGTTTAGTTTGTATATATTTTTCTGCAACTTGCTTCTTTGCTTTGCATTATGCTCTTCATCTATCTGTTGCATGTAGTTATAATTTTTCATTTACAATGGGGTAACTTGTTCCATTATTTGAGTTTTTTAAAGCTATGTTGAACATTCTGTTTGTTTCCTGTATTTTTTGCTTTCACAAATAGTGCTTCAATGATAAAAAAAATTTTTTGGTGCTTATGCCCGGAGCACATGTGCAAGAGCTTTTCTATAGTAGAGTTTTTCAAGAAGCATTCCACACTAAATTATAGATTGTGCTACAAAATGTTGCTCTCCTCCATCCTGAGGTTATGTAGGAGTACAGGGTTGGCTGGCACCTCTGGGCAGGTTGCCTGAAACCCTGCCTCATCTCATTCTTCTTAAGAGTGTGGCCAGAGCAAATTGGGGTCTGATACGGTGTTCCATGTTTTCCTCCAGTTGGGACCACATTCTGTGTCCTCAGATGTTCTGTGCCTCATCATGAAGGACTCTTATCATCTGCACACCTACTTTAAAAGCTGACTACCAAGTGAGCAATTGTCCATCATAGGTAAGTGTCCTAGAAGTTGCTTTAGTTCTGGTTCCAGGTGGCCAAGGTGAAGACTCTACAGCTTAGTTGACACTGGTTAAAAGTGGGGGTTGTGGGGACTCTGGGGGGTATCCTTGAATCACTGTTTTTAAGTATATCAGAGAGTTCTGTTTATTTATGTCTGGCATGCCTTTTTACTAACTAAGAGGCTTATTCAATTGGGGGTTCTGCATTATTTTAAAATAGTCAATATATTAGTAAGAGTTTTGTAGAACAAGAACCTATACAATATAGGTGATATATAGATATAGATATAGATATAGATATAAATTATAAAGCATTAATTAGCTCATGCAATCGTGGAGGCTGAGAAGTTTCAAGATCTGCAGTGGGCAAACTGGAGACCCAGGACAGCCAGTAGTGTAGTTTTGGTCCACATCTGGCATCCTGAGAATCAGAATAATGGTGTAGGTTCCAGTCCAAAAGCAGGCACACTTAAGATCCAAGAAAAGCTGTTGTTTTAGCTCAAGTTCAAAGGCCAAGAAAAGACCAATTTCATAGCTAAAAGCAGTCAGATTGGTAGAATTCTCTCTTATTTAGGGAAGGGTAAGCCTTTTTGTTCTATTCAGATTTTCAACTGATTGGATGGGGTACCACCCACATTAGGAGGGCAATCTGCTTTAGTCAGTGTACCAATACAATTGTTAATCTCCTCCAAAAACATCTACACAGACAAATCCAAATAGTGTTTGGCCAAATAGTTAGATATCTTTGGCCCAGTCAAGTGAACAAACAATTTACCTTCACAACTGACATGGAAAACACTAACTGGATTGAAAATATGTTCACATACCATTGGTATAAAATGATGTTTTTAATTCAAAATATAGTTTCAATTATTGTACATGTTTATTGGTTTTGAGAAATTGATTTTTAACATTTATTACATATTTGAGTGAATAAAGTTTGTTTTGATGTTAATTTTTGAGAATGTGAGAGATTCATTATGCCAGTGTTATGATCAAGAATTGCACATAGAAATTTCAAGTACAAGGCAAAGTTGCATTTATAGAAGCAAATTCAACATTTTCATAAATATTTTGGAAACATATTATTTGGAATTTGTAGATAAATTTAATATCAAGTTTATTCCTATTTTTAGTTTACTTGTTAAATACCAATTATATAATATAGAGAATCTAATAAAGTTTAAAAAATCTAAGCTTCATTTATGTATGCTTTCACAATACCTACAATTTACATTACTTTATATCATATATACTTTTTATTACTTATATGTGTTATAATCTGGAAAATATTGGTAAATATTGCTCTGAGTATGTATTTAGGAAG
The DNA here is from genome assembly GCF_987537825.1 of Furipterus horrens. Taxonomy (NCBI): domain Eukaryota; kingdom Metazoa; phylum Chordata; class Mammalia; order Chiroptera; family Furipteridae; genus Furipterus; species Furipterus horrens. Next base: position 106,651,521 of record NW_028327176.1, on the reverse strand, counting down.
ATAAATTCTATGTTATATTGCATGAACATACTTTTCATCAGATAATTTCTTATTGTTTTCTAACTTCCACTCTGAGAAGCAAAGTACAAAAATGTTCTTGTTCCAAATCCTGTTAACACTAGACATTATCATAGTTCATAATTTTGAAAATTTTGGAGGTGAGCTTTTTAATTTATAGTTCTCTAGTTACCAATGAGTTTAATATCTTACATATTTATCAACCATAATTGATTTCTCTGTTAAATATCTATCAATATATTTTGTCTGCTTTTATTGCTTATCATTTTAAAAATTGATTTATATTTCTTTGTTTATCCTGGGTAATAATCATTTGTATACTATCTGCATTGTAACCATCTCCTGCCAGTACATTGGTTTATGTCTCATTCTTTTTCTAGTGTCTTAATGAGCAAAGTTTCAAAATTTTATTTTATTTTATTAGTTTTAAATTATTTTAATTGTTTATTGTTGTTCTATTACAATTGTCCCATTTATCCTCTGTTGCTCTCCCCTGCCCCCACAGTTAATCCCCACCCTGTTGCCCATGTCCATGGGTCATTTATACTAGATCCTTGACTAGACCCTTCCCCTTCTTTTTCCTCTTCTCCCGCTCTCCCCTCCTCTCTAGTTACTGTCAATCTGTTCCGTGCTTCCATGCCTCTGGTTCTATTTTGTTCATTTGTTTCTTTTGTTCATTAGGTTCCTGTTTCTGTATTAGGTGAGATCATATGGTATTTGTCTTTCACCACCTCGCTTATTTCACTAAGCATAATACTCTCTGGTTCCACCCATTCTGTCATAAAAGATAGGAGTTCTTTATTTCTGCTGCATAGTATTCCATTGTGAATAGCAGATACAAAGTCAAGATTCAGAAATTGAAGGCATTTCTGTACACCAACAATAAAATATCAAAAATAGAAACTAGAGGGGGAGAGGAAGATGGCAGAGGAGAGAGGAGAGGCTGTGCTTTCTGCCTCCCGAGACTCGTCTGTAGTTTGAATTAATTGCAGACAGAACATCCCAGTGAACAGCTGGACACTGGCAGGAGTCAAGCCTTGGCACTGCTGAATTAGAGAAAACCATCTGAGAATGACCTGTTTGGTGAGGATAGAGGAGGAAAAAGGGATGAGACAGGGTTTCTGACTGGGTTGGCTCCCCGAGCTGCAGTTGGAAGTACACAAGGGCTTATTGGTAACCACAGGCTTCCCCAGAGAGGAATCAGGAGGAGAGTGGATCTCTGCTCACTGGCAGAGACAGAACTGGGCCAGGTGGCATCTGGCACTGAAAGACAAGAAACAGCGAACTGCTGTGCATGTGAGAACCTGATTTTCCTTTATATTTTTCTCTTGTTAATTGCGGAGAGGGGAGGAAAGGTTGGGGGTGATAGGACACTCTTAAGGAGCGCAGGCGCAGAAGTGTGCTCGCCCACTCCCCAACCCTCCCCTTGGGTCACACGGGCACGCACAGGGAAGTGCCCTCATACACTGGCCCAGGTGTGCAGCCAGGTCGCTGGCCACTCATCCTGGTGCCCCTTGGGCCCTCACCAACAGGCATAAGATCAGTGCCCCAACGGCGCAGGGAGGACCCACTGGGCACACAGAAGACCATGCATAGACACCCCTGGCCAGCTCCAGTGGGTGCCCAGCCAGAGCGCAGACCACTTGCGTGGGCTCTACTCGTGCCTGCCCAGGTGGGTGGGGTGCGGGAACAGTGGGCAATTACTCACAGACGCTCACTTTTACTGTGTACAAGTGTCCAGGGCCCCTCCCCAAGGGGCGAGAGACCAACTCCCAGGGCATGTCTAGGCAGGCCTGAGGCTAGAGCAAAGGCCACCTTGGATGCACGCACAAGCACCCCAGCCAGCTCCAAAAGGCGCCAAAGGAACACCGGCCACCACAGGCCACACTGCTACTGCAAGGAACAGGAACCTTTGGCCCGCCTCAATAGACCAGCTGTAAATTCAGAAAAAGAAGATGACACACAAAGGCAGAATTGAGTAAAAACTTACCTTTTATATATTTTTTTAATTTTATTTCTATTTTAGTTTTTTTATTTGTACCTTATTTGATTTTAATTTTTTTAATGTCTTATTTTTAATTTTAATTTTAATTTCTTTTTTAAAAATTTTCTTAAAAAATATCTTTTTAATTTGTTTCATACCATCTCTCCTTCTCATCCTTCCTCTTTAATATTGGTTCATTTGTTTGTCTAATTTAGCCTCCCTTTCACACTAAATAAATAGAATATAACTACTATATAAATCTAATACTATACAATTCCACTTTCTTACTATACTCTGCATTCTTCCCTCTTTTTCTTTTATGATTATTAACATACAATGTAAATATTACCTACTGTCTTGCATAGTCTTGACACTACTTGCTACTATTATGATCCCCTCTCTCAAAAATCATATTTTTTCCTCTTTAAAAACAACTCTTATCTATTCTTCCTATAGTATAAAAGCCCTAATCTCTCTACATTTATATTAATACTGGCTCATTTGCTGACGATAACGGGATAGAGGGTGGGGGATATTTTTGAGGGTGTGGGTTTCCTGCCTGGGCTGTGTGTTTATGTTTTTAACACCATCTCCATAAAAGAACTCAAGACAAAGTGGACAGAGTGACTCTTGATCAACTAGCCAGAAGGAAGATTCTACCAAAAAGCATCTGAAATATAACGAGACAGCATAAACAAATGACATAAAGGGTATCCCAAGAATCTCAAGCTCAGGAGATCAAAGAGACTGCACCACTGAAACTCCCAGATCTCCTATAAAGAATCTCATACCACAAAGGTGGGAAGTCAAAGCAGACATATCCACAAAACAAAAACAAACAAGAAGAATCCAACATGGTAAGACACAGAAACAACCTCTCAATGAAAAGAAAAGAGGAATACGCAGAAAGAGAGGTAGATGGAATAGACATAGCCCAAATGTCAGAAACGGAATTCAAAACAATAGTGGTGAAGAAGCTCAATATACTCAACAACCTTAGAAACAACTATGACAACCTCCAAGGAAGTTACCAACAGCTCCAAGAAAATTACAGGGAACTTACGGAGAACTACACCAGCATAAAAAAGGACATAGAAACTATTAACAAGAACCAGGAAAAAATGAAGAATACAATCTCTGAACTGAAAAACACAGTAGAATCAACCAAAAGCAGGCTAAACAAAGCAGAGGATCAGATCAGTGAGTTAGAGGACAATGTAGAAGAAAATTTCTAGACAATACAACAAAATGAAAAAAGATTGAAAAGTATGAAGAAGATGTAAGGGAATTACAGGATAGCATAAGGAAGAACAACATCCAAGTCATCGGAATTAAAGAGGGAGAAGAAGAGGAACGAGGAATAGAAAAGCTAATAGGAGAAATAATTACATAAAATTTTCCCAACCTGATGAGAGAAAAAGTTATGCAAGTTCAAGTAGCACAGAGAGTCCCAATGAAAAAGAAACCCAAAAAACCCACTCCAAGGCACATCGTAATTAAAATTGCAATATTCAAAGACAAAGAGAGACTCCTAAAAGCAGCAAGAGAAAAACAGCAAATAACATACAAGGGAGCTCCGATAAGGCTATCGACCAATTTCTCAATAGAAACACTACAAGCCAGAAGGGAATGGTCAAAAATATTTCAAGCAATGAAAAACAAAGGCCTACAACCAAGAATACTCTACCCAGCAAGGCTCTCATTCAAAATGGAAGGTGAAATAAGGAGTTTCCCAGACAAAGGAAGACTAAAAGAATACATATCCACCAAACCAGCATTGCAAGAGATGCTAAAGGGAATGTTTTTAAAAAAAGAAGAAAAAAAGAGGAGAGGAACACAGGTACAAAGGGAAATAAATAAATACATGTCAATAATAACCTTAAATGTAAATGGATTAAATGCTCCAATTAAAAGACATAGGGTAACAGAATGGATAAGAAAACCGGACTCACAAATTTGCTGTCTACAAGAAACACACCTCAAAACAAAAGATTTACACAGACTGAAAGTAAAGGGATATAAAAAAGTATTCCAAGCAAACAGACCTGAGAAAAAGCTGGGGTAGCAGTCCTCATATCAGACAAAAACGGATTTCAAAGCTAGGGCAATAAAAAGAGACAAAGAAGGACATTTCATAATACTTAAGGGAACAATCCATCAAGAAGATATAACACTGATAAACATATATCCACCCAACATAGGAGCACCCAAATACATAAAAAAAAACTAAAAGACCACAAGAAGGATATTAACAGCAACACACTCATAGTAGGGGACTTCAACACTCCATTATCAACAATAGACAGATCTTTGAAGCAAAGAAACATCAAGGATATACAGGCATTGAACAACACACTAAACCACATGGACTTAACTGATATATATATATAGAACTTTCCACCCCAAAGAAGCAAAATATACATTCTTTTCAAATGCACATGGGACATTTTCAAAGATAGACCACATGATAGGACACAAAACAAGCCTCAACAAATTCAAGAAAATTGAAATCATATAAAGCACCTTTCAGACCACAATGCCTTGAAACTAAAAATCAACCTCAGAGAAAAAAAATCAAAGACACCCAAACTCACAGAGAATGAATAACATGCTATTAAATAAAGAATGGGTTAACAATGACATCAAAGAAAAAATCAAGAAATTTCTGGAAACTATTGATAATGAACATACAATAGCCCAAAACTTATGGGACACAGCAAAAGCAGTCCTGAGAGGGAAGTTCATAGCAATACAGGCATATCTGAAAAGGATAGAAGAATCTCAAATAAAAAATCTAACCCTAGAGCTACAAGAACTAGAACAACAACAACAACAACAACAACAAAAAGCCTAGAGCAAGAAGAAGAAAGGAAATCATCAAGATCAGAGCAGAATTAAATGACATAGAGACCAAACAAACAATTCAAAAGATCAACGAAACTAGGAGCTGGTTCTTTGAAAAAATAAACAAAATCGACAAGCCTTTAGGCAGGTTCATCAAGAAAAAAAGAGAGAAGGCCCAAATAAACAAAATCAGAAACAAAAGAGGAGAAATCATGACTGATACCACAGAAATACAAACAATTGTAAGAAATTACTACAAACAACTGTATGGCAAGAAATTTGACAACCTAGACAAAATGGACAAATTCTAGAAAAAATATAACTTTCCAAAACTGAATCAAGAAGAAGTAGAAAGTTTCGGAGGAGGGGGACCAAGATGGCCGCGGAGTAGGAAGTGTTCTCAGCTCGCTCCTGTTAAGGAGACAATCCAGGAGGAACAAACTTGGGGAGGAATGACTGAGTGAGTGGGAATATCTGATAACGTGAACGGGGAGGAGATCGTGGGAGCAGCGTGGAGGGGGGTGGAGGGGTTTATCACAAACTGCAGGCTGAGTCATTCTGAGACTCCGTGCGTTTGCAGTATCAAGCCGGAGAGCTCACTAGCCAGGAGTGAATTCTTGTAGGGAGCTAGGGAGAGGATTTGGCCGAAAAAGCCAGAGGAGGGAGAGAACAGTGAACAACCAGGACTGGGAGAAACTGTGTGACCTGAGTCTAGAGAGAAACATCCTCAGCTGCAACCTCCGACAGAAAGCTCGGCATCCTGGGCGCGCCCAGCACTTGCGCTAGGGCCCTACAGAACAAAGGAGCAGTTTTGGGGCTAGGAGACGGGCCGCACAGAAAAGCTGCTGCGGAACTCCGGACCGGGGGAGAACTGTGTTCTTGAAATCAGTGTTTGCTCTTTAGTCGCGCTAGAATCCCACAGAACAAAAGGCAGGTTTGGGGCTAAGAGAGAAATAGGATGTGCAGGGTGTGTAAGTAGGGAAGAGAGTGGAGGCGGAGGTTCTGGAGGGGAGACGGTTTTAGGGCAAGGAGAAGGGCCCGCAGGGAAGGGCTGCTGCGAAGCTCCAGACCGGCAGAGAGCTCCGGGGAAGGAGAGTGCTGCGCTGACCAACCACACTATGGGCAGAGTGACTCTCAATCAACTAACCAGAGAAAAAGATCCACCAAAAAGTAGCTGAAATACAACCAGACAGATTAAAGAAATATCATCAAGGACAACACAGACGGAGATCCAGGAGGGTGGAGGAGTAAGTGGAAGCTACACTAACCCCCTCCCAGGACCAGCCAGTGCTGACTCAGCCCCAGTACAGCAGACAGACCATCCCCCTCCAAGTGGTGTCATACTAAGGGGAAATAAAAGCCCTGCCTACAGGAATTAAGTTGCCACACCCACGGTCCTTAAGCCTGATGGCTGATCACAGATTGAGTATAGTAACAACTAAAGAAGAGAGACAAAGGCAGTAGATCCCTGGAAGTCTCCAACAGGCTGCCTAGGGCCAGTCTGGTACATGATCTGACGCTACCAGGGGCAGATCCAGGAAGAACTGATCATTCCAAGAAGCACCAACAAACAAAAGGAATCACAAAAATGGAGAGACAGAGAAACAACCCCCCATCAAAAGGAAAGGTAGAATCCCCAGAAAGAGTGCTATGAATTGAAGAACACAGTAGAAGGAATTAAAAGCAGGCTAGAGGAAGCAGAAGATCGGATCAGCGAGCAGGAGGACAACGTACACAAAAACTCCCAGACAATGCAACAAAATGAAAAAAGACTGAACAAGACTGAAGAGGTTCTAAGACAGCTGCAGGACAACATGAAACGTAACAATATCCGTATCATTGGAATTCCAGAAGGAGAAGGAGAAGAGCAAGGGATAGAAAACCTCTTTGAAAAACTAATGATAGAAAACTTCCCTCACATGAGGAGAGAAAGAGTCACGCAAATCCAGGAGGCACAGAGGGTCCCAATGAAGATGAACCCCAACAGGCCCACCTCAAGACACATCATAATTAAAATGGCAACATCCAAAGACAAAGAGAGAATCCTAAAAGCAGCAAGAGGGAAACAACTAATAACATACAAGGGAGCTCCAATAAGGCTATCATCAGATTTCTCAGCAGAAACACTACAAGCCAGAAGGGAATGGCAAAAAATATTCCAAGCAATGAAAAACAAAGGCCTACAACCAAGAATACTCTACCCAGCAAGGCTCTCATTCAAAATGGAAGGTGAAATAAGGAGTTTCTCAGACAAAGGAAGACTAAAAGAATACATCTCCACCAAACCAGCAATGCAAGAGATGCTAGAGGGTCTGCTCTAAGAAGATAAAGAAACAGAGAGAAACAGAGAAGAACACGAGTACAAAGGGGGAAAATGACAATGAATAAGTACTTATCAGTAATAACCTTAAAGGTAAATGGATTAAACACTCCAATTAAAAGACATAGGGTAGCTGAATGGATTAGAAAGAATGACCCACATATATGCTGTCTACAAGAGACCCACCTTAGAACAAAAGATCTACACAGACTGAAAGTAAAGGGATGGAAAATTGTATTCCAAGCAAACGGACATGAAAAAAAAAAGCCGGGGTAGCAATACTTATATCAGACAAAACAGATTTCACAGCAAGGTCCATAAAAAGAGACAAAGAAGGGCATTTCATAATACTTAAGGGAAAAATCCATCAAGAAGATATAACCCTTATAAATATATATGCACCCAACTTAGGAGCACCCAAATATGTAAGGAAAATTTTGAAAGACTCCAAGAAAGATATAGGCAGCAACACACTCATCGTAGGGGACTTTAACACCCCATTGTCAACAATGGACAGATCTTCAAAGCAAAGAAACACCAAAGATATTGAGGCACTGAACAACACCTTAGATCAAATGGACTTAGTCGATATATATAGAAGTTTACACCCCAAAGAAGCAAAATATACATATTTCTCAAGTGCACATGGAACATTTTCAAAGATAGACCACATGGTAGGACACAAAACAAGCCTCAATAAATTCAAGAAAATTGAAATCATATCAAGCATCTTCTCAGATCACAATGCCTTAAAATTGGAAATCAACCTCAAGGAAAAAACTCAAAAACATTCAAACTCATGGAGAATGAATAATATGCTATTAAATAATGAATGGGTTAACAATGACATCAAGGAAGAAATCAAAAAGTTCCTGGAAACCAATGATAATGAACACACAACAACCCAAAACCTATGGGATACAGCGAAAGCAGTCTTAAGAGGAAAGTTCATAGCAATACAAGCCTACCTAAAAAAGCTAGAAGAATCTCTAATAAAAAATTTAACCCTACAGCTACAAGAACTAGAGGAAGAACAACAAGCAAAACCCAGATCAAGTAGAAGGAAGGAAATCATCAAGATCAGAGCAGAATTAAATGACATAGAGTCTAAACTAACAATTCAAAAGATCAACAAAAGTAGGAGCTGGTTCTTTGAAAAGATAAACAAAATTGACAAGCCTTTAGCCAGGCTCATCAAGAAAAAAAGAGAGAGAACCCAAATAAGTAAAATCAGAAATGAAAGAGGAGAAATCACAACTGATACCACAGAAATACAAAGAATTATAAGAAATTATTGCGAACAACTGTATGGCAAGAAATTTGACAACCTAGAGGAAATGGACAGATTCCTGGAAAACTATAGTCTGCCCAAACTGAATCAAGAAGAAGCAGAAAGTCTGAATAGACCAATAACAGCTAGCGAAATTGAAGCAGCAATCAAAAAACTCCCAGCACACAAAAGTCCAGGACCAGATGGCTTCACAAGTGAATTCTACAAAACATTTAGGAAAGAACTAACTCCTATCCTCCTCAGACTATTCCAAAAGATACAAGAAGAGGGAAGACTCCCAAACTCGTTCTATGAAGCCAGTATAACCCTAATTCCAAAACCAGGTCAAGACACAACAAAGAAAGAAAACTACAGACCAATATCGCTGATGAACATAGATGCTAAAATCCTCAACAAAATATTGGCAAACCGGATCCAGCAACACATTAGAAAGATCATACACCACGATCAAGTAGGATTCATCCCAGGGATGCAAGGATGGTTTAATATTCGCAAATCAATAAACGTGATACACCACATAAACAAAATGAAAGACAAAAACCACATGATCAATAGATGCGGAAAAAGCATTTGATAAAGTACAACACCCATTTATGATAAAAACTCTCAGCAAAATGGGAATAGAGGGAGCCTACCTCAACATAATAAAGGCCATATATGAGAAACCTGAAGGCAACATCATACTCAATGGGCAAAAACTGAGAGCATTCCCCCTGAGACCAGGAACAAGACAAGGATGTCCGCTCTCTCCACTCCTATTCAACATAGTCTTGGAAGTTCTAGTCACAGCAATCAGACAAGAAAGAGAAATAAAAGGCATCCAAATTGGAAAAGAGGAAGTAAAACTGTCATTATTTGCAGATGACATGATAGTGTACATAGAAAATCCTTTAGACTGCACAAAAAAACTACTCAATCTAATAAGTGAATTCGGCAAAATAGCAGGATACAAAGTCAATATTAAGAAATCGAAGGCATTTTTATACACCAACAATAAAAACTCAGAGATAGAAACTGAAAGAAAAATCCCATTTACCATAGCAACAAGAAAAATAAAATACCTAGGAATAAACTTAACCAAATTGACTCCGTCTTTCCCTTGGATCCTTCAGTTGCGAAGAGAGGGGGGGGTCTGCTGCATGGGCAACAGCAGACCCTCCATATCACCCTGCCCAGGCTCTGTAGTTTCAGCTTCACTGGAGAGGACACTCCAGCGTCATCGCAAGATGTCGATTCAACACGGGAGGAGACAGATACCGTGTCACTCCCGAGTCGTACTGCACAACCATTTTCGGCGGTGCAGATAGACTCTTAAGAAGCTACACCATCGTCTCTCGAGACGGACGGCTGCCGACGACGACGAAAAGACCTGTACACAGAAAACTACATAACACTGAAGAAAGAAATTAAAGAAGATACAAATAAATGGAAGCATATACCATGCTCATGGATGGGAAGAATCAACATCATTAAAATGTCCATACTACCCAAAGCAATTTATAGATTCAATGCAATCCCTATTAAAATACCAGCAACATATTTCACAGACCTAGAACAAATACTTCAAAAATTTATATGGAACCAAAAAAGAGCCCGAATAGCCACAGCAGTTTTGAGGCAGAACACAGTAGGAGGAATCACAATACCCGATATCAAACTATACTACAAGGCCACAGTAATCAAAACAGTCTGGTACTGGCATAAAAACAGACATATAGATCAATGGAACAGAATAGAGAGCCCAGAAATAAGCCCAGGTTCATATGGTCAACTAATATTTGACAAAGGGGGAAAGAACATCAAATGGAGTGAAAAGAGCCTCTTCAACAAATGGTGTTGGGAGAACTGGACAGGGACATGCAAAAAAATGAAACTAGACCACCAGCTCACACCATACACCAGAATAAACTCAAAATGGATCAAAGACTTAAATGTAAGCCTTGACACCATAAAAGTCCTAGAGGAAAAAATAGGCAGGAAAATTTCAGATATCCCACGTAGCAACATTTTCACTGATATATCTCCTAAGGCAAGGGAAATAAAGGAAAGAATAAACAAATGGGACTACATCAAACTAAAAAGTTTCTGCTCAGCTAAAGAAAACATCAGCAAGATGCAAAGAAAACCAACCATATGGGAAAATATATTCGCCAATGACATCTCAGACAAGGGATTGATCTCCAAAATATACAAAGAACTCATACGACTCAACACCAAGAAGACAGACAACCCAATTAAAAAATGGGCAAAGGACCTGAACAAACACTTCTCCAAAGAAGACATACAGAGGGCCCATAGACATATGAAAGTATGCTCAACATCACTAGCCATCAGAGAGATGCAAATTAAAACCACAATGAGATACCAGCTCACACCAGTCAGAATGGCCATAATCAACAAACAACTTGTGCTGGAGAGGATGCGGAGAAACGGGAACCCTGGTGCATTGCTGGTGGGAATGCAGATTGGTGCAGCCACTGTGGAAAACTGTTTGGAATTTCCTTAAAAAACTAAAAATGGAACTGCCTTTTGAACCAGCAATTCCATTGCTAGGATTATATCCAAAAAATCCCGAAACACCAATTCAAAAGAACCTATGCACTCCAATGTTCATAGCAGCACTATTTACAATAGCCAAGTGCTGGAAACAACCTAAATGCCCATCTGTAGATGAGTGGATCAAAAAACTGTGGTACATTTACACAATGGAATTCTATGTAGCAGAAAGAAAGAAGGAACTTCTACCATTTGCAACAACATGGATGGAACTAGAGAAAATTATGCTTAGTGAAATAAGCCAGGCAACAAAAGAAAAATACCTTATGCTGTCACCTATTACAGGAAACTAATGAACAACACAAACAAATGAGCAAAATTGAACCAGTGGTATGTAAACAAGAAGTAGACTAACAGTAACAAGGGGGGCGGGGGGGAGGAAAAGAAAGGTGTAAGGGGATGGGTCAAGTTAAAATATATATATATATATATATATATATATATATATATATATATATATATATATATATGAATGACCCACAGACAGGTGCAACTGAGTGGGGACTAAATGTGGGGGAGGGGAGGGACAGGGTGCAGGGAAACAAGAGGGCTAAAAAAGTGAGACAACTGTAATGGAAAAACAAACAAAAATTTTTTAGTGGGGGAAAAATGAAAATATGAAGAATGGAAATGCCAGTTCAGTGAATATTAGGACAAAGATTTTCCTTCACGTTGTATATTTTTCTCCCTATTTGATCCCTCCAGAGTTTGGCATTCTAAACAAGTAAGTAATAACATAAGTTCCTTTGCATAGAACTAATAAGACCAGTTGTCAACAGAGGTTCTTTTTTTTTTTTTTTTTGACCAAGTCTTTGACTGGAATATCAAGCCTAAAGGAAACATACTTGGGCTCAGATTGTTACCAGAAAGCCCTGAGGAACTGGGAATGACTTTCAAAGGTAATAAAAGCCCGTGAGATAAAAGGCCTGGTACCATGGTTGGTTGTGCGGTCCACAGCAATCTTTCCAGGGAAGGAACGAAGGTTGTTTTCCTGAAAGATGGCTAGAAGGGACCTTAAGGCACAAGGAAAGACCAGAAAGACTTGGAAAAAACAGGTGTGTACAGGCAAGGATGAATGCCAGATATGTGGCACAGCTTCTGTGCCCTGAAGAACAGACTGAAGGTCACCCCAAATATTCCTTGGGTAAGTTCCAGCAAAGCAGAACTAAAGATCATAAGTGATCATTTGCTGCTCTTGTTATGTTTATGCAAATGAACAGGATAAATTAAAAATGGACTTAATGTAGTCCCTTTAAAGACAAGGAGGGTAACCTTAGGGAGAAAAATTATTATTCAAGGAAAATCACAATGATCAGTAGTAGAGTATAAAACAGGGCAACTAACTGTCTTAAAAGTTTCTTCTCCAGATTTAGAGACTTGTTTGCGGGTTATGTTACATAAATTAACACGTGTTTTTTGTTTTCAAAGGACATAAGCCTATGATCGCATTACCTGAGTGATTATCTGTACGCATAAGCCTCACTTAATCCTCTCTGCAGCGCTGCCTCCTGAGACTCAACGGTTTGGCTGAACTAAATGGCTGGGTTGGGGAAGAATGGGGTGGTCTGTGGGCTTCACTTTAAAACGGGTTTCTCTTTTCTATCCTAATGGCTTGGACAGAAAAGGCCCAGAGGTCTGAGAGGGGGAAAAACCTAAACTATTTACCTCAGCCCAAACTAAGTATAATGAGCAAAAGGGTTTTGGACAGGCGAGATGTGCCTAGCACACCTTCTTACAAAGAAGCCTTTTTTTTTTTTTTTTCCCTAATATGGAACATTGAAAAATTAATCCCTGCCTTTTGTCATCTAGTAGTTATGGATTGAATGATGTCTTTTAACCCTTTTCGCCAAATCTGTTGCCCCCAGAACACAACAAGGACACCAGCCTGTTAAACCAAGCACGCCGTTGACCGGAGACAGCCAACTGACCTGGAGTCTGCACGATCCTTCTCCATGTGGGAAGGCCACCCTCCCCTCCACACCCCCACTCTTATTAGGGTTTTCTGGACCCAAGGGTAGGTAGGACGACGACCATGTCCAGCTTGAAGCAGCTAGAGGAGCTTGAGACCTTCGCCCATTGTCCTTTACAAGATTACAAAGGGTCCTAATATTTGAGAGGGGGGGGGGGATAGTTAACTTTTACGAACCAGGGGTATGGACTTGGGGGGGATTGCTGGGGGAGGGGGGTGCTGGGTGGAGGGGAACAAGGGGGAGAAAATTGGATCTGTTGTAACAATATAATCAATAAAAAACATTAAAAAAAAAAGAAAGTTTCAACAGACCAATAACAAAGAAGGAAATTGAAACAGTAATAAAAATTTCCCAGCACACAAAAGCCCTGGACTGGATAGCTTCACAGGCAAATTTTATAAAACATTTAGGGAAGAACTAACTCCTGTCTTTCTCAAACTATTCCAAAAAATACAAAAAGAGGAAAAAATTCCAAACTCTTTCTATGAAGCCAGTATTATTCTAATCCCCAAACCAGGTCAAGACACAACAAAGAAAGAAAACTACAGGCCAATATCACGGATGAACATAGATGTTAAAATCCTCATCAAAATATTGGCAAACGGAATCCAGCAATACATCAAAAAGATCATACACCACGATCAAGTGGAATTCATCCCAGGGATACAAGGATGGTTTAATATTCACAAATCAATAAGTATAATACATCATCTAAACAAAATGAAAGACAAAAATCACATGATCATATAAATAGATGCAGGAAAAGCATTTGATAAAGTAACAACACCCATTTATGATGAAAACACTCAGCAAAATGGGAATAGAGGAAGCATACCTTAACATAATTAAGGCTATATATGAGAAACCTGGAGCCAACATCATAATCAATGGACAAAAACTGAAAGCATTCCCCCTGAAATCAGGAACAAGACAAGGCTGCCCACTCTCTCCACTCCTATTCAACATAGTGTTGGAAGTCCTAGCCACAGCAATCAAACAAGAAAAAGAAATAAAAGGCATCCAAATTGGGAAAGAAGAAGTAAAACTATCATTATATGCAGATGACTTGATAGTATATGTAGAAAACCCTATAAACTCCACTGAAAGACTACATGATATAATAAGTGAATTTGGTAAAATAGCAGGGTACAAAATACATATACACAAATCTAGGGCATTTCTGTACACCAACAATAAAATATCGGAGACAGAGACAAAAAAGAAAATACCATTTACTATAGCAACAAGAAAAATAAAGTACTTAGGAATAAACTTAACCAGAGAGATAAAAGACCTGTACTCTGAAAATTATGTAACATTGAAGAAAGAAATTAAGGAAGATACAAATAAATGGAAGCAAATACCATGTTCTTAGATGGGAAGAATCAACATCATCAAAATGGCCATACTACCCAAAGCAATTTACAGATTCAATGCAACCCCTATTAAAATACCAATGACATATTTCACAGACCTAGAACAAATACTCCAAAAATCCATATGGAACCAAAAAAGACCCCGAATAGCCAAAGCAATCTTGAGACACAAGAACACAGCAGGAGGAATGACAATACCAGACATCAAACATTACTACAAAGCTACTGTAATCAAAACAGTCTGGTACTAACATAAGAATAGACATATAGATGAGTGGAACAGAATATAGAGCCCAGAAATAAATCCAGAAACATACAGTCAACTAATATTTAATAAAGGGGGAAGGAACATAAAATGGAGTGAGAAGAGCCTCTTTAACAAATGGTGCTGGGAGAACTGGACAGGGATGTGCAAAAAAATGAAATTAGACCACCAACTTACACCATACACCAGAATAAACTCAAGATGGCTAAAAGACTTAAATGTAAGCTGTGACACCATGAAAGTCCTAGAAGAAAATATAAACAGTAAATTTTTAGATATCCCATGCAGCAATATTTTTACTGATATATCCCGTAGGGCAAGGGAAATAAAGGAAGAAATAAACAAATGGAACTACACCAAACTAAAGAGTTTCTGCTCAGCTACAGAATACATCAGCAAAATGAAAAGAGAACTAACCATATGAGAAAACATATTTGTCAATGATACCTCAGACAAGGGATTGATCTCCAAAATATATAAAGAGCTTATATGACTCAACATCAAGAAAACAGACAACTCAATTAAAAAATGGGCAAAGGTACTGAACAAACACTTCTCTGAAGAGGACATACAGAAGGTCCATAGGCATATGAAAAAATGCTCAACATCACTAACCATCAGAGAGGTGCAAATAAAAACCACAATGAGATACCACCTGACACCAGTCAGAATGGCCATCATCAACAAATCAACAAACAACAAGTGCTGGCTAGGATGTGGAGAAACGGGAACCCTACTGCACTGTTGGTGGAAATGCAGACTGGTGCAGCCACTGTGGAAAACGGTATGAAATTTTCTTAAGAAACTAAAAATGGAACTGCCTTTGGAACCACCAATTCCACTGCTAGGATTATACCCAAAAAATTCTAAAACCCTAATTCAAAAGAACTTGTGCACCCCTATGTTCATAGCAGCACTGTTTATAATGGCTAAGTGCTGGAAACAGCCTAAATGCCCATCTGTAGATGAGTGGATCAAAAAACTGTGGTACATCTACACAATGGAATACTATGCAGCAGAGAGAAAGAAGGAACTCCTGCCATTTGTGACAACACGGATGGAACTGGAGAGTATTATGCTTAATGAAATCAGCCATTTATGAATCATTTTCTTTATGGCTTACAACTTATATGTTACATAAGATGTTTTTCCTATACCAAGATTATTATTTTCCTATATGTCTTCTAAAAGTCTAATGATTTTGCCTTTCACATTTAGGTTTTCACCCATCATGAATTCATTTTGGATGGTAGATGGGAATTACTTTACTTTTTATTGGATATAAAATTTTTCTTTACTGATCTACAGTATAGTTCTCTATATATGATGATTCTATATACTTAGGGCACTGTTTTGAGATTCTATAGTCTGTTGAATTTTAAATTTTTGTATCTCTGCACACATAGTCTACAATCTTAATTACTATAGTACTAAGTAAATCCTAGCTATTAGGATTTGGAATGTAATTGCATTGAATCTATAGGGAGAACTGAGATATTTTAGCATTGAATTTGAATATTGAATGTATTACAGCTCTATCATTTGGGCCTTCTTGAACATCTCTAACAATGTTTCTTTTTAATAAAGGTCTTAAAATGTTTTTAGTCTCATTCTTATTTTATGTTTCCGAGGTAATGTAAATGTCATACATTATGAGGTTACTTTTAATTTGTTTGTTGTAGAAACATTTAATTGATTTTTATAAAATGATAATGTATTCAGAAAACTTGTTATACCCTCCCATAAGTGCAAAAAATTATCTGTAGATTCTCTGGGGTATTTTATATAGAAAACTCATACCACCCAAAGTAATTATTATAGAATTATTGTCCTTTCCTTCTAAATTGTATCTTTCTTTTTTTTCAGTTAATGCTTTCACAGTGAAGGCCAGAACCTCTAATTTTATTGTTTATGTTTATTCTTTATGATGCCTTATTTCCTGGTGTAGCGGTGTGTGAAAGGGAGGTGCAGAGAGAGAGATTTGTGATGATGAACTCTTAACTTTTAGGAACTTCATTACATAAAATGCTTTGACACCTATGTGAAAGTGAATTACTTGGGGGAAAAGATGGTGTGTACTTATTTCTTGCAGGCACCTGGGGTTGCTTTAAATTTTTACTTCGAGGTAAATATTTTCAATACACCAAGCTAAGATGAACCTGAACTACAAACTTGCCTGAGGACCATCTAATAAATATTCTAATTTTTGTGTGCCCTTTCCACTCAGTGAGTTTGAGACAGATAATTTTTCTTATAGCCTCCTAGAATTCGCTGTTTAATTCTAGATCTTTCTAACTGGGAGGAAATAGCCCCATTACACAGAGAGATCCCAGATTTCTGTGAAGAGTTTTCTTATTGGACCTTCCATCTTAGGGCATCCTCGGCATTGTCTCTTCTTCCGAAAGCCCCTGGGCTCAATGCCACCTTCAAACACCAGTATCAGTGCTCAGCTTCCCATCCTGGGTGTCTGTTTTTCTTTAGCTTTAGGCCCTTGATTATTTTTCACTAACTTTCTACTTTACAGATGGGTTAGAGGTATTTTAAAATATTGTATCCAGCATATTCAGGTGTCTTTTTGTGGAGGGGGCACTGACCAGGGAGGTGGGAGCAGGTTTGTTAGGGTAGCCAGACAACCAGAAGCAGAATGGTAAATATTTTTCTCAGTGGTATTCTCATTTGTCCTTTATCTCACACATTTACTTAAACTTTAAAATAGCAGTCCTGATCTCTAGGAGAAATTGTTATATTCTTCAAGAACACCAATTAGCAGGATTTGCTACTCTTTTCAGACTAAGGAGTTAAAGAAAAATTGTGGTAGGCAGGATTCTGGATGGTTTCCATGATTCCTGCCCCTAAGGGTCTATGTTCTGTATCATTTCTTTTCTTTAAGTGAAGACAGGACTGCAAATATAATGGATTTTACTCCCATGACTGAGTCACACTCTATGTCAAAGGTGAAGAGATTTTCCACATGTAATTAAGGCCCCAAATCATTGACTTCAAGTTGATAAAAAAAGATTACTCTGGATGGACCTGACCTAACCAAGTGAGTCCATAAAGGGGAGTGGGCCCTTTCTGAGAAAAGCCACTCAAAGCATGAGAGATGCTGTCTGCTTGTCTTGAAGGGGCAGAGTGCCACGGTGCGGAGAGAGCCATGTGGAGAGGGCCTGAGGGAGGGCTCGGGGTGCTGAGAGTAATTGCTGGTGGCACCCAGCAAGCAAGACAACAGGACCACAGTTGTATAATCACTGGAAATGAATTCTGCCAAAGTCTGAGGAAACAGAAGAGTGTCCTTCTTTGTCAAATCTCCAATGTGAAGATAAAACTAGCCAACACCTTGACTTGGTCTTGGGAGGCACTGAACACAGAACCAGATAAAATAGTTGATTTCTGACCCATGGAAATAGTGAAATAATATATTGCTTTGTTATATGCTGCTGAGTGTGTGATTTGTCATGACGCGTTGGAGACCTAATACAGAAGCAATCACACTGAAAGCACGTCAGCACCCATCACTGTTCCCTTTGTTCTCCTGCCTCTCATACCCCATTTTCTACTTCCTGGAAAGAAAGGACCCACAACTATTCCCTGGTATGAAAATAAAATTGTACAACAAAATTTTTCTAGGTTCTCTTTTTCAAGAAAAGAATGAGGTTGACTTTGGGGGAAAATGGCGTTCTCCTTTGTAAATTTAGACAAAGTATTTAAATTAACACTACAGTTTATTAGAGTAAGATTATCTTGCTTTATTTACAGGACAATCTTAATATATGAAACTGATATTATCTGGAAAATATCTACATATCTTTACAATATGGAACAGATATTATATATAAAACAATAATATTTTAGAAGAAAAATAATTTAAAAATTAAGAGAAATTCATTTTTAGAGCCTATAAAAACTAATTAAGATAAAATTATGATGATGCTGGTTTATATCATCAGTATATCTTAGGAAGACCTGGCTGGTTTGGCTCAGTGGATTGAGCGTCGGCCTGCGAGCTAAGTGTCGCTGGTTCAATCTTCCAGTCAGGGCACATCAGAGAAGGAAAACTCTGACTCCAAAAAACCTCCGCTGCCTTGCGGCATACCTCTTCAGGGGAAAGGCTAAGGGAGTAAACCCCGACAGAAAATCCGGAGCCGGAGTCCCTAAGGCGGTTTGACGTTGTAGTCAACACCGGCAACTCCTGCGGCGCACCTGAAGCCAAGCTGTATTGACTCCGTCTTTCCCTTGGACCCTTCAGCTGCGAAGAGAGGGGGTGTCTGCTGCATGGGCAACAGCAGACCCTCCATATCACCCTGCCCAGGCTCTGTAGCTTCAGCTTCACTGGAGAGGACACTCCAGCGTCATCGCAAGATGTCGATTCAACACGGGAGGAGACAGATACCGTGTCACTCCCGAGTCGGACTGCACAACCATTCTCGGCGGTGCAGATAGACTCTTAAGAAGCTGCACCATCGTCTCTCGAGACGGACGGCTGCCGACGACGACGACGATATCTTAGGAAGTATAATGGGTGTCAAAAGAACACCCTGGTGATTCTTTTAGTACAATAAGAAGTACATAGTTTCCTCCTCACAAAATATCATTACTTAAAATGCAATGATGGGAAGAGGTGGGTGGGCAGGGTAGGGGAGAGCAATGGGGGAAAATTGGGACAACTGTAATAGAACAACAATTAAAAATGAAATGTAGAGAGGCTCAAAATTTTCAAAATGGTGTATTTTGTTTTAAAACTCATACTTGACAAGAACATGTACATGTAAATTATAATAGGTGTGTGTTGATATATATAATTGTTTTTGACCATTATGAACTATCAAATTGTGTTATCAAAAACAAGGTCTTATACCTTGAACATCTTGCAAAAGTGCACTATCCCAAGACCTATTCCTTACTCATTCTGCTTTATCAGAGGGATGTGAGAAATTAGTTTATGGTAAAGAGCTGCTTGATTCTTGGTAGAAGCCAAGTTCCAGCCACCCAGACAAAATTTGACCAGATGAAGCAACAAAAATATGTCTTAGGTCACTTGGTCTCAAAACCTTGTTAATAATTCCAACTCTCAGTCAGTTACTTCAGGAAAAGTCGGGTATTATAACCATAACAGAATGACTTCCCAATGCAGAAGCATTTGTTTCTTAACCCCCCCCCCCAGACTTACATATGTCAAAATAGGCCTGTGGGTCCAGGATGAAGCTGAGAAAAGAAAAATGACTATGACAGTCATAGCAGAAATAAAAATTATAGCCCAGAGCACCAGCACTGATGTGAGGAAAAACCCAACTACTTGTTCTTCCTACTTTAATCACAGGTGAGGTTTTACAATGCCTTGGCTCATCAAATTGCTATCTTTTCTTATTAAGAACAAATAAAACAAAACCAAAAACCCAATATTTACCTAGAAACAAGCTATGATAGAATGAGGAATATCTCAAATATCTGATCAATGTTACCAAGATTTGTATGACAGTTAATGATAATGCCACTCATCAGAGCCCTTGCCTTCTGTAAATGTTACCAATAAAGTGTCTTAGCCTCCTGATCTCACCCCACCACACCCATGTCCAGATAATCCATGTCTTATCCAGACACACTCTCTGTTTCCTCTTCTCTGTTCCTGATGCTTTAAGCCAAGGAGACTTTTGCTACTTGCTTGTAGTCCAGCACAACTCAATGGTGTCCCTTAAGCACAGTAATTAACATACAAGAAACAGTTGTGGTTACTGCGAATCAATGAAGACGAGACATGGCTCTTCAAGGATCTTACTGCCAAAAGCACATCACTTTCCTTATAAAGCCCTAGGCCCCACTTCTACTTGTTGCTGACCCACACTACCTTAATCTGACTTCTTTATTGGTTTCATTTTCTTGATACTGAGCCACCAAAAGATTCCTAGCATTTGTCCCAGCACCTAGTATTTGTACTTTGGATCTTCAGTGTTTGGTCCTTGTTATCTGATGACTTTGTCTCCTGGTCTTATTCTGAGTTATCTGGGTTGTTTCCAGCAGGAATGCACATGTCCAGGTCTGGCACTACAGAATGAATCACCTGGCCAGCATTGGGATGTTCTATCCTCCCTTCCTTCTCCTTTAAGGGAAAATTGAGACTCATCTTTTTAAATATCTCCCTAACTATTTCCCTAGAGATGTTGTCTTGTTAGTAGAAGCTGACAGAAAGCTGCTGCACACCCTCTTGCCCCAGAGGAGCTGGTCAGAGAGTGTGGGGATGAATGCAGAAGAGAATGTGAGCTCAGGGTTGGGCAGAGCAGGGCATGGATTTCAACACTGTCTCTCACTAATTGTACCCTGTTGGGAAAATTACTTAATATCTCTAAAATTCAGTTTTCTTCTTTATAAAAAGAGGGAAATGTGTATTTTGCAGAATCATTGGGAGTATTAGAACAGGATTATACATAGTAGTCACTGAAGAGTACCAAACAAACAAACAAACAAAAAACCCTAAGTACAGCTATAACCACAAAGCTGGTTTCTTGCACGTCTGAAAAAAAAAAAAAATGGCCTTAAGGGAAAAATGCTGAAGAGCAGCTACAATTAAATAAAAGTGCAAATTGTATTTGTCCTCTAGCATAACTGAAAAACACAGAAACTATCTGAGGAATCTGAATACAGTAGTCCTGAAATTCCTCTGAGCAGACAATATCGTCGTCGTCGGCAGCCGTCTGTCTCGAGAGACGATGGTGTAGCTTCTTAAGAGTCTATCTGCACCGCCGAGAATGGCTGTGCAGTCCGACTCGGGAGTGACATGGTATCTGTCTCCTCCCGTGTTGAATCGACATCTTACGATGACTCTGGAGTGTCCTCTCCAGTGAAGCTGAAGCTACAGAGCCTGGGCAGGGTGATATGGAGGGTCTGCTGTTGCCCATGCAGCAGACCCCCCCTCTCTTCGCAGCTGAAGGGTCCAAGGGAAAGACGGAGTCAATACAGCTTGGCTTCAGGTGCGCCGCAGGAGTTGCCGGTGTTGACTACAACGTCAAACCGCCTTAGGGACTCCGGCTCCGGATTTTCTGTCGGGGTTTACTCCCTTAGCCTTTCCCCTGAAGAGGTATGCCGCAAGGCAGCGGAGGTTTTTTGGAGTCAGAGTTTTCCTTCTCTGGAGCAGACAATAGATGTCTTAAATACATGTGTATTTCATAGTTCATAGGATATTCATGTTATTCATATCCAATAGTTCATTCTATATTCATAGGCTAGTTTCTTAGATCAGCATTCAGGTCCTACTTACTTTTATTTTAGCAAAAGTTTCATCAATCTTAGCTTTCTAATTTCTCTGTTCATAACATATTAGAAATAACAAATTAAATAGGGAGAAAGTCTGAATAGAAAGATAGCAACTGATGATTTTATTACCCAATAATTCATTCCTTAAGGGTTCAATTTAATAAATATCTCTTAATGGGATTTAGTGTTGAAAAACTAATCTTTAGCCTTGTTTTGTGGTGTTATATACATATAATATGGCATGATTATCATTATATCATAAAATTCTAAACATTAAGCCCTACTCAGAGCAAAGAATAAAGATGTCAATAAGTTTTTTAAACAAGAAATTGTGTGACATTTTGTTTTTATTCTGAGCCCCCCCCCTCCCAAAAAATTACCTTTCTGTAGAGGTTGTTTGAGCCAGATGTAATAGTGGGTTAAGTAAGGTCACTTTTTCAATGACACTCAGTAGTTTTCTCCAACACAAGAGGTCTGGCTTTATTTTCTCACAAATGTTTGTAAACAAATTCAGTTATTAAGATTTTTTTCGTTATTGAGTTATTAGGAATTTCTTATATATTTTGGAGATTAAACCCTGATAAGATATATGGTGTTTACATATTTTTTCCCATTTCATTTTTCACTCTGCTGATTATTTCCTTTTTTGTGCAGAGGCTTTTTGGTTTGGCATAGTGCCACTTCTCTATTTCTGCTCTTGTTGTCTGTGCTTTTAAAGTTATATCTGTAAAATTATTGCCAAAATCAATGTCATAAAGTTTTTCTCCTATGTTTTTTTCTA
Organism: Furipterus horrens; assembly: GCF_987537825.1. Classification (NCBI taxonomy): domain Eukaryota; kingdom Metazoa; phylum Chordata; class Mammalia; order Chiroptera; family Furipteridae; genus Furipterus; species Furipterus horrens. The sequence continues at coordinate 106,628,871 of NW_028327176.1, read as the reverse complement.
GGAGTTTCAGGTCTTATAGGTACACGATTTAAAAGTTTATTTTACAAGTAAGAAAACTGAAGCTTATTTCATGCAAGTGGTAAGTGGCATAGCCAGGTTTTAAAACCAGATTTGGACTTTAAGTTACACTTCCATTAATTCAAGTTGACTTGCCTTGAAAACTAAGTATTTTGTGCAGCAAAGTGTTTCACTATTTTCTACAATATATAGGAAAGATGTTGCATTGTATTAACATGAAGACAGATAATGTACTTGGGTTATTCCTATTTCCAGGTTGGTAGAATTACTAAAGTAAAAGAGGTAGCAAGTAGCCAAAAAATATTAAAGACATTCTTCTTTTTCATTGTCAAAATACTGAAGAGGAGTTTCTATTTTTGTTTCAAGGACATTTTTCTAAACCTATCATTTGAAAGCTTTTTGTTAATAATCCTTCCTTGGGTACTTCAAAGAACAGGCTTGATGGAAATAATTAGCAATATAAATGATTAGTTTAAATAAAATACATGGAAAAATGAAGTGTAGTTTTGAAATAATTTATTACCTGGCATTGTATTATACCAGCTTTTGAGAGAGATAATTATTATGAGTTGCTCAAGTTTACTGCAATTTTCATATGGAGCTATTTCCTCTCCCATTTTCTTGTGTTATGGAAGATGCATTATAAAAGCCATAATATATTGAAAACTTGCAATGTGGAACTCATTTGATTTAACTGATAAGAATCTTTTTCATTTCACAAAACAACTTCACTCAGAAACATAAAACTCTTCTGCTATATTAAGCAGTCAACGACAGTACCGCAATATTAATTGGCTTTTGGACTGTGATTATTTCAATCAGCTCTCTTCCTCATTATTTTTTCCATTAGGCTTTGCTTGAAATACTCAAAAAACCAAAGTAGTTATCTTGCTTTGTAAACACTGTAACATTCTTCTGCTTACTATTTTAGCATTTTTAGAAATTCTCTGTACTGAAAAAGAATCACTAAAGCTAATCTAGAATGTATGTTTGACTGAATAACCATTAAACATATTTTCACTATTCAATGATAATCTTCAAGTAAAAAATATCAGATAGGACATTTATTTACATAGTGATAAAAGGGAAAGGATGTATTTGGGAGCTAATCCTGTTTAGGTTTGGATCCTGACTTTGTTTTGCTGTCTTTCCTCCAGTGGCAGGATTGGGTACTAGTTAATGATGTAAACCCTCCCCTCAAGACACCTTTCTTTGGCCACCTCTCTGCCAAGTGATGTGGGACAAACTACTGAGCTTCTCAGAACCTTGGTTTTCTTGTCTGTAAAATAAAGTAGCCACTTAAACACAGAGGGACTTTAATAATTAAATGAGATAACCAAGAGAATGTCTAGTCCAGTATATAGAACACAAAAAATATAAAATAATCATTTATTTTTATTTCTTCCCACTCCTTTAACTCTTCTGTGCAGCTAGTAGAGGCTTCCTATGAACTCTGTGATGTACCCAGATTCCTGCTCAAGGAAGAACTTACTGCCCCAACTGTTAGGAGGGTGTGAGCAGATGGCCTTCAACTGCTGCTCCTCCAATGATTGCCCAGTACCTGTCAGCCACTTTCAGAAAAGTCACACCCCTTCCCAGGGCAGGTCACATCCAATGATGCACCAATCCTTGTAGAGAAAGGCAAGGCTATCTTGATACAAATCCTAACAACTCTAATGGATCATCTTGCTCCAGAGCTTCTCTAGGGTGTCTGAGACTATGGTTAAGCTTGAATCACAGCTCAACTTCTCTCCTTGTCCATTGCCACTGCATTTTTATTTCTAGACAGATTGGTCCTAGGACGCTTTTTGATAAACATCTTTTAATTAAAATCCAATTCACAGTTTGCTCTCCAGAGAAACTTACCTGCAGTGTGGCTCCACTCTGCTCTTTGTAAATCTTCAACAAACATTCAGTTTGGAGCATAATCGAGGATATTCACTTCCCCTACCTGTGCCACACACCACTGCCAGCATTTTACCAGCCCAGAGGAGAAAAGAGCCAAATTAGGCAGTGCACTAACCCCTGATAAAAAGAGCTTGGTTTTAGTAATAATCATTTCTCTTGTGCTGGAAAACTTCATTTCAGGCTGGTCAGAGTCCTTTAATTCTATTGATAGGACTAAAAAAGATGTTAAGACATTAATATAATAATCAAGCTGACCTCAGTGTTATAGTATGTCCAGGACTAAGCTGAATTTTTTACTGACATAATCTTATTCAAACAAACAAACAAACAAACAAAAAAAATTCAATACCATGATTCTGCCACCAACCATTTTACCACTATAAACAACAAAAGCAATAATGGCAATAATGGCAATAATACCTAAATTTCAACATCATATTAATGTTTAGAAAATCTAATATATAAAAATAATATAGGAAAGTTAAGAGAACCATCTTGATACTATATGTAAGAAAATGAGGCCCAGATAGCTTAACAATTCCTGGAAGGTCCAAAACTAATTGATAAAATTAAAACTAAATTTTGATTTCTGATGTTAGACTTAATGGTTTTTCTCCTACATTGTGAAAAACTCCACAACACTTACAAAAATCAAGTCTGTTTGGAAACATAACCATATAAGTAATTTTAGTTCTTTCATATTAGACTATTGTAAATGTGTATGTTAATAAATGTTTGTCCATAGAATACACTTTTGTAGCATACTAGTTTCAGAGAGCTGAACTTTCCTGCACATAACAATAAACAAATTACATGTATTGACAATAAGTATTAACCCAGATTACTAATAGAGGCAATATCACACCAGTAGAAAATGTGGCTTTCCCAGGGATAAATAAGAAATCAATAGATTATGTGATAGGGCCATAGTTCGGGAAGAAATTTAACTGTGTGTCCTAAATCAAGAGACCTTACCAGAAAGGTAATGGAAACTTAGAACTGGAGATTGGGTTTCTTTGTTATCACATGGTGGCCTCTAGATACAGAACATGAGGCTGCAGTGATTTGAATGGCAAGTGCTTTATAACATGTTTTAAATTTAGAAATCACACTGAACATCCTGTCAGAATTACAACAGCCTGATGTACATTGTGGCTTTAGTTTGCAAAGGGACATCTCTATGATTGTTTCATTGACATATACTAGATATCTTATCCTGCATAGGGTTAACAATAACAATAAGAGCATGCAAAGATTTCCATTTCATTCACAGAAGAATTTTGATTGAGCATCATTTTCTCAGCATTATTAAGGAGCCATTTATGCTGTTTGCTATGATTCATTTGCAAGATATTAAGAGATTCCAAGGTATTAAATAAAAAATATTGTGTTCAAAGTCAATGAAGGGAGACCTTAGCAATTTAAAAGTGGAAATTCATAAAGCCAGATTGATAAAAGAAATTTTTACTTTGGCCTGTTTATCATTAGATGATAGCAAATGTTGTTCGGAGCCCAGCTATTTCTTATTGTCAATGTCCCATGTGGGAACACACGCAGCAGTTAGGGTCTCCTGGGTATCAGGCTGCAGACTTCTCTGCTGTGCATCACAAGGCACAATGATAACTAAAGGAAGCTGAAGTAATAAATTTTCCCTAAAAGAACAATTTGGTATTTCCTGAAATTTGAGATTGGTACAATATATGTTTGTTTTGAAGCATGTGATAATTGAAAATTGCTTTTTTAAAAATCCTCATCCAAGGATATGTTTATTGATTTTAGAGAGAGAGAGAGAGAAAAAGAGGGAGAAGAAGTGGGAGAGGGAGAGAGAGAGAAACATGGTTGTTAGAGAGAAACATCAGTCCTGTATGTGTCCCGACCACCCCAACTGGGGATCAAGCCTGCAACCTAGGAATGTGCTATGACAAACTAAATACATATAGTCTGTCCAGAAAAAGTTCAGCCATTGTTAATATAGCAACAGTTGATGTGACATCGATGTAACCTGGCAGCCGAGGAGAGGGCACTGGAATGCACATGTGGGAACAATGATGACTTCACTGTACTAGTCAGTGGGGGCAGCAGGCACAATTAAATGAGTATGGGTACTATATAGTCATTGCATTCAAAATGACTGAGCTAATAGAGCAACAAATCTGCATCAAATTTTGCATTAAGCTTAAACATTTCTCCGCAGAAACTGTTAGGATGATTCAGAAGGCCACAGCTGTGGGTGACTGATGATTGGCAGCTTTATCACGACAATGTGCCTGTTCATGCATCACATCTTGTGCAGGGTTTTCTGGCAAAATATCAAATCATCCTGGTGACCCAGTCCCCTACAGCCCACATTTGGCACCCTGCTACTTCTGGCTTTTCCCCAAACTGAAATCAACTTTGAAAGGGAAGAGATTTCAGACCACTTATGAGATTCAGGAAAATATAATGGGGCAACTGATGGTGATTGGGAGAACTGTGTGAGGTCCCAAGGTGCCTACTTTGAAGGGGACTAAGGCATCATTGTCCTATGTATAATGTTCCTTGTATCTTGTATCTTCTTTATAACTGTCTCCATTTTTCACATTACATGGCTGGATACCTTCGAGACAAACCTTGTATATCCTTCCAATAAGAGGAAGAAGGGAAATGGTTTTATCATCTCAGGTCTTTATTCTCACCAAAGCCTAAATTTATACGGTTAAATATTTACTCATTGCTTTATAAACTTTAGCTCTACTTCTATTGTGGAGATTTGTCCTGGCACATCTGAATGTAGTTTTGGGTTTTCACATAGCTAAAGCAATGGGAGATGTGGAGGCTGTCTTATTTATCTTTTTATCCCAAAACTTAGCAAAGTACTGACCCATAGTAGATTTGCAATGCTACTTCTTTGAAGAACGCAAAGTAAATGAAACACACAATTCTTGTCCTCGAGGAACTCATTATAGCTGTATGGAGAGACTTTGCAAGAGGGAATTTTTATTACACTTAGAAAGAGCTTTACAGCATTTAAGACAGGGAAAGCGTACCCAGACAATCTCTGACCCCTCCACCACTACATCACCCTTAATTATCGATTTTTCTCCTGAGATTGTTAACGGAAGAAACAAATTACTACTGATTGTAACCATGATAAAAATGCTGGATGTAGCTCATAGAGAATAAGAAAAAACATAGCTCTGGCCTGTATTCTTTTCCCAGGACAAATGTGGTTCTGACTTCCAAGTTGGTAAATGAAAACATTTTAATTTAAATCAATTAAGTATATTTTCACATGAGGATTGATGTAAAAATCTAGTTTTTCTTTTTAATGGTTATCAGTATTATGTGATACAATTTGTTGTCCAATATATCTCAAATAATTGAAAGGATACAATTATCATATACTGAATCTCCACAGATGCTTATTTTTATTTTTGAAACCTGACAGAACTTCTGGGAATATATTCAAAAGAACCCAAAACACTAATTCAAAAGAACATAAGCACCTCTATGTCCACTACAATATTATTTACAATTGCCAAGATATGGAAGCAGCCCAAGTATCCATCAGTAGAGGAGTGGATAAAACAACTATGGGACATTTACACAATGGAGTACTACTCAGTCATAAAACAGAAGAACATATTGTTACAGAATGGGGGTCTCCAAGAATCCCCAAAGCCTGCAGGTTGGGGGATGGGGAAAGGAAACAGCTTTCAGGATGCCTTCACATGCCTGTGGCTAGTGTCTAGTGTCTTTGTTACGCAAATGGCTTTGGTTCTTCCAAGAACCCAAGAAGATGGGAGGGGTTTTGGACCATGGAATGGTACAGAAAGCACACAGAGCCTGCGCAAGCTTCTGTGAATGGTCAGAACTGGTTACCACACCCACTGTGTCAGGGGATGCAGTCAGGGGTTTAAAAATAGGTGGCAGACATTTTAGCTGGTTTCTTCATGTGGTTTTGAGAAGGGAGAATACCATGCAGCTTTGAAAGGGCAAAGGGAGAACCATTCATGATCCAATGCAACATGGCACATGTTTTCCTGGACTGTTATATGGAGGCTGATGACATCATACCCCAGATCCTGAAGGAGACAGCTGACAGATAAGGGATGGGGAAATTCTGGGCGTGTTTTTGGCTTCTAGCTTTTTGGGGAGCAAGGGAAGTGCTGGGTCCCATGGGAGAACAGGGCTCTGAGGTGAAGAGCGCACTGTCCTCCCCAAGTTGGAATATTGTAAATAAAGACCTGTTTTCCTCAACACTAGTTGTTGGGTTTTACACCAAGACACCACGTGAAAGAACCCCCTTTTGTTCTGTAACAGTTTTACCCTTTGCAACAGTATGGATGGGCCTAGAGAACATTATGCTAAGTGAAATAAGCCAGTCAGAAAAAGACAAATACCATATGATTTCACTTATATGTGGAATCTAATGAACAAACTGAACTAACAAGGAAAATGGGTACAGACTCATAGATGGAGAGCAGCTGACAGGTAAGGGGTGGGGAGGGGAGGGGGATTGAGCAAAAAGGAAAAAGGACTCATGGAAATGGACAACAGTGTGGTGATTGTGGAAGGGGAGTTTAAGGGAACAAAATGGTAATGAAAAAAATACAATAAAAAGAGAAAAAAGAGTGAGGTTCATAGTTGCTTTGAAATTGTTGGAAGTTTCATGATTTTTTATGCACAAGCTTTATACATATATCATCTAATTTGTATTTTAATCAGTTTTTATCTTTGCAGGTGCTAAATTTTTAATACAATTTATGGAATTAACCCCATTAGGTCATGCTATACTGTACTTTTATGTTTCTTGATTGCATTTGATAATAGGATGTTTCAGGTATTTAATTTATTGTCAACTATAAATTTTATCTCTAGATAGAATTGTAAATTCAAATATTTTAGGACAAATTATGTAATAAAAATTGTGAAAATACTGAGTATTATGTCAACAGGGGTGGCCAACCCTGACTGGAGCTGGAGAGTATTTTTCTTGTCTAATGATATTCCTTTTCTTTATTAATATTTTTATTGAATTTATTGGGGTGACATTGTTAATAAAACCATACGGCTTTAAAGTGTACAATTCTGTAGCACAGAATCTGCATACTGACACTGCATCATGTGCTCACCACCCAAATCAGAGTCTCTTTCCACCACCATATATCCCCTGCTTTGCCTTCTCTAGACTTCCCCTCCCCCCTTTCCCTCTGGCTACCATCATATAGTTGTCTATATTCTATGTGGTTTCTTTACTCTTAATCCCTTCACCTTTTTCACTCAGCCCTCCAACCCCTCTTCCCTCTGTTCTTTCCATCTATGATTCTGTTTCTATTTTGTTACTTTATTTTGTTCATTAGATTACACATATAAGTGAAATTATATAGTATTTTTGCCTGTGCTCTTTTCTGGTGACACCAAATTATCTGAGGGGGAATTCACTGAGGTCCCAGTTTTGTTACCTCTGGTACGTAGTTCTGCAATACATATTCACTGGAAGGTCAGGACACAGAGACTCTGGGGGTGGAAATGTTTTTGTTTTTGTTTTATTTTGCAATACATTGACAAGCAATAAAATCTCTAAGCTGTGGATTTCTCATGCTTGCTAACACATTTCAGATCTTCAAGTGGTTCTTCGGTATAAGGAAATCTGCTTAACCTAGCATTTCCCACACATTTTTGACCATAGCAGTTACTATTAACATCCAATCAAATATGAAAATCTATAATTAGGAAAATATTATCCTGCTATTATGTTGTGGTTCCATCCTTTTGCTAAATATTTGCTCAGTGTTACTTATGTCTCTCACTAAAAAAAGAAAATTATATATTCCTGTTTTGTTTAGACTTTGGAAAATTTTACATAGCATTATATATATGATTGGCAGTTAAAATGTTTGAAAGGTTAAAAATATTCTCAACAGAATTTGGGGTTCTCGGCATTTGATAAGAGAGTGGAGGGTAAGAAACATAAATCAAGTGGAGTTTTAATATATTGTTAATTTACTTCTTCCCTCTGGTTTATGTAAATTTGTAAAAAAAGATACTAATATTATCCATGATTTTAGGGTTATTAACAAAAAGTTCTACTAAGTATTTCTTGCCATATATTATATACAAAATATATTTTTCCTTATATATTTTAAGTGCATCTGAATGTGTGGTAATTAAATATTTTCTACTTTTATTTGTTAAGTTTGTGTATTCTGGTATCTTCCATTTTATTTATTAGTTTAAATAGTCATTTATTTTGTTGAATTTCTCTCATATTATATAATTTTATTTCAAACTTTTGGCTTAGTGTTGCCTTGATTTTATTTTTATGTTTTTGTCTTTTTAGTTTAAAAAAAATATGATCCAGTTCCTTAAATGCTGGTCAACCTCAGCAGTAATTTAGAAGGTTCATAGTCTGTTTTTCTATTCTATTTGCATTTACTTTTCTTCTAATAAAGTAATTACTTAACTACACAAACTATATTTCTCACCTTAACAGAGTTATGTATTTCCTCCCTTCCGTGTTGCCAATCTCCTGATAGTTGTTCTTTGGAGCTGTAATTGTTTTTTTATTCAATTAATAATGATCATCATTTGGCATTATGAGGGTTTTTGCAAAAATTTCAAATATTTATATTTTACATAGTAACTGTATTTTATATTTATTTACCATTTGAATGTATTAAGTGCTCGCTGACAATTTTTTATGATACAGTTTTATTATTCATGAGTTCCTCTTTTAAAATTCATATTACATATAAAAAATTGTTATATTGTATCTTATTAAGTTCCAATTTGAAAAAATATAACTGTTCATTTTTACATATGAATAACAATTTAGTGTATATGACAGACTCTGTTGGTTACCTAAATATTATCAATTCTTTCTTACTTGCTAAGAAAATTTCAGGGTTTTCTGGGACAGCGATGCACACAAGTAAATATCCAGCCTGTCTAGACAACAAGATATAAACACTTGATAAAAAGTGCAAATGCATTTGACCGACATGCAGCATTCTCTTGAATATGGACACCAGAAACTGATTCAGTGCTGTGGACCATGAGGCCACAAGCTTAAAGACAACAGCTAAAAGGTTAAAAGTGTTGGAGAAAAATCCTAGCATCTGTGTCTCTGGGGTCATTGTTTATCATTTCACCTAAACATCAGCACCTCCCTGCCTCAGGAATGCTTGTTTTTTGAGGAGGGAAAGAACTTATTTGTTTAATGTGGGTTTTCACTTATAGAGAGCTGAAAGCACTCCCAACTGCTACAGTTTGAGAAAGAATATAGCCATTCCTAACCTGGTCCACTATTTGACCAAAAATAGGGTAAATGGAAGCTCTAAGTAAGTTATCTTAGTAGCCATCAAGCTAATTTCAAACTTCTAAAGATATTTTTATGATGCTGATAATCACATAACTCAATCTTCCACATTTATTCTTAGCTACTTATTCTTGCTTGAACATGTAGCCAGTCAAGAACTGCTGGGCTCAATCTGGGGTGATGAAGACAGTAGCCACTAACCTCATATATCTAATTAAATTTACATTTTTAATAATAAAAATAATTTCAGTTCTACAGTTACATTAATTACATTTCAATCGCCACAAGTGGTTAGTAGGTACCATATTAGAAAGAGCAGATATAGAATATTTCATCATTATAGAAAGTGTTCCATTGGGCAGGAATTGTCTAGACTTCACTACACAAAAAATAGTCCTGGGAATGGAAATATCTACATCATCAAGGTCAGTTAGAAATGCAGAATCTCAGATCTTATTGCAGATCTTCAAATTAAAATCTAAATTTTAATGAATCCCAGGTGATTTACGTAAATCCTAATGTTTGGGGTCCACTGTCCTATATGATCTGGTCCTATATATACCTTGGTGTCAGCATTTAATAATGATCTAAGACTCACTGATCTCTAGAATGTGACTAAGAACTATTCTAAGAACTCTACAAAAATCTCCATTAATCTTCATAATAGCCCTATGACATTTGTATTATAGCTCCTTTTTATATATGAGGAAACAAAGTCACAAAGCAACTACATAATTTTACTCAAATTACTCTGTGAATGTGTCAAGAAGCCAAGATTAAAACTCACTCATTTTGATTGTAAAACTCACAGTGCTGGCTCACCAGAATGCTCCATTATCTATGTCTACTCTGAATATTAGGTTGTAGACTCTTTGAGGGAGGTACCATGTCTTATTTATTATTTGAAGTTAGAGCACAGTAACATACTTGGAATTCAACATGTATTCAATTTTATTTATGGGATGAAGCAGGCATGAATTAATGGAGGAATCAAGGCTACTTTGTCCTTGTCAGGTGGAGCCCCCAGCAACGTTATCATAAAGCTCATTCTTTTCCGTTGAAATGAGGAAGACTTTTTTCCATTTAGCTTAGGCAAAAATAAGACTCAAAAAAAAAAACCTCTGCATTTTTATATATTATATATATAACTAATAGATCCAGTTAGTGGCCCTGTATCAAGCACTGCGAAAAGGAGTGGATAGCATGTGCTTAGTGATGAACAACCAGCAAAACAATAAAAAAGCATTCAGAGTATGAAAATATTTTGAGAACCAAAACAAGATGAGCACAGCTGCTGTGACAAACAAACTCCAGGGTGTATAATGGCTTAAACATGATAGAAGGTTACCTCTTATTAATGGAAAATTCAAAACAAATATTCCTAGTTGGTGCCTAGTTTCTCTTCAAATGTTTCTTTGGGGGGGGGCTGGTTTATTGTCTTCTGTGACTGTGCCAGGCTTACCATGCAGATGACAGGTCTCAAAGTTCATCGATAACAAGACAAGAAAGCATGGTTTAAAAAAAGGGTTGAGAAAGGAAACCTCCTTTTAACCCTCTTAGCCTGGAGGTAACACACATTACTTCTGCTTCCAGTCCACTGGCATAAGCTAGGCATGTAGCCCCATCTGGGTGGCAGGGGGAAACTGTGAGGGAAGTACTGGCATCAGGATGAATACCTGACTGAATAAAGCCTGCCAGGCACCTGATTACTCAGGCTGTACTGTTCTGAGTCATCCACAGCCCTCCTACTTGGCAGACATATAGGGAGAAATAACACCTACGAAAGAGGTAATTACTAAGCAAACATTAAGTAAATTCATAAGATTCATTGATGCCACAAACAGGATAATAATGAATTATATTAAATAAGGCTTTTAAGTCAGATAAATATAGATCTATTATTTAACAGCATTGTGAACATGGCCTGGTGGGTAGTTTAATCTTTCTAAATCTAAAAGTCTCCAGAAATAAGTAAGGATGGGCTAACACCTACTCCATAAGTGTCCTATGCCAGTGTTTTATGCTAGAGTACCTGGCATAAAAGAAAAGCCCAAAACTTCTCATATATTTTAAGACTGAAACAAAAATTAAATCAATAGCAAAAAGAGTGGAACACCAACTGAGGTAAAGATACTGTAAGAATTTCAAAAAGAGTAAATAAGGAACCTAACACTCAAGCCTTGGCTGGCAAAGGAAGTATTCCCACTCCTATTTCTAAGTTGGTTTTCTACATCTAGTATCATATTAGTAAGAAAAATTCCTTTGGACTTTAGGAATGTTTATAAAATATATTAATTTCAGAATGGATATTTTCTGTACTAGTCAAGATGAGATCCGCATCTCTCCCCCTAACCCCCGGCATTGATCTGTCTCCACAACCAGCTCTGAAGAAACTCAATGGCACTACCTCCCTGGGCTCTTCTCTGGAAGAACTAGAAGCAAGCCAAGAAGCTTTGGAATTTATTTTTGTTAAAAATGGGCACAATAGAGAATGTCCTCAATGTCTGTAGCATCACCAATTAATTATTTATTCTTGATTATTCTGAGCAGTTGTTTGCAGTAAATGTCATGTGTAGAATACTTTGGGTACTATGCTTCAGTAAAGTTAGACATTATAGTAAGATAAAATGATATCATCGTATTTTCATAACAATAAGAATTCTTTAATATTTATAAATATTAATTAGTGTCTTTAATTTTAGTGATAAAAATATTTTTATCAAGGTCTGGTTCCTAATAATATATTGTTTTTATGCTTATATTTCTATTTCATTTATCAGCCTCTTAGTAGTTGTGTAATATCTGTCAGTGTTTAACAATATCATTCTGGAGGATAAATTTTAACTACGTCTCTTACTACTCATTTAATTTCAATTCACAGCTATGTTTACAATAATGAGTGGAAAATAGAAATATAATCAAGTCATTTTCTTATTTAGTCTGAAAATTACTTAAATCATAACTGAGACACTTGGTCAAAAGAAAGTTCATTTTTTTTAAAGATTACAATGCCAGTTTAGCCTTGGGTGTATGCCAAGGTTCGTATTGCAATTCCTTCTGATGGAAATAATGATCAAGAACTATTTTTTGTTTAACTAAATCTTATGTCAGTGCTGATAAATGTGGTACATACACATGTCTCCTTTACTGATTATAGGTAGCTGTTATTGAAATTATGTGTATAATTTACTTTTAAAAAGTACCACTTTATATTTTATCCACACCAGACACCCCAATACTCTTCAATGTCTCCACCACAGGCAATGGTGAGTGAGCACAGACACTTGGTCATGGCTTGGCTACCTTGACACTATAAACTTTATGGGCAGTCTGCTTCAATGAAATGCTGAATAACTGCCACAACACTTCTGGGGAAAAACATTTTCTCTGCAGCTACCATAGACAGCTCTCAAAGAACTTGTTAATAGAAATGTTGGTTGATGTTGTCAAGGTTATCATTTCTACATTGGTTTTCTATCACATTCTCTTTCAGTATTCATTTTTTATATGCTTTCTTTAAAAAAATGTGTTTGCTTTTCAAAAGGAATTTAGAAAATGCTGATAATCAAAATAGAGAAAATGAAAAAAATCATCAGCCATATTTTCTATTTATTCTGCCACATTTCCTTTAAGCATTTTCCATTCTATATTTATATATGACATATATGTAGTTTACTTTTTAAGGAATTATTTATCCATATTATTTTGTAAGCTTAATTTTTCACTCTAATTTCTTGAATATCTTTTTATTTTACTATTCTATTACAACACAATTTTAAAAGCTACATAGTATTAATAGTATGGATGTACCATAGGTTCTTCCTTATTTCCTAATTTGTCTTCTATTAGACATTTAGGTTCTTTCTGATTATTTTTATTGAAGTACAGTTGACACAAAATATATTAGTTTCAGGTATATAGCAAAGTGACTCAACATTTATAATCTATGATAGTTCCTAAGTCTAGTAACCAGTTGACACCATACAAATTTATTATGATATTATTTACTATATTCAATCCTTGAACTGTACATTACATTGTTTATTTGTCTTGTAACTGGAAGTTTGTATCTCTTATTCCCTTCGCCATTTTTGCTCATTCTTCCCCATCCTCCCTCCCCCTGTCAATCATCATTTAATTCTCTGTATCTATGAGTCTGTTCCTGTTCAGGGTTTTTTGTTTTTTATTTAGATTCTACATAAGTAAAATCATATGATATTTGTCTTTCTTTGTCTGACTTATTTTACTTAACATAATACACTTTAGGTCCATCCATGTTGTCACAAATGGCCTGTCAGAATGGCCATTATTAAAAAGTCAACAAACAGGTGTTGGTAAAGATGTGGAGAAAACAGAACCCTCAAGAGTTTGTAAAACTGTACATTGGTGCAGCCACTATAGAAAACAGTATGGAAGTTCCTCAAAAAATTAAAAATAGAACTATTATACAATCCAGCTATTCTATTTCTGGTTGTTTTCAATTTTTGGCTTTATGAAGAATTTTGTAATAAACATCATTGTAGATAAACTTTGCCTACATTCTTGATTACTTTGAGGATAAGATCCAAGAGCAGTAATTTCTGGATCAATATACAAAAATACTTTAATGATTTTCAATATCTATAGAAAAAGTGCCCTTCAGAAAAAGAGTATCGATTTACACTATCACTATATATGTTTAGGAGCTTTCTTTATCTTGAACCTAATCACCACTTATTCTTTTGTGTATGTAATAGAGAAGGAAGGAAAAACACATATCGGGGTGAAGCATGGGGAGAGTGAAAATAGGGAGAAAAGAGTCCTGACTTCCAAATGTTGGATAAATCACTGCGAAACAGGGAAAGAGTTCTTTTGAAAGACCCATCTCCAATGTCACTTAACTACATGCATTCCTAAACATCCACTTCAGAAGTTCCCAGGAAATTTCTCATCATTGGTTCTCTGGGGGAAGTTTACACTAACACAATTTTGGGTGTGGGTGGCAGATTTTTTTGTAAGTTCCATATTATAGTGGCTACACCAATTTACAATTCCACCAAGAGTCTGATGTAAAAATACTTTAAAACTAAAATAGCTATGCAAACATACATAATGTTACAAATAATAATTATTCATAATGTATTTCCCATTTAGTTTTCTAGGATAACCTCTCCACCCACTTGTCCACAACCAAAGAGAGTACACACTTAGTCTATTATTACTAGATTTCAAAATAATTTATAGAATACAGATTAGATAACCTACAAAAATAAGTCACCTATTGCTCAATTTCCTGGGCACAGGTTGAAAGCATTGTTCATAGGAAGAGAGTGTGACAGAGAGAATATGCTGTTTTCCAACTTTTGTTCTTACAGAGAGAAATTACTGTTTTTAGTTCTTTTACACTGAGATTTGGATTCACTTCTTAGTGTCAGATGGAAACTATTCCCCATGCCCCTCAACTCAAACTAGCTTCTTTGCTCTGCTTAGAAATGCCCTAAATCAATATTTTCCTCTCCCTTGGACACACTGCAACTTTTTCTCCTAAACCAATTTTATATCTTCATTGTCACATCCAATTGTTGTTATTTGTCCATTAATTATTTATATATTAATCCTACAGCTTTCCATTCTAGGCCTTCCAACATCCCTCAAGTTTTCTAAAGTCATGCATATATGCTAATCAAATCAAATGATTTAATTTTCCTTGAAAGAAAACCTTTAGAAATCTAAATTCTTTAAACATTCTCTCAACCAAGCTTTATTTGATCATGACTAGGGACTGAGTTCTTTTGGATAGAACTTCAAATTATAAAAGCTGCATAATTGTTTTTACTTTTTTCCAAATACATGTAAATAAAAAGATTTCATATCACATTACTATTTAATAATGGGTTTGTTGAAATGGCTGCACTATTCATTGTATAGACTGAGTCTGACTTCCTACTTTTTATGTAAATATAATTATGTGACATTTTTACAGGATGGATTTTCCAGAAGGCACAAGACAAGTTCTAACTACTGTTGGCTGTCCATGTTGAAATTTGTTTTCTTTAAACTCTTATTCTATATTAAGAGATGTGTCAGACTTCCAGCCAAGATGGAGGCATAGACATACACACTGCATCTCTCTCCACAACTAAGAAGAAATACAACTACCTCAAAACTAGAAACATTCAGAAGTTCCAGAAAATCAAACTACATGGAAGTCCAGCAAACAAAAATATAAAGAAGAAATACACATCCAGACAGGTAGGAGGGGAGGAGCCACGGCATAGAGGATGCAGTGTGGTGGCGGCAGCAGTGGTGGCAATGGCAGGCTGGCAGAAAGCACAGTTACATGTTTTAAAAAGTCGGGAGGGACACCTGGGAAGCTTTCCTAGCTCCTCACCAGACCTCGCAGCTCACAGTCTGAGCACCAGGGCAAAGCAAGCCTCATTGCTTCTGACTGTGCAGACCAGTGGGGGTTGGGGTGGAGGCAGAAACTGCCAGTCTCTCACCGGAGTCTGCTTGTTTAAAGGGCCCCCACAGTCCTAGAACATCCACAGATCCACCCACTCTGGGAACGACAGCCAGGGCAGCAGCTTGAGGGGTGCCAGTCTGGTGCGAAAGTTTGAGAGGTGCCTAGAAAAGGGGCGAGTCCTGGGCAGGCAGCATTGTTCCCTCTCAGACCCCTCCCCCACATACAACGCCACAACATGGTGAAATGGGTTGTCCTGTAATGAGGAATCACTAAAGCTCTGTCCCTTACAATGTAACAGGACTGACAGCTCTACTTGGGATGCAGAGGCAAATAAACACAGGAGCGTGTCAGAATGAGAAAACAGAGAAGTATGGCCCAAAAGGGGAAATAGATCACGGTTCCAGTGGGAGAACTAAGTGACAAGGAAATAGCCAACCTAAAAGATTAGGAGACAACCTAACAGATGCAGAATTCAAAACAGTGGTGATAAAGATGCTCACAGGCTTGACAGATATGCTTGAGTACAGCAAACGCATAAGAGAAGAAGTGAAGGCTATACTAAGTGAAATGAATGAAAATCCACACAAAATTAATGGTGAAGGGAAGGAAAGCAGGGTTCAATTCAATGATTTGGAACATAGGAGGAAAAATACAGTAAACCAGTGCAGAATGAGGAAGCAAGAATTGAAAAAAATGAAGAAAACTTCCCAAATTTTGTGAAGGAGATGGACATACAGGTCCAGGAAGCACAGAGGGTCCCGGGCAAGCTAGACCCAGAGGGGATCACACCAGGATGCATCATGATTGAGATGCCAAAGGTAAAAGATAAAGAGAAAGTCCTGGGGGCAGCAAGAGAGAGGCAGAAAGTTGCCTACAGGGGGGTGCCTATAGGACTATCAGTTGATTTATCAGAGGACATTTTGCAGGCAGGAAGGGACTGGCAAGCAGTATTCAATGTGATGAAAGGCAACCTGCAACCAGAATTACTCTATCCAGAAAGGCTATCATTTGGAATGGAAGGACAGATGAAGTGCTTTCTAGACAAGGTGAAGCTAAAGGAGTTCATCATCACCAAGCCATTATTATATGAAATGTCATAGGGATTTACTTAAGAAAAAGAAGATCAAAACTGTGAACACTAAAATGACAACAAACTCACAATTATCAACAACTGAATTAAAAAAAAAAAAAATCCAACTAAGCAAACCAGAATAGGAGCAAAATTATAGGTATGGGGATCATTTGGAGGGTTATCAGCTGGGAGGGGGGAGGGGGCAAAATGCGGAAACAGTGCAGGGGTTAAGAAGCATAATCTGTTGGTACAAAATAGACAGGGGGAAATTAAGAATAATATAGGAAAGGGTGAAGCCAACGAACTTATACACATGACCCGTGGACATGACCTAAGGGGGTTGGGATTGCTGGAGGGAAGGGGGTACAGGGTGGAGGGGAGCAAATGGGAAATAAAATTGGAACTACTGTAACAACATAATTAATAAAATATATTTTAAAAAATAACAAGTGTGTCAGTGTTAGTGGAGAAATAGATTTAACATTATACAGTTCCTTCTTTTAGGACTCACCAACTCTTAGTTCTCTATTCTTTGCAAAAGAGTCTTTAGTATGAAACTCTTAGAATCGTGAAATAAAATCAGCTTACTTAATAAAAATATTACAGCTTCAAACATCTTGTAGGTATCCAAAACCCTTATGTGACTTAATTTTATACAAACAATACTTTCTGCACAATTATTCTTAGAATGTTGTTTGATTTGCTCATCTGTATGAAAGTGGAAGTTGATAGTTTTGGTTACCTGGCTCACTAACTTTTTCACAGGTTGCCCCACAACTGCAAGAGCAAGTTTCTTGAGCTCTTCATTGTTTTTCCAGGTCCCCATCACTTCCTGCTGTATTTTCATGCTCTTCTCCAACTCTTGCTCCTCAGTACTTTTTAGAATCTTCTGCCTTCCAGGTGGTATACAAGGAATAGTGAGCCTATCCTTGGCTTTTTCTGGGAAACACTAATTCTTGCCAGAAGTATCTTGATGAGCACTATCTTCCTCTTCTTCTGGCTTCTTTTTATGATTAAAAACTTTCATCCTTTTGGAGGGTAGAGTTTCGCTAATGATTACAGGTATAGGACATCTCTTGGCTTTCATTTTTACATGGTGTTTTCTTTCTGTGCCAAATCCTTCCAAGAAGATGGTCTAATAGACCTTCTCTGAGACTTGGATGGAGTATTTCTTGAGGTGGTTCCCTTGACTTCCAGGGGAGAGCAAACTGTTGAGGGAACGGACTGTTGCACCAGATTTTTTTTTTTCTGACTCTTTGTAGGAAGTGTGATCAACTGGTCTTAAAGGTGTGACAATAGCTTGCTGAGGATTTGCATTTTTCAAGAGTTTTTTCCTGAAAAAGCCCTGTCCCATTCTTCTCAGGAAACTTATTCTCCAAATTAGCTTTTTCTTCAAACCAAGAATCTATGTTTTGGGTATCTTCCTCATCATTCAAATATGTAAAGTTAATGAAGTCTTTGGGAGCATCACAGAAATAAGAGGCTTTAACTTGTGACATTGTCCCCACCCAATATCACACAATCACGTAAAGGCAGAATTAGATCTAGAACCAAGGTTCCTGACTTCAGTACAATGTTCTTTCCATATAGTTCTCTCCCCTCACCCTGTGGTTTACTCTGTCAGTCCAATGAAAATTGCAATATACTTTCATCTGTCTTCTGAAATCTTAAAATCTATCAAGGACTCCTTATCAAGAACCTGGTCTCAGCTGTGAGGATGGAGCACTCACAAAAAAAAAAAAAAAAAAAAAAAAAAAAAAATGTGGCGGGATTCACTCACTACCATTGGAAATTTGAACCCATGCTCTCCAGCAGAATGTATCAATCAGACTGCCTTGAAATATTTTAAGAAAGCAATTTAATACAAATGATAATATGCTTTCATATACATGACTCGAGGAATACAAATCCAGAGGTTACCTATCACTAGAATTACTAAATTCAAGAAAATGTCATTGTAACAATAGTCCAGTTATTAAAGAAACAACTGTCAATAATATCCTTATCTCCAGAACCTGGTTTGCTTGTAGAAGCAGCAGCAGAAAAAGGGTTTTAGCCTCCTTATGTCTTCTAAGTTTCATAGAAATGTATCTAATTGGTGGAATCTAGTTCTCAGCCAAAACTGGGTATAAGTGTATGGAAAATGTAGTTCATAGACTTCTGGGCTCTGCAGTTTGGAAAAACACATATAGTGAGTGGAATGAATGCTGACTATAGCAATCCTAGTCATGCTATAGCATTAGTTACAGTCCATGCACTTCGTTTAAAATATATAATTTTCTTTTTGTGCGAGAAAACTGTCTCACTCATAGTGGCAACTACATAATTGTCAGCTATTAATATCACTATTTATAAAACATATCTTTCTAGACCAAAATATGTATGAATTGATCAATAACTCATATGAGTTCCTTTAGCACATCTTTAAGTCTTTGTAAATCCCTAAAGGGTCACAGGGCTCTGGAAGTGATAGCTAGTGAACAGGTGAAACCTGTATGTCCCCACATTTTAGTGGCAGTTGGAGGTTCATGATGAATTCCCAGACTAGGTGAGTAGTGACAAGAAGTGAGGAGGCAGATGTGCTATCTACTCCTCATCTGCTCTGCTTCCAGGACAGCCCTTGGTTCCTCTGTGTTTTGCAATGTTGAGATAAAGGAAAACTGAGTTTCTTTAGAGAAGGTTGTGAAAGAGAAGGCACTGAATATGTATGTGTCCTTACATCTTCTTAACTTTTCATCTCCTGAGAGAAACAGAGCTTTAATCCTCTCATTGAGGGTGGGGCAGTGGGAGGTAGAAATTGGGAAAGAGGAGTCCAATGTCAATTTCAGATGGCATTTCAAGTTTCCTGTCAAGGCTGTATTTTGACTTTAAATTATAGTAACAGAATTTAGGATTAAGCCAGTGTACTGCATCACAGACTGTTTTAAGGCAGTTATATGAAATCTTAGTTTAAAGGTTAACAGTAATTATTTTTGCAAACTTTATTAGACCTGAATTAACTTTCATTGTTGAAAATAAATTTCTTTAAGATGTAAATGCCCTGGCTGGTGTTGCTCAGTGGGTTGAGCAGCAGCTTATGAACTGAAAAGTTGCTGGTTCAATTCCCAGTCAGGGCACATGCCTATTTTGCAGGCCAGGTCCCTGTTTGGGGTGTGAGACAGGCAACCAATTGATGTTTCACACATCAATGTTTCTCTCACTCTCTTTCTCCCTCCCTTCCCTTCCTTCTAGAAATGAATAAGTAAAATCTTAAAAAAAAAAAAAAAAAAGAACTCAGAAAGGCAGAGGTCCTCCTCAACCTTATTTTTCAGTTCCCTTTTGAAAATATGACAAAAATATAGTTTCTGCAGCATATTCAAAGGTCTTTCAAATATTTCCTTCTATATAATTTTATTTCAGTTTACTAACAGAGATGTTTCAAGAGTTAAATGCAGCAGATGTTAAATAAGTAGCTAACATAGGTTAGTCAGAGATGAGAATGGGACCATTCCCTTGTGCTAAACAAGTCAGCAGTTCTTTTCGTTCATCTTCTCTCTCTTCCATCATGCCTGCTGAAAGTTAATTTGGCAGAAAAATATGTGATAGAAATATGGATCTTATCTTTGGAAATTCATTAGAGAATGTTTCTCCTGATAAATTTCCCTCTATCAAACACTGTTTCTAAATTATCAACCAAAGCCCGCTGATGGCCTGATAAGCTCACTTGGAGTAAGACCTCATGCCCAGTATCCCCAACAGCAGTTTCCCCTAACCTGCTTTCCCCAGAGACTCTGCACTCTGCTTATTAATCTTCTTACACAGGAAAAGAAGAAAAGGATTCCCTTAGAGTCAATCCCACCTCTAGGTTAGAATGGGTGAGAATTACTCATCAGAATGGTGGGAGATAGAGAATTTATACTTAGTTCTGCTAATCTTCAAAGTCTCTTACAATTTGCTATAACAAATGAGGAGATACTAGGTCTAAATCTCTTGGGAGCCTACACTGCTTATCCCACTTTGTGACGGTGAAGCTGAGAAAGAAGGAGGGTCTGAAAATGTATTTCAGGTCCTCCTTATAAAAATGCCTGTTTGTGAACTGACCCCTTATGACATCTTTCTTGAAAGCATTAATCACTGTCATTTTTCAGGGATTTTTCTCTTTCTTCAGGGAACTTAAATTGGGTGTGTAGGTAAGAAATTTAAAGTAAATGAACATTTCAATATTCTTCACCAAATCATCATAGACTGAAATATCAAAAGAAGTGACCTTCAAAAATTATACTGCATCTTATCATGGGACTTAGACCTGGGCTTAATAATGATACAAATGCATGTGGAGTCTGCCACTGTGGGCAGTTCAGACTGAAGAAAACTTTTAAATGATTTATAGAAGGCAAAACTATTAGTGAGGAAATACTGCTGTATTAAAAATGATGGCCTTTCATCAGAATGGCAAAGAGACCCCTCCTATTCTTCACATTTTTTTCATTATCATGCATTTGTGTCTCAGTACAAGTATACTTGGTGTATTTAACACATTAAATTTTAAAAGAGATCAGGATCTCAGCTCACAGTGCAGGAGGAACAAACTGGCCAAAAACAGAATTCTCAGTAAAGTACAGACACAAATGCCAGGTTGCTTCTTGAATAAATTATGTCATAGGAAATAACTAAAGTGGCATTGGATCAAGGGGTTTCTATAAAATTTTAAATTGATCTTTTTAAAAAATATTTTTCAACTATGAATTTAGTATATGAGTCTAACCAATAAAAATGCATTCACTCTGCAAAGTACCATATCAGGTACCAAGAGGACATAGTCTTGTGTTAATCGCTTTATTATTTGTTGTCTTAATCTGTACTCAAGATAATTTTGGAAGGAGAAAACAATTGAAGAGTCTGCATGCTTCTCTAGAGCTGTACATTGTTTCTATGCTTTATTCAATTAGACTAGCTTGTGATACATGACTAAAAACATTGATACTAGAGGTGGTGCTGCTTCATTATCTCTGGTCCCAATTTGAAATTGTGGGAAAGGGTTTATGATAGCTTGATGTTAAGTTAAGTATTGACCTAACAGACAAAACTCTGTGAGAGTGAAAAGTGGTATAATAGGGTAAGATACTTACTTATAAAAACTTGGCATTTTTGTAATTCTTAACAGAATTCCAAAGCATATTTCACAGAAATAGAAAAAACAATCCTAAAATTTGTATGGAACCACAAAAGACCCAGAATAATGAGAATAATCATGAAAAGAACAAAACTGGAGGTATTATGCTTCCTGATTTCAAACAATATTACAAAGCTATGGTAATCAAAACAGTATACTATTGGCATAAAAACAGAAACATAGATCAATGGAATAGAATAGAGAACTCAGAAATAAATCCACATATATACAGTACATTTATGAAAAAAGACACAAGAATATACAGCGAGGAAAGGACAGTTTCTTCAATAAATGGTGTTGGGAAAACTGGACAACCACATGCCAAAGAATGAAATTAGACCACTATTTTCACTGGACACAAAAATTAACTTAAAATGGATTAAAGACTTGAATGTAAAGACCTGAAACCATACAATTCCTAGAAGAAAACTTAGGTGGTAAGCTCCTAGACATTGGCTCAGCAATACATGCAAGTTCTGAGTTTTATCTGGAAAAAGTCCAGCCATTGTCAATGTAATGATAATGGTGCAGTATCGATGTAACCTGGCAGCCAATGAAAGTGGATTGGGATGCACTGCATGAACAATGACAACTTTACTGTACTAGTCTGTGAAGGCAGTAGATGCCATTGAGTGAGCATGTGTACTGTGTGGCTGTCACATTGAGTGAGCAAGTAGAGCAACAAATTTGAATCAAATTTTATGTTAAGCTTGAACATTCCTCTGTGGAAACTATTCAGATGATTCAGAAGTCTGCAGTTCTGGGAAACTAGTGATTGGCAGCTTCATCACAACAACACACTTGCTCATGAATCACATCTTGTGCAGTGTTTTTGGTGAAACATCAAATCACGCAGGTAACTTAGCCTCACTACAGCCCAGATTTGGTGCTCTGTGACTTCTGGTTTTTCCCAAAACTAAAATCACCTTTGAAAAAAAGAGATTTCAGGCCATTGATAGATTCAGGAAAATACAACTGGGCAGCTGATGGCAACTGAGAATTGTGTGAGGTCCCAAGGTGCCTACTTTGAAGGAAACTGAGGCATTATTGTCCTATGTACAGTGTTTCTTGTATCTTGTATGTTCTTAAATAAGTATTTTTCATAATACATGGATGAATAACTTCTGTACAGACCATATGTATATAAAGGATTTGATACCAAAAGCAAAAGCAATAAAAGCAAAAATAAACAAGTGTAATTACATTAAACTAAAAAAACTTCTTCAGAGTAAAGAAAAGGCTATTAGAATGATAGAAAACATGTGAAACTGATATATCTGATAAGGGGTTAATATGAAAAACATTAAGAACTAATACAACTCAATAACAAAAAACAAAACAAAATAATCTGATTTAATAATGGGCAAAGGACTTGAATAGACATTTTTCAAAAGAAGAAAATAGGTGGCCAACAGATAAATGAAAATGTATACAACATCACTAATCATCAGGGAAATGTAAATCAAAACTACAATGAAATGTCACTTTATTTCACACATGTTAGAATGGTTATTATCAAAAAGAAAAGAATTAAATGTGTTGGTAAGGTTGTAAGGAATGGTAAATATTTGTGCACTGTTTGGACTGTAAATTGGTAAAGCCAGAATGAAAGACAGTATGGATGCACCTAAAACATTTAAAAATAGAACTATCATATGCTCCAGAAATTTCACATCTGAGTATTTATTTGAAGAAAATAAAAATATTAACTTGAAAAGATATATGTATCCCCATATATTTGTAGCATTATTTACATACACATAGAAGCAACCAAAATATCCATCAATGAATGAATGAGTGAATAAAATAATACAAATAATGGAATATTATTCAGTCATATCCTAAAAAATAATTAAACCTTGCCATCTGCAACAGCATGGATGGGCCTAGGGGTATTGTGCTGAGTGAAATAGATAAGACAGAGAAAGACAAATACAGTATGATCTCACTTAGATGTGTAATCTATTTAAAAAACAATAACAACCAACTTCATAGATACAGAGAACAGACTAGTGGTTGCCAGAAGTAGGGGGTAGGAGGAGGGTGATATGGGTGAATGTGATCAAAATGTGCAAAATTCCTATTATAAAATAAATAAGACCTTGAGATGTGATGCATAGTATAATGAATATAGTTAAAAATTCTGTACTGTATATTTAAAAGTTGCTAGAAGACTAAATCTTTAAAAAGTTCTCAAAATAAATTGTAACTGTATAGTAAAAAATATGCATTTTTAATTTGCATCTCTTGGTTACAATGACTTCAGTAATGGAAAAATAGCCCTATGGACTCATGGCTAAATCCATTTCCATTAGCTCCCTTTGTTGCAAGTGAGAGAATTCCAAATTCAAACCGACTTAGGCAAAAAAAAGTATTGATTGTCTGACATAACAGAAGTTCAGCAGTTGTCAGGCTTTAGTCTCAGCTGTATAAAGTGTTTAAAATATATCATCAGTACTCAGTTTCTTTCTTTCCACCCCTTGGCTACACTTCTCTTCCTTTCTTGGATAAAAACTTCTATCCTGATGCTAAAATGGCTACATGAATTTCATCTCTTCAGGGTCAAGTCCTTGGAAATAGTGAGCTTCTTTTCTAGTAGCTCCCATGGAAATTTAAATGTTCATTCTTATTAGCTTCACTGAAGTCACATTTCAACATATGAAATAAATAGTATGGCTAAGATAGTGTGGAAGTTTAAATTGAAGTAGGCTTGAATCATGTGTTCAATGATGGTGCAGAGGTGTGGCGCTCTGTACAAATAAACATGGAAAGTTTTTTGAGGCATTGATTTTTACCTAAAAACTGGGGTTATTTCTAGAAAATGGTAATTTGGAGGCTAGGAAAACCAATAACAAATATTTATAAGCAATACCTAATGGAGGAGAAGTAATAGATAAAAGGTGAAGTAGTTACTCTTATAGAAGACTTTTGCAGTAGTAAAGAATTGCAACTTTGGTGTCAAGTGACAAGGGGGGTCATAACAGGTAGAACAGAGCATATTCTTCACACATCTCAGAAGCCCATTTAGCTTCAGTATATGGAGGGATGCAGAAATACAGATATTGGCTAAACAAGAATGTGTGGCTTGAGTAGGGTCAGGAAATAAAGTGTTCTGGAAGGATTTGTAGTAGAAAGATACCCATAAAAAGCTTCACAGAGAGTAATAAAGGAGAACGTGAGAGGACTATTTAAAAACTCTTGAGCCATCTGTGATACTCCCAGAAATTACTGAATTCAGTCAGATAGTGATAAGAGCCAGGGAAAAATGATCATTACCTTAGGATTTCTCAGGTTGCATTCATAGGTGGGTAAAACCACAGGAAACTTTTGTTAAAACTACCAAAAACTCACAAATAGTCGATGTATTAGGGAAAGAGAAAAAATTACAGAGAGAGAGAAATAAATCAAAATGGAAGCAAGGAGAAAGGAAGGAAAAATTAAATTCAGTTCAGGGAGCTGAACTCTATGTTGCAATGTACAGTGATGACGAGGAAAAAAAAAAAAATGAATTTGACCTGAAGCCTTCTCTTAAGGAACCTAGAATCTAGGAATAAATGTAGGACAATGATTTAAATAACTAAATATATTGTGTAGCCCTGGCTGGTGTGGCTCAGTGGATTGAGTGCCAGCCTGCAAACCAAAGGGTCGCATGTCCTATTCCCAGTCAGGGCACATGTCTGGGTTGTGGACCAGGTTCCCCAGATACGGGCGCGTGAGAAGCAACAACACACTGATGTCTCTCTTCCCCTCTTTCTCCCTCTCTTGCCCTCTCTCTAAAAATAAATAAAACCTTTAAAAAAATAAAACAAAATAAAATATTGTGTAAAAAACAATGAGAGGACCTTGTATTATTTTGAGAATTCAATGAACTAATAAAAGTATGTGAAGCATTTAGCATGAAACTCAATAAATGTGGTAAAGATTTTTTTTTAAATAGTAAAAACCAAAAACAGGTTAAATTAAAAAATATTTTGGAGTTTTGTATTTGAGGAACACATGGAAAAAACAGCACTTCTGGCATAAGAAAATAGCAGAAGCAGAAGTACAATGGAAAAAATTTTAAAACATTTATATCAGTAAGTTGGTCAATTTAACCAGGGTGGAGAGATGGGTGAAAGAAGCTTATAGAAATGAGAAGTGGCAAATTAAGCACTGAAAGCAGACACCTGGTATAGAAAAGTGTGCTGTGATGAGTAGCACCTGCTCTTGGTAATAACAGTTAGAACTGATGACAGGAATGCCAAGAATGTACCATCTTGAACAGAGAGTACAACACACTGGTGGTATATGAGCCTGAAAACAAACAGGGTATGGTTAGAAGATAAAAGGCTTTAAATGCATGCTCATAAACTTGCTCTTTTCCCAAAAGTAACAGAAAGTTAGCAAAGATTTTTGTGTGAGGAGGTGATATTATATATTTATTTTAGAAGCATAACTCAGGCCACATGTGAATGATAGAGACATAGATTTATTTAGGAAATGATTGCTATGGTCCTGCTGGAGTAGAATAAAGCTTCAAATAGGATTATGTTGATAGGAATGAAAAGAGAATGGATAAGAAAATTGACTCCAAAATGCAATGAATAAACTATACTGCAAGTAGAGAGCAAGAGAGAAAATTTAACAAAAAAGATATTGTGATTTCTAATTTGAGTTTTGAGGAAGAGGTGATTAAAATCTTAAGAAGAAAGAAAATCTTGGAGAGTAGAAAGAAGAAATTTTGGTTTTAGACTTTTGAGTTAAATGTGCAGTAGAACATCTAGCTATAGAGGTTTTCAGCAGATATTTAGACATCTAGTTTTCAGTTCTAGAGAAGTGTGATATCTAGAGATAAAAATTTGTGAATCTTCCAACTATCATTATTAGTTAAAAACAGAGAATTGGTTCTATTTGCCTTTAGCTAACTAAAGCATCCAAAATTATTGCATTAGTGGTCATAAGAATGAAGCAGTGTTAGAACTACCCTATTAACAAATATTCTATATGGTGGCTCTTCTTGAATAAACAAACGCAGGCTACAAAAAAATTTTTTGTATGAAATTTCAAAAAAAGTTGAAAATTAGAACAACCTACATATAAAATATGAGCTAAAAAGCAGTATTTTGACAAGGAAGGTAGGGAAAAAATTACGATGATGCAAAAGAAGTAAGTTGTTATTATTATTGAGAAGCCTTGTAGGGAAGATGAATTTTCAGCTTCAAGTCTTTTTTAAATTATGAATTTAGTTTTTTGGTGAATGGATATTATATTCCAGAGAACTGTGGCTGGAGTAAATAAGACAAGTCCAATGAACAATGAGCTACTTTAGAGAGGTGTTTGCAGTGGATACTCCTGGATGTCTGGTTGCTTTGCTGCTAAAGTCTACATTTGCAATTATTGCATTGATACACATAAGACATTAAAAATTGTTTATCAGTTGTTGTTTTTTTTGCCAGGATTAAGTAACTTGTAAATGACTTATTCTCCCAGTGCTAAAAAATAATAAAACTGAACAAAGTGTATGCGACAGTTTACAGGCTTTGAAATGGGCAGTTTGGGACTTTCTGAGACAATGAAAATAAAAGAAATGAGCTTACATTCATTTAAGCTTTCCACAAAGAGGCCATTTCCCAAACTGCACAAAGGTAGTCACAAACAATGAGTGGAGGTCTTCATAACAAGAAAAAAGGCATGGGTCAGAGGTCAGAGCTAGGGAAACAGCTGGACTTGGTGGGATAGAAACCAAAGAGGAGCAATCTTCAAAGAGGATGCCCTACCAGTTTGCATGTGGATCCTTTGTGGGCTCTTAGCTGAGCGCCAGGCTGCATACGTTGAGGTCAGGTAGCCACAATGTCTAGCACAAAGTAACTGAAGAGGATCTGAGAGCCAAAGAGGTTACCAGAGGCTAAAAGAAAGCAAAGGAGACAATATTTGCAACATTCTTAGAGAGGATACAAAAATAACTATCATGAAAAGAATTTGGACTTCATCAGTAGTAAAAACCTCTCCTCATTAAAAAGTAGCATTAAGAAAATAAAAAGGTGATGAAAGGTAATATAACTTTGGGTGGTGGGCTCACACAGACCATGGATCATAGAAATGTACACTTAAACCTATATGATCATATTAACTAATGTCATCCCAACAAATTTAATTTTAAAAAAAGAAAAAAAGATGAAAGATGGGGAGAATATTCTAAAAACATACTTTTGACAAAAACTGGCTTTCTTAATATATAAAGAAGTTTTCTAACTCAGTCCAACAAAGCAAACAACCTAATTAAAGACAAGCAGAGAATTTAAAAACACACTTAACAAATAATGTTTTCCAAATGATGTCTGTGCACACAAAAAAGTTGCTCAATATCTTTGTCATCATGGATATGCTAAATAAAACCACAATGAACTATTATCTCATACCTTCCAGAATGATCAAAATAGAAAAAATAACATCAAGTGTTGGCAAGTATGTGAAAATCTGGAAGTCTCTTGCATTGCTAGGAGGACTGTAAATCACTACTACCCCTTTGGAAAATTCTATGCAAGTTTCTTATAAAGTTAAACACAAATCTACCCTATCACCTACCAATTCCAACCATAGTTATTTACAAAGGGAAGTGAAATATGTTATCACAAAGAGTAACAGTAAAATATTAATAGCAGGTTTATTTAAAATAATGCCAAACTAGAAAGACTCTGAGGAACTAATGTCCGTCAATAAAGGATAAAAAGTCAAATCATGGTATATTCATACAATACTTCTCAGCAATAGAATATAGTAACAATACAAGCAATATCATGGATATAACTTAAATAGCTTAAAAACAAACCTATTGAGACAAAAATTCAAAAATACTAAAAGCTCCATTTAGGTCATGTTCAAAAGCAGGCAAAATTTATCTGTGGCCATAGAAATCAGAACAGTGGTTGTTGCCTAGAAGAGAACAGAAAGGAACTTTCTTGGGATGGAATTGTTCTAGATTTCACCTAGATTATTGGTTACATGGGTGTTAGACATTTGTCAGAACTCATGGAATTGAATATTTAAGATCTGTATTTGTCACTGTATATAAAATTTACGTACAGATGTAAGAAAGAATGTGTGTTTAGACTCTGCTAAGTGTAACGCAGTAAAACAGGCAGTGTGCAGGACTCAAAGAATAATAAGAATTTAGAATAAGGATGTGATAATGGTATTTGTTAAAACATGGTTTGGAGATCTAAGTAGCTGAGAAGACTTAGTAAATCATTTGACTCTTTTTATCAAAGTTAGCCTTTCTGTTTTTTTTTTTTTTATTACAACAATTAGACATTTATAAACTGAAACAATTACTTATTTTTAAGTAGATAACATAACAACTAAAGTATGTTAAAAACACACACACTTTGTAACTATTCTGTAAGTTTTGCTTATATTTTAACCATAATCTTGTTTTTTTTTTAATGTTTAAATAAATTGCTTTTTAAAATTCATTCTCACTTCATAATGTTTTCTGTGCCTGAGTTTTCCCAGTTCTCCAGAAACTCTTTGCAGCTTTCTAAAGGTAGCTTCCTTTCCTTCTTTACTCTACTCTAGGGAGAAAACTGATCAGCTCCAGCTTAATCAGAGAGCAGGCAAGAATTGTCTTTTTAGCATTCTCAATTAGATTGCTGAATATCAAGCATCCATGCTGTGTTCCTTCTGAGGTCCTTGTTCTTTCCCTCTCTTCCTGGCAAAACAGAAAGAGACAAGAATTGTGCAGCAGCATGAAGCCTATGGTCTGAATGAAAACTCTGTGATTGTCTTTTTCCAACCACCATGTTCTCTGGCAGACAGCTTCTAAATTGCCTTAGGCTCCCCTCACAGTAGATATGCTAGATGCTTATAATTAATTTGAACTGAATAGGCCCTTAACAACTCTCGTTCACAGAATTAAACCTCAGTGCTCTGTAGATTTGAAAGGACTGTACCTTCCAAGAGCACATCAATTTACAACCTGAATAAGATTTATGAACAGATATAAAATAACTTCTATAAGCAGCAAGTTGTGTCTGGCTATTTGTAGAACATATTTCAAAGAATAAAAAGCATTCATTGATAAGAAATTTTAGATATTAAACTAAGTCACTTTACTTTAATAGATTTTAAAGTACCTATCATATGCAGTTGCAATGAAGAGAATTTGTGACCACAGTACAAGCATTTTTTTAAATCTATAGTATTCACTGATTATTTATTTATATGTAGGTGATCTTAAAAAATGAGAAATAAAATTAGATTCTACAAGAAGAAAAACTGCATTATTTCAGAAGTTGTTAAAAATTTTAGGAGTGGAAGACTTCTAGTCAAGATGGCAGCGTAGGCGGACACGGCTTTCCTCTTCGCACAACCACATCAAAATTACAACTAAAATATAGAACCATCTCTCAGAACCATCAGAAGAAAAATTGAATTAAATTCTGACAACTATGAAATTAAAGAAACCACATTCATCCAGACTGGTAGGAGGGTCACAGACTTAGAATGGGCTGCTCTCTCACCCACGTGTGGTGGATAAAAATTTGAGGATATCTCAGGAGCAAGGAGTCCCAGCCCCACACCAGACCCTCCAGCCCAGGGTTCCATGCCAGGAAGATAAGCCCCTACAACTTCTGGCTGCAAAAACCAGGAGGAATTGAGTCAGTGGAATACATTTCTGGATCCCCAAGAAGTTCCTCTTAAAGAACCCACACACAGACTCACCTACTCAGATTCACTCACTCTGATCTCCACCACGAGGGTAGCATCTTGAAAGGAACCAGTGGTATGCAGGAAGAAACTGAAGTGTTTATTATCAAGATGAGCAGAGGCTACTGTCCCTTTTCTAACCCCCACTCCCCAACAGAGCCAGCAAGCTGGTGCCGTATCTGAGACTCTTTCAACCTGGCTAATACTGTTTGACCCACCTGGGAGAGCCACAGAGACTCTACCCCACCCAAGTTATGGGCCTACCCAAGCTGCTTTTCCATATGAATGGCTGGTCTTCACTCATGCATCCCAACTGCCTAAATCCTCATAAACAAGCAATAGCTGGCCTCTATGATCTCCAGGCCCAGCATTAGCAGTAACCGGCCTAGATTCACAGCTTGCCTTCTCCTGGAAATCTCCACGCCCAGCACAAGTAGCAGTCATCTCAGATTGCTTTATAGCTCAGGCAGGGTGACCCCAGGAGAAACACAGGTAAGGGTTGACCTAGGCCTGCACAACCTGGGAAACCCCAAGGCCAGAACACCAAGTAGACAGTTACACACCATGTTGGAGCACCACCACCCTGCTCCTGCATAGCTGATCCTCCAACAGAAAGCAGTGGCTGGTGGTTGGTGGTTAGTGGTCACAGCCAATTCTTGCAGCTGACTGGCCTGGGTAAATCCCTCCCATTGGTCTGTCAACAGCAACCAAGGCTCAACCACAAGAGGAGGGTGTACTCAATCCACACAAAGGATGCACCTTGAGAACCCAGCTTAGTGAAAGGGGAGGCTATGCCACTGGACCCTATGGGACACCTACTACATTAGCCTGCACTAACAAGACAGGGGGTCATAACTGCTCTACTTAATACACAGAAAATATATAGGGAGGCTGCCAAAATGAGGAGACAAAGAAACATGGCCCAAATGAAATAGCAGATCAAAACTCCAGAAATAGAGCTAAACAAAATGGAGACAAGCAATCTATCAGATGGAGAATTCAAAACACTGGTTATAAGGATGCTCAAGGAACTTAGTGAGGATCTCAATAGCAATAAAAAGATCAAGTACGAAACAAAGAAAACACTAACTGAAATAAAGAACAATTTACAAAGGAACAACAGTAGAGTAGATGAAGCTGAGGATCAAATCAATGATGTGGAACATCAGAAAGCAAAAAACAACCAATCAGAACAACAAGAAGAAAAAATAACCCAAAAAAAATGAAGATAGTATAAGCAGCCTCTGGGACAACTTCAAGAAGTCCAACATTTGCATCATGGTGGTACCCAAAGGAGAAGACAAAGAGCAAGAAATTGAAAATCTATTTGAAAAAATAATGAAAGAAAACTTCCCTAATTTGGTGAAGGAAATAGACATGCAAGTTCAGGAAGAAGAGAGAGAGTCCCAAATGAGATGTATGCAAAGAGGCCCACTCCAAGACACATCATAATTAAGATGGCAAAGGTTAAAGATAAAGAAAGAATCCTAAAAGCAGCAAGAAAAAGAAGTTTGTTATGAACAGGGGATTCACACAAGACTGTCAGCTGATTTCTCAAAAGAAACTTTGCAGGCTACAAGGGATTGGCAACAAATATGCAAAGTCATGAAAAGCAGGGGCCGACAGCCAAGATTGCTCTACCCAGCAAAGCTATCATTTAGAATCAAAGGGAAAATAAAGATCTTCCCAAAAAGGAAAAACTAAAGAAGTTCATCATCACCAAACCATTATTATATGAAACATTAAAGGAACTTATTAAAGAAGAAGATCAAACCTATGAACAACAAAATGACAAAAAATACAAATCTATCAACAATTTAATCTAAAAAACAAACAAAACAATCAAGAAGAACAGAGACAGAATCATGGATATAGAGAGCATTTTAATGGTTGCCAGATGGGGAAGGGGTGTGGGGTAATGGGTGAAGAGGTGAGGGGATTAATAAGTACAAATAGATAGTTACAGAATAGCTATGGGGATGTAAAGTCGTCGTCGGCAGCCGTCCGTCTCGAGAGACGATGGTGTAGCTTCTTAAGAGTCTATCTGCACTGCCGAGAATGGCTGTGCAGTCCGACTCGGGAGTGACACGGTATCTGTCTCCTCCCGTGTTGAATCGACATCTTGCGATGACGCTGGAGTGTCCTCTCCAGTGAAGCTGAAGCTACAGAGCCTGGGCAGGGTGATATGGAGGGTCTGCTGTTGCCCATGCAGCAGACCCCCCCTCTCTTCGCAGCTGAAGGGTCCAAGGGAAAGACGGAGTCAATACAGCTTGGCTTCAGGTGCGCCGCAGGAGTTGCCGGTGTTGACTACAACGTCAAACCGCCTTAGGGACTCCGGCTCCAGATTTTCTGTCGGGGTTTACTCCCTTAGCCTTTCCCCTGAAGAGGTATGCCGCAAGGCAGCGGAGGTTTTTTGGAGTCAGAGTTTTCCTTCTCTGATGTGCCCTGACTGGAAGATCGAACCAGCGACACTTAGCTCGCAGGCCGACGCTCAATCCACTGAGCCAAACCAGCCAGGGCTTGGGATGTAAAGTACGCTATAGGAAATTGAGTATCCAAAGAAGTTATACACATGACCGATGTACATGAACAACGGTGGGGATAATTACGTAAAGGAGTGAGAGGTGCTGGTTGGAGGGGAAGCAAAGGGGGAAAAATCAGGACAACTGTAATAGTATAATCAATAAAATATAATTTTTTAAATGAAAGAAAAATACAATGAAAATACCAAAAAGAATGTTAGGAGTAGGTAAATGTTATCAAAGAGCAAAATGATAGTTGGTTATGAATATTTGTATTAATAACAATTCTGTAATGCTTACTGACAAAAGGAATTATGGAAAGCACCCACCTATCATTATCTTCACTCTTACTGAAAATAATTTTTAGAAAAAGAAATATTAGTAATGCTGTTCATTCCTGGGACTAAGATATCTCTTATGGTAAGTGTTGAGTACATATTTTATCACTTGCAAATGAAACTTTTTCAACTTTACATATGTCATCACCTAATGCACTTGGCCATAGTAGCACACACCACAGAGGTTGTTTCATCTACATGTCCACAAGTGACTTAGCTGACACTGCTATAGATTGAATGTTTGTATCCTCCAAAATTCATATGTAAGATCCTAATGCCCAATATAATATTTGGTTGTGGGACCTTTGCGTGGTGAAGAGGTCATAAAGGTGAAGCCCTTATGAATGGGATCAGTGCCTTTATGACAGAGATCCTAAGAAAGCTCTATTGTCCCTTCTGCCACGTGAGGGCACAGCAAAAATGGCCATCTATGAACAAGGAAATGGAATTTCACCAGACACCAAATCTATTGGTATCTTGATCTTGGACTACCTGGACACCATAACTAAACAATAAATTACTATCGCTTATAAGATACCCAGTCCATGGTATTCTGGTTCGGCAGCCCAAAGGGATGAAGACACCAGGCCATGCATAATGAGGATTTTTAAGCATACAAAAGCCTTATCCAGACTTACTAAATCATAATCTTCAGAGGAGGGGCCTTTATACCAACACTTTATTTAGAGTATTACAAATGAGTCTGACGTGCAGCCCATCTTCATAACTACTGGTATAGACCAACTCTCCTACTCAAGACACAAGTGAAAATTAGAACCAATGTAATTCTCTCCCTTTGTGTTAGATTATATTGGGACAAGGTGTGCTTTCTTAACCCTATGTTAAAGAATGCAGGGATTAAGTAAAAATAATTTAGCTACTTGTTTCAGGGAATATTTGCTTTTGGAAGATAAGTATGTAAAACAACTAAAAATGCTTACTTATGAAAAGAAACAGTTAATAATCAACATTGACTCAAAACCATTGCCTCCCTGTGCCCACAAGTCCAAAGCTATTATCTGATAAAATCTGCTAAATCCTCAGTAGTTCTTGCCTTGTAAACTGACCTTTAAACTTCCTAGCCCAAGCACTAATATGTTATAAATGTTCTCCTTGACTCCCCCTCTTCTGAGAAACTTCTAAAACGCTGTCAAGGTAGTTTTCTCTCTGATGGCATTATGTCTAATAAACTTAGCTTTTCTTGATCAACAGATAGTTTTAGTGACTTGGAAGTCACAGTTAAAATTTTTGGTATTTAAATTAACTAAAGGACATGAAGTTTGGTTGACAGGCATAAATCATCTAGGTACAGACTGATGACATGACTTAACTGAGCATTTTTGCAAATGTCCCTTGTTTTTTCCCCATGTACAGACCACTTTGTTCTTGAGTAAGCTCTAGCAATGCTGCAAGCTTTGATATTTCAGAACATTCTAGTTTCATACTTTTAGTGGAATCGACTGTCAAAAAATTCTAAGATGCATTTTCTCCTGAAAACCTTAAGCTGTTTAAGCATCATATTGCTCCCAGGAATCCAAAGTCCCTGCTCATTTTCCTTATTAGGGGCCATTCTGTGACATTCCCATCTATTAATATATGTGCTAAACCAAACAGGAAAACATTACCTATAGCAATTATGCAATTATGACATTTACTTCAGCTTGATCTTTGTCTCCTTCTAGAAATAGCCTGTTTCTATTTATTTTACACAGAAATAGCTTATTACTCTATACAAATTCTAAACCTATGCCTGAATTAAGATACAAATCTCAAATATTCCTAAGAAAATATATTTGAGCCCATAAAATGAATTTCCAAAAGGGAGAAGTAGTCAAGATAAGAGACTATTAAAAAAAAAAAAAAAAAGTTCATGCGGGTGATGATCTGAGAGGAAGAAACACTGCACTGAGGTAAATACCTAACAGACAAATAGGAATATTTGTGACTAATGAGCCTGGACTTTTCAAGGATAGCAGAAAAGATAACTGGAAGTGAATGTAATAGAGTAAAAGGATGTGAGAGTCTAGAAAGAAAAGCTAAAATTCAGAATAAGCTTCATGTTGCACCACAAAATAAAAATAAAATTATTTTAAAGCTAAATTTAGCCAAAAATGCCTCTTAAGTTATATGTACAGTAGGAAGGAAAAAAGAAACTTATCTTGAAAATCTGGACAGAGCAGTTACATCCACTCTTGGAAAGCTGTGGTTAAAGTTGAAAATCTTTAAAGTCTTTTCAGTCATCCTCAAACTCCCACATTTATGATAAAAAGATACACTAAACATAAATTTCACTATATGCATTTATGATCTTTTATTTCAGGCCCTGGAACATGTTTGATCTGAGGAGAGAAATTCAGGAAGTTACTCAGAAAAGGTCACAGCAGTTGAGCTCAGCCAGGTTATTTAACTCTGCTGAACTAAAGTCAGTGGGCAAATTCAGATGCAACTATGATACATGACATAGTGTAGGCTAGAACTCTGTCATATTTTTAGTGAAATGGGCATTAGATTTTTCATTATAATTTATTTCTGGTTTTACTTGACAATAATGTTGAAATCAGTACAAAACAGCAAAGATGTACAACTGAATTTGAACACCTAAATCTCAACATCAGATAAAACATTTGCTCATATTTTAGACTTTGTGTGCATAGATGCAGATGTCAGACACATAAAAAGATTGATATAAAACAGTATGTGTTTTATAATCTCTTAAATTTTTATATTAATGCTGATCAAAAAATGTTAATAATTTTTCATTTCTGCATAGAAAATTGGATCATGATTTAACTATCAAACTAATGTTAAAATTTTAATGTTTTACCCCAAAACATCTTTATAACTATAATATTTACATACACTACTAATTATTTTCTTCAGATAAACTCTTAGAACTACAAATTCTGGGTCCAAGGCTATACACATCTTTAAGGCTTCTCTCTCAACATGTATGCTATAAAGTCTCAGTGGTAGAAATTAATGAAAAAAAAGGTAAGAAATTGTATATGTGAAAAAAAGACAAGCGGCAGTAACTTTACTTCTTCACAATACAATATTTTAATGTATTAGGTGTATCATGTTGGCAACAGGTAAATAATAAATATAAGGTCAGAAGATAGGCATTAAAGTCCCACAATGTCACCTATTACTGAAGTCTTTCAAGTAATGCATTCATCTCTATCAACCTATTTCATCATCTTTAAAATTGGATTAATAATACCTGCCATAGAAACCTCTCATGCTTGTTTTAAGGATCAATATGAAACAAAGTACACAGAACACTTAGAAAAATAAGAGATTTTCACGAAGGTCAATGCTAAATTGAAATCACAGCCAGAACTCAGAGGACATCCAGTATACACAGGAGCCCACGTGTCGCCAAGGGGGTTAGGAATCTGAACAACATTCTTGACCAACCACAGACTTCATTCAACACATATGTCATTTAGTAAAACAGCTACTTAAAGTAAGGGAGAATGTAGTTTTGTTTTTTTTTATTGCTGTCACAAATTAAACTCATTGGTCCTTCACAAGTTCTGAGGATTAGGAATTCAGACAAGGCACCGAAAGCAAAAGTGTTCATATTGTGTGGAACCTCAGTTGGAACAGCTGAAGGCCAGAGGCTGGCCTCTTCTCAAGGCTCCTTCATGTGCATACCTGGCAGTTGATGTTAGTTGTGAGCTGAAAGTATAGTTGGACTGTCACTTCCAACATCTATATGTAACATTTAAGTGCCCTGATTTTCCTTACAACTCGTGGATGGTTAACACAGTGGTTAGGTTCTATGGACCAGCATCAGAGAGAACGGGGGAAAGACAGAGACTGTGACCCAGGAAGAAACCACCTTGCCTTTATGACCTAGCAAACTAGCAGTAGAAGTCAGATGGCATCATTACCAACACATTCTCTTGGTTGAGACTATATCGAAGGCCCATTGTGGTTCAGAAAGAGGGAATACCTCTTGATAGAGGTGCAGCCAATGTCACATTGTAAGACACCACATAGAATACAATATATCTTGGTGAGGCCATCCTTGACAAGTACAATGTGGTATAAAGCCAGGATGTACAAGGCTCTAGACTTGTTCTCTCCTCTTCAATAAAGTGTAAAAGCCACACTCTTCTTCCCAGGAGCTTTCTTGTAACACCACTGGGGTGGTGACGTGAAGTGGAAGACTCGAGAAATCTGAGTGATTAGAAAGGCTGAGCATTATAAGAAGCTACCTTGAAATTATTATTAACTAAGGTTTATACTGGATTGGGCTAATTATTATTATTTTACTACTCAATGTGTGGGTCTCGAGAGAAAAAAATCATTTAGCAATGCATAAAATTAAAAGTACGACATTTTTTCAACATCTTAATTCTAGTGGAAGTTAAAACATTACCCTGCTTTTATTGAATTAGGTTTAAAATTTTTAATATTACAAACTGTTGCTTAGTTGTATTTAATATAGCAAGTTGCCTGATTAAAATGGAATATTAAAATTGTCAAAGTTGAAAAAGTTTAATTTAGGATTCAAAGTAGACACCTTTGAACTAATGGTTGTAAAAAGCCCTCTATAAATATGCACATATTAAACAAGTAACATAATATTTCTTGGAGAAGTTCTAAACCTATGATTTTGATGCTCCAGAATAAATTCCAGTTATGGTAGATTAGGGGGCAATTTACTGCCAGGTCTTATGTTTGTCTTACATGATTTGTGCATGCCAGAGTGAAGAAAATGAGGGTTCTCAATATCAGTAGATCTAGTGATAAAAGGAGGCAAGCTTTGCACAGACAAAGATAAATAGCTACTCTTTCCTCAGACTGAAAGATACATGAAGACTGTTTTAAACTGTTGAGCTGGCAGCCAGGAGCCATGATGGTGCCTCTTCTGTTCAGACATTTCTCTTTTGTTCTTGTTCTACTTTTTTGTTTTGTTTGTTCTATTCTTTTGTTTACTAGATTTTGTCTTTCATTTCCTGTAATCAAATACTTATTTTGGATATTGTATTTATAATTTTCAGAAATTTTTCCAATTGTTCCATTTTTATATCATTTTTTTCCCATCAATACAATACTTTCTTTTACCTCTCAAAGACATTGGTTATAGTTACTTTGACCAACATTTTCTCCAAGCACTTTTTTTGTTTACTTATTTTGCAGCTATTTTTGATGTTGGGGAATTTCCTCTGTTACCAGGTTATGTGCTGTCATATTGAAGAGTGAGGCACCAAGGTTAATCAGTACCTCAGGGTCAGTGAGTGAGGTTCACAAACTGGAAGGCTTCCCTGGAGGCTGATTGGATGAACAGCCAGTTTTTCTCAAGCTTCCCATGAAAATGTCGATAAATCCTGCCACCTTTGGTTGATTTTCCAGAGAAATATCCTCCAGTAACATCATGGGAAGTGTTAAAAGTAGCATAAGAAAGATATAGCAAGATTTCTCATCATTCCATATGCACATGTTTATCTAATCTCTCTAGGTACAACTTTGCTCTTTCGCCTCTGTGTTTGCCTTTTTATATCTAGACTTCCGTGGCGGAGGGAATTAAAAAAGGATAGTTATCTATTTTTGTTTAGAGTAGGAGCCTGAAGGTACAGCAATTCCCTTAAAGGTAACTCCTTACACATTATCACATTCTGCATTGTGTGTTACATCTACTTCCTGAAGTTTTCTGGAGTCCCGTGGAGTGAACTGCCTTGCAAACATCCAACCACCCCAGCAACTGCAGAAACATTAGTAAGTCATGCAAGTCCCCCCATCTGCCTGATATCATTATACATTGGGATAAGAGGGTTATAGAACACTTTCAATTTCATTTAAACTCAGAATTCATATTTTTGTTCTTTGTTCTCTTTGATGTTTTCAGATAATTTTTAAAGGAGAAGGGGAAAGATATGTTGATTCTACTCTCTTGAAATTGTAAGTCTGGTTCATCTATAAAGTCGTCGTCGGCAGCCGTCCGTCTCGAGAGACGATGGTGTAGCTTCTTAAGAGTCTATCTGCACCGCCGAGAATGGCTGTGCAGTCCAACTCGGGAGTGACACGGTATCTGTCTCCTCCCGTGTTGAATCAACATCTTGTGATGACGCCGGAGTGTCCTCTCCAGTGAAGCTGAAGCTACAGAGCCTGGGCAGGGTGATATGGAGGGTCTGCTGTTGCCCATGCAGCAGACCCCCCCTCTCTTCGCAGCTGAAGGGTCCAAGGGAAAGACGAGTCAATACAGCTTGGCTTCAGGTGCGCCGCAGGAGTTGCCGGTGTTGACTACAACGTCAAACCGCCTTAGGGACTCCGGCTCTGGATTTTCTGTCGGGGTTTACTCCCTTAGCCCTTCCCCTGAAGAGGTATGCCGCAAGGCAGCGGAGGTTTTTTGGAGTCAGAGTTTTCCTTCTCTGATGTGCCCTGACTGGAAGATCAAACCAGCGACACTTAGCTCGCAGGTTGACGCTCAATCCACTGAGCCAAACCAGCCAGGGCTCATCTATAAAGTATGCTTTTATAAAATTTGTGTGTATGAATTTATATACACACATATGTCTATACATACAAGTATATATACATATATACAAGTATATATACATATACACATATATATAAGTATATATACAGATATACATATATCATATATACAAGTATATATACAGATATACTTGTATATCTGCTAGAACATCTAGATTTAAAAAATAAAATAAAATATCCAGAATCCTATTACTCTGATAATCACTCAAAGTACATACTCTTAATTGACATATTTGTTCTCATTCTATCTCACTGCCCTAAAGTTAATTATTAAACCATCCAGGGCCTCAAGATGTTATCTAGCAAAATAAAGAGATTACACCAAATACGTTGAAAGGTAAAATATACCTTCCAGAACCAGTTTGGCACTTAATGGAATGAAGCTTCCTGTTAGTGCCAAGTATACCTCTATATTTATTGCTCCTATTTTTCTGGAAGGTGTTTACGAACATTAGGAAGTACTACATACAGACTTGTACTCCAAAAATTGATACTTGTTGTCTATACAAATAAATAACTAAAGTTAAAAACAAAAAACCCCATACAGTGGTGAAAATAAAAGTGGTTAGTAGTTAAGATTACATGTACTTTCACTTTCCACATCTCAGGAACAATAACACTCTGAAGCTTTCTTAAACAATCGTGATTCACAACATTAAAAAATCCCTTCACAAACTAAAGACTGCATCTTTCTTATCCTTATCCCTCATGGTGCCTAGATAACTAGTTTGCACATATCTGGCTCTTAAGAAAAGGATATTAAATACCTGAAAAAAAATCTCTGTCTCTATTGTCACTTGCAAGTATTTTTCCCTTTGCTCAGATCAATTTATATTTAGACTAAGATATGAGAAAAACTAACTTATTGTGCAGATGACATTTGCAAGTCAAAATAAAACACAATATGCTTGGCTTCACTATTCTTAAGTGTGCTTCTCTTTCATGCAAAAAAAATTATTTGTAAAAAAAGTGTGAAAGATGACTAACTTTTTTCTTTTAGTCAGGTTTAAAATGGCTTTTACTGTTTTTAAAATTTCTTCAGGTTCTTGAAATTCATTCCTACAGACTGTATTTCCAAAGAAAATCCAAGCAAATACAAGTGATAATCCAGAGGTAGGAAAGTAAGATATATTTTTCACAATCAATATTATTATATGGAATTTATTTTTATTTTATACCAGTGAACTATATCAATCATATTATAGTAAAAATGTAAGTGCCCAGAGTTACTTCTAATAAAGAACTTAAAGTTCTTTTTTATTGAATTTATTAAGGATATTGGTTAATAAAACCATACAAATTACAAGTGTACAACTCAATAAAACATCATCTGAACACTGCATCATGTGTCCATTGCTCAAAGCAAAGTCTTCTTCCATCACCATTTATTCCCCCTCCACCCACTTCCAAGTCCCCCAGCCGCCCTTTCTCTCTGGCTATCATCATACTGTTTTTGAAAATATCAAAAATGTGGTGTATTTGGGGTAAAACAATTTTGGTAAATTAAATATTTTAAATATAATGATTTACTTATTACTAGACAATATAGATTGAATGTATCAAAAACAAAAATACAGATAAACAAAAAACAAGAAACAGAGACAGAAAAATAAGCTCAGAACCATAATCCCCATTGTCAAAGATAACCACTATTTATATTTTGTTCTAGTTTTTATCCATAGTATGTTTAATGTATTTAAAAGCAAAGAACTGCATGGTTTGATCATACTAATCATCATAAATAAGCTCTATTTTTCTCAGTGTTCTGAGTAAACCTGAGGATTAAAGACCTGCCAGAGCCTGCCATACACTGATCAAAATAGGCCCTCAGAATCCACGTTCCACACAAAGACTGTACTGTGTATGGAGGGAATGAGTAGCAAGTAGTGGCTCTCATTATTGATCTACTACCTGTTCCCTTCAATCTCCCATCTTGCACAATATTTTTCTTTGGAAAGGATACAACTAAGAATGATTGGGAACCCGGTGACTCATCTTGAATAAAAACTTGTGCCTATCTGAAACTCCTAACCATCTTTCCCAGTTAGGAAATCATCCAAACACAGAGGCTGTGCAATCATTGTCAGCCTGAAACTCTCCATGGCTTAATCCGGGGATTGGCAGTCCATGGCCTATGTGTCACACCCAGCCTGCTGTTTAATATCTTATGGCTTATGAACTAAAAAAAAAGAAAAAAGAAAAAAGGTTTTTAATTTTTTACATGATTGGAAATAAATCAAAAGAAGAAGAATATTTTATAATGTGTAAGTTCTATGAAACTCAAATTTTAATGCTACAAGTAAGAATTTTATTGAAACTGCCAAATCCTTTCATTTATATTAATTTGTGG
Organism: Furipterus horrens; assembly: GCF_987537825.1. Taxonomy (NCBI): domain Eukaryota; kingdom Metazoa; phylum Chordata; class Mammalia; order Chiroptera; family Furipteridae; genus Furipterus; species Furipterus horrens. Next base: position 106,586,577 of record NW_028327176.1, on the reverse strand, counting down.
CTGGTTTCTCACTATGCAGAGTTAAGTAGTCAAGACAGAAATTGGATGGTCTGTAAAGTCTAAAATACTTACTCTCACCCTTTTTCAAAAAAAAAAAATGCTGGACTCTGGTTTAATCTCTTTATCCCACTTCTGATACCAACATCAGGGGCTGGACCTCCCTGGTCTATCTCCTCTAAGGCTCATCTTTTAGCACAGGAAGTTTAATCCTCGTTGGCTGATTCAACCTAAGACTAAATTATTACATTGAAAGCCTATTTTTAAATTTGTTCAGCTGTTGTATCTTGAATAATAAAGTAAAATTCAGCAGAACTAAAACAAATAGGGAGGCAGCTGCTAAAGAATACATTTATCCAGACTTCACTCAAGAGTGCATTCTAGCTATAAGCATCATTCACTTTCTCATGATCTCTTTATCCCATGGTGAGATAATCATTGAAATATGAGTTTTTTAAATTCATCTCTTTAATTGGTCTATTCTTCTTTCAGGCTTACTTCTTAGAGGTTAGGAATTATTTCTTAGTGCCTCAGTGATTCATCTGAATTAATGAGGCAAAGCTTTGAGGCCCTGGTTATTGTTAGCAGTCAATGATGACTTCAGATTTTTTATTTCAGTATTTGCAATATATGAACAAATGTAATGTGTATTTCTTTATGTTCCAAGGCAAAATCATCTACAACAGAACATAACTTGTAAAAATTATGGTAGATTTTTGTGTGATAAGGAAGGAATGCATTAAAAATCAGCAGTCATTTCTAAACTGTATTTACCATAATCTGGAAAGAAACATTGAGAATATCTTCCTTCAGGTTTTAAAGAGAAAACACATGGTATATCATCCATATTTGGTATTTATCATCAAGATACATGAATCATACAGTAAAGGGCATACTTCTGTTTGTTTCTGGTAATATTATTATAGACTTAGTTCTGAGACTGGGCTACATAACAAGCTCCATGGATAATTAAAAGAGTAACTCAGAAATATTTAGGTTACTGGCAGAACCCTTCATTTTCTTTGTTCATGTACAACTTTTATTTTCAGAAGACATAATTTAATGGGATCAGTTTTTCACTAAACAAAATGTAGTGCCAATATGGAATAAAGTTTTATTCAAGCCACCTTAGAGATAGTTAACCTTCATACATTACAGAAATTCTTGGTTGCCCAGCATTTCTTCTTTGGGACATCATTCCTCCCTCTTCCATAGTAACACCACTCCAGGTACTTGGTATTGTTAGAATGGACCCTGTTAGTCCAATCCCAAAGTAAGTTATGTGATCCAGGCTAGGTTAATATTTCTGACCTTTGATTAGTTCACACAAGACCATGTGGCTATATTCTAGGAGTCAGAATTCTTGACAGTGATTTTGCCATCAGAAATCTTTTTGTCTTGAATTTAAGGGTCTTTCGTTAATTAGTTTTTTTGGGTTTTTTTTCACAAAAAAATATTAATGCATATCTTTATTTGCTGACCTCTGCCTGGCACAAAGAACAGGTGGTCCTTGGTCTGGAAGGTGCAGTAGAGGTGGGTGAGAAACAGTGAAACCAGACAGGACAAACATTCCTGCCCTATGGAGTTTACATTCTAATTCTAATTAGGGAGGGAGATGGATAATGTGCAATAAATCAAATGTTTATGTAACATTTAGTATGTTAGAAAGGAATAAAAGTCATGGAAAAAAAGGGAAAATATAGCAAGGTAAGTGGGATTAGGAGTGCTGGGGCTGATGGAATGCAATATTAAGTAAGTGGTTAGATAACTCTTATTAAGAAAATGACATTTGAGCAATAGTTTGAAAGAGGTGAAGGTGTTAGCGGAGCAGGTATCTGAGTGTAAAGTGCTGCAGCTACAAGACTGATGATGTTATGAAAGAAATATAAGAGGCAAATCAGGAAAATATGGTGTCACAGAAGAAGATATAATCAACTTCTGTTGCATGAGGAGAACATGTATGATATTGAAGCCAAGCAACGGAGAGAAACTATGTTGAATTGAGTTTGTCTGCCTTTCTTTCTCACTCTGATCTCCTCTAAATCATGTTTGCCTAGGACTGGATTTGGATTCATTCAACATACATATGGTAAGAGTCAAAGTTATTTGAAGAGAAGAGCTCCATTTTGAAGTTTTTCCTAAAAATGGAGCAGTGTAATTGACAGATATTTCATTTGTCTTCTACATTAAAGGAAATACTTGCTAGACTTAGTGTTTTCTTTCTAGTTCTACACTTCTAATGAATTAATTTTTTAATAATATAGCTAGTTCACATCTAATCAAAAATAATACATCATCTCCTTTCCAACTGAGCTGCAGCTCAAACTATGACTTACTTTTGAAGCCAAATATAACATCTTCCAATCATTTTGAAGCTAATTTCTAACAACCTACTCTATTGAGTGACATTTATATACTCTCTACATTTGTAAATAGTGTCTTATTTACATAACGTACCACATAGCCATTTTTAGTTTAGGACTTTTATTCTCTTACCTTTGCTTTTAGCTAGTTCCTCAGCTAACATCATGGAATAGTATAGACTATGATTCCTAAGAGGCCTACAGATATATATTTCTCAATAAGATTCATTGGGAAATAAAAAGAGGTACCCCAAAAGTCCCCTAGTTCACCTATTCACCTATAGCTTTTCCAAGCTCCGTTTTGGGATAAAGGACTCATTGTTCCTGCCTATGCAGTGATAATCAATAAAAAAAGAAAAGAAAAAAGAATATATATATATATATATATATATACATATATATATATATATATATATAATTTTTATGCACACCCTGGCTGGTTTGGCTCAGTGGATTGAGCGTCGGCCTGCGAGCTAAGTGTCGCTGGTTCGATCTTCCAGTCAGGGCACATCAGAGAAGGAAAACTCTGACTCCAAAAAACCTCCGCTGCCTTGCGGCATACCTCTTCAGGGGAAAGGCTAAGGGAGTAAACCCCGACAGAAAATCCGGAGCCGAAGTCCCTAAGGCGGTTTGACGTTGTAGTCAACACCGGCAACTCCTGCGGCGCACCTGAAGCCAAGCTGTATTGACTCGTCTTTCCCTTGGACCCTTCAGCTGCGAAGAGAGGGGGGGTCTGCTGCATGGGCAACAGCAGACCCTCCATATCACCCTGCCCAGGCTCTGTAGCTTCAGCTTCACTGGAGAGGACACTCCAGCGTCATCGCAAGATGTCGATTCAACACGGGAGGAGACAGATACCGTGTCACTCCCGAGTTGGACTGCACAGCCATTCTCGGCGGTGCAGATAGACTCTTAAGAAGCTACACCATCGTCTCTCGGGACGGACGGCTGCCAACGAATTTTTATGCAAGTACAGTTGTTGTGATGATCTTTCTTACTATATTTACCATGTCATGAGATGCCAAGATTGTCAGGTACCAGGCAGAGTTTACAATTTAGGAGAAGCATTTCTATATTTTACATATAGTATAAATATGTGTGCCCCTCAGATATTATCCCATTCATACCTATGAGCTCATAATACGGAGATTATTAGAACATCTTGAAAGGGAGACATCAGGTAAGATTTTAAGTCACCACTCCCGTTACTTCTCAATCCCTAGGCCTATGTATTCAGCTATGAATGAGGCAGTATTATACTATATTCGCTGTTGTCTCAGATCTTGTATCACACAACATAAGACAAGGCAGATCTTGCTGTGATGGTGAATGAGTTTTTAATAGAGCAAGTTATCATTAGATAAGGCCAACCACTTATATATGGTGTGGAGGTAATAGCAGTTCCTTTCATGGGTTTCAGCTTATTGCTTTTATTTCTGGGAAGTAAGTGACATTGACAGAAGCAACAATGACAAAAGAACTTGGTGATATATGAAATACTCAGCTAAGTCTCTTGTCATAAACAAAAGCATAATGGCCACAGGAAATAAAGTTAGATTTCAAGTAGTGTTTTCCAGTGAAGTTAAATAATCATCATATTTATGCTGCATGAAACCTGATGGAATCAACATCATATCAGTAGCGAGGTATTTTCCAACAGAGTATAGTGCTCTATTAAAAATTCAAAGCTTGTTGTTTTTGGCAAATTGGGCCTTCAGTAATGGCTGTAGTCAGAATTACCTTAGTAAGAAGAAAACAAGCCACTAGACTCAAATATAGTCTCTGTTCTTTTCTGGTGAGATAACAAGGATCCGGCCTTTTTAAAAAGATTTATCCACACAGTGTTTGTCCAAAACCTTAGGGCACAAATCCTCCAATTATAGTTCTTTAAAGTCCATGATCGGTTAGCCAAATGCCTGCTACTCTCCTCAAATTAAGGTAAATTCGAATTTCAATCTAGACTTCCTTCCAGGCATAAGAAACTGCACAATGTTCCACTTGAAGTTTTGCTGAGTGGGAGGATTTCCTCACTCCATTATCTTTCAAGCTCACTCTTATGAGTGCTCTAAAGCTGTAGTAATCCACTTTTGGGTAGTGCTGTCATATGCTGCAGAATTCCCTATAAGTATATCTTAATTCTTTTATTCTTGTTAAGTTGAACAAAGTAAATTTTCTATGAACTCATAGGCATAGATTAAGTGAGAAAGAACAGCAATATCACTTACATAGAGCCAATGAACACTGGGGGAATTTGTTCACTTAGTGTACCCAGGCCCTTGATCCTAAAAAGACCACTTCCATTTAATGGTAGAGTTTATCTGGGCATATCCAAACTTATTGTTTAGTGGATCATATAATAGGTAATAGGTCACAATGGTCAGTTCATGACTCAAAGTCACTTGTACTTCATGATCAGGCTTTTGTACTATTCTTTCTCAAAAGAGAAGTATGTACTATTATGCTACAAGACATATAACTTTCAGGGTCACATTTAAATGTCTTTTGAGCTTTCATCACTTGATATTCTGCTTTGTCAGAAACTACAGACTTCCCCAAATCAGCAGTAACAGAGGAACTAACCGGTCCTGCTTAAAATTCTTCAGTGGTACTATAAAGTATGCACAGTGAAGCATGGTAGGACAGCCAAAATAAATTATTAAGCAGTGAAGTCTATCTAGCAGGGAATATAAGCTACCTTCAAATTAAAAGAACAATTAAATGCTATACTTCCTTCTAAATTAAAAGGTATAAAAGCTGTCCTTATCCTTAAAGAGGATTATAATTTACCCAATATATTTGGATTGATAGGAACTTTATTAAGACATATAGTCCTATGGGCTTCATTTTCCATCTCCATCACTTATTTTTAAAATAATTTAGAATACCTACAACTTCCAGTTTTCTTGGGCCAAGTGATATAACATTATCACATTGATAGAAGAATGTAATGCCCTATGATGAAGAGACAGTCCATATTCTTGATGACCAATTTATGAGAGAAATCCTTTCCAGCCAGCATAAGTGGTATATAAAATGCTCCTCAGAAGAGTTGTCTGAAAATACACATACAAAAAATGAAACATATGTTACATTGTTAAACTGAGGTTAGCCCTGGCTGCTGTGTCTCAGTTGATTGGAGCATCGTCCCATAGACAGAAGGATCATGGGTTCAATTCCCAGTCGGGACAGCTACCTAGGTTGTGGGTTTGATTCCCAGTTTGGGCATATATGAGAAGGCAACCAATTGATGTTTCTCACATGACTCTCCCCCACCCCTCTCTCTCACTCTCTCTCTTTCTCCCATCCTCTCTCTCCAAAAGCAATGAAAAAATGTCCTCAGGTGAGGATAAAAAACAGACAAACAAACAAACACCATACATAGATCTAGGGTGGCAACCAAAATTTCAAGGATATTTCTGGGGATGGAATATTACTTTGTTTTAAAAACAGAGAGCTAGAAGCAGCACCCATGGCTTCTCCTGGTCAGCAACATCCAATTCTGTCTGATGGATGTTAAGGAACCACAAATTTGATTTTTTTTTCAATTACTAAATACACTTTCCTAATATAGACTCCTGAATTTGGAACACAACTGTTGGAAGAAATGTAGACCATCTGTCCCACCTACTGTGAAATAAACTCAGTCACAATCATTTATCACTTGATGCTGTGAGCCTCCAGTGAATCACTGGGGCCGGTGTCTAAAACTTTTCAATTATTCCTTCTCTGTATAATAATCACACATTTTTATAACTTTTTGAGTTCTCAAAGAAGACAGAGAAGAGTGGCAAAAGTATATATAGAAGTAATTATAGAAGCTTTACCAGAAGTTTTTTGTTTTCTGGTTTTCTAATTGTCTCCAGTCTTATTCCAACTAAGGAATTCAAGTATCTTGTCTTAATAACAAAATATAATATTTACTATTTCCAGAACTTTGAGTATTTTATATACATTATCTTTATTACCACAACAAAACATTTGAGTCATAGTCTTATACCCAGTTCACATGTCTTTTGAAGAGACTGAGGCCCAAAGTCACAGAGCAAGCATTAGGGGTTTCAGCACTTGAACCCATGCTGTGAGCACTACTCTGTCAATACAATGTCTTGGTGTGAAGGAAGCACAGCTCCCTCTTTCATCAGACCAGGACAGTTTCCTTGATTGTACAGATCAAATAGAATATTAGAAAATACTTTTAAATCTCATACTGTACTCATTCTAAGTATAACCAACTATGTCTGGCGTTTCCATTCCCTAAAGCTGTGGTACCAGGCCCACTTCTTGCTCTTGTCAAAAGTCACTACCTGTGTTTACCAACTCTGATCATTCCATTCAAATAAGAACAAAGCTCTTGTGGTGACAGCTTCTCCCACAAGTGGGAGAAGGACAAGAGGTCATTTTAGCCCTCCTGGAGATTTCCTTTACCATCTTCTCCTTCTGACTACTAACAGCCAGACAGGTAATAGAGCTACTATATAAGTCCTTTCTGCTCAAACTATTGAATTTATTTTCCTAAATTATGTTAAGCTCTGGCTCTTCACAGCAGTCATCAAGAGCTAGGTCTAGTATAATTGCATATCAGTTAAAATAGCAAGCTGTTAAAACTCTTCAGCACTGTGCATGACTGCATTTGAATGTGCCTCCCTGATGGGTCCAAAAAAAAAAAAAAAAAAAAAAATAGCATACTCCAAGTACATGCTCAGGTCTCCAGGACAAAGTATCTTTAAAATAAAAACCATTTCATCTCTTCTACCTTTTTTCAGTACTCTGACAACTCGTGCAACTCCTCCTGGGTACATTTCTACTCCTGAATATGGTTTTGCATAGTGATGCTAAAACCAGTGACAAATTTCAACCCTCATTACTGGATATGTCTCATAATTGGAAAGATCATCCTAATGGCCAAGAAGGAAAATGGAAGGAGGGGTTCACATGGTAAGAAAATGATTCAAAATGCTCTGGTATGTCAGGCAATCCAACTGTAAAGCCTCACTTAATCCTCCTAAAAGTCCAAACTTCAGTGAAAAAAAATTCTAATTTTTATCAACCAGAAATTTGACTTTACCATGAAAAGGTAATGCAGCGTCCCCTTACATGGTCCTTTGTGCACCACACCATTGCGCAGCCTAGAACACAGTAAGTAGTACAAGCACTGGATTTGCACTGAAAATGTTTTCTTCTAGAGTCACATGGCTGGGACTCTAGAAGTTAGGACACCTTTGAGTACAAAAACCAAGGGCTCTAACTTAATGAACATCAATACTGAGACTTCATTTGCTTATAGTACAACAAAATTCTGGAGTAAAGGAGCCCCAGTGTTCTTCCAAGACTCAATACATCATCAAGGATGGAAGTTCTTTTCATGTTCCTTTATTTATTTATTTATTTATTTATTTTTGGTTTTTCAATTACAGTTGTCCCATTTTTCCCCCATTGCTCCCCCCCACCAAGCCCATCCCTTCTCCCACAATCATATCCCTCCCCGTTGTCCATGTCCATGAGTCATTTATATATGTTCTTTGACTAAACCCTTCCCTTACTTATCCCCCTTCTCTCCCTCCCCCCTCTTGACTGCTATTCTGTTCCTTGTCCTATTTAGTTCGTTTGTTTACGTTGTTCTTTAGTTTCCTGTATTAGGTGATATCATATGATATTTTTCTTTCTTTGCCTGGCTTATTTCACTAAGCATAATTCTCTCTGGTTCCATCCACATTGTCACAAATGGCAGGAGTTCCTTCTTTCTCTCTTCTGCATAGTATTCCATTGTGTAAATGTACCACCATTTTTTGATCCACTCATCTACAGATGGGCACTTAGGCTGTTTCCAGCATTTAGCTATTGCAAGCAGTGCTGCTATGAATATCATGTTCCTTTTCAACCATGCTTCGCATGCTGGCTTGGCTTTAGTCTTGCCTCTCATGGTCAGAAGATGGCTACTGCAGTTCATAGCATCACAACAGCCAATATAGCATTTAAAGGAAAGCAGTATTTACCCCAAATTTCTAATGTTATAGAGAAATCTTTCATATAAGCCCAGAAGACTACCCTTCAATTTTCAAACCAGGCTCAAGCTAAAATGAGCTGAGATGCCTGGCATGACCTAGCCACAGATCAAGCAGGCAAAATGAGTATGTGGCATTTTATTCTTTGGCCAAAAATGTCCTTTAAAGAGACGAGGTTGTTTGGATAATTAATCCAGCATATTTGACACAATACTGGAAATTAGTTTGGGTAGTTGTCTGCAGTCAGAAAACCTGAATATATTGCTTTCTCCATGTAGATAACACAGGGCCACCAGAATTGCCTGTTTACCCAGTTATTCTTCCACATCATAATCCCTCCAAATTACTTTGATATGGTATTTATACTAAGTGGTTTAAAGCCTTGCTTTTGTTGAGTTACCATCCTGAAATAAGAGCATAATGGGTTGATACCTTACTTTCTGATTTACCCAAACTCGAAGTGTTAGTTCCCCATCACTGAATGGAAGCACCTCATGCTACAAGTTTCACCTAACTCCATTCCAAGTCTGAGGTCTAGTTCTTAAAACCTCACTACCAGGTACCAATATGTAGCAAAAAACATATAAAAAATGAAAGAGTCAAAATCCAGGTACATTTGCTATGGGACATTTATTATAAGAGTGTTCAAAAATATTAAGTTTCTTTATCCATGCTGTTATTCTGGGTTTGGGTCTCAGTTTTTATAAAAGTAGGATGTGTACCAGACTGTCCTGAGGTAGATCAGGTGACTTGACTTCTCTTTACTTATTTAATAGTTATATGAGGTCTGTCTGGAAAGAGTCCAGCCATTTTTAAAATAAAGAGAATGGTTTGTATGACAACAATATAACCTGGCAGCCAAGGAGAGGTGCTGGAATGTTCATACATGAACAATGATGACCTCACTATACTAGTCAGTGGGGGCCGTAGATGCCATTGGGTGAGCATGTGTGCTGTGTGGCTGTTGCATTCAAAATGACAGAGGGAGTAGAGCAACAAATCTGTATGAAACTTTGCACTAAGCCAAACATCTTGAACATTTCTCCAAAGAAACTATTTAGATGATTCAGAAGGCCACAGCTATGGGCTGGATACTTTGCATACATACTTCATATATCCCAAGAATGATCATTTTGTCATCATTCAGTATGGGTAAGATTACTGAGGAGCATTTTGTCTTGGTTATCTTGAGACAAATTGGCCTTATTCAAGAGCAGATACCAGTGGACTCTGAATCAGGTACCATAATCCCTGATTCCATCATTTGTGTGTAGGCCAGCAGGGTTACTGGCATTCAACTCAATGGATAATGCACAGCAGTTTATTGTTAAACCAATACATATCAGAAGGATGCAGTAAATTTCAAATGTTCTTTAGACTTTATTTTTGAACCAACCCAAAGCATCAACAGGAGACTTTTAGAGAATTCTTGTTTCATATCACTCAACATACTAAGTGCGTTGCATATTTAATCAGCATAGAGGTAGTAATACCTGCATTGCACAGATAATGAAACAAAATCAGAGAAAGTGACTATGCCAATATCACACAACAGGGAAGCCTATCTATACTTATTGAAGTATTTGATTTTGAATAGCCTAAAAACAGATCATGAAAAGTAAAAAAAAAAAGGCCATTTACATTGATCACCCTTCAAATCTGAGGCACATAAAGAGATATAAACATAAGGAGATGGACATTTATTAACCTAGTCTTAAATATTTAAAAGCTAATATTTTTAAGCAGTCTTCAATTATTGAGTAAAATAATGTGAAGATAAGATATGCCTGAACTTTAAGTAATAATCTTCATTCCAACAGAATTTTACTTAAAGCTTCAGTTTCTTAAACACATCCTGTACTGGCTTTTGTTCCAGACTTTTTTAAAGTGTTGCTTTCCCTATGTGTTAAACTAGAAGGACACTAACTCTATTGTGACTACCGTATGCAAGGCATGAGGTCAGGTGCTTCGTGCACACTGGGTCACTGAGTTTTAATAGTCTCGTACTTCTCTTACTTGCAATATGTACTTTCCCATTATTAAAGAAATAAATTACAATAACATCTTGTGATACTTTCTTAATATGTACATTTAAATATTATCTTATATCATTTACCTGAGAACTTTGTAACCTCTGAAATATCTCCAATTTATAAATTATGGTTCTCCAAATGTGATTACAGGTATTTGCCATTGTTACCATGATGAATACCTGTAATTCTACCCCTGATTACGACCATGCTCTAAATGGAACATTACAAACTAACCTGGGTAATGATTTTAATCTATATTCTGATGTTGTGTACATGCCCCTCACTTTTAATTTGCATTCAGATATTCATACCATGAGGCAAGAATCTGATTGTTCTGAAGACAGAGTGCAATACTACATCAAAATAACTGGGAATTTTGGACTCAGTCTTGTATACATACTGCATTTTTCCCTAGTTAAGGTTTCTTTTGAATTTGAGGTTGTGTAGTAAAAATTTAAACATTTTGAAAATTGTTAAACTGGCAACTTATTATGGATACTCTGCAGTTCATCAAGATGTGCATTTAAAACTCCAGAAAAATCATGTTTTAGGAAATTGCTTTATAGTATTAGCCTAAATTAAACTTTATTCAAAATTTATTAATTTTTACGTTTTTTTGTTTGGCGAGCAAATACAGATGCAAGTTCTGCCTCTCCTGCTATAAAATTGTTTAATCTCAAACTCAAGCTCTCTAAACCACTCTTCTAACCTAGAAAATCCCATGATAATTTAGGGTATTTTATGTGAGGATTATGAGATGTGAAAGCGTCTAGCCCAAGGTAGGCTTTTGGTAAATGTTTCTGTATTTTCTTTCTGCAAACTCTTACCTGTCTAAATGTTACACAAGCTACATAAATTACCAAAATCAAGGAAAATTCAAGGTCGTAAAATATATATGCATACTACATTCTAACCATTTTCTTTTCACTTCCTACATGTAAAAATATTGAACTTTGAGGTGAAGGATGATTCTAGTAGCCAGTGGCAAGGCAAGATATAACTATTACTTTTCTTTCTCCTTAATTAATCAAATATTTAAGTCTCTAAGAGGTTTTCAGCAGTCATCTAAGAACCCTCCTCTATAAAATATTCTCAATTGTTTCTCAATACCTGCTTCCAATGCAATGTCTACCTCACAGTCAAAGCTTGCTTTTTAACCTGAAACTGTGCCATGTTCTTACCCCACACTTCTATAATGCTATCCACTTGGCCTTGAATCACCTATTCTTTTATTATCTGATCAATTTCTTTACCTTACATCTCAGCCTAGATAATACCTGCCCTAGAAGGTGTCAGCTGAACACCATGCGCTCTCCAAACAAAACACATAAAACTTATAACTCTACCCTATCATCTGGCACTGGGGAGAGTAGATGTTTAATAAAGAGAAGCACAAATGAGGTTCTCAATGCTTCTTGATTTAATCCATTCACATTGCACTGTCGACTTCTTTTCCTACCCTACTGTCAATTATCAGCTAAGGTAATGTGCTCAGTCAACCCAATTTGAGACTTTGAAGGATTAATCAATATGATTTTAGTAGCTAATATTTGTAGTTTGGAGTCTAAAGCACCTGTCAAATCCATGGGCACAAATAAGTTCAGAGTGGAGAAAAAGACACATTAGGAAACATCTTGGTCTACATTATGAATTTATCTAGGCCTGATCATGAGCTCAGCTAAAAAAATAAAAATAAGATGATTAAATTTATAGCTGTAAGAGCAGTTAACTATTAGAATTTCTGTATCTGGAACCTTATATGTCAGTTCCATAATATTCCTGATGCCTTATCAAGCACCAGCTGTTAACACTGACCTTAGAATAATATTAAACAATTCATTGAGCAATCTGAAGCCTTCATCCTAGAGGTCTAGGAGTAAGAAACAAACACAATAATAATTTTTTTAAAAATTGGATAGTATTAATGTTATGACTACATTGAAAGTAACTAAATATTAACTTGAAAACATATGTAATAATGCCTTACATTTATTGATATTGTATTCAGAAGAAGAAAGGAAACACAGCTTCTTCATTTTCAGTGAACAGATATGATGTTCACCTAAGCCCCCTTGGGCAGCTGGGAGGGGAGGGTGACGGAGCAAAGCAGAGAATAGTAAATTAATTCCAATATAATATCACTGGCCCATTATAAAAAGTGGAAAGTATATTAAGTTTATATATTTTAGATCATTCAGTTCTCTCAGACCTGCCTTTTCCCCTGTGAATATGAGGGCTCCTCTCCAAGCCAGACCTGGAGACTGTGAAAGCCACATTGCTTATGCTTCAGGGTCTCTCACTTGCACAGGTCCCTTTCAGGGCCCTGGAATCTATGTGCAAAATCATACATTTGTTTAATGAAATTTGTAAAATTAAGACCTATTAACCATAGCTGATAAAGACCACCAATTATTTGCACCCTGCCTTTCTGCCATAGTTCCTTTCTTGTTGGATAACATTGGCACTACTGTGGGAAATTCTGGAATCAGCCTATGGGGGTATTTAGCTGAAAATGCATATAGTCTAAACTTTAAGTAATGTATTTTTGTATCTTGTAGTCATTTCTGTGTAAGTTAAGTTATTGCTCACATTCCTGAAAGGCTTCTAAAAATAATGTAGTCAATTGAAAGAGTAGTTTGGTATTGAAGGAGACTTAAAATGCCCTCATTTTTTTAAAAGCTCATATATGACAGAAGCTTGTCAGAGGACTTTCCAGATTTGACAGCAATCTGTGTACAGATCTACATGACATTACTAATCATAAGTCATGAAGTCAAAGGAGCTTTTCTTAAATAGATACCGTTTTTTAAGAAATTAATTTTCAATTGATAAATTGTTAAAAAAACCAATAGCTATTGAACATGCTGGAGGAAAGAAAGTTACTTTTCTAATCTCTCTGTATAGGGGTGCAACAAACTCATCATATGAAGAAGCAATTAAGGTATAAGCAGTCAATAATGTAGGGATGAAATGTATTATAGCTATAAGTTGGGTAGCTAATAAATAGACATTAGTTATATCCTTTTGCTCTGGTATTTTTAGAGCATTTCACAGGTTTTGGTAGTTCATATTTTCTTCTGTAATTTTTTCCCCATTATGAATATATATGTTTATTTTCATTCCTAATTTTTTACTTGTAATTTTCTATTTTTTCTTTCTCAATAAATCTCCAAAAACCTTGTGTTTTTTAGGTACCAAGGAACCTGAATCATCCTTCAGTTGTGGCTAAAGTGAATTTGCAGCTCCAGTCAGGGCAGAGGCCATGAATGTCCACGGTGTCTGCCTTCACTGCCGAGCTCATAGTGTGAATGAGTGTGGATAGTCCCATCTGGCCTATGAGGACACCATACTGGCTCCATGACAGGGGTTCTCGTTCTCAAACACTGGCCACTTGGCTCTCTTTGAGGCAACCCCAATTCTCTGCTGCTCCGCCAGCCATCTCTAAATAATCCCACATCCACCAAGAAGATATGCAGATGCTTTGGAGTTCCCTTCTCACATGGCACACCAGCCGCAGGGGGTGGTAACAGTGCTTCAGATTCTCGAATACCTGCCTCTTACCAATGCCACTAAATTCCTGCACCAAAATGGCAGGGCACTCCAAATGAAGACTTCCTTAGAGGTTGTGGCTCCCATAGAAAACACCAAAAGTGTTCTTCTCAAATCACTGTTAACAATCTATATGTTTCTAAGACCATTATCTAATATGAGAGAGGGACCCAAAAAACCCAGAATATATTTATTAAAAATTATGTATTTATTCTCACATTTTAAACTTCAGTCACCTTCAAAATGCTCTCCATTTGATGCAATACACCTGTTGAGATGTTTTTTTCTGCTGCTCAAAACAGCTTTGATAAGAAGGGGAAGGATCTAATCAAAGAACTAGAATAAATGACCGATGGACCATGGACAACAGGGTGGGGATTGACTGTGGGAGAAGGGCTGGGTGGGGTAAGATAAAGCAATGGGAGAAAAAAATGGGACAACTATAATAGAAAAACAATAAAATATTTTTTTTAAAAAAACAGCTTTGAACTCATTGATTTTGGTTAGTGCTTCTGATATTTTTTGTTTCACATCTGTCTACATCAGCAAAATGTTCCCTTTGAGCACTTTTTCCATCTGGAGAATTTTAAAAAAGCATTGTTTGGGGTGAGACCAAGTGAATAGTGAGGGTGGGGCATGAAGGTCATGCCGGTTTTTGATCAATAACTGCTGAACACTCAGCGCACCATGGGCAGGTGTGCTTGTAAATCATCCAACATAAAATAGACAAACACATTGAAAGAGTCTTAAAAAAAATCCACTGAAGCCAAACACAGCCTCTCACAACAACACCAGCTGGTACATTGATATAGATGGGTTCCTAGAACACTTACTTATTTGGGAGAGCCTGAACTACAGAGGCCTACCCTCCAGAAAATAATTTTGGTGTTTTTCTTTTGGGAGGGGTGAGGGTACCTCCCTTGTAATTTAACAAAATGGTGATAACCCAAATATTTAACCTAATGTCCATTTTCTTTATCTAGTTAGACCATAATTTTATTTTCTCTCTAACCATAACCTCCCTTACATAAACTCCTATATTCTAGGTCTATTTATTGATTTCATGTAGAATTAAGTCATACTTAAACAGCATGGAATCCAAGCAGATTTTTTCATACAAGTTTTGAAAATCTTATTTTGGATGTCTGAAGCTAAATATAAATGCCTTTCTTTTTTTCATTTCTGCTGCAATAAATTCTAATCTACCCCCAATCCACTAGTCATGAAAAATAATGGATCTCATGCTGATTAAAGAAAAGGTCATAGACACAGGGAAGCAAAAAAACAAAACAGATATTACTAGATTTTCTCAGTCTTTTCTTCTCCCTCACTTAACAAGAGTAGATGAGAAAGAAGAAAAATAATTTCAGAAATTGTATTTCAGAGCTAACTGGAAATTAAAATGGAAAAGAAAAAAATCTAACAAGTTATAAGCACCAAACTTTTTTCCGTTTGATCATATATACTCCTCTTTAAGGGCTTTCTACTGAGTCACCCCTACCATGAGGGAGAAACAGGGGGAAGAGTGGAGAGTTGGCTCCACCACAGGAAGTGACAGAGAGCTGGCACCCAGTGATGCAGCCGTGTGCTGAGCTCCTGCTCCAAGAACAGAAGGTACTCTTCAAGGTTGGAATTCTATGTTTTATGGTGATAAGGCAAAAAATAGAATGCACATCCATTTTGATATCTCATTTGCATTTGTATCTTTTCCCTTTAGTAACTAGAAGCCATCTATGCAATATAAAAATTTTATTGTATACTTGCTCATGTTTTTTCTGACAGACATGGCATAATCTAACTGCTGAATTCATTTATTCTTGCTAATATTTGGCCAACTATGTCACACAGCAGGAGAATACATTTATAATTAATAAAAAATTAGCCTAAAGCAAAGTACTATACCAATAATCAATTATGTTAGTTCGAATGTGAACTCAACACCTAAAATGCTGAAATACTTTTTGTCTACTATCTATTTGTTTCATTTCTCCATTAAACATTTTATGGTGATCACTGAAGCATTCAGTGCTGCCAACATTTCCTTTTCCCTGTGTTTTCCAATAATATTTCTAATCTGTGAGATCATCATATGTTAAGCAAGCCTACTTATTTTAAATTGGAGAAAGCTGAGGCTCTAACAGAAATAAACATATTTTCTAAATACTAACACTAAGACAACTGAAACACTCTAGTGACTCTCAATCCTCACACTTTATACTATACAATACCCTCCTGAATTTGGCTACAAACAATTGTATCATCTCCATTTTACATGAGCCTTGCCTGGTAGAATCAATAGAGGTCTTGAAAGATACCTCAGTGGAAATACTGTTCAAAGACTTTTTTTTTTTTTTTACTGATGAAAACAAAATTCATAGAAGTTATGTAACTTACTCCAAGTCTCATACTCAAACTTTGGCAGACCCAAGACTCTCATATTATATGCCATATAAGATTGGTTAAAATATGATCTAAAAAATAGAATTTAGGATAAGGAAATGATGCTTGCATTTGTCACTGGGAAAATCAAAAATTTTAAGCTAAGATTATTAAGATTTTGCAGAGAACACAAAGAAAAAATATTATTTTGCAAAGTTTTCATATATTAAAATATACTCAGACAAATCATTTTGGAAAAGATCATAAACAAATACCAGATAAACAAAACACTAAATTTTAAATGTTAACAATATACATAATTTTATTCTAAAGTAAGAAACAGAAATTAATAATATTTGAATTTTTATATAAAGTAAGGCTTTCTAACTTCAAGATCAATTGATAAAATAAAGAACAAATGAATCTGACTACACAAAAATATAAAACCTCTTTGAGTAAAATACAAGATATCAGAAGCAAGAGAAAAAGAAAAAAATTCTGATCACAAAGAGAATTAAAAATCAAACAAGCCTGGAAAATTATAAATATTTTAATATTTATAAAGAAATGAAAAACATTAAGACTCGGTTCTGAGCTGACCTGTGCCTCCTAAAAAGATAGAGTGAAGCCCTAACCCCTATTAACTCAAAATGTGACCTTATTTGGGGCCTTCACAGAGGTAATAAGTGTATTATGGTGCACTCTAATCCAATATTAGCAGCGTCTTTATAAATAAGGGACATTTGGACACAGAGGCACACATGGCTACAAGAAGAGCCCTCCAAATGTGTAGGCACAGATGGGGTCATGTATCTACAAGCCAGGCAACAGCCAAGATTACCAGCAAACCACCAGAAGCTAGGAGAGAGGCATGGAACAGATTCTCCCTCACAGTTCTCAGAAAGAACCAGCACTGCCAACAACATGATATTGGAATTTTAGCCTCTAGAACTGAGTCAATAATCTCTGCCTTATTTCTCTCTTCTTGTTTAAGCCTCCCAATGCATGATACTGTGTTAAGGCAGCCCTAGCAAACTAATACAAACCTCAAATTATAAGAGGGCAGGGGACACAAGCAGATATATTTTTAAAATAGCTTATAAAAATGGTTAATAAATGTTTTTAAAATAGCTTATAAAAATGGTTAATAAATGGTTTTAAATGATTAAAATTTGCAGATAATTTTTAAATGCATATTTAAGGAACATTTTTCTTTTTCACAAAATAAATTGGCAATTAAAATGCTAATATTGAATGCTCTTGGGTATACATGGGGAAGCAGTTTTTCATCATGAGTCAAGAAGTTATGAAAAATATGTTCTTAATTTTTCACTGGTTTTTTTTTTTCATTTATCTAAATACCTCTTTAAGGAAATAAGACAATCAAAGCTCAACTTATACAACATTACAGTGAAAGAGCAAATAACTAAAATACTTTAATTTCCAAAAATAGGGAAAGATTTAAATGAAGTACTTTTACAGTAGGGATTAGTTTATATGCATTGACAATAATATTAAACAAAATTTTTTAATACTACTGGGGAAAGCATTTTTTTTTTTGAAAAAGAAAAACTCAATGATGTGATTCACAACTATAAGCTTTGCTATGTAAATGTTATCTGAAGAAAATAGGTAATCATTTTTAAATGTGAAAAGTGACTATTTTGAAGTATATGGGATTATTTTACAGATAAGAAAGGCCTCAGACTTCCCTGTGAAACACACAAAAAAAGGGAAAAGAATCAAAATGGAAAGCATAATGGTTTCCTAAAGCCTCCATAACAAATTACCATAAACTGGGTTGCTTAGAAAAATAAATGTATTTTCTCACAGTTCTGGAGGCCAAAACCAAGGTGTTGTCAGGGCCAGACTCTCTCTGAAGGCTCCAGGATGTTTCTTGGCCTCTTCAGCAACTTGCAGCTTCTGGCTTTGTTGGCTTGAGGCAGCCTAGCTCCACTCTCTGCCTCCATCTTCCCAGGACTTTCTTTCCTGTCTTTGTGTTTTCACCTCTTCTTATAAAGAAACCACTCACTGAAGTTAGGGTCCAGTCTAAATAGTCTAATAGTTAAGGAACTTGAGATAAAATCATTAACTATTGAATGTTGGTAAGATCTTGAGTCTCTGGTGAATATTTTATTTAACTCATTTAAGGAAGAAGCAGTAAGATGATAAACTGATTTAAAGGTATTTTGAATTTTTAGAACAAATTGCACTGCTTTGAATATGGGGAGGGAAGAGCAAGCAATACATAGATGTCAACACCAAAGAGCTCTGGAGATTTGATGTCTAAACATCAGAGGTGACCCAGAGCTAGCCTAGGTCTTTCCTATGAACAAAAGTCAGCTCTGAGCTCCTGAGTGCAGGAAAAGGCCAAATTGCTCTACCTGCCTGCTAACCAGGGAGAAAACCTGGACAAGAAGTTAAATGTTTTTACAAGGTTGCTGAAAACTTTGTGCTACAGTGAAATACTATACAGCAAGGGTTGGCAAAGCACAGGCCAGAGGCTAAATCCAGCCCACTGCCTGCCTTTGTAAATAAAGTTTTATTCTCTCACAAACACACATACACACACACAACTGATTCAAAGAGCATTTGAGAAGCTCAATATTAATATGCAATGTTAAGATAGGATTGTTGATTTAGATATAAAACTGGTTAAATTTAAAAGAGCTATAAACTATAATCTTTGAGGTTTTTTTTAAGTCTACCAGGCAAAAATTATCTGCATCTTTATACAATAAAAATTTTGAAGTCAACATGTAACTTCACTAATTCTCAGGCCTTTAATCAACAGTAAACAGTGAATTTAACTAAATACATTCCTCTCACACCTACATGACATTAAAGGAATAAGTGGCATAAAGAAGAATACATTTTTAAAAAAGAAAAATATTATGCATGTTATATACTGAAAACTCCAAAAGTTGGTTTCAATTATATGAGAAAAAATAGTTCATAAAATGGAGAAGAGATGTGATTGAAAGCATTTAATATTCCCTTTAAATATAATTAAAGGTACCATATGTAATTTTAATAACAAGGGTTATATGTTATTATTTTGAGTAAGAAAAATGTATTATGAATTAGTAGTTTCTATTTTTCAGTACTAAATTCAAATTCATTTATACATAAGATTTGCTTGCTTTGAATAGCTTTACATTATAAACAAAATTGAAATATCAGGTACATAATTTCTGAAATGATTAACTGTATATATTTTTAAAAAGTAACACTATCATACCCACAATATTCCTTTGTTTTAATATACAAGGTGAGGCAAAAATAGGTTTATAGTTTTGAGTATACAAAAGAGTTTATTTCTGTATATTATTTATGCATTATTTTATTATAGTCCATATGAACAATTGTAAACCTACTTTTGCCAAACCCTGTATGCATATGTATAGTATAGTTTATAGGTATATATAACAATCTATATATAACTCCATATATTGGGTCAGCAAAGCAGTCCATTTAGTCTTTTTCATAAAATAAAAAACACAATTTTTCATTTTCACCAATAACTATTGATTTGGACATTTTGAGTATGTTGGCTATCTCCCACATGGTGTACCATTGATTGTTCTCAGTTAATGTCTTGATTTGATTGCTATCAATTTCAACTGGTCTACCGGGCTGTGGAGCACCATCCAGTGAGAGCTCTCCAGCATGAAACTTCGCAAACCACTTTTTACATGGTCGATCGGTTACAGCACCTTCTCCATACACTGCACAAATCTTGTTTTTGCATTTCAGTTGCATTTTTACTTTTCTTGAAATAATAAAGCATAATATGCCAAAAATGTTTATTTTCTTTCATATTCAATATTAAAATGACTACACAAAATTTGTCAGTTTTGATGTTCTTTTAAATATGCACTGATATGACAGCTGCCACAATACAATCTAACAAAATTGTTTTGAATGAAATTAAAGAGAACTAAGCATTACTAGAGCCAGCTTATAGAAAAAAGCAAACAAACGTTTTGCTCAACCCAATAGTTTTAAAAACTATAGTTTTATAAAAGATGAATCAGAATGCTTAAATTGTTTAAAAGTTTTCATATTCAGTAACACCAAGAAGAAAGTACACTTTTAAACAACCAAATGTAGCTATAGGAAGGCTTCGAAATATTCTTATATACCTACATGTACTTCACTAAAGGCTATGAGAATTTTCTCAGATAAAAAACTGTTAAGAGTAATTTGCTCCTCATGTGATTTTTTAAACTACACTTTTCTTGAACTATTAGAATTTCTTCCACCCATATTGCTAGTTTCCTATAACCAGAAGAGGATGACATGTGTATCAGTTGTCCCTTTATGCACTTAAATATCAAGTATGAGGCACAGGTAAGAGATCCAGAAAAAGCCAGAAAAATGTATTTCAAAGAAGCTCACTGGAAAATATTTTTTTAATTATTTTAAAATTCTAAATATTAATTATTTCATTTGAAGGGCAACCAAATAATAACTGAGTTTCTTCTCTGAGCCTGGTCATTTGCTGGATGCTGTAGGAGAAACAAAAGTTACACTTGTAGAGCTTTCAGATTCCCCTACTAGACAATTCCCTCATCCTGGAAAAGCTGTCAACTGCAGTATCATTTCTGTATTGCAAGAGAAAATTTGTGTTTGTTTCTTTGTTGGTCCATAATCTGAGAGACAGCTCAGGACTAGTATCTCATCAAGCCTGACATCAGAAAGAAAGAATAAAAGACATTCACCCATTTAGCAAATAATTACAGAGTGCCTATGAGGTAGGAGATGCTTTGATAGACAACTGAGATCAACCCCACTATATCCTCTACTTCAAACTTCTGGCTATGATACTGTTGATAAAAATCTATTCATGTAAAACAACTTGAAAACTATCAAAGAGTTTATGTAACCAAATACAGTTTATAATCCAGTGCTAAGACATTGAAACAATTATGACATCTTTGTTTTTCTCATATGCCATATCCAATCCATCAGGATATCCTGGCTGCTCCTTCTTCAAAATATCAAAAATCCAAATACTTTTCATGCCCTCTCTTGTCTGATCTACCGTCATCCTAACTGGGCCGCAGCAGGAAGAACTGATGTAGTTACCTAGCTTCCATCTTTGTCTTCCTAGAGCCTATTCTCAGCACAGCTATGAGAGTAATCTGCTTGGAATTTAAATCAGGTCATATAACTCTAACTGCCCTGCTAAAAGCCTGCCAAAAATCTCCCATTTTATTTACCATAAGAGCCAACACCTTGGCAATGGCCTACAAAGCCATACTTAGTGCGGCCCTGGTTACCTCTCTGACTTGTTTTCTCTGGCTCTCACTCTTCCTACTGACACTTTATTTTACAAACCTACTTTCACCTCAAAGATTTTATACTTCTTATTTCCTGTGCCTCGATGGCTAGAGTACCTGAATGTCTCCCTCTCTAACTTCCTTCCAAGTCTCTACTTAAACATCAGCTTATTAGAAACTCTCTCAAGGACTGCTATCAAAATATATAAAATATAAAAAATAATAATATACCTCTGTTCCTTTCCACCTTGTCCTGTTTTTGTACTTCATAGAAATTAATAGCCATTGGTTGCACTAGATATTGACTACTCCCCCCACCCCTTTTTTGTGTGTGTGATTTGCCAAAAGATGAAGTAAGAGAATTCTGGATAAAGTGCAAAGCTGTTTAATCAGCATAGAGCACAGTGGGGCTGAAATGGAGAGAGGGAGAGGGGGGGAGATGGAGGGGGAGGGGGAGGGAGGAAGGGAAAGGAAGGAGGAGGGAGGGAAGGGGAGGGGAGGGAGAGAGAGTTTAAATGAAAAGATAAGCAGAGGAGGTGGGGTGAGAAGTTTGAATTTCATTCTAGCTGCAATGGATGTTTTACATATTTGATTCATAAAGTATAAGTGGTAATATTGAAAGATCACTTTACTATGTAGAAAAAAAATTGTGGTGGAGTGTGTGTGTGTGGAATATTTTCTGGCACTCCCTGTTCACTTTCTTCTTTAGTCTATTCTGGGAGACTGATCTTTATAGGCAGTATAATCAGACACTCTGGCCTTCTGACTTCCACTATATTTGGCCAATGGCAGAACTCAAAAGATGGAAGGAGAGAGAAACTGGGGAAATTTTTTTCCTCCAAAAACATACCTGCTGAGCTGAGGTTTAGCCTCCATGTTCCTCTACCAAGGCCTTAGCTACTAAGACAAGGGATGGAAAGGGGTTACAGTCACTGCTCACACCAGGTTCCAGCAACCCCTTCCCTGCCCTGCTCCTTATGACCTTAGGCTGGCCCAGACAGGTTTGACCATCCCTTCATAGCAAGAAAGTCGAGAATGAGTTAGGAAGCAACTACTGTAGAGCAGTTGAGAAGAGAGGTAGCTTAGACTAGCTAGTCCCAGCAGAGATGAAGATAGATATGAGATAAACTTTGGTGGTAGTATTGGAGGGCTTTACAGTCAGATGGTCACTAGGAGATTTTTAAAAAGAAATAAATAGAAATGTCTATGTTTGTGCTTATTCTAGCTAGATGGTTGAGTCATGTAGAGAGACAGAGAAAAACCAGGATGGTGGAGAACAGTAGGGAGGAGGAAAATATCAAGTTCCTTTTTGACAAGGAGGCGCTGAAGTTGTTTCTTTGGCACAGAACTAGATTAGGAGCTTGGAGGTCAGGGAGATAAAGCATAAAAGCTGTGTGAACAAGGATGGTGTTTAAATCAGATAACTGGATAAGGGGGTAATCTTAGATAAAAGCATTAATTTAAGTTTAAAGATATCAGGGTATGACCCTTCCAAATGTGGAAAACTCAAACATTTAGAAATTGGGTAGAAAAAGAAGAATCAGAAAAAGTGAGAATAAGCAAGATGCTGTGTGAGGGTGTAGAGATGAGAGGATCAGAGTGCAGTGTCCCAGAGGCAGAGAGGCATCAAAGTTATTGCATGAAAAGCAATTTTAGTTTAGGTGTGGAGTGGGAGTGAAAGTTAAACTAAACAAAAGTTTTCATTAGCATCCAGTCGAGATCATTAGAGATCTCCTCTGAGGATAACAAATAAAAATCACCTAGTAATAAAATGTTCCTTTGTCTTATTTGTGTATGTATTTGTTTAATACTTAATTACTGACAGCTGAGGATATATTTTTCTTGGCACTATTTAGGTAGATTGTGCTACTCACTAGTAGGATTCAAGTGTTCACCGCCTTATCCCAATCACTATATATTTATTCATAATTATCTATCACCACCTTGTCTTAACTGAATTATATGACAAATTATGCTTTACAAGCAAAATAACAACAATTACAAAACAAATTAGAAGTTCAAGATGGTATAACAATAAACGTACTGTCATCAAAATCCTACTTATGAAGTTTTCAGTATATCCAAAGACCTTAATAATTCTTTTCCTTGTCTGGCTTTATAAGTAACTGTTTCAAATTTGAATATATAAAATGAAACTATACTTGCTATATGGTCTCTTTTATTAATGGATTCCATGGAGTTTTTGATTAAAAAAAGAATTGCATTGCTATAAGGTAAATAAACAAATTATTTTGGAAAAAGTGGCATATTTATTCCTTAAGAATGCTTTCCCCCTTAATATCCCACACACACACAAAAAAAAACACTATTAAAATTAATAAGCAACCAGTACAGAACGAGGGAACAAGAATTGAAAAAAGTAAGGAGAGGTTTAGGAACCTCTGGGACAACTTCAAACATGCCAGAAGGAGAAGAGGAAGAGCAAGAAATTGAAAACTTAAGTGAGAAAATAATGAAGGAAAACTCCCCAAATTTGGCAAAGGAAATAGCCATATAAATCCAGGAAGCACAGAGAGTCCCAAACAAGATGGACACAAAAAGGACCACACTAAGACACATCATAATTAAAATGCCAAAGGTTAAACATAAAGGAAGAATCTAAAAAGCAGCAAGAGAAAAGCAAAGAGTTACCTACAAAGAGGTGCCTATAAGACTATCAGCTGAGTTCTCAAAAGAAACTTTGCAGGCAAGAAGGGACTGACAAGAAGTATTCAAGGTGATGAAAAGCAAGGACTTACAATCAAGATTACTCTATCCAACAAAGTTATCATTTAGAATGGAATGGCAGATAAAGTCCTTCCCCGACAAGGTAAAGCTAAAGGGGTTCATTATCACCAAGCTATTATTATATGAAATATCAAAGGGACTTACTTAAGAAAAAGAAGATCAAAATTATGAACATTAAAATGACAACAAACTCACAACTATCAACAACTGAATCTAAAAAATAAAAACAAAATCCAACAATGCAAATCAGAATAGGAACAGAATCATAGGTATGGGAATAATTTGGAGAATTATCTGCTGAGAAGGTGAAGGTAGAGAAATGGGGAAATGGTGCAGGGATAATTTGTTGGTACAAAATAGACAGGGGAAAGTTAAGAATAATATAGGAAAGGGTGAAGCCAAAGAACTTATAACACAACACATGGACATGAACTAAGAGGGGTGGGATTGCTGGAGGGAAAGGGGATACTGAGCAGAAGAGAGCAAAGAGAAAGAAAATTGGGACTACTGTAACAACATAATCAATAAATATATATTTTTAAAAAGTAATAAACAGTAAAGTTACAAGGTACAAAATTAATATACATTAGTTTCTACACACGAACAACAAAAAATAAGAAAGGGAAATTAAGAAAACGATCCCTTGTACAGTCTCAAAACAAAAAGAAAAACAAAACAAAAAAATAGGAATAAATTTAACCAAGGAGGTAAAAGACCTACACACTGAAAACTATAAGATATTGTTAAAAGAAATTGAAGACACAAAGAAACAAAAAACCATTCTATGCTTATAGACTGAAAGAATTAACATTGTTAAAATGGTCATATTACCTAAAGCAAGATACGGATGTAATGCAATTCCCATCAAAATCCCAATGGCATTTTTCACAATAATAGAAGCAAAAAATCCTAAAATTGGTGTGGAAGTACAAAAGACCCTGAATGGCCAAAGCAATTTTGGGAAAAAAAGAATAAAGCCAGGGTGATTATACTCCCTGATTTCAAACATAATACAAAGCTATAACAACAACAGTAAGGTATCAGGAGAAAAACAGACACACAGATCAATGAAAGAGAATCAAGGGTCTAGAAATAAGCCCACACATATACGGACAGCTGAACTAATTTATAACTAAGTAGCCAAGAAAAGGCAATGGAGAAAGTCTTTTATAAATGGCGTAGGTTTATTTCACTCAGCATAATGTTTTCCAGGTCCTTCCATGTTGTCGTAAAGGATAAAATTATCTTCTTTTTTATTTTTTTATTTATTTTTATGTATTTTTTATTAGTGGCTGAGTGGTATTTCATTGTGTAAATAAATCCTAGTTGTTTTATCCATTCATCTACTGATGAGCACTTGGGTTGCTTCTAAATCTTGGCTATTGCAAATAAGGCTGCAATGAACATAGGAGTGCTTGCATTCTTTTGAATTAGTGTAAACCAGTCAGAGAAAGGTAAATATTCTATGATTTCACTCATATGTGGAATGAACAAACTGGACTAACAAGCAAAATAGAGACAGACTTATTGATAGAGAGCAGGCTGACAGCTATGGGTCAGTGGTGGTTTGGGGTGGAGGGATTGAGCAAAAGTGAAAAAGGACTTATGAACATGGACAACAGTGTGGTGATTATGGGGGGAAGGAGGGTAGGTGGAGGTGGAATGGAGTTTAAGGGGTATAAATGGTAATAGAAAATACAATAAAAATAAACTATTAAAATTTTTAAGTAAAACAAATTTTAATGGTATTGGGAAAATGCAAAAAAATGAAACTAGACCACCATCTTATAGCATACACAAAAATTAATTCAAAATGGATTAAAGATTTGAATGTAAGACCTGAAACCATAAAATACACAGAAGAAAAAACATTGATAGTTTGTTCTTTGACATTGGTCTTAGTGATGTTTTTGTGAATTTGATACCAATAGCAAGGGAAACAAAAGCAAAAATAAACAAATAAGACTACCTCAAATTTAAATGCTCCTGAACAGCAAAGACGCCTACCAACAAAAGAGAAAGGCAACCTACTGAGTGGGAAAAGATATTTGCAATTATACATCTGATAAGGGATTAATACCTAAAATATATAAAGAACTCATACATCTTAACAATGAAAAACAAACAACACAAAAACAGGTAGAAAATCTGAACAGACCTTTTTTTCAAAGAAGACAGTCACGTGTGTTTGACATCATTAATTATTAGGGAAATGCAAGTAAAAATCACAACGAGATATTATCTTATACCTGTTATCTGTTAGAATGGCAAAAATCATAAAAAAAAAAAAAAGAAGAGGGTGTGGGATAAAAGGGAACCCTCATATATTGCTGGTGGGAATGTATATGCGTGCAACTACTATGGAAAACAGTAATTAAGAATAGAAATTAAGAATAGAATTACAGAAAAAAAGAGAGAAGACCCAAATAAACAAAATCAGAAAGAAAAAAAAAAAAAAGAATAGAATTATGATACGTATGACCCAGCTATTCCACTTCTGGGTATTTATCCAAAGACTATGAAAATACTATTTCAAAAAGATACATGTACTCGTATGTCCATAGCAGCATTATTTACAATGACCAAGAAATGAAAACACCCCAAGTGTTCATTGATGGATGAATGGACAAAGAAGATGTGATATGTAAATACAATGTAATACTACTCCTCAGCCATAAAACAAAAGTGAAATCCTGCCATTTGTAACAGCAAGGATAAACCTTGAGGGTCTTATGCTAAGTAAAATAAATCAGACAGAAAAAGAAAAATAGCATATGATTTCACTCATGGGGAATATTAAAATTAAAATTAAAATAAAACAAACAAAACAAAGCAAACTTATAGAGACAGACAGCAGATGGGTAATTACCAGAAGAGAAAGAGGGATCAAGGGAGGGCAAAATGAGTAATGGGACTCAACTGTACGTTGACAGAAACCAGGCTTTTGGTGGTGAACACAATGTAGTACATGTACATATTGATTTATAATGCTGCACATCTGAAATTTATATAATGTTAGAAACTATTGTTACTGCAATAAAAATATTTTTCCTGTTAAAATTAAGTAATTCCAAATGTTTTCAAATAGTAATAATTTTATTGCTTGTTCTTTTGAAAATATATCATGCATTGATCAACATGGTTTGACCTCATTACTAAGGTAGGATTTAACCCTGTTGTCAAGAAAAGCTTGGTAAAACTAAAAAAATTTGAGTTGTAGAATGTATTTTTAATTTTAAACTGGATTTTATTATAAACATTGTACCAGATTTTCTTACTAGTTACCCTGTTTTTCAGATGTTTTCTTTAAAAATGACATTCTTCAAAGTAGTGTAAAGAAGAACACTGTATAAATAAAATTATCTGTGGGTTAGTTTTAATTCCTCTGTTCCAAATTTTAAATCTTTTAGGTATGCCAATTGTTTCAGTCTTTAAAAGAATCAAACAAATTAGAATGCAAACTGATAATTTTTTATCTAATATGAAAATGAATGCTTTGATCCAAGACATGGACAGATGGCTAATGCTGTAATTAAATGAAACATAATTTTTTTTATTTTATTTATTTATTTTTAGAGAGAGGGGAATGGAGGGAGAAAAAGAGGGAGCAAAACATCAATTGATTGCCTCTCTCTCACAGGCCCCCAACTGGGGACCTGGCCCACAACCCAAGCATGTGCCCTGTCAGGGAATCAGACCAGTGGCCTTTTGGTTTGCAGGCCAGCACTCAGTCCACTGAGCCACACCAGCCAGGGCATGTTTTTTACATTTAGACAAACCATATCCAAAATAATCCCTTTTTACTTAAAGATAACTGCATCTCTCAAATTTCCTTCCCAGCTTCAGAATTGTATTTTAATAAACCAGAATGTAAGCAGATTAAAAGTGGACCACTTCAGGTAGGATATAGATCATCATTTTCAAAATAGAACTTAGGAATGGAACAAAACCAAATCTTAGAACAACAAGACAAGAGATTTGATTTAACACAAAGCTTTACCCACTCACTCTTGAAATTGTTACTTTTGAAACTTTTTTTCTGTTTAAGGATGAGTTTAGTAATTTTTTGAGATGAAGGATTTGTTTGTTTTTTGCTGTTGCTGTTATTGTTTGTTGAACCTCCTATGAAAATTAGAAGTATAAGTATGTACAGCCTAAAGTAGTAAAATACATAATTACATATATTTGAATGCATACCTTCCTTAAAAGATCCAGCCTTCATGAATTGCATGCCTTAATTTTAACAAGGTGTCAAATTTCCACAATATGGATTTGGTTTTTCCATGTGAAAAAAGTAATGAATTGATATTTGTGATATAAATATAAACTGCATGGATAACTGTTATTTAAAGTAGTAGCTACTTTTTGAATAGTTCATCAACTTGTAATCAAGTTTAGAGAGAATTTCCAATCTGATATCACCCTAGTGACTCAACTTGGAAATGACATGTACGTGGTATTAATATTTTATTTTACTTACTTTTTGTGATATATATGCAACTTTATTCTTGTCTTGCACTGTCTGTTTAAAATTTAATCAGTGGAGAACATTTTCTCTACTGAAAAAAAGAAAAAAAACCTCGCAGGATCTATGATGTTTCTGGTGACTCAGAGATAATAAAAAATCCTAGGGTTACTTTAAGTTGTAAACTATCTTGACTCAGAAATTATATTGTCAAGACTGATATGTTAAACAATATTTCAATTTCCAACCCTCTAGTAGGCAGGCTGCTGGCCTTTACAGGAGAACTGTTTAGTGGACTCTTCTTTCTCTCATCCCCCCCCCCTTTTTTTTTGACATATCAGATTTACAGAAACATTGCAAGAATAATACAGAAAATTCTCTTATGCCTTTAATGAGGTTTTAAAAATGCTAAAATAAATGTTACCATATCTGTTTTATTCTATTTTCTCTATACATAATTTTTTCCTGAACCCTTTGAAAATAACTTGCAATTATCATACCTCTTTACTCTTTTTTTAAAATTATTTAGTTAGTTAGTTTGTTTGTTTGTTTTTAGAGAGAGGGGAAAGGAGAAAGAGAGGGAGAGAGACATCACTGTGTGGTTGCCTCTCACTTGTGCCCCCAACTGGGGACCTGACATGCAACCTAGTTATGTGTCTGGACTGGGAATCGAACCAGCAACACTTGGTTCACAGGCCAATGCTCAATCCACTGAGCCACACCAGCCAGGGTCTTTATTCTTTTTTAAAAACTTTTTTTATTGTTATTCTATTAGAGTTGTCCCATTTTTTACCTCCTCAGTGTGGTTATGCTGTTCATTTCTTAATACGGCTCATTCTTTAGTTTCTGTTTTTATTATAATTTGGGTGTTCCCCCTAATCTTATTTATTTTATTTATTTTTACTTATTGGTTATGTGAACCATTTTAAACAGGGTTTCAAAAATCATAACTGTCCAGAGAGATGACTTGCTTACCCTGTTTCTCTCTTTTCTGCCCTGTCTTCACCCATCTCCTGTAGGTAACCAAACTCATTACTCTCTGGTTTATTCTTCATGCATTGTACTTTGCACAAACTAGTTGATATGTTAAAAATGTCTTATTTCCCTTTCCTTCTTCCAGAAAAATGTTCATTTCTATATTACTTTTCTAAGTGGTTTCTTCTGCATTTTATCTATCTCTTTTCTGAGGGCCAAATCTGGCCCAATGCCTGTTTTTATAAATTAAATTCTACTGGAACATAGTGGTGCTTCTTTATTTATGTGTTCTTGTGGCTCTTCTATGCTACAATAACATATTTTAGTAATTTCAACAGAGAATTTATAGTCTCCAAAGACCAAAATATTTATCATAAGATCCTTTATAGAGAAACTTTCATCTGGTCCCTATAGAGAACATCTCTATCTGGTTATTGTTTTGTATATGAAGGCTGTAGATTTCTGTATGTTAACTTTATATCCTACTAATTAACTGAGTTCTTTTCAGTATACAATCTTATAATCTGTAAATAGATGTACTTCTATTTTGTTTTGTTTTGTTTTCAGCTTTTCCACCCCTAATTTTTTCCCTGCTTTCTAATCATATTAGTTAATATCTTAAGCAAAATGTTGAACAGTTGTGGAAATAATTTTTGCCATCTACTTGATCTTAGTGGAAATACCTCTAGTACTTTCTTATTAAGTAAGATGTTACCTCTAGAACTAATAACTTTTCATTTAGGACTAACTTTTTTATTATGTTAAGAAAATCTCTATCATTGGTCTAAAATAAAAATACAGGTAAATGGAAGAGAATGGAGAGTACTGATAGAGACCCACACATATATGATAAATTAATTTCAAAAAGTTTCAGGAGTTGACATGAAATTCTGGCCAAGATAAAGGCCTAGACAGACACACTGCATCTCCCTCCACAACTAAGAAGAAATACAACTACAGTATTCCCTCACTTATCACAGGTATTACATTCTAGATACACCCCCACTCCACGCGAAGTAGAAACCTTACATTTATTCTACACTCTTAAACCTATATAACTTTAACAACATACATATACAGTACTAAAAAATCTGCGATAAATAATTAAAAATTTTTTTTAATCCCGCAATACAGTGAGGCTGCGATAAGTGAACCGCAATATAGAGAGGGACTACTGTACCTCAAAACTAGAGACAAGCAGAAATTCCAGAAAGTCGAGCTGGATGGAAGTTCAACAAACAAAGATTTAGAGAAGAAATACTCATCCAGACAGGTAGAAGGGGTGGAGAAAGGACATAAAGGATGCAGTGTGGTGGTGGCAGCAGTGGCGGCAGTGATAGGCCAGCAGAAAGCACAGGCAAACATTTTAAAAAGTCAAGAGGGACACCTGAGGAGCACTCCCAGCACGAGACCAGACCACACAGCACATGGTTCCAGAACTAGAGACAATAAAGCCTCATTGCTTCTGTCTGTGAAAACCAGTGGGGGTTGGGGCAAAGGAATAAACTGCTGGTCTCTCAGCAGAGTCCACTTGTTTAAGGGCCCCCAAGGTCTTAGAACATCCACAGACCCACCCACTCTGGAAACCATGGCCAGGGCAACAGCTAGAGAGGCATCAGGCTTATACGGAAGTGAGAGAAGTGCCTGGAAAAGGGGTGAGTGCTGAGCAAGCAGCATTGTTCCTTCTCACTCAGATTCCTCTGCCACACACAGTGTCACAACATGGTGAAACTGGTTGCCCAGTACTGACAAATATCTAAGGCTCAACCCCTTACAACATAACAGGTGCAACAGCTCTACCTAAGACACCGAAACAAACAAACACAGGAGCCTGTCAAGAAGAGAAGACAGAGAAGTATAGCCCCCAAAGAAGGGGAGAACTAAGTGATGAGGAGATAGCCAACCTAACAGATGAGGAGATAGCCAACCTAACAGATGAAGAGTTCAAAACACTGGTGATAAAGATGCTCACAGACTTGACAGATATGCTTAATCAAATGCATAAGGGAAGAAGTGAAGGCTATGCTAAATGAAACAATGAAAAATCCACACAAAACCAATGGTGAAGAGAAGGAAACTGGGGTTCAAGTCAATGGTTTGGAATATAAGGAAGAAAAAAAAAAGTCAGCCAGTACAGAATGAGGAAACAAGAATTGAAAAAAATTAGGAGAGGCTTCGAAACCTCTGGGACAACTTTAAACATACCAACGTCCGAATCATAGGGGTGCCATAAGGAGAAGAGAAAGGGCAAGACATCAAAAATTTATGTGAAAAAATAATGAAGGAAAACTTCCCAAATTTGGCAAAGGAAATAGACATACAAGTCCACGAAGCACAGAGAGTCTCAAAGAAGTTAGATCCAAAGAGGACCACACCAAGACACATCATAATTAAAATGCCAAAGATTCAAGGTGAAGAGAGAATCTTAAAAGAAGCAAGAGTAAAGCAAAGAGTTACCTATAAAGGGGTGCCTGTAAGCTGATTTCTCAACAGAAATTGCAGGCAAGAAGAGACTGGCAAGAAGTATTTGAAGTGATGAAAAGCAGGGACCTACAACCAAGATTACTCTATCCAGCAAAGCTATCATTTAGAATGGGAGGGCAGATAAAGTGCTTCCAAGACAAGGTAAAGCTAAAGGAGTTCATCATCACCAAGTTATTATTATATGAAATGTTAAAGAGACTTTTTAAGAAAAAGAAAATCAACACTATGAACATTAAAATGGCAACAAACTCACAACTATCAACAGCTGAACCAAAAATAAATTTAAAAAGAAAACTAACTAAGCAAACAATCAGAACAGCAACAGAATTATAGGTGTGGGGATCACTTACAGGGTTATCAGCTGGGAGAGAAAGGGGAAGCAATTGGAAACGGTACAGGGACTAAGAAGCATAATTAGTTGGTACAAAATAGACAGGGGGAAGTTAAGAATAATAGAGGAAAGGGTGAAGCCAAAGAACTTATATGCACAACCCATGGACATTAACTAAGGTGGGTGGGATTGTTGGAGGAAAGGAGGGTACTAGGAAGAGGAGAGCAAAGGGAAAAGATATTTGGACAACTGTAATAACATAATCAATAAAATATACTTTAAAAAGTTTCAAGATAATTTAACAAAGAAAGTAGTCTTTCAACAAATAGTGCTGGAAAAAACAAATATTTCTGTATAAAAACATAAACTTGCGCCCTAATTTCACATCACATATAAAAATTAACTCAAAATAGATCATTATTTATAAAACAGTGTAGGAGTTAAAACTATATGACATGTAGAAGAAACATAGAAAAAACTGACTGGATGAGGTAAAGATTTCTTAAGTAGCACACAAAAAACATGAATGATTAAAAATTGATAGTAAAACTTCATAAACATTTTAAACTACTGCTTTTCACAAAGTACTATTGTACAAAGATAAGCCTTAAACTAAAAGATAAAAATTGAAAATGATGGATCCAATATAAGTCTTCCAGCTGAATAAAAGAAAACAAAACATTTTTACAGTGCAGCTCTTACATTTAAGTCTTCGATGTTTTGAATTTTTATATATGGTTCAAGGTAGGCATCCAACTTCATTCTTTTTCATGTGGACAGTCCATCATCTCAGCACCATTTGTTGAAAAACTCTCCTTTCTCCATCTAATTCTCCTACCCTTAAATAACTTTTTAAATTTATATTTGAATCTATTCTT
Source organism: Furipterus horrens (assembly GCF_987537825.1). Lineage (NCBI taxonomy): Eukaryota > Metazoa > Chordata > Mammalia > Chiroptera > Furipteridae > Furipterus > Furipterus horrens. The sequence continues at coordinate 106,553,088 of NW_028327176.1, read as the reverse complement.
CCCTAGGCACTTTGTATTTTGGTCTTTATTCATTTTTTTTTCCTTTCTATAATCTTTTTATGAGTTTAAGCAATTCTCATTTTCTCTTTCCTGCTTTTATTTCTTTAGTTTTTGAATTTTTGATTCAAAATCTGTGCTTTCGAATATACATTTTTAAGTGTGTGTTACAAGTCATTGAACTCACGCTGAAATGTTACATTACAATTGTCTTTGCTGTCCCATGTCTTTTAGTAGAATTCTCTAAAGCTGAATAGTTTGGATTCTCATTTTCTATTCTCTTATTAGTCATATAAGCTATACATGAATGTGTGAAAGCTATGTACAGAACTGAATATATGCTGTGATCTATAATATTATTAGTTCAAAAGTGTCCCTTTTTGTCACTGTTGTTTCTTGACTGATGACTACTTTTGAGGAATAATTGAAGAATGTTGTGCAGTTTAATTTTTTTTTATTTTCTTTTACAGGATTCTAAATTTCCTTTTGTTTTTTTTCCCCCCTTTACTAGACAGTCTCAAAAAGATATCCTTCATTTCTTTTAACTTCTTTTCCCTGTAGTATTACTGCCTCTCCACATACTGTGCACAATTTTAAGCTCTTTTTCTTTAGCTGGTACTCAGATCTATCAAAATATTTCCCAAGCATTTGAATGATTGGGGTAGACTGACCCACCAACATCTCTCAGCCCACCACTACTCTCCCCTTATCTCTCCTATGCAGCTCTTTTCTAGGCTGCTTTTCTTCTTCTATGAAGGCTTACCTGGAAGCCTGGAGAAACAGGCAATAGTTCACAGGGAGGTTTTTCTGTTTCTACAATAGATACTTTGAAATTTGAATGCTTTCCACCTCCTACATGGGGTGAACACATATGTAAGCTTTTTAGAAGTTATTTATTTTTATTGCTTTTCTATGTTTTTAAAAGGCTTTGGAATTTTCAGATTTATTCCTTTATTTCAGGTTTATTCCTGTATTACTTTGATGATTCTACAGATGTGCAACGTAAGACTCCAAAAAAGACCAGAGAGAGATGCTTCTTTGAAAGCAGTGAGTAAGCAGAGTCTAGAGGTCACATGATGCTGGGAGTCAGTGAAGTGCTAACCTGCCATAGTAGGGTCACCTCCCAGAGCACCCTAGCATTTGACTGAGGCTCCCTCAAATTTCCACACTTCAGGGTCAAGGCAACTCAGCTTCTAGAACAATGGCTACTTGAGATCTTAACAAAATTTCAAACAACCCTTAGAAGAAGCAAGCTTATCCATCTATAAAATAAATGGTTGAACCTCTGACTACAAAATGCCTACATCTCCCTTCTTCAAGCCTATAGAATCTCCCTCCACTAAGAATTACCATAGTCTCATTCAGTCCCTCCACTCAGCTCAAATCCTGGATCTTTGAGTGAAGTCCTATCCCTTAGGTCCAGATTCGGTCATCTATGAACTAAATGAAAACAAACAAATAAAAAAGTTATCGAGCTTACTCTCTTTTCCCACAGATATCAACCTTCATATGCTATAGAATAACAGGGACAAAATATTGTCAGTGAAAGTCCACACTAGAATAGAAAGAAACATAGCAATCTTTAATCAACTATACAAATGGTCCTGATTAGAAAATCTGTTCTCTCTGTCCTCTGTGACTCAGGGCTCCGCCTTCTGGAAGTTTCTCTCTTGTTTATTTTTTCTCCTTAACCACAACTGCAGTGATTGTTAGAAATAGTATTTTGGGACTTTTTAGAACTTTTACAGCATGACTCTTGCTCATACAAAACTGAGGGGCTTGGAGTTGTTTTGATTTCAGAATAGTTATAGATTTTTGTTTTGTTTTGCTTGGGCTTACAAATTTTTTAAAGCAGACCAATTCTCTAAAAAAAATCATAGGTTTGATCTATTTGAATCCAGTTTCTGGTGCCAGTAGGTATACTAAAAACATTTTTTAAAATTATTCACAAATGTCATTTTTTTCCTTTGCCTTCTTGCCCCATATCTCTTTTCTCAACATAATTATGGCTGCCTTGGGTCTCCACTATGAATCATGTCACCATTCTACTGTAGATTGCAAATGAATCACTGACTCTATGGTTTTTTTTGTTTGTTTGTTTGTTTTTTTTTTTTGCATTTCCACTAACAAATTCTCTCTCCATATACATAGAGATTCCATGGACCAGATTTCAATTTTTTTCCTATTGTATTAATAAATATTAATAAAAGATTATTAATTACCACCTCTTAAAAGCAGTTTTTTTCTAACAAGCAACCTGAAGTATGTCCCTACTTGATTTGCTCTAGAACCCTATTTATGTTTCTCAGAATTTACACACTTTAGAATTCTTAGTTGTTCATTTTTAACCTTGAAGGTTTCTGTCTCCCTACACATTTTAAAGAGCATTAGGGAATTTCCAAGAGTGGTGTCCCATACACAAGGGACACTCACTATGTACTAAATTAACTAAAGGATAAATGGGCAAGAACGTACTTCACTTGAACGTGTGGTACAGCATTTTACAATTATTGTTTTTAATGCCTCCTGAACCATTACTTTTTAATAGTTCACAAGCACAGTACCTGAAAAAACAAGAAGAAAACTGTAAGCAATCTCAAACTTCTACATTAATTTTTTGAGCCGTGCTTAAATACCTAACACGGAGCAAAACACCTCTTAGTAAAGGTAGGCATTGGGCTAATAAGTACTTTGTCCCCACAGTCTGCCTGGTAAACTAATTCCAAATGGAGCTCAAGGGTTTCCTTAGCTTGCTTCTTCTAGATTGCCACCTCTCCCTGATACCTGAGTGTAATCTGAAATAATACTGTGTCACTGTCAACAATACAAGGAACCCAGGAATGGCCTTTCTTCATATGAAAAATTAGCATACAAAAAAAAAGAGGACTCCTTAATCTTACAGTTTTAGGGTGTGTTATCAGAATTAGTAATATACCAAACCTAGAAATTAAAGTATACTGCATACCAAATTAAAAAGTCATAGTACTTCTATGAGGTTGATATAACATTATCAAATGTAAGGTATCAAAAATATTAATAATATGACAAAATGTTGTTCTGAGATGTCTGCCAGACATCAAAACTAAAATTTTTAACTATTACAAAACTAATTTAAATGCAAGATTCTCTCAGTTCCCTATTTATGGTTTCACTCTCCATGCTAGCACACTCTTACCCTGCAAGGAAGAAAATGTTATTGAGCTATAGAATATAAAACTAGTTCAAGGATAAGGAAGTTGCCTTTTGCAAAAGAATACCAATATCGTGATTTTAATTGATTTTAATTGATTTCTGGATGTTAATTGTCACAGGTAGCAGCCTGGATTGAGCATAAGAAACTGAAAACTCCTGATGTGTATATATTTATATCTATCAGGCTAACTAACTAACTAACTATATATATATATATATATACATATATATATATATAATTATATATATCACAAGTCATAAATACATAAAATCAGACATAATTTACATATTATTGCATGTATATTATGCATATTTAATAATTTTACATATTCTTCAAATTAGAAATATATATTTGGATAGTAATAGACATTATTTTTAGGGATTCAGATAAACTCTGAAATGATAAAATTGATCAACCATTGACTCCTCTGTGTATTATATTATTATCAGTAAATTTTTTATAGGAAATAGGTTATAAATAAATGGGAAGGACGTGTATATGTGTGTGAGTGTTTTTTGAGGGGTGTGTATGTATACTTTTCTAACTAAAAAGCTATTTTCCTCTCAACAATAGGAGATACTCCCCAATTTTGTTTAATTAACACTTATGCTGTTCCTAATTTCTTGTTAATTGGAGGATGTATGATGTATCTTCACTTTCCAAAGAACAAGCTCAATATTACAGACAACAAGGTTCCCAAGAGAGCAATTAGGATTCAATAAAATGTGTAGTTTTTTCAAGCAACAAAGCCAACACATTCTGTAGCTTGAATTCAGATAATAGATGAGGTCAGAGAGGAACTCCATAAGCCTAATCCCTCCATAAAAGAAAGCTATACTCTTGTTGAGGATGAACTGAGGTTGTGTTCAAGACTCTGATGTGTGTGTGTGTGTGTGTGTGTGCAGTATGTTCAGAAAATATCCAGTCATGCAATATAAAAAAGGCATTTCCTGAAGAAGATACAAAATACAAGAACCATTGTACATAGGACAATCATACTCAGTCCCCTTCAAAGTAGGCACCTTGGGACCTCACACAGTTCTTCCAGTCACCGTCAGCTGCCCCATCATATTTTCCTGAATCTCATTAATGGTCTGAAATTTCTTCCCTTTCAAAGGTGAGTTTAGTTTGGGGAAAAGTCAGAAGTTACAGGTTGCCAAATCTGGGCTATAAGGGGTCTCTCAGAAGCTGAGTCACCTAGGTGATATTTTGCCAAAAAACTCTGTATGAGACACAATGCATAAGTGGGCACATTGTTATGATGAAGCTGCCAATCACCAGTTGCCCATAGCTACAGCCGTCTGAACCGTATGAATAGTTTCTGCAGAGGAATGTTCAAAATTAATGAAAAATCTGATGTAGATTTGTTGCTCTACTCACTCAGTCATTTGGAATGCGACAGCCACACAGTACTCGTGCTCACTCAGTGGTGTCTACCGCCCTCATCTACGTGTATAATGAAGTTGTCCTTATTCATGCGTGCACATTCCAGTCCATTTCCTTGGCTGCCAGGTTACATCAATGTCATGCAAACCATTCTTGTTTTATTATTAATGTATGGACTTTTCCCAGACAGACCTTGTATGTAAATACACACACACACACACACACACAATACAGAATATACATATATGTGTATATATATATATTTAAATATTATTCAACCATGCAAAAGAAGGAATTTCTGTCATTTCTGACAATGTGGATGGACTTGAAGAGGTACTAATTTTATGCTAAGTGAAGTAAGCCAGACATAGAGAGACATATATTGCATGGTATCACTTATTATATGTGAAATCTAATAAAAAGAAGTCCAAACATAGATACAAAGTATAAAAGTGTTTTTCAGGGCCTGGGGGGTAGGAGAAACATGGAGAGGCTTGGAAAGATTACAAACTTTAAGCTAAAATATGGATAAAACCTATCTAATTTACAACATGGTGCTATAATTGATAACATGTATTGTGTAATTGAAATTTACTAAGAGGGTAGAACCTAAATGTTTTTGTGAAAAGCAAAATACTTTCTAATATGTAAGAACTGGAAATACCATCCAGACAGAAAATGGATAAAGTGTAGTATATTCATGCAATTTAAAACTCCATAACAATTAAAATTTTTAAAAGGAATGAATTGCTGCATATAACAACATGAACAAATCTGACAGACATAATGTTGAACAAAAGAAGCCAGATACAAGAGTACTTATGTGAAATTCAAATATAAGCAAAAGTCATCTATGCTGATAGGAATTTGTTATTTGGAGGTTTTGATTGGGAAGTGTGATAGGGAATGTTCTTTTTCTTTTTAAAATATTTATTCATTTTTAGAGATAAGGGAAGGGAAGGAGAAAGAGAAGGAGAGAAACGTTGATTGGCTGCCTCTCTCATGCTCCCAACTGGGTACCTGGCCTGCAACCCAGACATGTGTGAAGCAGTGACCTTTCAATTAGCATATGATACCCAATCCACTGAGCCACAGCAGTCAGGGTGGAAGTGTTCTGTAGTAATATTCTACATATTAATCTGAGTGTCAAATTAACAGTTAACATTTATGCACATTACTATAGCTATGATATACTTTAATAACAATATATTTAATACATGGATGATAGGGTATGTATTAACTAAAAATATCTTGTTTGTGCTGTATTCAGATTAATTTGTATTGCTGTAAGTAATTTCTATCTATATTTCAGAAACACTGCCAGTTTCTCATCTTTACCAGTTGAATGCAGGACATCTACTTATTAATTACTTGACATTCTATTTCATTAGCATGTTCTGTTTTTTTCTGGAAACTTTTCAAAATTTGAAGAACTAAAGACCACTTAGAGTTTTGAATAATCTGAATAAGCTTGCTTAAAACAAGGCATCACTTTGAAGTTCAAAAATCCATTTTGAATGACCAAGTATTTCTGTGTCAAAGAGTGTGATTTAAATTAACAGTAGAAGTGGAAATAAAATTCACAGTAAAGCAATGTAATAGAAAGAAAATAAGTTTAATAATATTTTTCATCACTTTTTCCAGAAGTACCAGATTAAAAGGATTTCTAATGCCTTCATTACTCAGATACACCCACACCCTGAGAAGCCAAGGAAATCAACAATGTTGGCACACATTTTTTAATAGATAAGAGTGTTGTGTTCCTTTTGCCTTTACTTAATTAAAGACAAATATATAAAATAGAAAAAGACTAATACAATTCAAGAAGGTTACAAAAAATTCAATACTAAAGCATATATTAAATTACAGTCCATATTATAGGGAAAAAATAATTGCTTTAGTCAGTTTAGGCTACTATAACCAAATTTTGTAGACTGCACAAATCAATTTTCTTACAGGTCTAGAGGTTGGAAGTTTAAGATCAGGATTCCATCATGGTTTGGTTCACTGCCTTATGGTGCTCTGACTGGAGAGTAAGAGATCTCTTTCCTCATAAAGCCACCAATACTATTAGATTAGGACCCCATCCTTATGACCTAATTTAGCCCTTAATAACCTCCTCAAATACCTATCTCTAAATATAGTCCTTTGGGGGTTAGGGTTGCAACATCAATTTTAGGAGGACATAATTCCATCTATAGCAATAATCTAGTAGTTAAAAGTAGAAACTCTGGAATTAGTAATCAACTTTAAATCTCTGATCCACCACTTTTTATATGACCTTAAACTTTCTATGATATCCTTTTCTCATATGTAAATCAGATAGTAGTACTAACTTAACAGAACTACTATGACTTCTAAATGAATGCATATATGATATTCAGAATAATGCTTAACAAATTAAGTTTATCAAAATAATCGACATATAACATTGCATTAATTTTAGGTGTATAACATTACTAAATGATTACTACAATCCATCTTCACATAGTTACAACTTTATTTTTCTTGTGATGAGAACTTTTAAGATCAACTCTCTTAACAATTTTTAAATATGGAGTATTGTTAACTATAGTCACCACGTTGTACTCACGACACTTATTTGTCATTAATCAGTGTTTTTAGAATCACTGTAATAGCTTTCTAATCCACCATCTGCAATAAAAGTGCAGCCAAGATGCAGACTTTCATGAAAACCCTTATGGGAAAGACCCTGAATCTCAAGGTTGAGCTCTCAGATACAATAGAAAATGTAAAGGCCAAGGTCAAGGATAAGGAAGGAACTCCTCCTGATCAGCAAAGACTGATCGTTGCTGGCAAGCAACAGGAAGATGGACATACCTGACCATAAGATGCACCCAGAATTAGAGGAAAACAAGAAAAAAAATATTCTGAACCAAATGGTATACTAAAATGTTTAATAAAATATAACAGAATAATATTTCAACCATGTAAACTGAACAGCAGTCAACGGTGGTATTAAGAAGCATCATCACTGTCATTAACAAATGAGGATAGACTTTAAGGTTCAGGTACTCTTCTAGTTTTCTGGGAACCCCAAAAATTCATCATCGCTAGTGTCAGAATTTATGAAGCTCAGTTGTTCACAATCACTGATATCACTTTCTTCGCTATCTTCATATATGATACTATCTTCAGTTCTGAGAACATGTAACATCAGCTCCACCCATCTGCCTCTCATGATTGCAGAGCTTAAGACACAGTGATTGGCGATTGGATGTGGTTCTACCGACGCAAACCCCACCCAGTGTCAATGACAAGTGGCAACTGGCACTGTGTCTCATACCCATTATTAGCCTCAGCTGATTCAACAGGTCAGTGGTTGTAGCTGTGAGTGTCAGGTGGCTCTCTGCACTCTCCCAGGCTCCAGGTAATGGGAAGAGGTGGGCAGCAACTGACCAGATGCCCTGAGATTCAGCAGTAAAGTGGGACATTTAAACATCACCAGGGGTTTCACGTGGGCCCACCACTTCCTCTTCTAACAGCTGTCACCACCGCTGACAGGTCAGGTCATACACATCATAGTCTGTGACACAATATTTGCTCCATAAGACGCACAGACATTTCTCCCCACTTTGGGGGGGGTGCATCTTATGGAGCAAAAAATACAGTACTTTGTCTGATTACAACACTCAAAAGGAGTCCACTCTTCATTTTGGGTTGAGACTTCATGGTGGTGCTAAGAAAAGGAAGAAGTCTTACACCACAACCAAAAAGAATAAGCATAAGAGGAAGAAGGTTAACTTGGCTGTCCTGACATACTACAAAGTGGATGAGAAGGGCAAAATCATTCACCTTCATTGGGGGTGCCCTTCAGATGAATGTGGTGCTGGAGGTTTCATGGCTGGCCACTTTGTCAATATTATTGTGGCAAATGTTGTCTGACCTGATGCTTCACCAAATTGAAAGAGAGGTAATTGTATATGGGTTAATAAAAGACAGGAACTAGGACTTTCAGCCAATATGGAGGCCTAGACAGCACGCTGAGTCTCCTTTCACAAATAAGAAGAAATACAACTACCTCAAAACTAGAGACAAGAAGTTCCAGAAAATCAAGCTGCATGGAAGTCCAGCAAGCAAAGATATAAAGAAGAAAAACTCATCCAGACAGGTAGGAGGGGTGGAGTCAGGCTGGAGAGGACCCAGTGTGGTGGCAGCAGTGGGCCAGCGGAAAGCACAGTTACATGTTTTAAAAAATAAGTAGACGGGGACACCTGGGGAGCGTTCCCAGCTCCTGACAAGACCGCACAGCTCATGGTCCCAATGCCATAGAAAATCAAGCCTCATTGCTTCTGACTGTGCAAACCAGTGGGGTTGGAGAGCAGGAAGAAACTGCCAGTCTCTCAGCAGAGTCCACCTGTTTAAAGGGCCCCCAAGGTCCTAGAATGTCTGCAGACCCACCCACTCTGGAAACAACAGGCAGGGCAACAGCTAGAGAGGTGCTAGTCCCATACAAAAGTGGGAGAAGTACCTGGAAAAGGGTCAAGTGCTGAGCAAGCGGCATTGTTCCCTCTCCGACCCCTCCCCCACATACAGCACCACAACGACGTGAAATGGGTCTCCCTGTACTGAGAAATACCTAAGGCTTTGCCCCCTATAACATAAGCAGTGTGACAGCCCTTGCCCGAATCACAGAAGCAAACACAGAAAGACAAGGAGACAGGGAAGTATGACCCAGAAATTGGGGCAGATCAAGGTCCTAATAGCACAACTAAGCAATGAGCAGATAGCACGCCTAATGGATGAGGAGACAGACAACTTAACAGAAGCACAGTTTAAGGCATTGGTGATTAGGATGCGCACAACTCTAACAACAAAGATTAAATGGTGGGGGAGGGGGGGAATGAAGGCTATCCTGGCTGAAATGAAGAAAAATCCACATGAAACAAGTGGTGAAGAAAAGGAAACCAGGATTCAAATCAACAAATTGGAACATAATGAAGAAACAAATAGTCAACCAGTACAGAAGGAGGAAATGAGAATTTTAAAAGATGAGGAGAGGCTTAGAAAGTTCTGGGACAGCTATAAATGTGCCCACATCTGAATCATAGGGTTGCCAGAAAGTGAAGAGGGAGAGCAAGAAATTGAAAAATTATGTAAAAAAATAATGAAGGAAAACTTCCCTAATTTGGCAAAGGAAATAGACATACAAGTCCATGAAGCACAGAGAGTCTCAAATAAGTTAGATCCAAAGAGGACCACACCAAGACACATCATAATCAAAATGCCAAAGGTTAAGGATAAAGAGAGAATCTTAAAAGCAGCAAGAGAGAAAAGGAGAATTACTTACCTATAAGACTGTCAGCTGATTTCTCAAAAGGAACTTTGCAGGCAAGAAGGGACTGACAGGAAATATTCAAAGCAATGAAAAGCAAGGCCCTACAAACAAGGTTACTCTATCCAGCAAAGTTATCATTCAGAATGGAAGGGCAGATAAAGTGCTTCCCAGACAAAGTAAAGCTGAAGGAGTTCATCATCGCCAAGTCATTGTTATATGAAATGTTAAAGAGACTGATTTAAGAAAAAGAGGAAGATCAAAGCTATGAGCATTAAAATAAAAACAGTATCACAACTATCAACAGAAGCTAAGGAATGGAACAAAGGTAAACTAAGCAGACAACTAAGGTGGAAACAGAATCATAGGTATGGGTAGCATGGGGTGGGGAGGGGGCTACTGGGAGGGGGCCTGGGGAGAGAGAGGGAAATGGTGCAGGAAGTAAGAAGCATGGTAGGAGGATGGGGAATAGACAGGGGGATGTTGAGAAGAGCTTTATGCACAGCCCATGGCCATGGACTAAGGGTGGGGGACTGCTGGAGAGAGGAGTGTTGCTGGGTGGAGGGGAGCAAAGGGAAAAGAAATTGAGACAACTGTAATAGCATAATCAATAAAACATACAAAAATATGAACTAAAAAAAAGAATCACTGTAATAAAATAAGACAATCTTGTCAAGGAGGCAGACTTCATAGAGAGACAATCTTTGAGGAATCCTTGGCATGGAATATTGAGCCTTATGTTAATTTTATGCCAATGATGAATTATAGGACAACCATGGAAATCTATAAACAAATAAAAAAAGATGGGTTTATTTATCATAAAGGTATTGTTAATTCTACTTTAGAGATAATAGTGTAAATTCTGGTACCTCCTCCTGAAATCTCTAGGATTTTTTTCCAAAAAAGAGGAAATGTCCATGAAAAACTATACTGATCTAGAATGTATGCAAGCTGTTCACATTCTAGGTTAAGCCCTTTGGTACAACTGATATTAAATGAGGCTGCTTGATTGAAACTAGAAACCATTTTCACATAACCTTATTTTATCTATGCATTTGGCTTTGCAAATGAGCTTCACTTTATGTGATAATGCCATTATGTCATTTTCTAGTAGGAGAGTTAACTATTGGTTGACTAGAAAGAAGTATTATATGAGAAAGACCTGGCCAACTTCCACAGCAGCATCTCCAAGACATTAAAAATAATTCAGAAAAAGAAGTCAAGGTCATTACTCTGTTGCACAGATTAAGAGATAAAATGGATTAAAGATTTCAGTGGCCTGTGATTTGCCACAATTAAACATGAAAGTCAAAAAGAAATGGCTCATTGTACAGATTAGTCCTGTATATAACATTCATTGGAAAATCTCATGGTCAGCATATCAAGAGACCTCCCTGGTGCCCTTAAATAGTTTCCTGGAGAAAACTCTTCACCATTTATTCAACCTCAGAATTTATTTCTTTATTCAGTACATCTTTCTAAGCTTGGGCCATGGGGGCAAAAGAACATTCTCCTAGAAATTAGGGGTTGGGGACAGATGAGTGAGAGGGGAAAGGGAAAAGGGAAAGTTGAGAAAGAATGATGGTGAATGGAAATCTTTATTGCTAACCATCCTTAGTAGTTCAGGATTCATTAGAATGATTTTCATTTTGTTTATTTGTGGTAGAATCTTCATGCTGTCAATAATTAAGCTAATAATTTATGCAGTTTTTACCTCTCCAATGAGACTATGCAAAGAAAATCCAATATAATGCTATGAAGAAAATGAATATTCAAGGACTTGGTTATTGATTTGACAAACAGGATATCAAGACAAATACTCTTAATCATCACATTACCTCCCTCTACTGGGGTCTGACGAGCATCTAATTGTGTCCCCATGGTATTGCAAAGGGCTACCTATATGCTTGAGTCAGTTTCTTATTAGCACAGTTCATTTTGTGACTTTACAGTGGCCACTTCATTTATATAGGTAATGAAAAGCTCCACAGGTGCTTAATTAGTATTATACTGCAAGTGGAACTGAAGTTATGGCTTTATCAAAGGTGTATTGAGTCAGTAGTTAACTATAAATAGAGCATGGCTTTAAACAAATGTGCATTATATTAAAACATTTGTAGCAGAGTTGGTGCTATTTTGTCATGCTAATGGCTTATCAGTCTAACCATCCTAGTGCTAAAGTCCAGTCCTTGAAACATTTTTTTTCCAATAAGATTCACTAACCATAATTCACATATAAATCAAAACTTGTTTTAATTAATGGCTTAACATAAAAACACTATTTAGATATTAACTCACAAAAAGGCAATTTATAGTTGAAGTCAAATTGCTCACAGCCTATGATTTTATAATAGACAATTTAATTTTAATTAACTAAGACTTTTGGTTACACACCAGAGTATTTAAAAATAGGCCTTTCCATTTTTAAATATGAAGGAATCTGAAGTGTCAGGAAAAATCATGTGAAACTCAAGTTACCTTTGATATGATTGCGGGAGAGGGGGTGGGTTGGGTGGGGGAGAGAAATTAGGGGAAAAGGGGACAACTGTAATTGAAAAACCAAAATTAAAAAAAATAAAAAAATAAAAGAAAATATTATTTAAAAATATTTCTATTATATTTAACTTTGACATTCCCAAAGGAATCACTTTGTCCCTTGAACATTGCAGATTCTATCATAAACATTTATTTTTTTAATTATATTTCCTTTTCATTATATAATTAAGCAGAAGTTTTAATTTTATCAAAACTGTCAAAATAGGACTTCTGGCCAAGATGGAGGCCTTGAAAGAAACACTACTTCTCCCTCCACAACTAAGAAGGAATACAACTACCTCAAACTAGAGACAAGCAGAAGTTCCAGAAAAACAAGCTGCATGGAACTCTAACAAAAAAAGAAATACTCATCCAGACAGGTAGGAGCTGGGGAAGAGGAGGCAGTATGAGGTGGCAGCAGCAGCGTCAGTGGCAGGCCAGAAGAAAGTGCAGTAACACATTTTAAAGAGTAGGGAGGGACACCTGGGGAGCGCTCCCAGAAACAACCAGACTGCACAGCTCACAATTCCAGCATCAGGAAAAATAAAGCCTCATTGCTTCTGACTGTGCAAACCAGTGGGGGTTGAGGCAAAGGAAGAAACTGCAGGACTCTTAGCAGAGTCCATTTGTTTAAAGGGCCCCCACAGTCCTAGAACATCCACAGACCCACCTACTCTGGGAATGAGGGCCAGGGTAAAAGCTAGAGAAGTGCTAGTTCCATACGGAAGTGGGGGAAGTGCCTGGAAAACGGCGAGTGCTGAGCAAGTGGCATTGTTTCTTCTCAGACCCCTCCCCCACATACAGCATCACAATGTGGTCACCCCATACCAATGAATAACAGGTGCAACAGCTCTACCTAAGACACAGAGGCAAACAAACACAAGATCCTGTCAAGATGAGGAGACAAAGGAGTATGGCCCAAAGGAGGAAAAATATCAAGGTTTCAGTGGGAGAACTAGGCAACAAGGAGATAGCCCACCTCATAGACAAGGAGATAGCCAACCTAACAGATGAAGAGTTCAAAACACTGGTGATAAAGATGCTCACAGGCTTGACCGATATGCTTAAGTATGGCAAATGCATTAGGGGACAAGTGGAGGCTATGCTAAATGAAATGAAAGAAAATTCACAGAAAACCAATGATGAAGGGAAGTAAATCAGCGTTCAAATCAATGATCTGAAACATAAGACAGAAAAAACAGTCAACCAGTACAAAATGAGAAAACAAGAACTGATAAAAGTGAGAGGCTTAGGAACCTCTGGGACAACTTAAACGTGCCAACATCTGAATCATAGGAGTGCCAGAAGGAGAAGAGGAAGAGCAAGAAATCAAAAGCTTATGTAAAAAAATAATGAAGAAAACCTTCCCAAATTTGGCAAAGGAAATAGACATACAGGTCCATGAAGCACCGAAAATCCCAAACAAGCTAGACCCAAAGAGGACCACACCAAGACACATCATAATTAAAATGCCAAAGGTTGAAGGTAAAGAGAGAGTCTTAAAAGCAGCAAGGGAAAAGCAGAGAGTTACCTACAAAGGGGTGCCTGTAAGCTGATTTCTCAAAAGAAATCTTGCAGGCAAGAAGGGACTGGCAAGAAGTATTTAATGTGATGAAAAGCAAAGACCTAAAACCAAGATTATTCTATCCAGGAAAGCTATCATTTAGAATGGAAGGGCAGATGTAGTGCTTCCCAGACAAATTAAAGCTAAAGGAGTTCATAATCACCAAGCCATTATTATATGAAATGTTAAAGGGACTTTTTAAGAAAGAGAAGATCAACACTATGAACATTAAAATGACAACAAACTCACAACTATCAACAATTGAACCAAAAATAAAAATAAAAACAAAACCCATCTAAGCAAACAACCAGAACAGGAACAGAATCACAGGTGTGGGGATCACTTGCAAGGTTACCAGCTGGGACGGAAAGGGGGAGCATGGGGAAATGGTGCAGGGATTAAGAAGCATAGTTGGTTGGTACAAAATAGACAGGGGGAAGTTAAGAATAATATAGGAAAGGGTGAAGCTAAGGAACTTATATGCATGACCCATGGACATGAACTAAGTGGGGTTGGATTGCTGGAGGGTAGGGAGTACTGGGAAGAGGGGAGCAAAGGAAAAAAATTGAGACTACTGTAACAACATAATCAATAAAATATACTTTTTAAAAAACTGTCAGAATAGACTTGGCATATAGAAATTAAAAATATTTTAAATGTGTTAATATAATTTCATTAGCAGTCTATAATTTGCAGAATATTCTGTTTTAAATCACAATAGTCTGCAACAAGAAAATCCTACCTCTACTGCTCAAATCAAATATTTAGAATATAAATCCATTCTTTCTCAAGATAATTTGACTTTGCTGGAAGGTATTAGTATACACAGTTTTTAATAGCCATCATGTATTCAATACAATACATTTGATATATGATGCTCAAGTTGCCTGTGAGTCTTCAATCAAGTTTTAAAAATTATATGCCAAAGTGGTTATCCACACAGCTCTGGATTCTGGCTGCCTGGGATTGACTCTTGGTTTCCCAAAGAACTAGCTACAATGGAGTGCAAGTTATTTTGTTAGGTTCCTTATCTTTAATATGGGATGTATCAATTATTTATTGCTATGTATCAAATTGCCATGAACCTAATGATGTTGATCTGATTCCATCCTCTTCCTGAGTTGGGAGTCCTCTGCAAATCTTATTTGAGTTGTTGTCAGAATTCAGTTTCCTGCAGATGTGGAACAGAAACCCTTAGCTCTGAACACTGCCTCTCTCCAAACGGGTTCACAAATGGCTGTCAGCTTCAATGCAATAGGAGAGTATCTCCTACTCCTAGTCTCTTCTCTGGGAAAGCATGGGCCTTCTTTTAAAGGGTTCAGCTGACAACATCAGGCCTACCTAGAATATTCCCTCTTGTGATTAATTCTGTCAGCTGATTAAGTACCTTAATTAACCTGCAAAATCCCTTCACCTTTGCCATATTCATTGGTCAGAGACAAGCCACAGTTTCCACCTCTACTCAATAAGAGGGGATTACCCAAGGACATGGACACCAGGAGAAGGGAATTATAGGAAACATAATTCTGCCTACCACATTGGAATAACAGTATGTACATGTATCTTTGGATCGATTTTTAAAAAGACTTTATTTGTATAAATTACTTAGAATAGACATGGTGCAACAATAGGTATTATTACTTGTTCTTAGTGTGATAGTCACTTCTGCAGAAGCTTTGAATAACTAAAATGTTGGCATTCCTGGGAAAATTCTTCAGCTGACATGTAAGTGATAAGTTGTAAGAAAACCACATGTGTTCATTGTACTGCATTTATATCTTGATGGTAAGTGTTGTTAGCTCACATGTAGAATAAATGGAACCAAGTGACAAATTTCCATAAAACCATTACCATGTCCTATAACATCTCATGGTTTATTGTATTTCAAACATTAAATAATTTTCCTACTGAATATTGAGATACTAAGTAAAAGTTGATAAGAAGTACGTAGGTTATTATATCAGTTATTTGATAACCTTCACATTTATGTTCTCTTCATTGCTTTTATGTGAGATCCAGATATTTTTTCTAAGGAAATGGCCTGTGCTCATATAAATGGTAAATAGTACTTTATTAGCCAAAGAAATTATATTTTTTAATACTTCTGAAAGTCTTGCTCTTTCCTATACCCTCCACATTCCAAAGAAATATCTTCTAATCCACAGCAATACTTCATTTAATTGGAATAGAATAAGCAAGCTGCAATAGAGTTAATATTTTTCTCTGGAAAAAAGGAAAAGATAATTTTCTCCACTTGAACTCAGCCTCAGACTGGAGTGAGGTAGAAAGAGAAGAAGAAGGGAAGATGATACCTTGCAACGTGAATTTAGTGTAAATAAAATTTTTATTTTCCTGAACATGTGAAATTTGAAAACAAATTTATCACCATTTCCTTCCACTTTCCCCAGCTCTCCTTTCAATCTCTAGAGAACTCAGAGGAAACTAGGGGTACACCCAAACACAGTTTTTATTATTTTGAATAATGGTCACTAAAAGATTGTTACAGCTTTTTCTCATTAATTATCAAAAAACCTCGGTAAAAAAAGGTAAGTCTTAAAAACAAATTGCAGAATACAATGATTCCTGAATGTAATTAGATGGAAAATACATATTTTGTTTGTTGGTTGATTTGTTTTGATAAGTTATTTACATTTTAGCTAGATTTATAAAATGGAAACTTCAAGAATATTCTCACTTAAATATACAACACTAAAACAATTCATTATATACTTTCTCTGGTATATAAGTAACTTGTTACTCCCTTTCACATTCCCCAAAAGGCTTTTTTTCCTAAGGTACTTGAGGAATAACTTATTTGTATATGTTGCCAAAGCAATTAATTGCTTTCATATACCATTCAAAATATTATTAATAAGTTTAATTTTACATTACAAAACAGGCAAATACGTATGTTGTTAATGTGAGAAAAAGAAACTATTTTGTCAATTGTCTTATCCATTTTCACTGAATTTTGTGCTATTTCTTATGTCAGTTTTTTTAATCATTCCAGTTTTTTCATTATTAATATTCACTACCAGTTAGGGTTTTATTTCTTAATTGTATAATTTTAAGTTTTTTATTTTACTGTCTTTGGATATAGAGAAATTTTTAAAAAATAGTTATGCAAACATGCATACCCTCATATACCTTATATATACATAGCCATATAATATTTTCTAGGGGCACCCAAAAAAACCCAAAATTTATTTATTAAAAATTGTGTACTTACTCTTAGATGTTTAAACTTCAGTCTCCTTCAAATTACTCTCTATTTGATACAATACACCTATTGAGATTTTTTTCCACTGCTCAAAGCAGTTTCATAACTCATCAGTTTTGATGCCTTTTAGTGCTTCTGCTATTTTCTGCTTCAACCCTTTCATATCAGCAAAATATTTCCCTTTGAGAACTTTTGTCACCTGGGAAAATGAAAAAACTTTTATTTGGTGTGAGATTGGATAAATAGGGAGTGTGGGGAATAGAGGTCCTGCTGGTTTTGGTCAAAAACTGCTGAACACTCAGCATGGTGTGGGCAAGTGTGCTCATAAATCACTCATCATGAAATGGGCAAATATATTGAAAAAAATCATTTTAAACAATTCACTGAAGCCAAACACAACCTCCCACAACAATGCCAGCTGGTACATTGATACCGATGGATTCCTAGAACACTCACCTAGTGGGGGCTGCATGTACTACAAAAAGTCCATACTCCAGAAGGTCGTTTTGGTTTTTTTTTGTTGTTGTTGTTTTTTTTTTTTTTTTTTTTTTGTGTGTGTGTGTGTGTGTGTGTGTGTGTGTGTGTATCTTCCTTGCATATTTGTGGGAGGCGATGTAAAGTATGTATGTATGTAACCATACATAGGGTATGTTTTCAGATATTTTAAGACCACCTATCTCATATTTATAATTTTCCACCCATTCTCTTATGTGTAAAATTTCCTATTCAGTCTCAGTTTTTTAACTTAAAATGCTGATGCCATTGAAAAGCAAGTCCCTGATTGAAGTTCCAATTTGATATTTTTTGTCAGGCAATTACACACAAAAACTGCTAATGTCTCCCTGAAATACTTAAGACAATCACACACAAACACACAGTTTGAAATGAGAACCCCACATAAAATGAGGCTGATCATCCACTCACTCACAGAACCATGGCAAGATGTACACTAATTTTAAAGTCAATGGTCCTAATTGGAAATCCCAATGAATAGAATAACCCATTTTATGATGCTTTAAAATATTTCGAGGTGAGATCCCAGATAGAGGAGGAGTAAGTGGAAGTTACACTAACCTTCTTTGAGGGCCAATCTGGAATTACAACTTAATTGTGGAGAAACCACCTGAAATAACCAACTGTACACTAGGTGGAGAGAAGCCTTATAACCAGGGACTGACAGAAAAGGTTGCTTCATCACAACATGACTGGTAGGGAGTATGGAGATCCAAGAGGGCTGGCTGGGCTCAAACAAATGGTAACCAAAGGGATGGAAAGACATCTCAGCAGCCAGGGGTTCCCCCTCAGAAGGGTGGGGTCTAAACCCCTAGCTGGGCTTTCCAGCCTACAGCAACAGAGCCAAGAGTAAAATAGCATTCAGCCCTGAAAAGCAAAAAGCTGTGGGGATTTTTACCAGCCCAAGATGGCTGGAGACACAAAGAGATAATAAATGGACCATGCACAAAAATACATTGGCACCCACTTACCCTGGGCTCCAGCAAAGAGAGAGCAGAGTGGACTGGAGACACTTAAGGAGAATTTGGGGTGGTGGCTTTGAGAAGAGAACTGAGGGAGAAGCTGACCGGGTCCCAGTGCTGACTCACTCCCCACACAGCAGGCAGACCACTCCCCTCCAAGAGGCATTAGCCTGAGGGGAAGTAATAGCCTCACCCACAGGAATTAATCTACCCTATCCCTGGTGCTTAAACCTGATGGCTGATCACAGATTGAATAGATTAACAACTAAAGAAAACAGACAAAGGCAGCTGATCTCTGGTAATCTCAAACAGGCTGCCTAGGCCCACACTGGGTCACAACCTGATGCCACTAGGGGCAGATACAGGAATTAAAGAAAGTGCACCTGTACAACAGTTTACAAGACATCTCAGAGCATCAAATTCAGGAGATCAAGGAGATTGCACTACTGATTCCCACAGGTCTCCTACCACAGAAGGTCACAACATGAGGACAGAAAGTCAAAGCAGATCCATCTAAGAAGCAGAAACAAATAAGAAGAGCCATCTAAAATGGGGAGAGAAAGAAACAAACCCCCATCAAAAGGAAATGAGAAATCCCCAGAAAGAGAGCTAAATGAAATAGAGGTAAGAAAACTATCAGATATGGAATTCAAAATAGTGATTATAGGGAAGATCAATGAACTCGGTGAGCTCCAAGAAAACTAAAAAGAACTCCAGGGGAACTACAAAGAATTCCAGGGATGCTACAAGGAACTTACTGAGAATTACACCAGCATTAAAAAGGACATAGAAACTATCAATAAGAGCCAAGAGGAAATAAAGTACACAATTTCTGAATTGAAGAACACAGTAGAAGGAATCAAAAGCAGGCTAAATGAAGCAAAGGAGTGGATCAGTGAAGCAGAGGAGCTGGAGGACAACAGAAAAAAATTCCCAGACTGTGCAACAAAAAAAAAAAAGACTGTAAAAAAAAATGAATGAAGAGGTTTTGAGAGAGCTGATGGACAACATGAAACATAATAATATTCATGTCATAGGAATACAAGAAGGAGAAGAAGAGGAGCAAGGGATAGAAAACCTGTTTGAAAAGTAATGACAGAAAATGTTCCTAACTTGATGAGAGAAGATGTCATGCAAGTCCAGGAGGCACAGAAGGTCCCAATGAAGATGAACCCAAACAAGCCCACTCCAAGACATATCATAATTAAAATGGCAAAACTAAAGATAAAGAGAGAATCCTAAAAGCAGCGAGACAGAAAATAGCTAATAACATAGAAAGGAACTCCAATAAGACTATTATAAGACTTCTCAAAAGACACATTACAAGCCAGAAGAGACTGAAAAAAAATATTCCAAGCATTGAAAAACAAAGCCTACAACCAAGACTACTCTACCCATCAGGGCGCTCATTCAAAATGGAAGGTGAAATAAGGAGTTTCCCAGAAAAAAGAAGGCTAAAAGAATACATCTCCACCAAACCAGCATTGCAAAAGATGCTAAAGGATCTGCTTTAAGAAACGGAGAGAGACACAGAGGAACACAGATACAAAGGGGAAAAATGACAATGAATAAGTATCTATCAATAATAACCTTAAATGTAAATGGATTAAATGCACCAATCAAAAGACATAGTGTAGCTGAATGGATTAGAAAACATGACTCACATATATGCTGTCTACAAGAGACCCACCTCAAAACAAAAGATCTACAGTAGTCCCTCTCTTTATTATGGTTCACTTATTGCAGCCTCACTGTATCATGGTATTTTTTAAATATTATATTTAATTATTTATCATGGATTTTTTGATATATCGTGGGATTTTGCAGTACTGTATACATATGTTGTTAAAATTACATAGGTTTAAGAGTGTAGAATAAATTTAAGGTTCCTACTTCACGGGTGGGTCTAGAATGTAATACCTACAATAAGTGAGGGAATATTGCACACAGACTGAAAGTGAAGGGATGAAAAAAACATTACAAGCAAATGGACATTAAAAAAAAAAAAGCTGGGGTAGCAATACTTATATCAGATAAAACAGAATTCACAACAAAGACCTTGAAAAAAAATAAAGAAGGACATTTCATAATACTTAAGGGAAGAATCCATCAAGAAGATATAACCCTTGTAAACATATATGAACCAAACATAGGAGCACTCAAATATATAAGGAAAATAGTGGAGGACTTCAAGAAGGATATTGACAGCTACACAGTCATAGTAGGGGAGTTTAAGACCCTATTGTCAACAATGGATATATCTTCCAAACAAAGAGACATCAAGGATATTGTGGTGCTGAACAACACTCTAGTTCAAATGCACTGAACTGCATACAGAATCTTTCACCCCACAGAAGCAAAATACACATTCTTTTCAAGTGCACGTGAAACATTTTCAAGGATAGACCACATGGTAGGACACAAAACAAGCCTCAACAAATTCAAGAAAAATAAATCATACCAAGCATCTTTTTAAATCACAATGGCTTGAAACTAGAAACAAACCTCAGGAAAAAAGACTCAAAAATATTCAAATTCATAGAGACTGAATAACATGCTATTAAATAATGAATAGGTTAACAATGACAGCAAAGAAGAAATCAAAACATTTCTAGAAACAAATGAAAATGAACACACGACAGGCCAAAAAGTATGGGACACAGATAAGGCACTCCTGAGAGGAAAATTCATAGCAATACAGACCTACCTAAAAAAATAGAAGATTTTCAAATAGACCACTTAACAGTATACCTACAAGAACTAGAGGAACAACAACATACATAGCCCAGAGCGAGTACAAGGAAGGAAACGATTAAGATCAGAGGAGAAGTAAATGACATAGAGACTAAAAGAACAGTTCAAAGTATTGATAAAACCAGAAGCTGTTTCTTTGAAAACATAAACAAAATTCACAAGCCTTTAACCAGATTCACAAAGAAAAAAAAAGAAAGACCCAAATTAAAAAAAAAAAAAAAAGAAAGAAAAACTGAAATGGAAGAGGAAAAAATTACAACTGGTACCAAGAAATACAAAGGATTTTAAGAAATTACTATGAACAACTATATGACAAGAAATTTGTCAACCTGGGGGAAATGGACAAATTTCTGAAAACATGTGATCTTCCAAAACTGAATCCTGAAGAAGGTGAAATCCTGAATAAACTGATAACAACTAGTGAAATTGAAGCAGTAATCAAAACACTTCTGGCACACAAAAGCCCTGGACCAGATGACTCCACAGGAAATTTTACAAAACCTAGGGAAGAGCAAATGCTTATCTTTCTCAAACTATTCCAAAAAATCCAAGAGGAGGGAAGACTCCTAAACTTTTTCTATGAGGCCAGTATTAACCCAATTCCAAAACCAGGTCAAGACACAACAAAGAAAGAAAACCACAGGCCAATATCACTGATAAACATAGATACTAAAATCCTCAAAAGATATTGACAAACAAGATCCAGCAGTGCATTAAAAATATCATACACCATGATCAAGTGGGATTCATCCCAGGGATGCAAGGATGGTATAATATTTACAAATCAATTAACACGATACACCACATTAACAAAATAAATGACAAAAATCACATGATCATATCAATAGATGCTAAAAAAGCATTTGATAGGGTTCAGCACCCATTTATGTTAAAAACACTAAAAAAAGTAAGAATAGAGGGAGCATACCTGAATATACTAAAGGCCATATATGAGAAAGATGCCACCAAGATCATATTCAATGGGCAAAAACTAAAAATTTTTCCCCTAAGATCAGGAACAAGACAAGAATACCCAATCCCTCCACTTCTATTCAACATAGTTTTGGAAGTGCTATCCACAGTGATCAGACAAGAGAAAGAAAGAAAGAAAGAAAAGACATCCACATTGGAAAGTAGAAAGTAAAATTGTCATTATTTACAGATGACATGATAGTGTACACAGAAAATTCTATAGATGCTACAAAAAAACTACTTAACCTAATAAGTAGATTTGGCAAAATAGCAGAGTTCAAAGTCAATATTCAGAAATCAAAGGCATTTCTGCACACCAACAATAAAATATCAGATATAGAAACTAGGAGAAAAATCACATTTACTATATTAACAAGAAAAATAAAGTACCTAGGAATAAACTTAACCAAGGAGGTAAAAGACCTGTATTCAGAAAACTACAGAACACTGAAGAAAGAAATTAAGGAAGATATAAATAAATGAAAGCATATACCATGTTCATGGATGAAAAGAATCAGCATCATTCAAATGTTCATACTACCCAAAGCAGTTTATATATTCAACACAATCCTTATTAAAATACCAACAACATATTTCACATACCTAGAACAAATACTTCAAAAATTTATATGGAACAAAAAATGACACTGAATATCCCCAGCAGTCTTGAGAAAGAAGAATAAAGTAGGAGGAATCACAATACCTGATGTCAAACTATTCTACAAGGCCACTGAGGTCAAAAAAGTCTGGTACTGGCATAAGAACAGACATATAGGTCAGTGGAACAGAATAGAGAGTCCAGAAATAAACCCTGGTCTTTATGGTCAATTAATATGTGAGAAAGGGGGAAGGAGCATAAAATTGAGTGAAAATAGCTTCTTCAACAAATGGTGTTGGGAAAACTGGACAGGGACGTGTAAAAAAAAAAAAAGAAAAAAGAAACTAGAACACCTACTTACACCATACACCAGAATAAACTCAAGATGGATCAAAGACTTAAATGTAAGTTGTGACACCATAAAAGTCATAGAGGAAATCATAGGCAGTAAAGTCTCAGATATCCCATGCAACAATATTTTTGCCAATATATATCCCACAACAAGGGAAAAGAAAGAATAAACAAATGAGATTACATCAAACTAAAACGTTTCTGCTCTTCTAAAGAAAAAATCAGCAAGATGAAAAAGGAACCAACTGTATGGAAAAACATATTTGCCAATGACACCTCAGACAAGGGTCTGATCTCCAAAATATATAAATAACTATACAACTCAACACCAAGAAGACAATCCAATTAAAAATTGGCAAAGACCTGAACAGACACTTCTCCAAGGAGGATATACAGAGGGCCCATAGGCATATGAAATAATGCTCAACATCACTTGCCATTAGAGAGATGCAAATTAAAACCACAATGAGGTACCACCTCACACAAGTCAGAATGGACATCATCAACAAATCAACAAACAACAAGTATCGGCAAGGATGTGGAGAAAAGGGAACCCTAGTGTGCTGTTGGTGGCAATGCAGACTGGTGCAGCCACTGTAGAAAACAGTATGAAATTTTCTCAAAAACCTAAAAATGGAAGTGCCTTTCAATCCTGTGATTCCATTGTTAAGATTATACCCAAAGAATCCTGAAACACCAATTCAGAAGAACCTATGCACCCCTATGTTCATAGCAGTGCTGTTTACAATAGCCAAATGCTGGAAACAGCCTAAGTGCCCATCTGTAGGTGAGTAGATCAAAAGACTGTGATATATTTATGTGATGGAATTATATGCAGCAGAAAGAAAGAAAGAACTCCTGCCTTTTGTGATGACATGGATAGAACTGGAGAGTATTATGCTTAGTGAAATAAGCCAGGTGGCAAAAGTAAAATACCATATGATCTCACCTAATGTAGGAACATAATGAATAAACAAATGAGTAAAATAGAACCAGAGACATGGAAACAAGGACCAGACTGACAGTGACCAGAGGGGTGGGGTGAGGGGGATAAGGAGAGAAAGAAGGGGAAGGGTCTATTCAAGGGACTAATGTAAATGACCCATAGACATGGACAACAGGGTGGGGATTGACTGTGGGAGAGAGGGGAAGTGGGGTGGGGCAGGGAAGAGGAGAGCAATGGGAGAAAGGTGGGACAACTGTAATAGAACAATAAAGAAATGGAAAAATGTTTTTGAACAATCCTGTCTGCTTTCCTCTTTTGAACTTACATAGAAAAACCAAAAGAAAAGGCAGCCATTTTTTCACCTTATGGCTGCATGTTGAAGACAACAGTGAACTCACCCCTTTTGTATACTAATACTTCTAGCAACCTTCTCTTCCTGAGCCACTGAGACAGAAATGCTTGCAGGGGGTGAGAGGAGGGAGGAGCAAAACAATGAAACAAGGAGACAGAACTCTGTGGGAAGTAGATTGGAATTGGCATATTGCTTAATGGGAATCACAGTACCTATAACACAAAGTAGACTTGGCAAAATTAAAATTATTCATATGCTTATTTCTTTTATCCTAGTGTAGCATGTTTCCAGGAAATGAGAATAAGTGAAGAACCCACGTTAACCCAATACAGATGCCAAACATTTTTGGACACTGAGAATTGGCTGAGTCTGCAATTTCCCAAGTACATAGGTTATAAATAACTACCATACATATTAAATATTGCTCAAAAAATAATGAAATAAAATGCAAGATTCTGTGCTCAAGTGACTTAAAAGGTTAATTTTTAAAAGCAGTGTTTTTAACTCAAGATTTCTCAATTTTTATTACACTAAGACCTTTTGTAATGAGAGCCTTGGGGTCAGCAAGTTGCATAGCTTCAGCATTTACAAGCAAGTGTACCATGGATGCTACCCCTTCCCACATTTTGCAGGACTAGAATTTTGCAAAAAGAATAAAATTATTAGAAACTACATATGTCAACCTAGCCTTAATCTGTAAATGAGAGAACCTATGCAAATCAGATTATGTAAAAATAAGGATTTGATGAAATTATGAGTTGAGTGTAACAAGCAAGCCTTGGTAAATGAGGCAGACTGGGAATAAATCACTTGTTTTCATCACCAGCAGTATTTCTTTTGGTAATCTATTCTCTTCTCACTAACTGGCCAACTCTTACCCAGCAGACTTGTCAATACCCTCTATTCCCTGGTACAAAATAAGATGAGCCAGTGTATTTTACTTGCTTAATTTATACATGTTGGACAGAGTTCTTAGGGCTTTGCTAGTTCTCTATTCTCTGGGTGGGGTCACCCTTGGCACAAGGGCCTAGCAAATGTCCAGTTAGATTGCAACTTAGCTTATTATATTTTTCTGACCTAGGGGTTATTGGAAAAGAAAACTGAGTAGGACAAAAACCCTAATGGACAATTTCATAGTTTTGGAATGGAATCACAAAATTAAGGGGGGAGAGAGCAAGTATAATTCTGAACACACAGAGAAGCACATCTCTGAATATGACCTTCTCAAAGAAGCCAAGTATAGAAAAACATTGAGCAACTTCAATAGATTCCAGAAGACATTATTAATTGGCAAAAGCAGAAATCCTTAAGAAGCTAAAATGACAAAACAAGGAAAAAGCAGGATGAGTTAAAGAGAGAAAGTGTCAAGGAATGAAAAAATGCAATAGGAAAATTCAAATACACATAACAAAGAATAAAAAGCATAATTAATGTTATAAAATTTAAATATTTGATGTGGAAGTCAAAAGTACAAAATAATGAATACAGAAAAAGATGATATTTATGTAAGAGAGAAAACACTTTTTCAAGCCCAGGCCCTCTCAAATCTTCCCTCTCTGACCTCTGGGATTCATTATCAGTTACCAGAATCTTCTCTATATGTAACACTTACTGAAATTTTTCCTGAGGGCAACACTTAACTTACAACTCTCTCATGTCAAGCCTGCTTCTTTAAAAGAAAACAAAACAAAAGTGTATTACATTTATTGGGGTGACATTGATTAATAAAATTACTATATAGGAATGATGGCTCCAGAGTAGCTAGAAGCTCTGTCCACTTGCTCCCAGACCCGGACTTGTCTTTCAGCCTGACCACAGAGTAGTCAATTCAAAAATCCAGTGGAGAGAGTGAGAGCATGAGTGAATGAGTGTGTACATGGATGAGAGCACAGGGAGTGTGCAGGAATGCGCAAGAGCCTGCCCACCTGCAGGGCACCCAGGAATGGGCAGCCTAAGCTTTCCAAGTGGAGCAACTGTCACCACTGTGGCCCCAAACAGCACTTTTGGTTGTACAGAATCCAGACGGCTGCAGATCAGCACAGGAGCCATAAGCACTGGTGGTAGAAAGAGACAGCCAGAGAGGTACAGGCTCCAGAAACAGCGCAGTGGCAGCAGGACTGATGGCCCGAGGCTGAAAATCTATGGAGGAAACAGGGACAGCACCATGCCACTGCCCTGTGTCATCTTGGAGAGACCCAGAGAGAAACTTTATCTAAAACTGTCAGAGGCTCTGACAGGCAGTAGACAGTTCTGATCATGAGAGGCTCTGATTTTGGGGGATAGAGACTGCAAGGAGAACAGACCTCCCAGGGCTTGGTGCTCAGTGTGGGTGCCACACAGCACTTTTAACGGGGGATCTGAGGCGAACCCAAGGCTCAGCAGGGACCGGGGGCTTGCATGTGCTTGCACATGGACAGAGGGGTGCTGCTAACAGAATTCAGAGGGATAGAGTCACACTGAAGGGACTGTTGGTCCTGCCCAGCATGGCTGGCAAGCAGGGGATTCTTAAGAGGGGAGAACTCAGGCCCATTCCTCTGGCAAGAGAGCAGCAAGCTGGTGTCTGGAAGGCCAGGTGCTGAATGCCTGAGATTTGATGCATCCAGGCAGGTTCCCTCACAGACAAGTGAGCCAGACCCCCCACCTGTGGGATTACAGGCTCTGAAGATCAGTGAGACCAGGCTCAGGAGCATCCTGCTGGGTCCATTTCTGCAAGGGAAAGAAAAAAAGCTCTGAAAGGGCCCTTTACCAGACACTACCAGCTGCACTGTTCCTCGGGCCCTGACCCAGTAAACCAAGTAGAGCAGAGAGAATACAGACATATGCAACAGGGAGTGTTAGGGCCAAACCCAACCTTGGCGTCTAGACAGAGCTGCTGCCTGCACAAAGCAGGAGAGAGCTGCCCCTTTTATAGGTTGTTCCCCTCTGACAGGAAACAGAAAATTCATCCAAAACCATACATTATTGCAAAGCATCTGGGAAAGACCAAGACTTGTGGTGAGGGGATGGGGAAACATTTCCACCATCTTCCCTGAAAATTGAATAGTGTTCCCTGGAGGTTATATAGGGAGTTTTCTTATCCACCCAATCATGACAGAGGTCCCCTCTGGGGGCAAGTGGAAAAGGTATGAGCAGTCCTCTCAGGTAATTAAAGGAACTGCTGCTGGGTCCAGGACTGATGGATACCAGCAGGGCAGAACAGTAGGATCCAGCCAAATCTGAAGGAGATAGCCACAGGCTGTGGATCACCTGCAGCCTCAAAAAGGCTGCCCAGGGCCAGATTGCGACACCATCTGACATTACCAGAGGTGGATCCAGAAAGAGAAAACAGTGATAAAAACCCTGGATTCTACTGAGATGAATTCTACCACCATCTTCTTCATGATTTGTGTTATTTTCTCTCCCACATGGCTTTTTAACATTCATTCTTTTCCTTCAAGTTTGTGCCTATTATGTCACTAGATTTTACATTGTAGTTTACTTCAAATCTCATATTTTGCTTCTCCCTTCTATTACTCCATTTTACCTTCTTCCCTCCTCTTATTTGTGTTTTAAATTTTATTTTCTCTTTTGCTATGAATTGTTTCCATTTCTCACTCTTACTATTTCTCTCCACTCCAGCCTCTCAAAACCATTTTTCTTGTCCTTAGTCATCTCACATTCTTTTCCTCATTAATAAAATACCTTTATTTTCCCTCCAGTTTTACAAAGTTTGCTTGTTTGTTCTGGATAAGGTGGTTATTGTTGCACTTTTTCAATTTTATTTCTAGATCTTCACTATTTTTGTATTTCTAATATCAAATTTTACCATTCCCCTCTCCTATTCCATTTTGCCTTCTTCTTGCCCTTTATTTTTTAAATTTTTTTCCTCTCTTAGCCTGGTGTTAATTCCTCACTCTTTGTATTTCTTCTCCCTGTACCCTCCCAAAATCACTTCTCTTTCTTCTAGGCATCCCTTAAGCTTTTCTTTATTTCTTTTCCCCCCTCTTATTCCTATCCCACCTATATTAATCTTTGCTCATTTGTTGTTAATATTGCTATGGTGGACCTTACCACCAATTTGGTTAATATTTTTTCCACTATATATTTAAAAAAATTTTTAACAACCTAATATAATATGCTTCCCTTCTTTTACTCTATTCTGCCTCATTCACTCCCTTTTTAATATATGATGAAAAATTTTTTTCTTTCTTTATTCACCTTGTTTCTATTCCGTACTCTTATTATTTCTCATTTATCTACTCTCTCGAAATCATTTTTCTTTCAATTAGTTATCTCTTATTTATTTTTATTTTCTTATAATAATCTTAATGTATTTACACCTTTATTAATATTGGTTTGTTTGCTATTAATAGTGTGGTTGTGGGTGGGGTTATTTTTGTGAGTGTGGATTTGTTTCCTGGGTTGTTTGGTTTTGTTCTGACAGCACCTATACAATAGCATACAAGATGTTGTGGGCGGAGTGACTCTCAATCAGCCAACTGGAGCAAAGGACCTGCCAAAGAACAACAAAACAACAACTAAAACCCAATTACAAGAAGACAGCCCATATAAATGGCATAAAGGGCATCCCATGAACATGAAGCTCAGGAGATCAAGGAGACTGTGCCACTGAGTCCTACAGGTCTCCTACTACAAAAGATCACACCACAAGACAGGGCCTCAAAGCAGAACAATCTAACAAGCAGAAACAAACAAGAAGAGTCACCTAAAATGGGGAGACAAAGAAATAGCCCCAATCAAAATGAAAAGAGGAATCCCTCAAAAGAGTACTAAATGAAATTGAGGCAATCAAACTATCAGACATAGAGTTCAAAATAATGGTTATAAGGATGCTCAAGAAGCTCAGTGAGAACTATAAAGAACTCCAGCGGAGGTACAAGGAACTTATTGCAAATGACACCAGCATGAAAAAGGAGATAGAAACTATCAATAAGAATCAGGTGGAAACAAAGAATATAATATCTGAAATTAAGAACACAGTAGAAAGAATTATAGCAGGCTAGTTGAAGCAGAGGATTGAATTAGTGAACTGGGGGGAAAGGTAGAAAAATATTCCCAGACAGAACAAAACAAAACAAAACACTCAGAAAGAATGAGGAACGGTTAAGGGAGCTGTAGGACAACATAAAATGTAATAATATCTCTATCATAGTCATACCAGAGAAAAGAAGAAGAGGAGCAAGGGACAGAAAAGCTGTTTGAAAAATTATGACAGAAAACTTCCCTAACTGGATGAGAGAAAAAGTCAAACAAGACCAAAAGCACAAATGATTCTAATCAAGATGAAGCCAAAGAGGCTCACTCCAAGACACATTATAATTAAAAGGGTAAAATTGAAAGACAAAAAATCTTAAAGGAAGCAAGGGAGAAATAGCTAGTAACATACAAGGGAGCTCTGATAAGGATATCAACTGATTTAACAACAGAAAACTTACAAGCTAGAAGGGAATGTCAGGAAATATTTCAAGCAATGAAGCAAAGGCCTGCTACCAAGTGTACTCTACCCAGCAAGGCTCTCATTTATAATGGAAAGTGAAATATGGATTTTCCCAGACAAAGGGAAAAAAAAAAGCTAAAAAAAATACATTTCCACTAAACCGGCATTGCAAGAGTTGCTAAAGGTAATGCTTTAAGAAGATAAAGAAAAATATATAGAGAGGAATGGAGGCACAAAAAAGGAAAATGGCAAAGAATAAGAACCTATCAATAATAACCCTAATTACAAACAGATTAAATGCTCTAATCAAAATACATAGGGTAGTTGAATGGATAAGAAAACAAGACCCACATATATACAGTATACAGGATACCCACCTCAGAACAAAAGAACTATACAGACTGAAAGTGAAGGGATAGAATAAATATGAATAAAAGCTGGGGTAGCAGTACTTATATCAAACAAGATAGATAAAGCACATGCCATAAAAAGAGACAAGGAAGGATACTTTATACTACTAAAGGAAATAATTTGTCAAAAATGTATAACCCTTGTAAACATAAATGCACCCAACATAGGAGCACCCAAATATATAAAGAAAACCTTGAAGGACTTCAAGAAGAATATCGATAGCAACATACTCATAGTAGGGGACTTTAACAATCCATTGACAACAATGGATAGATCTTCCAAGCAAAGATTCAACAAGGATATTGTGGAAATGAACAACACTCTAGTTCAAATGGACTTAATTGATATCGCCAGAACCTATCATCCCAAAGAAGCAAAATATACATTCTTTTCAAATGCACATGGAACATTTTCAAAGATAGACCACATGGTAGGACACAATACAAGCCTCAACAAATTCAAAAAAATTAAAACCATATCAACGATCCTCTCAGAGCACAATGGCTTGAAAGTAAAAACCAACCTCAAGGAAAAAAATTAAAAATATTCAAATTTATGGAGACTGAATAACATGCTATTAAATAATGAATAACAATGACATCAAGGAAGGAATCAAAAAGTTTCTGGAAACAAGTGATAATGAACACACAACAACCCAAAACCTACGGGACACAGCTAAGGCAGTCTTGAGAGAGAAGATCATTGAAATACAGGTCTATTTTTAAAAGATAGAAAAATATCAAATAAGCAACCTAATTCTACATTTACAAGGACGAGAACAACAACAACAAAGCCCAGAGTGGTAGAAGAAAGAAAATAATCAAGGTCAGAGCAGAATTACATGACATAGAGACTCAAAGAACATTTCAAAGAAGCAATAAACCCAGAAGCTGGTTCTTTGAAGAGATAAACAAAATCAATAAGCCTTTAACCAGACTCATCAAGAAAAAAGAGAAGATACAAATAAATAAAATTAGAAATGAGAGAGGAGAAATTACAACTGATACCACAGATACAAAGAATTTTAAGGAATTACTACAAACAACCATATGCCAAGAAACTTGGAACCTGGATGAAATGGACAAGTTTCTAGAAACATGTAATCTTCAAAAACCAAACCAAGAAGAAGCAGAAAACCTGAATAGACTGATAACAACTAGTGAAATTGAAGCAGTAATCAAATAACTCCAAGGACACAAAACCCCTGGACCCAACAACTTCACAGGTAAATTTTGCCAAACATTTAGGAAAGAGCTAACTTCTATCCTCCTCAAACTATTACAAAAAATTCAAGAAGAGGGAAGACTCCCAAACTCTTTTTATGAGGTCAGTATTATCCTGATTCCAAAACCATGTAAAGACACAACCAAAAAAGAAAACTACAGGCCAATATTGCTGATGAGCATAGATACTAAAATCCTCAACAAAATATTGGCAAACTGGATCCAGCACTACCTTAAAAAGATCATACTCCACGATCAAGTGGGATTTATCCCAGCAATGCAAGGATGGTATAATATTCACAAATCAAAAATGTAATACACTACATAAACAAAATGAAAGAAAATGTCACATAATCATATCAATTGATGCTGAAAAAGCATTTGATAAAGAACAGCATCCATTTATGATAAAAACACTAAGCGAAGTGGAAATAGAGGGAGCATCCATCAACATAATATAGGCCACTTATGAGAAACCTGCAGCCAACATCATACTCAACAGGCAAAAGCTAAAAGCTTTCCCCCAAGATCAGGAACAAGAAAAGGGTCTCTGCTTTCACCATCTTATTCAACATAGTGTTGGAAGTTCTAGTCACAGGGATCAGACCAAAAATAAAAAAGAAAGAAAGAAAGAAAAGTTTTCCAACTTGGAAAGGAGGATGTAACTGTCATTATTTGCAGATGACATGATAGTATACATAGAATACCCTATAGTCTCCACCAAAAAGTTACTCAATCTAATAAGTGAATTTAACAAAATAGTGGGATACAAAGTCAGTATTCAGAAATCAAAGGCATTTTTCTACACCAACAATAAAATATTAGAAACAGAAACTAGGAAATGATCCCATTTAATATAGCAACAAGAAAAATAAACTACCTAAGAATAAACTACACCAAGTAGGTTTAAGACCTGTACTTGGAAAACTACAGATCACTGAAGAAAGAAATTGAGGAAGATATAAATAAATGGAAACATATACTGTGTTCATGGATAGGAAAATTAACATCATTAAAATGCCCATACTACCCAAATCAATCTATATATTCAACACAATCCTTATTAAAATACCAATGACATATTTCATAGATTTAGAACAAATATTTCAAAAATTTATATGGAACCAAAAACAACCCTGAATATCCCCAACAATCTTGAAAAAGAACAAAGTAGGAAGGATCACAATGTCTGATATCAAGTTATATAACAAGACCACTGTAATCAAAACAGTCTTGTACTGGCAAAAGAACAGACACATAGATCAATGGAACAGAATAGAGTCCAGAAGTAAACCTAGGACTCTATGGTTAATTAATATTTGACAAATGGGGCAGGAGGCATGGCACATTTACATTTATATTTGCCTGGGAATATCCAAGCCAGCAAAAGTAGCAACCATCTCAGATTACTTTATAGCTCAGGCATGGTGGTCCCAGGCAAAACACAGGTGAGAGTTGACCTTGGCCTGCACCATCCAGAAACCCTAGAGGCAGCACACCCAGTAGACAGCTATATCTGAGTTCCACCACCCTGCCCCTGAATAGCTGATCCTCCATGGAGGGCAGAGGTTGGTAGACTGTGGTCACAGCCAGTCCATGCATCTGATTGACCTGGTAAATCCCTCCCACTGAACTGCCAACAGCAAGCAGGTCTCAACTATAAGAGGAGGGTGTGCTCAGCCCACACAGAGGGAACACCTCAAGTACCCAGCTTGGGCAATAGTGGAGGCTGTGCTACTGGACCCTACAGGACACCTACTACATTAGGCCACACTACCAAGATGGGGACTCATAGCAGCTCTACCTAATACATAGAAACAAACATATGGAGGTTGACAAAATGAGGAGACAAAGAAATATGGCCCAAATGAAAGAACAGATCAAAACTCCAGAAAAAGAACAAAACAAAGTGGAAATAAGCAATCTATCAGACACAGAGTTTAAAACACTGGTTCTAAGGATGGTCAAGGAACTTAGTGAGGATCTGAGCAGCACACAAAAAAATTTAGTCAGAAATGAAAGATATACTAATTGAAATAAAGAACAATTTACATGGAAACAAAAGTAGAGTGAATGAAGCTGAGAATCAAATCAATGATTTGGAACACAGGGAAGCAAAAAACAACCAATTAGAACATCAAGAATAAAAAAAGAAAAAACAAGAATAGTTTAAGCAGCCTCTGGGACAACCTCAAGAGTTCCAATATTTGTATCATAAGAGTTCCAGGGGAAGATAAAGAGTAAGAAATTGGAAATTTATTTGAAAAAAAAAAATAATGAAAGAAAACTTCCCTAATTTTGATGAAGGAAACAGACATGCAATTCCAGGAAGCAGAGAGAATTCCAAACAAGATGGATGCAAAGAGGCCCACTCCAAGACACATCATAATTAAAATGCCAAAAGTTAAGGATAAATAAAGAATCTTAAAAGCAGCAAGAGAAAAGCAGTTTGTTTCCTACAAAGGAATGTCCCATAATACTGTCAGCTGATACCTCAAAAGAAACTTTGCAGGCTATAAGGGATTGGCAACAAATATTCAAAGTCATGAAAAGCAAGGACCTACAGCCAAGATTGCTCTACCCACCAAAGTTATTATTTAGAATCAAAGGGCAGATAAAGAGCTTCCCAGACAAGAAAAAGCTAAAAGAATTCATCATCATCAAACTATTATTATATAAAATGTTAAAGGGACTTATTTTAAAAAAAGGTTCTCAGATGGGAGAGAGTTGTGGGAAAATGGGTGAAGAGGTGAGGAGATTAAGAACTACAAATAGGTAGTTACATATGGTGGAGGTGCCTCACACACCCTAGGTTCAGTTGGAAGTTGCTCTGTCCAGCAGAGGCTTCGTGACCACAGTGGAACAAACTTTTACCCAGGACATTTCATTTTGTCTTGGGGAAGGAAGGTGACTGCTCTCTCTAGTGGAGAACAGCAATTAGACCTTCTTCCCTCATGCCTTTTATTGAGGAGGATACACATGAGAGATACAGGGTCAAGAGTCATGAATCATCAATAGTTTAGAGGCATTAGGGTTACAGTTGACAGTAACAGATTACACGTACTAGTACAGAGGGTACAGTGACCAGTCTGCATCAGGGTCTATAAAACATCTTGACGCCACACTGGCATCAGGTGCAAGGTTTCATACATTCCTATCTAGAGACTGTTTATGTTATACTACAGATAAAGAAAGCAGAGCAAGTTCTAAAGCATAAAAGCATAATGAGCATTTTTCAAATCTAATTCCCATGGCAACCCTCTGAGTGGTTTTCAGTCATGTTCCACACACAGTCTTATGCTGAGACTTGAAGACAAACATGACCAGGATGCCGGCAGCAGTCATGCTCAGGCTGGGGCTACAATTCCCTAAACCATGAGGAGTGGTACCCTACAGTTACAGAGTGGCCAGGGGGCTATTAAGTACAGTTATAGGAAACAGAGTAGCCAAAGAACCTATATGCCTCTCCCATTGACATGAACAATGGTGTGGGGATTACCTGAGGGAGTAAGGGGGGTGGTGCTATGTGGAGAGAGCAAAGGGGGAAAATTGGGACAACTGTAATAGCATAATCAATAAAATATAATTTTAAAAAATTTTAAAGTCACTTGGATAATTTCTTTTGGCCTTTTATTTCATTGACCATCCAAGCTCCAGTGATATTGTTTTTTAAAAATCCTACATTGGTCAATTACACAGTCATACACTTGATTTTTTAATAGTGGCAAGTGCCCCAAATTCAAATTCACAATAAGGATGCCTTTTGTTGTTGAACACCTCTAATTCTTTCAGTTCACCCTACCTAGAATCTCCATGCCATCAATCCTTCAAGACCCCTGAGAGTTCTGATCCATTAACCCTATTACATGTTCAATATTAATGTTTCTCATCTCATCTCATCACTCCCTTCCAGACTCTGCCCAGATTCCTGAACTCTTGATTTTTTACCCACCCAAACTTTTCCCTCCTCTGGTCTCCACTATCCATCCTTTTGTACAAATGAAGAAACAAGTAACAAATTTTAATTTATTTTTACTTAAACCCCACGGTTAATCCATCAGTAAGTCATGTTAGTTCTATCTCCAAAATATATACCAGATCCATCTACTGATCTCTCTTTCCTACTGTTACCCGATTCAATTTGACATTACTAATCACCTTGCCTACTGGGTAAAATCCCTAACTAGATTTCCTGCTCTTATTCTTGCCTCTTTGTAATCATTTATGACACAGTAACAAAGTTAAATATTTAGGAAATGTAGACTGAATCACACCTTTCCACTTTGTAAAACTCTTCAATGGCTTTCCATGTCAACTCTTCAGTTCCTGTTAGATTCTTTGTGATCTGGACCATCCTACCTCTCAGACTCAGCCCCAACCATATTACACCACCTTCCTTGTGCTCAAGAACATTTGGATTTCTTTCTTTTTTTTTTTTAACAGTCCACCACCCCCCTCATTCTTCCACCCAAATGTTAACTTTTTAAAAAGAATTTTTCTCATGACTTTAAAATTAGCCACCTTCTCCCTCATCTCTCATCAATATTTTCTATCAACTTACCCTGGTTTTTACCTCCTTTATTGCCCATCTCTTCTTGATGGAATGAATGTAGGATCCACAAACACAAGGATTTTTCTACCGCACACTCTGGCATCTCCAACAGCTAGAACAGTATCTTGTACAGAATGACTAATACTCAATAAGAAGCCAGAAAAATTAGAACACCCATATAAAATTTAAAAATTTTTCAGGGCTGAAAAATGATCTGAATGTTCTGATTTAAAGTGTACAAGTATGTAAAAAAAAATCTTGATACATTCAGAACAAATTTTTGAAAATGTTGCCAATAAAAAAGACATGCTTTCCTCAGACCTTTGACTGCAAGAATAGGAAAGAGTCCAAGGACTGTAGGACTATAGAAAGGGATGGCTGTTATTTCAAGTTTATAACCAGCTTAATTTTCTCTCATATGGAATGCTACTAAAAGACACTCTCAGATATGTTATAGCTTAGGAAGGTTAACATCAACTCTCTTTGGGTTAAAATAAGATAATACTATTAAAAAAGGAGTAAATAAAAATCAGGAATAAAAAATAGGCTTTCTATTTTTTTACTTCATAAGCTCAGTTGAACTGCATGTTGTTAGATGCATTTTATGGACTTACAAAATATGCATGGTTCAGGGTGCTTATATTGTATTTTATCTGTTCCTACAACCTCTTTTGCATACCAGGAATTATGTACCTCATTCCACATGGTTTAGATTCCAAATGAAATATCTTGTCTACCATAATAACCAATTAAAACAGTAATTAGCTTCATTTAGTTTCAAATGCTGAAGTATATTATTGCCATTGTGACTGTGCTGGGAGAGTTGTGAAGTCGAATCAATTTCCCCCCCTCCCTCCTCAGAAGAAGGGTTCAGAGAGCTCTATAATGGTAGTTTTCATTACCTGAAATCTTAAGTAATAATTTTTATTATCATTGAATGACCTCAAACACTGGGTTATTTCAATTTTAACTCAGGGAGACTAATAAATGATTCTGTGCCAGATGTTATCTGTCATCAACTAGCATTTCTTTATGTCACTTGAGAAGTATTTAACTATGACTGTTCCTCCATTAACAATACTGAATGGAAAATAATATCAGCTATGTTAAATATATGCAAAGACAAAAAGACTATAAAGAAATTAGCCAAAATATTAGTGTTACCACTGAATAACAAGATTATGCATGATTTTCCTCTTTACATGTGTCTGAATTTTTATATTCTGTGACTAATGCAGTGTCTGATCAGTTGGGAATCCTTATATATGAAGTAATATTACATATACGTATATAATGTAATCATAATTAGGTAGATTGAGAGAAAACAAACCACAGTGTTAACTGTAGTCATGTCTGGTTAATTTTCTTACACTTTTTTTTAAATGAACACATGTTAATTTTATAATTGGAATGAATAAACCTTGATTTTAAAATTCATGTATGTTTCAAGGGGGGAAATTGGGACAAGTGTAATAGAACAACAATTAAAAAAATAAAAAATAAAATTCATGTGTTTCTTAGAAAAGATAACATATCAAGCTGCAATCAACTGTTTTATATTTCAGTGTGAATAAAGAAAGTGAGCATGGAATTACTAAGGGTGGGTGGGGAAGTAAGGAGAGAAAGGGCATTAAGACATAGGAAGTTTCTGTAAAATAGGGGTGGGGATACAGAAGGAACTATAACAAGTATTTCCCAGAGATACTTTTCTTTACACACTTTTAAACAGTTGAGCTATTTACCTACTTTTCAATTGTGCTTAAGACTGACTTAACTTTGAGTAAGGAAAGAAAACAACAACATAGGCCACAACAATGTCAGATTGATGTTTTTGACATTAGAGGAAGATTTTATAACAATCCATTATTTCATTTATCCTTTCTTCCAATTATGTATTTACAGTCTACTACTCAGCACTGGAGTACAATACTGAACAATATAGATGTGGATTTTAAATAATAATGCAAATGTGTGAGGGATAAATAATAAAATGTAAGCACCTAATTAAGATAATTTTAGATGTTGATAAATGTTATGAAAAAATAGAACAGGTTAATATCATAGACAAAAATAGGAGAAATTTAAATTTGAAATGAATCTAGGGGCCATCCACATAATACTTCAATTAAATATTTAATAAATATTGATTTACTGAGAATTTATGTTCAATACATTGTGTTCAGTGAGATGAGAAATGATAAGAAAAATCACTAGTTTTGGGGGACCCACAATTTAGTGGATTTATAGACTATCTATTTTTTAATGCAGTGGTTCCCCAAATGTGGTCCCCAGACCTGCAGCATCAAGATCACCTGGTATTTGGGACAAACAGAATTCCTCAGACCTACTGAGTAAGAAATTTTAGGGGTGGCCAGACATCTGCATTTTAACAGCCCTCCAGGTGATTCTGAGACATGATGAAGTTCAAGAATCACTGTCTACTTCCTATGTAGCTGAATCTGAAAATCAGAAGCAATTTTCTCAGCTAACTAAAACTTACTAACAATTCAAATATGTAGCCTTTTCTCCCTCCTTACCTAGAACTCTCAGAAAGTCATGGATGCTGCATATTGGCTTACGTAGTCTAAAAAAAGCAGTCTCTTTTCTGAATATATAGGGAAGAGCTCTGACTTCCTTTCACAAATAACTCCACAAAGTGCCCGCTACCAGGAGGCAAGAGAAGCCATGCAGGGCTGGGGAGCAGCCCCACATAATCTCAGCACATTGGTTGCTCAAAGGAAAAAAGGGAGATTTTTCTTTTCTGTTAAAGCCCCTAACCAAGAGGAAAGTTAGCTTCTTTCTGTTCCTAAGAAAACGGATGGTTCTTTCAATTATGTAAATTGATCGCAAGGCAAATAGTTCATTCTCATAGTTTGTTAGTTCTTAATGAATAGCTATAGAAAGGAAAAAATAAACAAGGATGTAATTCTTATAAGCACAAGTGACTATACCAGAAAACTCAGTAAAATGTTAGCACAGCAAACTCTAATATTCAATATTTATTTTATCGAATATATATATTCTACTTTCTCTAAAAAGATTTCTATATGTCTTATATTATAAGGGCAGGAAGAGGTGTGAAGTGCTAGTTTATCTCTTCAACTGCAGAAATTCTCTTTACCACACTTTTAGGTCAATAGTGCTACCACCCATTTTCTATATCATAAATGAAGTTTATGTGGTATGTTTTTCTCCCCAGCAATATGTCTTACTATTTTAAGAGCGCATATGAGATCATCTTCTTAGGTACAAGACATAATAAAACTTACCTCAAAGCAAAATAAAATTCAAATTAAATATACTTTTCAGTGGAAAAAAAATAAAGACCAACCTCAAGTTTTTCTTAATCTAGGTTTCTAGTTCCAAAGAAGACATTTAAACTAAAAGTAAAAGAGTAACAAATAATGCAACTCTAGGAAATTCCATTCATCAGGTATAACCACTGTTGCTGAATTTGCAAACCAATCGTTTGTCCTCCAAAATAATGCTTTAAGATTTATTTACAAATTAAACTCAGCATCATGCTATTTTCTTATCCTATTATTTTCAACATCCATATAATTCTGGACTGTTGTGTTTCGTTCCAGTTTTTAATATTATACCCGCTGTGCTTCCAAGCGTTCTGGAAGAGTACACTTAGCCAAAATTACGGTTGTCTGCCCAGCTGATAGGGTTGTCACGGACTTGTTATTACTCTCGGTGAGCTCTGTTCTTTCATGTCTAAAACGTGTTTGTGATGAAGCCAAACTAATTACACGATTGCAATCCCAAATTGTCCCAGGTTTCTGGTAAATTAGAGTGTAGGGAGTGTGCAAGTTTTATTCATTCACTCATGGATGTAGAATGTACTGCTAATACTACATGAAATCCAGTTTAACAAAATACATAGTGATTCAGTCAAAAAGAATATACAGATAATAAAAACACTTTGATCTTTAAAATATATGTAGTATACAAGATATAGCAATCCATTTGGAAAACATATTTGTAAAACATTGCATCAGTATAGAGAGCAATTCAGGGCAAATTAACAATTATTATAATTTCATATTTTATAACATTGAAGTATCTTGATTCTTTGATAAAGCTATCTAAAAATGGAACATAGTAAAAAAAAACTTAAAATTATAAAAGATGGGATTGCTGTAGTAATACGATAAAGTATATATAAAAAACGACAATGAAGTACACATATATAAGGATTCCAAGAAGAAAATATAATTAAAGTTTGGGTGAGGAAATAATTTAAATAGGTATCTTGAGAAGAAAGCAAATAGAAAACTGTTATCTTACAACAAAGAAAGAGGGATATAGAAGGTCATTATAAAATTGAAAAAAAATTTTGAGCTCATGATTTTTAAAAAACATCTCTTTTGCAGCTCAGTCACTAAATTGCAGGTTTCCCCGCAATCTGAAAGTACAGCATTTTTCTGAAACCTTTCATAAACTGAAAGTGTTAAGCAAAGCATGTTCCCCACTTTCATAAACTTCTAGTTAAGCCCCTTCACTTTTACAAAAGACCTACATTAGCACATGTGTTTGCTAACCAAAGAAACCCAAAGAGGATTTTTGCTTTTAGGAAAAAAAGCTGCAGCAGTCCTAATGAAGGTCTTTTGTAACGGCCAAGTGGAGAAAGGCAAACTTTCAGAACGCGGGGGATACAATGTCAAATTGCCCGTGAATGGTATGATTGACAATCTTATTTGCACCCCAAAGACCACTAAAAAGGAGAGAACAAAGGGGGAGGCTGATTCCATGTTGTGCAGAAGGGAAAACTCAAAGTGGACCAGGACTATCTTGAGGAAAAAAGCAAGAATATTTTCAAAGGTCTCAAAGGTATTGCTGAAAGAGAAAAGGACCCACATTATTCTTTCAGATAGTGACCCTCAATGATAAAAAGTAATTATAATTAAATGTAACGAGTGGAATCTGTGAAGAGCCATAAGTTCAAAGGATACCCTAACAGGGGAATAAAAGTCATGTGTTTCAGAAACTGTTCATTATGCAAAAAATGGCAACTTTTATATAATTATATTAATTTTATTTGAGATGCTCCTCCTGATCCCCAAAATCCATTAAAAAGTATGTGCTTACCTATTAATCCCCTAATCCTAACTTCTCATTTCTAAGGATCTTTTATCTCCTGTCTGATATTGGTTAAACTCTTGGATACAGACAATAGAAACCAACTCTGACTAACTTATTCAGTAAAATAATAACACCAGCACAGAGACCCAACAGAAAAGTTAAGAGAAAAAAGGGTTTAGGAAAGTGTCAGACCCAAGGGAGGTTCAGTGAGAACCACAACCCAGGGCCAACGGCAAGGTTAGTTAAGACTCACCCTCTGGTCCTGCTGCCATGACGCTGCAGGACTTTGCAGCCACAGAAGCAGAGACTTAAAACCACCACTTTAGATATTTGATGTCAGTACTGCTACTGTAAGTAATATCTAAACTTATTGACACCTTTCCTCCAGTTCCAAACTCCCTGTCAAGAGTTTTCTCTGGCTGTACCTAGGTCACCTGCTCATGTCCTTGATGTCAGTATGGAAACAGAGACTCTCATTCCCCCTTTGGCTTCCCTAGTGAGGGGAAGACATTGTGTCCCTCCAATTAGTCAACAAATACAGGGTAGGCAAAAGTGGGTTTGTGAAACAGAATTTATTCTTATAATATTTATTAATTATTGTATTATTTTTATGATAACAAATGTAAATCTACTTTTTTCCACCCTGTATTTATTGAGTATATACTTTGTGCCATTTTAGGTATGTGGGTACAATGCTGAACAAAGCTGCAAAACCCTTGCCCTCATAGACATGTTGGGTAAGAGTTTCAGAATGTTTCTTACATGCCTTTGCCTGAAGCTTTTTTTTTTTCAATCTGTTATGAATTAGTTTTGCAAAGATGCAAACTTGAGACAAATGGTTGACTGATTTTATGAAATGTATGTATTCTTAAGAATTTAGGTCAACTGCAAGGTTAGAGAAACCATCTGAAAGGTTTTCAAGTCTGAAAGGCAGCTAAATCTCCATTTAATTTCTCAGATCTGCACTTTCAACAAACTTAGCCCCCTCAACTCCCTGCTCCATGTCTCCCCTGGTCCCATGCTTCTGTTTCACTTGTATAAATACTTATCTGTGTAGGTTCAAATTTAGCCCTTCCATCAAAGAAACTCCCACTGGCAGCCATCTCTCACTCAATCTCCCAGCTGGAAAAAAATATAGTTGGTATATTAATTAATTTAGAACACCCAGTATTCTATACACAGATATGAGGGTTAGCCATAGGGTTTGACATTCCTCAGTTCCTTGCTGTAAAAAAAGAACTTGACTACCAAATACTTAAAGAGGAAATAAGTGTTTCCCAGGTCTAGAGGTCAAAATGACAGCAGAAGCTCAAACTGCGATTCAACCATGTCGCTAAAGAAAATATCAGTCTCCTAGGAAACCTACATGAACCAGAAATTATGGCACTCTTTCACTGCTGAAGATGTTTGCAAATTGTTACCTTGTGATAAAATATTACTTTGAAAGCCCTAAAAATTAAGATAAAATGTAGAGCTAATTCGCTGATTTGTGCAACAAATAATTATAGAGAGCCAACTATAGGCTAGGAATTCTTCTGCTAGCTGAATGTTTAGCACTGGAACACCTGTCCAAGCCTTTGCTTCTCTAGAGCTGACAATCTAATGAGAGGGCAATTAGTAAAGGAGCAATAAAGTAATAGATTGTAATGTCTGAATGGGGGGAGCAGATTTCAAAGATGAAGAGCGTTGTAGGATGAACATGGAAAGCAACTCAGAGGAAATGAAACTAGACAGAGATTCATGCAGTGAAGGAAGAAGTCAGGGAGCAAGCCAAGTAGTTATTTAAGGGGGCAAGAGGTAGGCCGTGTGAAAGCTACATGCCATAGCATGACCCACATGCCATGTGGGAGTGATGTTGGTAGGTGTTGCAAGCCAGCTGATGTAGCTTTAGCAGAGTGAGAGAGTGAGTGGAAAGGAGGTAGAAGCTTCAGCTGGAGAAATAACAAGGCCAGTAAGGACTTGGATTTTTGTTCTAAGTGAGATGGGAAATGAGTTAGGGGAGTTTCTGTTGAGTAAACAATTTGCCTCTATTTTTAAAAGAACCACACTGATGCCTCTGTTCAGGGATGTGAAAGATCCTTTAGGATGTAAGAACATAACAAATACTGTATGATAATCACTTACATGTGGTATAAAAGCCAAATTCATAGAAACGGAGTAGAATGTAGTTACCAGGGGCTGCTGGTCGTGGTGGTAGTGTCACTGGGGAGATCTAAGTTGAAGGGTACAAAATGGAAGTTTGAAGATGACTAAGTTCTTGAGATCTGATGCACAGTGTGGTGATTATATTCCACAGTACTGTATAATATGCTTTAAAGTTGCTAAGAGATGAGATCCTAAATGTTCTCATCAAAAAAAAAGGGGGGGGGGTAGATAATGATATGATGTGATGGAAGTGTATCTAATGCTATGGTAGTAATCGTATTGAAATACATAAGTATATCAAATCAATACAATATACACCTTAAATGAACACAATGTTATATGTAAATTATATCTCAATAAAAGATGTAAGAATATGCCCATAGGACAATGTCATTTTTTGCAAATGAGTGAATTACCACTTCTGATTATTTAATTTTATTGATCTTCCCTTATATATATTTTTGGCATGAGGGATCCTAAAGCTTATATGATATTCTATTGATGCCAATAATAAAGTGTTTCTTTAAACTGCCATCGATGGGATTATTTTCTATACTCCCCAAATTCTTGCATTTAAACTCTAGCCCTTATCAGATTTTAGTAAGCATTGCAGAAAAAAAAATAACCAAAATTTTCTGTTCTGTGAAAACTTTATCTCTCAATATTCTATACCTCATAAATCTTGATGGCAACAAGAACATTTTTTTTCTTCCATTAAAAAAAAAGGCAACGGGAATATTGATGACTTGTGGTATGAAAGGGTAAAAATTAAGAATCAATAAGAGACGATCTATTATCTAAAATCATCAGCCATCCTCTGATTAGCATACATGGGAGGGGCACATCTATTTTTTGTGTGAGATTCATTCTTCATGAATCAGTTCATCAAGTGTTCTGAATGGGACTCTTCCTAGCTCAGTCCTTGCCATGGACTCATTCTGTGGCCCACAGTGGCCATAATGATTGGTTCAGATGTGGGTAGGTTACCCTAGTCAAACAGTCAGAGCAGATCTCAGGGATTATGGGAAGCTAAGAGAAAGGATGCTCCCTCTTTCCACTAGATGAGAAAGTATGCATTTGTGTGATTAGACTTGTTGCAATAAGCAGAGCCTTTTTGAGAAAGGAACCAACTTAGAAGAAATGGAACTGAAAGTGAGAAACT
Source organism: Furipterus horrens (assembly GCF_987537825.1). Classification (NCBI taxonomy): domain Eukaryota; kingdom Metazoa; phylum Chordata; class Mammalia; order Chiroptera; family Furipteridae; genus Furipterus; species Furipterus horrens. The sequence goes on along the minus strand of NW_028327176.1, from coordinate 106,508,431 downwards.
AGACTTTGATGTTACCACTTGAAACTTTACCTTAAACTACGCCAAAAGCCAGTCTCAATTTGTTCCTCTATGTGAGCCATAAAACTGATTTTCTTTAAGTTAGATTGGGCTGGGTTTTTGGTCACTTAAAACATACATACATATATATATATATATATATATATATATATATATATATAGAGAGAGAGAGAGAGAGAGAGAGAGAGAGAGAGAGAGAGAGAGAAAGAGAGTTCAAATAATCTTGAAATGAATACAAATACTAAATCCAATAATATGACACTAGATATTAGACTATTGTTCTCCTAAATAGTAGACAACACATCTTCTCTCTTCATGAATGGATATTTGTATATTTACATATATGAAATAAAATTAGCTAGCTCTATCCAAACACAGAGAGAAATAGGAACTTAGAGACCTACAGAATATACTTAGGGTGGAGTGCTGAGACCTGAGCTGGACACAGAGGTGGAACGGGCTTGATACGGGCTTCGGGGCACAGAACCAAGGAGGAACCTGAATGTCAAAGCCAAGCACTGTACAGAGTTCATCAGAAGCCTCGTCACAGAGGTGAGTTAGTAAGTCAGAATACAAGCGAGATACAAAAGAATATAAATATCCCCATACCAGTGAAAATTTAAAACTGGTATTAAAGAGGCCAGGATTAAAGGGATGCCTCATGACCTAGGGATTAGCTGCAGTGCTTTTCATAGGTCACCTTTGTAGTCAGCACAGGTGGAATGGGAATTACCAAAGGCACTGAATATAGATGAATACACTTGACAAAATAAAATATTCAGTTATGCATCCAGGTCAAGTAAAATATACAAAACTCAGTAGACCTTCACAAGGCAACATTACTTTGAAAGGAAGAATATCTTCATGTAGAAAAACACTCCCTAATGATGAAATGGTAATTCTCTATGACTTGCAACTGAATCACTGAAAGCAAAGTGCAGGATGCTGGTTGTATTTCTCTGCTTCTTGTCCACCTACCCACTCCCCTCTAACATAGAATGTGTTCGGCATTGATGCTTCACAGTAAAAAAATAAAGACATGACCTATGCTTAATGTAAATGTATGTGAGATGAAGGAAAGAGGCGAATACTTTCAAGGTATAGCTACATTGAGAGAACCTGGAGGGTCCAGCTGCCCCACTGCTACATGTTAAGGCTAGACTCAGATAACAAATACTGGAGAAAAAAAGTTCTTACCTAAATAGTTATCGAAGCACCCCCCAGACCAGCAGCATCAGCGTTGCTTGGGAACTGCTTAGGCTGACCTACTGGATCAGAAACTCCTGGGAATGGGCTCAGCAGGCTGTAGTTTAGTAAACACCCAGGTGATTCTGGTTTACACTCAAGTTTATGACCCTCTGCCTCCTCTCGGCTGGAGTCATCAAAGCGTTCCCTCTGACAAGTCGACCATAACTATTTCTCACCACATATTGATCACAAAAGAGAAGATAGAGACAAAATCTTCTGGCTATTATGGCAAATGTCCTCAAGCACTTACAAATGAAAAAATTATATATATTAGCAGATATAAAAAAAGGGGGAAAAGAAAAAGATGGATGACTCTTACCAAGGGAAGAAAAAAGTTGTTTTTTTTTCTTTGTTTTTTTTTTTCTTTATGAAAAACAAATGTTACTGATAGCCAAACACAAAAACTTTTGTCAATGTGGTTGTTACAGTTTATCTGCCTACACTGTGTAAAACTACAGACATGCATTTAGTAATATTTTTTATTTCTTTTTAATTTTTTGCAAAAGTATATTAAAAACATGCATTGGTGATTGAACTAGAAAGTAAATACTAACTGCACTGAAACACACTATACTGACTATACATTTTTCATATCAGGAAGCATATTAATGCTTGTGAACTCCAGCCTCTTGGCCAATGCAGAAACCTCTTCTCTAGCATCCATAGTAAGTAATCCTCAAGCCTCTGGTTGAATATTTATAGGGAGAAGAGATGAATTGACTGAGACTAATAATCAGAAAAATTATTTTGTTTTTGTTTTTTAACTTTAGCTGATAAAGCCTCCATGATTTATCAGTTTGTCAGCAGTAAGCCCCATTTTATGCACCTCTCAAAGCCAGGTCACAAGTGGAATTTCCTAAAAGATAATATTTAGACAAAGTTCCTATCTACACAGCCCACATTGCTATGATTCACTCAACTTTCATGTAATTTATCCACAGATGCTCACTTGGGTGTGTATGTGGATGCTTGAGAGCTGCTGTTATTTTGAAAGCTCTAATAAATCTCATGACACTACCATTCTTCTTCTTGAAACCATATTTTAGTACAATAGTCATCTGATATCATTAAATATGGGACATTAGTCATATATCAAGTTTCCAGATAAATAAAAAAATTTCCCTATTAGTAATAACACTAAAAAAGGTGTAGTGCAAAGTTACATCCTGAAATGAGCAGGCCTCTTTTAAAAAGCCATTGGCGTGCAGAGCTGATCTTTGCAAAAGAGATAGATTAGGACTTCCAGCCAAGACGGAGGCTTAGACGGACACGCTAGGTCTCCCTCTACAACTAGAGAGGAATACAACTACTTCAAAACAAAGGATAACTAGAAATTCCAGAAAATAAAACTACACGGAAGCCCAACATATGAAGTTATAAACCAGCGGTGCCATTTGGGCAGGTAAGAGTTAAAGAGGGCAGCGCTGTTTGCGGTCAGCGGCGGGGCGGCGAAAAATCCCAGCGGCAGTCAAGCCCCTGGCAGTGCGCGACCCCAGCGCTGGGGAGAGCGGCCACAGCATCGCCTTGAACAGTGAGGCCCAGGGGGGCGGGAGGACGGATCCCGGTCTTCTAGCTGAATAACTGTGTGAATCCATCTTGGACCCCCGCCCCCAAAGAAAGAAAGCACCACAGGGCTGCGAAATAGGTCGCAGACAGGCGCCGGTCGCTGACTTGTGACGCCAAACGGCGCCGGTCACTGGGTCATTACGAGTACACAGGCACTGCCCCCAACAGCCGGCCCAAGAAAACAAAACGCATCTGTCAAAATGAGGCAGACAACTATAGAAATCCCGGTGACACAGCTCACCAGGCATCAGATAGAGAACCTGACAGATGAACAGATAAGAAACCTGTCAGAGGCTCAGTTCTGGGCCATTGTTATCAGGTGGCTTACAGAATTCACAAAAGAGCAGGAAAAAGATAAGAAAGAAGCGAAAAACATTCATAACGAAAGGAACAAAACCGCATACGAGACAGATGGTGAGGGAAAAAAATCCAGAGTTCATTTCAACAAACTGGAATATGGAGAAGGAACAAGCAGTCAACCAATGCAGAGAGAGGAAATGGGAAGCAACAATCAGAGGATCAGAAACCTCTGGGACAGCTATAAAAGGCCCAACATAAGAATCATTGGTTTGCCAGAGAGCGAGGAAGATGAACCAGAACTTGAAAAATTGAGTGAAAATATAATAAAGGAGAACTTCCCAGACTTGGGGAAGGGAATAGACTTGCAGGTCCAGGAAGCAAGGAGAGTTCCCAAGAGACTGGACCCAGGGAGAACCACTCCAAGACACATTATAATCAAAATGTCAAAAATTAAAGATAAAGAGAGAATCTTAAAAGCAGCAAGAGAGAAGAAAAGAATTATGTACAAAGGGGTCCCAATTAGACTATCAGCTGACTTCTCAAGGGAAACCCTACAGGCAAGAAGGGACTGGCAAGAAATATTCAAAGTAATGAAAATCCAAAACCTACAACCACGAATACTCTATCCAGCGAAATTGTCATTCAGAATAGAAGGACAGAGAAAGTGTTTCCAGGACAAAATAAAACTGAAAGAGTTCATTAGATCCAAACCACTGTTATATGAGATGTTAAAGGGACTGGTTTAAAAAACAGAAGCTAGGGAGATGAAACAAAGGCAAACTAAACAGGCAACGAGAGTGGAAAAGGAACTGTGGGTACAGGAAGCATATTGGGGGGAGGTCAACAGGGAGGGGGAGTGGGGAGAGGGAGGGAGATGATATAGGAATTGGGGATCATGGTAGGAGGGAATGGAATAGATGGAGAGAGGTTGGGAGGAACAGTATGCACAACTAATGGACATAATCTAAAAGGGGGGGACAACTGGAGGGAGGGGGGCCACCGGGTGGAGGGGAGCAGAGGGAAGGGAAATTGGCACAAATGTAATATTTTAAGCAATAAAACACATTAAATCTGAAAAAAAAAAGAGATAGATTAATTTGTTTCTGGCATTTTCAAAGATAAAAGTCTGAGAATTTGAGGTATTCTTCATAAGAATCAATATCAATGACAGCTAACTGAGAGAATTTATTCATGCATTCATTTATTCACCCTTCCTTCCATCTACTAAGGATCAAGCACATCTCTAGGTGCTAGGGATATGGAACTAAACAATGTTCCTGGCTGCTCCTGGCCATGTCTACTGGCAGAGAAGGACTCCAAGAATGTACTTGAAGAGCAGAACATCTGCTCTCCCAGGGCCAAAATGCACAGGATGAGAGATGATATTAACACACCAGCCTCCCTAACATTGAGACTGTGATTTATGGAGTAATAACCAAACATGGGAGTAGGAATAATTTTGGTATTCATTGTGGAACATCACTATAATGCTGTGATGGCCCTAGTCCAGCAGGAATATTTCTGCTGCAATGGAGAATTACCATCACACATATTATGGCATCCATCAGCTTCCATGCTGCTTGAAAGGAAGGAATGGATGGCAACAATGAATCGATTATTTTGTTTTCTGCTTAGTAGCTGAAAATAGTACTAACCACTAACCTTCTTTTGAATGGAATAAGCTCCTGAATTTTTTGAACAATGGGAGTTGGTAGGCAGATATTTCAAGAGAGAGAAATAATGGATTTATAGCTAATGAAAAAGCAAATGTTTGAATGGCTAATTGAAAAAAATTAAAGTGTTTGTATACTTATAAAAGCAGGAGAATTGGTAAGGTTGATCATGGAGGGCATTGTTTTTTTGTTTTTGTTTTTATGTTTTATTGATTATTCTGTTACAAATGTCCCAATTTTTTTCCCTTTGCTCCCCTTCACCCAGCACCCCCCTCCATCCAGCAATCCCCCTCTCTTAAGTCCATGTCCATGGGTAGTGCATATAAGTTCTTCTCAACATCCCCTGTCTATCCTCCTGTCTATTCTATACCTTCCTACTATGCTTCTTAATTCCTGCACAATTTCCCTTCCAGATGACCTCCCTCCACATGCTCCCCATACCTATAATTCTGTTCCCACTGTGGTTGTCTGTTTAGTTTGCCTTTGTTTCCATTCCCTAGCTTCTGATATTGATAGTTGTGACACTGTTGTCATTTTAATGTTCATAGTTTTTATCTTTTTTTTCTTAAATCAGTCCCTTTAACATTTTGTATAATAATGGCTTGGTGATGATGAACTCCTTCAGCTTTACCTTGTCTGGGAAGCACTTTCTCTGCCCTTCCATTCTGAACAACAGCTTTGCTGGATAGAGTAATCTTGGTTGTAGATCCTTGCTTTTCATCACTTTGAATATTTCCAGTCAGTCCCTTCTCACCCGCAAAGTTTCTTTTGAGAAATCAGCTGACAGTCTTATAAGTACACCTTTGTAGGTAATTCTTCTCATTTCTCTTGCTGCTTTTAAGATTCTCTCTTTATCCTTAACCTTTGGCATTTTGATTATAATGTGTCTTGGTGTGGTTGTCTCTGGGTCTGGTTTGTTTGGAACTCTCTGTGCTTCCTACACCTATATGTCCATTTTGTTCCCCAAATTAAGGAAGTTTTCCTTCATTACTTTTTCACATAATTTTTCAATTTCTTGCTTTCCCTCTTCACCTTCTGGCAATCTTATGATTCAGTTGTTGAAACATTTAAAGCTCTCCCAGAGGTTTCTAAGCCTCTCCTCATTTGTTAAAATTCTCATTTCCTCCTTCTGTACTGGTTGACCGTTTATTTCTTCCCTATGTTCCATTTTTTTCATTTGGAACCTGGTTTCCTTTTCTTCACCACTACTTTCATATGAATTTTCATTCATTTCACTTAGGATAGTTTTAATTTTTATCCCCATCCTGTTTAACCTTTACTGTCAAGTCTGTGAGCACCTTTGTCACCAATGCCTTAAACTGTGCATCTGTTAGGTTCACTAGCCCTGGCTGGTTTAGCTGACTGGATTGAGCGTCGGCCTGCAAGCTAAGTGTCGCTGGTTCGATCTTCCAGTCAGGGCACATCAGAGAAGGAAAACTCTGATTCCAAAAAACCTCCGCTGCCTTGCGGCATACCTCTTCAGGGGAAAGGCTAAGGGAGTAAACCCCGACAGAAAATCCGGAGCCGGAGTCCCTAAGGCGGTTTGATGTTGTAGTCAACACCGGCAACTCCTGCAGCGCACCTGAAGCCAAGCTGTACCGACTCCATCTTTCCCTTGGAGCCTTCAGCTGCGAAGAGAGGGGGGATCTGCTGCATGGGCAACAGCAGACCCTCCATATTACCCTGCCCAGGCTCTGTAGCTTCAGCGTCATCGCAAGATGTCGATTCAACACGGGAGGAGACAGATACCGTGTCACTCCCGAGTCGGACTGCACAGCCATTCTCGGCGGTGCAGATAGACTCTTAAGAAGCTACACCATCGTCTCTCGAGACGGACGGCTGCCGACGACGACGACGACGACGACGACGATGTTAGGTTCACTACCTACTCATCTGTTAGGTGAGTTATCGCCTCATCACTTAGTTCTGTCCCTGGAAACTTGATCTGCCCTCCCTTTTGGGCCATACTTCTGTGTCTCCTCATCTTGACAGCTTTCTATACTTGCCTCTGTGATTTAGATGGGGCTGTAGCACCTGTTATGTTATAGGGGGCAGAACCTTAGGTATTCACTAGTGCTGGCGGCCTGTTTCACCACATTTTGGTGCTGTATGTGGGGGAGGAGTCTGAGAGGGAACAGTGCTGGTTGCCTCTGCTTTTCCAGGCACTTATCCCTGATCCTATACTAAGCAAGCTGTCTCCTTTTCAAGACTGGTAGGTTCTTCCTCTGCCCTAACCCGCACTGGCTTTCACAGTCAGAAGCAATGTGGCTCTATTTTCCCTGGCGCTGGAACCGCAAGCTACATGATCTGGCCTGGGGCTGCGATCCTTCTGGTTTTGGGCTGGGATCACTTCTCAGTTTTAAACCATGTGACTGTGTTTTTTGCCATGGCTACAGTCGGTGTACTGCTAGCCACACCCACCAGCCACACTCCTGCCAGCTGTGCCACCTTAAGCTGTGCTGTCTGCAAAGCACTGCCCCTGCAGCTGCTGCTCCACTCCTCTTTCTCTTTGTCCTGGCTCTGCCCCTCCTACCTTTCTTACTGATTATTTCTTCTTTATTTCTTTGCTGAACTTCCCTGTAGTTTCAATTTTCTGGATTTTTCTGTGTGTTTTTTGTTGTTGTTGTTTGTTTGTTTTTAGTTTTGAAGTGGTTGTAAATTTCTTCTTAGTTGTGAGGAGATGCAGCACGTGTATTTATGCCTCCATCTTGGCCAGAAGTCTCTGATCATGTAGGTTATTACTACAACAATAATGCCTGCCATTTACACCATTGTACTATGAGCTACATATGAGGTCTGTCCAGAAAGAAGTCCAACCATTGTTAATTCAATGCGAATGGTTTGCATGACATCGATATAACCTGGCAGTCAAGGAGAGTGGATCGGGATGTGCATGTGTGAACAATGCTGACTTTACCATACCAGTCAATGGGGGCAGTAGACCTTGTTGAGAGGATGTGTACTATGTGGGTGTCACATTCAAAATGACTGAGCAAGTAGAGCAATGAATCTGCATCAAATTTTGCATTAAGTTTAAATATTCCTCCACAAAAACTATTTGTATGACTCAGAAGGCCACAGCTATAGGCAACTGGTGATTGGAAACTTCATCATGACAACGCACCTACTCATGCATCATATTTTGAGCAAAGTTTTTGTGGTGAAACATCTAATTACCCAGGTGACTCATCCCTCCTATGTACCAGGTTTGATGCCCCGAGACTTCTGTCTTTTCCCAAAGCTAAAATCACCTTTGAAAGGGAAGAGATTTTATACTATTGATGAGACTCAGAAAAATATGATTGGACACCTGTGTGAGGTCTCAAGGTGCCTACTTTGAAGGAGTTGAAGCATCATTGCCCTATGTACAATGTGTCTTGTATCTTGCATCTTCTTCAATAAATGTCTCTATTTTTCATATTATGTGGCTGGATACTTTCTGGACAGAGCTCATATATAGCCAACCCTCCCAACAATTCTGCATGATAAATAATACTTTATTTAATATCTTCCACAATATGGCATAGCTTTCTCATAGAAACTAAATAATACTGTAAACCGCTGTTTGTACATCTTAAGAGTTCAAGGCCTTCTCTTGTTAAACAAAGAGGTTTATAATTCACATAGTGTAGCCATATTATACAGGAATTACGCCCCCCCCCAAAAAAAAATTAAAGCTTTTTTCAACAATTAGAGTCTTCACTGGGAAAACAATTAATATTATAGAAACATAATATTACCATATGGAGCTCAAACACTCAAAAAGATTTGAAATTATTTATGTTGATGAAAAGAAAATTTAACCCTCTGCACCACCCCAAAATTTCCTTTATTTATGTGTCTTAATTAGGAATCTACAGGAAGCTAAGCGGACCAGGGTGACCCACCATTTGCATAAGGCCTTTCTTGGTTTCCCCACATTCTGCATTTCCACTAATCTACAATGTTTACTGATCTTTGGGTAAGAAATTCAGTTTTTCCCTAATATATTTTTAGAGGGTCCCACAGAGCCACCACCACCTTTTCCCCCCTTTTCCCTCCTTGAACGGAGACTAAGCAATAATGGTCTGCCATGCACCACCCTGTCTAGTACCGGGGTTACTACGATAAATGAAACAGAACTCCTACCTTTTGTGCATAAAATAAACCAATAAACTGATAATTCCAATCCTATACGACAAGGGAATGGATTAGCTTACTGGAACCGCCATAACAAGTTACCACAGGCTTGGATTAAAATAACAGAAATTTATTCTCTGACAGTTCTGGAGGCTAGAAGCGCCAAACCAAGGTGTCATCAGGACTGTGTTCTTTCTGAAGGCTCTTGAGGAGGGTTCTTCCTTGCTTTTCCAACTCCTGGTGTTGCTAGCAATCCTTGGCATTCCTTGGTTTGTAGACACATCACTTCAATCTCTGCCTCTGTTATCACTTAACACTTCTCTCTGAGTGGGTCTGTGTCTACTCTCTTTTTCTTATTAAGATTTATTGGATTTAGAGTTCACCTTACTCCAGATGACCTTATTTAAATTGATTACATCTACAAAGACCCTATTTCCCAGTAAGACCACAGTCACAGGTACCAGAGTTTAGGACTTGGATGTATCTTTTTGGGGTGCGGCGGAAGTGGGAAGAGGGCACTATTCAATTCACCACAGTGCTTGATGTTCTATACAGGTCACAGATTTTACCTTTTTCCCAAGTATTTCAGATGAATGGCTTCTGAGCTTCGAGAAAACACACATGAAATTAAAATATGAAATAGGGAAAGCTTGGAATATTAGACTACCTTCATAATCCACATGACTCCCTGGTACTCTGTAGTCCTGAAAAGTTAGAAAGGAGGCAGGACACCCAAAGATAACATTAGAAGCTTCCCCTATGGCTTTGGGTCCCAGTGATATATTTTGGGACGTGATTATTTATGGTAATGGTAAATAACACAGAAAATTGTTTTATATAGAAAGGGGATCATGTATAAAATTATTTGTGAAAGATTATTTCCTCAAATTCATCTTGAAAAAGAGTAAAGCCTATACTTATGGTAAAGTTGGCCATCATCACAATAACAAGCTCCAAGGGTTAGGACTTGAACATATCTTTGGGGGGTTTGAGGGGAATACAATTTAATCTACCACAGTATAAGTAAAGGACTGCTTGATCTTCTAGTTCACAGAAGGCTTCACCTAAATTTTATTAAAAATTATTTAACAAGTATAATTTAAAATAGAACATTTATGTGCAATGGCACTATATGTATTGGTGGGACAAATATTTAATTCATTCCCTAAGTATTTATTGAAAACCGAGTGTATATCAGACATTGTCTGTTGTTCTGAGGATATAGAATGAATAGGAAAGACAATGTTCTTGATCTCTAGAAATGTACATTCTGGTGGAAAAAAAATATTTAAAAAAACAATTAGTTTTAAAATGTTAGATTGTGATTAGGTGCATGAAGGAAATAAAAATAGATAACAGTATAGACAGGAACTAGACCTGGAGTTAAGAGCCTGTATGAATAAAGTTATCAGGGAAAGCCTCTCTGAGAAAGTATACTGTAGCTCAGCCTTGACTAAATTAAACTTTAAATATTAAACTAGTGTTTTGTGTGAAGAAAGAACATTTTGGTAAAGGAAAGTTCTAGAAAAAACAAAGTATACAAAAGAAAGTTGTAAAACTCAAAGAAAATAAATGTAATTTAAAAGACACATTTGTGCTGTGTAATAGTAAAAATTCAGGGTTTGTTTTTCACAGCAGACTTCATTGTATTGATATATGGTCACTGGATGTGATTGAAACCTCTGGTAAGTTGTTAAAGGAAGATAAGCGCCATGCACATTTAAATGATGGAAAGAAGATAAAAAGCAGAAGTCTTATTAAAAATACCTATCTATATTTTTCGCCAGGATGACAGACATTTTCTGTTCAGATTGCCTCCGTGCAGGAAAAAAGGATTTGTCATGCAGGATTAGAGCACTTGTCTATTACGTGTGCAATGCTGACTCCAGCAATAGTCAAATAGTTCTTGAATCCAAAAGGCAAAAACGTCCAAAACAGGCTGTCATACTCGCTGTGCTTTCAACAGCAGACAATGTCATCTGGAGCTACACTTCACTGGACTCCAATTTTAGATAGAAGTTATTTTATCCAAAAATTTTAATAACACTAAATTGTATATTTGAAAGTTACTAAGAAGATAGGTCTTAAAGGTTCTCATCACAAGAAAAAAAATGTAATTATATATGTATGGTAACAGGTGTTAACTAGATTTATTATGGTGGTCATTTCACGATGTATACAAATATCAAATTATTATATTATATACCTGAAACTAATACTCAACTTAAATAAATAGACAAATCCTTTGGATGATACAAATTTTTAAAACTGACATTGAAATTAATAGAACTTCAGAATATCCCCATGTCACTGAAGAAATTGTACGTTAATTGAAATTTCCTCCAAAGAGAAAACTGCAAGTCCAGATGGCCTCCTTCACTATTAATTCTATTAAAAATCTAATAAAGTTATAACAATCAAAAAAAACTCTGAAAATAGAAAATGAAGAAATATTTGCAAATCTATTTTACAAGTCCAGCATTACCCTAATATTAAAACCAGGCAAAGTCTTTACAAAACAAAATAATCACGAATCAATATAGCCAGTAAGAGGCTGGGTTGAGAGGCTAGAGCTCAGGCAGTCCATATTTTTAATTACAAAACTCTTAGTCCTATAATTAGTTGCCTACATCGTTTAACACAACGTATAATTTCTAATCCCTATGAGATTTCAAAACTAACGTCCTGTGAGAGTACTGTTTCTACAAATATCTGGCCCCCTGATAAACTTTTCTGAATAACTATTTGTTATAGGTGTATCTCCAGGCACCCTGGACTACCAGAAAGACAAACAAGTGGGTCTCAGTGCAGATTAAGCCTGAAACATCACTGGAGGCAAAAACGTCAAAACAGAAACTGTCCTACTTTGGGCATGTCATGAGAAGGCAAGGTTCTGTGGAAAAGACAATAATTCTGAGAAAAATAGAAGGCAGCAGGAAAAGAGGAAGAGCAAATATGAGATGGACTGATTCTACAAAAGAACCATAGGCATAAATCTACAGGAGCTGAGCAGGGCCGTTGAGGCCAAGATATTGTGCACATCACTCATTCATAGGATTGCTAGGAGTGGAAGCTGGCAGAACAGTACTTAACACACACATACAGGAGTGCCTAGGGTTCCCTAAAAGAAGTCTTACTATAAACATATATTTAATTGCATCTATAAATACTAGCATCCCTTATTTTGGTTATTAATTTAAAGGAATTGAAAGATCACAAAGCTTTGCATGAAAAAACATGTATTTTAACAGTACTTGGCAAGAGTAATAAAAACCAGAGTTGGAGAAAAATAGAGAGCTATTATTTTACCCACTCTATTTGATAATACATACAGGCAGTTCTGCCTTAATATTTACAGTAGATACTTTTGTTTCATCACTGTTGATCCTGAAATTTTAATAAAAAATCTCAGTTGCAATAAAAAATTGAAGGTTGTCTGAACTGCTGGATTTATTCCATGTCAACATATGTCTTACCACCTAATTTACACACATAAAAAATGAAAAGAAGAAAATATTATATTTGTAAAACAAATACAATTTAGAACATTTTCTATACCTATTATGTCATTTGATACTCTCTGTAAATTTTCCAGAGTGGTCACAGTTGCTCTATTTTACAGAAAAATAAACAGAGTCTGAGCAACATTAAATAGCTTGCTTGTCCAGGATCACATAACTAAAAGGGAGCAAAAAATATGACAGAAGTCAGTAATTTTAATGTTAAGTTTTTTATTCTGCAATATATGCTTATTGTCTCTTAAATTGATGTAAATATTTCTCAAGTTTTTCCTGTCAAATAATATAATTCAATCTGGGCATGTTTGCAGAGGGCTTACAGTTTATGTTTTAAATTCTGAACATGAAGTAAGACATCAATAGAAGATCACCAAGAAACTGACACTTTTTCCTCAAAATCCATAATGGAATTATAACTATGGCAAATATTTAAGCATCCTGGTATAATGCCTGCTACAGAATGCACTTTTGAATTTTAAGTCTATGTAATGAGCCAGATTTTGAGTTTGAGTTATGAGGAGTATTTTGTATTCTAATTGCCATGACATTAAAGGAACAAATGTATAATTCTGCTGTGCTTGTAAAGACATCAACATAGACTAAGAGCACACGTGGTAACAGAGAATTAACTTTCTCTATGGACAAAGGACTATGAAATGGAAATATGTCTGCTATATCTACATACATTAGGAAGATATTATTAATATATTCTACTTTAATTAATAACTTCTACAAAACTTTCTGCATAGATATAACATAGTCTTTTTAAAAATAATTTAACAAAAGCTGGCTAGCTGAATTCAGTTATGTTGAGACCCAATATGGTGATTTTTTAAATATATTCCTGGAAGTAATCTGGGAGAACCTATCTGGTTGCAGGTGAATTTGTGAGCATACTATCTCAGATATAGCCAGGCAGTTAAAAGAATCTTTCTTTGCAAATCCAACCTATTCAGGACACATGAAGCATTGGCCATTGTTGTAGGTTTCAAATAGCAGTTTAAAAATTATAAAAGTTAATTTAATAACTTGTTTTAACTATTCATTATTTAATTATTGAAAGAAAAATAATCCATTCATTTATGTACTAAGTATTTTTTGAGAACAATTATATAGGAGGCCCTATAAAAGAATCAAAGGTGTATAGGACACTTATCCTGGTCTCAAGAGAGTTTACAAAAAAATAAGAAAAAGTTTAATAGACATCAGTTATTATAACATAAGCTGATACCATTAGAGGTGATGTGTGACAGAGGGAGGGTTCAGTTATCAATAGTGAGTAGGAAGGACTTACTGTGGAAGTGACAGTTATACTGGGTCTCATAGGATAAGCAGGTTCACTGTGCAAAAATAGAAGGGAATCCAGGGAAGGGCATTAAAAAAAAATGGCCTAAAGAAGATGGGAGAGCATAAGGGAGTTTTGAAGAATAGTCAGTATAATATTATCTGAACCATTCTTCATGAAGTAATAAATATACTATATTACATAATACTATTATGCAATAATTTATTAAATGTATGATTTACCTTAAAATATAATGATATTTTTGGCAGGTTTTACTAACTTAAACTGATATCTTGACACAACATTGTTATCAGTGGGGCAATTACATCTGTACAAAAAAAATAAAATTATAATTTTAATTAAAAGTTTTACTAAAATATTATATGGATCACTATTGATGCTGTGTATATAAGCAATCAATGTGTCAGATCACTGTCTTTCTACTACTTCTGCATTCCTGACAAAGAATTTTCAAACTCTGAAAGCTCCAATTTTCATATAAATGAGCTCAAACTAGAAGTATTACAAAGAAAGTACCAATTGTATGAAGGATAAATTAATATGAATCAAGATGCATTCTATCTTCAATATCCACAAAACAAATATTTATCTTGGTTACAAAGGATCAAACTGTTCAGCCATTTTTGTGGTGAAAATACTCATATTACACCTTGACATTATAAGAAAAGATAAAAACATCAGGAACCATTTCTAGGCATACAAGTGAACATAAGCTAGTTTAGGTCTAAAACCTTGTGCCATTCCATTGGTGCCTCCTGACTCTGAAGGGTGCGGGAGGATGCAGCTCTGGATCTCACCCAAGCCCTCTCTCACTCTAGGTCTCTCCTTTACCTCAAGTTCATGAAGCTGGACTCCCTACCTCAGGACTCAACGTTCCCCCATTCCATCCTTTTCCACTTTCTCTATAAAAAGAAAATGGTAATGAGGACTATCATACAGTCTTCACTCCAGAATTACTCAGTCTAAATAAAAATGCCTTTGACCTCAAATTCAACTTTTTATGCAATATTCCCCTTACGCATTCTGATGAAGTCCATGAACTCCTTCCCAGAAAAATGTTTATATATGCACAAAATGGAATTCAGAGTATTACATGGATGCTAGTTATACAGAAATTCTTTTATTAAAATTAAAATATGAGGCCAAGATAGAGCCATAGACAGACATGCTGCATCTCCCTCCACAACTAAGAAGGAATACAACTACCTCAAAATTAGAGACAACCAGAAGTTCCAGAAAATTGAGCTTCATGGAAGTCTAGCAAACAACGATATTAAGAAGAAATACTCATCCAGACAGGTAGAAGGGGCAGAGCCAGGGCTGAGAGGATATGGTGTGGCAGCAGCAAAGGTAGTGGCAGGCCAGCGGAAAGCACAGTTACATGTTTTAAAGTCAGGAGGGTCACCTGGTGTTACGTTCCCAGTTCCTCACCAGACTGAACAGCTCATGGTCCCAGCACCAGGGAAAATCAAGCCTCATTGCTTCTGACTGTGCAAACCAGTGGGAGTTGTGGCAGAAGCAGAAACTTCTGGTCTCTCATCAGAGTTCACTTGTTTGGGGGACCCCTATGGTCTTAGAGCCTCCGCTGACCCACCTACTCTGGGGGCGATGGCCGGGGCAGCAGGTGGAGGGGCGCTGGTTCCATACAGAGGTGAAAGAAGTGCCTGGATGTGGGGGCAAGTGCTGGGCAGGGGGCATTGTTCCCTCTCAGACCCCTCCCCCACATACAGCACCACAACGTGGTGAAACACGTCACCCTGTACTGATGAATCCCTAAGGCTCCGCCCCTTACAATATAACAGGAGCGACAACTCTACCTAAGATGCAGAGCGAAACAAACACAGAAGCCTGTCAAGATGAGGAGACAATTTCCAGCCAAGATGGAGGCTTAGGCTGACATGCTCCATCTCCCTCCAGAACTAAGAAGGAACACAACTACGGCAAAACCAGAAATAACCAGAAGTTCCAGAAAATAAAGCTATATGGAAGTCCATCATATGAAGTTATAAAGCAGTGATGCTCGTCTGCACAGGTAGGAAGGATGAGGCCAGGGCAGAGAGGTCAAACTGTGCTGGCAGTGGCAACTATGGCGACAACTGCGGTGACAGCAGTGGGACAGTGGTAAGCACAGACACTTGTATTTAAGGGGAAGTGAGAAATGCCTGGGGAGCACGCCCGGCTGCAGACCAAACCCATCAGCTCATGATTCCAATGCCAGGGAAGGCAGACCCCCATTGCCTTGGACTGTGAGGGTCAAAGGGCATGGGAATGGAGGAGAAGGATCCCTGTCTCTCAGCAGAGAATGAACAGCAGGAATCCATCTTGGACACCCGACCCCACGCAAAATGCCACAGTGTGGTGAAAAGGGTTGCCTGGTTGTGATGAGTACACAGGGCTCCGCCCCCTATAGTGTAGGAGGTGTGACAGCCCCGCCCAGAAAGCAAAGTTAAACACAAAATGGTCAGGATGGCACAGATCATGATAGAGATCCCAGTGACACAGCTGACCAGACAGCAAATATCTAATCCAATGAAGCAACAGATAGGAAATCTTTCTGAGGCACAGTTCAGAGCTTTGGTTATAAGAATACTTACAGACCTAACAGCAGACCTTAAACAAGACAGGGAAGGAAGGAAGGCCAGTCCTGCTAAAATGAATGAAAACACATACAAAACTAGTGGTGAGGGAAAGAAAACCAGGGATGAAATCAACAAATTGGAACATAGGGAAGGAACAAATAGTCAACCAGTGCAGAAAGAGGAAACAAAAAGTGAGGAAAATGAGGAGAGACTCAGAAACCTATAGGACAGCTCTAAGTGGGCCAATATCTGAATTATAGGGTTGCCAGAAGGTGAAGAAGAACTAGAAACTGAAAAATTATGTGAAAAAAGAATGAAGCACAATTTCCCTAACTTGGGGAAGGAACTAGACTTACAGGTCCAGGAAGCACGGGGAATTTAAAAAAACTGGACCCAGGGAGAACCACACCAAGACACATTATAATCAAAATACCAAAAATTAAGGATAAAGAGAGAATCTTAAAAGCAGCAAAGAGAAGAAGAGAATTACATACAAAAGGGTTTCAATAAGACTATCAGCTGATTTCTCAAAAGAAACTCTGCAGGCAAGAAGGGAATGGCAAGAAATATTCAAAGTAAGGAAAATCAAAAACCTACAACCACGATTACTCTATCCAGTGAAGCTATCATTCAGAATAGAAGGGCAGAGAAAGTGTTTCCAGGACAAAGTAAAACTGAAGGAGTTCATCAGATCCAAACCACTGTTATATGAGATGTTAAAGGGACTTGTTTAGGAGAAAGTGGATCAAAACTATGAACATTAAAATGAAAACTGTATCACAACAACCAATAAAAGAAGCTAGAGAATTGAAACAAAGGCAAACTAAGTAGATAACAATAGTGGAAAAAGAATTATAGGTATGGGGAACATTATGGGGGGAAGAGAGGAAGAGAGGTAGATGGTTCAGGAATTAAGAAGCATAATAGGAAGATGTTGAGAAGAACTATATGCACAACCAATGGGCATGGACTAAGGGTGGGGGGGACAACTGGTGGGAGAAGGGTCACTGGATTGAGGGGAACAAAGAGCAAAGAAATTGGGACAACTGTAACAGCATAATCAATAAAGTATATTAAAAATAAAATAAAATTTCCATAAAAAATTAAAATATCGTATAATAAATTTTCCTTATTAACCTATTTAAAAAATCTAGTGAGGTGTCTTAATAATGCCATATTCTCAAAATAGGGATGAGTATAAATGATATTCTTGTAATACTGCAATAACTTTACCATGCTATTAAAATACCTACACTTCTACTGGTGATAAAGTCATAGGTATGGCTAACTCGACTGTGATTTGTTGTCTATATTCAAAACTAATGAAACTGGTAAATTTGAGTAATATGCTAGTAAAAGTTAAGATGTGTTTTTTTGTTTGTTTGTTTTTTCATGCAAAGCTTAATTGATTATTTAATTAATTATTTGGTAATTTTTTAAAAGTATATTTTACTGATTATTTTGTTACAGTCGTTTCAATTTTTCCCCTTTGCTCCCCTCTGCCCAGTACCTCCCTTCCCTCCAGCAATCCCACCGCCCTTAGTTCATGTCCATGGGTCATGCATATAAGTTCTTTGGCTTCACCCTTTCCTATATTTTTCTTAACTTCCCCCTGTCTATTTTGTACCAACAAATTATTCTTCTAAATCCTTGCACCATATCCTCATTTCTCCTCCACCCTCCCAGCTGATAACCCTGCAAATGATCCCCATACCTATGATTCTGTTTTTATTCTGGTTTGCTTAGTTGGATTTTGTTTTTAATTTTTAGATTCAGTTGTTGATAGTTGTGAGTTTGTTGTCATTTTAATGTTCATAGTGTTGATCTTCTTTTTAAGTAAGTTCCTTTGACATTTCATATAATAATAGCTTGGTGATGATGAACTCCTTTAGCTTCACCTTGTCTGGGAAGCCCTCCATCTGCCCTTCCATTCCAAATGATAGCTTTGCTGGATAGAGTAATCCTGGTTGTAGGTTGCTTTTCATCACATTGAATACTGCTTGCCAGTCCCTTCCTGCCTGCAAAGTGTGGTCTGAGAAATCAGCTGATAGTCCTATAGGCAGCCTCCTGTAGGCAACTTTCTGCCTCTCTCTTGCTGCCCCCGGGACTCTCTCTTTATCTTTCACCTTTGGCATCTCAGTCATGATGTGTCCTGTTGTGGTCCCCTCTGGATCCAGCTTACCCAGGACCTTCCATTCTTTCAGGACCTGTATGTCCATCTCCTTCAGAAAATTTGGGAAGTTTTCCTCATTTTTTTCATTTCTTGCTTCCTCATTCTGCACTGGTTGATTGTTTTTTATTCTTCCTTATGATCCAAATCATTGATCTGAACCCCGGTTTCCTCCCCTTCACCATTGGTATTGAGTGGATTTTCCTTCGTTTCACTTAGCATAGCCTTCACTTATGCGTTTGCCATACTCAAGCATATCTGTCAAGCCTGTGAGCATCTTTATCACCAGTGTTTTGAATTCTTCATCTGTTAGGTTGGCTATCTCCTCTTCGCTTAGTTCTCCCACTGGAACCTTGATCCATTTCCACTTTTGGGCCATACTTTCCTGTCTCCTCATTCTGACAGGCTCCTGTGTTTTTCTGCCTCTACATCCCAGGTAGAGCTGTTGCTTCTGTTATGTTGTAAGGGGCGGAGCCTTAGAGATTTGTCAGTACATGGTGACCTGTTTCACCACGCTGTGGCACTGTATGTGGGGGTGGATTCTGAGAGGGAATAATACCTCCAGCCGAGCACTTGCCCCTTTTCCAGGCACCTCTCCCACTTACACACCGGACTGGTGCCCCTCTATCTGCTTCCCTGGCCATTGTTCCCAGAGCGGGTGGGTCTGTGGACATTCTAGGGCTGTGGGGGCCCTTTAAATAAGCGGACTCTGCTGAGAGACTGGTAGTTTCTGCCTCTGCCCCCAAACCCACTGGTTTGCACAGTCAGAAGCAATGGGGCTTGATTTTCCCCAGTGCTAGCACCGTGAGCTGTGAAATCTGGTAAGGAGCTGGGAAAACTCCCCAGGTGTCCCTCCTGACTTTTTAAAATGTGTGACTGCGCTTTTTGGCTGGCCTGCCACTGCCGCTGCTGTTGGTGCCCCCACATCACATCCTCTCTGCCCCAGCTCCACCCCTCCTACCTGTCTGGATGAGTATTTCTTCTTTATATCTTTCTTTGATGGACTTCAATGCAGTCTGATTTTCTGGAACTTCTGGTTGTCTCTAGTTTTGAGATAGTTGTATTCCTTCTTAGTTGTGGAGGGAGATGCAGCATGTCTGTCTACACCTCCATCTTGACTGGAACTCCAAGATGTGTTTCTTTTAATTCATCTAAATTTCTAAATTCTCAATCCTCCCTATGCACCAGACTAGGTTAACCCCTGCTTTAATGATGTAAAATTAGGACTTAATGTACAATGGCAGCTGAGAAGCAGCAAAGTATCTTATGAAGAACATGAGTTTCACTATTAGTGAGACCCAAATTTCAATCCAGGTTATGCCACTTACTTTGTCCCAAACTCTGAACAAGTTACTTAAATTCCCAGCCCACTTTTCTGTGCAGTGCAAGAAATAATAACTACCCTGTAGTGCTGTTGGGTCAAGGCTGGTCACCTAGTGGTTTTCTATTCATTTCTGGTAAAGCCAACTCCTACACATAAACAAGGTGTCTACCAGGATTTCTCAAACCTCATTACATAGACTGATGTAGATTACAACACAACAAATTTTAGAACTATCCCAGATAAGTCAAAAAACACTACATTTTTTTGTCGTTTTTCTTTCATATGGTACCTTATTTACATTTATTCTTTGATACTTGCCACCTATGACTTGTGTATGTATTTAGAGGTCAACCTGCTCTTTAAAATGTAAATAAAGCTCATATGTTTATCATCCCACATTCAGTGTATGAGCTAATACCCACCATAAAAACTTCTGTGTATTTTCCTAGAACATGTTCTCTCACAGTTATTTCTGCCCAGTTGCTGTTTTTGGTGAACTCTTAGTCCCATGTGCATCTCATCCTCTTTCTCCACTCTCAGTGCTAACCCTAATGGAGAATGAATCACTTTTTCCTAAATGTGTGTGTGTGTGTGTGTGTGTGTGTGTGTGTACTGTGCCCAGGACATATTGTAACCCATTTTGTAAGCAGTCTTGACTGATGTTTTAGGGCAATGGGGGACTCCATACCTGCATGTTGCTTAGCTCCCTCTCCCCGTTCTCCTCACAGCTCTGTTTCTCCAGATCTCAGCACCCTTGGGCTCTGCTACCAAACTTATTCCCTTTCTGTTATTGGGCTGAGTAATTTAGCTCCTCACCACTTAATGTGTGCAGAGCTTACTTTGGAGATCCAAAGACATTAACATCTCCTCTAGCAAAGGAGCCATCTCTTCCTTTAACTGCAGAGAATTGGCAGAGGCATTTCTGTTCTCCTTCTACCAGTCTCTGAATAGGAAAGACAGCAACCGCTGAATTTATTTTCTCCCTGATACAAATTTCTTATAAGTCAGAAAAATGAAGAGTAAGTTCTAGTTTTAAATAATAGATTCCCCTGTTATAATATTGGCTATACTGTACTATTTGCTTTTCTCACTGCAGTCCTAGCTCCTTGAGAAGAGAGTTAGGGGCTTTGCAATATGTAAGTTCTTCACTGTGTAGCAAGATGCTTTTCACACAGTATTTCTTAGGAGGAATTGAATGAATGGGCGAATGGAGAGAGGATTTTGCACCATTATGTAATCTCTGCATGTACTTAAAGTGTTTAATAGTCTGTGTGAGCAGTAGATTGCTGTGTGTGGGGGGGGGGCAGTACAAGTGATTCCTATGCCAGCAATATGGTCTGTATGAGCTCCTCAGTAACATCACCTCTTAAATTATTTAAATGGTAAATACATATACAAAGCTATTAGAAGAAATAATGTAGATATAGAATCATACTACATCCTCATAATACAAAGGATCTAAATAGAGTTGCCTGCTTCCTGATGTAATATAACAAAGTGATTAAGTACATGGGATTTAGAATAAAGCAAGCCCAGGTAAAAATCCTGGACTGTCACTTCCAACCCATGTAATATTGAGAAATTACTTAGCTTCATTTTTCTCACCAGTAAGGTACTTATTAAAAAAGAAGTATTGTGATAATTTTAAAAGAGATAGTATATACAAAGCTCCTGGTTTACTTAACATACTGTTTGCTATATAATCAGGAAATATATAGTAAGATGCTTACAATAATGCCATGTCTGTTACTATTAAAAAGAAGCAACAATACCTAAACCACTTGATGTCAAGGAGTGTACTGGGCACTAATCTAATATTTTATTCAGCTTCAACATACAATATTTGTTAATTCTTCTGGTAATCTTTGAAGTCAAATGAAATTTTGTAATTACCCCCTATTCCAATTATTTTTAGCAGTACAAACTAAGCCATATGAGACATCTGTAATTCGATGAGATTAAAAAGAAAAAAAAAAAAAGCATTCCAGTATGTTATTAGCAAAAAGAAGTTGTCAGAGCAGTCCTAATGTCCTAATGTAACCCAATACATGGCACACTTTTACATATTTTATACTAAATTGCGAGGGGTTGTACATGCAATTCATGATAGCTTTTACTGCCTACCATCAAGAAAATTCAGTATAGACAAGTTATTTCAATCATTCATTCAACTACTTTAAAACTGTATCCAAAAAAACATGAAAACTCTCAAGATTATTCTATTAAAGGGACTGAATTCAGTGAGTGTGAGTGGACTGTGCTTTGATAATGTGCTGTCCAAAAACTATCCCTGCCTTTCAACACTGCTGTGTCACTTTTAAGCGGGAACAGCCATCTTTTCTATTTCAGTGTTTGTGAATGCCAAAGCCATGGTGATTAGTTTTTGTGGGCCTGTATGTGGCTTCTCTGGTCTACAGGTTGCCAGCTGCCTCCACTTTTTCCCTTTGTACTGAAGCCCTTATCAACAACTGTGTGGACATTTTAGCTCCGCATAAACACTGAGTCCTTTGAGAAAGAGAATTTAGTCAAAGGGCAAACAGAATCCCATGCTGTTCTCTTCCCTCACATTTATGGGTAATCAATGTCCATTTAGTTGTGTTCTCTAATGCGTGGTGTTTGCCCTATTAAATAAAATAAAAAATATTCTGTATGCATGTTAATAGCATTTATTGAGCTGTTTCTGGTTTCTAAATGCTAGAAAGACAATTTTTTTAAAAAGTAACTTTTGTGACTGGTTTATTGCCAGAGGTGATGAGCCAAAAGGGCCTAATGCATAAGATGTTGCTTCTTAGCCACCCAAGACATTCTCACTCTTGGGTTCCTTCCTTCTAACACAGGGCACTTACCTGTCTCTGCCCCTTTAGGGCATCCTGCTGCAAAGCCCCATGTTGAGCTCTCTTTCCTTCACCTGGGTACCACTCCTGAGCAGAAGTGACAAACAGAAAGAGAAGATGTCGTCGTCGGCAGCCGTCCATCTCGAGAGACGATGGTGTAGCTTCTTAAGAGTCTATCTGCACCGCCGAGAATGGCTGTGCAGTCCGACTCGGGAGTGACACGGTATCTGTCTCCTCCCGTGTTGAATCGACATCTTGCGATGACGCTGGAGTGTCCTCTCCAGTGAAGCTACAGAGCCTGGGCAGGGTGATATGGAGGGTCTGCTGTTGCCCATGCAGCAGACCCCCACCCTCTTCACAGCTGAAGGGTCCAAGGGAAAGACGGAGTCAATACAGCTTGGGTTCAGGTGCGCCGCAGGAGTTGCCGGTGTTGACTACAACGTCAAACCGCCTTAGGGATTCCGGCTCCAGATTTTCTGTTGGGGTTTACTCCCTTAGCCTTTCCCCTGAAGAGGTATGCCGCAAGGCAGCGGAGGTTTTTTGGAGTCAGAGTTTTCCTTCTCTGATGTGCCCTGACTGGAAGATCGAACCAGCGACACTTAGCTCACAGGCCGACGCTCAATCCACTGAGCCAAACCAGCCAGGGGTAAAGAGAAGATGTATATAATTGCTAATATTATACATATAATTTCTTTCATGTCAGGAACATATAAAAAGCCTATATTCCTAAATACATGCAGTCTTAAGGGTATCAGGTCTCCAGGTTGAGGTGCAGAGGAGAAAAAAGACAGGAAAAGCTCTGCATTTGGAAGGGAGATGAAAACCCCTCTGGTTAGTCAGCTGCTCCTTGTTAACAGTATATCTCTGGGGAGGGACTGCTGTTTTTTTCCTTTATAGGAACCACATTGAATTTGATTCTTTTCTAGCCCAATAGATGTTCCCACATTCAATTCAGAAGTAGAGAGATCCAGAACATGATTTGAGAAATAGACTACAGGGAATGTGCTAAGAAATTAGACCAACTGAAATTAGAATAAATTTATTTTCTGTTGTGGTAGGTGCACAGATGAGAAATAAAAGGGTAAAAAGTAATGTGAGTTCACATATTCCTTCACAGACTCCTCCATTAAGTATTCATGTTTTCATATAAACAAACAAGAGATGACAAGTGGAAAATAGGTGAAGCTGTATGATCACACATTAAAATAGGTATCTCAGTTACCAACAGATTATGTATACACACACACACACACATATACGAAGAAACATATCACATTACCATGGTTTCTCAACAGTTATAGATATTTTCATAAGAACAGCCCAGATCAATTTCACTTGGGGTATAAATACTTGCTAAAATTAAATCTCCTTTGGTTATTGATAGAGTTCCTATCCACCCCATCCACACACTGCTTCTCTAAAAATGATATATTTAAATGAGGTCCTTAGGGGCTAGGAAGTGAGGAGAATTGATGCACTTGGGGAATAGAGTCAGATTTGTTTGAAAGAGGATCAGTTTCAAACATTAATTTTATAGTCACCCCATGAACTTCAGCTGAGTTGGCAAAAAATATAGTCAGTTGAATGAGGCAGAGACACAGAAATAAGCAGAGGTGGGAGTGGGTCGAGGCAAGAATAGGCACATAATTTACCTGTTGTTTCAACTTTTCTCTGTGCCACATTATTTATTTGCCAGTCCTGCTCTATCCTTTTCTAAGTCTAAGGGCACTTACCTGTCTTTTTTTTAATTCCTTTTTTAAATCAATGCTCAGTTCGTATGTTTTCTCCATTATGAATCTGTCCTGAAAAACTGCATCCCACCCTAAAGGAAAATGATTTCTTTTTCTACGAGCATAGAGAATTTTGTTCATGTTTTAAACACTTAATATTTAGATGCAATTATTTGTTTTTATGTACATCTTCACCTTCACTGGGTCCTTGCGTACCTGGTACTTAGCATAGAGTAGTCACTCAATATTTATTACACATAATTAATTAAAAGCAGAAGGACTTGCATCTGAGCGATACTGCTTTCACCCACTCACTATGGTCCTTCTCCATTCCACTCCCACTCAGACCCCTTTTCTTCACTTTTAGTCCTTTCTTCCTCTCCTTCCTTTCTTCTGGTATCTTTCTTTATTTGTTCCTTATCTCTTGTCTTTTATTTCTTTCTCTTTTTTTTTCTGTTTTTCATTACAGTTGTTCATTTCTTATGAGACCTAAAAAAACTGAGTTTTAAATTTACTATTAAAAATGTTTTGCATTAGAAAAATTTTTAATATTTATTTATGTAGGTTCTTTTGAATTAGTGTTTGAGGGTTCTTAGGGTATAATCCCAGCAGTGGTATCACTGGATCAAAAGGCAGTTCAATTTTTAGTTTTTTGAAAAAATTCCATACTGTTTTCCACAGTGGCTGCACCAGTCTGTATTCCCACCAACAGTGCACTAGGGTTCCCTTTTCACCACATCCTCACCAATACTTGTTATTTGTTGATTTATTGATGATAGCCATATACTTTGAAACCCACTTCTCATAACAATGTTTCAATGTGATAGGGAAAAATTGGTTATTTTCCTTATTTTATAGAAGAGACCACTAAATCCAAGGAGGTTTTGTGACTTAACCAAGGATGTAGCAGGGAATGGAATATAGAACTTCATATTTCTTGAACAAGTATTTTATAAAATCTCATTCTCTTTTTATTCTAAAGGCAATATTAAACTTATAGCATTATAATTCAGTTTATTCTCCTCCCAGCATAGTTCTTTTTAATCCATACCTATGATAAACATCAAACAATATCATTTTATACCAGTTCAACAGAAAAAGGCAAAAGATATATGTAATATACATCTTCTTACTAAACAGAAGGTAAGTTCCTTTTATTAGAATGAACTGGAAAACATATGAATCACCTTGACATTCCTGTTGGTATTCATCTTGTCATATCAATACAATGAATTGAAATATATGCCTTTTTTAGAGTACTGGAAAAAGTAAAAATAAATGATTATATTACAATACAGTTAAACATACAACCATCTTTCAGAAAGCTTCTTTGTATGGTTCAGAGTTCTTAGTTTCTGTCAACAGAACCCTCCTTAGCTCATTTAAACAAGAAGGAATTTATGGAGAAACATTGGAAGCTCAAAGAATTAATAGGCTTTGAATTCTATTGCCAGGAACATCTCCTACAACAGAACTGGCCTGAGAAATTTGCTTCAGACACTAATGACACCAGAACAACTTTGTCTCTGCCAAAATTGAGTTTCTTAATTTGATATGTTATCATATATCCACTGCCAGCCCCAGAAACACCATCCTAAACTGGTTTGATTTGGAGTTTGTCACTACTGTTAAATTCAGAATCGAGAGTCTCCAATTCTGCCTAAGCCAGCAAGGTGTATTTTTCACAATGAGCCTGTATCTTCATCTAATTCAATTGCAAAACAAAGTTCAGAAAGGTTTTGTCTCATTGAAGAAACCTAAATCATCTATTTGACTCTAATTGAAAGGGAAGCCGAGGAATACAATTTTATGCATTCTATTTTGGGAAGGCAGTGTTCAATAAAAATATTAAAAGGTAGAAACAGTGTTCAAAATATTTTGGACATCTCTGAATGACAGGGTCATTTACACCTGTGTAAAAATATTACTCTAATTTGCAGAGATATATAGAACAATAAGAAAAAAAAACCCTTACTGTCCAATTTCTTTTTTTTTTTTTCATTCAGATTACCATTGTTCATTGGTTCTAAGGTATGTTTCCTTTGGTATAAGTTCTGAAGTAAGCTTAACGTTAAAATTGTAAAGTTAAACGTGTTCACATATTTCAGTGTGGTTGCTTGAAAAAGTAATTAAAGTAGACTTCTAAAATTATATTCTTCAAAGACAAAGCTTCCCAGGTTAAGAAAAAAAAAAGAAAGACAGAAAGAAAGAAAGAAAAAATACTAAAGGAATATACCTCCACCAAATGAGCATT
The DNA here is from genome assembly GCF_987537825.1 of Furipterus horrens. NCBI lineage: Eukaryota > Metazoa > Chordata > Mammalia > Chiroptera > Furipteridae > Furipterus > Furipterus horrens. Next base: position 106,481,792 of record NW_028327176.1, on the reverse strand, counting down.
GCAAGAGATGCTAAAGGCACTGCTTTAAGAATAAGAATTAAAAAGGATCATAGGTAAAAGGGGGGAAATGGCAATGAACAAATACCTATCAATTAAAACCTTAAATATAACTGGACTAAATGCTCCAATCAGAAGACATAGGGTAGCTGAATGGGTAAGAAAACATAGCTGCATATATGCAAACTACAAGAGACCTACCGCAGAACACAAGATTTACACAGGCTGAAAGTGAAGGGATGGAAAAATATATTCCATGCAAATGGACATTTAAAAAAAGCTGGTGTAGCAATACTTGTATTAGATAAAATAGACTTCAAAACAAAATCCATAACAAGAAACAAAGAAGGTCACTACATAATACTTAAGGGTGTAGTCCAACAAGAGGATATAACCCTAGTAAACATATATGTACCTAATATAGGAGCACCTAAATATATAAAGAAAATCTTGGAGGACTTTAAGAAAGAAATTGACAGCAAAATAGTCACTGTAAGAAATTTTAACACCTCACTGTCAAAAATGGGTAGATCTTTCAGACAAAAAAGCTAACAAGGATATAGCAGCATTAAGTGACACTCTAGATCAAATGGACTTAATTGATATTTGCAGAACATTTCACCTCAAAGAAGCAGAATATACATTCTTCTCAAATGCACACAGATCATTTTCAAAGATCACCATATGGTAAGACATAAAACAAGCCTTAACAAATTCAAATGAATTGAAATTATATCAAGCATCTTCTCAGATCATAATGGCTTGAAACTAGAAACCAACCTCATGAAAAAAACTCAAAAATATTCAAATACATGGAGGCTGAATAACACATTATTAAAAAAAATGAATGGGTTAACAATGAGATCAAGGAAAAAATCAAAACATATCTGGAAACAAATGAAAATTAACAAAACCTTTGGGACACAGTGAAAGGAGTTCTGAGAGGGAAGTTCATAGCAATACAGGCATATTTTAAAAAGATAGAAAAACCTCAAATAAAAAAAAAACCTAACCTTATATCTAAATAACTAGAGAAACAACAACAACAAACAATGCCTAGAGTGAACAGAAGGAAGGAAATAATCAAGAGCAGAGCAGAATTAAATAGAGACTAAAAGATCAGTGAATCCAGGAGCTGGTTCTTTGCAAAGATAAAATTGACAAACCTTTAACTAGACTCATCAAGAAAAAAAGACAGAGGACCCAATAAACAAAATCACAAATTAAAGAGAAGAAGTAACAACTGATACCACAGAAATATTAAGGATTGTAAGAAATTACTATCAACAACTATATGCCAAGAAATTAGACAACCTGGGAAAAAATGAATAAATCTCTAGAAACATACAATCTTTCAAAACTGAGTCAGGAAAAAGCATAAAATCCCAAATAGACCAATAACAACTAGCAAACTTGAAGCAGTAATAAAAAAAAAAAAAAACTCCCAGCGCACAAAAGCTCTAGACCAGATGACTTCACAGGTGAATTTTACCAAATATCCAAAAAAAGAACTAACACCTATGCTTCTCAAACTTTTCCAAAAAATCCAAGTAGAGGGAAGCCAGTATTATCCTAATCCAAAAACCAAGTAAAGACACAACAAAGGAAGAAAATCTGGCCAATATTTCTGATAAACATAGTTGCTAAAATCCTCAAAAAAATACTAGCAAACCAGAACAAAAAATACATTAAAAAGATCATCCACCATGATCATTTATTCCAGGGATGCATGGATTGTGCCATATTGGCAAATCAATAAATGTGATATGTTACATAAAGAAAATGAAAGACAATAATTACATGATCATATCAATAGATGCCAAAAAAATCATTTGATAAAATCCAGCACTCATTTATGATAAAAACACTCAGCAAAAATGGGAATAGAGGGAGCATACCTCAACAGAATAAAGGCCATATATGAAAAACCTACTGCCAACATCATACTCCCTGAGCAAAAAATAAAAGTAGTTTCCTTAAGATCAGGAGCAAGACCAGGGTTTTCATTATATTTTTCTACTTTCCTGCCTATAGTCATTCATCTAAGAATTTGAGATAATTAAAGCCAAAACAATGAGTCCCTTCCTGAGATTCATTTTTGCTCTTCTCCAGGGTAATGATTCTCTCAAACTTGAGCATACTCCAGAACCACTGGAAGGATATGTGAAGACACAGGTTGAGGATGGGAAGCCCATGTCCAGAGTTACTGAGTCAGTAGATCTGAGATATGACCCTGGCCTTTTCATCTCCAGCAAGTTTCCAGATGTTGCTGATGCTGCTGTTCCAGGAAAACCACTCTGAGAGCCATGTTTCTGGGGTCACTAAGTTACGATGATGCAAGCCTAGAACCACTAGTGACCAACTTTCACACTTGGTGGATAAAGTCTGCTTGTTTTTTTAATTTTATGTGATGCGACCAAAGTTCAAAGAGGTGGGGATAAAGAAAGCAATGACGATTTAGAGAGGGTGGCATGGGCATCATTGAACTATGGATCCAGTTAGCCCTATTCCTGTCTCCAGCTCTAATTTTCCCAGTTATATTGATCAATAAATGTCTTATCCAGCTTATTCTAATTTGAGATGGTTTTCCATTTTTTAAAAACAAGAAAATGTGTCCACTGAGTTTCAAAAATAAGGAAGCTTTAATAGCATCATTTAGAGATCTAAGCTTTATTTAAGAAAGGTCCCTGAAAGACATATTGTACTGTGGCCATGTTTGATTCAGTAGGAAGAAGATGTTCAGGCATCTTTATATATAACAATATTTAGTACCAAAGCTTTACAAAAAGTTTGACAATTTTTGTGTCATACTTTGGAATATATTAGGAAGTACAGAGGATTGGTGCATTGGTAATTGGTTTCTTAATATATGGATTTACATAACTATTTTAAATTACCATTAAAGATGATATTTAATTTCAGCACAGCTTTTACTCTGCTCATCATTGTCAGTTGGGTTTTGAAATAGTTTATCAACAGAATTTAAATTATACTACTATGGAGGCAACATAATATTATGCTTACTTACAGACATATTTTCAATTGTCTAGCTTGGGAAAAACCCGCAATGAGGGGGCAGTTTGTCATTTTTTACACATTTGCACTCTGTGTTTTACTAATTCTTGAGTGACGCCAACCATAGAAATCTATTCAGAAGTTTAAATTTGTTTCCAAAAATAAAAGTAGAAGGACTTAAGAGAGGGGTGAAGGAAAGGTACAGGAGAAGAATTTTGATGACCCTATTAGGTAATTAACACAATAAGTAATGCTTTCTTTGCATGAGTTGTCTATTCCCTCATAGAGCCAAAATCAAAGTCTTTTCATATTTTTATCTCACTCTCTTTTCCAAGGGTTTTTTAATACTTGCCTAAAAGTCATTCATTTCTAATTAATGCTTTAAGTACAAAGCTAGTTCTGGTGATGATATAATTTTTCCAAGTCCAAAGTGGGTTTCACACAGATAATTACAAAGTCAAAAGGCAGAACTCATGCTGTTGTGCTATTCTACTTAGTGTTTTTATGAAAAAAGAAGCATGGAGTTTCAGAAGTCTGTTTTTTCTTTTCTTTTTTAAATCAAATTTTGTAGTTGACTTAGTATTTGTTAGAACAAAAACAGCAGAAGTGGTCAGTTTTGATTATCCTTATCATTAGAGTTTCTATACTTAACCCAATTTCAAAAAGGTGCATAAGAGTTTCATTCAACAGAGAATCTTTGTATGTGTAGCCAAGGAAAAAGCCATATAAATCTGAGTAAAAGTTTTCTATATATTTGCATCATATGTGGCTCTGTCAAACTTCCTGGTGTGATTAAAACCAATTTCTTGTTTTCTTGATATTTTGATTATCTGAATTATCTCATTCTATAGACATTACTGCTACTAAACTTGGCCAAACACCGAAATGCTCAACAAAATTTTAAAGCAGTTCATTTATATTGTCTGTGTTTTAAAATGCTGGCTTTTCATTAGCAAGCACATATTAAATATTTGTTTGAAACCAACATTATATTAAGCACAACTAAGGATACAAACATTTCCTCTCAAAAATTTTTAATCAGCTGGGAAGATAATATACCGAAATACATGCACTATATTTACATATAGTATTTTTGAGTATTTTTACCATATTCTTTTATACCTATTTTAATTGCTCATCTAATATTATGAGTTAAATAATCTAATATTAGTCAATTCTTGGTAAACATAATCATTTCCATTTCAAAAATAGTTGAATGGGAATTTATCTCTTCCCTGATTGCTTTCTGGGAGGTAGCTAATATCTGGGATATATTTAGCCTTAATTGGAGCATTCTGTGGTTGGAGAGAGAGGAGAAGGGGTATTTGGACCTCATCATTTGCATCTGTTCATATTGGCATATGCTGACATGATGCTCATCCTCCTATCTGGCCTTGGGCGAGATCATCCCTCTGTCTACTGAGATGTCCATCTCAATGTCACTCTCCAGTTCTTTCCCACTTTGTATTATTTATTCACACTCAGAGGCCACTCTTGCTATTTTGCTATTCCTATTACTTTAGGGCCGTGGAAGACTTAGGGTCACATAAACTTAACATGTGAACCCTTGTTTTTATCTCATTATCGGCTTTTCCTTCCACATCTCAGTGAATGACCCATGGTCAACCCAGTTGGTCAAGAGAGAAACCTAAACATCTTCCCTAACTATAGACCTATGTCCTCTTTTGTCCTACTTCTCCTTATCTCCCAGTCCTCAGTTACTGCCCTGATCTGAGCTTCTACTACCTCTCACCTGAATTACTACAATAACTTGCTTAATGGTTCCCTTTCCTAATCTTCAATTTTCTCCAAACCACTTTCCATACAGCATGTAAGGGACAATAGTCACTCAGTGGCTTTCCATTGCATCAAAAATAAAATTCAATCTTCTTACTGTGGCCTGCACATGAATCTGTGCTCTGCTACTTCTCCAAAAATACCTTGGTCCATCCCACCCCAGCCCACCCCACATTGCTCTGGACAGTTTATTCTTCTTTCAGCTACTTTATCAAGAATATTCCTGCCTCCCTATTACATAGGATACTTCCTTTTCCTAAAATTGTCTTCCTTCTTTTATTCACTTGGCTGACTTCTTAATAATTTTAATGTAACTTTCCCCAAAAACGTCTTCTATTTATGCCCACACTACCTGGGTGGATCACCCTTCCTCCATTTCCATTACGTTTTTTAAAAAAATTCTAAACTGTTTTCTTTACAGTCCTAAATTGTTGAATATATTTGTTTATTTGTTTATCTTTTCAGTAGGCTTACAATAGAAATTATGTCCATTTTCTCCCTTATATGACTAAAAGTTTTCTAAATACTCTGCAGTAGACTAAGCACTCAAGGGTATCTCTTGAATTAAATACCAAGTAACTAGTGCTGAAAAATTACACCCAGAAAGTTGATGTTCTCCCTCAAAGCAGTATTTCAAATATAAATCCATGATATTCTGGAGATTTACTCTGAAAATTATAGAGCTCTGTTTTTAGTTACCCAAAAGCCTGAAGTCATTCTGGAATCCCCTCTCTCGCTCACTCATCACCTTTAGTCCTAAACCAAGTCCTAATAATCTTACAATCTAAACATTTTACAAACTTGGACATTTCTCTTCTCTAGTTCTCTAGTCCAAACCACTGCCATCTCTCACCTCAAGCTTTCCAACAGAATTCTAACAAGTATTCTTGTCTCCAGTCTTGCCCACCTCAAATTTACTCTCCAACTGGCAACCAGGGTGGCTTTTCTCATCCTTTATTAGCTCCCATTGCTTTGAGGATAAAGGCAAACTTCCTTAACAGTTTGCATAGTCATTTATTCTCTGTTGCCTCTATTTCTTCATCTCAATCCCTCCCACTTACAAAAGAACATCTACCTGACTTCTTTGAGATAATGTCTCCTTCTAGGCCTCCACAAAGCATTATTATTGGCCACCTAGGCCTTCATTTCTCTGGCCTACTCCTACTTTTCCTTCAGGTATCAATCTAAAAATCCCTCGTGAAGAGGTTTCACCAATACTCTAAATTATACCAATTCCTCCTGCTACAACTTTTACTCATGTAAAAATTTACATCAATATATCCCTCATAATTTATTGTAATTATTTGTCTATTTATCATGACAGACTAAAAATTATATGAAAGTAGGGCCTAAATCTGACCTTTTGCCCCAAATATCTTTGGTACCTAGCAGTGTCTGACACAAAGCAAGCATACCAAATAAATTTCTATTTAAATAACCTCCTAAGTGAGACACATGAGACTCCTACCTCCACAGTTCCAAAAAGACTGCATGTACACCTGTGTATATGTGTCTGCACAAGTGTGTGTATGCATGTGTGTTCTCACCACATAAGCCATCAGATTATTAAAACCACTGCAACAAATGAATGGTGAGGGCCTGCTCCCCACGGCAACAAGCTCTGAGAATCCTGAAAGAAGGAGACTTCAATTTCCACCTCCTAAAATGAAATTTTAAATAATTACTTTCAGATTTTATCTGCCAGTTGAGATCTCTCCTTTTTCTCCTTCTGCCCCTTGCAGTCCTTAGAGAAGAAATTGAAAACCAGAAAACTGATTTAATTAGAGACCTTTATGCACACTGTACCCATGGGAACCTAGAGAAGTCATAATATTGAATAGAAAGTCTCACTACCCCCTTAAATATACTTGCAGAATTCCAGCCAGGCAGCCTGAAGGTTGGCTCAGAAAATATGGATACTAGTCTGACAGAGAAGTACTCTGAGAGGAAGCTGCTTACTCTGAGCCACTTGTAGAACTGGATCATTGGGAGAGAGAACAGCTAAGACTTGTTTCAAGATCTGTTTTCTGTTCCTTCTGCCTTCACTACGCCTGGCACCACATCAGGATGGGGAGAAAGGTAGTCTGTCATTAAAGTAGCTATATTGCTATCCCCTTAAATTATACTCATACCTTCTTCAGCTGCATGTACTAGTTCATTCATTAAGAGCCTGCATAAACAGGACGTATTATATCACTCCATACTTAGCAAAAGCTCATTAAATGTTAGTATGATTAATATGTTAATTTAGTTGAATATGAACAAATAAAACCATAGAGGTTTAGTATCTTCCCATAGGTATTGAAGCCACTTTACCTCATAATTTAATATTCATAAAAAGGACTGAGACCTAGTTTTACTGTATTTCATAGGTTTCCTTCAACACTATACCTGTATTAAAATAGGAAAAATGAAATTATTATTTCAACTATGTCATCATCTTAATCATTCTGTAATCCTTTTAAGCCCCGTTCATATGCATGCTAATATGTAAAATATTCTCGCCTAATCAAAATGGGTTTTTTTTTCCATTATGGAGTAGTTTTGATTTTAAATTCATATTTATTTCTAAGGAAAGATAATCATGCCATATTAATCATGAATCAAAAGCATACATTAGTCAGAGCTGATTAAATACTACAGAGATTGTAAATGGCAATTACTAATGGTAACCGTAATGATAAGAATAAAATGTACTGCCTTTGAACAAATCTCTTTTCTTTACTGGGAATGTAGCTAGAATTCAACATACCAAATACTAAAATACCTTAAAGAGAAATATATAGCAAACTACAAAATCTGAAAGATTTTTAAATGCCAAAATCATTTATATCTTGGTTGAAATTTTTGTTATTTTATTTTCTTTGTCTCTGTAGAAAATTAGAGGGCTAAAACAGGAATAACCTATACCTTGCAGTTCTTGAAAAAGAGACTGTTATTACCTGAATTTAAGAACTAACACTTAACTGCCTGGCCACAAAGAGCAGCTCTCCCTGGAAACATAACTTTCATGAGTAAATGCATCTGTGAACTAGCCTATTATGAATTTTCCAATTTCAAATAAGAACTAGAGACCTAAGTGACTAAAACATGTTTCCTGCATCAGCACAGCTAGTTAACAAATTCTATAGTTGGCATATTATGCTACTCTATTATTTCTACACTGTACTTATAAACTTACTGAATAGATGTGATCTAAAAAAGTATGGTAAGCACCACTCCCCCCTCGATTTCAGTTACTCAGTCAATCACAATCTGAAAATAGTATATGGAAAATTCCTGAAATAAACAATTCATGGGTTTTAAATTCCACACCACTCTGAGCAGCATGATAAATCTCATGCCATCCTGCTCCATCCTGCCAAAGACATAAATTGTCCCTTCGTATAGAGCTTCACACTACATGTGCTACTCCCCTGTTAGTCATTTAGTAGCCATCCCAGTTATTAGATCAACTGTCTTGGTATCACCGGGCTCGTGACCAAGTAACTCTTATATTACTTAGTAATGACCCAAAGGTAAGAGTAGTGATGGTGGCAATTTGGATATTTCAATAGCTTGATAACATGTGAAATGAGCAAATGTGTTGTATTGATATATATACATGCTACAAATCTTTTCTCCTATTTGCCCTATCAATTCATTTTTCTTATTGTGTCTTTTCATGAGCAATATTCTAAATTTCATGTAGTAAAACTTAGTAAACATTTGTTTCATGGATAATGCTTTCTGTGTCTTTGTATTTCTTCTTGGGTCACTTTATGTATATAATTTGTATATAATTACATATATTTATGTATCATGTAATTAATATAATTATACAATATATATCATATTATATAAATAACATATTTACATATTATATACTATGAATATATTAATGTGAATGTAAATATGAAAATATAGTATATACAATACATAAAGATACAATAAGAAAAGTGAACAAAACCAATAATTCAATAAACTGTGTTCATAAGCTACTAAATTCCAATAATTTCAAAGAACTTCTCTCTTTTTAATGACTTAAGCAAACCATTTGTGTATATTAAAAGAAAGCTATGTACTTCCTAATGAGAAAAGTTTCAATGTATTTTTTAATTTTTAAAAAACCTGCCTCAAAATTTGTCCGTAGAAATTTTTTATTCCAGACATTGTGCTGGAACTCATCATTTCTTGCCCATGTTCTCGGCCCTGCAAGAGATAGCACTGTAGTGGGGGAAATAGGGCAGGCAGGAAGTGGTAATGACGGTGTGGGATGAGAAGTTAAAGCAGTTTTGTTCTGAAATGATGTATTCAATATACATCTATTTGATAATTATTTACCAAATATTTATTCTGCATAAACTGTGTTTGCTACTGGGGGTAGAAATACTAAGGAACAAGACATAGTCTTCACCTTAGAACAGCTTATGGTTTACTATATACATTTTGCCAAGCCCTAATGATTCTCAACAGGAAATATAAAATTAAAACTGAAAGATTTAACATTTGTGGTTTTGTAGGTCAATGACTTGTCCCATTTTAATATCTCTGATGCTGGGATTTAAATACTACAGACTATGAGCCTGCTGTGAGAGTAACTATCACTTATATATTAAAGGAAAGCCACTGATTGATGCTGACCTACAAAATGGGTGATTGAGAGGGGGATCTAGCTTTGTGAGGTATAATTGCCTTAAAGAAAAAGTGAACAGTCTAGAAAGATGACAGATCTTAGCCATTAATCAAAAGTTGTCTATAACTTCCCCAGCCAAGGACTAGAATTATCGGTAGCTTAGATGCATGACAAGAATTTTTCCAACATAATGATCATGAAAACAATAATGATACTGGTGATGATAATAGCTGTCATCTATTTATAGTTTACTCTTACTAATAATCATGTAGAAATGTTGCATACTCTTTCTCAATTACTACTCATGCAAGTAAGAGTTATAAGTATTTATAACTCTAGTTTACAGATTCAGAAACTGAATCTCAATTATTATAATTCGTTGACATGAAACTTCTAGTAGCCATCTTCTTGGCACAAACAGAAAATGTACCTGGAAAGAGGCCACATGGAGTCAAAAAGAGCTGAGACCTTGAAAAAAAAAAAAGCATTGAACTGATGGGATCATTTAAACCCTTGAGCCAGCTCTGCTTATAGCTAAATCCCCTTCTTGATCACTCTGATTTTATAAGTCAATGTCATTTCTTTCTGGCTTAAGCTAATTTGTGTTGGGGTTCTGTACTATATTATGAATTGTTGGACACTCACAAAATTCTTGGAATGTATCCCTCACAGATGATAATACTTGTCTTTCACAGAATAAGTTTAGAATGTCTTTGAAATAAGGATCACTGAAAACTTGAGCTCTCCTTAAAACACACTTCCCTGGAGCACGGTTCCTTCACATACTTTAAGGGCACTCATATATAGCAGTCTCTGACTTTGTACCCCAGGGCACTATCAAAGGCATTTCAGACTAAATCCAGAGACACCCAGCCCATGACTGCATTCTGAGAGTGACACCGAAGTTGATGTGGAGATAAAAATAAATGCTCCTTACAATATCAAAAGTCAGAGGTAAGGTTATGGCAACTTCTCCCTAAGAGCTCATTACAGGACTTATTTTTCAAAACTATATCTAGGCCAGTATCTGCCAAAGTGTGTTCTACAAAAGAATAATTTTTGAGATAAGACAAGGCAGGCGCTGTCTCTCCTCTGGGTTCCTTGCTATTTATCTAGTACCTAGCACAGGAGTTAAGTGCACATGGGAAGCAAGTAACAAATATTGAATAGATAATATGTGATTTAATGGCAATTTTTAGGAGAAAAGGGTCTTTGCCCATATGTGGAACCACTGTACATAATTGTACCTGTTGATCACTGCAGAATAGTATCTGCTCAAGATGAGTGAGGACTGAAATCCAGGAAGTGCTTTGCCAAACTTTATTGCAGGACTTCTCAGCAGCCTGTGAATTATGAATATTTAAAATGGTAGATGTAATACCAGATATATCTTGAATTCTGTATAACTAGATATATAAAATTCCCTTATAATCTCAGAAGAAAACAGAATTAAGCAGCTTGTCTCACAGTGGGTAGAGATGACAGTCCTTTGCCAATTCTTTTTCTAATTAATGAGGTTCTTACTGATGGTGTCTCTGGGGAGAAATCCCACTTTATTGAATATACCTGTCAATAATTTTTTAAGCATTCCTATCAGATATGGTAGCAAAATGATGTACAGTAGTGTTAGTGACTGAAGATGGAACAGCTTATTCTCTTCATTCAATCACTCCATTCTTGATAGTATTAGACTTTTCTCTCCTATATTGACTTCTCTGAAGGAATAGCTGTGAATTCTTTGGAAGAGTCCTTTCAGACACAATATTATCTGAAGAATTGATGCTTTTTCTCTCTTAAAGCATTTCATAAAACAGTTGTTTGTAACATACTACTCTCTTTTTCATCCTTTTTTCTTTCCAAAATGGAATCAACTTTTCCCAAAGAAAAATAGAAGTCTTGAGATCAGATCATCACAATCCTTTTGATAGACAATGGCGGTAAACACCAGTCTCTAGAAACTACTGTGAAACTACTTTTCATTATAGAGTATAATACATTCTCTAGAGGTCAAAAGATTTTAACCTGGCCACACACACACACACACACACACACACACACACACACACACACACACAAAAGAAAAGAAAAGAAAGAAAGAAAGAAAGAAAGAAAGAAAGAAAGAAAGAAAGAAAGAAAGAAAGAAAGAAAGAAAAAGAAAAACATGTAATAGCAAACATTGCAGTCCTTAAGACATATGCATTAATCAGGGACTGAGCTCATGAGCTAATCAATCATTGAGAAACTATTCATTTACATAAGCTTAATTTTCAATATCCATATGGGATGAATTAAAATTTTATTTTCTATGTTTACCCTCTTATTTATTCCTTGTCCTTATCCTATTCTCCTTTGTAGCAGATAAAAGTGAAGGCTGACTCCGACAGCTCAATTTCATAACCTTCCGAAACAGTCACTTTTCAGCAGATCAGCCAATGAGAGGCATTGATGAGAGCTAGCAAGGCATAAGAAAAGGGGAAGCCTCAATGTATCTTCTCCTTCCTCTCTGACTCAGTTGGCAAATTTGGTGGCACCATGTCTTTTTATGACTCTGTCTTCTACCTGACAGGCCAGTCATGCTTCCAGGAACAACAGGAAAATACCAGCTTCTATATTCCAATAGCCTGCCTTTTCACCTCATCCCTTCAGATGATGGCAGCTTCCTGTGACTGACCATCCCTAAAAGGATTCACCACCCTCTTTGGCCTTCTCTGTTCCTCCACCACCTAAGTAACCACTTCTTTTCACTACAGTCCTTCTGTTGGAAACACTTAAGATGTCTTCTTTTTTCTGACTGAATACCAACTGACTTCATTCTATTGTATGCACTTTTAAGAGAATTTGTGAATATGCATTGTAAAAATACAGGAAGGCTTTTCATTGTTTAGAATATAAAGAGAAAAGACAAACATTGTGAAGTAGAAAGGGCATGAGCCCCATCTTTAAGTTCTTTTCTACTTCTTCCTTATGCATATTCCCTAATGACAACTGAAGAAAGAAGCATTATTCAACTGAAGGGAGTGTCAAGTTTTGCTTCAATGGGCTATATTGGACTATTATCTCTTTCCCCGGAAAAATTACATACAATAACCAGTTTAAACTGGAACTCATCAAAAGCACATAAATGGCACAAATTTATGATTGAAACAGAAGAAAATAAGATCTTAGTGTTTACAGTATTATCTGATTTGAGACACATTGTCCTGGCTGAGTTAAATGATTTTTGCAGACAATTTTTTTCTTATATATTTTTAACACAAACTATAAAACCCCACACATGCAAACAGAGAGATAGGAACTCTAAAGACATATACACCATATGTCTGGTCCTTTCCATTGCTCAGTCTCTCTGACGTGAGTAGGGAACATCACAAGCAGGAAAGGCCACAACAGGAAGAGACCATCTAGTCATCAGTCAAATCAGTTCTACAAATATTTACTCGGTCCCTAGAGTGGGCAAAAAAATGTCAATTAGTGTTTTCTAAAGGTTGATAACTCAGGGGCTTTGGATAATAAATAGAACCAAATATGCTCTTAAAGCTATAAAAATAAAAAGCAACATTATTTAAAGGAAGACATTGCCTCAACAAGCCAAAAGCCTAATAATATTTTTCTTATTCTTTTATAGTTCTCTGCCAGCTAGTCTGTGTCTCTCCTTTAGCTCTGCGTGTATTTGCTGAACTGACATATCTTGTGCCTTCCCATGGCACTTACTATTGTTATATTCTATTTTTTTTTTCCTTCAAATTGTTGGGATCGGTTTCCTCGCCAGTTGGTATGGTTAGAAGAGTAGGAAATTTTAAAACAGTGGAATTTTGGCCTATAATCTAGAACCACACACCACAATGAAAAAATTAATTCCACAATTTTTGTCCATTTATTGAAATATATAACAAGGATAGGTTGGATCAAACTAATCCCATTAACTGTTTTTAAAAGCAATGTTAGCCACCTTACATTTTAGCACCTTATTATTTATTATTTCATCAGTCTTCAGCACCTACGTGATGTTCTGAAAGTATTTTAATACCTTTAGCAGAGACACTGTTGGTGCTCTGCCTGTACCCCCTCATCTGCATCATTTCAGTGGACATCAACCTGACATCTGACATCCAACCACCAAAACTTGCATTTCTTTGCCTGTGTATCTTTTTCTTGACACTGGAGCCAGCTTTTCCCACACTTATGCCAGATCAGAACAGCCAGAGAATTCATGGACCCCAGGAGCAGCTCTCAACCAATGAACTTTTTTCTTGGGGGTGGGCGGGCACATGTCTGAGGATTTATCAACAGTCCCCAGTGGGATAAGAACCAGTCCCCTGTGGTGCTGCTTTGCTTGTTAGTGCGTCTTCACTGTCCACCTTCAATACCTTGTGTCACTGCCCCCCCTCCTCAATGTTCCCTTCACCCCATTTGCATTCAAAAATTTATCTCTGGGGCTGCATCTAAAGAAACCCAAACTGAAACCAAACCAAATCATTTCTCGACTCTCTGGGGAAACACTAGCCAGTTTCAACAAAGTGATTCTGACTCATGTATATTTTCCAAGGAGAAACCATATGAATAAAGCTGCAGTGAAAAATGGAGAAAACAGTAGTTGCACTTCACCTTTCTGTGCTCTGCTTCCTCCCATGTTCAGCATGTCTGGCTTATTTAATCAGGGCACCTTTGGGCACAATGACATAGAAAAGCTCCACACTGAGAATTAAGATGAAAAAGTGCCCAGAAACAAAGGCCATGGATATTCCACCATTGTAGTTACAATTGGCGATGCTCACTTACTGATCAGCTTTGCTTCTTCATTTATTAGTTTACCTATTAAAGTGCCAGTGAATTGTGAAAAAAATTATATTCTTTTCCAGACCATTATGATGATGGATTTTTATTTTTCTGACCATAGAAAACTAAAAATTAGATTCAAATTAGTACCAGTTTAGCTGACTTTCTAGTGGATTTGTTCATCTGGCTCAGGGCATACTGCTGTTTGGGGGTAAATATGTTATCTTTCCATATACATTTTTGCAGCTGATTTTAATAGACTTTATGCAAAGTGTACTGGCTTCCAAAAGTAAGGTGTCTATGTGCCAAGACTATACTTCTATTGTTAGCCTCTAAGCTGTTCAACACTTAGCATCTTCTCCACTTTACCTGCCATTCCATTCCACAGTACCATTAAGAGTAGTTATTTGCTGTGGAGAGTTACTTTCCTTTTGTGTTCGATTGTAAATTCAAATGAAAAGAAACAAAACATAGCTTATTGAAAGAAACAATTAACAATCTATTTTCATTGCTTTTGGGAAAATATAAACAAGTTCTGAATTAAGGAGGCATTATTTGGTTGAAAAAAGTCATAAAGAATGTAAATTGGTGCTTCCATTGTTTTTGTAGTTGAAAGCCCTCATTGGTCAAAGGGAGAAACCAAATCATTTACAAATGAATGCTATGGATCTTTAAGACAAGTGCCATCACTGTCTGTGAACTATCAAAGTCAAAAGCACATTGTCATGAGAGAAAAGACAAGAGGGAACCTTAAAGGCATGTATCTAGCCACTCTGCTGTTCTCTCTCAGTGTTTTCATATACTCAGTAACGTACAGAAAGTAAGAGCATAAAACCTGGGATAAAACAAGAAAACAAGCAGATTTATAATAACAAGGTGAAGAAGCAAATAATTCACAGTCACAGAGAACCTCACATTGCTTAATTCCAATTTAAGAAGTTACTTAAATGCATGGTTTAGGAAATCTGATGATGTGTTATGGCTCATCTGAACTTAGATGGCCCCAAGCTGCGATAATCAATTTTTCAATGTCAGACTCATTTACTCCTCGAAGAATCCTGAAATAGCCATTCTCTCCCCATGACTTTCCCCAGGAATTGGCAGCAATCTGCAAAAAAAAAAAAAAAAAAAAATGTTGAATATTATACTTTGATATTTTAAAATTCTGCCTGTAAAAACAAGGTGGACTCATATGTAGCTTTAAATACCTGTAGGCTTATTATAAATTATATATTTTCTAAATAAGAATAAAAGTTATATTATTCATCAGTTAGATTAATATACATGTGCATTTATGTTGGCAATAGCCAGGATTGGTGTAACACCTCTGAGCACCTCAGAGACAACAGTAGCACATGCATGAGAGCTTGAAATGAAACATCAGAAGACACACAAGGTCCTGCTATAGTGTCTACTATGTGAGTGGCCCAGTGCTAGGCACTCGAGAAACAAAGATAAATAATATACAGTAGTCCCTCTCTATATCACTGTTCACTTATCGTGGCCTCACTGTATCGCGGGATTTTTAAGAATATTATATTTATTTATCGCGGATTTTTTGCTATATTGCAGGATTTTGTGGTACTGTATATGTATGTTGTTAAAGTTACATAGGTTTAAGAGTGTAGAATAAATATAAGGTTCCTACTTCATGGTGGCGGGGGGGGTCTGGAACATAATACCCGTGATACGTGAGGGAATACTGTATTATCCTCTGTTCAGGGAGCTTATACTCTAATGAAATGCAACCAGCATAAGGCAAGTGCTAAGGCAGAAATATGCAGAGGGTGCTCTTAACATCAGCAGAGGGCCATCTCCCTTATTTGGATGGTTCAGGAAACTCATCAAGGGGAAAAATGCCACATGAGATGCTTGTTAACCAGATTTTAAAAAGGAGCAGGGAAGATTTGGGTAAAAGGAAAAACAGCATAAACACCAAAGCATGAAGCAGAATGAAGCAGGGAAATGAAGCAATGATATTGTTATAAAATTAGATCATAAAATACAAGCAGGAAATAGGTTATGAGGCTGGAATGTGAGGTAAGGAAATCCATATTGAAAAAATAACAATGAAAATAATATCAAGTTTTAGAGTTGCTTTTCATATGAGAGCAAGTTAGACCAAAAAAAAAAAAGTTATTTGATTGCATTATTTTGTATAAAATGAGATGGATGGATTTAATAATTTCAACACAAGAGGAAGCAAAACTAGCCATAATGAAGTTGGAAGGCTTAACAGGGTCAGAGAAAACAGGGAGAGTAATACGCATGTTGAGTAAGTAAAATCAATGGGAATTAGAAATTTTCTTTCATTTTTTATTTTTACTTTTTAAATATGAGGGTGTTTAGCAAGAAAGTTGGGATAGGTCCAGAATGTCTCCTAGGTTTAGAGCTTGAGGGACTAACTGTACAGGAAAGCAAAAGCATCAAAGTAGTATATAAAAAAAACATGAAAGCCAAAAGGGCACACAGAAGGGAGTGTGCTTTTTCTGACCACAACTAAATTCATCAGAAAAGCCCAATAAGATAATAACAAATTATTCACAGGATTTGGTAAATTAGGGACTTCACAACAACAACTTCTATGCTGGCCTCACACTCATCCTACTCTGGGCCCAAGATGGAACATTTTCTTGGATGTGGTCTACACTGATATTCTCAAGGCATATAATGTTGCAGTGAGCTTTCAGTGTTTTCTACCACATAAGAGAAGGCAGATTCATTCGGCAACAAAAATGTCAGCTTTAATAAAAAACTGGCCCTTGCTGGTGTGGCTCAGTTGGGTGGAGCATTGTCTCATACACTAAAAGGTTGCGGGTTCGATTCCTGGTCAGGATGCATACCTAGGTTGTGGGTTTGGTCTGAGTAGGGGCATGTATGGGAGGCAACCAATCGATGTTTCTCTCTCAGTCCCCACCCCCTCTCTAAAAGCAATTAAAAAATATCCTCGAATAAGAATAAAAAGGAAAAAGCATGTTCTCATTTCTTTTAAGATTTGACTTTTTTTCCTTTTTTCCCCTAGTTTTACTGAGATACTATTAAAACATAAAACATGTAAGTTTAAAGTATACGCTATGACTAGATACACAGATCTATTGCAAAATGATTACCACAATAATGTTAGTAAACAGCTCTGTTTTTTTCATGTATGTGATTTTTGTGTATATGTGGTGGTAACACTTAAGATCTACTCTCTGAGCAACTTCCAAATATATGAAGGGGGAACCCCCCCCCCAAAAATGAAATATCTTCTGGAGGGAAGGCCTCTTGTAGTACAGAATTCCTCCGCTAGGGGAGCATTCTAGGAACCCATCTATATCAATGTACCTGCTGGCGCCCTTGTGAGAGACTGTGTTTGGCTTCAGTGAATTCTTTTTGAAGATGACACATTTGCTCATTTCATGATGGGTATTTACAAGCACACCTGCTCATGCCATGCTGGGTGTCCAGCAGTTTTTGACCAAAAAATGGCATGTCCCCTATGCCCCACCTTCCCTATTCACCTGATCTCATCCTGAGAGACATTTTGTTTCCCCTATGAAAAAAGTCCTCAAAGGGAAATGTTTTGCTGATGTGGAAGAGGTGAAACAAAAAACAGCAGAAGCACTAAAAGGCATCAAATTCAATGAGTTCAAAAACCGTTTTGAGCAGTGGAAAAAAATGTCTTGATAGGTGTACTGCTTGATATGGAGAGTACTTTAGAGGTGACTGAAGCTTAAACATGTAAGAATAAATACACAATTGTTTATAAATAAATTCCACTTATTGGGAGTCCCCCCTTGTACAATAAAGTATTGATGATTATAGTTGCCATGTTGTACATTAGATCCTGAGATCTTATTTACCTGGTAGTTGGGAGTTTGTACCTTTTGACCAGCATCTCCCCATCTCCCCTAACCCCAAAACCCTGGCAATATTCTCTTCTCTGTTTCTATGAGTTCAGTTTTTAAAAATTCTGTATGTGAGAAAATACAATATTTTTCTCATCTGTCTGACATTTTACTTAGTATAATGTCCTCAAGGCTCGTCCAAGTTGTCACAAAAGGCAGAATTTTCTTCTTTAAGGCTAAATACTATTTTATTGTGTAATGCACAGGGTGGGGCAAAAGTAGGTTAACAGTTGTTTTTGTATGAAAAATAATACAAAATAAATAAGTAATAATATAAGAATAAACTCTGTGTTTCACATACTCACACTATAAACCTACTTTTGCCCACCTTGTATATACCACATCTTCTTAATTCACTTACCTGAGGATGGACAGTGAGGGTGTTTCCATGTCTTGGCTATTGCAAATAATGCTGTAATGAGCAGGGGAGTACAGATATGTCTTCAATATTCTTTTTTCATTTTCTTTGAATATATACTAATAAGTGAGATTTTGCATCACCATATGGTAGTTTTATTTTTAATTTATTGAGGAGCCTCCATACTGTTTTTCATGGTGGCTACACCAATTTACTATGCACAAGGGTTCCCCTTTCCCACATCCTCATTAGTGCATGTTTCTTGTCTTTTTGATAGTAGCTATCCTGACAGATGTGAGGCTAGGTATCTCAGTATGATTTTGCGTTCCATTTCCCTGACTGTTAGTGAAGCTGAGCACCTTTTCACATATCTGTTGACCATTTTTATATCTTCTTTGGAAAAATGTCTTCAAATCCTTTGCTGATTTCTTAATCAGATTGTTTGGCTTTTTGTAATCGAGTTGTATGAGTTCCTTGAAGATTTTGAATATTATCCTTTAACAGATATACAGTTTGCAAATATTTTTTCCCTTTCGATAGGCTGCCTTTTTATTTTGCTGATTGTTTAGTTGTGCAGAAGCTTTTTAGTTTGATGTTGAATTTTGCATTTGTTGCTTGTGCTTTTGGTATCTTATACAAAATATCTTTGCCAAGACCAATGGCAAGGAGATTTTTGTTCCCTATGTTTTCTTCTAAAAGTCTTAGAGTTCTGGGCTTACAATTAAGTCTTTAACCCATTTCAAGTTAATGTTTGTGAGTAGTATAAGAGAGAGGTCCGAATTTATTCTTCTGCATGTGGTTATCCAGTTTTCCCAAAACCACTTACTGAGGAGATTGTATTTTCCCCATATATCTTCTAGGCTTTCTCGTCAAATATTTCTTGGTCACATGTCAGTGGGTTTACTTCTGGGTTTTCATTCTCTGTCACTGGTCTATGCATATATTTTTATGCTCGCATCACTCTGTTTTCATTACTACAGCTTTATAATCAGAAAGTATGCTGCCTGAAGCTCAGGTTCCCTTTCTCAGGATTGCTTTGGCTATTCAGGGTCTTTTGTGGTTTTTTAATGAATTTTAGGATTGTTTTATCTACTTCTGTGGAAGCTGTCATTGAAATTCTGACAGGGATGCATTGAATCTATACATGGATTTGGGTTATATGAACATTTTAACAGTATGAATTCTTCCAATTCATAAACATGGGGTAGCCTTTCATGTATTTGCTGCTTCTTTAATTTCTTATAATTTTTAGTATAACTCCTTGGTTAAATTTCATCCTGAATATCTATTTATACTATTGTAAGTAGGATTTTTTTTATTATTTATTTTTTAGATAGCTTGTTGTTAATATGTAGAAATGTAACTGAGTTTTGCATGTTTATTTTGTATCCTGCAACTTTACTGAACTCATTTATTAGTTCTAATAGTTTTTGATGAAATTTTCAAGGTTTTTCTATATATGAGAATATATCATTTTCAAACAGAGACAGCTTCGCTTCTTCCTTTCCAATTTGGATGTTTTTCATTTCTTTTTGTTGCCTGATTGCTCCAGTTAGTACTTCAAGTCTACATTGATTAAGAGAAGTAAGAGTAGGCATACTTGTTTTGGTCTTGATCTTGGCAGAAAAGCTTTCAACCTTTCATTATTGAGTATAATGTTTACTGTGGATTTGCCACATATGGCATTTATTATGTTAAGGAATGTTTTCTCTATACTCAATTTTCTGAGTATTTATATCATAAAATCATGTTGAATTTTGTCAAATGCTTTTTTTATCAATTGAAGTGATTATATAAATTTTATCTTTAATTTTATTAGTATGGTGTATCACATATTTATTTGCATATATTGAACTATCTTTGCATCCCAGAGATAAATCTAACTTGGTCATGGTATATGACCTTTCAATGTATTGTTGAAGTCAGTGTGCTAGTATTTTGTTGATAATTTTTGCATGTATGTTCATCAGGGATATTTGGTCTATAGTTTCTATTTTTTCATTGTCCTTATCTGGCCTTGTATCTGGTTAATTCTGATCTCATAAAATAAGTTTGGGAGTACACCTTCTCTTCAATTTTTTTGGATTAGTTTGAGAAGAATTGGCATTAATTCTTTGTTTAATGTTTAGTAGAGTACACCAGTGAAACCACCTTGTCCTGTTTCTTTATTAGGAAGTTTTTGAATGCTGATTTAATCTTCTTACTCACTGTTCTATTAATATGTTCTATTTCTTCATGATTTAGTCTTGGTATATTTCGTGTTTTTAGGACCTTATCTATTTAATCTAGGTTATCTATTTTGTTGGGTTAATGTTAGTCAAAGGATACAAACTTCTAGTTACAAGATGAGTAAGTTATGAGGAGTTAATATACAGCATGGGGATTATAGTTAACAATAATGTATTGCAATCTTGAAAGATAGTAAGAGAATATATCTTAAATGTTCTCACCATACACACCAAAAATGATAACTATATGAGGTAATGGATGTGTTAACAGACCTTATTTTGGTAAGCACTTTGCAATACTTAATGTATATAAAGTCACCACTTTATACACATTAAACTTAAACTTCCTTCAAACTTAGTCTCCTAACACAAAAATTCTGTATATAAAATAAAAATGGGGAATGTTTTCTTTCATTTCTCCCAGAAACACTTTATCTTCACACACTGTGAGAATTATATCTGTAGCCATTTGTATAGTTAATTGATCTGATCCCAAAAGATGATGAAATTCTTTTTGTCTTCCTATACATAAATAATTGACACAAATATTACAAAAGCATCATCTATAGCATAAATACTGTAAGAACACAAAACTAATTGACATATATGCAAGAAGTCTAACAATTACTTTAAGTTTAATATAGATGACAATAGAAAAATATTGTTTTTTTTTACAATTTGAAATTAGAATAGTTGAGAAAAACTATTAATATACATTAGTATATATTAATGATTACAATGAGTTTTTGGTTGCAGAATATGCCAATGTTACAAACAACAGTACAGTGAGTTAGGATGTGACTAGATAATACAAAGCAGGAAGCAGAGACACAGACGATTCTGAAACATTCACTTTACAGTAGAAATTCAAGTAGGGTTACATACCCAAAATTTTTCTTTCCGCCCCCGGGCTCCTCTCAATGTGCCCCATCTATAAATAATAATAATAATAATAATAAATATTGGTATGATTAAAAATGACTTGCATCTAGATAAAATGGATAAAGAAAACATGGTACATATATACAATGAAATGTTATTCAACTGTAAAAAAGAATAAAAACTTGCCATTTTTGAGAACATGGTTATACCTAGACAGTATTATGCTAAAGAAATAAGTAATAGAGAGAGAGGCAAATGCTTTATGACTTCACAGAGGTTTTAAAGTACTTAAATTCCTCTTTTATTTATATCTAGCCCTCTGAAACTCTACATAATGGTATAAATTACAAGTCACCAAGACTAATGATAATAAAAAACAATATCAATATAGATCATTGTTGTAGATAAGAGAATTTTTGTTATAATGGTCATATGTATATATTATTTTATAAAATGGCTATGCACCTAATGTGGAGTTTCTATATACATGTGTATATATGGAAATAAAATTCTATATTCCCAGTACTGGCTCATTTTCAGTGTAGCATGTAACAGTTCATAAATAACTCAAACCTACAATATCTCATTTTTTTCTCCTAACTAAACCCAGTGAGGTAGGTGTTACTAACACATTCTATTTACTAATGAAATAACATAGAGTGGGAAATATTGAACCAGGACTCCAAATCCCACACTCTTTTTAATATGTTCTATTACTTCTCTTACAAGTAATAGAGTTCCCAATGACACTGTGTTCTGAACAGTATCACTTTTATGTTGAAAAAGCATATTGAAGACCACGTTCAGGGGATTTAATGGATTGTGAGGACATAGTTCTGCCCAGATGTCACCCTATCAATCCACCCCTAATTTTCCAAATCCCAACATCAGAGTTCACATCAAGTTATGATGTGCCATAGCATAACAAACATTCCTGGAAGAGACACAGCTTTGTTGTTCAAATATTTTTAACAAGTCAGTTTATAGAAGGTTATTTTCTTTTGGGTACAGAATAGGATAATGGTACCACATGGCATGGAGGTCTTGCCTAAAGATGACGGTTTTATGGTAGAGATCTTGAGGCATTCATAAAAATATATTAATATATTTGGATCATTTGGCATGAGAGTGAGGCATAAAAGGTGATTTGGGTGTGGGAAAACACTAAATAACAATTTTTATTTTCTCTTGTTCCTGCTAGAGGCTAGAAGTGGTTATTACACTGATTGCCATGTCTCTTTTAGTTCGCTGCTACATACAGGGCAGACAAGAACATGTTAAGTTTTCAAATATCTGGGTAGTATAATGGGTAAGTTTAAATTGATTCAATTTCCAAAACCATTTTTGTAGTTTTGTAATTGCATTTACATCTTTTTAACTTTCCTGAAAATCCATCACCACTGAAAAAATCTTACCAGTCATATATGTGCCTACAAATCTTTAAAAACCATAATATACTTCAAGTAGATCATATCTGAAACCTCAAGTCACTCATTTCTTCTCACTTATCATGGCTATCAATACAATTTTAAAAGCATTTAACACTCAATCAAGCTTTCTTTCGATGGCCTGGCTACTGGTTACTTAACATAAAATACAAAACTAAATCAGAAAAATCTAAGCAAATAGTTAACTCCAAAATTATACAGACAACTAAGGAACCCCATATCTGAGATCCTACCAGATTTGGAAAGAAGTTGGGGGCAGACTTGGTTAAGGCACTAAGGAGCCTCCAGAAAAGATACTCCAATCAAGAAATAGATATTCAGCCCTGGCTTGTGTGGCTCAGTGGATTGAGCACTGGCCTGCAAACCAAAGGGTTGCTGATTCGATTCCCAATCAGGGTACATGCCTGGGTTGCAGGCCAGGTCCCCAGCTGGGGACACACAAGAGGCAAACACATATTGATATTTCTCTTCTTCCCTTCCCCTCTCTCTAAAAATAAATAAATAAAATCTTAAAAATAAAAAAGAAGTTTGTATCAGCCATGGCAAGCTTGATCCAATAATTAAGCCTTAATCAAAAGAGAGAAGAGGCAACTGAGAGTATCATTTGTTCCCTGTTACTCTGGACTCAGGAAAGTTCAGAGTTGGGGAAGGTGGAAATCAGACTTGTTAATAAAACCCAAAAGAACTACTTTGTAAAAAACTTTGTATATTCTATTAAACTTTAATAACACTCAAATAGAAGGCAGCACTAAAAGTATATAGAAGTTTCTTTGTAAGATCTTTCAACCTTCTTGGGCTCCAATGCATTGAGGATGGTGCATGCAGAATAAAACATTCAACGGGGGGCGGGGGGGGGGGGACAGAAAAGACATACAAGGAAAAAACACCATGAAACAAATATTGCATTTATTAATAAGACCATTTTAGATACCCCTAGTGACTCTCATAAATATTGAGACACTTTTGGGGAACATGAAGATCTAAAATGGCACATGAAGTTAAGATTTAGCAAAATAATTACTATATATCATTCTATTACCAACAGATTTGAGACTAACTAATTCGAAGAAAACAGAACATTTCCTCACAAAGGAAAAGAGACACTTTAGTATTGTTGTAGAGTCTTTCTAATATCAGCAAATAATTATAAATAAAATAAACTACCTTACTTTGGAGACATCTAAGTAATGTAAAATATCATTTTTACTTTTTTTGTTCAATTGCTTGTATTTTTCTTATATTACTGTAAATTTTGTTGTGATTATCTAAATAAAATTTTGAATGATGTAATAGACAGCAATGATTCTAATGTTGCAAATCTATCAACTCTTTGGAGTGCTGTAGTTTTTTCTTTTAAGAAGCATCACTCTCTAATACACCAAAAATGAGCTCTCAGGAACAAAAGACTAAGAAAACAATCTAATTTATCATTGTGACAAAAAAATAAGGTATCTAGGAGAAAAGCTAACCAAGGAGGTAAAAGACCTGTACTCAGAAAATGATAGACATTCATGAAAGAAATAGAGGAACAACAAACAACTGGAAGAATATACCGTGTTATTAAATTGGAAGAATTAACATAATTAAAATGTCCAAACTACTCAAAGTAATCTATAGATTCACTGCAATTCCTATTAAAATACCAGTGGCATATTTCACAGATCTAGAACACTTATTCCAAAAACTTATATGGAACCAAAAAAGACCCTGAATGTCTTAGCAATCTTGAGAAAGAAGAACAAAGCTGGAAGGATCACAATACTAAATGTCAAACTATACTACAAGGCCATTATAATCAAAACAGCCTGGCACAGGCATCAGAATGGGCATATAAGTCAATGGAGTAGAACAGAGCTCAGAAATCAACCCATGTCTTTATGGTCAATCAATATTTGACAAAGGAGCAAGAGCATACAATGCAATAAAAACAGTCTCTTCAATAAATGGTGTTGGAAGAATTGTACTGGTACATGCGAAAAAAAGAAAAAAGAAAGTAGACCATCTTCTTACACCACACACAATAAACTAAAAATGAATTAAAGACTTAAATGTAAGTTGCAAAACCATAGAATTCCTAGAAGAAAATACATGCAGTGAAATCTCAGACATTTTGTGTAGAAATATTTTTGCTAATATATCTCGTAGGGCAAGGGAAACAAAAGAAAAGGAAAAAAATGGGACTACATCAAACTAAAATGCTCCTGCAAGGCAAAAGAAACCATCAACAAAGTGAGAAGGGAACCCACTGTATGGGAGAACATATTCACCAATGATACATCTGATAAAAGGTTAATATCTAAAATATATAAAGAACTTATACAATTCAACACCAATAAAATAAACAATCCAATTTAAAAATGGGCAGAAGACCTGAGTAGACAGGTCTCCAAAGAGGATATACAAATAGAGAATAGACATGAAAAAATACTTAGCATCACTAATCATCAGTAAGATGCCAATTAAAACTCCAATGAGGTGTCACCCCAAACATGCCAGAATCGCTACCATCAATAGATAAAAAAACAAAAAGTGCTGGCAAGGATGTTGAAAAAAGGGAGCCCCAGTGCACTGTTGGTGGAAATGCAGACTGGTGCAGCCACTGTGGAAAACTGTATGGTGTTTCATCAAAATATTAAAAACTGAATTGCCATTTGACTCAGTGATCCCACTTCTGGGAATATATCCTAAGAATCCCATAACACAAATCAGAAAGAATATATGCACCCCTACATTCATAGCAGTGTCATTTACAATAGCCAAGATCTGGAAATAGCCCAAGTACCCATCAATAGATGAGTAGATAAAAAAAAGTTGTGGTACATTTACACAATGGAATACTACATGGCTGTATAAAAGAAGGAATGCTAACCCTTCATGACAACAGACAGACCTGGAGATTAATATGCTAAGCAAAAGAAGCCCATCAGAGAAAGACAAATACCATATGACCTTGCTCATATGTGGAATCTAATGAGCAAAACAAACTGATGAACAAAATAGGACCAGAGGCATGGATACATGGAACAGACTGACAGATCTCAGAGGAGAGGGATGTTGGGGGAACTGGAAGAGATTAGCCAAATAACATATATGCAGGGCCCATTGAACACAGACAACATGGTGAAAGTTGGGAGTGGAGGGCAAGGGGTGGGAAAATGAGGAACATCTGTAATAGTGTCAACAATAAAAAAAAAGATTGCCGTTTATTATAATTTTAAGATGCATTATTTAAAATGCCAGTTATTTTTTAACCCAGAGAGAATACCAGCATTCACATTATTATAAAACATCTCAAAATGGAGATAAAAATAAATTAAGTCTTCAAATAAGGTGAGAGAGAAAAAGTAAAGAAAGGTTGCTGAATTTGATATCGTTTCAGAGATTAGGATGCTTGTGAAAGAAAATTATAAACAAAGGATGTTAACTTTTATGCAAAATTCAGATGGAAAGAAAATATCACACCTCACCATAGAAGCTATTATGCACTTCCCCTATGTTACACCATCTGTGTCAAATGACAAGCGAGGTGCCAGGATCTAACCTGGCACTATGAACTTCAGTTAACTTTTCTCTCCACTCTCTTCTCTAGAAAGTTCCTAAGATAATAATAATATATACCATAAAGTCGCAATGGGGTGTTGTAAAACAGACCTGTGAGTTATTTTCTCAGTACCCCATGCTCTGAAAGACTAAGAAAAATCACTTTGCCCTAGGTAATTTTCCATTGGTATCATAGCAAATTCATGTAATAAAAACTTTGTAAGGGTCTAGAATGAGTCACTCCAAAATATGCCTCTGTGGCATATAGATTCTTTTGAGTTGAAGGCAACTTTACCCACATGCTCAAGAGAAACTTCTGCCTCCCATGCTAACTACCTAGAAGAATTTGAATTAAAGACCTTGCCCGTAAGAGATTACCAGAGATAACTCCCTTTGATCTGTCTATCGTCGTCGTCGTCGGCAGCTGTCCGTCTCGAGAGACGATGGTGTAGCTTCTTAAGAGTCTATCTGCACCGCCGAGAATGGCTGTGCAGTCCGACTCGGGAGTGACACGGTATCTGTCTCCTCCCGTGTTGAATCGACATCTTGCGATGACGCTGGAGTGTCCTCTCCAGTGAAGCTGAAGCTACAGAGCCTGGGCAGGGTGATATGGAGGGTCTGCTGTTGCCCATGCAGCAGACCCCCCTCTCTTCGCAGCTGAAGGGTCCAAGGGAAAGACGGAGTCAATACAGCTTGGCTTCAGGTGCGCCGCAGGAGTTGCCGGTGTTGACTACAACGTCAAACCGCCTTAGGGACTCCGGCTCCGGATTTTCTGTCGGGGTTTACTCCCTTAGCCTTTCCCCTGAAGAGGTATGCCGCAAGGCAGCGGAGGTTTTTTGGAGTCAGAGTTTTCCTTCTCTGATGTGCCCTGACTGGAAGATCGAACCAGCGACACTTAGCTCGCAGGCCGACGCTCAATCCACTGAGCCAAACCAGCCAGGGGTGATCTGTCTATAGAGCAGGGCAAACTTCTATGTACTAAAGCTCTGCTCTTTTTAACATTCTGCAATGACCTTTTGAAGCCTCCAAGGCACCTTTCCTCATCCCTAGCTCAGGATATCTTATACATTCATGTTCACTTTCTGTCTCTGAATCTCTCCTGCATATGGGGTCTCTGATGCCCTCATGTATGTGGAATTCCTGTACATATGTATGTATTAAATTTGGTTATTTTCTCTTATTAAACTATCTCATGTCTTTTTGATTATTAGACCAGCCAGAAGAACCTCTAGGGCAGAAGAAAGTTTGTTCCTCTTCCACAACTTTATGCAAACAGAAATGAAAATTATCTAATATAGCAATACAATGTAAAACTACTTATATTAGTCATTTATAGGAGAAGGCCTCCCTTATTGACCTCTGAAAGTCATAATTTCCTAAATATACTTATGTTCCAGAATTGTGGCATTGAACTTTTCTTGCCATTATAACAATAGGCTAAAATTTCTATAAATATGTATATATTTTCATAAATGTCCTCTTTCAAGTCAATAGCTCTTTTTGAGAACATGGGAATCTTCATTACATTCGTATTTGCTCTAAATATAGGAATTTACATTCTTCTTTCCTTCACTTATATCTCTTCATTATAAGAACTATTCACAAGCATTTTAGACTAACCAGAACTTAACCTTACTCTAGATTGTTTCCTTAAACATGCTACTCTAAAACAAGTTGCACAATAGGTTCACAAGCCTGAGAGGTCTTAATAGTGGCTTTTTTTTTTTTTTGCCTCAAGGGACAGTATTTAATATAAAGTTTATATTGTCATTTTCAATTTTTTTCTACCTCATTAAATTAAATTCTCAATTATTTGCAAAGATATATTGAGGTACATTTTCTCTCAAAATTTAACAACATCTGGGGAAATGTTGATATTTAAAAAAAAATCTGGACAAGTCTTAGCCCAGGTGCCACATTCCCCTTGGGGTGGCTGAGAAATGGTGGTGCCCAACATTGAGTTTACTCTAACCTCAAGCACATGATCATTTCCTCTCTTCCTTCTGGATTCATCTTATCTGCTCACTTTTAGATAGTTCTGGAAACACTATTTTTTTTTTTTTTTTTTTTGGAATCATGTTTAAAGTCTTAGTGGAGAAACCATAAATTCTGTAAAGCATGAAAACCCATTAAAGAATAATGTAACACTTAGTATTGCTAAGATTATGAATATCTTTTTATGGTTAATGACATTGGTTAATAAAGTTAAATAGGTTTCAGGTAAAATTCTATAATATATTGTCTGTAGATCGTGTTGTGTGCTCACCACCCCAAGTCTCCTTCCATCACCATTTATCGCTCCTTTACCCTCTTCTACCTCCTGCTCTGATAATTACCAAACAGGTTCTGAATATCTTTATGCATGCTGCCTTTAAAAAGAATCTTGTTCTTTCAGATAACAATGCTAAACAATACCAGATTTCTTAAAACCCTGCTTTAATCTTTGTCCAGATAGTCAAATTATTGGAACCAAATAACTACTTTTTATAAGATTTTAAGTGATAACATTTTTTCTCCCTGTGTTTCGGTTTTGCCATTGAGGTATATATATATATATCCAGTGATTATCATACTTGATATGGTAACGAGAGTCTTAAAGTAAAACTTTCTTTAAGTAATATTTATATTCCCATGAATATCCTTTTTTAAGGGAAAGCATGGAATCTCTTGTGTACTCCGTGTATTTCTGCTTTTATTCAGCAAACTACTATTTAGTACAAAGATATATCTCGCCTTCTTCAAGAGGCTGGCAGTCTAACAGGAGTGATGCTGTGAAATGAAAAACAAAATATAAAATAATTTGAATTCTTTACTTGCTACTTTTATAAAAGCATGTTTTAATTTTTTCCTGTGGGTTACAGATGAAGAAATTAACGGTGGGAGGCAAAGACCACTCCCTTCACAGAACTGAGTTGAAATCCTTCAGGCAGAAATAAAAGTATAAAGTTTTAGACACAATAAATAAGTGTAAAGTCACAAAGAGCCATGAAAAGCTTATCCCTGCCTAGTCTAAGATCAGTCCCTCGTTCCACGTGACCAGGGAAAAGCACTGGGAGACAGGAAATGAAGTAGGAGAAACAGATTTGGCTCAGGCTCTCAAGAGTACTCATGATTACCAAACTTGGCATTTACAAAGCTTGTGATAGTAATCTGAATACAGGATGTGACGTAATCCTGATGGTCTTTCAGAGGGACAACTATGGTGTTAGTGTGAAGGACAAATTCCAGGGGGAGGAGGCAGAAATCATGAGATGAATGCTATAGTTAAAGCAACAAATAATGAAATCCTGAATAAGAATGTAAAAGTCATAAAGCAAATATCATTTATTCTTTTAACAGCTGTATCTCCAAAATCTAAAATAGAGTCTACTATATAGTCAACCCTAATGAGATATTTGTTGAGCAAGTGCATTGAAGACCAATGTCAATGTGAATGAACAAGAGGGCACAGATCTGAGATCTACTTTGTAGATAAAAGTGATGGGATTTCTGGGCCAATTTAATTGACAGAAAGGGAGAAGAAAGAGTGAAGGTTAACTCCAGTATTTCAATATTGAATGAGTAGGTACATCAAACGTGGCATTACTTGAGGTACACTTCACATTACCCAGAGATGTGTTCCTGATGATCAGGTTAATTCATCATTGTTGAAGACTGTAATTACAGAGTGGCTTTATCTTCTTTGCGTTCTCTCTACTGATAGTGAGTCTGCATATTAACTTTTAAATTCATGACTTTTCAGGGTTTTTGACAGTTAAAACATCGTAAAAACCAAGGAAAGTTGATTATTAAAAGTAATTGTTGAAGAGTCTTTCTGCACAGTGAGGAATTTTTCTGTTATGAGAATAATTATTTCCTAGTTAACATGTCAAGATTACATTTGGTTAAGAATCAAATTCTTTAAAGCAGGTCTCACATCCATTTAAGAATCTGGAGTTAGAAGAACAAAAAATTTTTAGTTTTCATTGATAGTAGGTTCATTACACTGGAGCAAAACCAGCTAGCCTAAAATGTTGCAGTGCTTCTGATGATTTGCTGCCTCTGGGGTCCCAGCATGTGCCCAGTAGATTTGACCATAGGAATTCAAACTCCTGTTTTCTGGGCAGACCAATTCTCTATTAGTGCATATAGATTTAGACAGATAAAAACAAGTTCTTAAACAGTAGACACATAAAAAAAAAAAAAAAAAACCTATGTAGTACAGCTTACTAGAACAGGAAATTTTGGAGGAAAACAAAGAACAAATACATAAGAAAGTCTGATACAGAACTCCAAACTTTTTTATTAAGGAAATGAAATTCAGATAAAATACACATATAAAGAAATAACCAGATAAGCCTCCAGTCAATAACAATGATATAACTACTCTGGATATAGGATTTTGTTTTTAAAGGTGAGACTGCTGATAGAGTCTTAGCTCTCTTTACACAAAGATTTGGAAAATAACTGCATTAACAGTGAGGCAAAGACATGTGGGCTTTTGTTGCCTTTTGAATGCTCTACCAAAGACACCAGCCAGGGCCCTTAATGTAATTACTAATGTAGTTACTTAGAATTTTGCCCTGGCTGGTTTAGCTCAGTGGATCGAGCGTCGGCCTGCGAGCTAAGTGTCGCTGGTTCGATCTTCCAGTCAGGGCACATCAGAGAAGGAAAACTCTGACTCCAAAAAACCTCCGCTGCCTTGCGGCATACCTCTTCAGGGGAAAGGCTAAGGGAGTAAACCCCGACAGAAAAATCCGGAGCCGGAGTCCCTAAGGCGGTTCGACGTTGTGGTCAACACCGGCAACTCCTGCAGCGCACCTGAACCCAAGCTGTATCGACTCCGTCTTTCCCTTGGACCCTTCAGCTGCGAAGAGAGGGGGGGTCTGCTGCGTGGGCAACAGCAGACCCTCCGTATCACCCTGCCCAGGCTCTGTAGCTTCAGCTTCACGGGAGAGGACACTCCAGCGTCATCGCAAGATGTCGATTCAACACGGGAGGAGACAGATACCGTGTCACTCCCGAGTCGGACTGCACAGCCATTCTCGGCGGTGCAGATAGACTCTTAAGAAGCTACACCATCGTCTCTCGAGACGGACGGCTGCCGACGACGACGACGATGAATTACATTAAATATTAAATAGTGAAGCTCTGGCTGATGTGTTTCAGCAGATTGAGCATGGGACTGCAAACCAAAAGGATGTCAGCTGGATTACCCTTCAGGGCACATACCCTGAAAGAGGGAGAGAAACATCAATGTGTGAGAGAAACATTGGTTGCCTCTCACATGCCCCCAAGTGGGGACCCGGCCCACAACTGAGGTATGTGCCCTGAAGGGGAATCCAATCAATGGCAATTAATGAGGTAATATCTTACAAAGATATTATTCTTTGAGGAAAAACTTCAGCCCTTTGATGTTAGGAATAGAAAGGGCTTTGCCCTAGCCACTGTGGCTCAGTTGTGGAGTGGCATCCTGTAGATTGAAGGTCACAGGTTCGATTTATGTTCAGGGCACATGCCTAGGTTTTGGGTTTGGTCCCCAGGTGGGGGCGCATATGAAAGGCAACTGATCTATGTTTTTCTCCTTCTCTCTCTCCTTCACTTCCCCTCTCTAAGCATAACCTCAGGTGAGGATAAAAAAAAAATAGCGATGGCTTTTTTATTGTCACATACAATCTTAGCACTGGAAAGAGAGACTCAGAGATTGTAGTATACTCCAGAGGTTGGCCAACTATAACTCACAGGCTAAATCTGGCCCACTGACAGATTTACATATTACCTATGTCTGCTAATAGCAGAGCTGAGTAGTCAAGACCATATCGCCCCCTAAATTAATCTAACTGTAATCAATTTCTTTTCTTCATAAATAAGAAAACTGAGGCCCAAGGAGGTTAAGTAATATTTCAAATTTATATGGTAAGTAGCTAAATTGTCACTAGTGTCTAAGGATCAATTAATAACAAAAACGATAAAAAGTAGGACTAGGAGAAGGCAGAAATGGGTGCAATCATTTGCAACAATGGTGAGAGAAAGCATGACAAGCCTTGAATGATTTGCAGAAGATGGCAAGAGGAAATGAGGACATACCTGAGAGAACAGCATGAAATAATGCCAGGAGCTACATTGTGTACATTCACAGAGAAATCATGAACAGTTTGGAAGGAGGATTATAGGCAGCCATAGAAGAATAAATCAGGTAATGACTAACAAGATCAACTAAAATGGAAAAGGGTGGGATTGAAGTCAGGAAGAACAGTTTGGTCATTTTAACAATATTTTAATCAGAGTTGAATTCATCACATTCAACCATCTCATTTGTATGTAAATGAACATAATTATTACAAAGATAGAATTAACAAGAATAATATTTAGTGCATTTATTTTTGAGGATCAAACTAAATCAAAGCTGCCACTTAATATCACAACCAGCACTCATTCATCATTTGCAAAATTCATTTTTCTGCAACCTTTCCCTTTTTATTGTAACATAGACTTGATCTGACCTTTTCTGTGGTCTTATTAAAGTCATCAGTAATATTCTACATGTTTCTGCTTAGAGATGATATTATAAATTGCCATAGCAACATACACTTTTTAACAAAATCTCCCTGTTCATTCATTGATCAGAATTGTCATATATATCATATTTTTAGAGTATAGGATAAAACCTTGATATTAGATTATGAAATGGTAAGCTTGCATTTTATGCTTTTTAAAAATGCACAGTGATTATCCTGAAGTATGCTCACTTCTAAGGGACAGCTAATCCACAGCTTGACAGAATAAAGTCAGAAGCCAATTTGATTCCTACTCCCAATATCCCCTCTCCCAAGCTCATATCCCTGGGAATTCACATACATACACTTTACCCAATCTCCTTGTCAATTCAATCATATTTGTAATTTTAAGGACAACACCAGCCACAGAAGGTATTAGATTATAAAGCAAAACCTCCAAATTTATTAAACTAATTTAAATGGTTGCACTGTACCAGGAGATAATAAAATTTCATCACCCAGGCCCTCCAAATCTAAAGTATCTACAGACATTGAAATGTATCTCAGCAAGAGGTAAAGTATATTTTCCCAATAATTGAAAGCAATTCTCAGTCTTAGTGTAAACCATTACTCTCTGTTATCTATAAATCTAAGGGATTTGCCTGCATTCATCTTCCTTAATTGGACCATTTGTTCATGTACTACATCTTTCCTTGATATTTACCAACTAGGAAATTATTTCCAACACAAATGATTTAACACAATCCAGTCGAGTAGAAGTGTATGTGGGGGAATAAGTAAGGGAAGGGTTTAGTCAAAGAACCTGTATAAAAGACTCACGGACATGGACAACGGGGAGGGATATGATTGCGGGAGAGGGGGTGGGCTGGGTGGGGGAGAGAAATTAGGGGAAAAGGGGACAACTGTAATTGAAAAAACAAACAAACAAAAAAAAAGTGTATGTGACCAAACTGCTACTACTTATGTAGCTTTCTTGTTACAAATAGAATCATATTATCTAAGGTCATGAAAATTTTTATCACATTTACCAAAGAAATTAATCATTTCTTACTACAGTCATATTTCTCCTTTCCTTCTCATCCTTATTCATCTACTTGTATTCTCAGAATAAAACAGATGAAAAAATTTTTTAAATAATAAATCAAAATAAGTAAAGTACTCATTAAGGCCATAATTAAAATCAGCTTCAAATTATACTGTTTTGAAAATAATTCAGAAAGCAGGTTCAGAGTAATAAAGTTAAAAGTGTGAATATTCAGGACTTCCAGCCATGATGGAGGCTTAGGCAGAAACACTACTTCTCCCTCCACAACTAAAAAGGAATACAACTACCTCAAAACTAAAGACAACCAGGAGTTCCAGAAAATCAAGCTGCATGGAAGTTCAACAAAGACATAAAGAAGAAATACTCATCTAGACAAGTAGGAGGGGCAGAACCAGGGTGGAAAAGATGTGGTGTGGTGGTGGCAGGAGCGGTGGAGGTGCCAGGATGGCAGAAAGTGCAGTCACATGTTTTAAAAAGTCGGGAGGGACACCTGGGGAGTATTCTCAGCACCAGACCAGACCACGCAGCTCATGGTCCTAGCGCCAGGAAAAATGAAGCCTCATTGCTTCTGACTGTGCAATCCAGTGGAAGATGGGGTAGAGGAAGAAACTGCCAGTCTCTCAGTACAGTCCACTTGTTTAAAGGACCCCCACAGTCCTAGCATGTCCTCAGACCCACCCACTCTGGGAACGATGGCCAAGGCAACAGCTAGAGAGGTGCCAGTCCCATATGGAAGTGGAAGAAGTGCCTAGAAAAGGGGCAACTGCTGAGTAAGTGGCACTATTCCCTCTCAGACCCCTCCCCCCCACACAACGTGGTGAAGGGGGTTGCCCTCTACTGACAAATACCTAAGGCTCTGCCCCTTATAACATAACAGGTGCTACAGCTCTACCTAAGACACAGAGGCAAACAAACACAGGAGCCTGTCAAGATGAGGAGACAGACAAGTATGACCCAAAAGAGGGAATGGATCAAGGTTCCAGTGGGAGAACAAAGCAACAAGGAGATAGCCAACCTAACAGACATAGAGATCAAAACACTGGTGATAAAGATGCTCACAGTCTTTACAGATATGTTTAAGGGAAGAAGCAAAGGCTATGCTAAATAAAATGAAGGAAAACCTACACAAAACCAAAGGTAAAGAGAAGGAAACTGGGGTTCAAATCAATGATAAAGAAGAAATAAACAGTCAACCAGTACAGAATGAGGAAACAAGAATTTATAAAAATTAGGAGAGGCTCAGGAACTTCTGGGACAATTTTAAATATGCCAACATCTGAATCATAGGGGTGCCAGAAGGAGAAGAAGAGGAGTAAGAAATCAAAAGCTTATGTGAAAAAATAATCAAGGAAAACTGGCCAAATTTGGTCCAGGAAGCACAGAGAGTCCCAAACAAACTAGATCCAAAAAGGACCCCACCAAGACACATCATAATTAAAATGCCAAAGGTTAAACATAAAGAGAGAATCTTAAAAGCAGCAAGAGAAAAGCAGAGTTACTTACAAAGGGGAGCCTATAAGGCTATCAGCTGATTTCTCAAAAGAAACTTTGCAGACAAGAAGGGGCTGACAAGAAATACTGAAGGTGATGAAAAGCAAGGACTTACAACTAAGATTACTCTATCCAGCAAAGCTATCATTTAGAACAGAAGGGCAGATGAAGGGCTTCCCAGACAAGGTAAAGCTAAAGGAGCTCATCATCACCAAGCTATTATTACATGAGATATCAAAAGGACTTACTTAAGAAAAAGAAGATCAAAACTATGAACATTAAAATGACAACAAAGGCACAACTATCAAAAACTGAATCTAAAAATTAAAAACAAAATCCAACTAAGAAAACCAGAAT
This sequence comes from Furipterus horrens, assembly GCF_987537825.1. Classification (NCBI taxonomy): domain Eukaryota; kingdom Metazoa; phylum Chordata; class Mammalia; order Chiroptera; family Furipteridae; genus Furipterus; species Furipterus horrens. The sequence continues at coordinate 106,445,856 of NW_028327176.1, read as the reverse complement.
AGGAACAGAATCATAGGTATGGAGATCATTTGGAGGGTTATCAGCTGGGAGGGGGAAGGCAGAGAAATAGGGAAATGGTGCAGGGATTAAGAAATATAATTGGTTGGTACAAAATAGACAGGAGGAAGTTAAGAATAATATAGGAAAGAGTGAAGCCAAAGAATTTATATGCACAACCCATGTACATGAACTAAGGGGGGTGGGATTGCTGGAGGAAAGGGGAGTACTGGGTGGAGGGGAGCAAAGCAAAACAAATTGGGACTACTGTAACAATATAATCAATAAAGTATACTTAAGAAATAAAATAAAAAATAAAAAGACATAACTTGAAAAAAATGTGTAAATTTTTTAAAAATTAAAGGAAGTCTAAAGCAAGTAGCCTACTAGGTGGCAGATACAGTGTCTCTTTTAATCGTCACAACAAGAGAGTTAGGAAACTATTTATTACCCCGATGTAATAGATGAGAACACTGAGATATAGAGAAAGCAGTCTTTCTGAGATCACCCAGGGAGAAAGACAGAACTAGCATTTGAAACTAAGGTTGACTCTAAAACCCGTGTTCTGTATGTTCCATAGCAGTATATCTACAATCAAGATGAGCCCTGCACTGTCCTGAAGCAAAATCATCGTAGCCCTTTGTGAGTGTACCCATATGTATATGTGTTATATATGTTATTTGCATGTTTATAAGCCACATTTTTATGAATGTTTAGAAAGCTTGCTAAGAATTATTTTAAAACTACACTCCTACCATGTCTTTACCTAAAGAAAAATAAAGCTTTTCCCTTTTGCTACCGTTGTTTTGTTTAGTAAAAGGCCAGTTTGTAGTAACAGCAATTAGAGTAGAATGGACTTGGTCAGTGTTTGAGATGACAGATCAATGAAAAACCAATGTCAAACAAGAGAAAACAAATGGATCACAAACTGTTCTGTCAATGTGATTCAGTACTGACAGAGAAGGCAACACAATTCAACCAGCACTGAAAATACAAGAAAAATAAAACCCATTTATCAGTTTCACTGTTCTTAAGTCCCTCCCCACCTCCACTCTTCTGTCAACAAGTTCAGCTCAAAGGATCCCAAAAGTCTGAGGAACATCCCTGGGGCTTCTCTTTCCATAGCTGTATCAAACCAGTGGGTCTTATTTTATTTTATTTATAAAGGCTCTCCATGTTATTTATCTTAGTATCTCTAGCACCTAGAAAGGTGCCTAGTACCTGATCATTCCTTAATAAATTTATTGAAAGTTTGAGTTGAGAATAAATTTGGGGAATATTTATATCAACTAAATAACAACATTTTTCACTTTCTACTTAAGGTTCAAATATTTTTAGAAGTCATTCACTATAATAGCCAAAGGAATCTCTTAAACTTTGTATAAACTTAACTAGTTTTTAAATATGTTTCAACAAGTTTAATACACAAAATATGAAAATATATGAATGCCAAGTAAACTCACATAAGAGAAATAAAATTTGGCAGGATTTAAGATGGAGACAAAAGAATATTCTAATGTAATTTGCATCTACAATTATAACAACAGATATAAATACAAAGATTTAGCAAGAAGAAACAACTGCCATTTATTGTTTGTTTGTTTGTTTTTTCTACAGTCTTTGAAATCTGTTTTATGTGACCTCTAAGCAACGTTTCACACTGATCATTTCTGCCTTCTGGGAGCCGTCTATTTTCCAGGGTTGTGTAAAACCAAACCTGATTCTCCCTCTCTCACCACTGTTTCTGTTTCCTTTAGTATCCCCTCCTCTATATTTGACCTGTAAATGTTAGAGTTCTTCAGGTTTTGGTCCATAATCCTCCATTCCACCCCCATGGTTTTAGCTACCACCTAAGTGCTGATCATTTTCAATGGTTTCTCTTTGGACTTATAAAAGTCTATCATTTCACTCATATATATAATCACACACACACATACACACACACACACACACACACTATAAAAATCTATCATTTCACTCATATATATATTTTATATATATATACATATAATCATACACACACATACACACACACACACACACAGATGCTTATTTGATGTTTCCATAGGGATGTGTCCTGAAATCTCAGATTCAATCTATCTAAATTAAACTCTTGATTCTCTTTCTATCTCCATTGACAATTATTCCATTGTTTTCCACCCGTACAACATGTTGCTCAGAAAAGATTCTCACAATCCACCCTTGACAACTTCCTCTCCAATTACTATCCCTTCCAACAAGTTAACCAAGTGCTGTTAATTCTACCAAAAACCTCACATTTATTCCTATTCAAAACTGCCTAACTAGTTGCAGATTCTATTATTTCTTGATCAGGGTTTCACACATTACTGTCCTAATTGTTCTCATTGCACCTTAAACCCCAAAATTTCATTTTTTAAGGATCACATAAAGTGATCATTTTAAATATGCAAAACAGATCATTTTTCTGCTGAAATTCCTTGAAAACAACTTCTCTATAGTTTGGGATGAGGTTCAAAATACTAACTGTAACTAACAAGTCAGGGCAAGCTTTGTCCTATGCCTACTACATTTCTTGGTTTTAAACTACATCACCCACACTTCTATTTTTCGTAATACCTTTCTAATACTCCCAGAAAACACCAAAACAGTACTTAAAAGCAAATAGTGAAGCATAATATTTGGGCAACATAATCGTTATAAGTGTAATAATTGACTGTGAAACGGGAATATTAGTCCAGTAGTGACAAATGCTGACTGGCACTTAGCATCACGACCCATCACAGTGCAACAGAGCTTGAGTAGAACAGTCAATATATTACCGCAATATAGCTAGGAGCTGTATGCATCAACATGAACTTGAATTCAGAATGTAGACTGGGGACTGTAACTGAGACCAAAGAGATAGTGAGTGAGGCTTAGAGCAATCTACAATGCTGTTTTTTGGCAGCCACAGAGTATAGACAGATTTCTTTTTGTTCATGAAGGAGGTAAAAAAGGGAACCACTTTTTAATTTGGTTTGTGGTTTCTCTAGTAAGCCACTAATAGTTGATTTTCCTTTTTAATCTATTATGAAACACTTTATCATTTTAAGAGAGCTTCTGGAAAATAAGAATATTTATGTATCAGAAAACCAATAGATCTGTTATTCCAATGATAGTGAATATGCCAACTATTTTAATATTATCTAATTTAATATTATCAGTCAAAGAAGTAACACAAAAAATACTAGTATTTTCCAATATAAAAATGAGCAATTTTACATATTGTGTTTTTATCCCCTCTGCACTCCTACACACAATTTTGTAAAAAATAGCACACACATACATATAGTAATCTCCATATGTACAGTATACGATTAAATATGAATGTAAAATAGATACATGCAATCCATGGTTTTTGAGCTAAAACATCAGAATCCTATTATTAAAATGCTTTTTAAAATCTATGCAATTTTAAAGACTTTTTAATTGTGTCAGGAATATGAATATGGTGTTGAGATCATGTACATGAAGCCCTTAAAATAGGGCCAAGTAATTTAAATATCATACAGAGGAGTTAACAACAACTGCTACTACTTCTATCATCATCACATTATTATCACAATGAACTCATCAGCTTTGATGAGTTCATTTTCTGGAAAAATATCAACTTAAGTGTGGTTGAAAGCCAATGTAAATGAATACAAAGTAAGCAAGTAAAGATAAAATAATTATTATTCCTAAGTAGCTTTAGGGTCAGATAGTTAAGTGGGAGGGGTTTTTTGTTTGTTTTTTTTTGTTTGTTTGTTTTTTAAGAAAAAAAGTACCTTATAAGAAGCTTCAGAAGTTAAAAATTACCAAAAATTATAGAATTTTTAATAAAATTATCAATCTATTAGCAAAATCTGAAAAGGAAATAATATCAAAATAACTTTATACTAATTTCTTCTATAAGTAAAGTTGTTAAACTTTAAAATGCTAGCAAATCATATGCATCAGTGTATAGAGTCTTCAAAATACAATAGAGTTAACTATAGAAATACAATGTTTATTGTTAGCAAATCCACTGATACATATATAACACTAGTAAATTTATTTAAAAAGCATTCACTCATTTCAACATATATTAAAAACTTCATATAAAATTTTAAAACTCAAGAGAGTGATGCTTTTTATTTTTTCTTCTTATCTGATTTCTGCAGCCAGGACTTCTACTACTCTGTTGAATAAGAGAGGTGAAAGCAGACATTCCTGTCTTGTTTTCAATCTTTAGGGAAACACTTTTAGTTTTTGTTTATTGAATATGATGTAGGCTGTGGGTTTGTCATATATGGCCTTTGTTATGTTAAGGTATGTTCCCTCTAGTCCCACTTTGTTGAGAGCTTTTACCATAACTGGATACTGGATTTTATATAATGCTTTTCCTGCATCTATTGATATGATCATGCTATTTTTATCCTTCATTTTGTTTATGTGGTGCATCACATTTATTAATTTGTGTGTATTGTACCAATTTTGCATACCAAGAGTAAATCCCACTTAAATAGTTTTAACTTTGAAAGTTGCAGTATAGAAATATATAAAGATCTTATGGTATATAAAGGGAAAAAAATTATTACAGAAACAAAATTTTTGAAAAATAAATGCAAGTACTAAATTATAGTTTTAAAATGGTAAAAAATAGTTATTTTATCTTTTTTATAAATAAAAAATACATGTTACAATTTAAGTTTTTCTGACCTTTTTTTCCTATTATCATTAGGAAAATAAATTTAAAATAAGTAGATAAATATTGAAAAAAATGAGAACAATGAAGCAATGCAAACACCATCTGGTATTAAAATAAAGTGGTGGAAATTGAATAATAGATAGTATTTTGAACAGGACACCCCAGAATCAAACCATATTAAATTTTTATAAAAATTTGATAAGCAACAAAAAAATGCATTATAAAGAGTAAGGAAGGGGTGGATAATTCATAATGTGACTCTGTTGCTTTTAAGCTTAGAATTTGGAAGAAAAATTAGATTTTCACACATTAGTCACCTAAATCTCTTTCAGGTTAATTGTTGACTTAACTATTTTAAAAATAGAATATTAAAAATCTCAATTAAAAATTAAAGTGCTGTCCAGGTCAAATCATTAAAAATAAATGTATAAAAGCCAACAATACACTGGGATTTAGTCAATGTTATAAAAGCATTAATGCTTCCAGTGCCTTATGAGCTCATACACATCAAAAGTTTTTAAATCTAATACTATCAGAAAAATGAATAAAGAAAGAGACTGAAGAGTTCACAGTAGAGAAAATGCAAAGAAATAATTAATATAGTCACCTTTATTCTAGGGTCATTTTCTACTCTACTCCTCCTTTGTACCATCTCTAATGCACCTGTACACTCTTAGGTGAGGTTCCCCTCATCTCTGTTTCCATACAGTTTCACCCCATCCATTTAAAAATCAGTGATTTACATTATATTTTTATGAGACTGTCTCTACTACTAGATTTTAACCATTTCAAGTTCAGGCAAGTGTTTGTATGCATTTCCCAGAGCTCAGATCTGTCAGTGTGTCAGAAAAGAAAGATTCTTTTTCCATTTTGAAAATAATTTAGTTTCTGCTACTTGTAGCAGAAACTGAATTTCGGTTTATTGAAATTCCATTTATTTTCTTTGGTGACAGTTTCTGATCTCAGATATGTCTCATCTAAAAGTAGAATGATTTAGAACTAGAATGCTGAACTGAACTGCTTGCAAATGTGAAAGGTTTGATTTATTCTCTTTATTGGGAACATCACTTCACAGGATAAGGGATAGGGGAGTGTCACATGGACACTTCCTGGAACTCTCACTGTAAAGTAAATAATGTTGTGGCAAAGACATATAAGTTAATATAGAGATAATAGAGTGATGTGAATCTACCTGAGACAAGAAGGAGTCAGAGTCAGGCTAGGCTCCAGGATAAGTAACATCATTTAATAGAATGCCTCTCTGTCTTGGCCACTTCTTGGTCTCATTTTTCACTAGTTCCCTTCTTGCTCTACACTCAACCCATGTTAAGTTCCTTCCAATCCCTTAAGTTTGTCATACTGTCTCTCACTATGAGATTTTGCATTTGCTGCACCTTTTTCTGGGAACATACCTTGTCTTTCCATAGACCTTGTGTAATTTCTATTTGCTTGATTAAACACCACAGCAGGAGCCACCTCTTCCCAACGTCTTCTCTAGCCCCAGAATTGGGATTATGTGTCTTCCTATATGATGTACATCCTCGTTACTCAGTATAAATTCCTATCCCATTTCCATCTTCGCACTTGACATTGTGCATTAGCATTAATTAGATTATTCCTTTCTTTCTCTCACCCCTCTCCTTGTTTGAGGGCAGTAGTATCTTATTCGTGTTTGCATCCTTAATTCCTAGTAAAATACTTGATACATATTATATACTTAAAGTTTCTTTTTGAAAAATTAAACAAAAGTCTTTAAGTACATATTAAAGATGTGTGGTCAAAGCAACTGAGAATACCACTTTAGTTACGGTAAAAGAATATATTTATTTTTATACTAAGGAAATTTTTTTTAAAGAGAAAATACAGCAATTGCTTCAGAAGACCTGTGTAGTAAACAGACATAGGGTGGATCTTTAATCTGAACCTTCTTTGTTCACATATATGTAAATCTAGTATTGGGAGAATATTAATTGTGAAGTCAGAAGGACATAAAAAGTTTGCTAAAACACTCTCAGTTTCTTATTTTTGGTAAAATGAAATAATAATTTCCAGTTTCTAAGAATTTTAAATATAAGGATTGTGTGATATGTTATCTCAGTGACTACCGATGTAGCTATTACTAAATGCATTTAATCTTAAACAGGAGTGATTTTCAAAATTTCTCTAAAAGCAGAACACATAATCACCAAAAACCTAAGAGGTGTCGAGGAAGACAGCTCTCTACAACCTCAAAATTTGAGTCTCTGGTTTTTCTTTCCTTTAAAATATATGTAAATTTGAAATTATACCCCAATATTTAGCTCTGGCTGTCTTGATATTAAAATATTTGTGTCAAACCCTGGTTGGGTGGCTCAGTTGGTTGGAGCATCATCCTGTACACCAAAAGGTTGTGGGTTCAATTCCTGATCAAGGCACATACTTAGGTTGTGGGTTTGATCCCCTGTCAGGATGCATTCAGGAGGCAACTGATCGATGTTACTCTCTCACATCAATGTTTCTCTCTCTCCCTCTCTCTCTAAAATCAATAAAAAATATCCTCAGGTGAGGATTTAAAATATAATAAATAAAATGTTCCTGCCAAATCTTTTACATTTCCCTGCCACCTTTTCAACTGGGCCAGAGCCATGTGAATGAGTTCTAGCCAAAAAAGAGAAAAGAAAAAACGTGAATGTAGTGATAAGAGCCATTTTGGAGTCAAGACTTTAAAAGAAGTGAATGTAAGAAATCCTCCTCAGGCTCTTTTTCATTTTTGATAGGCTGAATAAGATCTCAACATGTAATCCTAAGAGGTGGCAGAGCAACAAAGTAGAAAGAACTTGTCATCCCTGGACCCATATGAAGAACTACACCAGACCTAGAATCACCTACCTTGAACCATTATATGAGTTACAAATAAACTTCTTTACTATAGTTGAAATAGTAATTATTTTGAATCTATCTGTTACAACAGCTACTGTTATTCAAACCAGGGAACACCCCTATACCCCCAAATAGAAAGCTAAGCATTTTGCCATTGAAACGTACCCTAACACTCAAATTAAATATTTTTGTATTGTCTATAATAATTATCACAAATTTATTTTTATTTTATAAATAAATGTAATTGAAATGTTTATTCAACTGTCTTAGAACTTGCCATGCATTCAAACCTCTAATTAAAACATCTGCTCAGAATTTATCAATTTGTCAGGGGTTAAACATAACACAGCACGAAAATTCAGGCTTAACATTCAGTGGTTACCCAGAAAGAAAGAGGGAAAAAGAATGAATGGGGAAATAAAAGTGCTGGCCCCCATAATGCTATGTGAAATAATTTGTAATGGTACTAAATAATGATTTATGCTCCTGGAATCCTTGCTATTTATGGTACGTATGGAAAATATAGAAAAAATTTATTAGAAAGTTAACTCTGAAGCATTATTTTTATATTCTAGAGAGGAAGTTATTGTAACTAGATAATTATAGATTATAGGTAGATGATAGAGATCAAAGGTTTATGACTATAAAGTAGAAAATCAGTTTTCAACATAAGTATGCCTTAATATAGAAACTTATGGCTTTTAGTCACTCTGTAACATCTTATTCATAATCTTAAAATGTTGTTTCATCATTACACGATCACTTTTTCTCATAATGATAAAAAACAGAATCATAAAATTACTAAGATTAGAATTATCAGTTTCTAGCCCAATGATTATTTTCTCCAAATCCATCAATCCGTCCTTTTCACCAGTTTTATTAAGCTTTCTGCCATTGAGCAACACTTAGATTAATATTCATATTCTAAACTTTTTGTTTTTCTCATTCTTCACTGCACACATCTGGAAAACTCAATTGGATAAATTCAACTAACCATTGCTCTTTGTGTACACTCAAGCAGCTGACTACATCAGCAAAAAGCACACACAAGAGGACAGAATGGTACCATTAGCGATGTATGACAATCTCGAGGTTCCTCTGGGCAGCTCTCTCTTCTAAACATCGGGAGAACCATTGAAAAATCATCTCTATTCTCCTCAAAGTTCTGATAATACATCCCTCCTACCACATTTTCCCTCTCCTTCTACTTTCTGGAGATACAATATAAAATGAAGGTATCTGATAGAACTTTTCCTTACCTCGCGAGTACCTTTAATGTTAAAACAGTTTCATCAAAACCTTGTCCTCTCTGCTTTCTATCCCATTATAATAGTTATCACTCAGTCTCTAAGACCGATCTCTTCACATACTCTGAATGCCAATCCTTCCAGCTTCTAGCTTTCAACTTTCTCAAAAATCTTACAATAGCAACTTTTTCATAAAACCTTCCTGGCCTCTCCTTTTCTTTCTTTTTTTTTTTTTTCTTTTTTTGAAGATTCCTCATTTTCTAACCAAAGATTAATTACTGGATTTTTTTTTTTTTCATGGCTTAGTCTCAATCAATCTTTCCTTTTTTCTTACTCTGTTCAGTCCTATCTATCTTCAACACATATTGCCCATGACCTTGAGATCAGTGTATCTGTCTTCTCTGACAACTATCTGCATTTTTATGTCCCAAAGACACCTTAAAATCATCATACACAATATTAAACTCCTCCATTTCACTGCCCATGCTCTGTTCCAAATCCACATCATATCTGCCAGCTTTTCTCCTTAAATACTTTGATCTATTCATGTCTTCCCAACTCTTCCACCAACCTTCCAGGTCAAGACTGTTATCTTTTACTTAGATTACTATAATTTGCCTTTTTATATCACATTTTCATAGTAAAACAATCTTTTAAAATAATACAAAGAAAGATCATTCTACCATCCTATTTAAAAAACTTCATGACTTCCCTTTGTTCTTAAGATCCTTAACCAAATGCTTAACACACTTGACGAAGTTCTGTAAAATGGCCTAAGAATCCTTGCTGTCTGAGATTCAGCAATCATAGCACTGTGTTCATACAATGTTTTGTAACCTCCTGACCTTAGATCCTTTATACAAGCTGTTCTCTTTGCCCGTTACTAAACACCCCATAAATCTCAGCTCAGACTTTGTTCCTCAGGGACATTTCTCAGATACCAAGGTCTAGATCAAGTATAATAGGCCCTCTTACCACTTTTATAAAGCATCATAACTTTACATTTTTATGTGTTTTTGTTTAATATCTAGTTGCACTGTAAGGTCAAGGACTATTGTTTCATTTTTCTCATTCTGTCTATTATCACAGTACCAGAAACACCATGGGTTCCCTTTAATATTTGTTGATTATACAGAAAAAAATTTATAAGTCGTTCTATTTGTGCCCAATTTTAAGTCATGTCATTGATTTATATCAAAGTTTAGATAAATCTCTGACTTGATTTTTAGATGATTCATTCAAACCAGATGTCTTCACAGTCACTTATTGGAAATATGTTTAATTTCTATCACTTTGCAGCATTTTAAAATGTATTTGGGGGTGTTCAACTTAATTTTAAGATTGGCAAGTAACATTCATAATCTACTTGAAAAAACATTTTGTTATTATTTAACTGGTTCTTCTTGGACTATTTTCATGATTGCTTTCCTTTCAACTTCTGTTTCACAATGGTTTTTTCTCTTCTCTGAGTCACTACACAATATTTATATGTAAAAAACCTGATATTGTTGACATCAGACACACACACAAAGTTTAGCACTCAAACTCTGCTCCTTATAAAACACAGTTTGAGTTATCCAACAGCTATGCATCAGTTAGTAGAATATAAGTTTGATGAGCATCAGGATCTGTATCTATTTTGTTCAGTGATGTATCTCTAGCACCTAAAACAGCACCTGGCATGTATATGTACTCAATAAAAACTTGTTAAATAAACTTTCACATAAAAATATGATCAAACAATGGCAAAAATTTGTTCTAAAATTATTTTATTATTCTCATTTTTGTAATATATAGACTATATCCTCAATAAAATTTTGTTTCACAAGGACGGCTAACAATATTAAGGAAATTCAATATTTATCCTGATTATTTCTCTTAATTTTCTAAAATGTATAATTGATTGATTTTTAAAATTCACATTCTAGTGATGATTCCTGAAAAGTAAATGGTATTAATGCACTACATTATCAACTTCTGAATTGAGGATAAAAAAAAATCTCAGAATCTTTTCTGGACAGGGACACTGACGAACTGTGATACATATGGAGAGATATCAATGGAACAGAACCATGGTGGAAAGAACACTGGCCAGGATAAATATCTCAAATACCATATTGTATTTTATTATAAGTCGTACTTTTTTTCTGCCTATTTTAATATCTATAACATTGAGAATCATCTAAAAATCAATGGAGTTTCTTAGTTTAATTGGTAATATTTTCTTATTATTGGTATATAAAATAATGCCAGTCTCAAAATATGACATTTTTTATTCAATCAAATGCTTTTATAACTATAGTATCCATAATGGAGATAAACAGAGGTTTTGAAAAGAGAAGAGAGAGGAGTAAACTAAGATTATTAGGAGCAAAGAAAAACATTATACGTTTTTATCTACCAACCACAATATATTTTATTACCTTATGTTGGAGTCAGTTTGAAGGTGTCTGCCTCATTCCCTAAACTCCTTAAGAGCAGGATTATGTAGTAATCCGCCTTCTATTCCCCAGTGCTGCACACTTGATAGAAGTTTAAATTCATTTATTCAAGTAAGTTAAATCTAATAGCTTTGTCTTGTCCAGAAAAGGCAGCAAACAGAATGTATTGCAATAAATTTACAAGAATATTAATCTCCCTGATAAGGAACATTAACTTACTTGGATTATTTGATTACTCTCCAATTCACTGATAGGTTAATTTTGTGCATGCAGTAATTACCAAATCAGGAATTGCTAATGGAAAATCTACTGCTCCAGGGCACCTAACAATGCTCAAGTGACCTAAAATATTTCTGAAAAATAAAAATATGCTCCTAAAGTATATTTGTCAGAAATAGCCAAGTTAATTGTCACACGTGATATAAATTTATAAAGGTCTCGATTTTCTAGGAGTTTATAAAAGTGAACACACTTCTGCAACTGACACACTGAATATGGAAAATAAGCCAACAGTGTCAGGGTGATCAAGTATAAATACATTCATATCTTGTACAACCCCAGCATGAACAAATTTAGGAGCAGACTGAAGATAACAACCAGTGTGGCTGAATAAGTGATAGAGATGACAAATGATCAGTTCTAATAAATCAAGGAAGAGTCCACATCAATGTTGGCATTTTTAGTGTTCTCTGAATGATAGCAAAAACTATTTCAATCTCCAAGAATATAGCAGGAAGTTTTCCATTCAAAGATTTTATCAGAAAAAACAAAAATTGAAAATGAAACATGCATAAGAAGGAAAGGTTTAGAAGGAATTAGACTTTTAAACTGAAGGAAAATGAAATAGAGCTGAATCTCCAGTTACAGTGACAGTATAAAGGCATTTTTGTTCCATTTATCTTCCTGAAAAGTCATTAAACAAGAATTTAAAAAATAAAAATAAAACAAATTTTAAAACCTCAATACTTTCTATCTTTAGTGAACCAAGCAAATAACTATAATTCTAAATAATTTGGAGGGATAACAGGAAATCACATTTTGTCTCCACCAAAGCAGGAGTTGATGCTGAAAAACAACACTCACTTCAGCCCTCCACCTCCACCTTCTACTTGAATAGGAAAATTGTGCCCATAAAAGTATGTAAGACAGTCCAGAAATATCCTTTCAAGATCTCTATAATGAGGGCCATGAACAGGCCATGTTAATTGGACTCTGTCCATCTGTTTCCAGACCACCCATGGGGGGCTCTCCTGAAGAAGAAATCACACTGGAAGCCCATCGGGCTGCCAAAGTCCTGGCCAGCCCTACAGGACCAATGGTTAAAGGATAAAGCATGCTGAAGCAGAGAAAAAAACACAAAGAAAAGCATATAACAGCAAAGATAGCCGCAAGGGATGTACAGTGAATCCCACCAAATGCTCCAGGCTATGCCCTCAGGGCAGAGTTGATTGAGTGAGAAGGAGTCCTCGAATTACATACTTCAGTCAAATCTGAGGAGAGCCTCATCTCTCTCATTCAACTTCTCCTTACTTTACTTTTCAACAGAAAGCTGGCTCATTTAAAGATGAGTACCAAATGAGAACTAGCATAGACTATATATATATATGTTTAAAAACATCATTATTTCACTAAAAGGAAGCATTTAATATTTTATAGATAAGCATTGTATTAAGCAGTTTGGCTACATCAGTGAATAATACAAACACCTGTTCTCAGGGAGCTTCATTCTAGTGGGGGGGGGGGGTACAGAAAATATACAATGAATATACAAAACTGATTAAGTTAAACAAATGTTAGAAAGTGATAGTTGTCATAAAAATTAATAGATCTTATAAGAGGGATCAGAAACACTGGAGGAGAAGGCAGGTAGCAGTATTAAATAAGACAGTCAGGGAAGCTACACTGAACAGATGAGACCTGAGCAAATATTCAGTGAAGGCACAGAAACTAAGAAATCAGATGACTGATAAAAAGAGCATTTTAGGCAGAGAGAAAGACCCAGAGGTGTGGATTCCTGAAACATCAAAGGACTACTAGAGCAGGAAAAACACAGCACAGATGAGCAGAAACTGAGCTCAGAAAGTTGATGAGGGTGCAGACCAATGGGGGTGGGGGTCCTCCAATCATGCAGGACTTTGTGGGCCATTGTAAGAACCTTGTGTTTTACCCCCAGGGAAATGGGAAAGCTGGGTAAGATTCTGAACAAAGGAGTAACAGAATCTGATTAGTGTTATAGAAGGAACACCCTTGTTTCTCTGTAGAGAATAGACTTTTGAGGGCAGACATAAATGTAGGAGAAAACCTGTTAGAAGCTACTTAAGTAACCCATGTACAAAATATTGGGTAATAGTGGTGATTCAAGCAAAAGTGGTAGTGGTTCTGGTAGTAAAGAGTGGTTAGACTTTGGATACAAGTTGAAACAGCAGTTTCTGACACACTGAAAGTGGGTTGCAGGGAAAGAAATTTCAAGAATAATTTCAAGGTTTCCAGCCAGAACACATGGAATGTGGTCATCAGCTAAGATCGATAAAGTTGATGTTGTTCAACAGGTATAAATATAGAAATCAAGAGTTCGGTTTGAAAGTGCTCAATGAGCCATCTGTTAGGTATTCAAGTGGGGGTGTCAAGTAGGTCATGGAATGTATGAGTCTGAGTTCAGGAGAGACATCTGGGCTGGAGTTATAAATTCAGTTGGTGCCTGGTTAGATGGTTCTCAAAGCCAGGATGAGGTCAGACACTGATGAGTTCATCAGAGAATAGGTGAGAATAGAAGGGAGAGAAGGACCAAGAACTGAGTCTGACGCATGCCAACATTAAGAAGTATAGAAGTACAGGAAAATAAAAATAAAATAAAAACTTGCAAAGAACACTGAAACGTCATAGCCAGAAAAGAAAAACCAGCTGAGAAAGATGGGTAGGTCTGCATTCTGAATGATTAATATAGCAACATGGAAGTCATTAATAACCTTGAAATGAATATTTTTACAAAGAGGACCAAGGAAATAAAAATGATTAGAGAGGTTTAAGAAAAAATAGGTAGAGAAGCATTGAAGAAAGTAAGGACAGAGAGACAAATCCTGTAAGGAGTTTACTGCGAGAAAAGATCATGAATAGAATATGGAGGAAGTGGAGGCAAGTGAAAGTTTTTCTTTTTACAATGACTGAGAAATAATGGCATGCCTGTATGTTGGTAGAAATAAGTTTGACTACAAAGACAAAAACAAAAATCGCTTCTGCCTGTTCTTAGATAGTGGAGAGGATTGGTGTCTACACTACAGCAAGAAAGATTTAGGTAGGAGCATGGATGCTTTATTTATGTAAGAAATGGAAAGAAGTAGGAGAGGACATATGCTGAGAGACGGCATGTGTGATACTGGGAGTTATTTCTGATCACTTTAATGTTTGTGTGTGTGTGTGCATGTGTGTGTGTGGTAAAACAGAACTCAAGGTTATCAACTAATTGCATTAGGGTAGAGGTAGTGGGAATTTGAGGCAAAAATGAAAGGTTTTGAGATAATCACCAGGAATGGAACAGTAAGCAGAATAAAAATCCAGAATACAATTGCCTGGTAGTATTAAATAATTTGTGGTTATAATAAAAATTGAAACCAGTAAAGTTATGAAGTTTTTCCGGCTTTTTTCAGATGCACAACTGTAGGTACAAAATAGGGTGATTTGCATTTAACCCACTTAAGATTTTGCTAAGCCAGTATGATGAACCAAGAAAGGGCAGAGGAGTCCATGTGTGTGTGTGATTATAATGAATCACCATGGAATTTTATTAAATAACAAAGGGAGTATGGGAATCAAGGAGAAGAGGTACAGTTATATGGGGCTCAGATTGAATGGAATAATTCACTGAAAGTATGTATGGAGCTGAGGGACAGCTGGGGCCGGGGTAGTAGAGGGAATAAACTGGAAAGAGGAAGTGATCGAGGATGAAATGCATAGATTAGAGATTAAATTGTTTAAAAAGTCAGGCAAAAGACACATGAAGGCTATACAGCATAAAAGGAACTATTCAGGAAAACTGAGGAAGTCAGACATAGATGCAAATAAATTATAGACATGAAGTCTCTAAATACAGGTCAAAAAAGATCTTAAAAGGGAACCAAAATAAAGGGAAGAGAAAAAATTACAAAACATTTCAGAGGCAAACATGCTTTGGAGAATGAACAGCAAATACTCCAATAAATATTCAGGGATAGATGGGACAGAGTGAAGAAAATCACATACAATAAAATAATAAAGAATTATAATAAAATATTGTAAAAATATAAAAGGAGATATAGAAGATCCAGCTATGTATAATATACACTTTTAAAGTGTATATAGCTAATTCAAGGATAAAAGAAAGATTAATCCGAGTATTTGAGTAGAAAAGGCCACATCCCTTATAAGGAGTCGAAAACATCTGGCTGGCCAGAGATTCTTCAGCAGAAAAACTCAGTGCCAGAAACCCTGGAGCACTATCTACAAAGTTTTAAAGGTTCTATAGTCCTAGGATGTTATACTTATTAAAGTTATTCCTGAATAGAAAGGAAACAAATACTGTCTCAAATTTGTAAGAAATTAGAGACCACAAGCACTAAGAAAGAGCCCCTCTTGATTTAAAAATAAAATTCACCCAATAAAATAATTAATAACAATTAAACTCAAGGACAAAAATGCAAGTTTCAGAAGATATTTGCTTATCATTGGCTCCAATAATATATAAGAAATTATAAACTATACATAGTGATTTCAGAGAAGAATGCAAGTTTCATAATTTCTTAATGTATAAAAATAATATTACTAATATATATAAGATATGAGAGAAAGTAATGTGGGAAGAAGTATTAGAATGATGAATTTCCTCACTTCCGACCAAGATGGAGGCTTAGACGGACACGCTAGGTCTCCCTCTACAACTAGAGAGGAATACAACTACTTCAAAACAAAGGATAACTAGAAATTCCAGAAAATAAAACTACACGGAAGCCCAACATATGAAGTTATAAACCAGCGGTGCCATTTGGGCAGGTAAGAGTTAAAGAGGGCAGCGCTGTTTGCGGTCGCACCTGGGACAGCGGCGGGCGGCGAGGAATCCCGGCTGCAGTCAAGCCCCTGGCAGTGCGGGACCCCAGCGCTGGGGAGAGCAGCCACCGCATCGCCTTGAACAGTGAGGCCCAGGGGGGCGGGAGGACGGATCCCGGTCTCCTAGCTGAATAACTGTGTGAATCCATCTTGGACCCCCGCCCCCAAAGAAAGCACCACAGGGCTGCGAAATAGGTCGCGGACAGGCACCGGTCGCTGAATTGTGACGCGTACACAGGCACTGCCCCTTACAGCCGGCCCAAGAAAACAAAACGCATCTGTCAAAATGAGGCAGACAACTATAGAAATCCCGGTGACACAGCTCACCAGGCAACAGATAGAGAACCTGACAGATGAACAGATAAGAAACCTGTCAGAGGCTCAGTTCTGGGCCATTGTTATCAGGTGGCTTACAGAATTCACAAAAGAGCAGGAAAAAGATAAGAAAGAAGCGAAAAACATTCATAACGAAAGGAACAAAACCGCATACGAGATAGATGGTGAGAAAAAAAAATCCAGAGTTCATTTCAACAAACTGGAATATGGAGAAGGAACAAGCAGTCAACCAATGCAGCGAGAGGAAATGGGAAGCAACAATGAGAGGATCAGAAACCTCTGGGACAGCTATAAAAGGCCCAACATAAGAATCATTGGTTTGCCAGAGAGTGAGGAAGATGAACTAGAACTTGAAAAATTGAGTGAAAATATAATAAAGGAGAACTTCCCAGACTTGGGGAAGGGAATAGACTTGCAGGTCCAGGAAGCAAGGAGAGTTCCCAAGAGACTGGACCCAGGGAGAACCACTCCAAGACACATTATAATCAAAATGTCAAAAATTAAAGATAAAGAGAGAATCTTAAAAGCAGCAAGAGAGAAGAAAAGAATTATGTACAAAGGGGTCCCAATTAGACTATCAGCTGACTTCTCAAGGGAGACCCTGCAGGCAAGAAGGGACTGGCAAGAAATATTCAAAGTAATGAAAATCCAAAACCTACAACCACGAATACTCTATCCAGCGAAATTGTCATTCAGAATAGAAGGACAGAGAAAGTGTTTCCAGGACAAAATAAAACTGAAAGAGTTCATTAGATCCAAACCACTGTTATATGAGATGTTAAAGGGACTGGTTTAAAAAACAGAAGCTAGGGAGATGAAACAAAGGCAAACTAAACAGGCAATGAGAGTGGAAAAGGAACTGTGGGTACGGGAAGCATATTGGGGGGAGGTCAACAGAGAGGGGGAGTGGGGAGAGGGAGGGAGATGATATAGGAATTGGGGATCATGGTAGGAGGGAATGGAATAGACGGAGAGAGGTTGGGAGGAACTGTATGCACAACTAATGGACATAATCTAAAAGGGGGGGGACAACTGGAGGGAGGGGGGCCACCGGGTGGAGGGGAGCAGAGGGAAGGGAAATTGGCACAAATGTAATATTTTAATCAATAAAACACATTAAATCTGAAAAAAAAAAAGAATGATGAATTTCCTCATCTTGTCTGTTAACAAAACAATATAATCTGAAATTGAAATATGAAGCTAAAAATGAATTATTACCCCAGTCACTAATTCTTTTAACATATTTTTATTAAGTATAAAGCATTCTTTTAGAAATTAGTATCTCTTATGTTGAAGACTCAAAAATATCCTATTTCACATAATTTCACTATATTTCATTGAATTCAAGTAAAAGTAACCTGAATGATAGCATTTTAAAATGTCATTATCCTATATTATCTTTATATTTTTATCTCTAACTTTTCATCAACAGAGAGACTTATATGACATGCTTTTCACCAAATGTTAATAATGATTTTGGAAATTCAGTATAACTAAATGAAAAGTAAACACCCAGTGGTTAAAGGAGTATTGAAAAATTGGCATTCTTACACACTGCTAAAAAAAATATTCGCAAAATTTTTCTTGTCATAAAATTTTAAGCACTTTAGTACCAATTTTTCTATAAAATATATCTAGTTATCTAGCCATCTTTCTCTATATATATTTAGGAGATATATAAACTATTCCAAACTCTCAAAGAGGTTATCACGAATAGTGAAATTATCTCTGCTTTTTCCCCCTCATCTGTAGTTGTTTTAATATCCTACATTAACTTGAAATATATTTCAATTCTAAGATGCACATATTTTCACATCTTTGAAATCAAGAAAAGACAAAAAATCAGTAGCATCCTAGATTCAATAAAATGGGAGTTAAATGGAAATATGAGAGTATTTCACGTAAAGGACGTATGATGATTAAGGAGACATTCAGATGATAACTGGTCTATGTCCCTTAGAAGTGACTCAGAGCCCTGGCTGGTGTGGTTCAGTGGATTGAGTGCCGAGCTGTGATCTGAAAGATCACTGGTTCGATTCCCAGTCAGAGCACATGCCTGGGTTGCAAGCCAGGTCCTGAGTTGGGGGTGCATGAGAGGCAACCACACATTGATGGTTCTTTCCCTCTCTCCCTCCCTTCCCCTATCTCTAAAAATAAAATAAATAAAATCTTTAAAAAAAAGAATTGACTCAGTTTCAAAGATTAGTAAGCAGAAGCTAACAATTTGGTTGTAGTAGAGGTTGCTTTTTTGCAGGTTCAATCAAATTTAAACAGGAAGGACATATTCAACAGGAATGCAGGTATTTACCATAATAAGCAAGATGAGAAAAGTGAGGGTTTGGAATGAAAACAAGACAAAAAAAAACAAGACAAAAAAAAAAAAAAATCCCAAAAATCTTTCCTGTAACATTTCATTTGAATTGTAGTGTGCCATTAGGAGAAAAAACTTGCACACTGGACAGTCAGAATGACCCTGAGAAGGCACTAGAGAAAGTGGTCTCAGCTGGCCACAGCCTTTCTGAGTGGGGCCTATTTATGAAATTACTTATTATGGAAATGTAGCCACATTTTGAACCTGATTCTTGTCCTTGCAGGGCTGAGTGTATTTTACTTACAAATTTGATAAATGTTAATTTCACATTCTCACATAAATATAAAAAATAATCTTATATTGACTTAAAGGTGACCCTACCCCCTCTTCCTGCTTAATCTTTACCATTTGTGATTTTATTCAAACCTTTTCACCAAATTTTAACACATTTTGGATTTTTACTCTTGCCTCATTTATGCATATGTAAAATATATTATTAAGATAATATATTTCCCTTGCCCTTGGAACAGATTCTTAGAAAACATTTGCAATAAGTGAGAGACAGGAAATGGTCATTTCCCCAAAAATTTTAAGGTACCCTTTCACTGAACTGAACTTTAAAATAATGACTAAGGATTGTTAAGGCTTAGATAATTTTAAATTTGTATCAGACTCTCTCAATATAAAGGGGAATTTTTGTACCTAAATGCACTTCCTACACTCTTTTTACTTTCATTTTCCAAAAGCATTACATGAAGATTTTTTAAGAATTGCCTTACCCAGTGAGTTTGACTGCATGTGTCCGAAGCTTTCGATATTTTTCTGATTCTTCAGTTGTGCTGGTGACATGTCTATATATCCCTGACTTATAATGGAAGAAATCCTCATGGACTTGCATTAGGGCTAAAACAAAACCCAAGGTAAAATGATATGGTTAAAAACATTGTATTTTAAAAATCTCTAGAAATTCCCATGAAAGAATAAGTGGGAAAATTGCCAGGAGTAGAATTTAAGAAAGAATTTTATGATACAGCATAATTTTGATTTCTGCTTAATTTAATTTGCTACAATATTTTCTTTTTTAATTGAATTTATTGTAGTGACACTGGTTAATTATTCCAGGTGTACAATCCTACAATACATCATCTGTATATTGTACTGTGTGTTCACCAACCCAAGTCAAGTCTCCTTTTGTCATCACGTATCCCCCATTTACTCCCTTCTACCTCCCCCACCTCCCCTTTCCCTCTGGTAATCACCACACTGTTGTCTGTGTCCATGAGTTTCAGGGTTTTGCTTATCCTTTTGCCCTTTTCACCCAGCACCCCGAACCCTTCTCCCCTGACAGCTGTCAATCTGTTCTCTGCATCTATGAGTCTGTTTCTATCTTGTTTGTTAGTTTATTTGGAGAGTATTATACCAAGTGAAATAAGCCAGTCAGAGAAAACAAGTACCCTGTGATATCACTTATATGCGGCTGCAAATTTTCTTACTCTCTTATGAGAAAAATTTTAGTTGTTTGAGTAGTACTTAAGTATACATTATCCCTTTGAAACACCATATATTCTTAATTTATAAAGGCATAATTACCAGGAACTGAGTCTCTTACAGTGAGGAACCACTATACTTGGCTAGTGCTTTGCGATTTCTCCATTAACCTTGCTTCACCACAAGCTTCTTAAAACTTCAATTAAGCTAGCAGTGAAGGGTAAGAGGTAAGAATGGCAAACTGGGCTTAAAGTAATTGTCCTTAATCCTTAGAAATAAATACAAATCTTTTCTTGGTGAGATAATTATAAAAAGCAAACCCTTGGCAAAAGAATTTCATCCTCCCAGCTCTGGAGAGCTAAGCCAATGTTGTATTCTTTAGAAAGTAAAAGCTTATACTTTATAAAGCTCTTCTTCATCCCCTCACCTAAATTACTTCTTTTCTGCATTGTGTGCTTTGTTGAGGGGCTTGGGCAATTCAGGGTGAAGACTTTAAACTTCTCTTCTAGATGTGAATGGCAAGATAAATATACCTTCATAACTATGTACAATGCTTGCCCACCTCATTACTGTGTAAAATGCTTGACTGTCTTAGTTTGACATGCATTTTAAATAAAATAGGAACGAAAGTCACTGGCTAAAATGAAGCTTCTGTTTCAAAGTCAAATGTAACTTTTTAATGTTCTATGCCTTTTCTGATGCTGTTCAAATATTCTCAAAAGAGATTTAATTTTTTATCAACTTTAAAACACATTCCCATAGGTTTTAAGAATTTATATAACTGTGCTCTATGTAGATCTTTGCTTTTGTTCTCTTTCTGTAACCTAAACTTATTTTTAATTCTACATATTTTAGAAGAATGCCAGTGTTATTTATTCAGCATTCTGTTGCCTTTTACATTCTTTTGTATTTAGACTGGGGAAATATGCAATATTAGCCAGGCAACAATGGGCAAACAATCACATTGCATCTACAGGAGGATGAGTCAATCAGTATTTACAAAAATGGAAAAATTTCCTCTTCTACAGAACCACAGGCTTCTTTAGCTTTTCCCAACTCTCTCTTAACCACCATGAATACACTCTTCATCGCTGAAAAACACTGCCAACTAAAGAAAAATGGGTGAGAAGCGATCGCAATAAACTTGAAGGCAGCTTCTTCCTTCAGTTTCTGACACCAAAACAGACTTAATGAACCCACAAACATCTTACTATATCAAGTACTGCAGCGCAATTTTATTTTTGGAAAACTGCAGCAAACTTATACAGAATTAGCATGGAAGGATGAAGCCTGCCTCATTGCCGCTGTCTTTTGCTCCCGGCTCAGGCTGGTGGGAGATAGGTTCTCAACAAATATTTGTTTAATGAATGTTGAATACTTTGCATTTCAACTTTATTGTTTTGAAATTGTATCTATTTATTCCTTTACTCGTTAGGTAAAATTAGCAAACATTTAAGTATATCACCATAAAAAAAACCTAAAGTGTTTTCAGTTTTATATGATAATGATCCAAATATCTTTTGCCTGAAGGGAGAGACAGAGAGAGAGAGAGAAAGAGAGAATGTATAAAAGTAATATAATGATCTGAAGATTCAAAGAGGTAAATAACTTGCCTGAAGTCATTTAAGTAGCAAATATCAAAGTTGGATTTTTGAATTCATCCTTACTACACTAACTGAAGTATATATTTAAATTACACGTGAATTGCCCTTCTCTTATGACAGCCAACAAAAACGACATCAATGTAAGGAGGAAAAAATATTTCTATTTATTTGTTCCAGGTTCTGTGTAATGGCCCAGATTTTTTAAAAATTTAACATGTTTCAGGATAAGTTTAGTGTAAGCTTCAGTTTTTCAATAAATGTTAAGTAATGGTAACAATAAATGCTAATTATTCCAACACAAAAATCCATTTTTCCTGCTAGATGTTGAATCAATACTAATTAAGTCAGCATTCAGCATTTCAAAAAACAAACCTGACCAATAATTGCTTAGATATACATAAAATATTTTAAGTTTATGTTTTGGTTTACTTAAAGTTTTTGCTTAATTTAAATGTTTTTGGTTTATCCTACTACATCTATAAACTATTTTGGGCCTTTCAATGTTCACAACCTGAATTTCCATTTTATGCCTTCTAGATTTATTTTTCCATGCTTTTCAAGGCAATGTTTGGTACAGAGAATATATGGTGTTAGTGTATCTTTAGCTATGCCATGTGCAAAGTATAATTAAGTAATTAAGCAGAGGAACTACTTATCAGGGGTGATATATTAAAAATCAGTCAATGTACAGTAAGTAGATTATTTTTTTATTTACTGTTTGTTTACTATCCATCACACGTTTTACAAAATTGATCAAAATACAATTTTATAAAACACAAAATCTTTTTTAAAAACTAATTTATTTATTTATTTGTTTGTTTGTCTATTTATTTTAAGAGAGAGGGATAAGGAGAAAGAGAGGGAGAGAAACATCACTGTGTGGTTGCCTCTCACTTGCGCCCCCAACTGGGGACCTGACATGCAACCTAGTCATGTGCCCTGACTGGGAATCGAACCAGCGACCCTTGGCTCGCAGGCTGATGCTCAATCCACTGAGCCACAGCAGCCAGGGTCACAAAATCTTTTTATAGAAAAAGAAAAGTACTTTATTTCTACAATAAAAACCTTGATTTTTTCAATCCATTACCTGATCCATTTGAACTAAAGGTGAGAAAATTTCTAATATTATGTATGATTTTTAAATAAGACTGAACAATCAAATGGGCTCCATTGCTTAGTATTTTATGTTTGACTGTCTGCTTGGTTCATGATCACTTTGGAAAGATTTAGCAGACTTTCATCAAATGTTTCATTAATATTTAAGAATTCAATTTATGGATGAATCTATTTTCTTAAAATAAAATGACACCTACTGAAGTTATTAGGTTAGCGTATTTCCCATGATTACACTGACCTTAGTACTTTTGAACCCTTATGAATACTCTAAAAGGAAAAAATTTTCTTTCATATATTAAGTTCCTTTTACATGACCTAAAATGTAATGTTGTTTATTAAAGGAACAAATAACACACAACCATTTTTCATACAAGCTTACCTTGAACTGGTCCATTATGCATGATTTCTTTCATTATTTCAGTTTCCTAGAAGGAAGAATATAATTGAGCATGATTATTATCAGAGAATACTAAATCCACTGTCTGGTGTATGTTAGATGTTGTACAATAAATTTAGGAGTTACACAACCGAATGTGCCTGGACCACTTGCCTTTAATCATGCTTTGAAATACTCACATGTGAAATGCCCCATTGATGAAGTTGCTAAAAACAAGATCCACCCATTTATTTCATTGACTTTAACACTGATAACAATTTTGGAATGAAGAGAAAATATAATCACTTTTTTGGTCACAAAAAATAATGACGTTAAAACCATATTTAATCATTGGTGATTAGTGACATCTCCATTCTTTTGATTACAGGAGCAATTCCAGATACATGTTTAGTGAAATTCCTCAGTGCAGATTTAGCTTACAAATGCTGATACCCAATATGTAATGCAGCCTTTAGTAAAGAACCAGGTTATTAATTAATTCATTCATCTATGCACATGTATCAGAGAGTATGTATCACCAGAAACCCGGACAGAAACAAATATTGACCCTGAACCTATCCTCAATGTACTTACATTTTGGTGAAATAGAGAGTAACACAACTAATTGCATTACAAAATTCTAAGTTCTTTTACTGAGACACACTCAAAGTGCCATAGATGCAAAAAAGAAAGGGAATTTAATCTTACCTAAGAATCAAGAAAACCTCACAGAGAAGATCAAGTTTTGACCTGGACCTTGACATATATGTGGGATTTCACCAAATGGAAATAGGTGAGATAATCATTGGATAAGAAGAATCATCACTTGGTTAAGTAGAGAAGCGTGAAGGAACATGGTATGTCTAGGAAGCTGACAGTAGTCCTTAAATTAGATGCATTATGGGTAGGTGGAGGGGTAGATACTGGCTGGATCAAAGTGTCTATGAGCAATAGGTCAGGACCAAATTATAAAAGCCTGTATGTCATGGGGAGAATACTGGACGTATCCTACAGGTAACTACAGGTAACTGGAAGACAGTGAAGGTTCAGATATTCTGAAAGTGAGAAGCTATGGGTAAGATTGATATGATGGAGTAAAATTTGCCACTGCTCTTAACATGACAAAATGGAATCCAAGGGTATCATCTTCTTACAGCTATGGCTACTTTAATCATTTTGCGGAGTAAGGCAAAAAATGATAAAAGCTACTACAACAAATAAAATGTCAATAAAAAAGGATTTGATTTAGCTTCTACTTGTCAAGTATATTAATTAATTAAAACATAATTTTAAGAACTTTATTTCCATGGATTTTTTCAATGTAAGGCAATCATTTATACTTCTAATACTACAAAGATCAGAAATCATACACAAATTGGAAGTCTTCAATGAGCACTTTGTCAAAAATTACATCTCAAAACAGAGCATTGTCTTAGAATGTAATAATTTTAAATAGTTCTTAAGTAGTTTTAATAATAGCAGAGCTATATATTTTGATCAAGTTAACCACTGCTAATTCTTTCCATTTAGACTTACATTAGAAGAGACTCTGTATGGAGGAGAACATTGGTAGATCCGATTAGATTTCTCAATGTTGTTGGGACATGGCTTTGTGGCATGCCGTTTTCCCCGCCCATCAGACCTACTTGCCATGGCACAGACATTACTGGTAGCATTCTGGTCCTTGAAAAGTGGGTAGCATGCATGGGATACCAGTCTATGAGGAATAAGTAAAAAAGTAAAAGTAATGCTTAGGAAAATGCCATAATATCCTATCTATCTGCAATTTTACTGAGTTAAACATTCTGTTTCCTTACATTTGTAATTTTCAAAATGTTGACTGATTCTAAAAAAGCAGTTCACTGATGTTATAGTCTCCTCTGCCCCCTCTTATTTCTTCATTATAATTTTTAAAATCTTTCTTTAATCCACTTTAATAAGTAATTCTATCTCCATTATAGAATTTCATGGAGATGAAAAGTGACTGCCAATAAAATCTGTGGTAATATTAATAGAGGAAGTACTTCTTCATTATGCATCTATAATTACAATGTAGAAGAGTCAAGTTAAATGTAAAAAAGATAATAAATTTTATTATATTTAGATGGGGTATTTGATAAATTATATGTTTCAGAATTAAGGGTATTGTTTACCTTTTTATTAAGTTATATATACCCTCTCCTAAGACTTCAACTATGTCTGTAGTTCATAATATTTTGGAGAAATAGAACGTGTTAATATAATATTTAAAGTTAATAAAGCAGAAAATTTTCAGATATTACAGAAAATATAAAGAAAATAATTTTAATCTCAAATAGAAGAGTACAAATTATTTGGCTCATTGAACAGAGAAGCAGAAGGTAAAAAAAATAAAACTGGTTTTATGGATATTCAATGTTGAATTGGTGACAGAAGTATAAAATAGGATTGGGTCAAGAAAATTCAGAAGTGTTCAAGAAAGTGAGAAAATCTGGGCAAAGACCATAATTAAAGCAAAGCCATTTTGAAACACACTGCTTCAAAAAACATCTTGCCTTAAATGGGATAATGAGTGCTGTCCATTAAATTGTGTCACCCCAAATTCACATGGTAAAGCCCAAACCCCCAGTGTGATGGTATCTGAAGATGGGCTCTTTAGGAGATGATGAGCTTTAAATGAGGTAATGAGGTTGACACTCATAATGGGACTACTGTCCTTATATGAACAGGAGAACTCTTTCTGCCTACTGTGAAAACTTAGTGAGAAGGTAAGCCAGAAAGAGGGCTCTCATCAGGAACGAAATTGGCCACACCTTGATCTTGGGCTTCTCAGGGTCCAGAACTGTGAGATGCTAATGCCTATTGTTTAAGACATCCAGCCTATGTTATTTTATGTTAACCTAAGCAAACTAATACAATGAGATTTAGTTGGGTCTCAATGACCATTTTTAATTTTAACCTACTACAGGGCTTTAGTTTTTATTGTAGTACAAAACAGGAGCTAAACAAGCAGTAGTACACCAGGAAGGTATAACCCAAGTTGTCTATTCTAAGCAAAACATCTGAGAGGAAAAAATTCTTTTAACTTTGTTGCCACTCACCATCTGACCCAACTGTTCAATAGCATATATCTGTTCTATAGCAGGTCCAGAGCAGTCAGTGCATGAGGAAATATAAGGTGAGCCGTACATATGTATACTACTAGTTATCACCTGCAGTTTACTTAGCCAAATAACTCAGCTCTTAAGTACATGAGCTCTCAAAGTAGACAGGAGGTTGTTCTGAGGATTATCAGAGTGTATGAGAGTAAAGAAATGCAACCTCATCAAATGGGATGGGGTCAATTAATGATATTGATAAACTGAGGCAACTGTAAATTCCTTTTTACTTTATTCATCTGATTCTTAATCTAATTTATCTGATATTATCTACTCCTATACCTGGGTAACTGAAAGGTTCAACAGAAGTATCAGTGGTATCAATTACTGTATTCACTCCTTTTGTTGCTCAGAGCAACAAAAGAGCAATGCTTACTTGAATCTTTCTATTAATTTAGCTAGGAAGTAGACATTCTTTAAATAATCATTTTCCAAGAGCTTATAAACTCAGTAGGTACAAAATATAGCATATATTTATATAGATTTAGCACATATATATATATATTTGGACATTTTTTGTAAAAATTTAGAATGTACATATATATATATATATATATTTTTTTTTTTCCCCTTATTCTAACCCTAAGCAACCCTCCTAAGAATCCTAGAAATACATGTTGGGCAGCTATTTACCCACGTTTTCTCAGGTACCACCAAGCCCTATCGACGCTTCCACTGTTGCATCCATGGCGGTTCTTGGCACAACAAGAAATCAAATTCTGAGGAGACAGATTGGCTGTGTATCGCCCCTTAGACTGAATTGCTATTCGGTCAGCAGCCACACCTATTTCAAATAAAATATTGATTAACATTCAAATGGTACATGATATTTCTAATAATTTGCACACTCCTTTCTATTTGAACCCTAAACTAGTCTTCTAAATTTCATGTAATTTAAAATTAAGGCAAAATATGATTAATATATTTATATATTCCAGTAATTTAACTGTACTATAATTTGTCATAATTTCTGTCTGATTTTGATATTGTTCCATTTTCTTATCAACTTCAAAGACTTTTCTACTTCCTTATTTCTTTCATGTTCTATATACTTCTGAATTCTTCATTAAGAAATCAGTCAAGTGAAACTCCTTTAGGATCAGGGCCATATGCTACTTATATTTGCCTCTCATACACCTAGAATAGTATCTTAAATACAGTCATGAGTAAATTTTTTAAAATAATTTATTTATTTATTTGTTTATTTATTTTTTGTAGAGAGAGGGGAAAGGAGAAAGACAGGGAGAGAAACATCACTGTGTGGTTGCCTCTCGCTCGCGCCCCCAATTGGGGATCTGACTGGGAATCGAACCAGCGACACTTGGCTCGCAGGCCGAAGCTCAATCCACTGAGCCACAGCAGCCAGGGCCTAGTAAATATTTTTTAATGAATGTAACTAAACTAAGGAAATAAGAAAAACTGATTGTAGAAATAGTATTTGAAAATTAATCTATGTTAATCTGATATATTAGAATAAATTGAATTTTTGGTATTTAAACTGATATGTAGTTTAACTGCCCAAGAGATCATTCTTAAGTTATCCAGATAGTAAGAATCTGCATTATACAATATCTGAAAGCTACATAGCATACATATATATGCTTTTTATGATTGAACTTTATATTCTCTGTTTAAATACTTTCCTAGCATGGTTGTTGTTAATCAATTCAGCTATTTCATCAACACATATTTATTAACCACCTACTAGATGATAGCTGTGCTAAGCACTAGAAATTATAATGATGAATAAGAAACAAGATAGTTATAATTAATCAATAGCAGAAAACTACATATGTTTTCATTTTGATCATGATGCCATGATTAATATGAGTAATGAGATCATGAAAAAAAATTGGGTAGGTGCCTTTTTGGTATAGATTGTTTGTTGTCATCTGGTATAGTCTCAGTCTTGATGTTTAATCTCTTACTTTTAATTAAAGGCAACAAAGTCAGCATTTCTTCTATGCAACCAATTTTCTTATAAAAAGTTTTTTGTTTTGTTTTTTTGTGCATCAGAATTGTTTGGGTACTAAAATCCCTCAAAGTACTTATTTAAAATCATTGTAAAATAATTTATTTTACAGTTATTTATTTACATATATATTTCTGCATATACATGGTTTTTATGTAACTATAGCATATGCACAATTTCATAGTACAAATGCTGGCACATTTCAGATGTTCAATATATTTTGACTCTATAACCTCCTCCTTCCTTCTCAATTCCCAACTATTATTGTTCTAGGACATACCTTATTTCATAGGAGCAAATGACATCATACCTCTGCTATTCTCAATAAAACAATTCCCTTCTTCATGAAAGAAAACTGAAATCATTTGATGCTTTGACTTTCAATACAAAAGTTCAGAATCAAATATAAATTTTTGTAATGTTCTTATAACTATCCTTTGGCTCAGAATATACTTTACAATGTAGGGAAAACAATATTCAAGAAATCAGAAACCTAGCTTCCAGGATCATTTCTGATACTGCTCAGTTTTTGGCTCTGGGTAGGTCACTTTACCTATATGTGCCTCTTTTACAAAACCAGACTTGAAAAAGATGACCTGGAAGATCCCTCCCAGTGCCATGAATCTGGAGGTTTCGACTAAAGGATAAATATTTTAAATTCTGATTTGTACAGACATTTCTGAACCTCATTGAAGGTTTAACCCAAATTCACTAGAAATACTTAGAAACGGTCAGAAGATTATAGAATGACTCAGCTTAGCAAACTTTTTCACTCTCTTTGTGAAAACTTTTATTGGGCTTCACCTCTGAGACACACTCTATTATTTTCTCTGCTTATTTCACTCTATCTCTACATTTACTCCATGGCTCGTATCACTCCCACCATTTCCAACTTCTTCGCCTCTTCAGCTTCTCACATCTTGCTTGAATTTTATGTGAGTGAATAACTGTTCGTTTATCAATGTATATGTTTTAATGTCTTATTCTATTTTATAGCTTTTAGCTTCTTTAAAAGGCAATTGTTGTTATTTTAACTACTACTTTCTGATAAAATTTTCTAGATCTTTACAATAACCTAGTTTCTTCTTTTCTTTGCTTAATACTTTCAAAAAAATAATACATCAGCCTTATTTTCCATGCTGGATACACAGGATATAAAAATGTGTCCTCAGAAGCCACAAATGTGTTGAAACCCCTCTCTGTTGTTTTGGTGAATTAGGTATGGGGATAAGTGCAGACTTAGCCCTGTGCTGAGGCCTACTGTGGGTTTGTGAATCCAAAACACACTGTCCAACTCAGCCTACAAGTTCACTCTCAGCATTTCACAACCACCACCTTTGCTAAGACATCTTCAGAAATACTGGTCTAACCTAAAGGTAAAGCAAAATTCTTACATATCACCTAAGAGGTGTAATACAGTAACTACATGAATATAGAGTGACAAAAAAAATCTGATTAAATCTCTCCCCACCCATCTGGATCAGGGCTCCAAGAGGTCCCCCGCTAACACAGTGAGGACAAACATCAGATAGTCAGGGAGTGTTCATCCCGGGGGAGTGGGCAGTAGCATAGACTTAACAGAGGGAGCTACTCCAGAGGTGACCTTGGCTAATGGCATGATTTCTAGAACAAGCCAGCTGATATTATGAAGCAATAATATTTACACAAAGATAGCAGCACTTTTCTGTCCCAAGGAATGCCACTCTTCAGAGCTGGCTCTTCTAAGAGCATATGTACTCATTTCACAATGCTTTCGGTGCTGAGACTGTTTTTGGAGTGCCCTTTTGGAATTACCTTTAAAGCTTAGAGCATAGCTTTATGAAGATCTTTGATAGCAGCCAATAAATATTATGTTAGTGTCAATTTAATTGCTGAAATGCATATTCCTTTGAGGATAATTTGGAAACCAAATCTTGGCATTAACTTGAGTACTGATTTACTGGACTTGTGAGCTTATGCAATAATAGCTATAAGAGATATACTGTTACACTTGTGAATGGTCAGCAACATTAATTTAAAAGTTACTCATTAAAAAAAAAACAATTATATTACTTTAGACTCAGAACCTATATATTTGATTTTACCTAAAGTGAGATTAAACCCATTTAATCCTTTATCAGTTAATTCTGGTCTTACTTTAAATCAAATTAATTTACCAATTTAATATATTTTTGAAAATATTTTTAAAAGAAAAAAGTTAAGAATTATATGGGTGTGTGCATATTAGTATTATATTATGGATAAAAAGGAACATTATGCTCCTCTAAAATCTGGCCTTAACTCTCAGGAGACAAACAAATTTGGCAACTTTCTTTGTTGCTCTTCTGACTTACTCTCTATTTAAGATTAGACCCTACAGACAAATTGTCAGAGGAAGATTGATTTTTATATAATCTTCAGGTTGCTTTCTCTGGTAAAAATTAAATTTTATTTTAACTAACCAGATGTTAATGTTTAAATATTCTAAATTTTCAAACCTTTTAATTACTGTCCCGGAATCTAGAGTCAAGGGGAAAGTGTCTGAGGAAGTAATTAAAGTGACTTTATTACTTGCAGTGGAAAATGCCCAAGATGCAGCACAATTCTTTTGATCCAATGGGTCATGAGTCCATCCAGGCCATTTATAAGAAGCAACAAAAAACTCTGGAAGATCAGTTATTGCAGGTAAAGGAGCCTAAAGAAGAAGAGGCATATGTGTCAGATTTTTTCAAATGCATCCCAGTAACCATTATAAGAAAATTTCATGCCCTTTTATAATGTTTATTATTGTTTTTTATTTTGTATGTTTGTTTTCTGAATGATAACCCCAAAAGTGTTAGTTATGTATTATTTCTATTTCATATATATTTTAAAATGATAATTCAATATGGGGAGCACTATATAGTACAAAATCATGACAACAATACATAGAATGGGTTACTACACAGTATAATAATTTTGGACAATGCTGTCATCATAAATCAATATTTTGGTCATCCTTGTGAAAGACCACAAGGTGTTATTTAAACTTGGCCTCATAAATAATGTTTACTTTTAGAAAACATTAGCAAGATGAAAAGGGAACCAACCATATGGAAAAATATATTTGCCAATGATACCTCAGACAAGGGATTGACCTCTAAAATATATAAAGAACTTACACATCTCAACACCAAGAGGACAAACAGCCCAATTAAAAAATGGGCAAAGGACCTGAACAAACACTTCTCCAAGGAGGATACACAGGGGGTCCATAGACACATGAAAGAATGCTCAACATCACTAGCCATCAGAGAGATGCAAATAAAAACCACAATGAGATACCGTTTTACACCAGTCAGAATGGCCATCATCAACAAATCAGCAAACAAGTGCTGGCGAGGATGTGGAGAAACCGGAACCGTACTGCACTGTTGGTGGGAATGCAAACTGGTGCTGCCACTATGGAAAACAGTATGGAATTTCCTCAAAAAACTAAAAACGGAACTGCCTTTTGAACCAGCGATTCCACTGCTAGGACTATACCCGAAGAATCCTGAAACCCCAATTCAAAAGAACCTATGCACCCCTATGTTCATAGCAGCACTGTTTACAATAGCTAAGTGCTGGAAACAGCCTAAATGCCCATCTGTAGATGAATGGATCAAAAAACTGTGGTACATTTACACAATGGAATACTATGTAGCAGAAAGAAAGAAGGAACTCTTGTCATTTGTGACAACATGGATGGAACTAGAGAGAATTATGCTTAGTGAAATAAGCCAGGCAAAGAAAGAAAAATACCATATGATATCAGCTAATATGGGAGACTAATGAACAATACAAACAAATGAACAAAACTGAACAAGGAACAGAAAAACAGTTATCGGGGTGGGGGGAGGAGAAAAAGGGTAAATAGGGGAAGGGTCTAGTAAAGGAACTAGTACAAATAACCCATGGGCATGGACAACAGGGTGGGGAATGACTGTGGGAGAAGGGGTGGGCTGGGTGGGTGAGAGAAATGGGGGAAAAAAATGGGACAACAGTAATAGAAATGCAATTAAATTAAATTTAATTTAAAAAATAAAGAATAAAACAAATAATAATAATGTTTACTTTTATGTCTCTTCTATGTTGAAGAATGTGTGTGATTCTATGTGAAATTAATTTTGAAACAATGCATTTGTGGCAATTATGCATTAGCACACACTTGGAGCTCCAAGGAACATCAATTTTGCACTGGTTATTGGGAAACAGAACCGGAAAAATTGGTTGACGTTTACAAAATCTTTGAAGATTAAAAAAGACTTCAGAAAGTGTGTAATGCCAAATATACAATGCCACTGTGTCTTAAGAGCCCATGTTAAAGTCCTAACAGAGTCAATTTTAGCTGTTCACTTTCCAAGAAAGTAAATTAAATGTTATAGACATTATTATGTTCATGACACTCAAAGAAAATCTAAAACACAATGCTCCATCTTTCCCAAACTTTTCTAAAGAGTGATAATTTTCATTTCCATAAACAATTAGAACTCAAACCAAATAAGGATATATTATTTTTATCACTTATGCATAAATATATTCACACATACACATCTTTTTTTGAGATTACTTTAAAGTTTTTACATATTTTAATACTCAGTATTTTATTTTGTCTTCTCAATAGCTCTAATATAATCGGGGCAAAGATTATTCACTCTATTTTATGAATAAGGAAACAAACTTCTAAAAGTTAAATGACATGCTAAGGCCTTTCAGTTAAATAAGAAGTAACCTTGAAACTAGACCCAGGTTTTAGAATTCTTAACACTATACTCCAATTAACATTTCCATACTTTATCAGGAATATACAGATACTTTGCAACAGGAGTAAAATTTTGGTGAAAGCTAAAATTTTACCTACTTATAAGTTTTATAAATGTACATTGAGCAAATCATACTACTGATCCAATATATTGAAAACAAAATTACTCCTGACAAGTATATAATACTTATAAGATTAAAGTAAAATTGAGAATTTATGTATCTGCTTGAAATTATATTCATCTAAAATATTTATAAATTTGAAGTTTAATGAGAACGTTCAATTTTGATTTAAAGAATTATTATCACCTAATAAGAACGTTATTAAATCCTGATTTCCATTACTAAAGACACTGCTGTTTAGGCGATGGAAGAAAAGTACAGAAAACATTAGACAGATCACAGTAGGAGGCCTGCATCATAATTTGAAGAGCAATAACATAGTGACCACATTGCAAACACTTATAGTTGGAACAGAATAAATTTACTGCTCTGAATAGTTCCAGAGATAGAGAATCACTCTTCTAAGGAGTCCTTCTAACTGGGACAGAAATACAGTAGTCCCTCCTTAGCAGTGGTTTTGCTTTCTGTAGTTTCAGTTACCCAAGTTCAATCATGGTCCGAAAATACTACATGAAAAATTCCAGAAATAAACAACTCACAAGTTTAAATTGCATGCTGTTCTGAGTAGTATCAGAACAGCCCTACTCCATTTTTCCTGGGATGTGCATTATGCCTTTGCCTAGTGTATCCATGCTCCATATGCTCCCCTTCCATTGCTCACTTTGTAGTCGTCTTGATTATCAGATCAGTTACCAGAGATAGAGATCCATTCACAAAACTTTTATTGCAGTATATTGTTATAACTTGTTCTATTTTATTTATTTTTGTTAATCTCTTACTGCGCCTAATTTATAAATTAAATTTCATCATTGGTATCTATGTATAGAAAAAACATAGCCTATAAAAGGTTTGGTACTATTCATGGTTTCAGGCATCCCCTGGGGGTCTTAGAACATATTCCCCATGGATAAGGGGCAGGGGGTCTCCTGTACACACTTCTCATGCAGTCCTCATACCTTCCAATTTTATTATTGGCTTATGAATGTGTTTTAAAGCACTTACAATCCTAAGTTGCCTCAAGTTTCCAAAAAAAATAGGTGTTCGTTTTTATTTTAATTTATCATTTCATAATTCCTAATTCATACCATAGCTAGGATATTTCCCTTGTCTATTGAAGCGATGAAGATATAACCATTACTTCAAACCCACTTCAGCAGAGTTGAGTTATTTAGAATCTGACTTCCTTCAAAGCCTACCACAGAGTTCTATACATGGAAGGTACTCAATAAATATCTGGTAATAATAAGAAGATACCTATCTATCTGGTAGATTTCATCTTTTTGAAAAAACAGTTTTTCCCCTGTGGACAAAGTAAGTTAAATTATATCAGTATGCATTTTTGTTTGTATCATTTATATTGTGCAAAAATTAAAAAGTATAGATGACTAATCCTTCCCAATAAGGTAAGGCAATAGAGAAACAAGTAAATTAACATTTTTGTTCAAACATTTTTACCAGCCCACTAAACTAGATCAGTTCATGAAGCTCACCTATTGGGTCATTCAAGATTTTTAACCACTTATTTAACATTATTTTTCTTAAATATAAGCCTGCTGTGGATATATTACTTTATAATTTTATTTGCCTTATTATACCAGATAATCTGATGTAATAAAAACAGGAAATATTGTATCTCATTATTAAGTAAGTAATTACTATTTTTACATTAAATTATTACATAATTTCCCTGTAAAGTAATTGATTAAGAACTTATAAATTAAGATAAATTCACAGAATAACAGCTTTCAGGACCTGGTATTTGAATTCTAGCTTCAATAAATGATTCTGTTTTGTTTGTTTGTTTTTGGCCAAAAGATAGCTTAATAAAGCAAAAGAATCAGGAGGATCAGCTGAGAGTGACAGAAATTCCAAAATGACAATGGCAAAAATAGGTAGAAATTTACATTTTAAATAGATAATTTAGTCATAATCTAATTATATTTCCAAATGAACAGTAGTCAAATTTGAGGTTAAACTTGAACAGTCTCCTTACTTCAATATTTCCATTTAGAAATTAGTGATTAAAGATACTGTGAACAAATATAAAAGTTAAATACAGTGGTTAACATTAGAAAATTTTTTACAGTCATTCCTGCATTTAATTCAATCAAAACTTCTGAAAGAGTAATTGAAACAATAGCAAAACAGCTTGAGAAAAAACGAATCAAATTCTGGACATTCTGGACATTCTTACTACAAGTCCATGTCTGCACAATATCCACTATGTGAATCACTTACTATATTTCTAGTTGCAATTTCCCCCATTGAAATTTCGATAATCAGAGGGACCTGAGAATCAAAGGCGGCAACAGAGAATATCACTTTGTTCTGACCTTGACAATCCAAGGCCATGTATACCAAAAAATTTCTTCTAAACTATTTGATATTGGAGAGGAAAGAACTAATTTTCTGGCTGCTACTGGCAAAATGAATTTTTCATCTTTAACAATAGTTGTCATCATGCCTTAACTCTGTAAGAGTTGTGCTTTCATAGTTCTCTAATTCCTATTTATAGAGTAATTTTTTTAATGATCTACTTTTTGTAAATATCAATATTCAGGAAAAACACCAGAGCAGGTAGTGCTAGTTTTCCAGGCTTTTCCCCTTCATAGGCTTTCCCTTTATTAACGGCAATAACAATCTTAGTGCAGTACATGCAAGTTTAGAAAAACGACTACATTCCCTAGCCCTCCTTGGCTACTAGGTGTGGGATATAAGACAATGCATCATTGAAAGAACCTGGGAACTTTCCCTAAGAGACATCTGGAACTTTGCTTTTACTACTTTTTATTGATTTATTTTCTTTTACTGCTGTTAAGAACTTGAGTATAATAGATAAACATAGAGAAGCCTTCTTGAACCATTATATGGCCTTGGATATAAAGGCTCTGGAAAATGGAGTAAGAAGAAAGAAGCCTGGGAAGCAAACACCAAGAAATGCAATTCTAGTGGAGGAACACCCACCCCAGAATTGCTGGTAAGAGATCAATTTCTATGTTATTTAAGCCACTATCATTTTGGACATCTGTATCCCTCAGCTGAGCCTAGTCATCACTAAAACAGCACACAAAACTGACATGGAAGCTGCTAGGGCAAAACCACATTTCAGCGAACCCGGGGCATCATCAAATGTAAGGCACATTCCCATTTCAGAGGGTAAAAAACATGAAGAAAATGCATCTAGAAATTGATGAACTATGATATTTCCTAAAATGAGTTTCTAAGAACACTAGTTTTGAAGTATTATAGTGAATAATTACAAAAGAAAGAGTTAATTGACCAAACAGTTCTGAAAAACACTGGTTTTGAAAATTAAATAGATTTTTGTTCTCCTCACTGCAATATATTTTATAAACTACCTAAGAGTTGTGAGTCTGGAATAAATAAAAATAATGTCCATGATTGTAAATGCTTATGACCCACAGTGAAGCATTTTATTCCACATTATTTTTATTGTGAAGCAGATCAAAGGACTATTGTTTCATAGAATAAACTTTGAGAAGAACCACAATATGAACGAGAAAGATCAAGGTTTGGGGAGGCCAGAGAGTATGTACCTGTAATAATAACACAACAAAACGCTTCAGAAATCTACTTTTTAAAAGTCCCAAGTATTTATTGTTAGAGAGGGACAAAATTAATTTTTTTTATTTTTATTTTTTGGAAAATTTGTCTTGCAGTGATCAATTCTGCCCCACAGTGTTTTATTAACATCATGTTAATATATATCACACTGTTATGCACCAAACTGTGACTAGTGTAGAAAAATGAAACTGAAAACTCAGGAACTGACTAAGGAGTGAGGCTGGGTGTATATTTTCCAAAATGTACTGAAGGGTTTGGGGTTTCATTCTGCCAAATAGGGAAAGAAAGAGAAGACAGAGACTTGAGAAGACCTAAGTAACCCTTTGATGCTCTTTGAATTTTAAAACTCTTAGTTGCTCACTCTTTGACCACACAGATGAGATGATGCTGAGATGAGCTAAGGGAAATACACACCTGGCAAGGCTTCTCTATGACACCTGGTCATGGCCTTGTCCTGCAGCATCGATGGGCACCTACTATACTTTATAAATTACTGTAAGAAACCTGATGTCATTTGCCTTATGTATGTGGAACTAAACATCATTTTATGGGAAAAATAGTCCGTTTATTCAATATTACATAAAGAACATAACTATATTAATATGTTTTTCACTTTTCTAGTCAGTGTTCTAGTTTCTACCCAGCCTTTTGTTTATACAGGTGACAAACATTATTAGAATCAAGTGGGAAATGTTTGCTCAGGCAGGGTTATTACTAATCAAATTGAAAATTTCAATGACCTATAAAGGGTCAAAACTAAACTTGCCAAAAACTTCACTTTGACTTTTTCCAAAGGTACTTCTCTCCTTCATTTTTTGCTACCATTGAAATGTACTTCAGAGAGGAAGAAAACAGATTCCTCCTATTATAACTAATGACTAGAGAAATAAATTCAGTCAAATACTATGTGTTATCTAGACAATGATAAAATATCCATTTTATTAAATAAGTTTTTATTTCTAACCTCAATGATGGCTTTAAAAGTTATTATATAATACATAAAATAGGATTTTGACTTCCAATAGACCATAGGAAAAAAAAACATTATTTTTCTTTTGTTCGTAATGCCAACTAAGACACACTAAAGTCATTTATATTGGATGAGTGAGAAAAGATGTACTAGTAAGCTATGAGGTTGACAAAAAATATTTAGAACATTTTTACATACATCAGACTCATATCATATAATATAGTACAGCTACTGGTTTTAAATATTATACCAGTTTAATAGTGTTTTAATAGTGTCCAAATAGCTTCACCTTAGATGTGATGCTTATCTGTAATAGCTTTTCTTAAATGATTTTTATTGTTCTCCCTGGAGAATCAGAAATAAAAAAAAACTATTTTAAAATTTATTTTCAGCTGAGCTGAGTATAGAAATAAACTCTTAATTTCTCCATTTCTGTTTGAAAATAGTATCTTTATTCAAAATATTTATAATATTCATAATAGGATATAACACGGTGAAGCTTTATGAAGTTATTTCCCAGATTCAAAAGCACTTGAATATTATGTCTGGAAAAACAATCAGTTACAGAATTGATTTGATTATATTTGCTTTGATATGATTTTATTTGATTTAGGAGCATAGCAGAAAAAGTTTTAGATTCACCAGGAATATGTAAACTCCATCAGGGCCAAAAAATCCAGAGCTACACCTTTCTTTATGAAGTAAAGTCCTCCAAATGGGGCTTTGCATCATTTAGTCCTTACAGAATTGACCTATTTCAGAACCCTGATATTCTCCTAAAGTAAATCCAAGAGAGAAAGAACAACTTATATAATAATATTTCCTTAGTGTTTTACCTTCTAAGTACTGTACTGTGCTAAACACTTCTCATTTAGTGTTTCATGGACTTTTTACTACCCTAAGAGCTAGGTACCACTGCTATCACCATTTCACAGAGGAGGAAACTGAGGCAAGAAGTGGAGGAGCTAGATTGAGACCCAAGCACACTGGCAGTATAATGTATATAAAGGTGACACATAGGTAAATGCACTGGTCTACCCATGCCTATTAACAGACTTCAACTATGATATGTCTGATCGTTCC
This sequence comes from Furipterus horrens, assembly GCF_987537825.1. Taxonomy (NCBI): domain Eukaryota; kingdom Metazoa; phylum Chordata; class Mammalia; order Chiroptera; family Furipteridae; genus Furipterus; species Furipterus horrens. Next base: position 106,406,684 of record NW_028327176.1, on the reverse strand, counting down.
AAAGGACTTCAGTCAATGCCAGTTTTGCATGCAGTCACAATAATTAGTTGGCTCAATGTTTTTCTTTCTGAGACACTGAGAATTTTCTGCTTGATATGAATATACTTCTACTTCCTTCAGCACTCTTAATATTTCAGCTTAAATTAGCATTTCCTAAAGTGTGCTCTGTGGAGCCTAAATCTTGGGAAATATTAATAATAATTATAAACAAACAAAAACAAAAAGGTTCTCTGAGCTCATGAATTTAGGAAACACTGGGTAAAAAAAGTATTGGAATAAAGGTTCTCAGTGTGCTCAATATACTAATGAATAGTATGAATCTTCATAAGGAAGATATGATGTTAAACCATGTTGTAACCTGTTTTGTACAAGGAGACAAAAGACTCCATGAGCAGAATTTAAAACTCTTGTGGGGAGCTCTGGTTCTTCTGAAGAAGCCCTGCTCCTAATCAGTTCCTTTGTGAGTCTGTTCATACAACTTAAGTTTCAAGGGACTGACACAGAAGGTTGATTATTTCAATTGTTCTTAACATTTAGAGAGTAGAACAATTTAGAACAGAACTGTACAATCGAGACATGACTTTGAACAATCTCAAGATAACACTTTCAGAAAAATTTAAGTGTGAATTGATCAGCCAGCACTTGATGACCTGATACTAGACATAATCCTAAAGTGGGTGAAATAGCCTTTGTGCTCAGCAAGAAGCTATGTAATCTAAGAAGTGACCCTCTCAGGCTTCCTTCTTTCCTTTTTAACTTTCTTTTATCTGCTCTGCTCATACCCAGAGAAAACATTAAGTTTATCTTTCCTTTTGTCTGCCCTTATTTAGGATTGCCATCCAGGAAAGGCTTTCCAAAATCCTTAAATTACCTGTTTCCAAAATGCTATAATCAGCATATTTCCATTCCTCATTACCACTCACACTCTACACACACAAAAATAATTTCCACTAAATTAATTCATATAGCTTAAACAGCCTTTTCATATGTATATGATTATAGAACTCTGTGTACAGCCCCTATTGATATTCCTCTAACTAACTCATCTTCAGCTGACACATTCGAAATAGTGACATAAGCCAAGGAATGAACCCAGGAAACCAGGCAGGGAAGAGAGGAGCTTCCATGGGAACCAGGAATGACTCATGGCTTTCCTTCCCACCCAGGGTAAAGAATTTCATGAAACCCAACTTGCATCTACGTAATCGGTCAAGGAAAGGAAGATGTTCTGCAGTTCCCAGCAAAACCATTACCAGTGTTGTCAACGGCCTGAGTTAGCTGTACATACAGAACACCCTATGTTGAAAATGGTATAAAAAACTGGGGGAACATACAGAAATAATTCATTTTCAATTTACTCAGAGGCAATTTGATATATTGTGGAGATTTTCTATGTAGTCACCAGGCTAAGAATTAACCTATTTTTTTAGTTCTTCTAGTTACCAGTCTACCTTAGTTCATATTAACTTCATGTTCTTCCTCAGAAGTACTTATTATATTTCTGATTTTCTTATATCTGACCAGACATTAAGACAATATCAACACTTAGAAACTTTTGAAAGGCTCTCAGTCTTCAAGTTACTGTGCCCTAGAAATAAGAAGCTAGTTGTTGGCCTTACATCATAAGTGAGAAATGCAACTCTTACAGATCAGCCAAATTTTCCTTATTACTTTCCTGGAATTACTAGTCCACTGTATTACATTAATTTATAGCATTAGGTAATTTAACGTTTCTGAAACTACTAATCATTAAGATTTTTAATTTAAATATTGCCCCAGTGACTTCGACACAAACAAATCCCAACCCCCAATAATGATTTAGAATTAAATTTTCTTTACTATGCAATGGTGAATGGCAATCTGGGAAAGACATGTATGTTGTTTTTTCTAGAATATAAAATATTCCAAGTTGCAAAAATTAAAACTGAAAAAGGAATTGTTAGAAATAATATAGAGAAAATGTATATCTACACCCAGTATGTGGCTGACTGGGGCCTTCCATAAAAGCAAGGGAAAGAGCAATCCTTATAAAGGTATGAATTTATTCTTTTCTTAAATGATTCTGCCTTTTTTTTTTTTTTTACCATATGGGGTCAAAAATGAAAAAAGAAAACAGCCAGGAAAAGAATGATTCTTAGAATTGATGACACAGTTAGGTCACTAAACCTCATGAATCTGAGCCACACCTGTAAAAATTTTATAGCTTACTGATTATAGGAAAGATCCAAAAATACATCTGAGCTGGTCATTTCATAAAGTGGGCTCTGGATTGAAAACTGAACAAGGCTTTTTGCTATTTTGCACTTCAACGGGCCAAAGCTAACTGATTCTGCTGGAACTCTGGGGACTATTTGTGGGGCAGATCTTTTAATATGTCTTGGCCCTGTAAATTAAGTAATTCTGTGGTGCCTTTTCATGTCTCTCTGTCTTGGTGTGACTTAACCACTCACAATCTCAATTTTCTTTTCTTTAAGATGCAGATAATTATAGTACCCTCTACATCAAGCTGCTGTGGGAATTAGCTGAGATGATGTATGAAAGTGCTCATAAGAGTGCTTCACACACAGCTACTCAATAAATGGCAGTTATTACTAGCTTTTCTAATACTAGTTATAATTTAGAAGGCCTTACTAGTGGAATTTGAAATTGGAATAATAACTCAGGGAATTACATCTCTCAAAAGCAAATAACATTAAACGTTTAATGAGAAACCTGTGGATTTACAATTTATCCAACAGCACCCCTGTTTTCTCTGAGATGCTGAGAGCTTCCAGACAGCCAGGACCTGGTGTCTTTACTTCAGAGTGAGAAGGCTGCACTGCAGCATTCTGGGGGCCCAGCTCTGCCCTGGACACTTGTTAAAGGGCCTTGAATACAATTGACATCTCAACTGCAAAATGTATGTGCCCGAGAGACACCACACATCTCAAGGTCGTAAAACATAGCAGTGGGAATTAGAAGCCTATGATAATTATACAGGCAGAAGCCTATTTATACAAGATACCAATTATCAGATGATAACACCTCTTAAAATTGAAAAGGAAAACCAATACAATAGTACAAAGCATAAGTGTCAGGAAATGCAGAAATCTCCTGAAGGAGTTTGTCATGCCATCAGGCAAAATTTGAAGATGTTCTTTCAATAAAAATGTTGAGAATTAACAAATTTTTTAAAATTAATCACCCAAGGATATATTTATTAATTTTTAGAGAAAGGGGAAGGAAAAGAGAGAGAGAAAAACATTGATGTGAGAGAGAAACATCAATTGGTTGCCTCCTATCGGCACCACAACTAGGGATCTAACCTTCAACCTAAGTATGCGCCCTGACTGGAATCAAACCTTCAACCTTTTGGTGTACAGGACGATACTCCAACCAAGACAACTAGCCAAGGCGAAATGTTGAGGATTTTTTAGGATAAAACTTTATTAATCATCATAGCATACATGTCTATAATTACTGGCTTTATTTTATCCTTTTGTGATAATGGATAGTTCATGAGACTAATTTACAAAAATAACTATGTTTATTAAAAAAACAAGGACAACTAATGTCTTTCTTAAGCACTGGGTCACTGAACAACCAATAATCAGAAACACAAATTTCTATTAAATCATTAGCAATGTAAATGAACACACAATTGTTCTTGAAGATAGGAGGGTATATCTAATTGATATTAGTAAAGTTTAAGCCTCTAAATGAAGTTTTGAGGGATATAACCATTTTGGGGAAGGTTTTTTATTTATACGACAGAATTACAACTCTGAAAGCTCAAAACTCTTTTTTTTTACTTAAAATTTCTTTAAATGGACATATGAATGCACCTACACACACACACATTTACAAAAGTCAGAGAGAGAAAACACTTACTGTCATTTCATTCATCCTCAGAAGCATGGAGCTGGGTGGCAAGGTGCCAAGACGATATTTGAAACCTTCTTCTAAAGTCATTCCCCAGAATTGACTGTAGTTCTGGGCTGTCCATCTGCCTTACAAACGAAGGACAAAAATAGGTACAGATTATGTAATAACACTTTTATAAATACATGTTCATTTACATTTTTGAAATTATACCACAGCAAATCTCACAAAATTGGAACCATTACTGCAAGCTAGAAATTTTTTACATAAGTGATGCATTATTGATTACTCTAGTAGTGAAGCACATGAGGTCTATTTTAATTACTTTCATGACTCATATGAGAAAACTAAGGCTATATCAATATAGAATAAATTTAAGAATATAAAATCTTTACAAATTATAAAGCGATTAAGTGGCCATATGACCAATATATGCAATTTCTTTTAAGTGTTCTTAAATGTATTTTAGATAGAAGCATCAATGTGTAGAAATGTACATATAGATTAAATAAGATAATCTGTTTTATTTATAATTTAGTTTTGAGAAGAAGTTGACCACATAAAAAGAAGTATCCATAAAAAATTGAGAATAAAACAGGTATTCTTTAAAAGATTACATCAGTGCTAATTAATTTTATTGAAATATTTTACTCAAATATTGAAATATTCTATCATGTTAAGGGAGGTAATTTGTGTCAACTGTTCAATGACATTAGTTATTAATAATAGTCACAGTAATATAAATTCAATTGGTGTGAAAATAGATAAAAAGCATGTGTATTTTTCTAAAGACATATTATTTGCCCTTACATAGAAAAAGGTTTGCTTTCAAATTATAATACTGAAATTTGAAGACAACAAAAATTCCTTAATGTTAAGATGTGAAAAATGAGAAAAATGAAAGTATTTTAATCATTACTTGTTTGAATTGGCTACAAATAGAGGGCAATATGTATTCAGTACTTAAATATAAACTTTATTCTATTGTGTTTATTAATAAATTGTTTATAATAATCATAGGCTAGTATGAATGATTGAAGATAAAACTCAATTTTCAATAACACTCTTAGTAAATTAATGCTTTTTTAAATAAGACCTGTTAGTTCATAAAAATCTTAAGCAACTTCAAGCCATAGATTTAAAGTGCAATCTCTACCACCCAAGGAATTTCAAAAGAAATCCTCTGACTCTATTAGGTATTGTAGCATTATTTAAAAGACTAACAGGACCAGCCTTTTGGAAAAAATCATAACATCAGTAAAGTATGTTTTAGGTGCCCCACACTAGTAGTTTCTAAACATTCAGGTTTGTTGGTCAATTAATCAATCACTGAATTTAGTGAGCAAGGGTCAGTATTTTAAAAAACAAAATAGAATATAGGAGAAAAATAGGAAGTATTAGAGCTTACTGCACACAGTAAAGGTAAGTACTGTTTATAAATATCTAGGGGTGTATGTATGTGTACTGGTGCATTTGCATGTGAATGTGTATGTATGTAGAAGGTCACAACACTAAATGTATGTTTTAATATGACATGCTCAGAATAAGTGTGAAAGTCCTACACCATCCTTTTTGACCTAGACTCATCCTTTCTTTCTAATCCATTTTATCATTTACTGAGCATTTTTAATTTATTTCTTAGATTCTCTCATAAACACTGGGAACATTGAAATAAGTTTATTTACCCTTAAGGATCTTATACCTAAATAGACAACAAGGATAGAAATGACTTTAGTATGTGTCATTTATTAGCAGTAGGTGAAAGTATGATCAGAGTAGAGGATATAACATAACTCTGCCTGAAGGACGTTGGTACAGCTTTTCACGGAAAGTGACTTTAGTGCTCAGTCTGGAAAGATGAGAATTTGTTTTGTGGCCAGTTGTGAAAGGAGAGAGCATTCATTCTAAAGGCAACCCTGGAGCAAAGCATACAAGTTTGAAATTGGGTAGAACATTTAGGGAACAGCAGATAAATCAAATGCTTAAAGTATGAGAAGGACTAGAGAGACAGAGGCTGGGAAAAGTGCATAAGCAACGGAGCGCCAGTGAGCATTTTTAAGATCACAGGTGGCAAACATTTGTTTTAGAAGGATAACCATGAAAGTATAAAGGATTGGTTGGAATTTGATCAGTCTGGAAACAGAGATATGTCAGCTCATTTCACACAAAGTTTCATAAAGAAATGCACTGGAATATAGCAAAGAAATAAAGAAAATATTTAAAAGAAATGTGAGAATTATAAGAGCCTAGTGAGTGAGAGGAAGAAAGAAAAATCAAACTAACTTCAACTTTTCTGGGTTGGCTGACAACGTGGAGAGGGATACAATAACTAAGGAGAGATCAGAGGTTAATCCATTCAGTTGAGGGTATGCTGATTTTGAAAAACCAATGGAAAAATCAAGGTCAATTTATCCAACAGACTGGATTTTGAGTTCATAAGAAAAATCAAGTTTAGAGATATGATACACTTAACATGGCCACAAAATTTCTGCAGCCCTTTCCATCAAGAAGAGGAGCCTATTTCCCTACCTTTGACTGTGGGCTGGTCCAGTGACTTGTCCAGTAGAAAGCAGAATTGATTCTTTGCAAATACCAAGCTTAACAAGAGAGGCCCTTTGCAGCCCCACTCGTATCTTATTAGAAGACTGCCACGTGAAGAAGCTAAGACCAGCCTGCTGCAGACACGTGGGCCCAGCACCAACCGCCAAACATGAGAGTGAGGCCATCTTAGATAAGCTAGCCCTAGTTAAGGTTCCACATGTCTGGAGATACATGAGTTACTCCAGGAGAAATCAGCAAAGAGCCTCAGCTAAGTCCACCCAAATTGCTGAAGTGAACAAATAAAAGGCTTGTGGTTTTAAGCTGTTAAATTCTGGAATGTTTTTTGTTCGTTTGTTTGTTTGCTTGCTTACTTGTTTTTTGAGTGTCAGACAACTGGAACAGTTACCTATATCCCTTTATTTCACTAACATGCTGATTAATACTTGAGCCCCTAATTTATCACTTATTCAATATATACTGCCTTATCATTATAAATCCTTCTACAAAGTATGACATGCTGTCAATTCCTTTAAGATAAAATTTATTTATTTGTATTCTTAGCAGTGTCACAAAAGAAGTACATTTTGTTATTATTAATTGATTGAATTAAAATAATATAGGGAATAAATAATTCCTGAAGTAGGTTATGCAGACTGAATAAATGACTGGCATCTAATACACTACCAAGACACAATAAATAAATTTTTTAAAACATAGGTTGTATATATTTGTATGTAGGCTATTTTTAAAAGCATTTAATAAATAATAAGTGATTTATAATTCTGTTTTTACACATGAAAACAATTTGAGCATAAGGAACAGAAAATATCTGAGACTTATAACTTCCTTTTAAGTTCAAGCACTTCCTCTCCCCATTTTCCCCCAGTAATTAATTTGAGTTTCACTCCTTTTCTTAATAGCTTATGTCTTTTACTAAACTTTTCTTCCTTTGGCCCATGTATATTTCCTTTTGCTTCAATTACACTTCACTTTTTATTCTTTTAAAGTCATTTAAGTTTGCTACTCAAAGGCAAAGTCCATGGCACTTAAATAGTCCCAGAGTACTCTGTCAATACACAAATGATGAAAAGAAAATTCTTCCTTCCAAAGAAGGTAGTGTTCCCAACAGCTTTTGTACTGTTAATGTACTCCTTGCAACATTGCTTTATACTGTGGTTTCTCATGAGTCTGTTAAAAGGTGGGCTGCTTATGATGGCTTCTTGGAAGTGTATGCTTGTGAGAACCTGATTCAGACCGTGTCTTATGATGAAACATATTCTTATGTTCTTTTAATGGTTTAACTATCACTTAGCCATGGAAAATTATAATGAGTCTTCCCTAAAAATATTTAAATTATCACCTTATGTACTAATGTACACACATACATAAACAGAGGAATTGAGAATAGTTTAAAATTATTAATGTCAACAAATATGACTTTTCATGTTTTGTGTCTCCTACGAAAGTATTTTGGGTACACTGAAATAATGTCTCCATTGAGCTGGGAAACATATGTCTAAAGTGTGGAAGGAACTGATATTTCTAATTTTTAAAAATACATTTCAACCCTGGCTAGGTAGCTCAGTTACAGCATTATCCTAGTCAGGGCACACATAAGAAGCAACCAATGAAAGCATAAATAAGTAGAAACAAATTGATGTCTCTTTCTCTCTCTTCTTCTTCTTCTTCTTCTCTTTCTAAAAATCAATGAATAAAAATTGAAAAATAAAAATACAAATACATTTCAGGGTCACTTCACTTTTAGGGTTGCTTGACAATAAGTTATCTTGTGTGAATTTTTTTCTAAAATGTGTAAAATGTTATCAAGAATAAATAGAGTTTTGATCAATGGCAGTGGAGAAATTCTGAAACAGACACCAACCAGCCTATCTTTCTTTCATTTCAATAAAAACACCAGTGTTAGTACCTATATCTTAATTTCCTCTTTGTAAGTGGAGAAGCTACCTAATTTATTAATCTTTCAAAAAACATCAAACAGTTATTTCCTATGTTTAAGTGTCAATCAGCCCTATCTTTAGTTATTAGCAAAAGAAAATTGCTCAACCAGTCTTTTGACTCTATAGGTGAAATTGACTAGATATCAGCATGTCATTGAAATGGTCAGAATAGGTTGGTTATTTGGGGCATCATCAAGATATAACACTGCCCTCATAAGGCTAGACTGCACGCAAGAGAGATGAGCATGTGATTGGTACGAATAAATCAATTTTGTCTACTTTTTGATTTTGCCTGAATACTTATCCAAACCAAAACTTCCCCTACACTCCTCATTCACACCATGACACTGCTCCTTTCTAGCCGATTTAAGACCATGCCCTATATTTCTTCTTTGTGCATTTTAATTACTTAATATATTCACCTCTGTGCATCCCACATTTACAAGCCTTTCTACCGCCCTTCCCATTTATTTCCCACTCTTTCTTTTGATATAATGACTATTTTTAGAAGTAAATGATAGGAAATACATTATTTGAAACCTGAGGAGTAACAGAGGACTGCCAAAAAGCCTGCAAAGCAAGATTTCACTCACCCATAGTCTCCTTTATTGATATGTCCAATTAATTCTGGTTTGACAAGACATGCATGCTGGGAACATTTCCACTGCTGTCCTGAGCATGTGCTGCAAAAAAAATTAAAAATTACAAAAGTGGCCTGGCATTAATGGAGTACATTTACAAAATTAGGAACCAGCGTTGCACATTGTTAAGGCTTAAAATGTATTTTGATTAAAGTTAGCCATAGGCCTATTTGATTTTTGGCAAAAAATAAATAAATATATAACACATGCATTAGCTACCACTCAATATGGTCTTATCTTATACTACAGGAAATTGATACATAAAATGATCACACATTCACTGAAGTCTAAAAAACACATATCAATTTAGATGTAGATTCAATGTATTTATAATTGGAAACTTCCTACAGGATAATCTGTTAAAGCAGCCTGTTATTATATATAGTTACTGTGTTCAAAGACACGTGATTTATCTGTAGTGTATCAGAATGTTTATAATTAAGAGATATAGTTAATACAGGCCTACTGTGTGATGAAGGATCACAGTCATGAACATCAAATTCAAGCAATAAAAAATATATTCATGAGCCCTGGTCAGGTGGCTCAGTCAGTTGCAGAGCTGTTGGTTGGGGCACATATAGGAGATAACATTTCTCTCTCGTCTCTTTCTCTCTCTCTCTTTCTCTCCCCTTCCTCTCTGAAATCAATTACACTGGGGAACACAATTTCCATTGAGTTAGATCTGACACTTGTTTTTTACTAACCTTTGGTATCTGATTCCAAAATAGCTGCAGTTTATCTCTATCATGTCAGCTTTTTACGTTACAGGACACCCTCCCTTTGTCCCAAAAGTCATACAAATTGTACATACAAAGGAAAAAAAATTATCTGAATATACTGTTTATGTAGAGTTATTTTATTCATATAAAGGCTATATATTGTTACTATAAGTCAAATTGTGTACAAGTAGTAAAGTTCTGCTACCAAACATACATATTAAGGTATTTTATCTTTTCAAAGGACAGGCTAGGAAATGCCAAAATGAGATACTTGAAACAGTCTCCTTCAGTTGGCAAAGCTTTCACAAATTGCTTCATGAGACCCAGTTTTGTGTGCAGAGGTGGGAATATAATGTTCTTTCTGCCAACAAGTGGCTCATGTAGAATGTTTGGATCACCAGGTTTGAGGTCAGATCTTGAAGGTCAATTTGATGCCACCCAATGCTTCTCACAAGCTCCGCTGCCCCACATACACAGAACACAGGGATACTTGGTGTATCCGTGTTGCTGACCAAGAAGGAAGCAGACCATGTGAAGGTCAACACAGATGGTCCAATTGTGCTTGTGATATTGCAACAGATCAATGACTCTCTTTATGTCTTCATATTCATCAAGAAAACAAACTGAATGGCCAGTTGGGACTGCACCAAATAAACTGCTATTGTGTAGTAGGATACACTTCAAGCTCTGCTTTGAGCTATCGATGAACAGTCGCCATTAATTTGCATTCTAGATTGGAATTCCCAATTCCTCCATTAAACCATGTATGTTATGGCAATACACAAAGCCACCGTCACTTCAAAAATACTGCAGAAATGCACTTTCTCTTGCTTGAAGGTAGGATATCTTCATTCCTTTTACAAGCAAGTTTTTCTCATGCAGTCTTGATGCTAGGAGTTCTGAAGCCTTTTTGGATAGTCCCAAATCTCATGCCAAATCATTCAACTCATGCTGATCAAATCCCTTAGGAACTGAGTCATCTTCAATTTCAAAATCTTCATTGTTGCTGTCACTTAGTTCTTCACCATCCTCCTGCTTTTCAAAAGAGGATAGTTCAATGAAAACTGGCAATGGGCATATAGCTGATGGTAGACTAGGACACTTTATTTTATATTTATTTTCCTTGTTATATCCTGGCATTTTCACTATACAAAAGGAAGAGTCACTTGAATGATCCCTGGGCTCTCGCCAAACCATAGGAACACCAAATGGCAATTTATCACATGTTCCCTTGGTCAACATCTCTAAACTCTCGACACACTGCTTGCACACCCTATGAGGGGCCCAAGACTTATCTTGGTCACCGAGTTGTACTTTAAAATATGCAAAATAGGCTTGCCTGACAAATGCACTGATGTTTGTCCTTTGACTGGGAATGGTGAAACTGCACAAATATAACAAAGTGAATCTGGGTTGTTTAGGTACTTACGATGAGAAATAGCAGAGGCAGACATGCTCTGAAGGAAAGGAAATAAGTACGTATGTAAATAAAAGAATAAATTCTGCTAACTCCTTGGATATAGACAAGAACTCAGACTACACTTCAGAATACGATTCACTATATAGAGTGGCACACAACCTCTCATCACACTGTCTCATGTGTAACTGAATAGCCTAGACAAGTATGAACCTGTTGCTGGTCTCCAAGGTCATCCCACACCCCTCCCCACTCAAGGGAGGTTTGCTCTCAGCCAACAGGAGAGCACTAGCACTTCCCTCAATTCAGGCTCAATCTAGCCTAGAGTGGTTGCATTAAGATAAGCTGTACTGAAAAAAACTTGACGTGATAGAAGAAAACTAACTGCAGTTTTGAAATCAGCATGCCTATTTAAGTCTAAAAAAGCTGAAAAAATCGAACTCAACAGAAATTATGTTAAAAATTGTTCCCCTGTGTTATATTTGTATTCATGATTAGCTTTTAAATTTCAGTAAAATTAAATGTGCCTATACAAACTATAGATATATGATACATTATGACTTATGATTACATCTGTATTTAAATATATGCTTTGTTTCACACATGTTCCTTTTATTTGAAGAAAGCACACAAGAGCAGTAAGATTTAGTTCAGTACTACTTAAATTCATTACCAGGAGTTGCAGTTTTCTTTAATTACTGATCCTTCTTCATAATGTTGACCATCTCTGAGGCAACCTGCCAATATAGCATGTAAACAAGTGAAAATTCTAAATTGAGCAATAAGGTGCATTAACACAACAAGTAATCTAAAATTGTTTAGTTTTTCAATTATGCAAAAATATGTGGTGCCAATCTGATGGAAATTCACATCTGGTTTGTGTCAAGGTTTACATATCAAATTTTTCTGGGCTTATTTCATAAGCTTTTATCTTTAAACTGCATATTATATTCCAACAGAGAGGATCTGTGAAGCATGAAAAACTAGATTACCACGGAATTAACCACTAACCATGCTCAAAAAATAACTGTTTTAATAGTTAAGCAATAAAAGTTTAAATAAACTTACATCATTTCTCATTTTTAAAAATCTAATCAAGTCTCAAAAGTGAATGTGATTAATTGCATATGACTACACAAAATATGAAACTATTTCATTGAATTCTATTTTTTCTTCAGGATTTAGATCAGGAGAAAAAAAAATCATGAAATTAATAATATCGCTTCTATTTGTGTTCCAAATCCAATTTTTTCATCTATTAACTAGTTATCAACTAGCTTTCCAGATTATATAAACTACTCAAAGAGATCAATGGTGAATTATCACCATATAAAAATCATCTGTAAGATATTGTGAAAATAGTGCCCTGGTTACATATTAAATTTTTGAGAAAACAATTTATCAAATTTTAAAATCATGTTTAATTATGAAAGTAGTAAAATCTACTACTTTGTCATGTGAAAAGTTTTTTGACAGAAACATGTAATTGATAGATCACATCAACAAACCCTAATTAAACAAAAGGAATTCTAACTTTTTAGTCATTCAATCTTAGGAGAAAATTGACACGTTTAGAAAACAGTCTAAGGGATGTGGTCTAACTGCCAGCCACAATATCACAAAAGCCACTTATGGAATTACCCATCCTCTGATTTTTCAAAAAATTGTTTTGTAAGAAACATGTTACAACTGTCCCTCTTCAGTATGTATTATGTATTCACAGCTCAATATTTTGCTTAGTGAATGAATCTAAAATCCCCGTGCAGTTGCATCTATTCACCTCTTTCCTACGGATTTTTGACATTTCATAATCATGAAAAAAGGGAAGGAAACCACTTCTCTCCTGGACCACAGATTCCTTGACACGGCAAAGAGGAAGGGAAAGATTCAGCTTTAAGTCAAGTTCAAAGCTTTAATTGTTACCCAGGATTACACACTTTTAATAAATGAATGTAGACTATGTTTGTAACTTCAAGAGACCCTAAAACTTTATTATCTAGGAACAATAGAAAATTCATGCAATGATTTATATTAACTCAAAGTCAAGGGAATTATAAATACTTCTCTGATTAGTTTTAAAGGGAGAGTGAGTGGTAAAATCAAAGCTGATTTTTAATCATCCCCCATGAATATTGCTTGTACATCATATCAGAAACATAGATAGAGGGAACAGGACCAAATATTTTACAGTGACTTAGAAGGCCTTACCCAGAATGCCTCTGCCCATAATACTCCTGTTGTGCTGGCTGGGGTAGCGTTCCCAGAAACTGAAGGATTTGCACGATAGTAGGATGGAGAGAACTAAATGGGCTTAATTTAGGGGCAAAGCCAATGGGTCATGGATCGAGTATGGAAAATGAAGAAATAAAGGAATCAAAGATGTCTCACTAGGATTTTGACTTCAGCAATACAGGGACAGTGAATCTGTTACTGAAAAAAGGAGCAGGCTTGGGGCAAGAAATCAAGAGTTCTGCTTTACCTATTTTAGATTAGGATTAAATCTAGATTAGACATGTCAGAAATGGGCTCCCATTGATAAAACTAGTGGCTTTTTAATCAGCATATTGGATATAAATAATCCTCTCTTTTTGGTTAAATTAACAGTATTCACTTTATGTGTATTAGACAAAATAAAGTTACATTTCACTCTTATACCTCTTAACTTAAATGTATTTCTTAAGGTCAAAAACCTTTACTCTTACACCTGGTGCCCTAGAATTGATCTCTAAAAGGTCCCATGGCCAACCACTGTAGGAGGATTTCTCATCCCCTGACACCACCTATAACAATGACAAAGTCTTATCTCTGTCATATTTTCACATGTCCCTCCTACAAATTTTTCACCCAATGTAGATGTATGAAACTTACAGAAGTTGTATAAATTGGCTTATGTCTCCTTCCAAGATATGTTTTTTGTAACTATCAGTATGTATGGCAGAGTTTAAATGTGACTTATCTTTATTATAATGTGGTTAAGAAAGTTGCGAAGGAGTCAGTAACCCTCATCCAATGCAAATGTTTCAGTGGCTTACATACTTTTTTTACTGACATGAACATGAGTTGTGCATAATCCAGTTAATTTCAGTCTGTTCGCAATAGATGGTATACGAGACTCTTTTCTTAAGATCTGCTACACCAAAAGATTCTGCCTGGAAAATCCACTCTGGTTCCATTTCAAACTCTATCACTTGTTTTCTTACTTGACACTTGAAATCCTCCAATTACTGTAAGTTATCATCAGAGATGAGTTAGAAAACACAGAAGGAGGATATTTACCAACATGCCCTACTTCCAGTTTATACAAAAGGGATGTGATGTTTTTAATCCTCAGGACAATGTACATAGTTTTAAGTCACTGTTTTAAAAGAGCTCCTAGGATACTTGCAGTACAAAGCACTAGACAATACTATGTATTTGATAACTGAAAAAGAATATTGAATAGATCAGCAAATTAACAATTCACATCTCAGAGGAAAGTAACTATATATATGTATATATGCAAAAAAATAGCACAAATAATACACTGTTGTTTTTTATGTTAGCTAATTTTGCACAAAGGTGTATTTTCTTTCAACCAGCTATTTCTATAAGCGAGATAAAAATGAGAAAAAATTACCTTCATGAGAGCAATTATAGTCTAATGTGAACTTTTTTCCTAGTAAATAAAAAATGATTAATTGCTTCCCTACATAATGAATGGAATAAAAACTACACCAACATAAATTCTACCTAAAACATGATCTTAAAGTCTTAGCCAAATTCTATCTCTCAAGCAAAAAAGAACATTGAAGAAGTAGTAATTACTTTTCTAAAGAGGTTATATGTCTCAAATAAGAAAAGCTCAAATATATTTAGCCCATCCAAAGCACTGCAGCTTATACATAATATTTAGGCTCATTACCCATGAAGCCAACCCTATTCCCACTTAACATCTTTCTATGAGTTTTAACAGAATTCTTAAATCCTTAATATGACCTATAAATCCTGTCATAATCTGACCTCTACTCACTTCTCAAATCTAATCTCATGGCACCCCCAACCCTCCAGTAATCATTACAATCCAGAAAGGGTGGCCTCCTTTTAGTTCCTGGCCCAAGCTCCTCAGTCCCAGATCTGAAATAGCCCTTGGATCTTTGGGTCAGATCCCTTCTCCTCACTCCCCAGGCTAAATGGATATATCATTTTAGACATTAATGTTATATTCTGATATACTTTCTCATGGCACCTTAAATGCTTCCTTCAGGGAAGTTATCACTATTTGAAATTGTACAGTAAATTTGTTAAATATCTGAAACGCACATCCACCACCTTGACTGTCACTTCAATGAGAATAAGATCTTTCCTTTTTTTCTTACCCTTAGTTGCCCCAGAGCTAAGTGTTATACTGGGCACAGTGGAGACATTCAATGAATAATTTTTGATGTACATGTAAATCTCCCATTCCTAGTAGAGTATCTGCCACTTTTTAGTATTAAATAAATGTTTTCTGGGCTGTTTATTGATAAATGCAAAGGACTGAGATAAATGACAATTCTCAGGAAAATTTAACATTAATACATATGGGTTTTAAGAAGCATTTCCTCAATTTTTAGAAATTAGATGACATTGAGAATGAAGGCAAGAGCATCTGGGTTTTCCAACAAGATCTTGATTTTGAAGGATACCAAATTCTAGTTTATATTAAATTTTCTCCTAACTGTAATTTCTAATCACCATACCCATTTACCATGGTATGACAAAGCTCTGATTAAACCAGCATTCCTGCCGAGGAGATTTGATATCATGGATGACACAGAAATAAGGCCTCATATAAGTGTAACAATAGAGTTTTATGCTTTTTGCAAATCTTGAATATAATGATTGTTCAAAATCTATGGTCATTCTCATAATTAGAACACTATGGTAAATACCATCATTCTTATTATGAATGATTTGTATTTACCCATTCAATCTTATATTTTACAATTACCCTCTATGAAGCTCTCCTTTGTTTTTAATAGTTTTAAAATCTCAGATTGGTGAAGCAAAACAAAACAAAAAAACAAATGGGGAATCTATTTGGTATTAGGCAGTGTGGGTTGCTGACTATATTTTGCTTTCGTACTAGTGTTAATGGCATTGCAAAACCACAGATTCTAATGCTAGGAGGTCCATTGATCCTATGAGATAGTAAGTAAAATATTGCATGAATCTTCAGATGATCATGTGACTTTCATCAGATTCTCTAAGAGGTTACACTCAAGAAAACTTGAGAGTCCTGTCATCAATGCATTTTACAAAGAAAGAAAAAAAGTTTCCAGTAATTTATAAAAGCTGAGTGTGTGTTCAAAACAGGATCAAGACCAGCATTCATGACCGTCACACCAGAACTTTACAGATGGTGCTAGTGTCATTCACACACCCTGCATCTAAACCCAGAGAAATGTATTGTGGTGATCCCAATATTCATGTTTTTTCTTAAAGAAGGACAGAAGGGAGGAAAGGAGGCAGGAAGGAAGAGGAGAAAGAGAAAGTTTGTCAGATCTTGTTATGAACTAGTACAACACAATCCTTCAAGACCTTCCCAAAGCCTACCTTCTGGATACCAAGGCTCTGTGTGAGGAGGCCATTCCTTCTCTTCTTGGCAAAAGAACTTGTAATCAGGACAGCAATCTGAATTTTCCCTTTCACAGAATTTATCACAGTAACACAGTGCATTCGCCTCGTAGAAATGAGTGACACAGTCATCATCTCTGTCTTCACAGCACCCAAAACTTCCACAGTATTGCCCTTTGAAAATGGCTCTTTTGAATCGAGTACCTTCCAAAATGGTGTGATTGCTAGTGAAACCGGCTCCTGGGTCCACTTTTCTTTGAGATGCATACTGTTTCTTCATCCAAATTTCTGTAATAAAATAAGAGAAGATGAAGATCTTATATCCAGTCCACATTCTCTACAGGTCAGGTATGGCTCCCACTTTCTATTATATCCAGTATATAAATCCTTGAGGTTTCTCTTTGGAGCCTGAATTCTAATTATCGAGATAACTCCGCTGGAATCCTGAGACTGATCCTTTACTTGAACTGAGTATACTTATAGTTAAACATTAATCAAGAATTTAAATGTTTGCTCAAGATGATGGAAGAGTTAGTAACAGACTGTTGTAATTCCTCTGAAGTTAAAAACTTATATTTCATAACATGTAAAAAGTGTTCATCACCATAAAAAATGAATACATAGATGATACCTTGAATATTGTTTATTTTCCCCAAAATCTAGATCCTTAAACCAGAAACCTCTCTAGAATATACATGGCCCAGTTATGGCTGTAATAACTACTGTCAAGATATAGGAAATTCAGAAAGTCAGAAACACAATTATTCATTTCACCTACTCGCATTGCAACTGAAATCCAGGCTCTCATGAGGCTGCCTGCTAGGATCTGTCATATCAATAACAGTTGCTCTAAATCATGCCCAGTCACACGCTGGTTTGATTTCCCATCTGTACTCTGTTTATCTATCAGAAAGCATTTTCAAGGTTTAGTGGAACCTAATTCAGCCAGAAATTCCCTGAGGGTGGCAGTTCTATCCACCTGAGTCCCTGTTTGGCATCAGCATAGGAACCTGCAGTATCTGGAAGGCAGTTTATAGTTAAGGAAAGTGAATATTCTGTACTGAAGAACTTCAGTGGGAGGGAATTGTGAAGGAAACTCAAAGGTCAAGATGCCCTTAGTGTTTCTGTAGACCTGTGCATTTGCAGTGGGTTTTTCTATACTGTATTTATTCATTAACTACAATAACTCCCTTTGGATTGGGGATTAGTAACTAGCAGACAATGATTCAGCAAGAGTGGTTGGATGGTTTAGTGGAAAGGGCTTGTCTTGACAATCAGAAAACTTGGACTCTGATCTTTGAGCTCCTATGTAATTGGCTTTCTAACCTGGGGTTCACAACTTCCTTTTCTGGTTCTCACTTACTTTTCTATAAAACCAGAGTCTTTCCCTTCAAGGCTAATTCATAGTTCTTATCATTCAGACTTATTCCCTGATTTTGCTCCATAAATTATTAGGTTCACAATTTTATTCTCATCATTGGACTTTCTTCTGGCACATTCCTTTTTATCTTTTTTTGTTTAATTTCGCATTATCTCAGTATCACTCTCCATAATCCCATCCCTCCAATCCAGAAACTGCTGCCTCCACTTCCTTGTCATGCACTGAGTCACTCTACTGCTGTAAAGTGCTGTCTATATCCCCACATACATTTGCCAGTGGCCCCCTAACATTCAATTCCCATAGATCTGTGTCCATCTTTATCATACATGGATCTTGTGCAGCACTTAGCCTGTATAACAACTGGTCAAGAACACAGCTTATTTTATTGCCTTAAATTATATCATTAGAGATTTATTTCTGTGAATTATGAAGCTTGCAAAAGTGTCCTATAGTAGTAAGTCTCTTTGGTGAAGTAACTGAAGTAATATTAACTCACCTTTCAGGGTTCAGGGCTTGATCCCTACACTGAAAGCAGATCTAGGATGCTCCGTGAGTGGTGAGAAGGACTGGAGAGGTCAGGAAGAAGTATAGAGGAAAGATTTGCCAAGAATGAAATGCTCTTTCTTCACACATTGGCCATCACATAATTATATGAAGCTACCTTCTTCTTTCTACTCCACTGAGTTAATTCAATTTTTAGAATAAAGGATTTCAATAAGAAGTAAAGAAAACTTCTGACTATAAGGGCCCATTGTCTTTGGATTAGACTGCTGAGGGAGACTGCAGGATTTTGCACATTATAATTACAATGTACATCTGTACATATACACATATATGTATTGGTATAATGCATAACAAATATTGTGTTACTTTACATGCAGAATCTCTCTTGATCCTTGCAAAAGTCTGTGATAGAAAAATTATTATTATCCCTGTTTTGGTTTTTACAGAAGAAGGGCTGAGATTCCAATGACTATGCAAGGTCATACAGCCAGTGAGGGAGCGTGTGACTCTGAGCTTGGTGCACATTCTCCTGCCTCATCCTGCTCTTCTGTATAAATGTTCACCTGGTCCTCCTGACTAAAGCCTGGATTTAACCCATGACATGAATAATCTTTCCAGATTCTTGTCCAACTCAGTGATTCCTAAGATGGAGAGAATATGGAAGAAGGGCGACAATCAGGAGAAGAATCACAGGGTTTCATACCAGTTGGCTGTGCATTGTTAAAACACTCGAGAAAAGCTCTACTTTTCTGTGGAAGATTAGCAGTTAGTGCACATGTAGCTTCTAATTATACATTGCTGAGAAGATTTATTAAATTAAAAACTTAGTAGATCAATAGAATGGAAAAGAGGATCTCGCACTAGCTTCCCAACTGACAATGGGTCAGGATGCTGGGCCCAGGTCCAGGCTTTTAGCATTTTGCACAAAGCTTTCTACCTTCTCACTATAATTAAACAGGTGCTTTGGATTTACTTTTCCTTAGTTTTGTTTTGTTTTGTTTTGTTTACTTTTTGCAGTAGCAATTGTAATATCCTTTTTCATTTTTCTGATGTAGAATTGTGTGGAAGAGTTACTTACGTACTGTGCATTTGTGGGTTAAGACAGCCCAGAGGGAATATTTGGTTTAAACCACCAAGTGCCAAAGGAAACCTCTAATGGACCAAGAGGATGTGTACATTTGGGTTTGAAAGGATGAGAGACAGAGAGAAACCCTGACAAAGTTCTCATTTTTCTTCCCATTGGGTCTCTACTCTGGTTCAAAGGCTTCCTACAGAAATTATGCTGCCAATTCTTTGCCTTATTGTGGACAGGGGAGGAGCCATTCAAACCCTATGACAAGACCCCAAAAAGAAACTCCCCTCATCAAAAGAAAAGGAAGGAAAAATATGAAGAAATATCAGTAAAGGCAAAAGCTATAGTAAAAGATTACAGCGGAGCAAAAGCTTATGTATCTGTTTTATGAGAGATGTCATTTTATATGATAATTATTCTTAGCTTTGGATTCAAATCAAAATCAGATTGAAATGCCTTACCAGCCATGTCATTGGTCAAGTTATCTTCTTACAGGCTTAGTTAACTCAAATATCAAAATAGAAACTATAACACCAATTTTATAGAGTTGCTTTGAGGATTAAATAAAGTAATCTATGAGAAAATACTGGACCCATGCAGAATTTCTTTGCTTGCAAAGGATTAGTTTGCAAAAGGCTTCTCAAAGTCAGTGTGTTTAAAATCCAAAGGAACTCCAAGGTTTTAGCTTGTGGTCCTAGACGCATTTTCCCTAAGATGAGTTAAAACTAAACATAATCTTATTCTCTCTGCTGATTTATATTCAAATGGGAATCTTTTTCAAAGCATGACTGTTTCTCTATCTGAAAATGTGTGAATAAGAGCCCCACTTTCTCAAAGATCTCTACAAAAGGGAAAGGGTACTTAGCCCATGACAATAGCATTTACTGCCTCATCACTGGTTTTAATGTGCAAAATTCCATGGGCTTTGAGCCCATGGAATCTCCCCTAGAATGAGGCAATCATCCTAAACTCACACCACTAGCACATTCAACACTTAAAACCTCTTTCAGTGACAAGCCCATAGCCTCATTTCTGAACTTCTAACTCAGTGTTTCACACATTGGCTGCAGATCAGAATCACCTGGGAATTAAAAATTATAAAAAATAAAAATAAGCCAGTCTGCAGGTCTTATCACCCCCCTCCCCTAAATTATTTCCCTGGTATACTGATGAGAGACAGTCAGGCTAAATCATCTGCTGGAACCACACACTCAAAAACTGTTTCATTTTTTTCAATTACTTTTTCTCACCTCTTGCCTATTAATTTCAATGATACAAAAATAGGCTTTTCAAGTGTTTCATGATTTCTGATAGGTCCTTTGGATTCATTTTATGAAAAATGACTCATACCATACAATTTGCAATAATCATTCATTTTCCTACCACTCTTAAATTATTAAAATTATCTCTACTTTTCATCCCATTATGTCTTTCCTTTTTGGCACTTGCTTTGCACTATGATGGGGTTAATGATGATCATAAATTAGCTCAAAACTAACACATGTATGGCAGACTTCCTGTCTATGACTAAAAAAACACAATGACTAAAAATGACCTAATTTTACTCCATCTATTGGTGGTGAGCTCTTTTAATTACAGTATAACCTTGTTCACATAGTTAGATCCCATAAACTGAACATTTATAAGTAGAAAAGCTTCTGTATCTGATATAATAGGCACTGAATATACATTAATTTCCTTTCTAATTTATTCTCTTGCTCTGCCCCTCCCTTTCCCATCATTTGCCTTTAGATAATAA
The DNA here is from genome assembly GCF_987537825.1 of Furipterus horrens. NCBI lineage: Eukaryota > Metazoa > Chordata > Mammalia > Chiroptera > Furipteridae > Furipterus > Furipterus horrens. The sequence goes on along the minus strand of NW_028327176.1, from coordinate 106,385,236 downwards.
ATGCATTATTAAGATCTTATCTAATCTTAAATTCTAATCTCCAGTGGGCTATAAATATTCAGCAACCATATTTCCTCACTTTGTAGAATAGAAGAGTTAGTATTCATGAGTGGGGAACCCCAAGGTATTCATATCCCATTTACTCACAGAGATGGTGATAATAACCCATTAAAAATTATGTTGAATTAAAACAGAATGAAGAAAATGAGATGAAACACTGGGTGAGATGGTGTTCTGGGGGAGGGATGGTGGTTCCAGACAAGGAGAGGGCTTCTTGTTTCTCATCAGAAATAGGCATTTTCTGGTGAATCATTTTCAGCAGCTGAACACGGGAAGACAGAAAATGGAAGTGTTGCCATTATCGCAACAGAGAAATGTTTCTAAATGTTTCAAATTTCTAAGGAGAAGAAAGAGAGAGAGAGAGAGAAACACATTCCTTACACAAGATAGAGGGATATAAAAATCTACCTGAAATCTCATTTAAAACAGTGATGTCAAGAAAAGAAAGTAATGACATACCTCAGAGATATGTGAGCTTGGTTCCAGACCACCTAATAAAGAGAGTGTCACAATACAGTGAGTTGTAATCTTTTTGCTGGTTAAGAGTCATGCCTTCAGTTTGTAGAAAACACAACACCTGTGAAGCTCAATAAAGCAACGCGCAAAAAAAAAGAAACAACATATGTCTGTATGGGATTCAGAATTAAAGAGAACCAAAGTTAAGTTCAGGCTTTGGCCATTATTTAGAGTTCACTTAATCTTTCTGTGACTTAGTTTATAAGTAAAGTGATAACAAATAGACCAGTTCAGTGTATTTTCTTACATGTGGGTTATCTGCATGAGGACATCTACAGTTTAGATCTTGTTTCTGCCCCTCTTGCAACATGCCTGTATTTTTTTCTACTAAACTCTGAGTCAGTTTAGGCATTGGTGACTAACTTAAGCAACAACACAGACATCTGAACAAGAATAGGCAGCAGTTCAAGCACCATGCAGGCTGCATTCATATCAGATCCTGTTTGTGTTGCTAATTTTGTCCCCCCAAAGCAATAAAATCTGCAGCAGTCACATCAATCATATAAAATTTGCAATACCAAATGACTCTCACAGCTTCTGTGTCTAACGTAGCAACGTTCAAATTATTTATAACTGTCAACAAAAGTAATGCATTGGTACTTATTTTATATCTGTGTAACCAAAGTTTCCCTTTAAGTTTTCAAAACAATTCTTCATTTAAGTCTGAGACATCACGTCAAGGGAAATGAAAACTGGTTGCAGAGATTTTATGATAATTGTGTGACTTGCCTGCTCTTTGATGAAGTTGAAGTTGGCACTTCTGCTTACATTCAGGCACGACATCTTGTGCCTACAGTAAGTATCATGAAGTGGGGAAAAAATGAGAATAGATTTTTAATGCATGGTGATATCAAGATTGACCTACATAATACATGTAATTTTTAAAGTAAAGAACAAAGTTTTCTGGTATTCTATTGTTTTCTAAAATGTACCCCAAAAGATCATTACCAGGAAAATAATATGTTCAGATCATTTTAGACCAAAGTGTTTAGAAATCTTTATCCCTCACATGACTTTATTGGCTACGATGACTTTCAAAAGCGATATCCTTAGTCTAGAGTTTGCTTCAAATTCCTTGTCCACATTTTAACTGCTTAATAGACATGTTCACTTAAATATTTCTCAGTGATCTTGAACTAAACATTTCTAAAACTAAGTTCACATTCTGCTTTTCCACTCCCCTCTTTTTACCCCAGCCACACGCATGCACACCAATTTTTTTTGATGTTCCAGTATTTGTCAGCATAGACTAGCCCTATTCTATGAGAACACACAGCCCCCAAATCTCAAAAGCATAACTTATAAAGTTTAGACCCAGCCCAAACAAAGTCCTCCTCTCTCAGCTGGGCAGCAATCTAAAGCACCTGTGCTCTGGGGACTAACTCAGGGTTCTCAGCTGTTGTGATTCTGTGGCTGTCTCATTTCAACATATGGCCTCCCTTGCTTCTTGCCCAAGAGGAAGAAGAAGACTAGAGAATGGCAATGAGGTTCCTATGACTTCATCTCAGAAGTAACATATATTACTTTCATTTACCTTTCATTAGCCAGAGGTAGTTACATGGTCTCTCCCATGAAAGAGGGTTGCCAAGTAGAGTTGTCCCTGTGCTGGAAAGAAGAAATAGGAAGTGAAAACTACATAGCATTCAACTTGGCCAAATTTCCACTTTTCAGATTCTCAGGCCAGAAACTGTGGCTTTGTCCATCTTTCTCTGACCCCTTTGCCATGTTCCGTTAATAAATATATACCATGAATTCTGCTTTCTTTATCTCTTCTTAATCAGTTTACTTTTCTTTATTCCCGCCTCCACTTAATAAATTCAAACACTCATCACATTTTTGATGTCAACGATATCTCACAGGTCTCCCTGTCTCCACATCCTCTCTCAAATCAATTCTCTACACAGCAGCTGTACTGATCTTTTAAAAATACAAACACAATTGTATTGATTAAACTTCTTGTTTAAAACCCTACAGTAGCTCCCTGTTGTTTTATTTTTTTAAATACCCAAGCCTGTAAATACGACTTATATGACCCTGTATTACCTGGTGTGTGCTTACTTCTCTAACTTCATCTTCTGCACATATACGCCTTGCAGTTGAAGCTGTGATGTGCCCCCAGCTCCCCCCGCAAGTCAGGCACTAATTTCTCCAGCCAGTGGAACGCTGCTGGCTCAGAGCTCACAGCTGAAACCCTCTTCTGGGAATTGCCTCAGCCAAAGGAAGCTGCCTCACACAAGCTTCTTCTTTTCCCCTGGGACAACACTTATGGACGGTCTGGAGAGAACACAAAAACTCTCCCCTTGCTTCAGCTTGTGACAAATTCAAAGAGCCATCCTGGTTCCAGAACTCACTATGGGTCAGCCTGAGATCTGGATCCCAGTCACTCCCTGACTTCCCCATAACCTCCTCATAACCTCTTACACTGACATCTGGGTCCTAGAGTCTGTTTCTTGAGAAACTTGAACATTCCTCAAACTCTGTGCTACAGCCATTTGAAACACTCACAGCACTGTGAATATGTTTTCTTCCTTCTAGACCTTTGCTCATACAGTGTCTGTGGCCAGGAATGCAATCCCACCTCCCTAACTTTGCCTGAGTAATTCCTACTTATTCTCAAGGGCTTGAACATATGGAAACAAAGAACATCACATCTACCAAGAAGCCCTCTCATCGAGTCTGCATTAGGTACTGCAAACAGATGCCTTCTCCTGCAAAAGCCCTACCCAGACTCAGAGCAGTGCAGCCTTCTTATTCAGCTGCACTACCGTGCCCTGCGAGGTGAGGGCATGAGCACTCTCAGATATGCAATGAAAACATATTTGGATTCACACAATGGACTGACCATAAAAACGCAAGATCCCAGTTATTTTACTCTGGGCTTGCACGCCAGAATAAATAAAATGTTGATTTTTGTTTTAATTCTGAACATAGCCCTTACTATCTTTCTGGGGTCAATAGCACCTCCTGTTGACCTGGGAACCTCTGGATCCCCTGAACTCTGTGCGTGGCCTTAGGGAGACAAGGGTGCTACCTGAGTTCCTCCTGCTGCACGTTCACCCTGTCATTTATGGGCCATTTGATGGAGACAACAAGCTGAAGGCTAGGATTCTTCCAGAAATCTTCAGCTTCTCCTGTGTTACATCTTTCCATCTTCTCTCACTAACCTCAAGGCAACAGCTGGCATTCTACAGCTTCCCCTAATATACTGAGCTCTCTTGGGTATAGTCTATCCCTTCAAGCCAGTCTTTCGCGTATCTCTTGATATGCTAAATGTGGATAAACTAATTTAGAAAATTATTTTCTCTCTGACCTCTTTCAGAGCTACTGATTTCCTAAAAATATCAAGAAAGTCAGCTTTAAAAGTTAAGAGTAATGAGTGGCCTCTTTTCTAAGCAACGCCGTTTTTCTCCTCCCCTGGAGCCAAAAGCCTGGTGTCTCAGCTTGAGTTGGGAGAGAGCTGCAAGGAGACACATTTAAGAAGGATGCGAAAATGTGTGGGTTTCTCATTTGCAAAGAATTGTCCCCCATGACATTTATTCATGAGTCTGCCACTTCAGAGTATGTTTCCTGTCAGTAGTAAGATTTTTTATTCATCTTTGCAAATTCAGTGACTAATACAGTGCCTAGTACATGGCAGGTGTTCCAACATTATTTCTTGGAAGACAGTACATATCTTTACCTCCTACTTCAGATCTGTTAAGATGCGGCTCCTATCCTGAAGAGCCCCATCTGTTTATCTCTTTAAATTCCTACCTCTACTCTCTTTTATTTTCAGCTGAAATCCATCCTCAGTCTCCTTCATTTTCACCAGTAATCCACATATGTTAGTAGGTAGTATATAATAAATATGCTAGATCCTTGTATATATAGAGGACATACTGTTATTTTTAGCATTGATTGGTACTTGTGGTATAGCATGTACTTATTTTTTTTTTTTAAGTATATTTTATTGATTATATTGTTACAATAGTTCCAATTTTTTTTCCCCTTTGCTCCCCTCCGCCCAGCACCCCCCTTCCCCAACAATCCCCTCTCCAAGTCCATGCCCATGGGTCGTACATACAAGCTCTCCCGCCTCACCCTTTCATATATTCTTCTTCTTCTTTTTTTAAAATTAATTAATTAATTAGTTAAATATTTTAACAATAAAAAATAACAATTCCTCCCTCTCAGACTTAAGACCCTTTACAATCTTATAAAGGACAATGGATGAAGGTCTCAAGCTCCTCTAGCTGCTTCAAGCTGGACATGGTCGTCGTCCTACCTACCCGTGGGTCAAGAAATCCCTAATAAGAGTGGGGATGTGGAGGGGAGGGTGGCCTTCCCACAAGGGGAAGGATCGTGCAGACTCCAGGTTGGTTGGCTGTCTCTGGACAACGGCATGCTTGGTTTGACAGGCTGGCATCCTTGTTGTATTCTGGGGGCAACAGGGTTAAAGGACATCATTTAATCCGTAACCACTAGATGACAAAAGACAGGTATTAATTTTTCAATGTCCCACATTAGGGAAAAGAAGGGCTTCTTTGGAGGAAGGTGTGCCAGGTACATCTCACCTGTCCAAAACCCTTTTGCCCATTATACTTATTTTGGACTGAGGGAAATATTTTAGGTTTCCCCCATCTCAGGCCTCTGGGCTTTTTCTGTCCAAGCCATTAGGATAGAAAAGAGAAACCAGTTTTAAAGTGAAGCCCACAGACCACCCCGTTCTTCACCAACCCAGCCACTTAGTTCAGCCAAACCATTGAGTCTCAGGAGGCAGCAATGCAGACAGGATTAAGTGAGGCCTATGCATACAGATAATCACTCAGGTAATGAGATTGTAGGCTTATGCCCTTTGAAAACAGAAAACACATGTTAATTTATGTAACATAACCCACATACAAGTCTCTAAATCTGTAGGACTGTCTTATCGGAAGGAAAATCCTTGTCCTTCTAATATTCACTGAACTTGCATTTCTATTCTTTATATTTTTATTCCCCCCCCACTAAAAAATTTTCTGTTTGTTTGTTTTTCCACTACAGTTGTCTCACTTTTTTTCCCCCTCTTGCTTCCCTGCACCCTGCCCCCCCCCACAGTCAGTCCCCACCCAGTTGTCCATGTCCATGGGTCATTCATACATGTTCTTTGACTAGACCCTTCCCCTTCTTACCCCTTCTCTCCCTCCCATCTCCCCCTTTGTTACTGTTAGTTTATTCCTTGTTTACATACCTCTGGTTCAATTTTGCTCATTTGTTTGTGTTGTTCATTAGTTTCCTGTAACAGGTGACAGCATAAGGTAATTTTCTTTTGTTGCCTGGCTTATTTCGCTAAGCATAATTCTCTCTAGTTCCAATCATGTTGTTGCAAATGGTAGAAGTTCCTTCTTTCTTTCAGTACTTATTCATTGTCATTTTCCCCCTTTGTACTCGTGTTCCTCTCTGTCTCTCTGTTTCTTCATCTTCTTAAAGCAGACCCTTTAGCATCTCTTGCAATGCTGGTTTGGTGGAGATGTATTCTTTTAGCCTTCTTTTGTCTTGGAAACTCCTTATTTCACCTTCCATTTTGAATGAAAACCTTGCTGGGTAGAGTATTCTTGGTTGTAGGCCTTTGTTTTTCATTGCTTGGAATATTTTTTGCCATTCCCTTCTGGCTTGTAGTGTTTCTGCTGAGAAATCTGATGATAGCCTTATTGGAGCTCCCTTGTATGTTATTAGTTGTTTCTCTCTTGCTGCTTTTAGGATTCTCTCTTTGTCTTTGAATGTTGGCATTTTAATTATGATGTGTCTTGAAGTGGGCCTGTTGGGGTTCATCTTCATTGGGACCCTCTGTGCTTCCTGGACTTGCGTGACTCTTTCTCTCGTCATGTTAGGAAAGTTTTCTGTCATTAGTTTTTCAAAGAGGTTTTCTATCCCTTGCTCTTCTTCTTCTCCTTCTGGAATTCCTATGATACGGATATTATTACGTTTCATGTTGTCCTGCAGCTGTCTTAGAACCTCTTCAGTCTTGTTCAGTCTTTTTTCATTTTGTTGCATTGTCTGGGAGTTTTTGTGTAGGTTGTCCTCCAGCTCGCTGATCCGATCTTCTGCTTCCTCTAGCCTGCTTTTAATTCCTTCTACTGTGTTCTTCAATTCAGAGATCGTATTTTTCATTTCCTCCTGGCTCTTATTGATAGCTTCTATGTCCTTTTTCATGCTCACGTAATTTTCTGTGAGTTCCTTGTAGTTTTTCTGGAGTTCTTTGAAGTTTCCGCTGAGCTCATTCAGCTTCTCCATAATCCATGTTTTGAATTCCATATCTGATAGTTCGCTCCCCTCTATTTCATTTAGCACTCTTTCTGGGGATTCTACCTTTCCTTTTGATGGGAGGTTGTTTCTCTGTCTCCCCATTTTTTTGACTCCTATTGTTTGTTGGTGCTTCTTGGAATGATCTGCACTTCCTGGATCTGCCTCTGGTGGCGTCAGATCATGTACCAGTCTGGCCCTAGGCAGCCTGTTGGAGACTTCCAGGGATCTACTGCTGTTGTCTGTCTTCTTTGATTGTTAATCTATTCAATCTGTGATTAGCTGTCAGGCTTAAGGACTGTGGGTGTGGCAGCTTAATTCCTGTAGGCAGGGCTTTTGCTTCCCCTCAGGCTGACGCCACTTGGAGGGGAATGGTCTACCCGCAGTACTGGGGATGAGTCAGCACTGGGACCCAGTCAGCTGCTCCTCCAGTTCTCCCCTCAAAGCCACCGTGCCAAATTCTCCCCAAGTGTCTCCAGTCCTCTCTGCCTTCCCTCTGCTTGAGCCCAGGGTAAGTGGTGGCCAAAATATTTTCGTATGTGATCCACTTAAGAGCTCTTTTTCTCCTGCTGTTTCTCTCCGGCTAGCAAGAAAGCCTGTGGCTTTTCGCTTTTCACAGCTGATACTATTTTACTTTCCACTCTGTCGCTGTAGGCTGGGAAGCCCAGCTGGGGGTTTAGACCCTGCCCTTCTCAGGGGGAATCCCCGGCTGCTGAGCTGTTTCTCAGCCCCTTCAGCTGCCACCCGTGGGAGCCCAGCCAGCCCTTCCACGTCTCCGCACTCCCTACCGGTCACGTTGTGATGTAGCGGCCTTTTCTGTCTCTCCGTGGTTATAAGACTTCTCTCCAGCTGGTGTTCGGTTCGTTATTCCAGATGATTTCTCCAAAATTACATTGTAAATCCAGACTAGTTCTAGGAGGAAGTTAGTGTAGCTTCCACTTACTCCTCCGCCATCTTGTTTCTCCGCATGTACTTATTTTTGATGTTTATTATTTATTTTCTCATCTTCAACTACTGTCCCAAACTTTAAACCCCTAAAGACAGAAAAGTAATTTTTATATCCCCTGTCTTTGGTGTAATTTATTTTCTGCATACAGTTTAAAAAGTAATGTTAATCAGCATACAGAAATATATAAGTAAATGAATTAGACTTTGGATTATAGGTAATTTCCAGATATTGATTCTAATTAGAAATTGAGGCACAGAGGAATTTTACACCAGCCCTGGACAGGTTGGCTTGGTTGGGTGTCATCCCACAAACCAAAAGGTCCCCAGTTTGATTTCCAGTCAGGGCACATGCCTTGGTCCCCCATCTGGGCACGTACAAGAGACAACCAATTGATGTTTCTCTCTCACATTGATGTTTTTCTTCCTCTCTTTCTCTCTCCATTCCACCCCCCCCCCATCTCACTCTCTAAAAAAAAAAAAATCTAAATCTAGCTAAGGCTATAGAGCTGTAATAAACATAATAGCTAACATCAGTTGAGATATTACTCTGAGCAGACTACCTAAGAATGTTTACATATACTACTTCACAGCTTCTTAGAAAGTTACTATAATGTTCCAATTTTACAAATGAGTTTAAGTAACTTTTCCAAAGTCACACAGTTAGTAAGTATCAAAATCCTAATTCAACTAGACAAGTTAGTCTTGAATTCATGCTTTTACTGTGGTACAGCACTGGCTTCTTTCTGCATATCCAAGTGATGTTTGGTTATTACTATGGGACACTCTCCTATACATACTAGTTCTCTAACATGATGAAAGTATTATGGTTGTCACACACTGAAGTTGCTTAAACGGATCGTAAGAGTATAGTATTAATACTTGAGCCCCATTTAGAGACCTCTGCTTTAAACCCAAACTCTTCTTAAAGTATACTTTAATAGGAGTTTCCACAAAATATTCCAACTTACTCTAATGAACCTGATGAACCACACACCTTAATAAGTCTAAGCTAAGCTCAAAGTGCACTGGAACACCTGTATCTGGCCATCATTAGAAGTTGGACATACTTATCAGGGGTAAAGAATGCTGCTGGAAATATATACACAATGCAGTCTTTGAAAAGAGGTCCTTTGTCTCTAAGTGCTGTAGTGGCTACCCAGACCAGCAAGCTAAGAGTTTTAATGTCACTATCAGTCAGTTAAACTTTTTGTTGTAGTTACAAGTAACAAAATTTAAATAGGACTAGTTTAAGCAAAAATAAGTGTTCATTGGGAGGGTACATGGAGAGTTTTTGTAGGCCTGGAGGCAGCTGGCCCTTGGGAATCAATGGAACCAGGGGCTGCAAGGTCAGAAGGACTTCAGATTAGCCCCTTACATCCCTACTTCCCCTCAGGCATTCTCTTCTTTTGCCTCTCACTGCACATCACATTTCTATCTGTACCTAAATCGACTGTGGAAAATAGCTCTGAAACTTCTGAGATAGTTCAATATCCAGCTACCTATGTAGGAGACAGAATTTTCTAAAGTCAAAACTCAAATTTCTGGGGAAGCAGTTCATTGATCCAACCTGGCACATGTACCCATCGTGGCCAATTAAATGTGGATTAAGGTAGGCCCTTGAGCCGGCATTTCATTTCTGTGTAGTTGAATTGACCTGAGAGCATCCCTGTAACAGTTGTATATACATCATAGCTTCCCCAATAATTGTGTACATGGCAGGCCAGTGCTTAGGAAGAAGGGCTGAGGAATTCCTAGAAAAGAGAGTATGAGATAGATAAATATATGTTCAGCTCAAACAGGGAAGAAGAGAAGGAACAACTAGCTATAGTTTTCAAACATACCTGTGCATGTTATAGATATTGAAGGCATAAAAGAACAGTATTCCAAATCCCCAATTCTCCTGAACACAAATGAGCATATATATATGGTGAACCTCTTCCTTCACTTGAGCTACTCTTGATGCATTGGAGCTTATTCTTGGTAATATGAAGGAAGGCACAGAAAACTAGTCTTTATTGTGTAGGGTACTATTTCAGCTCTTTTTACCTTTTATCGCATCTCATCCTTATATTAACAATATAAAGTATTCTAATAACAGAGATTTTCAGCCAGCATACTGCAAGAATTTTTAAAACATGCAATACCTGACTATTTAGTCAGGGGCACTGACCTCTTTTCCTTTAGAGTTTCAAATAAAAAACAATGACAACAGCCAACACAATAATAGTCATCCAGTGTGAATGAATAAAAATTATACCTATTCTTTTCAGATTGGCAAAAATATATAATATAATTTTGGTGTGCCACAGAATTTTATTAGTTAGTTTGTAAGTGCCATGAGATGAAAAAGTTTGAAAATTGTTGTTCCATAGTATCTCTATTTAGCAGACATGAAAACAGAGACTCAGAAAGATAACTTTTCCAAAATCAATTTAATTAAGTTAAAAAAGAGGATTTAAACCTGTGCCCTTTTGTTTTTATCACAGAAATGCATTTTATATATAATCTTATTAACTAATATCACCCCAATAAATTTAATAAAAAATAAATTAAATAAGTAAAAATTACACAAATAGATATATATGAAAGAAAAAAAAACAGGCTCTGAAGAATTTTGGTAGTGAAATATAAAGTACAAATAATCATGTAAATCATAGAGGTAAAAAAAAATATTTGTAGCATCAGGGAAAAGGGGAAAGGCTCCAGGTAATGAAACTCAAGAAGTAAATGTTCTAAAGGAAGACTGACCACAGAGGTGACCGTGTGCAGTGATGAAATCTGTAATACATACTTTCTTTATAGTTTGGAAATTTCATTGACTATTGCCTTAGAAAATAATGTCCTGTAAGTCAGGACTTGAATGGCTTGGTTAATGAATACTGTAGTGTGTTAGTGAACTTTAAAGCTCTGACCCAATTCCCTAAGCCTACTAACCAGGGTTCAATCATTGTTGTTTAGCTGCATAATGGTGGGTACATATTAATCAGAGAATCTCAGAGTATAAATTCCAGAAAGGTTCTGAGATGTCTCTTGGTGGTGGGAGGGTATAGAATCCTTAATTCACAGATGAGGAAACTGAAGTCCAAGCAGAGCCAGAGACTTGGCCACACTCATGCCAAGAATCAGTGGTATAGCCAGTGTCCTTCTACCCAGCCCGCTGAGGAGAGGTCCCTGTGAGAGAAGGAAATGAGGCTGCCAAGCATTGTGTGATGAGCCCCTGCCACAGTCAGAGCTGAGCCTAAGGCAGGGCCAGTGCATCCTGAACAGAGGACAAGCTCATGCCAGCAGGGGCTGGGTTCCCAGGCTTGTTGGCCTTCATGTAGTAAGAGAGGTATAGTCAGAAAGGACTTGGTTTAAATCAGCTGCTCTGAATTTAAACAAGCTATCAAAACAGAGCTCAGAGCCTCCAGATTTATCAGATGTAACTAAGTAGTCATGTCCTACTGTTGCTCAGTTCTGAGAATACGCTAATGTTCTTATTTGAGGAAAATGAGTTAGAGAGAAACTTTTAGCTCAGCAAGGCCAACTCTCTCCTTAACACCATAGAGTGGTAGAAACTAGTTATTCTTCTTTTCTGAAGCTTTGAATAATACAATAAAAACATGACACTATAAACTGCCTCACTCTGGCACTAATTAGCCCTCAGGCTCCACAGTGAATCATAAGCCTGGATATAGTTTAGTTTCAGTTCAGGTTGGTTCAGAGCCTTCTGCCTACTCTTCCTAAAGGTTTTAACGCCATCAGTACTTCAAGTAAAATGAGAGACAGAAAGAATGAGATTTTCATTCCAGGTTCCCTTTGGATGCAAATATTTGGTTCTAGCTTTGGCTTTGTTTGGCTTTTCTAATGTAACTAGTCCTTAAACAGCAACTGCATGGAAAGAGCTGAAGTTTAAAGTCCAGGAAAACTCAGGAATCCTGTTCACAGTTTCTGGAATGTGTCCCCCTCCTGTGTGCCCCCAGTGCCTTTCTGCCTGTATTTCTCAGGCTAATCCCCTCCTTAGCCTGGCCAACTATACTTCTTCATCCTTCATATCTGCTTCACCCTCCATTCCTTCCTGTACTGTACGTCCATTCCTTCTGTGGTAGCTTCTGTCTGCTGCAGGTCGGTAAGCAACGTGAGAGACTGAGTGATAATTGCATGTGCTTCTGCAGCCCGGCCCCTGGAGCAGTGCCTGGCACAGAGCAGATACCCACCAAAAAATCCGTGAAATGATTCAATGAAATCAATTAATGAATAAAGCCAAAATATGTTCTCCTTTAAAGCTGCTTTTGCCACCTGAGTTAGCCAGAAATCTTTCTTCCAGTAAAGAACACTTGACTCCAAGGATGCTTAGTGATTATATGAACTTAGTCATGTTGCTCAACATCTTCGTGCCTCAGTTTCCTCATTTGTAAATTGGAAATTACAATGGCAAATAATCACATAATACATGTAAATAAATAACTTAGAGTAATGCTTGGCACCTAATAAGAATTCATTTAATTTTACAATAACTGTTATTACTATGGTGATGTTGGAATATGGATGGGTGATTGTATGGGTGATATACTTAGAATGAGTGGGTTATGGATGATGGGTGGATGATATATTGAGGATTTACAAATAAATGCTTAGTATTATTTTATTTTTTTGCAGCTTACTAACTTATTATAAGGCAAATACCTTTATAACCACCCAAGTCAAAAACAGATAGTTGACAGCCACTAATCACAGCATCTTCTCTCTCTCCTAGATTTTATTCTTGCATTTTTCTCTCATAAGTTTTTCAAGTCTCTCTATTTTAATCTAGAAATTAGATTAAATTAGATAAAGTTCCTCCTTTATCTCTTTCTCATTTTATGAGAGTATCTATTTTATAATATTTCTGCTGAAGAGCTAAGCTGGTTGTCTTATATTTTCCTACAGTCTGGATAGTGTTAAGTGTACCTTTATGATGTCATTCAACACATTCTTCTTTCACCATCCGGGTGTCCTATAATTCAACTCAATTCTGACACTGTCCAAAAAGGGAGGTGTCATTAGATTCCACAGGTTAAGAGTCAGTCTTATTAAACTGCCCCCTGCCCCCACTACACACACTTGAGATGCCTGTTCCAAGTTCAGATTATTACTTGTGCTTTGGACTAATTGACCATAAATCAGAGGTTCCCATGACCCCCTCTTTGACCCCCTCCTTGGTTTTGATTAATTTGTTAAAATGACTCAAAACTCAGAGAAACTTTTTACTGACTGGATTGCCAGTTTATTATAAAAGGATATAATTCAGGAGCAGCCAAAAAGAAGAGATGCCTAAGGCAAGGTGTGAGAAGAGGACACAGAGCTTCTGTGCCCCCTGTGGGCACTGCGCTCTCAGCAAGCACCTCCGTGTGTTCTCTCCTTGGAAGCTCTCTGAATGTAGGCCTTTCAGGCTTTGTTGGAGGCATCACCACATGAGCATGAATGATTACATCATTGTTCATTGGTGACTGAACTCCATCTCTAGCCCCTCTCTCTTCCCCTGGGAGTCTGGGAATGAGGCTGAAAGTTCCAACCCTCTAATCACATGTTTGGCTCCACTGCCAACCAGCCCCCATCTTTAGATTCTTTCCAAAAGTCACTTTATTAATATAACAAAAAACACCATTATTCCTCTCAACATAAGAAGTTCCAAGGGTTTTGGGAGCTATTAGTCAGAAACCCTGGACAAGGACCAACTACATATTTTATTATAAATCACAATATCAGACATATAGTCCCCATTCTCCTGCCATTTTTTTTACATGGCTTACTATAGCTACACTGTCAAAGCATATAGATATGCATAGTGTATTCTCTCACTTTTAGTTTTACCAGGTCCTGATTGTACAAGTGGCTATGTGTCTAATACCACTAACTTTCATGTCTTTAATCCCATGTCACTCTAGTTATTTCTAGTTGTCTAAAGCTCATTCACTAATACATTTCTTTTTTAATAAGGCTTCTAGTAGTAATGCCCCCTGAGTACTTTCATGGTGGCCAGTTTGTCAGTGTCACTTACACTTGAAGGACAGTTTATTGAATATAAAATTCTTGACCACATTTTCTTGAATAGCTTGAATATGGTACTCTATCTTTTGGGGGAATTCTGAACATTTCAACCTTAGTATCCAAAACTCAGATAATAATCTAATTTTCTTTTCTCATAACCTATGTGCTCGCCTTGCCTAGAAAGCCAAAGAAAATTTTGGTGGGCATTTTCCCTTGAATTGCTTTCATTTCTTTGTTTTTTTTTTTTTTTTACTCTTTACAGCTTTAAGGTATAATTCACATAAAATGAAGTTTGTGTCTTTAAAGTAAATGATTCAGTGGTTTTTTAGTATATTCACGGCTAATACAAGAGACATTCAAAACAGTAGAGAATTTTTGGTGAATGTATTCGAGCCAAACTGATGACAATTGTCAGGAAGCAGAATCTCAACTGATTGAGGAATATTCCCTCCAGATAATGGCTATTTTGCATCTTATTTTGTACATTACAATCAAAAGAGGAGGCGAAAGGGGGTTGTAAGAAATACATTGGTGATAGAATAGGGAGGTTGGAGGAAGCAAAACAGAGACATCGCTGGGACTGAATAAAAATCAAAACGATAGACACATGCTTTTAAACGGGCACAATTTCCCACGTTAATTTTAGTTTTATATTGTAATCTGTAGAGTCTGCATTTCAGATTCTCAGAAAGAAATTTCAATTGAAAAGCCAAATTTAAAACCCAGCCACTCATTTTTTCCCCCCAAGTCCTGCTTTAGCCTGGGTTCTGTCAACACTTAACCTTAGTTTTACCTGAAGGATTTAAAAAGACAGTTCAGATAAAGTCAGGACCTCATTTCTTAAAACAGGGAGGTCCAGAACTCCAGCTGAAACTCACCCCCAAGTTCACCCTTACAAAGCGAGGAGCCAGTAAGGCACAATAGGCCTCTGCTCCTACCTAGCATGAGTGCAGGTCTGCAAGGTGGACCCGGGGGGCGGGGGGGGGATGGTGGTGGTTCTTTGGAATCTTGTCAACTATGCCAAGTTAATGTCAACATAAAAAACATTCAAATCTGTGCAGAGTTTTTGGTGATTGTATTTGAGCCAAATTGATGACAACCTTAAGTGGCTAAAGTTGCCCTTGCCTTCTTTACAAAAATTAGTGATTCAGATTATGTGTATGGTCTTGATAAGTGTGGTTTTGATGTAATATGTGTTCATCTGTATATTATATGTAATACATTTCTTTCTGCCTCTGGATGGCATTACTAGGGTATAATACCTTATTGGCCTAAGGAAATACTTATATAAATTAATCAGGATCCTGTGGTCTGGAGAAAGTATTTAATATTACATTAAGTTTGATTGATGTCTTTTAAAGTTATTACCATAAAATACGTGTTTATTTTACCCAGATTCACAAAAGGGATTTATGTTATGGCCTCTTAGTTACGTTTGTTTGACAAAACTTCCTAAAGTTTAAATTTTAAAAGACTTTTTAACGGAGAAATGACTTTGAGTTGTTCTGATAAGCCCTGGAATACCTCAAGGATTTATTCTCTTTCCTTATAGAAGGAAAGTTTTTAAACTTATTAGGCTTATATGGAAAGCTTCTCCAAAATAATAATAATTATTATTATCATTATTATTATTATTATAACTATGTTATGTTTGTATACCTCTTGCTTTCACCAGGGACGATTATAGACTTACTTGGGCAATAATTCTCTAGGTATATATGGAAGAGTTCCATGTATTGTCTTAGATACTAAAAGCTGATTTAAATTATGTTAAGTTTCCCAGAGATTCAACCCAAATCCAATATGTGAATGGTGTAGTTTGTGGTCTAGGAAATTGCTAGACTCCCAAAAGGATAAGCTCTGATTCTGTTTACTGAGATAAAATATTTTGGTTATTTAATACTTTAAAATGGGCTATTAATTAACCCTGAAAGCCTCCGAGGAGTCCTATGTTTTCTCTTCCAAAAAAAAAAAAAAAAAAAAAAACAGCTTAGAGGATTCCTGGGTTTGACTGGATACTGTCGCAGCTGGATTCCAAATTTTTATTAATAGCCCAGCCTCTATATGTCTTATATGAATCAAAATGACCTGACCCCTTTCTTGTTCCTAGGAATGGTTTATACAAAACTCTTTGATAATGATGACTTAATTTACTTTACAGATGGATCTTTGAAAGATAAACAGAAATGTTTCCAAGCTGGATATGCAATAACTTCCATGGTGGACATAACAAAGTTCTTATTTACCAGAATAAGATCCGCTCAACAAGCCTAATTAATTTTTTAACTCGAACTTTCAATTGGCCAAATATCAAGTAGCCAATATTTACTCCAAAAGTAGCTATGCATTTGGTGTAGCTCATGACTTTGGAATGTTATTGAAGCAACAAGGCTTCTTAATTTTTACAGGGCAGCCAATAAAGGACGGAAAGTAGATTGCAAAATTATTAGATGTCATACACAAATTGAAACAATTGACAATTATCAAAATTCCAGGGCTTTCTAAAGCTGCCACCATGGAAGCAAAAGGAAATTAGCTGATGCTGCAGCTAGACAGGGAGCATTAAACAGCCACATTATCCAGATATGTGAATGTTCCTTGCTTCCTAATAAATCAATAAAAACTCTCTTTTATGGTTCCAATGGACATTTGCAGAGGAAAAGAGAATAGCAACAAAAAGGGGAACCTTTGTCCCAGACAGATATGGCTTGGGCCCAATCAGAAACCAATCTTACCTATGAGGAGCTTAATTACTATACTGTACTTTAACATGTACATGAGCTAAGATTAGACTCCTAAAGGATGATTTCATGGGTAAGCAATATTACTGAAAATTTTCTCCTACAGTAGCCTATAAAGTATACAGCCAATGTTCTATGTATGAAAATATTGTATAACCCAGAAAAATCATTTCATGGGTCCCAAGGACATTTCCCACTTCCTTTAGATCCATTTGAGGTAGAATTGGATTTTATCCAAATGCCTCCCTCTCAAGAATACAAAAATATATTAGTTATGATTTTGTACAGGTTGAGGCATTTCTTTTCAGGAGAGCAACAGTTTTAATGGTAGATAAATTATTTTAGAAATAATAATAACTCCAAAATTGGGGAATTCCCTCTGAGTTGGTGACTAAGGGACTCCTACTAGACAAATGATGCAATCCATTTATAATATTTGACCTATTCTACAGTATTTTTATTGTGCCTATTATCCCAGTTCTCTGAATTGATAGAACATACAAATGATACAGTTAAAACTCAACTAGGTAAATTTTTAGAAGCTTTCATCTTTCTTGATTAAAAACTCCTTATAGTGCTTCCAAACCTGAAATCTATGGTAAATATAGCCTTTCTCCTTATGAAATAGTCACCAGCCACCCTATAAATCTAGATGAAGGGATGTATGAATCAATTGTACTAAAAGGAGACTTTCTGCATTATTATTAAGGGCTCATTAACTAGCTTATAAGTACTAATAAATTAGTAACATTTCACAGTGACTGTGGAGACAAAGACTTCAAAAATTATAACTTAACCAGGAAATTTTTGTCCATTGGAAAAAACATTAAAGACTCTCCAGTATTGTTGCAAGGGACATTATGAGGGTCTAACTGCAAATGGACATTTGTACCTGTCTCTGACACTTGCCTCCATCTATAGAAGACATCAAGGACTTTTCAAGGATGAGAAGCTGCATGCCTCTGAAGTGCACAAAATTGTGGGCCAGAAGATATTTTTTAAAAAGAGGGCAGAGACTGGCTCTTGTGCTTTCTTCCTCAGGGATGCCTAGATGTTTGTGTTGCAGCTGTCTGCATTACTCAACAGAAAGTATTTTGGATGGGAAGGAACTCTAGGTGCAGCCTAGGCTTGGGCTGGCCTGGCAGAGGGTGGCAGGGTTATCCTTCTTTGGGTGTTCTAGAGGGGATGAGCTCTGAGGCAGAAGCCTGTCATTCTTGTATAGCTTTTGTATCTTATGTTGTTTTAATTTGTAAACTATTCCTATAGAAATAAGATAATTGAGAAGGTGAGAAGCTAGAAGAACTCAAGTGTTAAAGAGTTTAGCCTTAATTGATAGGCTTAAGTATCTAATGCCTGTGGAAAGCTGTTACTCCAAAATTGTGAAGCTTTTGGATAAAGATTCGTTTCCTTTATCAGAAAACCTTTGCCTCTGGAATTTTGCCTGGATGGTGGTGGCAGGCAGCAGAACTCCATTTGCTGTTCCATAATAATGCCTTCTATAAGCAAAAACAGACCAAAAAACCTCCACTGCCTTGCGGCATACCTCTTCAGGGGAAAGGCTAAGGGAGTAAACCCCGACAGAAAATCCGGGGCCAGAGTCCCTAAGGCGGTTTGACGTTGTAGTCAACACCGGCAACTCCTGCGGCGCACCTGAAGCCAAGCTGTATTGACTCCGTCTTTCCCTTGGACCCTTCAGCTGCGAAGAGAGGGGGGGTCTGCTGCATGGGCAACAGCAGACCCTCCATATCACCCTGCCCAGGCTCTGTAGCTTCAGCTCCACTGGAGAGGACACTCCAGCGTCATCGTAAGATGTCGATTCAACACGGGAGGAGACAGATACCGTGTCACTCCCGAGTTGGACTGCACAGCCATTCTCGGCGGTGCAGATAGACTCTTAAGAAGCTACACCATCATCTCTCAAGACGGACGGCTGCCGACGACAAATATGAATTTTTATCTTTTAGAACTTGAATTTCCAATGATAATCAAAAGTAAGCAGCCAGAATTTCCTAGATTGACCTTTATGAATACATTTTATAACCTGTAGAAATATAGGTTTCTCTATTGGCAAACACACTTTCAAGAAACACACCTCTAACAGGAACATTTATTAACAAGACACTCATTTAACAGCTCCAGATTCACTCCACAGCCTCTCTGCAACGAAAACCAAAAGCAGGCAAACCCAAAACTAGTCTAGCAATCAATGTTTTAGTATTTCAAAATATCTAGTTATCCAATAACATAATCAAAATTCACTAATTTAGAAAGGAATAGCTGAAATAAATTAAATTGATTTGATCAGATAGCTAAGGTTTTTCAAACTTTTGATAAGATTTTACCTTCCAAGAATTTGCATTTTAAAAAGATGATCCAAGTAAGAGGTCTTGGAGAACAGGTACGGTATTTGCATCTCAAAGACAAGCTTTTGGTTTCAGAGTTGTAGAGAAAGGAGGAACCGGGTTTTGGCATTTATTAGCTTCAGAAGCCTGCTTTAGTTCAAAGAAAGCCTCTGAGTTTTTTAAGTTAAAAAAAAAGTTTTATCTGTGTTCCTCCTAGAAGCTTTCAATTTCCAAATTAATAGATGCTTCCCATTCATTTAGTTTAGTTTTATGCCCATCATTTTCTGATTTTGCATGCATTTTGTTTATATGTTCATCAGTTGTTGGACATTTAGGTTGTTTCCATATTTTGGTTCTTATGAATAATGCTATTGTCGCTGGGCAGGGGCCTGGCCCTGAGTGGGTCTGTCTAGGGCCAGCTGTAGTGTGTGGGTTCTTGACGTCATGTAGGGAAGATTTCACAACATGAGTCCAGGTGACTATGAGGATACATTTATTAAAGCTGGGGACAGTGAAACAAGGAAGGGCTTAGCATAGACGAAGCAACAGAAAAGCTTTGGATTACCTGCCTTAGCTCACTGGGAAGTCAGAGGAGAGGGAACTTTGGAGACAGGTTCAGGGGATTAGACTAGGACAAGCTGCCAGATACGCATTGCTTTGGGGTTCGGGAGACATGTACCTGCGAAGAAAGAAGTGGCAAGGAGGAAAGGGGGAGAAGAAAGGAAAGGAAATGGCACCAGCTGCTCCCCAGAGAGAGAGGAGGTGTGCGCTGGGTCCTTTGTCTTGAGGCTTTATTTCTTTCCTGAGGGCAGGAATTTTAGGTGAGGTCTCAGGGGGTGATTTCAGCAGAATATTCATCAGTTCTCCAGGTGTGTTCTTGTAAGGTTATGATTTCTACTGATTGATCGGTGGCAGGGCAGTGGGTAGTCATTGCAGTTGGTCTTGGCATCACCCACCTGGTTTTGCTGCTTTTCTGAGCCTGGAGCTGAAACACAACCGAGGCCTAAATGTCATCTCCAGGGAGCAAAGGCCCCAAAGAAAAGGTTGTCCTGGGGGTGATGGTCTTATTTTCCCAGTTTTGCCCCTTGCCAGGACATCTGCACCTGGCTGTAAATTGCTTGGCCATTCTGTTCTGCTATCTATCTCAGTTTCCCTATTCCACCCGCCAAGGAATTTTTCCTAGCTTCTCACTATCCTATCTCACTAATATTAACATACATGTACAAGTTTTTTGTGGACATATGTTTTCTTTTCTTTTGGATATATACCTAAGAGTGGAATTGCTGAGTCATATGTTAACTCTGTGATAAATATTTTGTCTTCATATATTTTTCTTTTTCTTTTTAAGTTGCTTTCTTTGATTCATTTAAGCATTTCCCTGTGCGGTGACGACCATTAGCTAAGGACAAATCTTTACAAATAGTATATTTACAGAAATACTTTTGGTGGTGAGTAACATAAACCCAACATAAAGTGACTTTATTAATAAAAGCTATGCTGTCTCTAAGGTTGCTTAACTGAGCTACTCAAAGACATCATCAATAATCAATATTCTTTCCATGTTCTACTATGTCATTACTCCTTAATATTGTAAAATTACTAATAGTTCAGGGTGTTACCTCATATCCATGTAAAAAGTCACATAGAAATAAACTATCTGTTCATTAAAATTATGACAGAAGCACATAACAAGATCTCATAAGTCCCTTAGACCCTTCACTCTTTTTTATTCCTTTTGTTTTTGCTCCTCTGAATAGATAATTCAAATGATTTTTCTTTGAATTCACTGATTATTTCTTCTGCTTGACCAAATCTGAAGTCAAACCCCTCTATTGAATTTTTTGGTTCCAGTTATGGTATTATTCAGCTTCAAAATTTCTGCTTGGCTCTTTTTTGTATTTTCTCTTTATTGAAATTCTCATTTTGTTCATGCATTGTACTCCTGAGCTAATTGAGACTATTATTAATGGTTATTTTGATTTCCTTCTCAGGTAATTCAAATACCTCCATTTTTTAGGGTCAGTTTCTCCTGGTTCATTTTGTTTATTAAGTTTTCTTTTGTTTGTTTTGTTTTCTGTTTCTCGTGTTCCTCGTAACATTGAGTTGGTATCCTCATATTTGAAAAACCAATCACCTATTCCATTCTTTATGAACTGGCTTCATACAGAGCAAAACCTTCACCAATTATTCTGACCAGAAATTCTAGAGACCTCTCAAACCTTTCTGTGGGTGTGCCTTCTCTGGATTTGTATGTGTAGACTCCTTCATTAAAAGGATCTATGGGTTTCTTTTCTGCGACTCATAATCTCTTGCTCCCTCTGGTGTCTCTCTGTTGTGTAAGAAAGCAGCAGCACACCGCCCAGCTCCTTTTTGTTTTTAGTAGCCCCCAGGCATTTAGACTATGCAATTTCCCACCCATTCTCTGAGACAGGTGAAACAGAAACCAGTTCTTTGATAAGCCCCTCAAAAGTCAGAACATTGGGTATGAGGTCCTGGTTTCTCTTTCCCTCCACAGGTAGAAGTCAGGAGCTCGGTTGTTTCCTCCAAAGTGTGTGGTACTCTGCCAGGAAGAGGGACTATGTTGAGAAAGTGCCATGCATTTTCCACTAGTTTTGATGTACCTGTTTTCCTGCTCACCGGTGGTGCAGGAGACTCTTGCCTACCTTCTGGACTTCTCACAAAGGGAATTGATCCAAGTATTGTTGTTGAATTGAGTCTCCATGGGAGAAAGAGGAAATGGGGCTTTATACGTATGCCACAATCTTGCTGGCTTCCCTCTCTTACTGTCTCTTTTTAAAAGCTAAAGAATCCTCACTAAAAGACCCCAAGAAGAATTCTTTTAAATCTCATCAACCAGAATTAGGCCCATGTCCTTTCTTAAGGCTTTAGAGGCAGTAGGTTCCAAGGGTACCAGGAACCAGGACAGGCACGTTTTCATTTTAGAAGCAAAATATTGGAAGAAGAGTATTTTTTTTTTTCTGCAGGTTTCATCTTGAACATAAACTATAACTAATTGATTATGGCTGCCTGGGATTCTGTGTGGGGGATTCTGAAGCTAAACCTAGACTCCATAGCTCAAGACCATGATCAGAAAATAATTGTGCTATGAGTACAGAATAAGGGATAGGGGAGACTGATGTCAGGTGTTTGCCATTCTGAGTGGAAAGATTGTCTCAAAACCTTTCACCTTGGATCTGTATAAAGCCTTACATATATACTCTCACTGGTATTCACTGATTTGTATTTACTGAAAAGGAAGTTTAGAATGTTCTAGAGCCATAAGCTGCTAGTGATGAAGTTGAAGTATAGGAGTACACTTACTTGTGTAGTGTGTATGTATGAGAGAGAGAGAGAGAGAGTTGGGAAGTGGGGAATGTGACTGGAAAGAAACTGAAGATTGATTTGACAATCCATCTGCTTTTGTTCCCTTGACCACCCAACTCCCATTCCT
This sequence comes from Furipterus horrens, assembly GCF_987537825.1. Lineage (NCBI taxonomy): Eukaryota > Metazoa > Chordata > Mammalia > Chiroptera > Furipteridae > Furipterus > Furipterus horrens. The sequence continues at coordinate 106,362,908 of NW_028327176.1, read as the reverse complement.
GAATGTGGCGAAAGTGCTAACAGGTTGTGACACCACCAAAGTCAAATTCATACCCTGAGAGTTGACTGAGAGTCTTTGTCAAGTAAACCTTCAATGAGGTCGTGTCTGGGCTGGCACTGACAGAGAAAGGAAGTTCTCTTCATGGGAAATATCCAAAACTCATTGCCCAGATCAATTCCACAAAGCAGAAGCTTATCAAGCATACAAAGCACATTTTCTTAGTTAAGTCCTGGATCTAGGCATAAATAGAAGTAGGATGCAAGCTAAAAGGACCATTCAGTCAGTTGCAGGATTCCATTTATAGTTTTAATTAACTGTAGTGATAAAGCATTTACTAAGGAAATGGTCTGATATGTAATATTTTTAATAAACCTGAAAAGGTATCTTATGAAACAAAAGCGCTTTGGCCTTCAGGGTTAATATACACCCTTAGCCTTGTATATTCTGCTCCATTTAAATCCTCTAAAGTAAGCACAACACTCATGTAACTAGTCAATAAAAACTGGAAAGTTTTCTGGGTATTTTTCCAGAAAGCCAAATGTATTTTTAATCAACAGCCTTTTCACTGTTTCTCCCACTATTACTATCTACATAGAAGATAAAGTGGAAAGCATAGGGGACCTTTACCATAGCTTATTATTCAACACATAACAAACCAACCGAGACTCCCAAATGGTTTAAGTTTAGTGAGTCCCCAGCCCCTCTCCTGTATAGATTGGTCTTGGACCTGAGATCTCCATGGCTGCATTACAGTCTTAAATGTGGTGAATTTTCTAGAATACAGGTCCACAGAGTAAGGGGTCAGCACCTCAGGGAAATATCAGATATGAGCCAAAGATGTAGTTCAAACTCAGGCCTAGCAATGAGGAAGAGCCTGAACTTGCCAGTGACCTAGGGGAGCTGAGAAGGTGGAAGGATTGAGCAGGTGTAAGGGAGCTCTGGATCCAGTTACTGCTACCTCGGGCTAGGATGTCTGGACAGACAACTCCAAAGTAGACAAACCCAATAGTTTTTTGTTTTTTACTGTGATGATTTCAATTTGCATAATTTTTCACATTCTGTAAAAGACTAGAAGAATGAAATAAAAAAGCTGTAGTACAATTTTAGCTGAAAGTTTTAGATTCTACTTTCTGTACACTTATGGCCTAACATATCATTATTTTATCTCTTAGGAAGGGCTCTGAGGAAAGAAACTATTTTTATCTAAGAAAATCAATAACCCTTGATTGGGTAGGGAGAAAATCTGAGAAAGAGGTATTAAAATAGCTGCATAAAAATTAAGAAGCAATATGTGCATTCAATGGAGCTAAGGAAGCCGAAGATGGAAGGAGCTGGAAGTTACTAGGTGGACAGTAAAGACACTAATTTGGCATAAATGTTTCACTCTCTTTTAAGAACAGAAAAATATAAAATCCAACTTAATACCATTTGATACCATACTACAACTCCTTGTCTCCTGAATCCCTCACTATTACCCACAAACCTCCAGTAAATGGTTATTCCATCCTTGTTGTAGAGGACTTTTAGATTGGGATTATCACTCTAACAGGCTGTGACCCATACTGAGGACCCTCTAAGAGTATTGCTGCAAGATGAAAACTAGAGTAAGAATATTCCATAGAAGCTGAGAATCTGTTCTGAAGGAAATCAGGAAAAATATAAGTTTTGGAGAATTCACAGAATTCTCTTGAAGAGGGCATTGATTGCATTTTTCTTAGCAAATAGGTATGTGTTCAAGCTCATCTTAACTAGAGGGAGCATTCTATATATACCATTGAGAGTGATTTAACAAATGAATTCTGAGATGATGAATAAATCATCCTGGGCTTTCTCGACCTCTCAGGGTACAGCATGGTGTGACAGCAGTTTTCAGCTTCAGAGAGAAAGGGGTGAGGGACAGCTGGCATACCAGCTGAAATGCATATTCTCTCTAAATCCTCTTTTATCATAATAGAGTCCTAAGTGAAGCACAATTTTTTTTTTTAAAGAAAAAGTACATTAGTCCTTCATAGTTTAAGAAACAAATCACCTTGAGGCAGATTCTTATTAAACTGAGAAGAATTGCTTGAGCAGTATGAGGTCCATAAAGGTTGATTGGCTAAGAGAAGTCGAACCTGGGTTCCCAAAAGAGAGTTCAGCTTGCATAAAATCTTTGGGCAAGGGGAACCAGACAACAGTGTCAAAACATGCTCATTCAGATTCATTCGTCATAGGGCAAGTGGGGATGTGAATTATTAATTTGAAAAGTAAAATAATTAAAGGCATTTGCAGCCCAAGCTGGTGGAGAAGTTCTCACCTTTGTGTGATGTGCCCTTACAGAAGCAGATGGCCCTTTCAAAAAGTGTTATCTCTTTCGCATGCGGTGGGAGAAAAATGGAAAAACACTAATAGTGTATTAAGAACTTCAGAGCAAAAAAGGCCAAAATTCAAATCCAACCCTGCTATAGCCTAGCCTTGGGATTTAATCTCCCTCAGCTTCAGTTTATTCTCTGCATTACTGAAGCACTAATGCCCACCTTGTGTGACTTTGGGAAGATAAAAGAAAATAAGTTAACATATGTAGATGAGTCCATCTCTCGCACTGGGCCTTTCAGGGGCTCATAATAGATACTAGTTAGTTCCATTCCTCAGTTCCATTTGGCGTGTAAAAGGAAAGTAAAAGAAAAATATAAACTGTTTCTTTATCATTCCTATTTTCAGTCTTGCATTTTAGAGTTGAGATTCATTCTATAGTATTAATATGTACAACCAAAGCAATAATGAATCTTTTACTCTTCTTCAAAATTCAGTAGTATATTACCAATTCTAGATCACTTATTATTTTTATCATATACTTAGCCTAACTTTATTCAGTTTAGTTACATTTTTCACCCTTATTTGATGGATGCAAAACCATTTAATATAGGTTCTCTCTTACCCCTCTCACCACCAGTAAAATAAACAATATCATAATATGTTTATCTTAACCATTTGTTCTAAATGGTGATGTTCTACCCCTATTCTTCCCATTAATCTACGACACTGATTTAGGGATCTGTGGTTTTCAAAAGTTTGTCTGCATAATAATCTACAGATCTTATTTTAAAAGCCTATTTCCAGGCCCCACTTCATGTATTCTAATTCAATAGGCATGGTAGAGGACCAGAAAATGGCTTTCAATAAAGTATCTCCACTCATTCTGAGACAGGTGGTCTTGGTCACCCTGGGAGAAATAGCTAGGACTGCCAGAGGTCCATAGTGCTGAAGCATAATCCCAGTTTCCAAAAATTAGTCTGCTCCTCAGTTTTAAAATTTTGAGTCAAATTCCCTAAAACTGACCAACAAATTTACATAATGATGTTAATTGGAAGAAGACTAAGGGAAGAAAGATCTAGTCTGATGCATATTTTGTAGATGAAAAAACTGAGCTTCATAAAGGCAGGCTAATTAGTATCCAAGAAGTCACACCTAGTTTATCCTGAAAGTTTCTAAGCTGAGACTGCTCCATTTTCTTTCCCACAGGAACATGGCCTTTTGACATCCATTCTGCAATAAAGACCTCAGGAGTAACTGTGCGTGTGCCTCCTGTGTGTCTGCTTGCCAAAGATAAAATCGTTTTCCAGACAGGTTTATAACATTAAAAATAATTAAGCATTAACAATTAAAAACACGCTCTAATAACATAAAAATTCCCTGTTCTGAGCCAAATATAGCTTTGAAATGATTTGTTTCACATGCATTTTCATTATTTTATCAACATGACAAAGTTAAATTGGGGGTAACTTATTGAAGAAAAGATAAAAACCCAATGGAACTGTGATTTTTCAACTCATTTTCAGAAACACTAAACATGTGATACTCTAAACTCTGCTCATCTTACTTCAGGTAGGTCTTTGGGCAAAAATCATTGTCACGGCTCATTATATTTCTGTTTAAAGATTCAATCTTTCTGCAAGCAAAATCTGTGATTAGCGACAGGATTGGAAACTCAAAGTAAAATATACATATTTTAATTTCCTTCCCTCTAGAAAGATGCCATTAGTTTCATGCAGAAGAAATGCTGGGAAGATATTTTCTTCCTAGAATTACTAACCTACATTACAATCATTGACAAAAACTTGAGTTAGTGGTGGTGTACTTTCCCAAATTATGTTGAACTATAATGTTTTTAGAACTGTTGAACTTTTTATTTTTTTTTTAATTTAGAGCATGGCCTACCACATATTGTTCAAAATCTATTTCTTTTTCTAATCTTAAAAGTTTCCCTGTACTTATCTGTTCATCAGGAAAAACTTAGGCTGCTGTTGTTAATTTCTCCACAATTTCTACAGTTTTTACCTAAACTAAAAAAAAAAAAGAAAAAAGAACTGTGACCCAAAATAGAATTGGCAAAATTACTGGAATTCCTACTGCCATGAGTGATTAATTCAGCTCAGATTTATTTGAAAATACCTCCTAAACATCATGAGATGTAGTGTGCAGTCCCGTTCCCATTATAGCCTAATGTGCTGCCTCTCTGTTGGTACTTTCACAAAGCACGCTCTCAGCTAAACATTGCACGGTGGTGTCTTCTTATTTTTTGTAGTTGAATCTTCTATTTTCATTTTAGAGGTTCTGTTCAGTATTTCTAACTTACCATCTTTAGACACCTGAATAATTTAGTCTTTTTTGCTTTGTATTATTCTGTTCGGTTTTTATATTATTTACTCCCTTGGCCTGTTGTGTAGCTTCATTTTTTGAATTAATCTTCAGAGCTTTTAGTTAAGAAAAGTCTGGACTCACATACTTAAGTGAAGCAAAAAAAAAAAAAATTGTTTTTTAATCCATTAGAAAACCCTTATAAGAAGAAATTAAAGTGTATTCATTAAAATACAAATAAAGAACTGAATTCTAGCCAAATAAATTGAGAATAATGTGTTCTAAAACATGAGGAGAATGTAATGTTTAATGTTAGAACGTACCACAGAAATATGTGGACAGTCCTGAAAATGTAATTATATTTTAAACAAATTTAGTAATATTTCCTAATTATTATTTGATTATCCTAAGGCCTCTAGACTTGTTCTAAACAAAACAAATTTTTCTCCTTAAAAACCAAGTTATCCTCTCACACTGTCGATTTAATTTCTTATAGATAAAGTTTGTTTCATGGAAATCCATGACAGTCTAGTTAAAGAAGCATTTTATTGCTTGTTCAATAAATAAACAGTTAAGCTTTCAATTAACGCTAGCTTCATACACTTCAGAGACTATAAAGAACCATATTCAATAAACTTTCATTGCTCCCAAATTAAAATTTCACAAGAAAATAATGGGTCCTATTGGATAGTCATAGTGAAAAATTAAAAAAAAATTTTTTAAAACCCATAAAACCAAAAGCTTTTAAACAGAGAAGTCACTACTGTACTAGGTAAATGTTGATCGTCAAGCTTTAGAATACCCCAGTTTCCTTTCTCCTAAGTGGAATTAATTCTGAGATATGTTCAACCTTGTTTCCTAGAACTTCCCATGGGATGAGATCCAGTTACCCATTAATGTAACTGCTGCATAATAGATTCTTTACTGATTCCTTCTCTAACTCACTTCTTCACTTCCTCACCAGAGTTCTCTGTGATTACCTCCAGAGTCTCTGAATCTGCTTCCCAGGAAATCCAAAAAAAAAAAAAAAAGACACAGCCTCAAAATGTATCTCATGTTACACATTCCCACCTCCTTCTCTTCCAAAACATCCATTGTGCTGCTAAGCTCCTTGGGCCAATGATTGCTAGCGCAGACCCACCTGAAAAGCAGCCAATTTTTTATTTCTCCCCACAACCAACACTTGCTCCTCCTGTAATCATGCTCTTAAGACTCTTATCTTTGCTGAAAAACTGAACAAATAGTTTAGGCCATAATGTTCAGATGCAGCTTGTTTTGCTAGAAATAACATAATAGGAAAATCAAAAGATCTTGTACTAGCTTTATAATTCACTACTTTGGTTCTCTCAGTCAAATAACCTTTTCAAGATTCATCAATGAAATGAAGATAATAATATCTGACTATTGAAATTAAGGGGTATAAAAGTCTCTGAGAATTGGAAAATTTAGTGGGAATAGGACAGCATGTTCAAACTTCCCATCTCAACAGTTGCTTTTAATGATAATATAGCCTCACCTAGTGTTTCAAAGCTCAGACCTTCAAGAGAGAAGACAAATATGGGGATACTAAGAGCCTAATGTGTTGCTGGTGGAAATAAAAATGGGTACATACATTCTAGAGAGAAGCAGTCTGGGAGATATAGTCAAATTAAATACATGCCTATTTATGATTAAACAATCCTGAGTATATATTCCAGAGAAATTTTCACCAAGGGCCACATGGGGGCATATGCAAGGACATAAATCACACCGTTCCTGGTAGAGGGAAGCTACCTGAGACATCACCCCTGGGGCTGGTGGGTAGGTGAACTGTGAGAAGGGCACACTATGCAGTCACAAGGAAACAATTCACTAGACATTTGCAGAACAATGGATAGAATGCAAAAACTATAGGGCTGAGTGAAAAGAAAAAAAGAAAAAGTGGAATATAAACAATAATGTCATTTACATTTATTAAATATATGTGCAGACAAAAACAATGCATATCTTCAAAACATATAAGTAAAGAATATATATTAAACACAGAAGAATGTGTCTACAGCAGGAGAAGGGAAAACAGTGATTGTTATAAAAGATCATTCAATTAATCAGCTAATGAAACTACACAGGAGAGGAGCCCTACCCAAACCTATAATAGCAGCCTGGGGAATGTGATCAACTCACCCTCCTGTACCCAAGGTCAAAAAATGAATGAGTGAATGAATGGGTAAATGATTGAATAAAAGGGTTGGACCTGGAATTTGATTAGATTTGAATTCTACCTGTACCACTTACTAACTTGATTAAATCTATTGGAGCCTGTTCTTACAAACATACAATATGAATAACATTCACAGGCATATTGCAAAGGTTAAAGTAAATTCATGTGAAGCACTTGGTGTGGTACCTGGCACATGACATGAGCACATTACTGAACAGCAATTGAGGTCATGCTGCCCACCACCACCTTATAGGCAAAATTCCAGAGGCCAAGGTTTGGTGATAAAGGAAGAGTCTTTATTCAAAAGCTTCACAATTTTGGAATAACAGCTTTTCACATGTATTAGTCACTAAAGCTTATCAATTAAGGCTAAACTCTTTAACACCTGAGTTCTCTTATCATTTCCCTGTTAGTTTAATTACCTCGTTTCTATAGGGTTAGTTTACAAATGAAAACATAAGATACAAAAACTATACAATTTTCGAAGAATGTCAGGCTTCTGCCTCAGATCCTGTCCCCTCTAGAACACCCAAAAAATAACCCTGCCTGGCCAGCCTGATGCTAGGCTATGCCCAGAGATCCTTCTCACCCAACATACTGTCTGTTGGGAAACACAGGCAGCTACAGCACAATCATCCAGGCATCTTCAAGGAAGAAGAGAGCCCAAAAGCCAGAGAGCTAGCCCCGTTTTTATTTCAAATCTTCTCGCCCATAATTCCCTGTGCTCTGGAGGCAGTCAGCTTCTCAGCCAATCCCATTGCCTGGGGCAACCTCCTCCTATGGCCCCTCTGTACTTCTCCCCAGTGATCTGATCACATCTCTGAATCACAGGGAATACTAGAAATTATTATCAATAATCGAAGGAGATGATTCACACAATTTAGCAGGTTGATGGAGAAGTTCTATTTGCAGAAGGCAAGATGAGTATAGAACTTTACGAAGACTCCATCCCTCTTCACCAACTAATTGAGGAGATGATGAGAATTTTATATTTCCTGGTGCCAGATGATGACTGACAATGAAATACTCCAGAATGGTGGGTAACTCTCTCTTCTTTGCCCTGAGTGGGATGGTGGGGTGATCAAACAGTGGTCTAAAGGACCTATGGTTCGGACAGAGCTGACTTTAATGGGAACATGGGTTATGGTCCAAGGGTAAGTAAATCAGCTATCACTGAGTCTCCTCTGCTACCAGGGGCTCACTGTCAGAACTGCAGGGACTCTTTCTTAGTGTGCCCTGTCCTAGGCCTCCAGTCTGGGCAGACTCCTGGGGTGATGACTGGGCAAAACTGGGCATCAGGTGTGCTGGCAGGTGGGTCCCAGGATTGTCATCACAGCGTGGGTTTGCTCTGTGGTCTTCGCTGCTCACAAGATTTTGAGTATGGACTGGCTTTGAGATAGCCTTCCCAAGAATCACGTGGCAATGTCAGAGACGCTGCAATGACATGATGCTCAACATCACTGGCCTGCCCCCAACACGCAGCCTGTTCTGGCATCACAGAACCTCAACAGAACAGGAAAGCAGTGTGTTTCACAAAATACCAACTTCCTCCCATCCAACATCTCTCCAATGAAACCCTCAATATTAATGTCTCCAGAAAGCAGGCAGAGATTCATTTTTTTTAAGTTGTTCTTTTTCTTTACACTTAAAAAAAAAATAAAAGGAGTAAAAAGGGAATAAAACCTGATTCAGTAAGTGATGTAAGCATTAAATAAAACTGGTGTTGAAAAACAGCCACAACTATTGCTATATTTTCCCACGATTCTTCTTTATTTTACTTCTAAATACAGAGGCATCTTAGTATTGCTGCCAGCTTAAGCAAAGGCATTAAAGACTCTAACAGTGGTACGAGAAGCTGTAAGCAAATCTGGGTGTTATTGAGTGTTGAAACGTTATACGCTTGCAAGAAACTTTAGTTGCCACATTGCTAAAGGGAACACTAATAGCGAAAAAGTAAGTTAAATCTAGTAAATGGTTAGCACCAGCATTCCAAAACTCTTTAGCACAGCTAGATTTTTAGCTTCTGCTGCAACTTCATTGCTGAAAAATAAGAGAAAATAGTAGTCAAGTGATGGAAATAAACAATTAAAAAGTAATACACCCCAAAACTTATACATTAACCTTTGGGCATAGTATTTCATATTTTTCTAAAATGGTTTATAGCAAAAAAAATTATGTGTTTTTTTTTCCTCTGGTAGCTGTTTTCTTGTTATACAATTAATGGAGTAATAAAGGCATGCAGCTTAGCTTCACATCAGACTCTGATCTCTTGAGAGCTCAGCAGAGCAGAGCTGTTCTGGCCTCCCGCGGAGGGTTACAATAGCTTTGAAGGGCTATGCAGCCATAAGAAACAGCATTGCCATAAACTACATCTCACCCACAACCCCTCACCTTTCCATCACTTGGCTGCTGCCTTCCCTATCCTTTAGCATTCACTGCATCATTCCTTAAAATCTAAACTATAAAACAAGGGGGTAAAGTGAACTGGCATTGAATTAAGTCCCAGTGTTTGCAAAACGGAACACTACAAAAAACAAAGACAGCAAATAAACCTCTTGCCTTTTTTTTTCATATATTGATTCAATTGGCTTTATAATGTAGTTATGTAGTAAGGAAGTGATTCTAATAATTTATTTATCCATCCAATCTCTATGTGTTTCTATTTGATAGGGATTGACTGGAACAGATAAGATAAATGTAACTGAATAGAAATGGGTATTAGCAGATTATATAATTCAAGACAAAAGCATAAAAGCAAGCATTGAACATGAGATCAAAAAAGAAATTTAATTCTAAAACATTACTCTGCTAGAATTTAATAGAATGACACTGGTGGAAGGAAATTACCTTCACTTTACTTCGGGTGCCAACTCATGGCTGACAATGGAGCATTCCAAAATGGCTGGTGCAGAATAGAAGAGGTCAGTTGCTCTTCTGAAGGCAACTGTCTCTGCTTTGCCTTGGGCTGACTCATAGAAGGAAGAAGTGGTGGTCTGAAAGCTATGGCTTAGGGCTGGCTATGAAAAGAACATGGGCTACGTGCAAGGGATAAGTAAAGCAGACAGGAAACCCGATGATAGCGTGGCCAAGTGGCTACCTAGGATTGTGAAAAAATGGATGCATTCTGTATCATTTAGTAAGAAACTGCATTTGTTAGACTACAAAGAAGAGTTAGAAAGAGAAAGCTACTAAAACAAAGGGGTAGCTCCATTACTGCACTGGTTTGTTCTGGCCAAAGAAAATCAACAGTCATAAAGTAAGTGAGTTGTAGCTTTCGCTACCTGGGCTTCTCTGAAACTTAAAGAATGAAAAGGGGAAATGACTAAATTACATCTCCTCCTGTTCTAACAAGTAAAAACTACCATTTATTTAGATTTTCCTGAAAGTATCAACATTTGTTAGCTAGTATTATAAGAGATTTAAAGAAATCATCGTGATTTGACTAACAGTTATTAAGTGCTATGTATTTAATATGCTAAGCACTTTATATGCATTAATGTAGATCTTCACCATAATACTTTTATCTCATTTTACAGAGAATTGAGGCTGAAAAAGATTAAATATCATGCTCTAGGCCACAGTATTCGAAATTAAGCCCTAGTCTTTCAACGTTTTCTATTTGTTTTTGTTGTTCTTGTGGTCATTAGTTTGTCTTAGAAATACTTAAAATATATATTGTATCTGACTTGTCAGCAGAAAAGTTTAAATAGAAGATATGTAAGGAAATACTTGTAGGAATGATTATAACACTAAATAAAACATTGGATTAATTGCCTTCTAAATTCTATTTCATATATAAAATTCTGTAATTACGTGAATCATTAACAGATTGAGTAGGAATAGGTAGTTCGTCCTCTGACACCCTGCCTGCAGACTCAGCACTGTTTCTCAGCGGTCCTTGAGCCCACCGGCAGGACAAAGTCATGTTCGGCACCACAGTTCAGCAGTTGGTGTGCAGTGAAACATGATGCTATGACAGGTAGAGTTGTGGTTTTAGATATTTTGTGAACTTTTTATTTCCTTAACCAATCTCAATACAGATAAAGAGCTAAGTAACTTGAGAAATAATTTGACATTTAAGATGAAGATCATTAATAAAATAAATTCTTATTTTCAGATTGGCATCCTGTCAGCTAAGGTTCAGTATGTTATTACCAGTTGACCAATACACTTATTTTGCATATAAGAAAAAAAATTTTTTTTTAAACTTAAGGCCTTTAGAAAATCATTATTTTGAAGGGAGTTGAGTTCCAAAACTTTTTACTTTGAGTTTACTTTGAGTAGTAAGTGATGTATTGTGAAACTAGGCCAACGTTACAGAAAGCATTTTTTAGTAAAGAACATGCAGTGTACTTTTATTTCTCAGCCCCTTTTAATACAGATCCCTCTCTGCACACTTTTCTCTGACAAAGAAAACAAAATGATCAACCTATGTGCTCTTGTAAATATAAAACCAGACCATGTATGCAGAACAAAGGGCAAGTTCCAGAAAACGTGTATCATAATATTTCATTGCTACATATTCATTTTTTATGAAAGATTTTAAATGTATTTTGGACATTTACATAACCACTAACTTGGGTGTAAAGGCACAAGATCTAGTACTAGAAGTTATTGTTCATAAGACAGAAGCTATAAAACATTCAGTAATTAAGGTCCTACAAAGACAGCATGACAGATAGAGAACGCTGGTACAATGGACTCTAGAGAGCACAACATTGATCCTGAGGTCAAAAACATTTAATATCTGGATGACCTGAGGTTCAAATAGTTATTTATTACATGGATCTTATATTGTTTGTTTGTCTTGAAAAGCTAGGACTCAGAGGAATGTAAGTCATTCCAGCTCCTGACTTTGCTCAGCTTTGCCATGACTCACTACACTACAAAACCCAACATCAATAGACTGAGATAACTTTAAAGGAGAGACCCCAAATTGGTAACCCTCAGCCCCTCCCAGAGTAAATTTGACTAAGTCCCTAGAAAAGAAAAATAAGTGAGGCTTCTTTCTTTTTACTCACTACTTCAGAGTAAGACTCTCAGACTTCAGTGCTGCCCCATGACATCCAGGTGTAAGGACAAATAGAAATTAAAAATAAGAGGCTTAATTCTCCTGTTGAAAATAAGGGAAGAGATCTCCCATCCTCTGTTCTTAGACCATTTACTTTAGAAAACGTGTCACTGTGAGTAAATTCTCCATTCTTTTAAATGCATGTAAGTCCTTTTGAAAATCAGATGGACATTTTGTCAGCTTTAAGACCCAGGAAAGTCTTTCTCAAGGACTTGAAAAGCTAAATAAACATCCAAGTGAGACAGCAACCCTATTTTCTGAGAGAGGTTAAGAACCCAACTTTAGCTACTACCTGACTCCAAGTTGTAAAACTACCTACCTCCTGTGATAAAGAGGTGAAAAGTTTATTTTTCCTCTGTGTAAAAGCAAATGAACTGACAGACACAGCTGGTCACCCCCCTACCAGGTGATAAAGGATAACTTATTTATAATAAATGAATGGTACTGTCAAGCCCTCTTACTTGAGGATAAATTGAATTATTATTTATCTTGAGAACATGCATATATGTTTGACTATACGAAGGGTTAGATTTGTTCCTGACTTTGCAATTTCTTCGTGATAGCCTGTGATGCACATCACATTCTAGTTTAATGCTTATTCAATAATAAAAGTGTTTGCTTTCTCTACTGCTTTTGTGAAGATGACTTCTGGTTTAGTAGAGGGCTTCTGTCTGTCTGTCTGTTTGTTTTATTATATTTCTCTCACAAAAGCTGGGCTTACAACACAGGAAACTCATTTGTCAGGGTCCACTCCTGCCAGATCTGGCAATTGGGGTGGGGGCTTTCCCTTTATTCTAATATTTCCTTGCCTACCTGCATACCTGGGCAAGGTGCTATTAATTCACATGCTCTATTGGGAGTCTTTATAAGGCAAATTGAACCTGACCTTCTGGCCAGTTGCCTATCAAAGTATATGAATCTTCTTTTAATTAGCAGTTACTAATATCCATATTCCAAGTTCTTGCCTAAGATTACAACCTTGAACTCTTCAATCTAAGATTTATCAAAGCCTGATTTTGAGAAGTAATATTTAGGGCAATTGCCTAAAGAAAATAGAGTGAGTCCATTCTTCTTGATAATTTTGCTTTTAGCCTTGAATCAAACCAGAAAATGAGACTGGCTTCCATGGACAAGTGACTTGTTTTCTCTTTTTTATATTGTCATCTGGAGAATAAAGATAGATGAATGAGACGCTTGTCCCTTTAGATTAAAACTTTAGACATCAATGGAGGTTCTGGAACTCAAAATGAGTACAATAAAAAGCTTATACACACCAAGGCAGCAACAAATCATTCATGGTCACCTTGCTGGCAGAACTGTGATATTGCCAACTCCTAAATATTGATCAAAATTTGCAAAGAGAAGAAATAAGAAAAAAGAAGAATTTTCCAGGTACGTGTTTTATAAGCGGCTAGTAAATGACTAGCTCTCAAGTGGTTAGTAAAAAGTAGATCTGAAAGGTCAAAATCAAATGCATCTAATCAAGTCTTTGGAAATCAACTGATCCTCAAGTTAAAAATAAAAAAGGCCTAGTGCCACATGTCGTAGGTAATTTGAAAATAGCAGGTCTGCTTATATCTCATTCCCCAGTATGACTTTCACAATTAAACCTGTAGAAAGAGAAGAGGGTTATAGAATAGTTGTGGCTCAGAGATGCTGAATTCACAAAACATGATGAATAGAACCAGAAATAATTATTGCTACTAGGATTTAATTTCTTCAATGTAACCCTACTCAAAAATCATTTACCTCAGGCACAGAGTTTGATCAGAATTAGATAGTGTTAGCTATATACATTCTTGGAGATTATTGCATTGGTGTGAAAAAGTTGAAATCTATGAAAGTAACCTTCTTTTCTTTGAAAATTGATCTGCCAGCTGACCACAGTTGTCAAATTGATGATTTCACAATCTCATCTGCTTGTATGAGGGTTCATCAATGACCAAGTTTTATTTTTAACTTAAAAAAAAAAATGTATTGATTGATTTTAGAAAGAAAGTAAAGGAGGGAGGGGTAGAGAGACAGAGAGGGAGAGAAAAAGAGATCTATTGTTGTTCCACTTATTGATGCATTCATTGGCTGATCCTTGTGCCCTGACTCGGGATCAAACCTACAATCTTGGTGCATTGGGATGGTGCTCTAACCAACTGAGCTACCCTGCCAGGATGAGCAAGTTTTTTGATGGTTTGTTTGTTTTTAATTTTTTTAAGTGCCACATAAATTGTTAATTAAAACATTACTTGGAATTGACTAGCCCTCAGACGCAGCTTGCACTAAATGCTATGCCCAACTTTAGCCTAAGTATTTTCCAAATCTGAGTAGAATACAAAGAAAACACAGAAACAGTGTAAGGTTTTACTAAAGAAAATTATAGTGAATCTCAACAGAACAGATCTCTCAAAATTACTCTACACAAGTTAAAGTACATATAAACCTTTCTGACAGACACAAATTTTTATTAATTCAAAGCATTCCCTGAAACTAATGTTTTAAATACTTCTCCTGCTTTTACTTTCAAGTTTTTGTTTCTATAATTGAATAACTGATTTTTTTTTTTTTTTTTTTTTTTGGCTTTCCTAAACTGCGATGAAGAGGCTAGAATTTGAGGATGTCAACTCCTGTTGCGCATTTGAAACACCAAGATTTGAAAACATACCGATGTCTTCGTCCACCTCCAAAGATTCTTGATTCAATTTGCCTGAAGTATAACCTTATTCCTGGGATTTTTATAAAGGAGAGTCTAATGTTCTGCCAGAGTTGACAACTACTGAACTAGATGATAAGTGGAATTGTTTTGAGTTCGTTCTTTTTTCAATGTACTTCATAAATCACATGAATTATGAAAACAATGAACAAGCCAAATCAGATAAATCTGAGGCCTGTTTTTTTAAATGAATTACCAAATTAATATTTTTTAAAAACTAGAATCTACAAATAGCATAATAGAATACAAAAAAAAAAAAAATGGGAGTATGTAAGTAAAAAAAGACTGCGGTCTTTAAAAAATGGGAGACAAACTAAGAGGTAAATTTTGAGATCCAATGAAAGGTTCTTCCCTGTTTATTGGTGCTGGGTTGGTAACTGGACTGCTTTACTACTTATAGTCATAAGACCAGAATTGTTATATAAAAACAGGTAGTTTTCTTGATCGATGTTTTGCAGGTAAATAAATAACAAAGAGAGATTTGGATACAAAACAGGAATTGGTATTATAGTCTGACCACACATCATAAGGAACTGTAAAATTTGTTAAATTGCTCCAGAATGTGCCACTGTTACTCATTGTTACTAAGAAGTAAAATAAAAAACACTAGAAGCATAAAATGTCCTTTTGCTGAATTATTTACATTTCCTTAATAGTATCTAACTTACTGTCTCCCACAATTGTTAAACTTTAATCTCTAGTTTCTTTTATGGTGTTTTCATATATTCCAAATATGAGGCTCAAATCATTTTTTGACAATCTTACTAGCGTAATTTTAAGTTTTGTCTCTAGAGTTATAATAATTGGGGCAAAAATACAACTATTATAATATTACTTATATTCTTTTTTCAACAGTCTTTCATCATTATCTAATATTCAGAAGTTTTTAATTCAATGTTTATTATTACATCTGGATACTTTTGTTATTTAATCAACCGATTTTCTATTATTGTGTAGAAACATTCTTATTGTATAGATATAGACCCATAAACCTCAGCCAAAATTATTGTATAAAAGAAAGAGAAATTTGATTATTATTTTTATACATTCACCTGGAATGTGTAAAATTTATTCAACCATTCTTCTTGTCTGATTTTTTACTGTTAAACAATTTTCCATCATCACACTAAAAGGGCTAGCACATTTGACAAAGAATTAATATCCTTAAACTATAAAAGGAGTTTACAATGCAATAAGACAAATATTGCCATACCAGTAGATAAATGCACACCTTAATGCAAAAGCAAAATAGACAAAAGTATCTGAAAATACAGAATTTTTAAAGTGCTAATTAAAACAAAAGATAATTTCTCCTTTTATATTGCAAATATTTTAAAATATGATATTAAAAGGGAGACAAATTGAGATAACACAGAGAGAAGTTTAACTGAAGACAGAGAGATAGATAGGGTAGAGCTCTCAAGAGCACAGGCTTCAGGCAGTCAGATCTGGGATCCTGATTGTGTAGACACTGTCCAGCCACGTGGCTTTAGTTGATATCCCTCAGCCTCGGTTTCCTCATCTGTAAGATGGGAATAATAATAGTACTTAACTCACAATGTTTTGTGAAGATTAAGTGAGATAATGCATATAAAGTGCACAACACATTTTAGCATATAGCAAGATCTCAATAAACTGGCAAATATAATAATTCTCAATACAATAAGTGTGCATAAAAACAGGTATTACAACAAGCTCCTGGTAGGATAAATTGCTATAATTTTTCAGGAATGCAACTTTGCTACATGTATCAAAAGTTTTCCATATGTTTATGCTCATTGAACCAATAATCCTATTTTTTAAAAGTCACAGATATAATCGAGGATATAAATCCACACCTACTCTTAATACACCTTTTATGTTTTAATGACTAATGTTATAATAGAGAGGCACATTGGTCTTGTATGGTAAAGCTTTTAAAAATTGCAGAAATAGGCTATCAGTTTATGAAAAGTGAATGATATGCCCTAAATTGTGGAAATGATACTTTGGGGAAAATATTCAGATTTTACTTGGAATTTTATTATTTCTACTTCTTTTGTGCTATGCTTTTCCCCCACCCCCACCCCCAATAATTGGAGGCTGCCAAATTGAGCATGGTTCATCTGTGAGGGTATGTGAAATGAATAAGTGAGCTCACTTACTCCTTTCTTTAAAAGTTTTTTTAAAAAGTTAATTTTTTTTTTGCTTTGTTTATGTTTTTTTTTTTTTACATTTGCCACTTTGCCTAAAAGGATGTAGAGGAAGAAAGCACTCTTCAATTCTAAATTTTAAAAACATTACAGGTTTTTTTCTGTTATAACATTCATAAAAATAAAAATGAATTTTTAAAATGTATTTTTTTATCTTTCACTCAAAGTTTGAAAGTGGCTAAACAGTTACATGAAATTTATAGGTTATGTTTGAGCTGCATGGTTTTATTTATATGCTTCTTGCCACATGGAAAATTCACTTGGGAGTCTGGAAACTGAGATACCATGAGATACTGAGTCCTCTGACTCAGAAGATACACTATAAGCATTAGGGGACATCTACTGACCCTCTAGGGGAAGAAAGATATCAGTGACTTTGCAATTAATCCAAAAAGAAAATCACAGATAAACAGGATAAAAGAAGTTAGTTTGTGATCAAGGTGCTACCCGCATGAGAATCTCTAATACCACTTCCACATTGAGAAGGATCAAAAATTTACTTCTTTAACTATAAGATTCTTCTTAACAAACACATAGTAGGCCAGTTAATTCTTTTTTTTTTAAAAAACCCACAATTTTATTAATATTTTAAAATGAGATTAGTTTATTCCTACAATTTAATATTACATGGATATGGATGGACAGCTAAATCTCCAATTATCTCTTACATTTACCTCTTTGGAATCAAGGGTTTCATGCTCAGGAATAGCCACCATTGGATGACTCAGCTTCATAGACAAGATGCCCAGGATGCGATGAGGGGTAGAAGTAAGGAGAAATAAATATTAAATTTTAATTTAAATAGATAGTGAAACAATAGCATAAAATATACTACTGTTGATCATAGTAGAATCTATCAAGGATAAACATTAAAATTTGATTGTTATTGAAAACGAAGGAAGATATCCTTAACATCAAAAACATTTTTAGCAGATGGCGAATACTGGGAGCATAGCACCACATCTTATTTGTTTTTCCATTCCACATAAACTCTAACAGTGCCTGGCAGATAGCATAGATGGTTATTAAATGTTTATTGAATTAATGAATTATTAAAACACACTGACAGATATTACAAAGAGAAAACAAAGTTGTATTTATGTATCACCTCTCACAATAGGCCTCAAATTGAAAAATTCCAAAGTAAAAGAAATAAATGGTGCTCAGACCCACAGTAAATGCAGATTTATCTATAGATGTAAATGCTTGCTTGGAATGGAAAGCGTTGCACATTATCGTCAATGTTAATATTCTCAATATACAAGGAACTTCATGATCATTGAATCTTATCAGATGATGTCATTACAATGTAGTGTAAAACATAGTGACACTTTTACAGAAGTGAGGTTCTTCTGCTTACATAAGAATTTTTATTATTTCATGGCTCTTCTGAGCATTATACATACACTTAAACCTATTAACATAGAAGGAAGTCCTAGACACACAAAAGAAAGAGACAGAATGAGGTACACACACCCACACATCAAGATACAGCGAGAGCAATTATTTGTAATAGATCTATTAATTTTTTTGTTTTTATCATATATCCTCACTCCAACTTTAGGGTAACCACAATATCCATTTGGACAATAACATTCCTTGTTTCTGCTATTATCCTAGAAAAATCAGGAAATAATTGTACAGGAGGGTGCCAACACTGACTATGGGGAGGCCAAGGAGACACCCCTCACATTACTTCAGACTTCCCTCTGTTCTGGTGGATTTTCAGGAATGCAGTCTGCTCTTATTTAAAGCTATAGCTTCACTAAATACCAGCCTTTACACTCTGTCCCCAACTATGAAATCCTCTGGGTATAAAATCAGGACTCCTTTTAACTACCTGAGACCATTGCTTTAAATAGAAGTATAATCTGACTCCTGAGCGAACAACCATATTTTTCGCACTATAAGATGCACCTGACCATAAGACACACCTAGGTTTAGAGGAAGAAAACAAGAAAAAAAATATTCTGAACCAAATGGTGTACTAAAATATTTAATAAAATATAACAGAATAATATTTCAACCATGTAAAGTGAACAGTAATCAACAGCGGTATTAAGAATCATCGTCACTAACATTAACAAATGAGGAGAGACTTTAAGGTTCAAGTACTCTTCTAGTTTTCTGGGAACCCCAAGAACTCATCATCACTAGTGTCAGAATTTATGAAGCTCAGTTGTTCACAATTACTAATATCACTTTCTTCATTGTCTTCATAATGACCAGATGCCCTGAGATTCAGCAGTAAAGTAGGACATTTAAGCTTCTCCAGGGGTTTCGCATGAGCCCATCACATCCTCTTCTAACAGCTGTCACCACTGCTGACAGATCAGGTAATATACATCACGGTCTGTGATGCAATATTCGCTCCATAGACACACAGACATTCCCACCCCCACTTTGGGGGAAAATAAAGTGCATCTTATGGAGCAAAAATATGGTAAATAGCAATCTAGAAATCTGCTGAAAGCACCTATTTTCTCCTTCATCAGGATCCCCTGCCTGGCTTAAGATCAAACCGTGTGTACTACTCCAAACTCCAGATCCAGGTAATTGGTCCTGGAAGACAGTATAATTTTTAGCTTACCTAAGCTAAGTGGTATGGTAATTATAAGAATCATCAGTGTACAATGTCAAATTTTTACTCTGCTAGTCTCCTAAAATAAGATAGAATAAAGATTCTGAAATTTGAAAGCACTGGAACACTCCCAATAAAATACTTACTGAGATTAGAAAAGCAATAGAGTAATTATATGATACCTACTGTTACATTCCATTCTTTCTTTTCAATATGGGTACTGTATTTACTCATTTAAATTTATTCCATTTTAATCTTGAATTTCAAAAACCATGTGTTAATTATCCAAATCAACAAAAGAGAACAAAAGATGACTGATTCTAATTAATCGATAATCCATAAATCATTTATACTTGGCTTTGTAATGATTTTTTTCTATTTATGATCTTTTTATTGTCTTCAAGCTGACAAAAAACACTAAATAAAATGTGATATTAATGGATTTAGTCATAATCATTTATTATGTTCTCACATGATAAATTCATCATACATATTTTTATTTGGTTTTTCACAACAACCTAGTGATATGGGCACTCATTTTACCCTGTTTCACAGATGAGGAAACTAAAACTGAAAGGCAGAATAACTTATTGAAAGTTCAGCAGTAGGAAGTGGCACATTCATCACTAGACTCTAGGGTGACAGTTTCCAGAGACTGTCCTTTCGAAGTGAGTGGGAAGTAGTGGTATGCCACTGGGAAGATACTCAGGAGATGGGAAAGGAGGAGATGAGGAAGGGAGTGATGTGCACCATTGTGCAAAAGGAAAAGCCACAAATTAAGGCAAAAGTGTCCCTTTCAGAGGTAAAAAGCATTTCTGGAGTGGCTGGTCTAGCTAGGAAAGGTCATACTAGAGACAAACTACAATGGAGCTTATATGTCAGAGAAGGAGGCTGGGTTTCATTCTTTTGGCACTGAGAAGCCATTGAACTATTCTAAGTGAGAAAGGGGCATGTGTGATCAGATCTCCATTTCAAAAAAAAAGTCAATACAGCTAAAGTGCAAAATATGAATGGGGAAGGATATTGGGAAATAATTAATTAATCAGAGAGAGAGAGAGAGGGGAAAAAAAGGTTTAAATTAAAGCATTGCCTTAGAGAAAAGAATAGACTCAAATTTTTCTGGGTGATGCTAGGCCTCCTTATTGTCTAGGATTAGTGAAAGTAGACATGCTTGTATTTTGTTGATTAGGAAAGAGATATTGGAAAATGTTGGAAAGAAATAATGTTGAATATTGATATCGCTGCTGAATGCAGAGATTTTGTAATGTAAAAGGGCTAGAGAAGTTAAGTTGGGAGAAAAATTACAATGATGTGAAAATTCTCTCACAGTCAGAATGAAAATGATAAACCTAAAACCTTAAAATAACTTGTCTACAGGTGAATGGCTTGCTATCTATTTATAAAGAATATATATGTAGAGAGAGAATGGGTGAATACTGAAGGACAAAAAGAATCTTCTAACCCTGTTTACTTGGTGTTCTAGAGAACAAAGGAGAATTTGGTCTCAAAAAATAAAATAAAACTTATCAATTTTTTCATCGAATCATTATTCAACATAGAAGGATTGATGAAAGAAAAAGCTCAGATGAAACAAGACAAAACATACTGTTATCCTGGATGGAGACTTCAGTCCCAGATAATTATGTAATGGACTAATTAGACCTTTGCTCACTCACCATTGTGGGATCATCAATAAGTGGTATTTGAATAAAATATTCAGTTGACTTTTATTACACTTGATCATAGCTGCCATTAAACTAATATAAAGCTTTTTGAAGTGTTTGTCACCAGTGTGGGGCTTTCCTGTAAATGTCACTGCTTCTCCAGAGGTAACAGGAACTTATCTGACAAAGACAAATAAAATTCTCTCAAACCAATTAGAGAAATGAGAACCCTGTGACTAGAAAGATAAAAAGAAAGAAAGAAAAAAAAATGTGCAAAATGTGGTTAAATCACTTAATTAAGTCTGATCTACCTGAGAAATGGAATTCAAAGCTCAAGCTTTTGTGAAATAGGTCCCCCTACTGCATAAAGATGAAGTAGGTTTCCTCGTCTGCCAGAAATTATGAAGCTGGGGAAGTGTTGCATGAAACATTAACATTTTAAAATCACCAAGGGTCCTACACATGCTATTTGGGATTGTTTTGTTTGCTGAACTACATCCCTTTGTTAAACTCCTTTACTCCATTTGTCTACATAAGCTGTAACTTCTACTTCTGTCTCCCCACCTAGATTTGTGAAATACTCAAGCTAGAATGAAACCTTCTTAAAGACATCTCTCAAAAGAGATGTGACAAGTTACTGTAGCAATTCCTACATAAAGTATTGCATTTCATAGCATATAAGATGTCATTATGAGACATAAGCCAAAGGAAATCATGCAGATTACACAGGGAAACAACTTTTAACATAATTCCTGTTGAGAACAATTTTTCAGCTATTTTAGACTTAAATAGGCATGTTGATTTCAAAACTACAGTTAGTTTTCTTCTATCGTGTCAAGTTTTTTCTCTACAGCTTATCAATGTGATCACTCTAGGCTAGATCAAGCCTGGATCTAGGGAAGCACTAGAGTTCTCCTATTGGCTGAGAGCAAACCTCCTTTGAGTGGGGAGGGGTGTGGGATGACCTTGGAGACCAGAGACAGGTTCATACTTGTCTAGGCTATTCAGTTACACATGAGACAGTGTGGTGAGAGGTTGTTTGCCACTCTATCTAGTGAATCATATTCCGAAGTGCAGTCTTAGTTCTTGTCTATATCCAAGGAGTTAGCAGAATTTATTCTTTTATTTACATACGTACTTATTTCCTTTCCTTCAGATCATGTCTGCTTCTGCTATTTCTCATCATAAGTGCCTAAACAACCCTGATTCGTTTTGTTATATCTGTGGCAGTCTCACCATTCCCAAAGGACAAACATCAGTGGATCTCTCAGGCAAGCCTATTTTGCATATTTTAAAGTAAAACTTGGTGACCAAGATAAGTCTTGGGCTCCTCACAAGATGTGTAAGCAGTGTGTTGAGAGTTTACAGATGTGGACAAAGGGAACACGTGATAAATTGCCATTTGGTATACCTATGATTTGGCGAGAGCCCAGAGATCATTCGAGTGACTGTTCCTTTTGTACAGTGAAAACGTCAGGATATAACAAGAAAAAGAAATGTAAAATAAAGTATCCTAGTCTACCATCAGCTATACACCCAGTGCCAGTTTTTATTGAATTACCCTCTTTCGAAAAACAGGAGTATAGTGAAGAACTAAGTGACAGCAATGATGAAGATTTTGAAATTGAAGGTGACTCAGTTCATAAGGGATCTGATCAGCATGAGTTGAATGATTCGGCACAAGATTTGAGACTATCCAAAAAGGCTTCAGAACTCCTAGCATCAAGACTGCATGAGAAAAACTTGCTTGAAAAAGGAATGAAGATATCCTACTTTCAAGCAAGAGGAAGTGCATTTCTGCAGTATTTTTGAAGTGACGGTGGCCTTGTGTATTGCCATAACATACATGGTTTAATGGAGGAATTGGGAATTCCAATCTAGAATGCAACTAAATGGTGACTGTTCACTGATAGTTCAAAGCAGAGCTTGAAGTGTATCCTACTCCACAATGGCAATTTATTTGGTGCAGTTCCAACTGGCCATTCAGTTTGTTTTCTTGACGAATATGAAGACATAAAGAGAGTCATTGATCTGTTGCAATATCACAAGCACAATTGGATCATCTGTGTTGACCTTCACATGGTCTGCTTCCTTCTTGGTCAGCAACATGGATACACCAAGTATCCCTGTGTTCTGTGTATGTGGGGCAGCGGAACTTGTGAGAAGCATTGGGTGGCATCAAATTGGCCTCCAAGATCTGACCTAAAACCTGGTGATCCAAACATTCTACATGAGCCACTTGTTGACAGAAAGAACATTATATTCCCACCTCTGCACACAAAACTGGGTCTCATGAAGCAATCTGTGAAAGCTTTGCCAACTGAAGGAGACTGTTTCAAGTATCTCATTTTGGCATTTCCTAGCCTGTCCTTTGAAAAGATAAAATACCTTAATATGTATGTTTGGTAGCAGAACTTTACTACTTGTACACAATTTGACTTACAGAAACAACATATAGCCTTTGTATGAATAAAATAACTCTAAATAAACAGTATATTCTGGTAATTTTTTTCTTTATTTTCTTTTGTATATACATTTTGTATGATTTTTGGGACAAAGGGAGGGTGTCCTGTACCTTAAAAAGTTGACGTGATAGAGAAAAACTGCCGTCATTTTGGATTCAGATGCCAAAAGTTAGTCAAAAACAAGTGTCAGATCTAACTCAATGGAAGTTATGTTCCCCAGTGTTATATATCATTCATCCTTAGTCTTCTGCACCTGGCATGGGGCCACCTTAGCACAGCGTAGACACTAAATGAGTACTGAATGAGTAAATTAATGAAAGAAAGAATGAATGGAATGGTTAGAGAAAACAGGGTTTTCTGACTTGCAGAATTAAAGTCTGTACTAGTGAAGAGTCAGGAAGTGTTTATTGCACTCCTAAAAGTCTCCTCATGTATATAAAGCTTTGTAAACTACAGACCTCTGAACCAGAAGAGTCACATGTGTGTTCTCTCTGACCCTCACAGTTCTTCTGCTTTACAAAGAATTGAATTTTGTTGTCAGTGTTTGAGTTCACGGCTATTTGCAAGTCTGTGTTTCTCTTGAACGGCTCGAAGGTCTTACTAGTCCTGCAGTCATCTTGTTCTGTGTGCCAGCCTGTCCTATTAGATGAAGCTAATGATCTCCATGTAGACATGGTCCCACAAGGACTGCTAAGAGGAGGCCAAGTGTCAGAGTCAACCTATTATTGTGCTTAAACACACATATGTCTGGCTTACTTCACTCATTTAGGGAATCTGGCCTAACAAAACATTAGAGTTTTTAATCCCTGATTTACCAATACATAGTAGGAAGTACCCAGGGAGTCTTATAAATTTCAGATTCTGACACGCAAGTCTGGAGAGTGGCCTGAGAGTCTGCATTTCCAAGGAGTTCTCAACTGATGCTAATGCTGCCATGGGTTGCGTAGTGAGGCCATAAACAGCACTTTAGCATAAACAGATGTTACTTACACTTGTAAAATATTTATCTATTCACAGTTAAAATTAACTATATTAAAAATGTCCTAATCAATTATGTGGTATTGCAGTTGTATAATTAAGTAATATACCACAATTTTTTAATTAAGTGCTCGTAAATGTCCCAGGCGCTTTGCTAGATGTCAGATATATAACAGTGAACAAACACACATTACTCCTGTCCTTGGAGAGGCAGGTATTAACTACAAAAATCAGGAATCTCTAGAAACAAACACAAAATAATGAGTTCTGAGGCAAAAGTTCAAAGTGTTATGTTCATAACAGATAAATCTGACCTGGTCTAGAAGAATAAAGAAATCTTTTCATAGGAGGCTGAAATGTAAAGGATAAATCTCCTAATAGCATTACAGGGGGCGAGAGAACACATATGAGGTTAGTAGCTGAAAATAAATGAGAAATTGAATGAAATACAGGGGAAAAATTCAGAGTAAATGGGCAAAATGAGTGTGAGAATGTCAGGAACTGAGGCTGGAGAACTCACGCATAGGTCGTCGGCAGCCGTCTGTCTCGAGAGACAATGGTGTAGCTTCTTAAGAGTCTATCTGCACCGCCGAGAATGGTTGTGCAGTCCGACTCGGGCATGACACGGTATCTGTCTCCTCCCGTGTTGAATCGACATCTTGCGATGATGCTGGAGTGTCCTCTCCAGTGAAGCTGAAGCTACAGAGCCTGGGCAGGGTGATATGGAGGGTCTGCTGTTGCCCATGCAGCAGACCCCCCCTCTCTTCGCAGCTGAAGGGTCCAAGGGAAAGACGGAGTCAATACAGCTTGGCTTCAGGTGCGCCGCAGGAGTTGCCGGTGTTGACTACAACGTCAAACCGCCTTAGGGACTCCGGCTCCGGATTTTCTGTCGGGGTTTACTCCCTTAGCCTTTCCCCTGAAGAGGTATGCTGCAAGGCAGCGGAGGTTTTTTGGAGTCAGAGTTTTCCTTCTCTGTCACGCATAGGTATTTGACAAGAATCAACTCCACTTAGGAAACAAAGGAGTAAGCCTTGGAAATGCTTATTAAATGAATGAAGGCTGTTGAATATGAGTTTGTCTCCTCAACCAAAAAGATTGGAAGCTGCTGGAGGTTAAGGCCTATGAGAGCTTAGCGTATGTGCACCAGACACCAGCGGATTGATTTCATCAGTGAAGATTCCATGCCTTGGAACAAAATGTGGGCAGCGCTCTGAGTTTTTCCTTCACGAAAATAGTTCATGATAAGGGCTGTGAGGAAAAAGCTGCTTTTAATGGTAGTCACAAATATGCTACTTCCATCCATATGCATGAGCCTGAAATATTTTTTAAAATTACTGAACATCAATAGCTTAAATATTTACTTTTAGAAGTTAGGAGTACAGCATCTATTTTTGGTGATGTCCAAAGGTTTATGAGTTTGTTGATGCCACTAACTCCCAAGGTGACATGGGGGAAAAAAATCACTTTGTCTCTGGGCCTCAGTTCCCTCACCTTTAAAATCTGGGCCCTAACTACATGAGTTCCAGTTCCTAGTCCACTTAGGTAATTCAATGAATCTGTAATGCTTAAGTGAAAATTGGTTGATTATTAAATGATGCTACTTAAAAAAGAAGTTCTTTTTGGAGTCTCCTGCAATGAACCACAGCTGAGACAGAAACAATGTGTGTAGCAACAGTAAAAATAAACTCTACATAGACTCTTACCTGGGACCCCTAATATCGGTTCATAGTTGTAACACTTGCTTCTTGCGTGAACTTTCACAAACACAATATTTCACAACATTCTTTCGTGTATTCCCTAAGTACCATCATATACTCAGTTGGAATTTGGTACATGTTAATCATTTGGTAATCCCACAGAAAAATTGCTGTTAACTGCTGATTGTTAATACTATCACATTGCAGTCTAAGTCCCAATAAGCCTAATACTAGTCTAATACCAGTAAGAAAACAAGAATTTTCTGCTCTGATCTTTGTAATAAATCTTTTTAGATATGGCTACAAATTCTCAAATTACACTTTTATTCTCAGCCTTTTCTCTTCCTTCCAGGAAGCACAGAATGGGGACATGTTAGAATTCTCTGCTCCAAAGACCATTGTCTAAAGGACAGTGTGATAGAGCCCTGTTGGTTGGGTGTTGGTCTGCAAAACAAAGGCTCTCAGGACACATGTCTGGGGCGTGTGTTAGAAGTAATTGATTAATGTTTCCCTTAACACATTGATGTTTTTCCCCCTCTTTTTCTCCCTCCCTCCCCATCTCTAGAAATAAATAAATAAAATCTTTAAAAATATATATAAAGGACAGCATGATGGAATTTTTTTTTCCATGTACTCTGTGTTCAGCCTATTTTAAAAACAAACTTCATCTCTCCATCTACTCACATTTTTCTCCTACAGTTGTTTCTTTCTCAACTAGAAAACCACTTCCCCAAGGGGATCAACTACATCATTCACTTTTTTCACTGCACAGCTCCTAAGCTATAATGAAAATGTAGCAGAATCTATATTCTAACACCATTCTAGACCTCAGAATAAATTTCGGGAACTGAAATTGGAATTGACAAGGAAGCATATTTGTTCTTTCTTTCTTCTGTCCTTTAAGGACACAATTAGTTGCTTAGTACTACAGGCAAACCCCCTGGCTGGTTTGGCTCAGTGGATTGAGCGTCGGCCTGCGAGCTAAGTGTCGCTGGTTCGATCTTCCAGTCAGGGCACATCAGAGAAGGAAAACTCTGACTCCAAAAAACCTCCGCTGCCTTGCGGCATACCTCTTCAGGGGAAAGGCTAAGGGAGTAAACCCCGACAGAAAATCCGGAGCCGGAGTCCCTAAGGCAGTTTGACGTTGTAGTCAACACCGGCAACTCCTGCGGCGCACCTGAAGCCAAGCTGTATTGACTCCGTCTTTCCCTTGGACCCTTCAGCTGCGAAGAGAGGGGGGGTCTGCTGCATGGGCAACAGCAGACCCTCCATATCACCCTGCCCAGGCTCTGTAGCTTCAGCTTCACTGGAGAGGACACTCCAGCGTCATCGCAAGATGTCGATTCAACACGGGAGGAGACAGATACCGTGTCACTCCCGAGTCGGACTGCACAGCCATTCTCGGCGGTGCAGATAGACTCTTAAGAAGCTACACCATCGTCTCTCGAGACGGACGGCTGCCGACGACGACCCGACTA
The DNA here is from genome assembly GCF_987537825.1 of Furipterus horrens. Classification (NCBI taxonomy): domain Eukaryota; kingdom Metazoa; phylum Chordata; class Mammalia; order Chiroptera; family Furipteridae; genus Furipterus; species Furipterus horrens. Next base: position 106,335,261 of record NW_028327176.1, on the reverse strand, counting down.
CAGGCAAAACATCATTTTCAATTTTTTTCAGTATCATACTAACTCTAGCACAATCACAAACCAAATGTCTCTTTCTTCACAAAAAACAATGTTGGTGGAAATTTTTTCTCCCCATTCTTTCTCTTCTATAGACTATAAGAAGTACTGGCTACTTTATTCCAATGTGATATATAACAGAAAATAAACAACTCTGTATTAAGACCCTCAACCTCATAAATAATTTTCAATTCCTGGCCTCTATAGTCCCATGTAAACTGTTTCTAACTTTCAAGCAGTTACTCCAAATTGCAAGAAATCTATCCCAGAACCCAGGAATGTGTCAACAGATGTGAACTGATGCATCATAAAACCTTAGAAGAATGTGTCTTAAGAGGAAGAACAGACATGATTGTGATGGGGTTAATCCGTGCTCATCTCCAGAGATCCCATACCAGACATCGCTCTGTTTTCTCCTAATACTATATTCCCAGCATTTTGGCAAGTGATTGGGGCAGGGGATGTAGAAGAGAGAGAGGATGTACAGATGGTTGATAGGCCAATGAGCTAAGGGCTGGAGGTCTACAGGAGACTGGAGGGCTGCCTGCCAGCCCTGCCTCCCTGGAATTGGACCCTATTCCTCCATCACCCATCTCTCTATACATCGTTTTAAATTACATTTCAGGAATGATGTAGGCACTTCCAAACTCTCACCAAGTGGATTATAGATCTTTAAGTTGCCAATACACTGACTGTTTCCTGTCCCTACTCCCTGTGCTTGCCCCAACTATATCGTTTTGCCAGCCACAACAACTTGGCCTTAGACTGCAGCCGTTCCTAAGGGATTCTGACACTCTTGCTTTACTGAGTCTTGTTATAGTCTAAGATCTACTCTCTGGAGAATCTGTACTTCTTTTTTTAATCCCCTGCTGTGTTCCTACTAGAAACACATCCTAACAGCCATGGTACTTCTTTATTCAAGCTTCAAACTATAAAATAGGTAGGGTATTTACTGATCACTAAGGAGCCCATAGAAAAACTCAGTGTGTAGTTGTGTTTTATTAGTAGGTTTCTGCCATTCCAAAGAATGAGTCTTTTGAGAATTAGCGTAAAAATAGTAATAATACTACAAAATTTGTCTAAAATTTTTATCACCTAGGATTTGATAAACTGTTAAAATGTCATTCAAATGTGAAAGCCATAAAATACATTCTCAGGCATAAAAGACCTCAGAATATTTGCCAAATAAAGACCCAAATTAAAAACTTTCTTGGATCAAGGACTCAACTATGAGAAATAAATACAGATGGATGCAGCAAGAAATATAGGAAAGTAGTGTAATAAAATTCTCTAAGAGTGTCATTTTTTTTTTAATTCATGAAAGACCATAGAAAAGAAAAAACTATAACCATACTATAACCATAACATACCAACATAATCAACATGATAGTAGGTAATAGAAGGGACCAAAGGACTTATCTTACTGTTCCTGTAGATTGCAGCTAGAAATGAGCGGCTGGAGAAAAAATAAAGCAGGGCCCCTGCCTTTACAATGTAACAAAGAGCTTAAAACAGGCGGCTGGAGAAAAAAGGAAGTCATGTCTCACCAATGAACTCAGCAGTCCTGAGCCTGGTCTGATAAGATTGCCAGGTGTTCCAAACATCACAAGCAGGGATAGTACAGGGGAGGGGAGTCCTTGAGACTCTGTGTTGGGAAAGAGGGCCTCTGTAGCAACTTCACTAATGAAGACAAAGAGCCTTTACTAGCTGAGAAAGAAGTCTTTACAGCTGTATGTTATTCCCAAAATGTAAAAGAGGGAAAAGGAAGGGAAACCTAAAAGCTGACTAAGATATATAACTCCTGAACCCCAATAGTCGGCACACTCAGATTAGCTGACTGTTCACTTGTAGCCTCGGCTTAAGTGTACAGAATAAACTTACTAACAGACTTACTAACAATTTTATTTCCTCGATACATGGGGCATTTAGACTAGCTGGGTGTCTGCTTGCAGCTTTATGCTCATGTGTGTTTCATAAATAGACTTCCTATCTCATTTCTACTATATGTGTTGTCTCTCACTTGAATTTGTCTCTTGTGGTGAGACAAGAACCAAGAAAAAGGCTTCAGGGGGCCCTCACTCAGGTCTCTCTCCCCAATAACATTACTAAGAGAAGACAAAGAAGACATGAATGTGAACCCTAAGTAAAGGGTAATCATAACAACAAAATAAAATGAACAAAGTTTAAACTAGTAAATTAAAACCATACCTATTGGACACAAAACTGAAAAAAGAGATAAGAAATTATAATAATGGAAAATGGAAAATAATATGGCAGATTAAGTTAATGTAATTAGATAATCTCATACATTAAGAGTAGTCTCTCAAGATTAAAAAATATATATCAGAAAATATATATGGTCAAGAAGAGATGCACATAAACAAGAAGACATGAGAGGTTGAAAGTAAAAGGAGAAAAAGATTTATCTGTCTAATATGAACCAAAATAAAACTGAATAACAATATTATTATCTTTAAAATGGAATTTAAAAAAATATTGTAAAGAACAACAACAAAAAAAAAGACATATATTGGTAAAAAGAAAAAAGATCAATGGACAAGAAGATAGGACCACAATAAACATATAGTTCTAACAAGACAATGGTTGACCTCTAATACTTTGAGAGCAAGGAGTGGCTTTACACTTCATTTAAATGTCTTAAGGACTAAGAAAGGGTTTCAGTGCTCAATAGAAGCTAAATAAGTATTTTTAAACAGCCTGAGAAAGAGTTCAACCCCCAGTCATATCTTTCTTTAGCAAAAGAGATTGCAGTCACAGAACAAATAGAACCTAGGGCTTACATGTGGGCAAACCCATCATTATTTGATGGCTTAAATGAAATATCTGGGCTGTATTTTGATCGGTCACACAAGGATAAACTTTAATTTAGCAATCTGAAAGAATTTTATGTTTATGTTTTAGTAAAAGGGACAAAACAATGGCCACATTAAGCAAGATAAGCAACATAGAAAAATTATGCCCTGAAGTTTCAAAATAAGTGATGCCTTGACTGTGTAAATAACAGAGGGTATGTCTGGCTTTTGTTCACAGAATGTACAATAGGATAACAGATAAATTAAAGTGATGAGAGAAACAAGTAGGTTGAAGAATTTGAAACTGATAAAATTGATGTTTTTGGAGGTTAAGAACTGTTGATTAATGGCAATTTCATAGGAATCATGTGAATCAACTTCATATAAAAGACTTTTTTTTTTTAAAGCAATAGCATTAAGAGAAGATTACACAAGAAATTTTGCTCAAAGGTAAGTTATCTACATACATAGGTATGTAGATATACATAGACTCAATTTGCAAAGATAAATGCTGTCATCAGGGTTTCCATCATACATCAGGTCCCACTATTGCCTACTTCCACACACCATGCCCTCAGCAGTGATGAGGTCCTGAAGCTGAGTGGCTTGACCCTCTCCCCACACTGTGGCCCATAGCCAATGACTTGCTGTTAAGAACCATCAAAGGTCAGCTCCTGTGTTTCAATGGAGGATAGCTTTGCAATTTATGCCCAGACCGCATGGCTTGTGCATTAGGAGTCTTTGCCTCACTCCCTTCTTTATAAGGTGTCTCTCTGAAGAGCACACCCTCAATATATCAGAACAGTCTGAACCCCTGTCTCACGCTCTGCTTCTAAGGAAACTGATCTAAGAGACCATGAAACAGGGAATGGCCAGGGGCCGCTGAGTGCTGTGCAATACAAGAAGCACGTTTTTCCTTAGTGCCTCCATCTGCACAAGATGCAGATGAATGGCAATTTATTTTCTCTATGGCTGTAAAACACAAGCATGGTCAATCAATTCTAAGGGACCAGCATGTTATTTTACAAGAGTTTTAAAATCATGTTTCTCCAAGTATATATCTCCTCACTAAAAAGTGTTATAATGAAAATTTTCAGCTAGATGTTAACAAATGAATTTAGGGACAGATATATAAGACATTGATTGTTCTCAGTTTCCTGGAAGAAATTCAAGTCACTTGTTTGTGATTAAATAAAGTACATGTTAAGTATGATGTCTGGCAATTATATAACCTGAAACATGGCTGGTTTCCAATGCCAGCCCACCAAAGCATGTATGAGGCTGAAGTGCTCTTTTTTCTCCTCTAGTGGAGAACTTAAGTAAATATGATTGATTCTGCATTTCTCAGAACTGCTTGTCTTAAAATACCTGCTCACTGGCATTCTTTTTTTTTTTTTTTTTTTCATGATAAAAGTCCAATTAATTTGCATTTAGCCATTTTGAACAGAATATTCTTTATAAACATATTATAAAAATTCACCCAATTTGAAAATAATTCGGCATAGGTAAATAGTTCCCATGTTCTGGTTTTCTGAAAAAATAAATCTCTAAATATTTAAAAGCAATGCTGAGTTTATAAAGCTTTTTCTCCTATTCCACCCACCTCAAAGACTTTCTATTCCACAGCATTGTAACCATTATCCAATTCCCATTAACTCCAAAAGTTGTCCGAAAGTTTTAGAATTGAGAACAAGGCAGTTTATCTCTTTGATGATAGAAAATAAATTACCTTGGTTTATTCACAGAGAAAGATTTCTAATTATGTAGATAGAACACCAACAGACATTATTAATGAGGAGGATAAAAGAAGGTTTTGCCTCCAAAATTCAAGATGACTTTTTTTCTGTAAATGTGACTGTCTCAGTAAATTTTGTCAGAGGATTAGATGAATATTGGTTCTCTTAGCCTTCGGAACTGTTGCTGCCAAAAGAAGGTCAGAGCCTGGGATGAGATGTGAAAAGCACTGTGTGGTACATGGGAAATCCAGGCTTTCTGCCAATCCCTCATACCATGCCCTTGGTGTGTGTCACTTTGAGGCTTTAGCCTTCAGGTCCCTTGTCTGTAAATGTCATCGGTTGGCCTCACTGGTGAGTTTCAGTCCTGAGGTATCTGGCACTGTTGTTTGACTGGGTAAAAGCCTATAATTCCAGGTGGTGATGTTGACAGTGATGTTATTTCGTGGCTAGATTTTTTTGTGGGGGGTGGGGGCCAGGGAGGTGGAATATCTTAAAGAAAATTAGTACAATATCAGCTTTTATGTTAGTTTTGTTCAATCTTGTACAAATTTATAGTTTCTGAGTCTTAGTTTCTTTATATGTAAAAGAAAAGGGATAAAACCCATTTTATGATTGTTTTAAAATTTAAATAAAATACAATCTATAAAGTAATTGGCATGTTTTCTACTTTTTCTAAATATTAATTTCTTCCTTACAAAATTTCAGTGACACCCCCCCCCCCCAACAAATTAACTCCCTGCTTTCTTATGCCCAAGGATGCAGAAGTTGTTTGGCAAGAAACTTACTCATTTCACTTGCTCCCCCAATACTCTGCCTCCTACATTTTCTCAAGCTTGCACCGTTCCTTTTCTTTACTGCCTGAAAGCCTTCCCCAATGCTCTTCCCTCTAACTGAAGGACTAAGCCTGTCCTCAACCTTTGCTTCGTTTTGGTTCTTTGTTAAGGCTTTCCAGATTCATCAGACTAGATCAGGACCTCTTTATATGCACTCATAACTACTTGATCCTTTCACAAGGCAGTTGTCACAATTAGCATTAAGTAATGCATTTTTGCCTATTTGTTTAATTTCTGTTTTTTTTTTTTTTTTTCCAAATACAGAATAAATACCTAGCAAAGACCTTTATGTTTTGATGTCCTTGTTTTCCACTGCATGTTCGGCACAGACACAGTGCTTTGTAAATAAGGCATACTCAATAAATCTTTGTGAAATGAATAAATGATCATCTTTGTCAACTTCCTGACTTCAGGGTTCCTAAACTTAATGTTGGAATAAAAAAGTTGCCAAAGTTTTTTGTTATTGATAGGGAATTAAACTATTAGTTAGAAAAGGTTTTTGTAACCTTGAACCAAACTACTTAACAGTATTCACTTTCTCATTTTAAAGATATGGATAATTACAAACAGCTTATCTTAAAGGGATGTTGCTTTATTCTTCAAATATATTTATAAAATATTCTCTACATATGTAGATGTAAATACTTACAGATTACATGAGAAAAATACATTTTTATTTCAAAGTCCCCTCAGCCTTTGAACCAGAAGGTGTAAATTAGAATCACTTGAAATTTTCCAGTTAAGTCATAATCTAGGTTAAATTATTTTGATTGATCTCTGTAAAATATCAGAAGAAACCTCAAAAAAATTCTTTTCAGAGAAGTGACTGAAAAATTTAACCCATATTGGAACTATGCTTGTAATATGAACATTTAAATTCATTTATTGGATTCCTGTAGCTTTGCAGAGTCAATTCTCTGAATAACTATGCAATAATAATAACCTCTTAAAATATTGGGTTGGCCAAAAAAGTCCACATGCTCTTTTCCATAAAAGACACATTTTTCATTTTCACCAATAACTTCATTGATTTGAATATTTTGAATACGTAGGCTATCTCTCATGTAGTATAATGTTGGTTGTTCTCAATTAATGCCTCAATTTGATCACTATCAACTTCAACTGTTCTATCCAACTGTGGAGTATCTTCTAGAAAGAAACCTCCAGCACAAAACTTCACAATCCACTGCTGTCATGTTTGATCAGTCACAGCACCTTCTCTATATGTTGCACAAATCTTTTTCCTTTTTTTTTTTTTTTGCATTTTTAACTTTCTTGAAATAACAGAGCATAATTTGCCAAAAATGTTGTGTATTTTCATCCATCTTCAATACTGAAATGGCTACACAAAAATCCACCAATTTTTGAAATGCATACTGATACAACAGCTGTCAAAATTGTTTCAAATGAAGTTAAAGACAACTAAGCACTACTCCAGCCATCTTACAGAAAAAAACAAATGAACTTCTTTTGGCCAACCCAATATTCTCAATAATGGTAAAAATTTAAACTTTACAAATGGATCAAATTTAAAAATAAGTAGCAGAAAGAAATGAAGAAAAAGAATGTGAATAAGAAAAGTCAACATTTACAGGGTAAAATATCCAAAGATTTAAAGAAAGGATGCTCATGATGTAGGAAGCAGGCTAAAGCAAGTTTATGAAGAGACCAGTCCCTCTTACCCATCCTGCATATCAAAGGTTCTTTCCTTTCTTCTGTCTCCTATCCCAACCACACAGCACCAAACTACCATGGAACCTCCTCAGAGGTTCCAAGTCTGTGTGAAAACAAAAGACAATGGGGCCCAAACCCCCAAAGAGTTGACTCTCTATTACCACTGTTTTTCCCTCCTATTCCTAAACGGTGTGTTTCTTATTCATAATACATTTTGCTAGGTAGGTTCCCTTGCTGTTCTAACAGATGTCCTACTCCTGGCTTATTATTAATGGAGGGATCCTTTACAGAGAAGAGATAAATAATGAATGGAATTGGAGTGAAAACATCTTCATTTTGCTCACTCTCCTCTCACTTCTTTTTTTTTTAATCACAGACAAGTTATATTTTCTCCTTTTTGTCAATCCACAATCTCAAGGGCAGCTGCTTGGAAAAGAGATTAATAAAAATTCATCAGTAAAATTCTGTTAACATATCACAAAGATAAAAATACATTTCAGATAAAATGCTTTCTCTTTCTTAGCAAAAATATAATTCTAACATAAAGGATCATTATATTTTAACATCTCTTTTTATGAAAAATTCACTTCAATTTTTAAAAAATTAAATCATAAGAAAGTACATGGTGGCAGCTGTGGGGTTTATTTTCTTTGAAAAAATGGTTTTTAATAATTGAAGAAGTGTACTGGAAAAATAATATATACCTTCTGATTCAATAAGTCCATAAATAGTGAATGTATAAAAACATTCAGCCCAATTATAAATGTTACAAGCACATGGGGACAAAATCAATTAAGAACTCAACCTAACACTTTATATCTTACTCTATTTTAAAAAATCCTGTGACATAAGTATGTGTATTATTTAATGGTTGTATTTCCTTTTACTTACTAGGGGTTTTATGAGGGGAAAAAACAATTATAATCAAGTACTTATAAACATATCAGTATAAATAGTTTATCTTTATGAAGTTATTTTTCATATTAAAGTCCATTTCTCTTGCTGAATCATTGGAGAATTTAAGAAGCAAAAGTGGAAAAATTTACTATCATAGAGGAAGCATAGAATTTTCAATGAGGTAAAAACTTTAAGATCACTCAGTTCAGTGGAAATTTTGAGTTTTAAAGTTTTAAGTGAATCACAGAAACTGACATTTTTCTAAAGCTCCTTACATAATTTTGATGCAATCATCCCAGTTTAGATCCTAGATTAAGAGTTTTGGAACCAAACCATAACAACCTACTATTACAGATGAGGAAAAAGAAACCAACAGAAAAAGAGTGAAGTATGTGACACATAGCAATTACGTAAATTAAATTATATGCACACAAAATAGCACAACTTTTGAAGGAAAGTATACAAACAAAAATACATTAGTACAGTCAACTGTGGGGAACAAAGCAGAGTAATCAGAATTAAAGGGGGTACATATGTGAATAAACTGAAAGCTTTAAAGGAATGAAAGAAATTTTAGATGAAAGCAATGTCCTACTAGCCAGGTTGATGAATTGTTTCTTCACTCTATCACCAAAACTCTACAAATAATAGCTAGAATGCTGAAAAATTTATAAAATTGGTTACTTAAGTTGGAACATGAAAGTTTCACTTGTATGTGTCACTTGATCCTGGTTACACTCCTATGACAGAGAGTCTATTTCTATTGCTATTTTATGGGCAAAGAAGCTAAAGCAAAAGTTTAAACTACTTTTCCAAATATAGGCATAAAACAACTCATTTATTCAAGAAAATTAATTTAGCAACTGTGGTCTTGTTATAAATAGACTGCAGATAAACTTGTTTTTTAAGAAATTTTTTAAAGATTTTATTTTTTTATTTTTAGAGAGATAAGAAGGGAGAAAGAGCAAGAAAGAAACATCAATGTGTGTTTAGTGCCCCAAACCAGGGATGTGGCCCACACCCAGGCATGTGCCCTGAGTGGGAATCAAACTGGAGACCCTTTGGTTCACAAGCCGGCACTCAATCCACTGAGCCTCACCTGCCAGGCCCGTAGATTAACTCTTAATTGCATTTTCCTATCAATAGAGTAAATGTAGGTATACTTGCTGATCAAATCTGGATATTTCTATATGAGAAGGGGGCACTAAAATAATAGAAATCATATAATTATAAAAATATTTATTTATTGACTGAAATGGTTTGTTATATTAGTGGACCTATAAAATATTTCTTTTCAAAAAGCTATTTTTAAAAATAAAATTTAAAAATAGGAAAACACATATTGGTATACTTTCAAAAACAGTCCAGGACACATGGTGGTCCTGCATAGGAAAATACATTTTCCTCTCTCTGTGCGAGATCTTGAAGTCTTGCCTCAGTCTCTAGCAATAATGATAACAGACTGGGGGGCTGCAGGTGAGCATGGGAGGACTTGTCAGGGCTGGGAGGGATGCTGGGCAGGGAGAATAGAGGTCTGTCTACAGACATGACCCTCTCATGCTCTGAAGTGAAAACTATAGTGAAAGAAGTGAATTACAATGACTGCAGTTACCACATAAGCCCCCTGATACTATAATTTTTGAAAACTGAATAAGAAGATGTTCTCAGGATGGCTGTGTATTTTCTCCTGGGGCTTCAGAGCTGTCTCTCTGTCTATAGAGATTCTATTCTTTCCTTTAAAATCTTTCTAGCTTTACCTGTAAATAGAGCCTTTTGGTGTATGAAACCCTGCCTTTCTTCTGCTAACAGATCAGACAAGTCATCTTCATTGTGAAGGCTTAGTTCTCACTCCTTCCAGTTCTATTCAAGGGCTGGCCATGTGTTTTCTTGTTTGTTGCTGGTGCAAATAGGCAGAGACTCAGGAGAGACCAGGATAAGAGATAACTTCCTGTCTACATGGCTGGTAGTTGGGATAAGAAAAAAGTGTACAAAACTGAGTATTTAAGTTAAAATGTGAAAGCAGGCCAGAAGAATTGGAATTTGTGGTTGACTTCAAAAGACAGGGATACCTCAGAGATTATGAGAGAAGATAAAAGAAATGAGACAGGATGAAGAAAAGAATAAAAGGTAAGGAAAGCCATAAAATTTCTACTTATATATGTTATATGCATGTTAGGTTTCTCACCTGAGGGCCAAGAAAGTATCTGAGACTCCCATGGCAATGTCTTAGCTGTGCCATGAAGAGTAATCTTTGTAAATGAACTGAATTCTTAATAATAGAAGGTGGACTCGAGTAGGCCTTGACACAGACATCAACAAATATGTTGTCTGTGATACTTTATGAACTTTGAAATTAAAATTTCTTTAAATGCATTGAAAATGGAGGGAAAATTGGCAAAATGACTATGGATGAGACATAATTTTAAAGTAGTAACCCCACATACCCAGACATATTTCCCTCATACTTTTTATTGTTCCAGTAGTTATATGCAGCCCAATGCATAATATATTAAAAATACAGAAACTTCCCTTGAGTTTTGATAGCCAAAGCTGTGATTTTCAACATATTCGACTTCAAATTTAGATTTTGAACGTAAAATTTGTTAATATATATAATATAAATTACTAGTTGTCTCTTTGTCAGCTCAGGCATTGACATTGTAGTACCAGCCTCTGAACTTCAAATACTTGTCCCTACTTCTCTTTGTCTAAGGGTTCTTTCTGGGGATTAACACACCCCTCCCCTAGGAACAGCCTTCAGCTGATGACTGGCAGGATTCCCCTTCCCCCACCTCAGATCTGCTAACTCTGAGCTATGTGTTCTACACTGTCTCCCACAATGTTCCAGAAAACTCAAGTTCGGGATATTCAGAGTAGTTAGTTGCTTGATGACATACCCTTTATTAGATATCTTCTCTCATCAATTTCTCACTCCCCTAACTGGTATTTCTGAGAACCACCTCCCAAATTAACTGCTAATACAGTATCTCCTCACTTATCATGGATATTACATTTTAGATACCCCCCCACCCCCGCGATAGGTGAAAATCTGCATAGTGGAAACCTTACATTTATTTTAGTATTTATATATATTTTAAGGCTTTATAAACCCTTCCCACACACTTATAAACCGTTCCCACTCCCTTATTAACCTTTCCCACTCCCTTATTAACCTTTTCCACACTTTTATAAACACTACTTATATTCTTAAACATATTCTACACTCTTAAATCTATGTAACTTTAACAGCATATGTATACAGTACTGCAAAATCCCACGATATAGCAAAACATCCGCAATAAATAATTAAATATAATATTTTTAAAAATCCTGCAATACAGTGAGGCCGCGATAAGTGAACCACGATACAGAGAGGGACTACTGTATATGAATACTCTTCTCAGGAAGCCCAAACAAGGCAACAATGGATTCTCATTATCCACAGTAGTTATGCTCTATAAAGTCATTGCAAACACAAAATTAGAAAATACTGAACCATTGCTCCAATGGAAAATGCAGGATTGTGTTTCTAAAAGTCTGATGAAATTTTCAACAATTAATCAAACATAATCTTGTTTTATGTGTATTTCTTTTGAAAGAAACCTTATTTAATATGCATTATTGATTCATTAATACTGAAGTCACAGCACAGCCAACAGCACTCTAACTCATGCCTGAAGGAAGCTAACCAGAGATACATATTTTTTTTTGTAAGTTACCTCACAGTCTTCTTGCACTTACAAAACACTAGACAGCACTTCAGCACTATGCTTTATCACCATATTAAACAACAAGGCACCAACAACAAGCACAAAAATTCAAAGCGCATAGTACAAAATAGACTAAAAAGGACAATTGTTTACAGCATGAAACCTCAGCTGGGAATGTGTGCACAGACCAATCACATTTTTCACTGTTCTTTACACATCCACAAATTACAATAAAAGTGCAGCGAGTATTAATCTGGGGACGCAAACAAATTTTAGCAACTAGGTAAATTCACAACTTAATTTTGTGGAGCTCCCTACAGCAAAGGGAGTAGGAACAGAAGAGTAGAGAAGGACGCCTGGGGCATGCAAGCTGATGGTTCTGAGATAGCCTCACCAAGTTTACGTGCTCCCAGTATTCAAGTAACAGTGCTTTTCCATGTATTCTATAAGGGCTCAGAAGTAGCGAGCCTAGAGTCAATGAAGGCCATGCAGATGCAGAAAGAACGATGCAGCAATTTATTGTATGATTAATGGTCAAACACCAGACAGGACTGAAGACACCCCAGTGGATACCAAAGTCTACATGTAGCAAAAAGAGATCAGATCCTCCTGCCATCACATCTCCACCCTGCCTGTGCTCCCATGCCAAGCAAGACACTCCATAAGCTCGCTGGAAATTGGATGCAGGCTTCAAAAGACAGAAATTCTCAATTGACTGAAATTATACTCAATATACTGATAAACTCATAAATTGACTCAGATTTAGTTTTGGCTTAAAATAGAAATCTAAATATTTAAGCAACTTGTGCTCTTACAGAAGAACTTAGGTCATTTTAGGATTTAACACATATTTATTGTTATTCCTATATGAACAATACCATATTAGCATGCCATATCCCAGATGGACACTAAGACAATCACAACAAGTAAATATGAGATAACCTATAATACACATGAAATACTTTGGCACAGGCAAGGATTATAGAAATTGAAAGGAGAAAAATACCAAATTTGAATGCTGATACACAGGGAAACCACAGAAGAGGAGAGATGATTCGAATCGATTATAAAGTACAAGAATGAATGGCTTGCATAAGCAAGGAGAAATAGCAGGAAGGTATTTCATGTGAGGAGGAAGCATGAGTAGGTTGAATAATAAGAAATCCCCAAGGCGCCTGGAGAGAAATAAGTACATTGGTTTAAGTAAAGTAGAATGATAATAAAGAATAGTGAGAGAATACAACATGACAGATTTAACAAAAGAAGAATCCATCGAAGCTGGGGAAAGACTAGCTATGAGAAAAAAGCAGAAGAAGCATAATAGATGAATCAAGTTTTGAGGTTGGGGGTTGAGAATTGTGGCACCAATGACAGAGTAGGGAAAATAGAGCAGAGCTAGTTTGAGGCAAAATAAATGATGAGTTTGAGGTGACAACATGACATCCTAGGGGAACTGACAAGTCAGCAGCTGAAGTTAGAAAACTGGGTCTCAGAGGAGAAGCTGTACTAGAAATGTGTATTTGAGGACTATCAGCACTAAGATTAATCAAGGTAGCCTGTGAGCGGGTGACTATCGAAGAGGTGGAGGAGGAAAAGTGTTCACAAGGAAGATAAAAAAGCAGCAGTCAGAAAAGTGGGAATGTACATATTATCCCCCAAGAGCAGAGCAAGAAGAAAGATTCAATAGCTTATGATCAACCGTGTCCATTGCTACACAGGATAAAAGTTAGAGGACTGAGGAAATTCAGCTGAGTTTGCTGACAAGCAATTTACATTTGGGGGAGCAATTTGAATAGAGTGGTTGAGGTGGAAGAAAGAATGCTTTCAAGAATGGGTTGAAGAGTATATGGAGGGGGAATGCAGATAATGGCTATTGATCACTGAGAGAAAGCAGTTCTTGAAATGACTAGGCTTGGCAGTATCACCAAGGAAAAGGATGGGGAAGTTTTCCATTTTGTTTTCTTTTTTGAGGTTTCTGCACACAGAGAAGAGAGGTCCAATGGAAAAAGACCAAATGAAGATTCAAGAGAGTGATGGAATAATATTGGGCAGGCCTGTTAGTAATGAGACCTAACTTTTATATAGTTCATTTTTTAAAATCTTCACCCAAGGATATTATTTACTGATTTGAGAGAGAGAGAGGACGGTGGGGGAGGGGAGGAGAAAGGGAGAGAGACATCAATGTGAGAGAGGAACATTGATCAGTTGCTTCCTCTGTGCACCCTGACTGGGGATCAAACTCACAACCTAGGTATGTGCTCTAACCAGGGATTGAATCCACAACACCTTGGTGTATGAAACAACACTTCAACCAAAATAAGCCACCTGGCTAGGGCTCTTATATGGTTTTTGTTCCGTTCTAAGTGATTTATACATATTAGTACACCTTAATCTCCTAATCATCTAATAAGGTGGATACTATTATCTTCATTTTATAGATCAATAAACAGGGGTATAGGGAAGCTAAATGACTTACCCAATATCATCATCTGGAATGAACAGGGTCAAGAGATGAATGCAGAGATACAGACATCATTCTCTTATCCACTGGGCTATACTACCTTCAAAGATTAAAGAGGAATAACTCCCTTTATGAGACTGGGGGAGAGAGGATATACTGGATTATTCTAAGATAAAAAGGAAAGTACCTGAGCATCATCATGTATGATATGACATCATATAATTGAGTTCTATCTTGAAAGTAAAAGAAGAGGGTAGGGATTAGGGTAAGGATTTAGAACACACTGAGTCTGATCAAGATTTAGAAGAGAGGAGCACATAGTATGGATTCAACAGGAGAATAAAACCTGTTAAAACACCCTCTATAGCCCCAGTTGATGAGGGACCGTCAGAGATAGTTAAGTCAAGTTCAGTGTTGCTCTTCTGTGAAAATTAGAGTTTGGAGTTGAGCATAGCAGGTAAAGCTGTAAAATCAGACCAAACTGAGGATGATATTAAGATATTGAAGAGAAGTTAATTTAGGTATCAGGTTATGTTTTATAATGTCAGGCAAGAAGCTATTTTAAATAAACAAGACAGGTTTTAATAACTTAGAGTGTTCTTGGCCCAATATTTATAACACAAGGTCGGTAAACATAGATACCAAATTTGGTAATCTATATATTTTAATAGGAACAATTAAAATTTAAGACTAAACAATTGAATCTTCTTTCAAGAAATGTTGTTTTACTACATTATTATTTCAGATATAAATGTTTCTTTTTTCAATATCAACCTCAGAATCTGAAAGATAAAATTTATTATGAGGATTGTTTAGACTAAAAATAGTTGTGCAACTTCAAATGACTGTTACATATATTGTTTTTCACAGTCCAACCAACCACAGGCTAAAATATGGATGAATTTACTCTATCCTTGCTGAAGTATTCCAGAAAGCACCACCAAAATATTAAAAAATTAAGCTATTTAGTGCTATCAATACCTATAAAATACAATTATAAGCCAATCATAGATGACAGTTTATAAGAAAATGATGTTATTAGCAGCATTAATTCTATTAAATATCTAAATGCATTTTATAGATGTTGATAAGCATTAAATTGGAAAGAATTTCAAATAATGTAAAACCATTTAAATATTATACTTTCTCTTTATACGTTTTTCTAGACTGAGAATAGAAAACAAAAGTCATAAAAATGTCATCCCGAATTTTGCCCCAAAACATTTTGTTTGCAGAAAACAGATATTTTGAAAGTTTAATTCAGAGTTCATCATTCAGTGATGATATTTGCTATTAAATATAAACAGCAATTTTTCCTCATACAATTGTGTCAATTTTTAGATAATTGTTTGTGTTTATACTGGGTTTATGATAATTTTTTCCAAAAAAAAAAAAAAAGATTCAGGGCCCAAGTAATACTATTCTACTGCATCATGGAATATATGGCCTTGACTGATTTTTAAGTATAGAGGTATATTCCATAAGATATAGAGAATTTGCAAAATAAATGTTTTTAAATAAAATTTTGAATTTATAAAAAATATTTAATTGCAGGTTGATTTTGACAAGTCAATTCTTGCAGGAAGTTCCCAGGCTCGAAGAGTCTGTACTAGGCAGGATGCCCTTATAGTGATGCTCAGAAGAGCAAAGGGTACTGATAAGTAAGCTTAGTGTGGTACTGGCTGCTTGCTTCTAACACAACCTTTATGATTTTGTGTTCCAAAGCCAACCATAAATATTGTTGCTTCTTTTTTAACATATATTTATATTTAAGGTACTAATACTTCATTATTGTTTATATATCCCATCACTATAAATGATGAGGCAAATAGAGACATTTTACAGATACCTGCTGAAATTCTAGGTACTTTTTGCTCATTGACTGCAATTATAAGTGCTTCCTCCTCAAGGCATTTATTTTAAAGAAGCTTTTTAAGGACATTTACCTAAAACTAGAAGATAAGTTAATAATGGCATCTTGTAGGGTTTTGGCAAATTTCTTAGGATTTCCACCCTTGGCTAGAATATGAAACAATAAGGAATGCAAATCAGGAAATGACTTTAAAAGAAAAAATACATATTTATAATCTCCCAAAGTTAATAATTATCTTTTTTGTAAGGCTGTGTGACTGAATACAAATATTTAATATTCTTAATGTATTTAAATATTCTTAATATATGTTTCCTGCACACTTAAGCTTTCAAAGTTAAGGATAAAGAAAGTTCACAGCACAGAATAATTCCTATTTCAGCAGGGAATTCTCACCTTATTATATGCGTTGTGACTAAACAGGGTGTGAGAATTTTCCTGTTCATCAGTCAGTGAGAAGGAGGACAAATGACTGAAGGGTCCCGGGGTAAGGCAGTCGGCATGTGAGAGGGTCTGCGGATGCAGCAGGGACTTAGCAGGAGGATAGAGTTTAGTCTGATACAAAGGATGGAGAGAAACAGGCTTGTGAGGGACTGTCACATCCTGGGAAGAAGAAATGCATAAAGAGTATGTTAGTGGACAGAAGTCAAACTTACTTGGAGTTATGTCGAAATATTATAGACATTAGGCCAGAATTTCTTACTAGTAAGAAGAAAATCTTGTCTCTCACAAAACACCTGCTTTTATAGTGGGTTTTTGTTGCTGTTGTTTTATTCAATAATTCCTTAGTCTCCCTCCTCTGGTTTCTCCTACAGAACTAAACAAATGTCTGCAGTGCCTCCTAAAGGGCGCCAAGTTTGTTATTTTTGAAAGTATTAAAAAGAGAAATATTTAAGGAAGAAGAGAGCTCATCCCAAAAGGGGGAGATGGGATTAGAAAGTCTTCATTGTAAAGGTAGGTAACTGGAAATTAATTTAAGGGTGCTTGCAATTGTGCCTGGAAGAAATTGGAGGAGAAGGGAGAAGGCACTGCACAATGTATCAGTATATGATCAGGGGCAACAATACTGGTTTAATTCATGGTACAGGAAGTTGGTGAGTTGGGCTGAGTGCAAACAAGGGATCAGGGAGCAGTGAGTCTAGAATAAATAAATGAGGTCTTTAACTCCAGGCAAAGTGTTGCTGTGGAGAGAAAGCAGACAGAGCAAACAGATTAGTTCAACTGCAGAGGAGAGGTAGCAAGGTCTTAATTTGAGTGGGTGTCTACCCTGGAAAGGGGATTAATGCCAATGAGTGTGAGGAAGTAGGAGCTACTAGATGAGGTCATGGATTATGTGAAAGGAACAAGAAAATCACTAGAGTGGAAGTCTTGGGCCTACAAATTAAAGTTGCATAAAGAGTCTATCAACATAAATATCTATGAAAAAGAAGGGCTACCTTGTTTGCAGATATATAAGTACCTCTCACATTTCAAGCCAAATTCATTTTGCCAAAACCATGTATTTTAAGCCGTTATTGATTTTCTAAAATTTTTGCTGAATGTGCTTGCTGTATTAGTAGATGCCTGCTCCTTTTTTTAAAGTAATAGATTCAAAACTTACTTGGCAAATTTATTTTTTTTAATCTCAGAAAATTTAAATGGGTTAGAAAATTATAATTCCAAGGTATTAAAGTTTGTAGAATTGAGGGATTTCAATCCTCTGTACCTTGAAACAGTGACTAAATGTGTTTTATTTTTATTAGTTTCTTGTTTGTACTTCAAGTGTTTATTTTCATATGAAGAGAATACAACTAATTTCACACATACCATGACAAGCATACACTATTATAAAAATGACAGCAGCTAAATCCATTATCCTTCATTTTATTTGTTTGAATTTTTTTTTTTTTACACTTAACAACAACTTTGAAATATTTCTATGTCAGAACATGAAAGCTTTGGATTTCCTACTGAGACACATTATTGAGTTATTGAATTGATTAGAATTGTCATTCAGTTGATTTCTCTTGGAAGCTCCATCTATAGTACCTAAAATATTAAATCACCTAACACAGTGGTAAAGTTACCACCTATTTGCCAGTTCTTATACTTTTTATTCCCTTCTTTTGTCTAATTCCATTGGCTAATACCTCTAATATTATTAAATAACAGTCATCTTAGTGTAACTTGTAGTTCTGCCCACAAAAGATGGCTCTTAGAAGGAAATATGTTCTAATTTTGTTTTATTTCCCAATCAGTTGTTTTTATTTTATCAACTAATTACATTTCTTAATCAGTGCAAAAAGTGATTAATATGAAAACTGAGTAGCAAGTATAAGCCTAGCTGTGTAATAAAAAGGCAGCATTGTTGAGAGTTGACAGTGCCTAGGAAAAGCTAAAGTAAACAAAGTCTCTGGTTTATATTCTGGCTTCAGCTTTTCTTGGAGGATTTGAGTCCATTCTGAAGATGTCTGTATGATACATGGGAAGCAGAGGGTTTCCTACATGGGGGAATCTGACAGCATCAAGGTGAACCAATTAGAAGTAAGATGTGTGGTGAGCTATGCTGCCGTTTTATGCCTCTAATCTTGTTGCAGCCGACCTCCATCTCTCAAGACTCAGTTAAACCTGAACATGTCCACAGGTAGGATCAGATGGTGTCAGCTACTCCAGGCAGCGGGGAAGGGAGGAGAGCAGAATTTCATCCACACTTGGAAAAGTCAAAGAGAATTAAGAATCTTGACCAGGCTCATTTGAGCACTATCTGGTTGACGATACAGGACAAAGGTGGAGGAATCTCCACTGTCACAGCCTCAACACAGACATCACTCAAGGTACCTGTTCCAATCTGTGCTAGTTGCCTGCTAAGCTTTGTATATGTTCTTATCCTGTGATTCTCTTTGCCAACATCCTAGAAATTTTCTTTTCCTATCTCTTGAGTTCGATCTCCTCTTTCAAATGTCCCACATCTTTCTTTCTCTCAATTTCTCTCATACCTACTAGGCCCTAAAGGAGCCTCCTGGGGAAAAAATGGAGTATTGGAAGCAAATTTTTGACATCCTGCAGGTTAAAATTTTTCTTCTCCTATTTTTAAGTTTTTGGATATAGAATTTTAAGCAAAATGATTTCCTTCAGAATTTTGAAAGTGTCATTACACGGGAACAGCTTACTAAAAGTTACTAATTTACTCATTTGTTTATAAAATTTTTATATTAATGATTTCTACAGCTTTTCTGTTTTTCAGTTATCTTTTGTCAATTCTCATAAGTTCCTTTGCTTTGCTTTTCTTATACACAGAAAATTTTATGGTTCTTAAAATTGTCATGTTAAGTAATTGATTTACTTTTACTTTCCTATTTATTTATTAAGCATACATAGAGCTATACATTTTCTTCCAAGAACGATTTTAACTGTAGCCCATAAGTTCTAATTGACAATAATTACTTTTTATTTTTCAGGTATAAATTTATTTTGAATTTCCTCTTTGTTAAAGATTTGATGAAAAGCAAATTTTTCAATATACCGGTGGTAGGAATGTTTGTGTTTTCTAAATTTGTATTAATTTATAAACTTTTGACTGAAGACATTTACATGTGTACTATTTTTATCTTGGCAATTAATAGGTTTTTTTGTTTGTTTTTTTTTTTGACCTACTATATAGCTAGCTTTTGTGAGGACTCCACAAATACTTTTATTTTTTCAGATACTCTATCATAAATTGAAAAATGACAAAGTATTTTATCACTAATGTATTTTATTTATTCTCATCTTATCTCTTGCTTTTGCCCTGTAAGTGTTGATGTTAAAGTACTCTAACAATTACATTTTCCCTGTAAAGTTTATCCTTTAGCATATAAGTGGGTCACATTTGTCCTGCCTAAGAAATTTTTGACCTGAATTCAACCTGCCCATTGTGAAGATCATAACCTCTCCTTTCCTTCTGCTATTGTACCTAGAATATTTTGTCATCTTCAACTGTTCCCAATTACTTTGTTTAACAGTCTCAACTTAAAGATTGATTTTGTTTGTTATCCAGTCTGGGACATATCTTTTATTTCTTTTTATTTTTTTTCTCTTTATCTCCATAGTAACTAAATATTTCTTGTATGAGACATTTTTCAAGAGTTTCATATGCAGAAGGTACCACTACTGGGATTGTGTTGGTGCTCAAAGATACAGTCTTAGGGTTGTGAATTTATTTAGCCTCTGTTTTGTCAAATAATGAAAATTCAGTTGTACAGTACTTTACATAGCAACCTCTCTGTGTCCAGGCTGTCCCAGAGAAAGAGAAAGAAAGCCTCCTATAAATAAGATTTCTGTGTGATTCAATGTACATCCTCATCTCCTCTGCTTCTCAGAGCAAAAGTAGGTCAGGGGATCCCTGTTGCCAACATATGCAGCCATGCAAAGACAAGTGATTCGGGGGTGCGCATATTAAGATACTTTGAGGAAGAGCGTTTGCTGACTCTGCACTCTGCAGTTACTATATCCTCCCTCCAAGATTATTTTGCAGGAGGTTTTTAAAAATCAAGTCATTTGCTCATTTTATGAAGATTATTTTAGTTAAAAAGAGTTAAAATGATAAATCATTTGTCCAGCTGGTAAGTAAACTGCAATAAGTTGCAGTTTCAGGAATAGATAACTGAGGACTCTATCTATTGCACCAAGTTACAGAGCCCGATACTTTCCCCGAAATTCTCACTTAGAACACATGTGAGATGTGACTGTCTAGTACTCAGACCTACCAAGGAGAACAATGTAAAACCCTTATAATAGAGCAAAGCTTAAAATATTTCTTACAATTTTAGGTCAGCAGTTGGCCAACATTCCCCATAAAGGTCCAGTTAGTATATATTGTAGGCTTTTCAAATCACATGTTCTGTAACAATTGCTCCTACTATAGTAGCATGAAAGCATCCTTAGATAATACATAAGTGAATAGGCTTGGCTGTGTGACAATAAAAGATAGTTATAGGAACAGGTGGTGCATCAGGCCATATTTGTGACCCCTGCTATAGGTTTAAAAAAAAAAACTAAAAATCTTTGTGATGTCTGACCTGCACCCTAGTGAGTTATCTTGATGTTGGTATATTTTACTTTGCAGATCATTCTTCTAAATGATTCCTGAAGAATGAACAACATTCTGTATTGCTTTAGCATTCAATAGATGAATCTTTTAATGTTCTAGTTTGTGAGTGATGGACAGTAATGATAAAATTGTCTTGTCCATGTTTCTATTGGTGAGAAATGTAAGTTATTTCTGGCAAAATGCTTTAAATTACTTTTCACTTAAGAATTATCTTCTTCAATATAAAAATACTTAGAGAACGAATTTCTCAAAATAAAATGAGCTTTACTTAAGGAGCTTGATTTTTTATTCTGATTGATTTATAGTGTCATATCTGGCATCATTTCAATAACATAAGAACTTATGAAGCAAATAATATCTTTGTTCTTTAGAAAAAATAGCAAATATCCAGTGGATAAATTAATATAGCTATTTATTAAGGAATTATAGATACTGTAGCATGGAATATTGACAGAGACATCAGAAAGTTAGTGCTACAGCCACATCCGATGCATTTGCTGCTCTAGGAAAAGCCCACTTACTACTCTGCCATCAAGTCACACTGTTTCTCTTCAAAAGTTGTTTTCACTGCTACACCAACAAAGGGCATTTTAAGGTACTGTGGGCTCTTTTTATTAAAGTCTGTGCATTTGAGACTCTTTTATTGCATCCTGGTATTTTAAAGTTACCTCCTTTCCTGTGGTTTGGAAATGAAGGCTGAAAATGCACTTGCTTTGTGCTCTCACGGGCCCAGGGCACCACTGGGTGAAATTACTGGAGCATTTCACTCCATTCTCTTCTCCCTTCTTCTCACCTCTTTGGTAAAAACAACACTTATTTTTAAATGAAGCACTTCTTTTCAGCTTTTCTTACCTAGCTAGGGTTTATAACAATTGAAAATCTGGATTACAGGATTTCTGCAGCAGTTGTAATTTAGAACAGCACCCTGTTCATAAAGCCAAGAACAGTTGCAATGTATTTCTTATAGAGTGACTCCTTCAGCCAAAGATACAGCAACATTTTACAGATGCTATCACAGAAACCCCAAATTACCAAGAGATTCTAATATCTACATTTCATTAAGATCAAATCAAGACAAATTAGGCCTCTCAATTTTGAACATATGGCATAACTTCTTTCTTATCAACCCGAATTTTGAAGAACCCATATGCATTTCAAAAACAGACATACTTAAAGCAACATAATCTATTTTGAATCCTAATTTTAACCAAAAAAATGTGAATCTGTGAGGTATGAAAGAGATCGCTTATGCTTAGGCATTTCAAATCCCCTATACAAAAACATCTTTAAATGATTAAAATATGATTTTGGAGCTAGGCTTTGCATTATTTAGTGCTTAAAGCTTGTGGTTGTCTTTCAGCAAGTTTCACAGAGCAGATGCCATAGATAAGTGCAAGGATATTTAAAAGAGACACGCTTAAGGGAAAATAAAGATAAAACATTTTATAATCAATCACAATGGGCACTACAGGGTTAAAATGCTGTTTTATGTTTTTCTGTACATATAGTTTAATTCCTTCTTGTCCTGCATTGCTGACCTAGATGTATTTGGTGGAGAGGAGTCATTTATATCGAAGAGGTCAGAAAGTAACATACAAAATAGGCATCTGTGATTTCTCATAATAGTGAGGAGAAAAAACATATTTGGTGACCCTTTAGGAAGATGTCAACCTCTTGCTTCCAGAATTATAGTGATTCTAAAGGAAATTATAATAACAATTAACAGTTAAAATAAGCACTCCCTTTAAAGTGTCCAGAGTCCTTTCACTATTTTCGTTCGTTGGCAGCCGTCCGTCTGGAGAGACGATGGTGTAGCTTCTTAAGAGTCTATCTGCACCGCCGAGAATGGCTGTGCAGTTCGACTCGGGAGTGACACGGTATCTGTCTCCTCCCGTGTTGAATCGACATCTTGCGATGACGCTGGAGTGTCCTCTCCAGTGAAGCTGAAGCTACAGAGCCTGGGCAGGGTGATATGGAGGGTCTGCTGTTGCCCATGCAGCAGACCCCCCCTCTCTTCGCAGCTGAAGGATCCAAGGGAAAGACGGAGTCGATACAGCTTGGCTTCAGGTGCACCGCAGGAGTTGCCGGTGTTGACTACAACGTCAAACCGCCTTAGGGACTCTGGCTCCGGATTTTCTGTCGGGGTTTACTCCCTTAGCCTTTCCCCTGAAGAGGTATGCCGCAAGGCAGCGGAGGTTTTTTGGAGTCAGAGTTTTCCTTCTCTGCCTTTCACTATTTATTTAATGAGTATTTAGAATAATGTTTATTTCATTTAATCACAGATGGTTGTTAACATGGGTACCATTAGAAATTAAGATGAGTAGCCCCATTTTTCTAGGATAGAATTAAATGCAATGTTGGTCTTCCCACAAGATCAGAGCTCATGTTCTGTCCATTGCACTCTGTCCTAATATTTCTCTCCTTTGCAGGAAAACCAAACGCTCCAGCCATCAGCAGCCGGGACAGAGTCCCTTCATGGATTAGAGGATCAGAGGACCAGGACATGAAGTATGCAGCCTGAGTGTGGAGGGGTCAGGTTCAAGTGAAGAATTATTGAGGGTCACAGGAAATGATTAAGAGGAGCAGAAAGGAAAGATACCGAGGTTCAAGATATTTAGAACCCGCTAGAATCTAAGCCCCATGGGGTGGAAAGGGCAGAGACTGTCTGCTCTGTTTCCTGTGGAGTCAACCATATCTTTCACAGAGCCTGGCACAAATGTTAAGTGGTTAAATGCTAAGAACAGAGGGAATAGTCTTCCCATTTCGGATATTTGCGATGAAAACAGTTGTCAAATTTGCCAATGCAAAATAAAAGGCAAAGGGTAATTTAAGTAGCAAATATCAGGACCCTTCAAAAAGCCTGTTAAATATGTGTCTTTTATGTAGACACACACACATATTTAATTTTGAAAAGAAATTTTCTCTCCTCCCATGGTTTTAGTTTAAGGAAAAGTAAAGCAAAATTATTCAAAGGGAAATAGTGGTAATATATTGATAATTTTTCAATATTTTACATAGAGGAAGTAAATGAGAAGTGATTTTATTAAAAAAGAAAAGTGTCAAAATAAAAAAAGATTCACCACCCAAAACTGCTCAGTCCAAAAAGACAAAAAAAAAAGAAAAAAGAAAAGCAAACTTTACAGGGCTGGGTACTATTTGTCATGATTTTGACTTAAACAGTAGATTAAGACTTTCCATCTCTCTGAATTTATGCCTTAAGTAATTCTTGCAATTTTTCTTTTTTCTTTTTGGATCATTTAAGGATGCAAAATATGAGGAGGATTTCAATAATATGTAAATATATAAACACAGGGTTTCAGGGTAAGAAGGTACTATCAAAAGTACTTTGTACAATGTCCTCATTTTGCAGATGTATAGTAAGATCCAATATCAGGAACAACTTTATCCAACACCAAGTATGTTAAGAGTTCTCATACAGACTACCTAACTTTGAAAAATTTCTCTTCTAGTTGACTGCCCTGATATCTAACTGCTGGGAAAATACAAGAAGAGTGAGAAAATTTAGAAAGATGGGGAAGCCACAATTTTGCTGAAACATTCAGAGGCAATGAAAATATATGTCCCTTATCAAGCAGAACTATCATTTTGAGTAGAGGCTACATGGAATGTGGAGAATTCTATAAATGGAGGCTTACTTATCTCCTCTGTGTAAATCAAATAGGGAAAATTTCTTAGTTAAAACTCAAAAAGAAGGCACCTAATCAATGCTAATTGAAAAAAACACCCCGGGCAGGGACAGTATTTAGCTTCATTAGCCATAGTTTTCTTGAAGCTGAAAGTCAGCCAGGAGATGGTCTAGTCCAGAGGGTTCACTATTGACACTTTGGGCAGCATATTTTTTTGTGGGGTGGGGTGGGGGGAGACTATCCTGTGCATTGTAGCATCTTAGCAGCCTTCCTGGCGTCTTCCCCACCAGATACCAGTAGCAATCACCTTCTCAGTCATGCCAACCTTAATATCTGAGGCAAAGTTGGCCTGGCTGAGAACCACTGGTCTGGTCCAGTCCCCTGAGTCCATCAGGGAAGTTCAGGTTTCATGAACCCACACTGCAGAGCTCTTCATGTAAAACCAAGCTGCCCAAGTTTCCCTTTGGTTCGACTACACAACAGAAGGAATAAGTCATTAGATCCTGACTGAATGTAGGCTCTAAAATGGGAAAGTGAAGCTAGCCTGACCCTACTTCAGTCCTTTGACTGAAGCAATTCACAACAGCCTATCACTTCCTGGAAACCATTTAGGCAAAGATTGAGAAAAGCACCTCTATCTGTCAGAACTTACCCTGTGGAGCAAATATCATATATACTTATAAATTTGCTAAGCCTCTGAACTCTACTGGATAAAGAGAATTGATTTTTAAAATGTTAAGGATCTAATGGTCCATAAGACAAATTGACATTTGTCTGGCCTATAATAGATTAAATTTCACTTAGGATGTTGTAATTGGAGATTAGAACATTATTTTGAAAAACTCTAAAATCCTATAGCTCTTCTGTCCCTAAGGAATCACTGATCTTGAATTTACAAACTTCCTACAGAGCTTCCATTGTGTGTAGCCTTTGAAATAAAGAAAAATACATTCTTTAATTTGTTTTCTTTTTTCATATAGCATTTATTTTAAGTGACCTGTTTCACCAGCCTGGTTTCAGTTTTCTACAGGCTAAACTTCTCAAGCTTTCTTTGTTTTTTTTTTTTTGTTCTTTAAGGAAATTCAAAACCAGTTTCTTTATCAGTTTTAGTTCTCTGCCTCATTCTCTCCTATCATTCTTTTGGTTGCTGTTCTCATTTGGATTCATTTTCTCTGCCTCAATATCCTACTTTAAGTTATTTTATCTTGGATCACAGAGAGGTAAAAAACGTTCCCAATTCTCTTCTCATAACTCATCTTCAAACTTATATACTAGATGTGACCTTGACATCTGTCATCATTCAGTCTAAATTCACTCACACTCTAAAATAACAACCTCTCCAATGGTTAGAGATCATAACATGTGTTTCAAACACATCAATCTTAGCACAGTTATTCAAATAATACATTAATTTTTACTATGTCTTCCTCTGCATTGTACCTTGAGTTTGCTCAAGAGTCAGAGAAAGTGTTCTGTAGAGCAAATGAAATGACAAGCCCTTCACTCTGACTTGCATTGCCTGTGAATACTTATTAATAACTGTCCTTCAGATCATTGTAAGGCACTGGTGGGGTTGAAACTATGTATGAGGGAGGGAAAAAAAACTATAGACAGTGTCCTGGGAGGGTGCACTAGTTTTACCCAAATTGTTTTACACACCGTAATACAAAACTATGTCAAAAGCATGTGATTGTTACCATCTACAGTGCTATTCACAAGCTGACCTTGACTCAAGGTTCAGGGAGGAGTTTTGGGATAGAGACTCCTGTGAAATCAAACATAAGAATGTATTTTTTTTTTCTTGCCAACAAATAAAACTAACTTTCTAATATCTAAATAACATTTACTTTACATAATACTTAAAATTATTTTTACACAGCTACCTTCTCTCTATTGACATTCTAACTGTTGTTTATTACTTTTCAGATGAAACCAATAGAGAGGTTTTAATTTTATTATAACAAGGCCTTATTTTAAAACTGGAGTGTACTTCCCATAACAGGTTCTAAATATGACAATGGCCATCTCTCTTAGATAGATATATGGTGACATCATGGGTTAAGAAAACAGAAGAATACATATACATAAACCTTTCAGATTGTCACTGTTTCCCTGTAGATTGGGAGTGTATATAATCAGACACTACAGAGTCACCAGGTATTTGTTAAATAAGCAATGCTTCGGAGTTTAACCAATTATTAAATTCAGTTGCTTAATTATTATAATTAATAAATATTTCTATCTTATGATAGAAGTGGCAAATAGGTCTTTAAGATTCTTAAACATACATAAAGCAAGGGAAGGGGGACAGAAAAGTAGTCTCCCTTAGTCATGTAGAAACTACAACATAAAATTACAGTCCTTTAGTTCCAATCCTCCAACTTTAATAAACGTATTAAAGGTCAGGGCAAAGCTAAAGCCTTGAAAAAGGGAGAGATGAAATCCTCAGTTTCAAGAGGTGATCCTATCTAATTATATCCTAGAGGAAAAAGCAAATATTGTCTCTGTAGGACAATATAAATATATATACATAGTTATTGTATTGATGATAGAATATCTATTACATGTAATACTTAACTTGTTTACGGTAAATTGTCTATTACTCATTACATCTGGAGGAAGGAAGAAAGGAGGAAAAAAGGAAGGGAGGGAGGGAAGGAGGAGAGGGGCAAAAGAATAACTCACAATGATTTCATTACTTTAGTAAACAAAAACAACATGGTAAAATCTGGAAAAGTCAAATCTCTGATCTTAACCTTCTAAAAGAAAGGTAACACTACAAGGAATTTTAGTTCTCTCCCCCTTAAAACAATTCAGCAAATCACTTAATCATCTCTATACCTAAACAAATTAAACATTTTAACCTGAAAAACATTTCTTAATGAAAGATAATTTCATGACAAAAGACTATGAGCCATCTCAATTGACAAACAAATGTTGAAAAAGTAGCAATCTATAGCAAACCCAGAGGTTATTTAGGATTAAGGCAATATTTTCAGTTCCAACTTATGAAAAAGGTATTTTCCATGTAATATTAGCATGTGGGTGACATAAAGAAGTGAAGGTGAAGGTCACAGTAGAAATATAAATTGACGAATCATTAGATAGAAATTTGAAAGTCTCCCACATAATCATCAAAGTTCATTGTCAAGCAGAGAGAATTTGGTAAAGAAGAGAAGCAAGTTATATGGCTAAGAAAAATAAGGAAAAAAAGAAATAATTTTTAAAACAACAAAGAAAATTCCCTATATTTATCCATTTATGTTCTCTGCAAAGTATTGTGGAGGAAATTTGCTAAATGGTCATTTTCACACATCAACATGTTATTTTCTCTATTGAGAAGCAAGTTCAAAGAATAATGAAATTTAATAGGCATATATGCTGAGAAGCGTTATTTCCAATTTAAAAAAAAAGCAGTTCTGGGAAAATGATATAAAATGACAACATTCCTCCTTTAATTCTACACTAAACCATTTTTATACATTACTCTAGGGCTTTAAGAAGAAAATGACATACCTAATGTCATGGGTTAAATTAATAATTTATAAAGAGTGAGAGAGAATATTTTATATAACTGATGATAACAACTGCTTTTTATATTAAATTGAATATCTTCAGTGAAGAATCAACCTTTATCTAATCAGATACATTAAATGACCAGAAAGCAACCAACATATTTGCAAACTCACAAGTAGTCAAATTAAAAACCATTCAGCCCGTTAGCATTTTCATTTTCATCAGTGAACTGATTGTATTACCAATAGAACCATGTCTCAAAGCACCTCACAGTTTTAAATTCGTATGTGGAGAGTGAGGATATTCTGTATAATCTCAATAGAACCACAAAATGATACAGTAATGGATTTAAAGGTAATTTCAGAGTTTTTTGTTAAAAAATCCATCTAATTCAAAATGAAGCTTCCTGGCCTATGCCATTTTGATACAAAACTTGTTAATTAATGAGTCTCAATTACTTGATTATGCATATGATTTCAAAGTTTCCTTTTAGTACTCAGGGGCTGCCTCCAGGCAAATTTTCAGTTCATTATCAGTTCAAAAGGCTGCCCCAGTATATCTCCTTAAGCAACAGTAAATACATTTATCTGGTCTCATTCATCTTTAGTGTCTGACGTTTTGTAGCAGAGAATTTTGAAATCATGTTTTATGGAACTGAAGCTACTTGGGGAAATTTATTGACTTAATCTCATCCAGCAACTCCTGTCATGTGGAACAGTCCCCAGTACAAGGCAGATTAGTGAATGTGAGCTGCTTCAATTTGGACCAACATTCTGGCTACAGAATTTTCCATTACATGGGTGGGTGATAACTGAGTTTGGAACCACTCAATTTACTCTGGGGTAGCAGAAGAGAACACAGTAGCAACTAGAACTGAATTTAAGTATGCACTCTTCTATTGAATGTTCAGATTAAGTAGCAAAGCTGAGATTATAAATTGTTCTAACTCAATTTATTTTTTAAGTAGATCTAAGCATCTACATTTGTGAGCTGTCTTCAGTATCTGCCTCCATTGTAGATTCTGGTCCCAGTGAGATAGTAATTGGAGCTCAATATAAAGAGGCAAGTTGATAGCATATGCAGTTTCCCAGTGTGCAGTGCCCCAAGGTGCTATCATGCAAGATCAATGAATAAGATCAGGGGTGTCTGGAAATCACCTGTAAGTATTATACTGAATTTTTTCAATTCCAACAGTCTGCAGACTCCTATTACTTTCTATGTCTAAATGAGATACACACAAGAATAAACTGGTTGAAAGAAAAGATAAATAATATTATGTCTGCAGCACCTTAATATTTGCAAAAGAGCTGAAAATTTCAATAAATTATCTGGAAATACATAGGTTTATGTTGTACATAAAGAGAGCTTTAAACTTGCTATATATAGTCAGGAAAAACAAATTAAAAATGTCAAGTCCTTTTAATAACAAGAATTTTCTATACTTGAAAATGAAATTTATCATTTCAGAGAACACCAATTTGTGATCAATTAGAATAGATTAACTTGATATTCTACAAAGAATTTTGATTAAAGTAAAATGCATAAAGTTGAAATTATAATACAAAAAGAAAATTTTATATTATAGCATTAGGTCATATCTTGAAGAATGTAAGTTACGTGGATCATATGTGAAGTTTAACCATTAATGTATTGTATACAAGAATAGATTACTCTTATAAAGTTTTTCTAATGATCCTATACTATCTAAAATGTCACAATGAACTTCAAAAGTGTTAGTGTCATGCATGCAATAAATATTTAATAAGTGTTTTGTTGATAATGGAAATATGCTTTTCTAACAGTAATTTCCATTTCTGTTATGTGTGGAATTAGATGAAAACAACCCTTTGTATCAATAGGATTTCTCCACTAAATGCAAATAATTTCCTGTAGCATTTTCAATGTTATCAATGCTTTCTAAAATTTTTAATTTATTAAAATCATGTCAGTCTTCACAAAGTATATACAAATAAACAGAAAATAGTTTCACTTTATAAATAAAATATTTTCCACTTTATAAGTAAATCTATAGCTAATTATGAGAAAGTATTTCTAAGGAGCTTTTTCAAGGCTACACATGGACTTCAGGTACAGTCATAGCTAATCTTAGATTTTAAGTAATTCAAATTTGAGAATTTTAAGGACCCTCAAAAGTACCTGAGCTAAACCCCTCATTTTATACATTAAGAAACTGAAGCCTAGGAGAGGAAACAGCTTGTTCAGTGTTATAAAGCTAATATGTGGCAGGTAAGATATTCCTTACATTTCATATGTATAGATGTCATTTATATTTTCAAGAATATAATTAGTTATCATTTTCTAGCTGAAAGTTAAAAAGAGCATATCCCCTTCTATTCCTTTATAAGACTGTTTTATTATAGATTATCAAATGTGATCTTACATCCCCTAGTTGTATGCAGAAAGGCTTTTGGATTGCTTGGATTGCTTACTCATGTAATGTTTAAGCTATAAAATATATAACCCATACCTATTTGTTGCTTTTTGATAAGACAAACAAATATATATAGTTTTTCTTTGAAATAATCTTTGATGTTTTATATTGTATAATGTCTATTTTCCCCAAATATCTAATAAAGTGCTATTGATAACTTTGCATTATTCCCCCTCCAACATATACTAAAGGAAAATAGCATAATTTTTTTACACCTAAACCAAATAAACAACAAAGCCTTAAATAACTTGAGACCTTATCTTCTAACTAATATTGCTCAATGTAGCGGATCACATCATCTCTTCTATGTTAATATGAATTAAAACAATAGATCTTTTGTCAACTGTACCAATAAACCAAATCTAAAATATTGCATATCTTCAGAAAGAAACAGGATTTTAGAAATAAGAATATAACACCTATATGATACATCCAACCAATGACTTTATGGTGTCTTTATAGAGAGTAATGTCTTAGTCCATAGAATAATATCTGCAGTAAGTAGAACATTTTTAGGAGAAAAATATATATTGAAATACTTCAAAATATCATCTTGACAATATATAAGAATTTATTTTTATCATGAAAAATTGACCTTTTATATTACTAAGGATACTCCAATTAAATGAACATTTTCTTACACATACTATATTCATAGAACCACCTTATGTTATATATAGCCATTTATCAAAAGATCAGAGATTTTTCTCACACATTTACTCACCTGCTCAGAAAAGAGGTCATTGTTATCTTCCAGGTATTTACTGAAAGGGTTGGGTTCATAGACTTCCTCCTCTTTTTTCAGTAATATTTTGGATTTTACAGGTACCGGGCGAATTACTCCAGGTTTAGTCTTCATGAACGTCAAATAAAAGTTTTTAATAGAGAAATAAACATTATTAAAATAAATAAATACGGGTGTTATTAAATCATTCAAATGTTTTCACAAATGTTTATAATTTTTAAATTTTCAAATTCAGAAAAGTGGCCTAGAAATCAAATGATAGTAACTAATGTAACTTTAGTTTTCAGTTAACTGTTACAGCAATCAACTCAAAGATTTACTATCATGAATTTAAAAATGCAAAAACTTCTTCATTTATCTAACCAAACATGTTTTTATATATCCTTGCCAGTGCATTCAGTCAATAAACAATTCAATTGACAAACATTTAATGAGAGCATCCTCGGTACCAGGCAGCACTCTCATTCTGGGCATGGTAGGCTAGATGAATTTGGCACATTCATCAAGCCCATAACTTACTTGGAAAGTGCCCCCCCTTCATGTCTCCAAGTCCACAGAGCTAGGCGTTCAGAAGCCATGTTCATATTATATATGATGAAACTAGGGGTGACCTCTGATTTTTGTGGGTGAGCAATGTACAGATTTTCTCTCCCAAGAATGTTGAATGGGTGTTTATACTGTTCTGTGGTCACTTTGGGAGGTTGAAATTCTAATATGTCAATTTGGAAGTCATGGGAAAACCTTAATCTGCCATAAAAGAAATCATATGTGATCAAGAATGATAATAAACCAAAGTGCATGAAGAGGCAGCCCAGACAGCGAAGACATTTGAGGGCTTTCCAGAATAAATTCCAAAACATTCCCAGGGCCCAGGTGCATTTCTTGTCCTGAGGCTCCCTAAGACTATCATTTTCTTTTATACTAGACCCCCTGCTTTTTTCTTTTCTTCCCCAAAGTCAAGCTTATTTCTGTAATTTGCCACTAAAAGACTTTTAGCTAACAGACCAATCATTCAAGATTCATAAGTTTGTACCCAATGTCAGTCTGATAGAAGAGAGAGAGAGAGCAATCTAGTTTGGGGCAATTTCAAAATGATGTTTTACAAACACCAAAATCTTATTACACTGTAAAATCTCACAAAATAATTGATAAGTTTGCAAAACCAACCCAAACAAGAAATAAATAAAAATTTGTGACACTTTTTCTGTTTAGGCATTTCGCTGTAATAATTCTTCTCAACCCCATTTCCTTTTGGAAAAAAAGTAAATTAGCTCTTCTCAATCAAGGTTGATACTAACAGGTTAAGCCTTAAGGGACTACATCTACCTCTCTGCTTTATAAACCACCTGAAATATTTTGAGTCTTGAATAAATGTCACTCTGCAATACTTTTTTCAATCAATATTCTCTCAGTTGTCATATATATATGCCAACTGGGGAAATACAGATTGAGAAAAGTCTCTCTCTTCCACAGGCTGAGAAACAGCTCCCACTTAAGAAACTCTAATTTCTTTCAAGAAGAGAAAATGAGCAAGTAACATCTAATTATGCATCAAATCGCACCGTTGAGTATACATAAGAGAGCAATATCCCTTCAGTAAACTCAACACAAAAACACAGCCCATGCATCTGATATCTCCCCTGATATCTGCGTCATAATCCTACATTGTCCAGATTTCCTGTCAGCTGTACTTCCTACTTCATTTCTCCTTCCTTCTGTCCCTACTCCTGTGCTTTCTCCTTCTCTCCTGCTCATTTGTGAGGCAGGAAACCAATAAAACACCACCCAGTACTCAGGGCCTACCAGATTCTGAAATCAACATTGAGCTTTAGGAACTAAGCTTGGTGGCAGTATGCAGAAAGGTGAAAGCAGGGATAAGAAATCTCTCTGGAGCACTTGATGTGCTAAGAGAATCTCTCTGCTAGAAAATATGGCCCCTGTCTCAATATTACTAGCAGGCAAATTTTGGGGGGTTATCCTGGCCTGGAGTCTTTCACTCAGATCATCTTTCTCAGGATCATCATCCTCCAGATGAGACCAGAAAAGGGTTGAATATCAAATACATTCAGTATCAGAACTGGTTACTGATGCTTCATCTTTGTTTCTCAACCAGACTTTATGCTCTTTAGTTCCTGTGAACTTTCTGGATTTGATGATTGTCTGACAACTTAATAATGATTCCCTTCCTATTTCTCCTACTTTACCAGATTTTTCACATGATCTCTTCTTGGACTCTGTCCACAGTCTTGGTCTGCCTGAAGTTCCACTTATTTATGCATTTATTGGTTGCTTCTTATATATGCCTTGATCAGAGATTGAACCCACAACCTTGGCATATCAGGATGATGCACTAACCAACTGAGCTACCAGAGCAGGGCCACCTCTTTTCTTTAGTCCTAATTTTCTCCTGCACCTCAACTTCTTGTCACCCAGTAGTCAGTATTTCATAGACATGAAGGCTAACTCCAGGCAAAAGAAAACTGGACATAGCTTGCCTTCAACATTGTCCATACTTCCCATCCTATAACCTTGAATCATACCCTCCACAACCAACTATCTCTATTAATCAGTCAAACTGGAAATAGAATTCTGGTGGCCCAATTCTGAACCTCACTCACTTACATAATTATGGAAAATTGACAAATCATGTACTTGGCAGCCTCTGAACCTTGCTCATATCATTCCACAATTTTTTGAAACCAGCTTCAAAATTTTTGAGGACTCACTGCAGCCACATAGACCCAGATGCAATATTTTAGATAGATTATGACATTGATTCATTATATACAATAAGCCTGTAAAAGGCTTAGAGAGGATAAGTCCCATGCGAAAGTCATGCAGTTAATACTCATATATAATGTAATCAAGGTTAAATCCAGGTGATTATCAAGCCCGTGATTTTGATTACACCTGTGCCTTCATAGAGAGGGCAAGAGAGGGCACAGATAGGCATTTAAATCATCCTCAAAGATGGCAGCATAGGTACACACAGCTCGCCTCCTCATACAACCACATCAAAATTACAACTAAATAATAGAACAACCATTGCTCAAACTATCAGAAATAAAGTTGAATAGAAGTCTGACAATGACATAATTAAAGAAACCACATTCATCCAGACTGATAGGAGGGACAGAGACATGGAACAGACTGGTCCCACATCCTCATGTGGTGGATAAAAATTCAAGAGGGATATATTAAGTACAAGGAGTCCCACCCCACACCAGGCCCCTAAGCCAGAGTTTCAGTGCCAAGAAAATAAGTCCCCATAACTCCTGGCTATAAAAACTAATGGGGATTGAGGCAGTGGAAGAACCTGCTGGAGCATCAAGTAGTTCCTCTGAAAGAACCCACAACTAAGTTACTCAGACTCACTTCCTCTGATTTCCATCACTGGGGTAGAAGCTTGAAAGGCACCAGTAGCATATGGGGAGGAACTGAAGTATCTAGCATAAAGGTGAGAGCTGTGGAACAGTTTTCTCCCAGACAGAAAGATGGGCAGAGGCCATTGTCCCTTTTATGGACCCTCTATCCACAGAGCCACAGAGCCAGCGAGCTGGTGCCATATCTAAGACTCCATCAACCTGGCTAACACTGATTGCCCCGCCCTGGAGATCTCCTAGACTTCATCCTACCCAACTATGGGACCACCCAAGCTGTTAACAGAGACTTTTCCATATGAGTGGCTGGTCTTGGCTCATGTTTCACAACTTCCTAAATCCTCTCAAGCAAGTAACAAACAACCTCAGTGAGTCCCCAGCCCACACAACACTTGCTAAGTGGCCCCCAGGCCCAGCACTAGCAGCATCCAGCCTAGATTCGCAGCTTGGCTTCACCTGGGAATCGCCAAGCCCAGCACAAGTAGCAGCTATCTCTGATTGTTCTGTAGCCCAGGCAGGGTGGCCCCTGGAAAAACACAGGTGGAGGCTGACCTTGGTTTGCACCACCCGGGAAACCACATAGCCTGCACACCCAGTGGACAGCACTGCCACCCTTCTCCTGCACAGCTGGTCCTCCACAGAGGGTGAATGTTGGTGGTCAGTAGTCACAGCCAGTCCTTGCAGCTGACTGGCCTGGGTAAATTCCCCACACTGACCTGCCAACAGCAATCAAGGCTCAACTACAAGAGGAAAATACACTCAACCCACACAAAGGGCACACCTTGAATACCCAGCTCGGGAGACAGAGAAGGCTGTGCCACTGGACCCAACAGGACACCTGCTACATTAGGCCATGCTACCAACACAGGGAGTAAAAGTC
This sequence comes from Furipterus horrens, assembly GCF_987537825.1. NCBI lineage: Eukaryota > Metazoa > Chordata > Mammalia > Chiroptera > Furipteridae > Furipterus > Furipterus horrens. Next base: position 106,299,543 of record NW_028327176.1, on the reverse strand, counting down.
ACTCTATCTAATACATACAAACAAACACAGGAAGGTTGCCAAAATGAGGAGACAAAAAACCATGACCAAAATGAAAGAACAGTTCAAAATTCCAGAAAAAGAACTAAAAATAGAGATACACAATCTATCAGATGCAAGGTTCAAAACATTGGTTATAAGGATGCTCAAGGAACTTAGTGAGCACCTCAGCAGCATTAAAAAATCCAATTAGAAATGAAGAATACACTAATTGAAATAAAGAACAAATTACAGGGAAAAACAGTAGAGTGGATGAAACTGAGAATCAAATCAATGATTTGCAAGGTAATGAAGAAAAAAAAAAATCAGAACAAGAAGAAAAAAGAATCCCCCCCAAATGAGGATAGTGAAAAAAGCCTCTGGGACAATTTCAAGCAACCCACCATTCACATTATGGAGTGCCTGAAGGAGCAGAGAAACGGAAATAAGTTGGAAATCTATGAAAGAAAATTTCCCTAATTTGGTGAAGGAAATGGACATGCAAGTGCAGAAGTACAGAGAGTGCCAAACAAGATGAATGTGAAGAGGCCCACTCCAAGACACATCATAAAATGCCAAAGGTTAAAGTCAAAGATAGAGTCTTAAAAGGAGCAAGAGAAAAGCAGTTAGTTACCTACAGGGGAGTTTCCACAAAACTGTCAGCTGACTTCTCAAAAGAAACTTTGCAAGCTAGAAGGGATTGGCAAAAAATATTCAAAGTCATGAGAAGCAGGGACCTGTAGCCAAGATTGCTCTACCCAGCAAAGATATTATTTAGAATCAAAGGGCAGATAAAGAGCTTCCCAGACAATAAAAAACTGAAGGAGTTCATCATCACCAAACCATTATTATATGAAATGTTAAAGGGACTTATTTAAGAAAAAGACGATCAAAACTATGAATCATAAAATGGCAATAAATGCATATTTATCAACAATTGAATAAAAAAAAAAACTAAGCAAACAAGAAAAACAGAGACAGAATCATGGGTATGGAGAACGTTTGATGGTTGCCACTTGGGAGGGTAGTATTGGAGAATGGGTGAAGAGGTGAGGGGATTAAGAAGTACAAATAGGTGGTTACAGAATACCCATGGTGATGTAAAGTACAGCATAAGAAATGGAGTAGCCAAAGAACTTACACACATGACCCATGGACATGAACGATGATGTGGGGATTGCCTGAAGGAGTGGGGGTGCTGGGTGGAGGGGCAAATGGGGAAAAACTGGGACAACTATAATAGCATAACTGATAAAATATAATTTAAAAATAATTTTTAAACACCTATCTCTCTACATTTTTCTATGTCCAATCATTCTGTATCATTTGCTTTTCTTTTTACTAGTCTCCCTAAATCCAGTTTTTCTTTTCCTTAACGGAAAGAAAATATTCCTGCCAAAAGAACATTCCCAGAACATTGTAGAACCTGAGGTTTTCCACTTAATATACAAATCCATACATCCTTCCTTCTTCTACACACACACACACACACACACACACACACACACCCTGCACACTCCACCTCCCACAGAACTCTATAGTTCATGTGGCCAACACATCAAAATTTATACTGATGTCTCTCTGGACTTGGTTAAAAATCTACTCCCAAGAAGCAGTAAAGCAGTATGATATCGGTGGGAAGGGAGCATTAAGGACATAGATTTTATTTTTTGCAATAGTGTTAATTGACTCTATGACCTTGAAAAAGCCATTCAACCTGTCTGGGCTTTCTGCAAAAAAAGTTATAATTCTAACTCATGATTAGGTCTTTTAGTGGTGAGTAATGACACATTTTTTTATTTACACTCTTGCCTCTTCAGGAATCGTACCACACAGAGTTATTACATAAGGCTTGTTTCTGCTGTTCAAATCCATCTTTCAACCAAAGTTATTCAAGTGCATCTTAGAAAGTCTATAAAAGAGCATATAAGAAGCAACTGGTGGTTGCTGGCACACATGTGTTCTGTTGGAATATTAGTTAACTTCCTTTCTGCTCTTCTTAATATTTTGCTCATCAATGTCAAATAGTCATGTAACACACATTTGCTGAAAACTAAATTGCAACACAAATAAACTAATGGTTCTATCCAAGTGAGGTATCTCCTAATTCCTTGCTACTCAGAAAGGGGACTAGAGATCAGCAGTAGCTGAATCCCCTCAGAACTTGTTAGAAGTGTCAAAGCTGGGGCCCTGCACCTGATCTACTGAATCAGAATCTGCATTTTAACAAAATCCCTGGGTGATTCATGTGCACATTAAAAATCAAAAGCCACTCAAATAGAACTCATCCCATTAAAATATTGTGCTGCCCACCCTGAGGCAGTTCTTCCTTTGTCTGCCATTTCAGAGACATCTATTTAACCTTGAACGTCTGCCTTCAGACTCAAAGAGAGGCTTTAAAATAGATTGTCCTTTAGTAATTTCCAATCTACAGTGCAGCTTTGCTCATAATCCCTTAAAATCTTCAGAGTTCAGCTAGACTTTGGTTCTCTAATCCTGGCAATTCTAATTTGCTAAATCTGTGTCCAAACAAAAACAAAGAAAATTATATGAATTAAGTTAGAAGAGTCTATAAAGGTGAGCTACTATAAAATTGTTGTCAAACAATATTACAACAAAACTAGCTTGAAGAGGCCGCTCTTTCATTTCTGTCTGCTACAGAACCCACAGAAAAGCCAATCTCAAAACTTATAAACACAAATATCATTCTTATAGTAACTCCATAATTTTCTCTCCAGACTAAGTAGAGAAATAAAAACAGCTAACAATTCTCATAGTCGGCACAGAAGGCACAGAAGGAACAATGAGAAAGTTCACCAAATGGCAAGTTTCAATTCATTTTGATGAACCCACTGAGAACAGATTTACTTTGGATGTAAGATTTTAGAAGTACCTCAAAAACAAAACCACTATCATCATGGAGCTTTTAAGCATACCTCTATTAGATGTTCTCTGGAGCCATTTTCTCACTTGGAACTTAGCCTATGTCAGAAACTGTAGTGTCTACAGAGATTAGTAAGACATATGAAGAGGGACCCAAAAAATATCAAAATTTGTTTATTAAAAATTGTGTATTTATTCTTACATGTTTAAACTTCAGTCACCTTCAAAGTACTCTCCATTTGAAGCAATACACCTATTGAGATGTTTTCCCCACTGCTCAAATCATTTTTGAATTTGTTGATTTTAATGCACTTTAGTGTTTTTTGCCATTTTTTGTTTCACCTCATCCACATCAGTAAAACATTTCCCACTGAGGACCTTTTTTTCATCCAGGGAAACAACAACCAAAAAAATGTTGCTTGGGGTGAGACTGGGTTAATTGGGAGGGTGGAGAATGGAGATCATGCCATTTTTGGTCAAAAACTGAATACTGTACAGTATGGTATGGGCAGGTGCACTCATAAATCACTCATCATGAAATAGGCAAACATGTTGAGTCGTCAAAAACAATTTCACTAAAGCCAAATGCAGCCTCTCACAACAATGCCAGCTGGTACCCTGATACAACTGGGTTCTAAAATACTCACATAGTGGGGGAAGCCTGTATATAAGTGGGCTGCCCTCCAGAATATAATTCCAATTTTGGGGGGGGTACCCCCCTCATAACCCTTGTTCTCACAGGGCTGATAATCCAATTGAGTAAACCACGGAACAATTAATGTAAGTCAAGTCCTGTCACTCCTCTCAAAGCTCTCTAATGCTTCACCTTATCACTTAGAGTAAAAGGCAAAATGCTTGCAATGCTTGCAGGGCTTGCCTTCAAGTGTTGTGTGACCTAATCTTTTCTATCCCCAACCAGCCTCTCCCTTCCCAATCTAATCTCCTGCTACTACCCTTCCCACCGCTGGACTCCCTTCACTCTATCACACACTGTGACAGTCCCTCCTCTGGGAGCTTGCACTTGTTCTTTGCTTTGTCTGGATCTCTTTTCTCCCTTTCCAGGATTGTAGTCCCTACCTTTTTCCCTTACCTGCCTTATTTTTTTCCAAAGTATTTATCACAATCTGACATCAGTCCATGTTTATTGTCTTTCTTTCCCCAACAGAATGTAAGCTGTGTGAGGCTAGAGATCACGGCTTCATTCCCTTTTGTATCTCCAACACCTAGGACCACACCTGAAATTTAAGAGATACTAAACAAACATTTAAAGAATGGATAAATTGACAGCCAGAAGCGCTGTATGCTGGCTATAATCCAATACAAAGGCTTTAACAGGAGTTTGTTGCCAGCTTGGGGTCTCCCATGATTTTTCCTGAAGTGAATTTCTGATTACAGTATAAGCCAGGAAAAGGAAACTGCAGGATAGGAGATCCACACTGCCTTTCACCAATAGAGAACCAGAAGGAAAGTAGATTAGTGACTCTGCCCTCAGAGATAAGAGTAGAAGGCTGAAGTTTTCATCTGATGGATATAAGTCAAGGCCAGATAGCACTTCTTTTAGAAACTTTACCAAATTTAACCCTCTTCATTAAAGAAAGGTTTCTTTTTGTGCCCTCCCCCCCATTTGCTTATGGTAATAAGCAATAAAACTCAAAATTAAAAGACAATACCGCCATCTTTTTTGGAGAATTCAAAAGTTAGGTGGAACTCAGGAGATTGTATCTAACTTTATTAGAGAGAGAAAAAGTCCAAGAGCTAGAGTATGTGGAGCCCCTAGAGTATGTGGAGCCCCAGGGCCTGTGGGCAGGTTTTAGTGGCCTGCTATTCATTTGTGTTTATAATTCATCAAGTATACACTTAAACTTCAACATTGCTACTTGGGGCACTGTAAAAATAGACACTGTTTCTGACCTGTGGAACTTAGAATCATAATTTATGACAAGTTGGTACTGCCTCTGGCTAGAGACCAAAGTTGAAAATTAACTGCCAGTACTGACCTAAAAAATCCATTACAAATATTTTTAAATAATGGCTTCTTAGAGCAGCACCTTTCTTAAATTAGTAACTTCAACTAGCATTGAAGTTTCTAATTGCCTTTGACTACAGTAGAAAGCTCCGACGTGGCTGTGATGAGGTGATGGTCCCAGTTTCCAACATCTTATTTTTATCCTTTTGATGAAATAAGATGTGTAACAAAACAGCAAAAATATAATAAAACACAAAAAATAGAAAACTCTGTAAACCTAGCTAGGAATTCTACCAATCTGATAGATCCAAAGAGCTGTGAAAGTGTCATAATTGTTTCTTTTACCTGTTTGCTTCAGTCGTGTCTATATTTTCCAGAGTTATTTATTTTTTTAAGAGTTTCTGCGGCAATAAGCTCATAGCAACTCAGAAACATTTCACTAGTCAAGAGTGTTGACGAAAGCAGTGTTCTCTAAATTATATAGCTGAATTACTCATTCAATTAATAACTGTTTATTAGCTCTAATTCTTTTTTCAAAAAACAATAGTATATGCTTGAAGCAAATTATTAACCTTTATTTTCCCCCTCAGGGAAATATCTCAAATGTCAAAACACTACAGTTTTCAAGATTGGAAAAAAGAAAACAACAACAACAGGAAAAAAAACCAACAGGTTTTTATACCACGCATTAGTCATGAGCTGCTGACATGGCATTACAGATATCTGTACTTCACTTTATTTTTTTCATCAGAATAATGAAAACAACATTTTCTGTCATGCTAACTCACAAAGTGATTGTGAGAATCTAATATGATAATACGCATGACATAACTTTGTAAAAAATGCATAAAATGAATTTGAAAATTTTTTTTCATTTATAATACAGTGTTAATACTAAATGATACTAAATGCTTACACAAAAGTACATACCACACACAAACTGATGTGTCTTTCCCCCCCCAAAAATTATAATTACTATGATAGTTGTACACAAGGAAACACACATAAGATTTCAGTAATTATAAACCACATACCATGGCTCAAGAAACATTCTGTGGAATGTACACAGCACAGATTGGCCAAATTGAAATATTTCAATGGTTGGAGAAAAGACAATAACATGACTCAAATCTGAGGAGGCGTATATGATAAATGCTGTAGCACTGAAGTGTGCTGTGTCAAGAAAAACACAGTCAAGGACAAACTGCTTTTAAGTTTAAAGAAGACATCAGCTCTACACAAAAGCTTTCAGGGCCACATTTTCTGGACAACAGAGACTTCAAGAGCCCTCAAAAGAGTGAGTCACGCACCACTAAAGCAGGACACAGCAGCTGGCATTCAGAACCAGGAACAAAGTATCTGCAAGTTTAAGCGCTCTTCTTTACAGTGTTCCAGGAAACTGCGTTTGCTTTTACCTGTACATAGCCATGCGGCTTATTTTTTTTAATCTGTTGTTTTGTACTCCCTAGATTCAGTATCCCATCATGGGCAACAATGAACATTTTGTAATGGCATGAAATTTCAAAAGCAAAAGCCAAATGTCATCTAAGCCACATACCCCTACCTACCTCCGAGGGAAAAGGCTGGCACTTCCCCATCTTGTAGAGCTCAACCTGTTTTCTTATCCAGAGAATAGAGATCCCACAGCCTCTGTTAATATTGTGATGATTCAGCTCAGGAATTAGAAAAACTTGTGAAGTTTCAACCTAGATTCCCCTTTCCTTTGCTCTCTTTGTTATACTAGGGGAAGCACTATCCACAGGTGCAAAACCTTCACATACTATTTACCCTGCCTAGCATTCTCTTCAGTAAGTGATCACATCTTTGCAGGCAATGCTAAAATGCCAGCCCAGCAAAGATGTCCAATGAATGTCCCACTTTCACAGAGGCCCAATTCCCCAACTTCTTCATCAACCTTTTCTTATTCCCTTCAAATTATCTAAACCCCATAATGACTCCTTTTGAAAGTTACACAGAACAAGGATGACCACTATCACTCATCTTAGGTAATGTATTTAAATGCCGTGAGCCTGTTTTTAATGAGCTGTGAGTCTATGTTTTTATCTGTAAAAATAGTCTCTCATATTATCTCAGAGGTAATATTTTAGAGATTTTTGTGTACAATAACACCTCTCATTTGTACAAGGCTGCAGCGGCAACTTCACAAATTATGATAGGTGTAACCCCTTGAGGTTGACAGTTATACCAATTCCCATTCTATAGACAGGTATTTCCAATATTCTCAATTCTCAGTTTCTTTCTAGTTTTGATATACTGTGATAGTGTTTAATAGAAAAAGAGAAACTGAGGCACAGATGGGCCAATCAGTTTCATAAAGGCCCCCAAATTATTCTCCCTGAGCTCAATAAAAAATAATTTGGCTTCCAGAGTAAAGAATAAAAATATTTTAAGGATAAGGGTTAGGTCATTTTTTTTTCTTCCAGTGTTGAATTGGCAAAGTGGCAATGTAAAGAAGCAAATGTGTAAGCCAAGTTAAAAAGAAAATGATTATGAAAAAGTGATATCTCCTTAAAAAGTCAGTTCTCAAAAACAAAATGACTTCTGTATTAGGCTTTTGCTACCACAGCATTTTAGCATATATTTTCACTTCAACTTGTTTATTACATTTCTTGCTTAAAATAGGAGTCAAGTAATTTTAACTACTTATTTTATATAAAACATACATTTATTTATGTAATTTAATTATAACCTATCAAATGTTCCCAATAACTTTGTTTTTCTGTGCTCCACATATACATGTGGACACATATATGAACAAAAAGCAATATGTACCATCAGAATTACCTGTCATATGGCACCTGTATGTGTATGTATGTTTAAGCACACATATGTACACATGTATATAGTTTTATTTTTCAAAAGCATTCTCATTTATTAATTTATTCAGAACTTAATCATGAAGAGAATTCATGATGGTAAAAATTGAAAATTCATTCATAAAAGTGAAAAAGTATAATTTCATTTATAAATGATATTACTTAAAAGTAAAAATATTATAAATCCTTAAAAAGCAAATGCCATATACCATCACTGCATGTAATTATTTCTAATCTATTTTATTCCCATGTAATGTAAGTACAGGGTTAAAATCATGAAATGAAATCAAGGTGACTGAAATAAATAATTATACCTATGCAGGAGATGTTCTTTGTTATGTGATAAACTTATTTAATAATAATCCCTTCACAAACCCACCTATATCTCAAGGGCATTTGGGTATTAACATTTAATTTAAAACCTGGTTAAAAATTTCCTTGAACTTTTTAGAGAAAAAAATCTAAAGTAAATGCAAATTATCATTAAAGCCAGTCAAAGCAATACTTTGTATTGTTCTCCCCAGATAATAGAAACATAGAACTTATAGGATTATTTTATTATGCAGGAAAAGGTTTATATATTATATTTATAATGAGTTGTTTATGCTATGTCCCATTTTATGAAGTAATTATGTATATTTGCCTCTTTGAAATAGTTTCTTAAAATATTAAGCTAAGAACTCTCATATATATATATATATATACCAGTCTGATAATATATACCAAGAAAATAAATATTTGTATATAACTAAATATATATTTAATCATTCAATATCTGAAATCCATATTTATTATACTATTGAGTGCAATTATATATGAGGACTATTAAAATATTCTTGATTTTCAACATTACTCTCAAGAAAAGTATATCATTATTTGAAATATTAAAATAGTTGTAATATTTTCATATCTAAAGTGGGAAACTATTCCACTTTATTATGCTTTTGCAGTGCTAGTTTCCATGGCAACTCCTTCACTTCACTGCGTTAGTATTGATAGACTCACAGCAATAGAAAGGCTCGGAAAGTTCCTATGTAAGAGAATGCTCTCATTGTTCAATTAAGTGTTTGAGGACCAGACTCACAGATTCATGACTTCTTTACTGTCAGTCCAGTATTTAGGGTCAAAGCAGGAAGTATAGGTGGATCTTTTGACCCCCGTTTCAGCATTCTTTTAACTATATTATACTGCCTTCCACTGTTCAAAACCAATTGACATTAAAATTACACACACACACGCAAACACACTCCATATATATGCCCTATATGTATGAAAACCAACATACTCAAGTGATTTGACTGAATCAGGCTACTTTAAGAGTTAAACTACCCTTTTATGACTTTTCAGACAAAATAAAAATACTTTTATCCTTGCGGCATGAAAATGACAAGATGAGTTGTTGGCCATGGAGGTAGGACACTATGACGACTGTTTTGAAAGAGAAAAAAAATCAGTATTAAGCAGTGATTTTTGTCTTCTTAATGTCTCAAACTGCTTTTCTAGAAATTTTTGCTAATTTTACTGAACATTCCTATTGTTTAGGAATTTTCAATTTATAAACAATAAAAATTGAAACTACAAAGGAAATCTTTAACTAGTAATAGTTAGGTAACTTATTTCATGGTTTCAATTTGTTAGGAAAAAAATAATTCTCCTACGTAATTAAATTTATTCCATAACAGATTCTAGTCTCGATCTGTGCTGTCTAGCACGATGGTCACTAGTCCTGTAACAAGCGGTGTCCCCAAAGTCCCCACAGCCCATTGTTTTGGGCTTGGGGGAAGGATACAAGACAGCTTTTAAGGTACTTTGTATATCTATGGCAGGCTGGTAACTAGATAATAGCTATACTACTACCTGGGTAAAAGGCCAGTAAAAGGTCAGATGATAGGGTTTGAGGTACTTTGCATATTAATGACAAAGAGATAGCTGAGCCTTTCCTAAAGGGAAGCTGTGATGCCACCTGAGTAAAAGGGCAGATGATACAGCTTAAGATACTTTACATAACAATGAGGCATTCAAAATTAGGGTGGCCAGCCATGAGAAGGGGAAGAACCATAAGGAAGGGGCCATTCTGTTTGGAAGCATGAAGAAGGGACCCTGTCAACTGTGAGAAGAAACACGATGGGAGGAGCATGTCAGAGGAGTGTGATGGAGCAGCAGATTGTAGCAGCCATGTGAGAAGTAGCCATGCAGTTTGTTGTCAGGATTAGGCCATGTGGCCTGGGCTAGTAAGAAAGCAGGCATGCTGCTGCTTTGATCATGCAGGCTCTAGCTGGTTCTTTTTTTTTTTTTTTTTTTTTTTTTCCTCTAGCTGGTTCTGATGTCACCAAAGACTCTGCCTTGAGGACTGGACTCTATCTGAACTCTTGGAACTCAAGACATGCAGAAAGGACACTCTCTTAGGACTTGTGCCTTTCCAGGACTTCACCATGATCCAGTGCAACATGGCACATGGTTTCCTGGACTGTTAATGGACCCTGAAGACAACATACCCCAGATCCTGAGGACAGACCTGACAGATAAGGAATGGGGAACTACTGGGCATGGTTTTGGCTTCTAGCCTTTTGGGGAGCAAGGGAAGTGCTGGGTCTCCTGGGAAAACATGACTCTGAGCAGGAGTGCTTACAGCCCTCCTCCCGCCCCAAGTTCGGAATACTGTTAATATAGACCTGTTTTTCTCAACACTAATTGTTGCGTCATACACCAAGGCACCATGTGAACGAGCCCCACTTTGCTGTGCAACAGTCCTGTGTTCAAAACTTAATATGTGGCTAGTCTACATTTGAGATGAACTATAAATGTAAAATACATGGCAGTTTTCACAGAGAGTGTCCAAAAAAGTAATGTAAAATATCTCAATTTTATAATGATTATATGTTGAAATGATAATGTATATTATCATTATCAATATATATTATTGAATATATAATAATATAATACATTGTTATAAAATGCCATATATAATACATAATATATAACATAATTGAAGATATTATAATATAGTCTTGAATCTGGCCTGTTTGTTTTTACTTTTTTAATGTGGCTACTAACAAATTATAAGTGACATATATGACTTGTATTTATGATTCTCATTATATTTTTCTATTGCTCTCATTTCCTCAAGTCCAAATCCTACCCTAGATTATTTAACATAAACTTTTCCTTAAACTCTCTTCTGATCTCTCCTATCAGGAAATGAACTCTCCTTCTCTAAAATTCAGTATCTTGCTGCTGGCCCCACCAAGTCTGTTCTAACACCACTACTAGAATGCAAGTTACTGGCAAGTAAGGTCTATGGGTTTATGTATGTTTGTAGCTTGCAAAACAGCTACCATTGAATTTCATTAAAACATCAGTAAACTTTTATTAGAAAAGTAAGCAAATAAACTTATATGTGGTAAACTTATTCTCAGTTCACTTTTGCTCAGGTAAAGTTGTCTTGAGGGCTCAGAAATTTCTAGAGTAGGTCTAACACCTAGTAAGAGGATACGTACCAGCTGACTCTCAGATACTGCAGAGGATGGTGAGGAGAGGTTTGCCTGCAAAATATAAACATAGTGTTTACTTAGCAAAATTTCATAATTTAGAAAAATAATATATGTTACTAAGTATTTTGAAGATCTTTTATTATTAAAGTAATATATCTTCATTGTAAGAATTTGGAAAAAGTATAAAATTAAAGAAAAAATATTACTATGTCACCAAAAGTGACTTTTAGCATTTTCGGTATATTTCCTTACAACATTTTTCCTATGTGTTTTTATTCAGTTCATATAATAGTAAATATGATGTTTTATATGTTCATTTCCCTGAACATCTTAGCATAAGCATTATTATAAGAAATCAAAAATTCTTCAAGGTCACATAATATTTAATTCTCTGTACCATATTTTACTTAAACATATCAGCATTGTTGTATTTATATGTATTTACTGCAAATTAAAACAGAAACAGATTTTTCTTTAAGTATCTTTATATACAAAAAAACCCAAAGTTTTCATGATTTGTGAAATAAAATAATTTGGTTTTTTTCTTAAGTTGTTTTAAATTAAAGAGGAGGCCAATATTATTTCTTCATCCTTGATTTCTGTATTTCATTCCTTTCACCTGGATTTTATTTTTTCTTACTGAAGTAAATGCTCTGGTATTTTTTTCAATCCTTACTATCTTGGACTTTATCTGAAAGTATTTTTATTTTGTTTTCATTCTTGAATGAGAGTTTAACTGGACATAGAAATCTTGGGTAATAGTTGTCCTGCAGCATCTTGATAGTCCTATCCCACTGGCTCTGGCTTCAGTGACTGCTCTCAGTCTAAATGCCATGCCTTGGCAGATCAGCTGTCCACACATTTGGTTAGTGTTTAAGATTTTTCTCCCTGACGTTCTATAATTTCACTGTGATGTCTCTGAGGGTGGATTTTCTTTTTATGTGTCCTTTCCTGGAACTTGGTGTATTCCTTCTTTCTGAGTATGCATGTCTTTCTTTAATTCTGGAAAATCCTCCATGAATCTCTCTTCAAAGGTTGCCTTTCTCCCATTATATCTAATCTCAACTGTATACTAGTATGTTTAAGATGGCAATTAAACTTTATATTTAATGAATTTATTTTTAACTAAGAGAAGTTCTATTTGGTTCTTTTTCAAATCTCTTTTTATGGTAACTAACTCCTGTTAACTATTTTAATATTTTTAATATATTTATAAATTTTTTCCAGATTTTTCTAGAGTCCCTCATTGCTAAATCCTCTATTTCTTGTCCCTGCGGACTCTCTCATGCCTCTCCCCCATAATAATCTTTAGTCATTTCATGGCTTTTTTTTTTTTTTAGCTCATCTTCAGTCAGAGTAACTGGTGAAGATTTCTGTAGGTGTCTGAGAAGCCTTGGGTTGGAAAACGATCTCTACAATACATTTCAAATTCACCCTTATTGGGGCCCTAGGAGTTTTATTGGCTTTAGACCTATCCCCACTTTATTTTATGACCCTGATATTTCTAAACCTCAAGGGTAGCATATCACCAGATCTTTAAGTTTCACAGGTGAGATGTCTATTTTACTACCCAAGAGTGTAGGGTAAAGATAATGGGTAGATTTATCTTTTGTTTGTTTGTTTCATGTTTTATGTCTACTGTGACCTTCTAGGCTCCTGGACTTGCTCTGTAATGAAAGTTATAAGCTCCTGGATCCTAGCACCTTGGCTCTGAAGTATCTATGTTCCATTGGAGCTTTCGTTTCTTTTTAACACTCTTCCTTGAAGCTCCTACTTTTTTTCTGGCACTCAGAGGTTTCTCTTTCTTTCTTTTAGTTGGATTACATAAGCATATTTTACTAGTTATATTTTATCAAGCATTATTGCATTTAACTAGGGGGCTGAGTTCCCACATCAGCTAAACCTTCAACTTTCATGGAGAATAGTCGACATAAAGATGAATAATGACAAATATACTTAGCTAAAATATAACAAATTGTGCTCCTAAATATTTCTATTCTTTTTAAAATAGAAAACATTTTCAGGATTTATTATAGATGCGTCAATATGGCTTTCACTCTCTGACAGATAAAATGTAGTGAACATTGAAAACTGAGTGGTTCCTATGGTATTGCCAAGTACCTAGGTGAGTGAATCACCAAACATAATGAAGAGGCAGCTGCAGTTCTTCTCACACTGTGTCCAGCATTGCTTGTTTCCTGCTTTTTGAGTCATGCCATTCTTCATGATAGTCACTGCTTGCTGCCATTCCTGGTTGCTGTGTGGCAACAGGATGTCTTGGCCAAGTGCTCCCCACTTTGATTCCTGTAGACCAGGGTAGTGTGCACTGAGGTTCATGGCTATTCTGTGCTGCAGAAAACTGTCCCTCAGAATGTACATCACAGTGTTGTTACAGTAGGTAGCTAGTTGGACAAGTGTGAGCCTCTAGCCCCAGAGGCTGGACCTCTTCCTCAGGGAGATGGAGCTGAGCCACCTGGTCGTGGATGAGACATTGAGCATCGTGTACTTGGGGTACACCACGGTGTCCTTTGTTTGCACTCCAATAAGTCTTGCCCCTACACCTCAAACTAACCTAAAAGAGGCGGGGCAAACATCTAATTAAGCCAGATTAACTAGGAAGGGGCAGCTTCACAGACACTCCAGGGAACAGCCACATCCTCCACCAAACAGACACTAATTCCCAAGCAGGCAGGAAAGGTGGCTTTCCCATCGCCCCAGGGAACAACCAGCACATTCCCCCAAATTAGCACAGGAAGGGAGAAACAGTGAGGGGGAATTCCAGTGCTGAAGCAGGTGCAGTAGAAGCCAAGATGGCTCAGGGCAAGGTCCTTTTACTATGAGGCACGGACCCTAGGAGCAAAAATGGTGACAATAAAGGGGAGAAGAAAAACCTGAGGAAAAGATTCCGTAGGATAAGGGTACAACCCCCAAGAAAATCCAGGAAAGGGACTGGATAAGGAGAGGTACCAGCATAGCCTTGAGAAGATCCAGGAAAGAGATTAGATAGTTTGAAAGAAAGCCTACGCTGGTGTCGGTAGCACCCACATTCGTGCTTTCTCTCTGCAGCAGCGCCGGGCAAAACACAGCTCCAGTGGCGGGCCAGACGAGAACAGAGACTGTGCTGGACTGCGGGAGCCTGTGAAGCAGGCTATTAGCACAACAGCTCTGGGTCCTGGCTCTCTTTATGGGCTTGGTGCGAGCCTGTCGCCCCAGAGGCTGGGCTTAATCCTCCGCGAGATGGAGCTGAGCCACCTGGTCATGGATGAGACATTGGGCATGGTGTACTTGGGGTGCACCATGGTGTCCTTTGTTTGCTCTCCAATCTTGCTGCTCTACCTCAGATCCTCCTTTGCATGGATCCTTGAAATGCATTTCCTGCAATACCGTGGAGGAATCCTGTTTTTTCTGACAACAGCATTTTTTCTGTTCACTTAGAGTTTTGTTTTTAACCCCATAATGTAATATGAGAAATAATGATTTCTTTTAAAATCTTTATTTTTTTTCCCTTTAAGTTGATTTTACGTTATTGAAATGAGAGGATTCTCTATGAATTTCCTAAGTTAAATGAGTACCTACTGTAAAATATGCCAAGTTAAATACATATTGACTAAGACAAAATATAATTAAATTTTTATCTCAGTAATTATAGAAAGAAGAGGTTATACATTAAAATAAAGTATTTGCACAATTTAACTATATTACTAACATTTGTCAGTACACTGAGCTAAATAATACCAAACTGTTAAGGGAAAAAATAAAATGCTCAAGCAAACGTATTAATTAAATTAGGGAAAAACCTAGATAACTTTGTACCCAGTCTCCAAAAGTCCCCAAAATCCCTTCACTGAGTATCATGACATAATAAGATGCTTTAGACATCCTCAGCAATTTTTATTTTATTTAATATAATAGACTTTATATCACTATTACAAGAAACTATTCCCAGAGGAAAGATAGAACCTCAGGGTAGAGTAAATCCCAATAGAGCCACTGAAGATCCTTCAGCAAAGAAAGAAGAAGAATTGGTTTATGTGTATTATCGTGAATATAAGCCAGATTCTTTCAATTAACCCAATCAAGTCAAACCTTTTGAGAAGCCTCCCTCTCCTTGCCTAATACAGGTCAATGATGCTTATTAAATGTTGTAGCTATAGTTATGTTATCAAAATTGTAGCAACTGCTTTTCAAAAAGTGAGTTGCTTTTCAAAAAGTGTTTGGTGAGTTGAGATTGGAGCAGTGAGTGCAGAGAGGAGGCTACTTTATATGAACAACTGCCTATCAGTCAATTAAGCTAAGGTAGAGAAGCAACGTGAAGTATCAAAAAAATGAACTTGAAATTAGATTTGCACAACACAACACTAAGCTTTTGGTCATTCGTGTCTATTCATATTAATACTGACTGTGAAGAACAACATTATAATGGCTCTTCTGTGAAACAAAATCCCATAATCCATTTTACAGCCTAGCTTATGGCACCATTATCCATGCTTGAGGAAATCTGAAATGATGAGGATACAAGGCACAAAGGGTATCTCATTAAATCCTCTCTTCCTCCTTATCTAGCAGAACCCATATAATTACCTTCCATTCCCTCCTCAACCTCTTTCCCATGAGCATACCTTAGAAATATATCTAAACAATAAGAAAAAAGATATAAGACTGTCTAATCAGTAGAGTGGAATTCATGCTTAAATTGTTCACAGCTATTCCTGTAACTCATCAAATCTCTGGTTATATCCTATGGAAGGAGATTGGAACCCAGGTCTGGATTTAAGTCACCTTTTAGCCTGAGATCTATGACTACAATAGTGCATGTCAGCTCTGAATCTCTCCAGCCTGGCAACATTTTCAAGCATAGCAACAAAAGGAGTTTATGAGTTGGCTAAATTGGAGACAATTGACCTTTACTTGAATCTCTCTCTTTCTCTCTCTCTCTCTCTCTCTCTCTCTCTATACACACACACACACACACACACACACACACACACACACATATATATATGAGCTTTAATAAAGTTTCACACTTTTAATATATTGTGATATTTAGAAAGCAATATGTATGCAATTGTAATGATATTGTCTGTCCCTCAAGCTCATTAAAATGAGACGTTACCTGTACTCTCTACTCAATAAGCCTGTCTCCATTATTTCTCTGTAATTAAAAAGTAACCTGTGAAATGCATAGTTTATAATATGAGACATTATCAATAGAATGTGATTCCAACCAAGGGTTTTTTTGACAAATTAGCAATAGATCCAAATACTTGCCCTATTTTTAAAGATTTCTCTTTATTAAGAGTATACTGTGGTTTTAAATTACATAAATGAAGCAGATTTAAATTGATAGTAATTAATATAAAATAATACACATTTACAAAGATAAGCATAATGCAAAGAAAAAAATTATATTCACCTCCAAAGATAATAGAATTAAAACAATAAAATAGAAATTTAAATAGAAAATTTATTCCTCTACATAGAGGGAAAGAAACTCTTTTAAAAATGAGTATCAAGCCCTGGCTGCTGTGGCTCAGTGGATAGAGCATCGGCCTGCGAGGCAAGTGTCGCTGGTTCGATTCCCAGTCAGGGCACATTACTAGGTTGCACGTCAGGTCTCCAGTTGGGGGTGCAAGTAAGAGGCAACCACACAGTGATGTTTCTCTCCCTCTTTTTCTCCTTTCTCCTCTCTCTAAAAACTAAATAAATAAAATAAAATTATCTGATAAATTATGAGTTAACTGACATCTAAGCAAGTTATTTAAAACACTAGCAATATAGTAAAACATTAACATCATATGTTACCAAATATGAAATTATTTATTCAAAGATAGACTGAAGGTAATTGGACATGAAGAAATAAGACCCAAAGAATAAATACTTATGAATCAAATATTTAAGGAAGACAAACTATTCCAAGCTTCTGTAGATTTACACAAGTATTAATGTCAAGGGCTTTGACCTGTGGAAGACCTGGGTTGGTTTTGCCTACTCTGACTTCTGATACTTGGTTACTTCCTCTGTAAAATGGAGACTTTGTAATAATAATATCCACCCCATGAGATTAATGTAAGGTTAAATGAGATAGTTATACCTCAATTGAAAGGTGAGAATTTAAAACAATAGTTATTATTATTGTTGAATTTGGTATCTGTTAAAAATAGTCAAGTGAAATATTGATGATAAATCAATATAATCAATTCCACAAGTGACCAGTAGAGATCATTCAACATGTCATTAGCCTAGTTTAAATTCTATAGCACTTAAGAAAACCTAAATTAAATCACAGTTGACCCTTGAACAATGCAGGAATTAGGGGTGCTGAACCCCTACACACTCAAAAATCCACATATAATTATTTTTT
Organism: Furipterus horrens; assembly: GCF_987537825.1. NCBI lineage: Eukaryota > Metazoa > Chordata > Mammalia > Chiroptera > Furipteridae > Furipterus > Furipterus horrens. The sequence continues at coordinate 106,282,008 of NW_028327176.1, read as the reverse complement.
AAATGTAGAACAATGAAATTTTATAAAAACTTTATTTATAAATGTAAAAAATTAAAGATTGGGTGTTTCTTACTATTGATTATGTTACAGTTGTCCCAATTTTTCCCCCTGAGCCCCCCCTCGCTCCAGTTGTCCCCGCCCCCTTAGTCAATGCCCATTGGTTGTGCATATAGTTCTTCTGAACATCTTCCTGTCTACTCCACTCCCTCCTACTATGCTTCTTAATTCCTGTACCATCCTCTTCCCTTTGCCCCATTCCCCCTCCCTGCTGACCTCCCCCCATAATGTTCCCCGTATCTATAATTCTTTTTCCCCCTCTCATTGCCTACTTAGTTTGCCTTTGTTTCAATTCCCTAGCTTCTGCTGTTGGTTGTTGTGATATAGTTTTCATTTTAATGTTCATAGTTTTGACCCTCCTTCTTCTAAACAAGTCCCTTTAACATCTCATATAACAGTGGTTTGGATCTAACAAACTCCTTCAGTTTTACTTTGTCCTGGAAACACTTTCTCTGCCCTTCTATCCTGAATGACAGCTTCACTGGATAGAGTAATCGTGGTTGTAGCTTTTTGATTTTCATTACTTTGAATATTTCTTGCCAGTCCCTTCTTACCTGTAAAGTCTCCTTTGAGAAATCCACTGATAGTCTAATTGGAACCCCTTTGTACATGATTCTTCTCTTCTCTCTTGCTGCTTTTAAGATTCTCTCTTTAATTTTTGACATTTTGATGATAATGTGTCTTGGTGTGCTCCTCCCTGGGTCCAGCCTATCTGGAACTCTCTGTGCTTCCTGGACCTGTAAGTTCATTTCCTTCCCCAAGTTAGAGAAGTTCTGCTTCATTATTTTTTCACATGATTTTTCAATTTCTAGTTCTTCTTCACCCTCTGGCAATCCAATAACTTGAATGTTCGTTCACTTATAGCTGTCCCAGAGGTTTCTGAGTCTCTTCTCATATTTCTCACTTTTTGTTTTCTCTTTCTACACTGGTTGACTATTTGTTCCCTTCCTATGTTCCAACTTGTTGATTTGATCCCTGGCTTTTCCCTCCACACCACTTGTCTTGTATGTATTTTTGTTCATTTCAGCAGGACTAGCCTTCATTCCTTCCCTGTCTTGATTCAGCCCCTCTGTTAGGTCTGTAAGCTGCCTTATGACTATAGCTCTGAAATGAGCCTCAGAAAGATTCACTATTTGTTCATTGGTCAAGGCTTTTATTTGTTTTTTCATTAGCTGTGTGATTGATATTGCAATCATTAATTCTGCCATTCTGACCAGTTTGTTTATCTTTCCTTCTTGGGCGGGGCTCTGTCACACCTCCTATGCTATATTGGGCAGAGCTCTGTGTGCTCATCACAACCTGGCGACCTCTCTCACGACACTGTGGTGCTTTGCATGGGGACGGGGGTCCAAGATGGATTCCTGCTGTTACTCTCCGCTGAGGAACAGGGAGCCACATCCCAGTGGGGTCTGCCTTCCCGGGCGTTGGAATCATGAGCCGATGGATCTGGTCTGCAGCCAGGGCCGGCTCCCAGGCACTTCTCTCCTCCCCCCAAATACCAGTGTCTGCTTACCGGGTCCCACTGTTCACTGCTGCGGCTGCTGCCTCCAGCACAGTTCGATCTTTCTCAGCTATAGGTTTGCACTTCTTACCCGTCTGGACAAGCACTGCTTGTTTATGACTTCATAAGCTGGGCTTCCATGTAGCTTTATTTTCTGGAACTTCGTATTATTTTTGGTTTTGCAGTAGTTGTAATCCTTCTTAGTTGTAGAGGGAGATAGAGCATGTCGGTCTATGCCTCCATCTTGGCCGAAGTCCACATATAATTTTTGACTCCTCTTAAACATAATTAGTAATAGCCTATTGAAGCCTTACAGATAACTTAAAGAGCCAATTAACACATATTTGGTACGCTATATGTATTTCATACGTATTCTTATAATAAAATAAAGTAGAAAAATATGTTATTAAGAAAATCATAATGAAGAGAAAAAACACTTACACTATTTATTGAACTACAAGTAGACCTGCCCAGTTTAAACCTGTGTTGCTCAAGGGTCAACTGTACTTTAAAATAACCTGCAATTCAAGTACACCATGAATGGAGAAAATCTTGACCTTAATTATTCTGACTTGATGGTATTTTTCCTGCTTCTGAGTCATCTTATAAACCAGTATGGGACATGTAATAATAGTACAATAGAGAATAACAAAAGGCAACTAATTGTCTTGCATTGGTTTTTTTGTCTTTTTCTTTTTTCTTTTTTTTTTTTTTTAATGGAGAAAAGTCAGCCTTTCACCAAGGGCCCCATAATTAGGAATTAGTCATACAATTTCTCATTCTTTAATTAAACCATTTGTAATTATCCCAGGAAATTTGGAAATCAAAATGACATACCAATACATTAAAAACTAGCAACTTTATAAGTTTGTCTTAACATCAACCAGTTCTCTGGCCAGTTCTTCTCTAACTTCTGAAAGAAAATATTTGAGATGTCACAAACAGCAATTCAAATGTCAGATTGTAAAAGAAAGTATAAAGCGAAGATTCTCACTGAAAAAAAAAAAAACAAAAAAACAAAAACAAAGCCAAGAATGTTATCTGAATCAGAGTTTGTAATGTTTCTAGTTTATTCTAAATTGTTTGATGATTCAGTGTAAACTTCAAGTGACTCAAATGCTCTTACAAAGTTTGACCAAATGCTTTCTGACTTTTAAGTCTGGTAACTGATTGAAGGATAATTTGAAATAGCCACTAATTATGGAGATTGGAGCTGCCCCTCCAGACTTACTCCAATTCCTATCAAATTAACCACCAGGGAGGGGTGGAGGGAGACATCAGCCCCCTGCATCTTCTTGTAAACGAGTCCAAATAAGAGGTACTCTGATAAAAAGTAGGAGTAAATGAGAAAGAAAGGTGAGCAAACAAAAAAAAAATTCTAGCTACTTCTTCCTGGGTCTGGATCTTGTCAAATGTATTAGTCATACAAGGTATAAACATCCTTAGGATATTTTCTTTTCTTGTACCCAACTGAAGAATGAAGGAATCGGTTAAATCATGGTACTACTAGTCTTTCCAAGGTAGGTGGGATGAAAAGGGAAGAGAAAGGAATAAAGGGAAAGGAAGGGGGAAAAAAAGAAGAAAAAGAACTGTTAAGTAATTCCTGTGTGTCAGGATTACATCAGGGGCTTTTCATACATTAACCAGCTTAAACCTTACATCAGCCAAATAAGGTTAATACTATCCTTGTATTATATATGAAAAAGGTAGGGCATGGTGATATTAAGTGATTTTCTGGGATCAGACAGTTACCAAGCAGCAATAGTATGGTGTAAACTTGAGTATAGCCTACTAAATGCCTGCAGTCTTTTAAATATCACTCCAAATGGTTTACAATAATGACAAAAATTAATAGTGCAAACTTACAGAAAATGCTCTAAGCAGTGTTGTTATCCATGTCCTCTAAACATCATTTCCTGAACGTGATAAAATTCAGAAATAGTAATTTCACCCAGCTTATTATTTGCCTTACAGAGATTCAGATGAAGGCAGAAATTTATCATTAAAAAAGGTAGGTCACAATATGTAAACTGAATAAACTATTTACTCATGGTGATGATAATGATGAAAACTACATATTAGAAAATACAATGTATAATAAATAGTTTAATGGTTTATATTAAATTAAAAATTAAACACTTGTTAGGAAACAATCTTGTTTCTACTATAATATGAGGGGATTCCCCAAAATTGAATTATATTCTGGAGGGCAAGCCCTGCAAGGTGAGTATTTGAGGAACCCATCTGTATCAGTGTACCTATTGGTGCTATTGTGAAAGGCTGCATTCAGCTTCCATGAATTTTTTTTTTTTTGAAGACTCAATGCATTTGCCCATTTCATGATGGGTACTTGATGAGCTCACCTGCCCACATCACACTTGAATGTTCAGCACTTTTGACCAAAAAAGGCATGACCCCCATGTCCCACTCTCCCTATTCACCTGATCTCACCCAGAGTGACTTTTTTTTGTTTCCCTGATGAAAAACTTCCTTAAAGGGAAATGCTTTGCTGATGTGGAAGAGGTGAAACAAAAAACGGCAGAAGCACTAAAAAGGCATCAAAATCGAAGAGTTCAGAAACCATTTTGAACAGTGGAAGAATATATCTTGACAGGTCTACTGTAACAAATGGAGAGTACTTTAAAGGTGACTGGAGTTTAAACATGTAAGAATAAATATACAATTTTTAATAAATAACTTCTGGGTTTGGGGGTTCCCCCTCATATGTTTGAACAGAAGCAGAAACTGGCCACATAATAGATTACTAGGGGGTGTGTGTGTCTGGGACATTCAGAACCCGCTCCACTTAATTAATTGAATCAAGTGTATGAGTCTGTATTTACACATTTATTATTAATCTATTTTTGTTCATGAGCGAAGATTGGCTTATTTGATAATAATTTAAATGCAAGAAAGCAACAAATTAGTCAAAATCAACTAAACTGACAATCCTACTAGAAATGGACAAATCATTGTTTCAAGTATATGCGTATAATAACCCCAATAAACTATTACCAAAATGAGAATGTCATCTAAGCTTTGATAATTAGAAAGACAGAAAGCAGGTGTTGAAGTTCAGCTTTACTTAGTGAAATTAATCAAATCGACCTCACTTAAGAAGAAATTTATTTCAATAAACTTACCTGACATAACCCCAATTTTCCACATCTCAGTCAATCATACCATCTTAACCCTTTCCACTTATGAAAAAAAATCAGCTAATTCAATTTAAATGATTGTGTAATTGAGTTGCCTTCAAAGCATTCACATGCACCCATTTAAAAAGCAGTATGTATAATTATGAAGAGACTTACATATTTGGTTTCTCGACCAGCTGCTCTTGGAGGAGTTGTAGGCTTCTGCATAAAAATAAAAATAATTATTATACTGAACTAATCGATAAAATACTAAAAAATTTAACTTCTGAGATAAATGTTTACTTAATTTTTTCTTATTAAGACTTTCTAACCATTACTCCCTTTTTTTGATACAAAATTTCCTGCTCCTTTGAAAATCATTTTATTAAACTATATAACTTTACTACTTTTCATTGTAATCTATCAGCTTTCTGGTAATTTTTTCCTTATTAATTGATGATGTTTATTCATGAATCGTAATAGTTCCTTACATTATTTTTGGCTACTTCAAAGTTCACATGGAAGTTTCTGTACTCTCAATTCTTTAAGCTGTTCAGCTCCAATGATATTCTCATCCACTCCACTTCAATCATTCGTTTCCAGGACTATTCTTATACTTTAATGGGAAACCTCTAAAATTTCAATTTCTAACATTCTATTCTCCAAACTCTACCTCCTAGCCACCATCCTCATTTCTCAAATATCTCTAATGCAACATTTCTTCAGCCTCAGCCTCATTGAGATTTCAAAATCATTGACTCTTACCAGCTCTTTTTGGGCTTTACTCCCTCTTAGTTTATATATATTGCATAGTCTCAGTCATTGTATACCTTAATTTCGTTTGCCTCATTTTCTCCTTGTGAACCCACCACTCCCCCCTGCCACTCCCCTCTCAACACACAACCTGGATGGATCTTATCCATTTTCTCTAAACTCAAGAAGCAAAATATTACTGGGAAAACTCTCTCAATCAAGTTAATTGTTTTTATTATAAATTAGTGATAATAAACTTCAAGTGGGCATTCAATAGTCCCTGGTAAATCCTCAGTTTTTCCCTTATAGCCTCATTTTCCCACTTTCTAAAATGAAGTGGCTATTTAATTTATTCATCTATACAACAAATATTATAATGTATCAACTGTATGCCAGGAACTGTTCTTCACACTTCAGATTTATTGGTGAACAAAAGAGACAAAGATGTCCCGCCCTTGAGAGCTTACATTTTAGCAGGAGACAAAATAAGCAATACAATAATAGATAAGTAAGTTAAATCATATTTTAGAAGATGGCAAGATCAATAACAAAAAAGAGTAGAAATAATTTGAAGCCTAGGTTAGCACATTGTTCCAAAGTAAACCATCTTTGCTTCTGCCGAACACACACATACATATGATATATATGTATATATCATATATATCCCTGGCTGGTTTGGCTCAGTGGATTGAGCGTCGGCCTGCGAGCTAAGTGTCGCTGGTTTGATCTTCCAGTCAGGGCACATCAGAGAAGGAAAACTCTGACTCCAAAAAAACCTCCGCTGCCTTGCGGCATACCTCTTCAGGGGAAAGGCTAAGGGAGTAAACCCCGACAGAAAATCCGGAGCCGGAGTCCCTAAGGCGGTTTGACGTTGTAGTCAACACCGGCAACTCCTGCGGCGCACCTGAACCCAAGCTGTATTGACTCCGTCTTTCCCTTGGACCCTTCAGCTGCGAAGAGAGGGGGGGTCTGCTGCATGGGCAACAGCAGACCCTCCATATCACCCTGCCCAGGCTCTGTAGCTTCAGCTTCACTGGAGAGGACACTCCAGCGATTCAACACGGGAGGAGACAGATACCGTGTCACTCCCGAGTCGGACTGCACAGCCATTCTCGGTGGTGCAGATAGACTCTTAAGAAGCTACACCATCGTCTCTCGAGACGGACGGCTGCCGATTTTTATATATCATATATATATATATATATATATATATAGCACCACCCAAATGTTTAGAAAGTCAAGAGCACTGAGTACTTACAATTTTAAATAGGATTGTTAATCTACAGAAGGTGGCATTTGGGCAAAGATTTGAAGGAGGTGAGAAAGTTGGCTATGTGGGCATCTAGATAAATAGCATTCCAACAAGATGGAACGTGTGCAAAGTTCTTATATGAATTTACACCTTTGAGAATGGTAGCTATGGAAGTCAAAGCAGTCCTGCCATAATACATAATAACAAAGTTGAGCAAACTATCGGAAAATATTTTATTAAAAACATTGATAAGCTAATAAGAGTGAAGCATTTGGGGGCACGATCAGGAGAGAATGGGAATCTGAAGAGAGGAGCCCTGGTGATGATGACTCCCGGTGACTCTGAGCGTCTCGCTGATGCCATAACCGACAAAAAAAAAAAAAAAAAAAGAGAGGAGCCCGTATTTGAGATCTGCTTTTGCCTTGGGGTGTATTTACAAGTAATGCTGAGTAGCTTGAGAAGCTGATCCAAACTTTTGACATTGTCAGAGGTATAGTGAGGTAAAAGTCAGTCTCTGGAGCCAAAAATAGACTGAGGTCCAGGAATAAGGGTGATTCAGAAGCTCTCACATGGGATTCAGCATGGTCTCAAATCATCTAAAAATGATTGTTTAGAAAAAAATTATCTCAAAATCTTAGATTAAACAAAAGTAATTCTTTTTTAGCTAGGGCTCCTGGTGTCAGACAGAAGCAAAGAAAAGGACTCTCTATAGTATGATAATATCATCTGAGGCCACACATTAATTTCTATAAATAAATTTTCAAGTAGAATATTCAACACACAGTCAGATCCAGAAAAACAAAGAGGAAAGAAAATGTGAGTGAGCATGAGCAACAAAGATAAACCAAAAAAGATGCAAAAAATCCAGAAATTTGTATATTAGAATTAGACTGAAAACCAACATACTTAAGCATATTGTTTGAGGTAAAAATTAAGCTTGCAGATGTTTACAGGGAACTAGAAATGATGAAAAGTGGTAGAGTTGATTGGGAAAGAATGAAAGATGCTGAGGCAGGATAATGGCATATTCAAGTCCCACCAAGGAGGTGAGCAGGACTGGAGCCAAATGGTTAAGGGGGTCACTGCAGGGCCAATGGTGAAGTCAGAAGGCCAGATCTCAGAGGCCCTCCCAGGTCTTGCCAGGACCTCAACGTACATTCTGAGGGAAACATGTAGGTGCTGCTTGTTTTAAGCAGAGGAGGATCATAATCTGACTTATTCTTTAAAAGACTCCCTCTCCTTGTTCTTGTGATTTTCACCTTTAAAAAGCAGAAAAAAAATTCTTCCTCAACCCCACTACTGACCCAGTTTTTTTCTCCCATTCACAACCCAACATCCCAAAGTAGCTGTGTTCGTTTGTTTTAAATGGTCTGTTCATTCTTTCTCCTTTTTTTTCAAATTTTATTTTATTTTATTTTTATTACATTATAATGATTATGCTATTACAGTGTTCCTGATTTTCTCCATTTGCCCCTCTCCACCCAGCAGCCCCACCCTTTCAAGCAATCCCTACACAATTGTTCACATCCGTGGGTCATGCGTAAAAGTTCTTCAGTTACTCTATTTCCTATGCTGTACTTTACATCCCCGTGGCTATTCTGTAACCACCTATTTGTACCCTCATCTCTTCACCTTTCCCCCTAAACCCCCCCTCTCATATGGCAACCACCAAAATGTTCTCCATATCCATAATTCTGTTATTTTTGTTTGCTTAGTTTGTTTTTATATTCAATTGCTAATAGATATGTATTTATTGACATTTTGTTGTTCATAGTTTTGATCTTCTTTTTCTTAAATAAGTCCCTTTAACATTCATATAATAATGGTTTGGTGGTGATGAACTCCTTTAGTTTTTCTTCTCTGGGAAGCTCTTTATCTGCCCTTCAATTCTAAATCATATCTTTGCTAGGCAACACAATCTTGGCTGTAGGTCCCTCCTTTTCATGACTTTGAATATTTCTTGCCAGTGCCTTCTAGCCTGCAAAGCTTCTTTTGGTTAGTCAACTGACAGTTTTATGGGAACATCCCTGTAGGTAACCAACTGCTTTTCTCTTGCTGCTTTTAAGATTATCTCTTTATCTTTAATATTTGACATTTTAAGTATGAGGTGTCTTGGAGTGGGCTTCATTATGTCCAGCTTGTTTGGGACTCTCTGTGATTCTGGATTTACATGTCTATTTCCTTCACCAAATTATGGGAGTTTTCTTTCATTATTTTTTCAAATAGATTTCTAATTTCTTGCTCTTTTTCTTCTCCTTCTAGCATCCCTATGAGCCAAATGTTGGAATGCTTGAAGATGTCCAAGAGTATGCATACACTATCCTCATTTGGGGGGATTATTTTTTTCTTGTTGTTCTGATTGGTTGTTTTTTGCTTCCTTATGTTGCAAATCATTGCCTTGATATTCAGTTTCCTCCAATCTATTGTTGTTTCCTTATAAAATGTTCTTTATTTTAATTAGTGTAGCCTTTGTTTCTGATTGGATCTTTTTTATGCTATTCCTCACTAAGTTCCTTGAGCATCCTTATAACCAGCATTTTAAACTCCACATCTGATAGATTGCTTATATCCATTTTGTTTAGTTGTTTTTCTGGAATTTTTATCTCTTCTTTCATTTGGGCCATGTTCCTTTGTCTCCTCATTTTGGCAATCTCTCTGTATTTGTTTCTATATATTAGACAGAGCTGCTCTGACTCCCTGTCTTGGTAGCATGGCCTAATGTAGTAGGTGTCCTGTAGGGCCCAGTGCCATATCTCCCCTCTCACCCAAGCTGGGTACTCAAGATGTGTCCTCATGTGGGTTCATTGTACCCAGCTCTTGTAGTTGAGCCTTGATTCTTGTTGGCAGGTCAGCAGGTCAATGGGAAGGAATTACCCAAGCCTGTCAGCTGCATGTGACCACTTACCACCAACCTATACCCTCCATGGAGGATCAGCTGTGCAGAGACAAAGTGGTGGTACTCCATTGTGTTCTGAAACTATCTACTGGGGTACTGACTCTGGGGTTTTGCAGGTGTTGCAGGCCAAGGTCAGCTTCTACCTGTGTTCTGCCCAGGACCATTATGTCGGGGCTATAAAACAATCTGAGATGGCTGCTACTTGTGCTGGGCTTGGAGATTCCCAGGTGAAGCCAAGATGTGGATCTAGGCTGGCTGCTGCTATTGCTGGGCCTGGACCCACTTAGCAAGGGGTATGTGGGCTGGCGGCTCACTGAGGTTGGTTGTTACCTGCTTGAGAGGATTTAGTAAGTTGTGAAGCATGAGCCAAGACCAGCCATTCATATGGAAAAGTCACTATTAACACTTGGGTGGGCACATAAGTTGGGTGGGACTGAGTCTCAGGGGATCTCCAGGGTGAGGCAAACTGTCTTAGTCAGGTTGATGAAGTCTCAATATGACACCTGCCTGCCACTCTGTGGCTCTGTGGTGATAGGACTTAGAAAAGGGACAATGGCCTCTGCCCAAATTTCTGTCTGATAGAAAGTTGTTCAAAGTTGTTCCTTAGCTCTCACCTTTATACCGGACACTTCTGTTCCTCCCTGTATGCCACTGGTGCCTTTTAAGCTGCTACCCTGGTGCTGGAACTCAGAGGGAGTGAGTCTGAGTAAGTCGGTATATGGGTTCTTTAAGAGGAACTGCTTAGGATGCCAGGACTTTCTTCCACCAACTGAATCCCCACTGGTTTTTGCAGCCAAAAGTTATGGGGATTTGTCTTCCTGGCACTGGAACCCTTGGCTAGGGGAGCTCCTATGGGGCTGAGACTCCTCACTCCCAAGATATCCCTCCCAAATTTTTATCCACCACCCATGGATGTAGGACCAGCCTGTTCCACATCTTTACCTCTCCTACCAGTATGGATGAATGTAGTTTCTTTAATTCTGTAGTCCTCAGACTTCCATTCAACTTTATTTTTGACAGTTCTAAGTGATGATGGTTCTATAATTTAGTTGTAACTTTGATGTAATTATGCAAGGAGGTGAGTTGTGTTTACCTATGCCACTATCTTGACTGGTGTCTGTTCTTTGTCATTTATAACACTTTCATCACCAGAGATAAGGAAAGCAAAGGACTAGTGTAAGGGAGTAAAATCTAGAAGCAGTAAAAAGAAGAATCTATGGCATCAAGGTGGTTTTTCAGCTGCAGCCTGACAGAAGAGAAAGGAAGAGTTAACTGTAGGTTTGGACAACTGGTCAGCTTCTGATGAGTCCCTTTCCTGATTCCTTTCTTGGTAATGACAATGGAACAGCTACTAGAAAAGAGAAGTATGGAGTGCCATAAGCAGAGATGTGGGGGTGCAAAGGTGAGGGACAGTGTTGTTGAGGAAGGAAAGAAGTGGCAAATGAGGAATCATTGATATAATGGAGCTTCTATAGTATGGGATGCATGCAACTCCTGCACACACACACACACAGAAACCCATAATTAGGAAATCCTAGGGATTAGGCTTTAGTATCTTCCACCCCAGGCATCAGGCATACATACAGCCAAAACAGTTGATATGCCCAGAGAAATTTGAGTTTCCATGGAAACCTATAAGACATCTGAAAATGATAATACTGTAAAAGAAAAACAATAGTTCAGCCATTTCACTTGTAGGTCTTACCCAAAAGAAACAAGAGCATATGACCATGCAAAGTCTGGTTTGCAAATGTGCTTAGTAGCTCTATTAATAATACCCCCAAATTAGAAATAAGCCAATTGCCCATTAACTGGTAAATAGTAAATATAAGGTAAAAACATACAATGGAATGCTACTTAGCAATAAGCAGAAATGAACTATCGATACATGCAAAAATATGAACTAATTGACCCAATTGCCTTCTACTAAATATAAAATGCCAGACTCAATGACTGTATACTTTATAATTCTGTTTATATGATATTTGAAAAGGCAAAAGTATAGACATATAGATCAGTAGTTGCCTAGCGCTTGAGTTGAAGAGAGCGATATACTGCAAAGGAGCAGAAGGGAACTTTTCTATTTGATTATTTGATGGAAATGTTTTTTTGTTTTGGGTTTTTTTTTGTTTGTTTGTTTGTTTGTTTTTTGTTTTTGGATGTGGGGGTGGTTACATAACTGCATGCTTTGTCATAAGCTATACACTAAAAGGGTACATTTTATAGTCAGTAAATTATACCTCAAGAAACCTAGCTTGGAATAAAAGAACTATATAAGCTAGAAAAAAGAACTTTATATAGGTATTTGAGAACAAAATAGACACTGAACAAATTCATGAACTGGACTATCAGATAAAGGAACATTCTTGAAAGACTTGGAAAGCAATAAATAGGAAAAAAAGATATAAAGCTTAAGAGATATGTAATACAGAAGCAAAAGTGACAACATCAGTATTATAAAAGTCCCAGCAGGAAAGAAACATTTGAAAAATAACTAAAAGTTATACTGAATTTAAGGGGAAGAAAAAAATTAAAGACTCCAAGTGAAAGGTCAAAGAGAGCACCAGTCCAGATACATAAGACAAAAAAATGCACGCCAAGACACATTATAAGAAAAATCAGTCACATCATAGAAAAAGATAAAATACTAAAAGATCACGGTACTACTCTGTAAATAATCACTCTATAGCAGAGGAGTAAATATCATGCTGACAAAATACTTCACAAGAATGTAGTTGAAGTAAAAGAACCAGGGGTAAAAAGTGTTGAGGAGAGAAGGCCTATAATTTTATATACAGCAAAACTATAATTTAAATGAAAGGGCAAAAACTACATTTTTAGGGACCATAGAATCACCACAATCAAATGTTGAATAAAATTTTCAGCAAAATTCCAACAGGAAAAAAGAGAAAGAAATGAATTTGTGAGAAATAGGATATAAATAAAGAATAAGTATCTAAATAAAAAAGCTAAATAAAAATATAATTATAATAATTCAGACATAAAAGTACAAAAAATGCTAACAAATTATATCTGTCCAAGTGTGTAACTTGATTAAAAACATGTGAAAGTGAAAGTGGTATAGTACTTATTTAATTTGGGGAAAAATATTTGTAAGCTTTAAGAATGATAGGAAAATAAACATAATTATTGTCTTTAGTAATTCATGTGTAACTACAAAAACTAACAAGAATATAAAGTAAATTCTTCAAAAATCTCATACCAGTAAATGTCAAAATATCCAAAAGAAAGCAGAAAAGTTAGAAAAATGAAACATTTTTAGAAAACATAAAATAGGGTCACAGAAATTAGTATTAATATAATAAGTATTATAATAATTACAAATGACTTAAGGTCTCAGAAAAAGAAAATCTCAGATTGAATATAAAAGTGATATCCAGAGATGTTGTCCTAAAGAAAAATATAAGAGGGTACATAAAGAAAAAATAAACTAATAGAAATTTATTTTAAAGGTAACATAAAGTGACAAAAATTTAACAAAACATGAATTAAAAATTACATATATATTAGCTATATGAGGTCACTATTTTCATACTACATTAAAAACACAACCTTAGGTTCAAAAGGATTATAAATGCTAGTAAAGGTTATAAAAAACAAAAACATGAGAATGAACGTCAGGGCATAAGAAACATCAATATAGTTTCAAAATATATGTCAAGTCTAATAAATACTTGTCTAGCCCTATCTTTCTCTTCCTCTTGGTAGTAATCCCCACAATTATATTCTCTTCAATACTCATTTCTTGTAGCTGCCATGACACCATACTGCTCTGACTTTTTTTTTTTTTTTTTTAATTTTTTTATTTTGGTTTTTCAATTACAGTTGTCCCCTTTCCCCCCAATTTCTCTCCCCCACCCAACCCACCCCCTCTCCCACAATCATATCCCTCCCCGTTGTCCATGTCCATGAGTCTTTCATACAGGCTCTTTAATTAAACCCTTCCCTTACTTATCTCCCTTCTCTCCCTCTCCCCTCCCCCCTATTGACTGCTATTCTGCTCTTTGTTCTATTTAGTTCCTTTGTTTGTGTTGTTCTTTAGTTTCCTGTATTAGGTGATATCATATGGTATTTTTCTTTCTTTGCCTGGCTTATTATAATGAATTTTTCTTCTCCTTTGCAGGCTCCTGCTCCACCTCCTCTATTGGACCTGAGATGTTTTGTTCCTTAGAGCTCTGTACAGGGTGTTCACAACATTAATGTGCTGGTCATCCCCAAAGATCTCTCCTACTACCTCCAGACACACAGGTTTAAGTCCTCTGTAAAGCATACCTCAAAGTCATCCTTTCCAAAACAAACATTAACTCCTTTCCTCTCCCATGCTTCACGGTCGTCTATGCCCACAGAAGAGACCTGGAGTTCAGCCATGAATCTTATCTCCATCACACCCACACCCAAACCTGCAGCAAGTCCGAAATCTCTCTCCCACACCCACCCACTCCTCTCTAGCTATGAACCCACCCTATCCAGGCCAACTTCATCAACTGCCTCTCTGACCTCAGTAGCTGCTGTGATCTTCTTCCATGGTTTCGTATAATTTCCCTCAGATTTTTATGTCTTCCTATTTTCTTTGGAATCCAAACTTGATGTCATGCCCTCTAAGTATCTTCACTGTCTCTAGCCCATCTTCTCAACCTCATTTTACAGGGTTCACCCCTGGCTCACTATGCTTCAACCACACTTGTCCTCATCTTCATACACACTAAGCATTTTCCTGACTCAGGAAATCAGCACATGCCCACTCCTCTACCTGAAAGCTATTCTTCCTGACCTTTCTACGGTTGTCTTCTTGCCATCTTTGATCTCAGTTTGAATTCTTTCTGATTATTACGCCCAAAGTATGCCTCCTTAAGTAACTTTGCCTTCTTTCGCATTATCTTACTAGAGCCTCACAGTGCTAGGCTTATAGTAGGCACTTAATAAACACTTGTTGAGTGAAATAATTGCCTTAGTAACAGTGACTTAATGTTTTTAAATACTATAAGCACTAAATATTTAAAACAAATCAATAATAAACATGATTATTCACATAGTACTATTTAAGTTCTATTTATATCACAGTTAATATAATTAGGGTATTTTTAATATGTTAAATAAAATTTTAAAATTATATTTTAAAATTTACATAGTATTTAAACAAAGTTTTATATTTTTAGATTAAAGGACAAAGCATATACAACTAAAAATAGATAATAAACACAGAAACCACAATTATTCATTTGTAGGTCCTCTCTGATAAAATACAATTTTTTAATATTGACAATTAATGGTTACTGGGTTTCTGCACCATTATTAATGGATATTTGTCTAAAATGTCCCAATTGATAGTTCGGATTACTCTTCTAATTATAAGAAGTCTTTACATTTAAAACCTACTTTATAGACAAAGCATCCAATTTTAAAAAGAACATGCGCAAATTATACTAATTCTAAGAATATAAGGTTGACAAAAAACTAATACTTATCAATAAAGAAAAACCACAACCATTTTGAAATTTGGATAAGTAGGTCTGTATTAAGCACTCAAAAAAAAAAAAAAAATGGGACAATGTAGTATTTTATTCCAACAGATGAAAAGAGCAATATTATAAGAAGGAAATATTTAATTATGGGAAATACAAAATTAATGCTTTAGTAGTACACTGACAATCTAAAATATCCAAGCTCTTGCCCTTCTGAGTCAATGAAATAGATTCCGTCGATCAAAAGAAAAAATATTCCACAAATAACACTGTGTTAAAGCTCTTAGGCTAATGTTACTTTAGTCTACTTCATTTTTTACTTTTCCAGTTCTAAGTGGCTGTGAATTACATAAATACTGAAGATATGGTTTGAGATGAGATTAGGCAACAAACTATACATATAGCTTCTGAAAATGCCAGCATATGACATAGTCTATTATGTTGGCTTTCAAAGTGTTCTGAACTTGGTCTATGGTTAGAAAAAGATTTTACTTTGCAACCCTATACAAATATACCTACACATATATATGTAAAAAATTGAAGTAAATTTCAATAGTACCTACACTACTTGGAATAGAGTTTGATGTTTTACATTCTTACTATTCTATTTTTAAAATACAGTTTGCTTACAACAACAACAATGAAAAAGCTGGTTGCTATCTACTAAATTAATTTCCCAATTCCCTATGGGCTTTGACCTGCAACTTAAAAATCATTGATATAGAAACTCTTATGGTTCAGTAAATTATATTAAACATATACATACTTTGATAGTGTTAGAATCCAACAGTCTTTGTAAGGAACTTGAAGGCGAATCAGAAGAATGCTGGAAAATAAAAAACACAAGCCTGTGATAATCATACTCAAGTAGAGGCAAATGAAGAGAAGCAAAGCAAATGTTTGAATTGCACATTCTAGTCTAAGGCATTTACCATAGACAAGGAATCCTGTAAGACCTTATCAATGGTAGCACAGAGCTCTTCAGTTTGCTTCCTGAGCTGTGCAGGAAAACAAAACTGCAAGAATTGAAACCAGGTACTGAGTTAGCGGTGAGTTTCGGGATTGCACTTCAAATGCAGGGGTGAGATAAAGTCATTACCTCCAGTGGTAGGTCTAATGTGTTGTCCTTGGAGACACTTTCAGTCTTGGCTGGTTCATCTAGTGCCTAGTGGTAAATGAAATAGTTCTTGTGTGAGACTTTTAGTCAAATATGAATGTCATTTAAAAAGTGTCTTCAAAGAAATCCTTCTATATCTCAATATTTCCAAGAAAAAAAAATATTTGAATAATTTAATGAGCTCTTCTCTGACATGGAGGCATTTCCCACATTGGTCTAGTTTCTCTTGTGGAATCAATATCTCTGTTATAAGATGTTGGAATAAAGAAGAGGTTGAGCTTTTAAATATACAAATTAGAACTTGGACATCTTACACATCCAGATGAGCCTTGTTCCCTTCAAAGAAGTCACTTTGAGAAGCTACACACAGAAATGAGAATGATGTAGACATTTCTCAAAATGTTACAAAAGCTATTCTTGAGGAAATGTTTAAGGATCAGTTTACAAGAAACATGTACACAGAATTTTTTTTAAATCTTGCCTAATTTTTAATTATTTATATTTAAAAAGACTTAGCTATCTTATTCATAAGACTTGGCCTCAAGTGACATTTAACTATTTTCAAAATAAAACATACTTTTTATTTATTGTGGTATATTTCAGATATGTAAATGGAGAGGATAAGATAACTCTCTTGTTCATTGTATTCACTCCTTTGGAATATGAAGTAAAATATTACAAAATAACAGAAGCCAGGGTGCATTCCTCTCTACTTGCTTCTTCTCCTTCCTCATGAGAGAGGTAATCAGTCCCATTCACTTTGTGGTTATCATCATACATATGCCTTTAATGGTTTCATAATATTAATATACAATACATTATTAGACAACAAACTGTGTAGTTCTTTGCACTAAGTATAATGTATGCTTCCGGAACTTGTTTTGTTTTTTGTTATTCTTTCAACCACTTTGTCAAGTTATAACTGACATACCAAAACCTGTATTTAATGTATATAACTGATGAATTTGGAAATCAGTATACATCCATAAAGCCATCTCCACCATCTATGCTATAAATATATTCATCACCATTGAAAATTCATTCCTACCTTATTATTTTTTCCATAAGTTATTTATTCATTCACTTACACATAAGATTCCATTTTATGCCTATTCCGCACACACAAAAGGGGTATTTTTCTGTTCCTGGATATTTAAGGTGCCCCCAATTTTCACTATTATAAACTGTAGTAACAATCATCCATGTACACGTTTCTTTAAACACATGTTTATAGTTTTAAGATTACAGTACCTGCACAATAGTACAATCATGGAGTCATTTTACCAGATATTCTCAAATTGTTCTTTAAAACAATTGGATCATTTTATGCTCACAATAGCAACAAATGACAGTTCTTGTTTTCACACTTTTAAAAATTATTAACATCCTGATGTACATGAAGTATCTCTCTTTAGTTTTAGATTTTATTTCCTTGATAATTTGTGAGGTTGGGCATCTTTCACATGTTTATACCCCTCTTCTTCATTGACATTGTTTCATTAATCATTTGCATAGATGTACACTGTTCTATATTCTGCTTTATTTTATGTGTCAATAGCATACTTTTATAACATAAATTCATAGTAAGTCTTGCTGTGTAATGAGACAGACAGCATATTTTATTCTTCAAAAATGCCTTACCTAATTCTTAGCCCTTTTCTCTTTTACTCTTATTATATGAGACATTCGTCAAGTTGGAACACCCTATCTCTTTGCACATAACTTAAGCAGATTGCATCATAATTACTTTTTTAACTGTGACTCCACCATACTGGACCATAAGTCCTATTACGATTGGGAAATATAGTATTTATTTTAGTAGCCTCAGGAAAGAGCACATGATATGAGCTCAGTAAAGGTTTTTGGATAGATTGAAAGGATAAATTGATTAATAAATAGAGTTAAATGAATAAATAAATCATAGGAAAGTGATTTTGGTACTCCTCAGTAAAATGCTATATAGAGAAGTAATTTAAACTCTTCTAAATATTTTAACAAATAATTTATTTTCCTATATTTCAATAAAGTTTGTTTACCATCAAAGATCTGAGCATGTTATCAGTGCTAATTCAATGAGAGAATATTTTTTCAGATAAAACCAAATAAGGTTAATATCCTGGTTACTCTGTGGGAACTTATTATAGACAAACACAACTTTCATTAGGCTATTTAAAATATTGAAATTTACTCAAAGAATGAAAAAAAAAACTATCTACTTAGAACAATTGGAAAATTAAGGCAGATAACAGGTTTAGGTCATTAAAGTGCTGAAACTTTGAAATGGGGACAATACTAAGACTGCATTACAATTTAGAAGGGGGTTATTTTGAGTTTATATAGCCTTGAAATTTACTAAAATTGATTTTTTGATTGACAAGAAGTTATCAACATATCGTCTTGATCTATCCCTTTCAACAGCCATAAAAGGTAGTTTCTTTCTCTGTAGTAAAAAAATGTATTAAAATAAAATACATTAAATCTCCATTAACAAAAAATATGACCACAGATTGTTTTTTCACAACTTAGCCAGCAGGATTGTATTGATGTTTTTTTACATTTAGTCATTTTGAATATAGTTTTCTCAGGACATTCTCCAATAAAAGATTTTTATTATAAACATATTGCTCTACCAATTTAAATGATAGTCAAGTGAAGCATAACTGAGACATGCTTAGAATTCTCTTTTAAAATATTCTTAATAAGTTATCTGAAATGTTCTTATTAAAAGTAGTTATATTTTGCTTAGGAGAGCAAACTTTGGGGCCCTTTTTTTTTAAATCATACTAAATCTGACTTTTAAAAGAAAATAGTTTTTGAGCTCAACACCAAATTATTATTAATAGCTAAAAAGTATGAGCAAGCATTGTAAATCAAAGTTCTTATGGGAATCCACGCCAACAAACTGTAATATGTGTTATTCCAGCAAAGGGAACATCTCTGATGAAATTGCAAACAATTTTTAGTCTGATATATTAAATCAGTTTAACCTACTCTCTTTGGAAATAGGATTAAGTTCTAAAAAGTATCCAAAGATAGAATACATTAGATGCATTCTAAATAGAATTAGAAACTTAATAGCTTTCTAAGGAACAATAATGCAAAGGGGCTTGTAAACTTTCTGTGTTGCCTAGACTATCTAAATGAGTTGAATTTGAAAAATTTCATGAGAGAATTACCATATATTTTATTAAGGATCAAATTAACCCCTGCCCAACATGATTCATGCTAAACCTCAATGCTCTTATGCTTTGTTAATCGGATGAGCCATTCTGTGGAATAAATCCTCTGAGCACTAAAAAACTTCGCTAAATACAAAACTATTTTTTAGATTGAAGATAGTCTTGGCAAAATAAATCTCACTTAGGTTAGTTGGTTGAAGATTTGGGGTTGAATAGCATTCAGACCTGAAGAAAAGGGAGAAATGTATACTGTAAGGCAAAGGGGAATCCAGATATATAAAAGTACCTCTTCTTTAAAGCCCAAGAATATTTATCATTAAATTTTTGTCATATTATTGGTTAAAAAATTTAAAGAGTTGGGGAAATACTTGGCATTTTTAATCCAGAGATCTTTGGAGTGTTAAAGTCTGTTTCTCCTACACAGAAAAAAAGGAATTTTTGCAAACCATTACAGACAGTTTCAAACTCATTCATCAAGGCTCAGTGGCAGGGGAATCCATACTTTTCCTTCATTTAATCAAAGGTATCAGAAGGGTGTTTCTTATTTCCAGCCGGTGCCTCCTCCACTGTAATTCACCTCATATTTTTCAGTAGCTCAAGAAATTGGGCTGGTTTTGTAATTCCTCACTCACTAAAGTCTTCTCAAAGCTAAATCATTTTCTATTTCTTTTCATTGTTCTTCATTTAAAACTACTTTTGTTGCTCTAATTCTAATGAGAATTTAAATATATTTTAGCAAGTAATGAAAAAAATGTTGTAGACAGAAATCCAAAATCATCATCTCTTCCTCCATAGTTCACTTTAGCTAGTTGATGTCACTGTTGCAGTGAGGAGGAGGGAAAGGCTAGGGGATAATCAGATCCCATTGGAGGTCCACTTCAGCAACTTACTAGCCCTGCTGCTTTAGGGTATCTACTCTACATCTTTGATTATCAAAATCTTCACAGAGTTATGAGGCTGGTATTCAGCTCAGTGTCTGATACACTATAACAGTCAATGTGGCAGCCATTCTGACTGTATTCTCTAATTGTTAAAAGGTGCCAAGTCTAAAACCAACTTATTTCCCTTATAGCAAGAAGTCCTGTATATCTTTTCCATGGAAGTAAAATTGATAGGCTTATTTTACCCTAGAAGAAGATACTGAATTGTCATCATCCCAATTGCCATACACAAGATTCCTTCATTTTTATAATCCTATGAACAAAAATGTGTCTTAAAACTTTTGGAGAAACACCCAACTGTAAACTAAATTAATTCATTCAATAAACATTTGGCAAAAATCGATTATATTCTCTCAAACAGTTCATGGTAAAACATAAAACAACCAATATGCATAATTAAATATGGTTTGGTAAGTGCTTTAAAAGAGATATGTGCATGGTAGACAACTGCCTAAGGAAAACCAATTAGTATAGACTTGGGTCCCAGCACTTCTTCGTTGCTAAAGAAATTGCAAACTCATTCACTATTTATACTAATCTAAATTAAGAGATATCTCTCTAGTATAGGCCATATGCTTAGTTAACAACCAGATTTTGTTCAATTTTTCAGACATGCAGAGATTTTAAAATAGTCTCACCCAAAGACATATGTTTAATTAGATTGGAGTTTACCAACTCATATCTTAAAAAATTAAACTGGCAACTTAGAATAAATTGATTTGACAGCTGATGAAATATCTCAGATCTTTAGGTTTCTGTTTTTATATCATAGTCTTCAAATGGTTGTTCTTTATCTTTCTTCCACCAAAAATTTTATCCCAGAACTTTTACTTAAATGATAAATCCTATAACTTATATATGCTATTTATAAAATTAAGCTCCTCTAGAATTTTTCTTTCACACACGCATAGCTTATGAATTAAATGCATCTTTAAAATGCCATTTGTTGGAAAACAGTACAAATCATAAGCCTGATTTTATCCTCAGCAATACTTGTGAGGAAAAGAATTCAAATTATCTGCAAGAAGAAAATTTATACTGTTATGAAAAATATTAATTACTTGTGAGAAATAAATATGCACATTACATGACTTCATGAAAATATTCCCTCCTTCATATTTCCTTTCCTTAACACAAGTGCACAATAAAAATAATCCATTAATCTAGAATATTAATATGTTCTTCTGTTTAATTTTAACTTTTTATCTAACATTGATAAAAAGAAAAATTAGCCAATAAGAGAGATAATTTTAACATTCTCTGAAAAGAACAGTGGTACACACATAGAGACTAAAAAATAATGTCTATATCAAAATTATTTTCTCTAAAGAGCTTAGTATACTGTTGAACATATTGTAATAAGGTCTGTGGACAGTCACAAATCCAAGGTGATCTGATTACTTTGTTCCTGCTTTACAATCACTTGTATTTCATCCTCATCTCAAACTTGGAGATGATTATTGGTAGCAGATTAAGCCAAAGACCCTGAAGCAAATATGTTAAAATATGATACCTTATGTTTACCTCTTCCTATAAAGCCTATGTTAATAATTAAGTTAAAAATGCTTCCCTCTTAAATGTACATAGAAAAAAAAAGAAAGAATACTGAATAAGCTATAAATTTAGGTTTTGATGCAGAAAGTAAATTACAGAACAGAAGTACCAGAAATATCATATATCCTGCCAACAAAATGTACCCTTTTGAAAATTATGTGATTCTCCTAGGGGTGATTAAATCATAAATCAATCCAGTGGTTCAATGATAGCTTAATGTCTCATTAAAACAGGTGCCTGTATTTAAATTTGGAGAAAAACTTGCTTGTAAAAATATTATTTTTAAATGAGTCTGGTTCCTCACTAATTACACTATATATTATAAAACAGAATGTTGTCTAAAACATCAGCCATGGATTTAACCTGATTGGGGGACATCAATTAAATGTTAGTCCTATCTTCAAGTCATTCTACAGCTAACAGATTATTATAACAATACTGCAGCACACCCTACACCTTAAAGGTGGTGTTCTGTGTGATGTGAAAGGGATCTCAGAAAAGATTCTGTGACTTAAAATATTCTAAAATGTTAACGTTTATTAAAATAGATTAGTTTCTGATGATTATAGTCTTAATTTTCCCACTCAGTTCAGAAACATATTCCTTTGATTTAAACCACAAAGGAGAGTTCTATTGTATGAACCAGAGATTTTGACCCTTTTCCATCTCATGGTACACATAAACTAATTACTAAAATTCTGCAGCACACCAAAAAATATAATTTTTGCCACCCTGACAAAATAAAAGTACTAATAATTTTAGTTCATTCACACCAGATGACTCTTGTTGCATTGGCTGTTATCATTTCTTTATCTGACAATCTAAGAGAAAAGAGGTCAGTGCCCTTCCCTGACTAAATAGGCAGGTAGTGCAAGTTTTAAAAATTCTTGCAGCACACCAGTTGAAAGTCGCTGGTATAAACAGATGGTTAAAAGGTGTGAATTACCAGATTTATTGTTTAAAAACTACAGTAATAAAAACAGCAGCAAACTATTATTTAAGAAAATGAAATAAACTCAAAATCTTGGGATAAGGCTTTTGTTATTTAAAAATGTCTACAAAGTTAAGTTTTCTATTGAGGAACACATAACATGGGAAACCAGCAAAAAAAGAGAAAATGTGGAATTATACAAAGGCTCTAAATCAAAAACAAACATCAAGTCATATCTTGTGACCTTTGAGCAATTCAAATATTTATGGTACAAAAACAATTTATCTTAGCCACAAGAATATTACCCACATTATTGCTTATATAATAATCAGTCCTCCTTAGAATAATATTTTAAATTAGACATTATAATATTTACATTCTGTGTTGTACTAAAAATAAAAATAATAATTTTCCTAAAATGTATGTTTTATTCAAAATTAAAAACACAAAACCTCTCCTATATGAAGTGGTATTAGATTCAAGATATGGTAATACACCATATGCATTTATGAAATGGGCTTGTAATAAAATTGGAGATTAAGTTAATGGCTCTTCATTTTTACTCACTAATAGATTATAATCTCTAAGATCCATGTAATTGGTAGAGAAGAGAGCTGGTAGACAGTGATTCTGGAGTCAATAGTGACATCCAGCTTTATTTTACAAAAATCAAGAAGAATTAACTTATTTTTCTAAGTAGATAATTAATATAGCAGAACCACACAGGCACAGGAGAAGAAGCCAGGTTCGGTGAGATAAGTATGGTGGAAGGACACCATGACACAACAGGCCCCTATCCTTCTCCTTGCCTGGCTGCTTTGGGGGAGAGTTTCTCCCATTTCTGGGAGGGCAGAGACTATTGACCAGATCTCAGAAATGCCCTTCTGAAATGGGCAGAGGGTCTGTGGTGAGGGAACACTACTACTATCATATGACTCAACATAATGATAGGCAATTAGGATAAGGGGCAACCTGGTGCACTTCCTGCATGCTCCTGAAGCCGCCTGAAATCAGTGTTTTAGGCCCATCCTCTAATGAGTTATAAAAGGTAGATATTTAGAAGAGAAGCTAGAGAAAAAGCTGCCAATCTCCCTGCAGCCCAGTGACACCCTCCTGCCCCCAATTCAAAGCATTTAGATACATAGAGCACAGATTCTGGACTACATGTGGGTAATTTATGCTATAAGTAATGCTGCTCACTAATGTTCACCTACAAGCTACTTAGCACTTCTCTCTAATAATTCCTAATTTTAGACAAGAGATTATACAAAGGTTTTATTCCCCAGATCATACTAAAATAATTAGAATGTAGATTCATAAACCAGTGGTCAAAATACCACCTGTTTGGCAAACATTAACATTTGAAAAATGATAATAGCAGTATTTGAAATGCTAATTACACAGAAAAAATGGGCTTAATGTACAAAGAGATAAATATCATAAAAATGATCATAAGTATCATAAAAATGACAAATAAAATAAATAATTTCATAGACTTGGTAATTGATATCACTATGATTCTGATAGAATCCTCTATTTGGCCTTCATTTGAACATCTGTAATGTGCTTATTGAAGGAGAGGCTTAATTTAATTTGCCTAATGAAGCAGAATCCTATATTTTTATAATTAATGACTCTTAATAGCAGAGCAAGAATGCCCTGGAGCCATGTGAAAGCATGGGTCATTGGAAATGAACTCAATCCTCCCTCTCATTTATGAAGGTAGGACCAATAACAGACAGGAATGGTAAAGAGACTTAGCCCATCATGGGATCTAAGTAGCATGTTTCTACAATGCAGAAGTCACTATGAGTCACCAAGTTTTGACCAAGGTGGCCAGTTGCACATTTCAACCGCATTTTACCTCTACTATTCTGATTAATACAAGTAGAAGTGGAAGCTCTTGAATATAACAACCATATAAAATTCCAGGAATCTATCTAAATCTAAATTATGTTTCCCAGGGCTCCTTGACATTGGACTGTACAACTCTAGGCTTATATCTATCTTCTAGGGATAAGTCAATGATGTCTTCAATTTTATTCACCAAGATATTCTCATCACATCATCGTAAAGTAAGAGCAGAATTTTCTTTTAGTAAAGACAGAAATTTAACAGAGAAAATTTAGAAAACATAACAAAAACAACATTAGAAACACAAAATTCACTGTGCTTTTGAGCCAACACTGACCTTCTGTTCCAAAAGAAATATGTTTGTAGGGATTGCTGCAAAAGCCTTGTAGCTTGACTTGGTCTTGTATTGCTAGAATGGGTAACCAAAAAGCAAGAGTGGAGATAAAAAGAGTAAAGAATATAACAATTGTAGACTAGTTCTACTAGGTTAAATGACAAGTTATTAAACAAAGAAAACAGTTACGATGCTTGAACAACTTGTTCTTAAAAGAAAAAAATTAGTTCACCATGTTAATATTTCAGTAGAATGAGAAGCAAAGAAATATCGCAGTAGTAAGCCTAGGGATTATAGGCAATTATGTGATATATAGTTTCTGAATTTAAAATAATCAGTTTCTAGAAAGTTATATATAAATTTCTTATTAGCAGCTTTCCCTCATAGGAATACTATTCTGTAAATGTGAGGGTTCTTTTTTCCCTCTGAATCTCAAAGGAAAATGTTTTTTTTTTATAGTATTACAATTAACAAATATTATGCCAATAAAATACATTGAACTTTTGACACATTCTCTTACATCATTCATAAAAACAAAGATCAGAATGCATAAAACTTAGCAGCCTGTCAATAAGCTGCATACTTTGAATAAAATTTCATCAGTTTAACTCCAAAATGGAAAAACTAGAAAGCTCTTGATCTTAAATTAATTTTTTAAACCTTATCATCTCCTTACTTTCTAATATATTAATGTTAATGAATCCAATGCTACAATTCAGAGCAATAAAGTTTAGTTTTGTGTAGTATCTGGGGGAGAGAGCTGAACATGAGGAAGTTGTAGAAATGAAGATTATATGCATAATAAAAAGCCCAGCTTTGATATTGCTCTGGGTCCCAAGCTTCTTAACTAAGTTTAAGGCTCCTATCACTTCCCAAGCCTATGTCTCAGGTAGCTTCCCCAGGGGCTCAGAGTCAGGGGGAAATCCATACACAGCTCCCAGCTGCCTCAGTCTGCTAAAAAGCAGACCAAAGGGTCTACAGAAGCCAAGATAATCAAGTCAAATAAAACCTTGAGTTTTATGGATATAATTGAAGTAACATTCATTAAATTGGTGCAATGAAAGTCAGAGAAATCAAAATACCAGACCCGGAAGAAGTCTCAGGTCCCTTTCAAGCCTTAAGTCTCTGTCTTCACCCTGCACTGCCATGGTCTCCAGACAACAATGTATTTGGATAGACAAGATAAAATGTCATCTCTTCATGGGGAAGAAGAGATGACAGTTATTACCAGGCAAATTATATACATTGCCTCATTTAACTTTACAGAAACATTATAACTAAAGAGCCATTAGGAAAAGGAGACATGGTGAGGTCAGGTGTAGTTTTACCTAAGATTACTTGGCTTGCCTGGATCCAATATCCATACTTTCTCTATAAGATAATATATCCTCCCAACAAATACTTAAAGACAAATAGTACGGAATAATTATATCATTAATACTCCATGATGTTTTTATGGATATTTAATTGCTATAATAATAATAGCTAACAATCACTATGTGCCAGGTACCATTCTTCTAAAAGCTTTATGTGTATTATCATATTTAATTACCACAACAAACCTATTAGGTAAATACTGTATTATATCCATTTGATAAATAGAAACCAAAGCTCAGGCATGTTAACTTATCTAAGGTCACGAGCTAGTAAGTCTTAGCTGGGATCTGGATGAGGGCACTCCAATCAACAACAGTGCACTTATCTACCATATGTCCTTGCCTCTCAGTTCAGGATGAATAATCATTTACAATGTTTGTCCTCCTATCTTCAACTACCCTAAAGCTTATAGCTGGAGAAACCTTTACAGAGAGATATCTTGTTACTGCACATATCATGCTATAGAATCTTAAAATCAGAAATCATATTAAAGGCCATCTGGTTTAATGCCCTCTCCTGAGGCATAAATCTCACTGGTCCTCTGTTCAGGCACCATATGAATACTTACTACCTCCCATGGCAACACATGTAGGTCTAATTATTAGAATTAGTACAAAATTCTTCCTTAGATTGAGCCAAAATATACTTCTCGCTAACTACTTCATCATTCCTATTTCTCCTCCCTTGGAATCATGTGAATTCTAAGAGCTCTCTTCAGTTGTTTCTACCAACCTTTTCTTACCAATCATTAATTGAAGAATTCCACTATTCTTATCATTTCCCTCTGTCAATATTTCTTTAAATTTTGAATGGATATGTGTTTAACGAGATGTATTTTCAATACAAAATAGAATATAATCATCATCTCCATGATATGACATCTTTATTTTTATTCAAGTAAAATACCAGAGATAAGGAACTCCTGTCTACTTGAGTTCTGCCAATGTAGTAATCAATCAATCCTATAAATCTGTTTGAACTTCGCAACTCAACTAATGGATTCATTCAACAAAATATTATTGAATATGTACTTTGTAACATGCATTGCTCTATGCACTAGAAATTCAGTAGTGCACAAAACATACAAAGCCTTAACTTTCTAGGGCATATGTTCTAATGAATAGACAAACTATAAACAAATACGAAAGCAAAGGAAAAGTCATAGAGAAAAAAATAATATGCAGAAATTTGAAATAAGGTAATGGGTTAGAGAGTGGCCTTGAGGATACTTTGGATTGGACACTTGGGACAAATGTGAGTTCACAGAAACACAGCATTACACTTTGCATGTCCCTTTTTGTTCATGATTTAGTAAAAAATATCATGGAAGCTAGAACTTGGAAGGCATTCAATAAATAAATGTCTGTTGCTTAAAGAAAATGTCTTATTTCCAGTTATAACTGTTTTTATAAACATTCACAAACTAAGAATATAGGCTATAATTTTCAGAATTTATCTTCCATATTTTTGAAAAATGAAACATATGGCTCACTTCTTATTCCTGGCATATCTCTTATTTTCAATCATTTAAAATAGTTTTGCAATAGAAGTAAAAATTTCATCTGTTCTGAGACACAATTTATCTAGATCAGGAAATAACGAACTTACTGAGAGCTAGATGATCTTTCTAGTTCCTCATCTATCTTAGGCTTTATGCATCTCTCAGACATATACAGCTTTTCCTTTTCAGACTGAAAATCATTCTTGTTGCCATGAGAGATACGTTTTGGATCCACTATATTTTCTCTGGGTTCTTTTATCAATATTCTAATTTGGAACATATTTCATCTACAGCTTTCCAAGGCTTCCATGTGTTGAACCAAATTCACTGGTTTTCCTTCCTTTGTTTAAAATTACAAATCACTCTAGTCAAGGTAATTATAACTTGAATAACAGATTGTAGTATTAGAAGCTGGAATCACCATCAGCTAATTAGAGAATATAGACCTGACAAGCCTCACTCTGAATGTAGCAAA
Source organism: Furipterus horrens (assembly GCF_987537825.1). Taxonomy (NCBI): domain Eukaryota; kingdom Metazoa; phylum Chordata; class Mammalia; order Chiroptera; family Furipteridae; genus Furipterus; species Furipterus horrens. Next base: position 106,253,666 of record NW_028327176.1, on the reverse strand, counting down.
ATATTCTCCAAGGGGTGAAAAAGAAGCTTTTGTCAACCACTGACATGTGCATATAAACCATTGCTAAGATCGATCCAGAAAGCCTAGCTGGAGCAAAGCAAAGAGCATGGGACGCAGCATTGGCTAGTATAGAGAAAGAAATGACAGAATAGCACGGAAGGAGAATCATGAAAAATCTAGAATTCCCATAAAGGCACCAAGAATTTTGTGAAGGAGGTAGAATAAAAGACAGTAGGACAAAAAGAGAAAAAGGAAACAGAAGATACATATGTGTGTATGTAGTTTCAACTGTTTTACCATTTCACATATGACTGGCTTTAATGACTGATGAATGTTTGTTACTCTTCCTTCAAAATACATATAAAAATAATATCTTTGCCTTCACTGCTCTAACATCATCAGAGCCACCACCACTAGCCTAGGTTGTTGCAATAGCCTCTTGAGGTCTTCTTTCTTCCCCTCTCACCCTCTTGCAAGTCTACTCTTAACACAGCAGCCAGATAGATAAGACTGCCTTTGGTTATCTATTCAAACTGTCCCCCCAGTTGCTTCCTGTCTTATTCAAATTAAAAATCAAAGACTTAGAAGTGGTCTGCAAGACCTCACAGGCCTGCAAGAGTTCTGAGTTACAACTCCCTCTTAAACAATCTCAGTGTCCCCTCACTCACCCCACTTGCCACACTGATTCCCCTGTTCTTTGTATCTGCCAAGCACTCTCTGGCCTCAGGGATTTTTCCTGACTATACTCACTTATGAGCAACACCTCCTTGGATATCACCTTCTGAAAGAAACCTATCTTGACTGCCCAACATAAATTTGTGACACCATTCTTTACCCCGCTATACTTTTTCATTACCACATATGACCTTCTAACACACAAGGAAATCTACTTATTTGATTGTTTATGTTCTACCATAGAATATAAACTTTCTATGAGCAGGTATTTTTCTATATTATTTGTTGAAATATATCCTTAGAACTCTGAAAAATACCTTGCACATAAGAAGCACTCAGTACATATTTATTGAATGGATGAGTGATTTGTTTGAACCCACATTAGCTGTGCAAGCTCATGGAGGTATACTTCATGTTGCTCATTTTCCAGATTGCATATGATCAGCAGAAATGGAGAAAGTTACATAGGGATTATGTTTTGATGCCTTAAAGGAATGAGAGTTTATAAATAAAATAAGCAAAAGTTCATGACATATCAAAAAGTTCCAAACTAGTTCCCTAAATATGCTGTTTCCCAATAACTTTAAGGTCTGCACAGGCAAACCATCATATTGGGTGAGTGTCAAAAGGTATGGTACATCATAACTCACAGGAGAAAATTTAACCTATTTCATAAATAAAGGCAAAATATATTGGAACCCAAGTACAACTCAATAGATTAATTTTGTGACATTCAGGCTTTCCCAAGGAGGGGGGAATATCTCAGACAATATAGATATTGATAAAAGAGTGGCCTGGCCAACATTCAGGGAAATCCATCCTGTCTACAGCCATGATCATAATGTGAAATGATATTCTTAACTATATCTGAAATTAAAAATATACATTATATCACACTAATGCAAACAGATTCAGAACCTTAAGATCCAATCTGTGAAAAAAAAACATTAAATATCCTCTATATCTGAATTTAGTTCAGCATGCTCTAGCTGTTTCATTTCACTTTAATGCCAAAGGCCTGCAAGGCCCAGACTTTGAACTAATGTCATTCATGCATTCATTCTTTTAATTTGATGGTCATTTGTATTACAGGACCACTTTCCTTTCCAGGTCAGGCACTGAGTGAAGCTGATCTAAGTCTGAAGCTCTTTGATTTCAAAGACAGCCCTGTGCTCAGACTGGCACCACAGCAGAAGGAGCAAAACAAGAAACAATTGGTAAAAGCATATAAATTCTTTCATATCCCAAAGCTTCTGTCTATTTCATCCTACCAATCTATAAAATAATCCTAGCAATTTAATAAAAACTAGTCATACATCAAAAGGAAGTTGAATAAGATTTATCTATTTCAGAATCCATTTAAATGACTTTTTATACTCAAGTTATAATTTCTGCAAATAATAGTTTACAATAAAAAATATGAAGGCTGATTTTTACCTGGAGAGATAATAACAAGAAGCAAGGAAGAAATAAACAGACAAAGAACAACATGTCTCAGAGAGCAACTCTTTTTTCAGAAGTTAATTTTAAGTTTTACCCATTGTAAGAAATATTTTTCTCTTCAAAGCAACAGATGAATATAGATAAAATAATTTCTTCATATTTTTATTTACGTCAATTTATCATGTATTTCTATACGCTTAATTTTTAACTTGAAAATAAAGAAACTACAACAAAATATAGGGCAAATGCTGAAAATTAATTATGGAAAATCAGGTCTTTAACACAATTGATTTTAGGACAAAAAAAAAAGACTTGATTTATCAAAAGCCCCTCTGGGCCAATTCTCTTTCAACTATCTCCAAAAAATGAGGATAAAACATGAATGAAGCAAAGTGAACCATAAACAGAAACACTTCCAAGAAGCCCATGGAGTACAATCACTGTTTACAAAGGTGAGGACAGTATGATTTAAAAAATAATTGTTAATAAATTTAGGAAATAGTAATGTTTAGAGCACCGATTTTTTTAATACACCACAAATAAATTCCATAATCAAACATATGTATTGAAAGGTTAATCACCAGGTAAATTTGTCTTCAAATAAATAATTTTTAAATTTAGAATTATAGAAAAAGTTAGATTTTTCTCTATCCCATTTACTTTGAAAGTTTAAAATACAAGGACTTGGTCTTTCATATTAATTTTTAAAATAACTCAAATATGTAAATTGATAATTCTTAATGTTATTCCATAATAATAATTATATCTCTCATGAGAATTATTAAATAAGTCTAAAATGATAATTAACATGAATTTTTGTTTTATAGCAATAAAACATAGTAATAAGAACACGGATTCAAGAATCAGTAGACTTAAATTAAATATACACATCAGCTCTGACAGTTCAAGGTAAGTGACCTGGGCAAATCAGTCACTGAACTTCGGTTTCTTGGTGTATATAATGGAGAAACTAACATTACCAACCTTACATGGTCATAAAAATTAACTGATATAGCAACTTTTAATTAATTTCTAACTATTGTTCTTAACTACTAGGATATTTCTTGACTCAAAGAAAGCATTTCTTGACTCAAAGAAAGCAAATGATGATACTATAATCATTATTACTATTAACATCACTATTCAATGAGAGGCCAATCTTCTTATGTCTCCACATATATTCTCCCGGAATCCTCTTCTGTATATTTGGTTAGGTTATTTACCACTTCTGAAATACCAACTCCTTCCCTTTTCATTAAGATAAATTCTAAATATTTCTGACAGGCCCGACATTTATAATAACTTCCCTTACTAACTATATCTCATAATATTATTTCTAGTGTATCAAATTCAGTGCATAATTACATTTAACCTGTATAATACAATGTTAATATTTCCTTATACTTGTTTTCTAGCTTTATTATAGATTTAATACCTCTACATAGCTTCTCTACATTATATATATATCTTGGCTGAATAAAATTTTTTAAGATAAAAAAATTTTCTTACTTTCCTTAAACACACACACAAGCACATATACACACACATCTCAAAAGACCCTAGTATAGCGGTAGGCAAACAGTGGGTATTTAATGCATGCTTTTAAGTTGAATTACATTGCAACATCATTAACAAGAATATGTGGGTTGTTTTATCTTTCTCATTTTGAGTTCATCATTCAAACCATTGAATACAATCTCCATGGAACTTGGAAGCTCTAAAACTGTGTTATTTCAATGCACCAAAGTGAAAATCCCAATGCCCTCTTAATATAAACACTTTCATAATTTTATCTTATTTCTATAATAATGACAAATTTTGGGGTGAAAAAAAATCTACAATCTGAATTATTTGAGAATAGTTGGGAAGCACCCATGCTCCAGAACCGAGTTGCCTTCCTGTAGAAGAAATAAACTCTATGGATCACTCCTTCAAATATTTCTCTTCTCATATTAAAATAAATGCCAGTTTCACATCTATGCTAAGTGGGTTGCTTCAGAGCATTTAAAAGCCAATATTTCTCCTTTTTAAATTCTGTTTATTTATACCTAGCCTGTCTATTATTTCTGTATTTCATAATTACTAAGTTTATCATGTATATTATAAATCAAATAATTTTCACATATAAAAGAAATATCTATTCCCCTTTGCCCTATATGTATATAGCTAGATCCATATTGATTTAGCTTGAACTATGAAGAGCAACAAAGAAATCAACCTGGCAGAAGGGGGAAAATTAATAATTATAAATGAATGACAGCAAAGGATATAGTTTTCAAATTGGCTTGGCAAGAATATGGGCCTAGATCTAAGATAATATTTCATTTTACACTAACCCTGTCTACTATTCTATCAGTACAGGATATTTTGATGGATAATAGAGTCCATGTTATTAAATAATTAGAAATGTATCATATTCCCAAATCTCAACTAGGTGCTTTAAATTCCATCTTTGGAATCAATAATATAACTCATATTATTATGCCTGAAGCTATAAATATAAGAAGTTACAGTAAGAGAAGAATTTGAGAAATCAAAGAGTTTTACAGAACCATGCACAATTTTAGACATATTATAACTCATCTCCACATTCAAATATACCAAATCCTAGTTCCCTACATCCCCTCACCCTACCACCACACTTACACTTCCTCTGTTTCCTCGGAAGAACAGAATGAATGTCACTAATTATTGATGCTTCCCTCTGGAACAAAAGATTCTTGCATATTTCAGAATAAGCATGCACCATGCAACATGCAAAAATACCTTGAGTTTCTTATTCTCAGGATCTGCTGATGTGGACAGTGCACATGGTGAAATCAGCTCCTTGGGTCTTGTTAGAGAGCTGGGAGGTGAAGGGGTTGAAACAGATGACCTGTGGTCGGGTATTGAGCTTTCAGATTTCCCAAGTCTTGAAGGCAAGGTACCACTGCCACAATTTGGGTGCAGTGTTGAAGGACTGAGCTGGAGTGCCTGGGTAGGAAGACGAGTATGAGGGAGAGGGGAGGACCCCGACTTGGGAAGAGAGGCAGAGCTAGCACTGGAGACAGGGGGTGAAGGAGGAGCTGAAGGATTCAGACCCTGGCCCGACAGCTGTGGTGATGCTCTCTGGGATCTGTTGATCAGGTCTGAAAGAGCTGGAGAAGGATGGAAACATCCCTCTGGAGAGGAGAGTGTGGCTCTTTGGTTAGTGGGAAATGCAGGAGATAATGTAGAGGAGGCTGATTCAAAAGGATATGTGTACATATTCCTGGACTTTTCCAGACCCCTGAGGTCAGCATCTCTTTTGCCCTTCCAAGAAAGGGGAGAAAAGCTTGGTGGAACAGGAGGAAGACCTACAGGACTCCATGTATTTGTTTGTAGCTGGGAGAGGGTTGGATTGCTCAAAGAAGTGGGTGATGGTGTTTTCTCTGCATTCAAAGAAGCAAGACTGCTACTTGTATGTTTTGTGGGAGAAAGGGAGGGCACTTGAGAGAGTGGAGCAGATTGAGTGAAGAAAGGTAAGTGAAAGGATTGTTGGCTAATGTCAGAAACCTGGTGTTCTCTTTGCTCAGGAGACCCGGCTCTCAGTGAACAACTTGAGAGAGATTTTTTAGGCGTGGATGAAGTTTGCTTTTCTTTTTGATCAAGTGTGAGTGTGGATGAAGTCAGGGAGCTGAGAGAGAAGGTGGGACAGGATGCTGGGGAAAGAGGTCTCTGATGAGAAGGGTTTGACTTGAGGATGGCAGTGAGCAGAGAAAGCCTGGAGGGCACCAGGGATTTCACCCCTGACTTGGAGAGATTTCCACTAGATGACCCTGGGCTACAAGTAGCAGAAAAAGAGCCATGGAAAGAGGAGGTAAATGGTTTGGGACTTGGAGAGAGTGAATGCATGACAATACGGACTGGTATGTACGAGGCTGAATTCGACTTCAGAGAAGCACCAGAGGATTGTGAAGGAGAGGTTCTCAGACTTTCTCTGGGGCTAAGGACATGCGAGGCTAACGTCGTCTTCCTCGGGACTTCCGATGTCAGTCCAGGTTTTTGATCTGCTTCACTGGGACTGGATAAATTAGGACCTGATAACTGAGTGGAGGTGCCCTTCGATGCAAAAAGGGGTGAAGAGTGAGCAGAAGTTTGGAAATACGTAGCTGTTTCTTCTACCAAGGCCCCACTGACATGCAGCGTCCTAGTGTGGAACTCCTCTAGGGTAGAGGCTCCGGCGAGCTTAACTGGGCCAGGTGGTGTTTTCTGATTAGTTGGAGAAACAAAGGAGAGAGCAGGTGGTTTACAGGCAAGCTGCTCAGAGGTAGTGGAAGAAGAAGTTAACTAGAGGAAAGAGAAATAGATAGATTGTAATAGGACATTATTCGTGGCAGTATCAAAATATTCTTGGCACTTGTGTGTTTATGCAAACAGTCCCGTAAAAATGGAAGAAATTCTATCTTGCCAATAAGGCATTGTCTTGAATTTGAAATAAAATATAAGTAAACCATGAGGCATTATATATTATAGTTCATTTATTCCCTAGAATGAACATCAATATTAAATTATATTCACATATATCCATTTAGAAAATAATTCATTGACAAAATCTAAGAGTTATCTTAATTTGGAATTGTGTCATTTGAAAAGTATTAAACTACTGTCAATATAAATTTCAAAAATCACCTTGGAAAATGAAATAAATTTTCTATTGGAAGTATATAAGTCACAACATAATAATAATAACTATAATCCCTAAAATTTTTCACATCCTTCAAGGTTTGAAACTCTAAAATCTTGGACTACTCCTACACATTGTGAAATGAAAAATGCCCAGAATTCAAAAGATGCAGCACTCAACATCAATATACAATGATAAACAATGAGAAAGTGAAAACAAAGTCCAAAACAGAGAGGGAATTTTAGCTTACAGAAAATATTTTCCCTAATGACTTGATAGAATGAACATATAACACATGACTTGGTTATACTGAAAGGAATATGTATTCTCTCACATCAAAGGAATCTAGATTACTTTACAAATGTAATCTGCCTAAAACAATGCAACCTATCAATTCCACGTAAAATAAAATGAAAAGAAAATAAAGGAACAATGTTATCATTGTCAAGAGAGTCTAGGGAGACTCTCTGTAAAATAAGAGAGTGTATGTATGCTTGTGCTATTTTAAAAATCACCCACAAATACTGAAATTGTAAGTGATTCTAGTTTGGGAAGCTCATTATTCCTCCTTCAAATCTTTTAAAAAGAAGGTGTTTTATTTTTTTCAAAATTATTGATTTGATTCTCTCAGTCCATAAGAGAAAGGAAACTACTTGTGTCTAATCAAGAAATTAGGGAATTAATGAATACTCATTATTTTATATGTATAAATTTTTCACATTACAAAGCAGAAAAATGCATGGCCATAATAGTTAAACTTAATAAAAGGTTGATTTACAAATTCAGTAAAAGATTGCTTTTGGTTTTGCTTGAGGTATCCATGTTAAGGTATCAATCAGCCCTAATGTAAGAATTTTTATATCATATAGTTTTGTGTTCTAAGGATTATTTAAAACTAATAAATTCAAACAACTCACTCTAAACTTCCAAGTTTCTGAGTAAATATACCCAAAACATTCCTTTCTTTAAATATGTAAACTAACATGCATTTGAAATACAGAATTCTTGCCATATAAATAATACTTGAATATCTGAAAATGAGGGGTAATTTTAAAAAATCAAACAGAAATCAATCAAACTGAGAAAGAAAATTTAAAAATCTCCTCACATAAATTTTACTTAAAAACAATTCTGTTTAGCCAGTGATTACATAACTGTTTCATGTGATTAGCCATAAATGAAGTCTTCTCATTGTTTCCAGTGATGGTCTGTCTCTCTTCACAGAAGGAATAAAATAATTTCAAGACCCAGTAAGGTGCCTTTTCATATTATGTCATAGTTACTGGTAAAAATAAAAATTATAAATTAATAATAAGAATCCCAAAATCCCACTATCTTTTCAATCATGTTTCCAAATAACTTCAATTTATACAACAGACTCATTAATTCATTCTGACCATCCATCGAAGTATCATGTTTAAATAGTAGGGCTCTAAATACGGGTCTCATTCAGAGGAAAAGACTATTCCTTCAGACTTCCTCAAGAGTATGGATTCTAATTACCAAATTTTTTTACTACGTTAGGTCATGTTTTATCAACTATAAGTAACTCAGAATTTAATTGTACTTCTTAATAGTTGATTATTGAAGAACTTATAAGAGAATAGCTAAAAAGTCTAAGAATGTTTGTTATATTTATATTAATCTACATGTTTTTATAGTTTCCTATTCAGTATATTAATAAATATTTGTAATATATTCATTTCTAATTTGCAAATACATCCTGAAGTTATTCTAATTTACACTAATATAAAAAATATGACACCATATTTTTATAAAATTCCCAGGAGTAAGAATGTATTTTTTAATGAAAAGTATTCATTGTCTTGAGTTCCTCTTATCAATAAGATTTTTAAGAGAGGAGCTAAAGACATGAATAATTTTATACAGAAAGAAAGAATGGATATCTGTCAAGTGTTTAGTCAAGTAGCCTAGATTTTATTTTACCTCTTCCCTGTAAATGCCTTACTTCTCTGTTGATGTCTATATATCATTTCCATCTCTTCATTTTCTCCCATTAATAACCCCTCATGCTGTTTGTTACTAGATTGTTACTCATGCTCTAATTCTTTCTCCCTCAAACCTGTTCTTCTTGTTCTCTCCGCTACTTATTTCTAGCCAGGTCTTTGTTGATTCTTTTGCTTCAAACACCTTTTAGAGCACTATCCCTGACTGTGTTCTCCAAACCCAAGTCCTCCTCTGATTCCTTGGGTTCCCTTGCCACACACCTCCTCCAAAATCTTTCTCAAGTCTCTCTTTTCCTAGAAAGACTATCTTGAACTCTGGAATACATTCACAATAATCTCAGTAACAGGATACTTACAATGTTCTGCTTTCATCAAGTGGACAATCTTAATCATAAATCCACCCTTAGATCCTAGGTAATAGAGTTATTTTAACAGCCCATCTCTAATGTAGAGCTGCCTTGTAATTTTAGTCAATCTAAATAAACTATTTCTGTATATATTCACTTTTTTCCCTAAGGTATCGATGAGATTCCAAAGCACCCGAATAAAAGCTAAAGTGATTGATCTGCTGCTACCCGATGTTCTGAGTAGTTTCCAAGATTTAAACAACACCAATTATTGGTCCCATTTAGTTGTGCTTTTCTTCCTGAGTCTGCACAGCCTTGCAAGGCAGAAACTCAAGAAGACCCTCTGTTCCCAGTCATGACATTATAGCAGCTTAGCCTCCTAAACTTACCTGTTGATCAGTCCTCTTCTCACTGATGGGCACTCATAATGTCATTGGGCAGATTCTCAGTCTTTCTTACCTGAACATTTAAATAATATGTCTGGCATTCTACCTATGTTCAGATTGGTTTTTTACAATCTGATCAAAGTAGACATATGCACAGAATGTCATCAATAAGTTCTCTGTGTCTACCATGAACTAAAGGTCTTTCCATCATCACAGAGCCTTCTCCTACTATCTAATCTCATCTCCCCCACTCCTTGCTATTTTGCATTTTTAGGTTTTAATAATACTTTGTTCAATTTCAGCTTCCTTGTAAGGATTGTCAACACTCTAGCCATCTTGTTCTTTTATCAATCCACTTCACAAATCTCCATTCTTAAATCATTCCTACCAACAGCCATTATGTTCCCAGACCTAGTCTATTTAAAGCTGCTATTCAAAAATCTAACACAACTCTGTTGATTGGCAGGGCTGCTGAACTTAATTTAAAAACTTGTTCTGTACAAGGGTGCCAGCTGAGAGTGGGGTTGAACTTCCTTGTACCCATGCAGAAGGAGTACCATTCTCTAACTCACATAAAGCATGGGTGAGACACAGTAGATAGGTGTTTGCATAAATTTAATGTCTCTAATTCACACAGAGGACAGGTAAGACAGTGTGGACGAATGTCATCATAAATTTAAAGTCTATAGTCTCTGCTAGGCCCTGTACATTTCACCATTTTGTTGATTGTTCTTTTGTTTTTTGTTTTTTAAATTTTCTTTTGTTTGGACCTCAGCTTTTCACTCCTGTTCTGAACAGCAGATCTAAAAAGTTAACACCACAAACCCTTTTCCTACCATTCCCTCAATTATCTCAACAGACAACCTTGAAGTTTTTTTCTCCAAGGAAAACTGAGATTTCTAGAAAAATCTAATTTTTTAGATCTACCTTCATTTCCTTTCTCTATTCTAAGAAAAATTATGATTTCTCACTTTTTAAAAAGTAAATTTTCTCTAGGGGCTGTGAATCACAGCAGCTCCTGCCTTCTTAGGAATCACATTTCATCACTCGTATGCTGTGTACTCATCCTTTTTTTTTACTCGCTTTCTCATCCTAACATAAATATAAAGCAGAATTCTTCCAATCTTTAAAATCATAATAATAAATACTATGTAGTGGATTGTAAAAATTTCCACTGTTACAGTACAATGAGTAGCAGAGGGGAAATAAAGGCAGGGCCCTCACCATTGCAATATAACAAAGAAGTTAATAGAGGAGGCTAGAAGTAGAGAGAGACATTTCTCATCCGCTAACTCAGCAGCCCTGAGCCTGGTCCAATTATATTGCCAGGTGTTACAACATCGAAATAAAACACCATGCTAACACAGGAGGAGGGCAGTCCTTGAAATTCTATGTATCCTTTCCACTATCTGGGTAGGAAAGCCTTTGAAACTGTGCTTTCATCCCAAAGCCAGAAATGCAGGAGAGGGTCCACAGTGACCAAAGAAGAAATCCATAAAACAACTTTGGTTAATTGCCTACCTCTGGTCGCTATCTGTTTTATGAGAGAGTCACTAATGCTTACAAAAAGACCCCATAAATAACTTGGGGTAACTGCCCCAACTTTAATTTACCGCCTCCCTCCACTTATGCATTTTACAACAAGATGAACAAATGGAGTTTGCAGCAAGGTAAGAATTTGGGTTAACAGACCCTCACACATACCTAAGTTTGGGTAGTCATGTCCCCCTGAAAAAAAAGCTGGCACCACCTTTATCCGTCAATCGATATGTAACTTCTTCACCCCCATCCCGCCAACTATCTATGTCCTCAGAACAAAGGACCCACTCTCTTGGCTGTCTTGGCCCTCATAGCACTCTTGGTGCTCTTGGCCCTCTGGCCACCCCGGCCTTTGGCCACCCTTACTTTTGCTCGCCCACTCATTAATGAACTTTGCATGCGAACTAATAGGTTCACTGATCTGTAGTTCTTTATGGCATCAGAGAGAAGAACCAGGGTTTCCCTGATAACACCACTATGCTCTAGTCTTTATATTAAAAAGGCTTTTCCTCACCCTTTAATCTCAACTGGCCACATAATTTGTTTTGACCAGTGGAATATTAGCAAATGTGATACAAGAAGCAGTGGCTAGAAAAACATTTTATTGGAACTTGCAGGCTTGCTGAGGGCAGAACACTGCCATTATGTGAATGAGGCTAGTCTACTGGAAAATGCAAAACCACCTCTCAGCTAACCAGACAGCTAACCACCTACCAAACAACCAGCAGCTAATTGCAGACACATAAATAAACCACAGCAACTATCAGCTGAGTCTGACCGACCTGCAGAACCACCCAGCTGAACCTGGCCCACCTGCTGACTGACAGATTTCTGAGCTAAGTAAAAGGTTGTGTTTAAAAAAACTAAATTTTGTCATGGCTTGCTAAGTAGAAAAAGGTAACTGAAAATGAGTGCGTTCATGTACACTAAGATCTTTGTGGATCCTGTCTTTCCCATAGTTACAGGCCCATTTGTTCTGTAATTATATCTGAACTATACAATTACTGTATTGATTTCCTTTTTGTGGCCAATGTAACCAAAAGTAATTACCCAGAATCCCATTCTTGTATAATCCCCTCTTTTTTACTATGGGTAAAAGCTGTAAATTGCTTCTAACGAGTAGAAACTAGCAAAAGTGAAGGAATTTTGCAGATCTAATTAAAGTCCCTAATCAGGTGACTTTAAGTTAATCAAAGAAGAGATCATCCAGTGTGGGTATGACCTAAACAAGTGAGTGCTTTAAAAGTGAATAGAAAGGTTAGAGATCAAAGTGGCAGCGAAAATAAATAAGCATTTTTTAAGCCACTAAACTTGTGATGTACTGTCCTGCAGCAATGGAAAACTAAATCACTTCCCCTGGCTTCTTAACAGTTCCCCACCCTCCTCTTCCACAGACACTGTTATCACCAATGCCTGCAATGATCTATCATTTCCTAAAACCAACAGGCATTTAAATTTCTTATCTTTTCTGATTTCTCTCTAAAATCTGACACTTCCAATCTCTCCCTCCTTTTCAAAACTGCTTTATCTGTGGCCTCCATTTCATCACTAAGTCCTTTTCTTCTTTTACCCTCTTCTTCTTATATGTTACTCCTTCTCTGCCAACTCCCAGAAATGCCTAAGCAGTGCTTGTTTGACCAGAAAACTTGTACTGATTCTTCA